>NC_090383.1:37145890-38345890 GCF_036365525.1 Heterodontus francisci
GCCTTCCCACCTATTTTTGTATCGTCAGCAAATCTGGATACACTACACTCTGTCCCTTCCTCTAAGTCATTAATATAGATAGTAAATAGTTGAGGCCCTAGGAGTGATTCTTGTGGCACCCCACTAGTTACGGCTTTCCAACCTGAAAAAGACCCATTGATCCCGAATCTCTGCCTTCTGTGTGTTAGCCAATCCTCAATCCATGCCAACACATTACCCCAATACCCTGAGCTCTTATTTTGTGCAATAATCTTTTATGTGGCACCTTATCAAACGCCTTCTGAAAATCCAATACACTACATCTACCAGTTCCCCTTTATCCACTCTGCTTATTATATAGAAAATAGAACATAGAACATTACAGCGCAGTACAGGCCCTTCGGCCCTCGATGTTGCGCCGACCTGTGAAACCATCTGACCTACACTATTCCATTTTCATCCATATGTCTATCCAATGACCACTTAAATGCCCTTAAAGTTGGCGAGTCTACTACTGTTGCAGGCAGGGCGTTCCACGCCCCTACTACTCTCTGAGTAAAGAAACTACCTCTGACATCTGTCCTATATCTATCACCCCTCAACTTAAAGCTATGTCCCCTCGTGTTTGCCATCACCATCCGAGGAAAAAATATCCTCAAAGAACTCTAACAAATTTGTCAAACATGATTTCCCTTTCATAAAACCATGTTGACTATGTTTGATTGCATTATGTTTTTCTAAATGTCCTGCTACTTCTTCCTTAATAATGGACTCTAGCATTTTCCCAATGACAGATGTTAAGCTAACTGGTCTGTAGTTTCCTGCTTTCTGTCTCCCTCCTTTCTTGAATAGGAGTGTCACATTAGCAGTTTTCCAATTCGCTGGTACCCTACCAGAATCCAGTGAGTTTTGGTATATTATGAACAATGCCTCCATTATCTCTGCAGCCACTTGTTTTAAAATTCTTGGATGCAGGCCATCCGGTCCTGGCGACTTGTTTGCCTTTCGTCCCATCAATTTATCTAGCACCTTTTCCCTCATGATAGAAATTGTTACAAGTTCCTCCCTCCCATTTACACCTTGTTCATCTATTATTGTCGGGATGTTTATAGTGTCCTCCACCATGAAGACCAATGGAAAATATTGGTTTAAATTAACTGCCATTTCCCTTTTCCCTGTTATTAATTCCCCAGTCTCATCCTCTAAGGGTCCCACACTTACTTTAGCTACTCTCTTCCTTTTAATATCCCCATAGAAGCTCTTACTGCTTGTTTTTATATTTCTTGCCAATTTACTCTCATAATCAATTTTCTCCCTCTTTATTAGTTTTTTAGTCATCCGCTGCTGATTTCTAAAAAATTCCCAATCTTTTGGACGACCACTCGTTTTCGCCGCATTTGATTTGATACTCTCCTTAATTTCCTTTGTTGTCCACGGGTGGTTCATCATTCTCTTCGAGTCCTTCCTTCTGACTGGAATAGATGTTTGTTGAGTGTTATGAAATATCTGCTTAAAAGTCTGCCACTACTCATCTACTGACTTTTCCTGTAGTCTATTTTCCCAGACTGCTTTAGACACCTTTTCTTCATACCTCTGTAATTGCCCTTGTTTAAGTTGAAGACACTGGTTTGAGACCCGAGTTGCTCACCCTCAAACTGAATTTGAAATTCTACCAGGTTATGATCGCTTCCCCCTAAAGGATCCTTAACTACAAGATCTCTTATTAATCCTACCTCATTATACATTACCAAATCTAAAATAGCCTGTTCCCGGGTAGGTTCTGCAATGTATTGCTCTAAGTAACAATCCCTGAGGCACTCTACAAATTCGTCTTCCATGCTACCCTTGCCAAGTTGATTTGCAGTCTATATGCATATTAAAATCACCCATGATAATTGCAGTGCCCTTCTTACAGGCTTCCATTATTTCCTGATTAATAGCTTGTACTACAGAGAGGCAACTTTTCGGGGACCTAAAGACGACTCCCACCCGTGATTTCCTTTCCTTGCTATTCCTTATTTCCACCCAAACTGATTCTACATCATGATCTATTACACCTATATCATTACTCACAACTGCACTGATCCCTTCCTTTAAAAGCAAAGCTACCCCACCTCCTTTTCCTTTCTGCCTATTCTTCCGGAACGTCGAATATCCTTGAAAATTTAGATTCCAGTCCTGGTCATCCTGCAACCACGTCTCAGTGATAGCTATCAAATCATATTCACTTATTTCTATCTGTGCCGTCAGCTCATCTATCTTGTTACAAATGCTACGTACATTCAGACAAAAAGCCTTAAGCTTTGACTTTTTGCCATTTTTACCTACACTGGTTCTAATTCTGCTGTACTCTTCTGCTTGTATTCTCCGTCCCGTCCTGTCACTCTCTGATTAATGTATGCTCCTTCACTATCTTGCATCTCTGCTCTCTCGTTATTTTTTGACTTTTTAAACTTCCTTTCAATTGAACCCTCCTCCCCACTATTTAATTTAAAGCCTTATCTAAAACCTTTGTTATATGATTCGCCAGGATACTGGTCCCAGCATGGTTCAAATGAAGCCCATCCCAACGGAAGAGCTCTCTCTTTCCCCAGCACTGGTTCTAGTGTCCCATGAATTGGAACTCATTTCTCCCACGCCAATCTTTGAGTCACACATTTACCTCTCTAATCTTATTTACCCTATGCCAATTTGTACGTGGCTCAGGTAGTGGAGGATATCCACCTTTTCTGGGAAAGATCCAGGAACCAAGTGGAAGTTGCTGGAGTGCAGAAATTCTTGTCGAAGGAAACAAGACACATTTTAAAATGAATACTCGAGCAGCAGTTCCAGCTCTTTCCGATGCCGAACTGTGGTTAGAGAAGAACATTCTTCAGCCATCAGGCAACAAATTATATGGGCCAGGAGGATTGGAACTAAAAGTCATAGGGGAATTGAAGGCAGCCCTCAAATATCAGGAAAAAGAAATCACGGAAACATTATACATGATTCAAAATCAAAATTGCTCACTCTTGAGAAGGAAAGCTTGCACCAACTTGCATTTAATCTGCAGAATGGAGGAACTGGAAAGCAGAGAAGATCAGTCCAACAATTTTAAAGCTGAATTCCCAAAGCTGTTTGCAGGACTAGGGAAGCTGAAGACAGCATACCATATAACCCTACAGCTAGAAGCAAAGATTGGGTGCCTGTTTACACCCAGAAAAGTTCCTCACCTACTCTTGCCAAAGGTAAAGGAAGAAATTGATTCTATGGTGAAGCAAGGAGTTATTTCACCTGTGACCGAGCCTATAACTGGTGTTCAGCTATGGTCCCAGTGCAAAAACCAAATGGATTTATTAGAATTTATGTTGATCTCACACAGCTAAACAAAGCAGTGGAACGCAAAGTCCATCCAATGTCATCTGTAGATAAAAGCTTGGCTAAATTGAGGAAGAGCTCAATCTTCACAAAGCTGGATGCAAATGATGGTTTTTGGCAACCACCCCTAGATGACGAGTTTAAGTTGCTCACAACCTTCATCACTCCATTTAGAAGGTTTTGTTTCAACAGATTACCCTTTAGTATCATGTCAGCGCCTGAAATTTTCCAAAGGACAATGTCAAGAATTCTAGAAGGACTAGATGGAGTCGTATGTCATATGGGTAATGTCCTGATCCATGGATCCACTCAGACAGAACATGACACTAGTGTGAGAGCAGGACTGCAACACTTAGAGAAAGCAAGACTTACACTCAATAACAAATGTGAGTTCTCACAACCAATTGTCAAATTCCTTGGACATATTATAGATGGATATAGTGCAAGAGTTGATCCACAGAAAACAAAAGCAATCAAGGAGTTGCCAGCTCCTGGGAATGGACTGAACTACAGAGATTTATGGGAATGATGAATCAAGTGAGAACCGAGCTGTAGTCAATGAGCCACTATGTCAATTGTTAAGACAAGGCAATACATGGTGTTGGGAGGAAGCTCAACAGAGATCTTTTGAAAAAAATCAAAGAAATGCTGATATCACTGGATGTGATAGCTCACTTTGACCCTGAGCTACCCACTATCATCGTTGCAGATGCATCTTCTACAGGACTGGGAGCTGTACAGTTTTAGATACAGATAGAGGGAAAGTGCAGACCAGTTTACTACGTATCCCATTCTGACAGAGACAGAACAGAGATATGCAGCGATAGAGAAAGAAGCATTAGTGGTTACATGGGCATGTGAAAAGTTTGCAAACTATGTTATCGGTCTTAACTTCAAGATAGAGACAGACCACAAACCATTGGTAATTCTCCAAAATGCGAAGGAGTTAGCAAAGATGCCTCCACGAATACAAAGATTCAGACTGAGGACAATGAGGTTTGATGCAAAGACAGAGTGTGTTCCAGGAAAGTAGCAGATCACAGCAGATGCATTGTCTCATATCCTAGTTGCAAGACCTGAACAAGGTGATGTGTCCCTTATTGAAGAGGTAGAAACCTTTGCATTAACAACAGCCACAACTCTACCAGCCACAACTCAGAGACTGAATGAAATCAGAGATCCACAGAAATCTGATGAAGAATGTGTTCAAGTCAGAAAGTACTGCATCAAAGGATGGCCAGTATACATGCCACATACTCCTATTCTCAGACAGTACTATAAACAGAGAGGACATTGCAGTATAGTTGATGATTTACTCATTTATGACAAGAGATTGGTCATTCCGAGAGTTCTGAAATTCGACATATTACAAAGATTGCACCAAGGATATTTGGGGCATCACAAAATGTCGAGTCGGAGCAAGAAATGCTGTTTGGTGGCCAGTCTTTCAAAATCACTGAAAGAGATTATTTCAACATGTAACAATTGTGCTATTCATCACGGGAGACAAGAGAACCACTAATGCCATTTTCTTTTCCATCAAGACCATGGGAACGTCTTCAGATGGATCCTTTTGAATATAGAGGTAACATGTTCTTGATTGTAGTAGATTATTACTCAAAATGGATAGAAGTCAAGCAACTGCAGGGTCAAATTTCTGAAGCAGTGATTACATCGTTGAAGGAGATATTCGCAACACATGGAATCCCAGACATTGTAATTTCAGATGATGGGCCGCAATTTGCCAATGAATACTTCCAAGAGTTCACAGTATCATATGGATTTGTTTATACCACTAACTCACCAAAATACCCTCAAGTCAATGGTGAAGCTGAAAGAGGAGTGTGCAGGGTAAAATAATTGCTGAGAAAGAATGAGGATGTTCAAATTGCACTTTTGAGCTGTCATTCAACCCCCACTACAAAATGGGTTAATGCCATGTGAACTCCTAATCAGGAGACTGAAAACTCAGCTATCTACTCTCACACATACACTCATGCCACATGTAAGAGTTGAAGACTTGGAAAAAGTGAGGGCGAGAGAGGATAGCGATCATTCCAAACAAAGGCGGAATCATGACAGATGTTGCAGGGCACAAACCCAACCAGACATCCAACTAGGAGAGCCAGTTTGGATCAAAGATCAAAATCAATATGGAGAAGTGGTACAGAGACACCACATCAAAGGTCCTACATTGTCCAGACAGAGCATGGAAGAATGAGACAAAATCGCTTTGGTGGCAATACAGAAGCAGCCTCGATCCAGAGAAACCAGTTATCTCTAAAAACTAATGGATCAGAGATGCTGCATTCATCCCCCAATCCAGAGGACAACCCGAATGATGAACCTGAGTCATCTACCAATTCCACTCTTGTACAGCAGAGTCAGAGAGACCACTCAGAGGACTCAAAACCTCAATCCCCTTCAAAGGAAAAGAGGGCTCGTTATGGTAGACTTAAAGTGCCACAGCAATTGTCTATGTAAAAAGTGGACGGCAGAACCTTGGGGGAGATGGGACATTGAATTGTTACTGGGTAAAATGTGTTAATCATGCTGTGTACGTCATCACAGGAAGTGATGTAACACAACGTGTGTGGGACCCTCATGTTCAGACTTGGAATATGTAAAGCATAGCAGTAAGACGTGTTTAATGAAGTTCTTGTTTCTTTTAACCCATCTGACTCTTCAGATATTCTGTACTAGTCTAACAGTAAGCAGAATATTACAGTAGTCACATGGCAGCAGTTGTATGTGTCCTCTGCCTGTGTGTTGGGTTGTGTACAGGGGTCAGAAGCCGTGACTTCAGTGGATACCCCTTGTCCCCCAGGATCCAGCCACAAAGGCATTTTGTGGCCTGAACAGCTGAGACACCTGGGACTGTCTAAGGATGTAGGAGGCATGGCAGCTTCCCAGAAATTTCGCACACTCCTGCATGATTGGCTTACGGTGGTAGCAAATGACTTGAACATACAGGGAGTGGAATCTATTCCAATTCACAAAGGCACCTAGCTGCTCTGAGGGAGCCTTAGTGGCCACATGAGTATAGTCAATAACTCCTTGCAGCTTGGGAAATCCGGCTATGGCCCTGAAGCCAACTGCCCTCTCGTCTTAACTGGCCTGATCAGTTGTGAGCTTGATCTATTGGCCAGCCTGATGGCCCATGGTATCCATGACCTTCTTTATGCAGTGATGGGCCACTGACTGAGAGATGCCACATAGATCTCCATACAAACCCTGGAATGAACCACAACTCAAAAAGTTGAGCGCCAATGTCACCTTTAATACTGCTGGCATTGGGTTCTGGCATCAACTCCTGGTTCAGCATACCGCACAGCCCCGCCATCACCTGCCTGGAGAGACACAGTCTTCGTAGACATTGGTGCTCAGCCATCTCCATGAAGCTGAGCTTCTGACGGTAGCACCTTCTGCGACCATGAGACTGCCTGCTTTCGTCCATGCGCCCACCTCGACCACATCCAATAGCTTCCTCAACCCAATGGAGTTTCTCTGGTCACTGCACAGGCACTCCAAGTGGCTGCATATCCATCTCCTCACTGAAGAAGTCAAAGTCTGAAAGCAATGACCCATAGCCAAATGAAGCCTCTATGATGAGCCTCTCAAGAACCTTGTCTTGCCACCAGTGGCTGCTGTGGACCTGGGAGACAGCACTCCACTTTGGCCCCACCCTCTGCAGTGCCTCCAAACTTCTTCAAGATACAGCCTCCAGACAGCTTCAATCTATGCCAGCCAGTTCCCTCCACAACTCAATTGCCACTCAGATCTCGCCTCCTTTAAGGAGGTAAGACTCTGAGCCTCCATGCATCCCGTGCACTGTTCATAATATCAGAAAAAGGTAGGAAAATACCTGACAATTGGCTGTTTAATAGCATTAATTACCTGCCTGCCACCAATGTGTCTGCCACTGATCCATCCTGTTGTCTGCATCTCGTAAAATTGGTCAGGGAAGGGCGACATCGGGGAGACAGCCCAGCACTGGCTCATACCATTTTACTGGCCCCGCCCATCCCCTGCCACTGCCTCCATTCCCGTCCATCCCCTGCCACCGCCTTCATTCCCGCCCATCCCCTGCCACTGCCTCCATTCCCGCCCATCCCCTGCCACCACCTCCATTCCCGCCATCACGGGGCTGGTAAAATTCTGCACAACGAAAAGGTTTTTTAAAAATTAAAGGCTTCCATACTCAGTATAAAGCCTTATATTCCAAAACTCGCCTCCAGGGACCCTAACAATTTATTTGTACATGCAATTCTTTTCATGAAATAATAGACATCTGATTCCTTGAATTTATCCATATGATTTTCTTTCTCACCGGCATTTGTTTCAAGTCAGCAAGGTCAATCCATAATTTTTCTCACTCACTTTTTCAGAGTGTACATTATCCCACACTAAAAGAAAAAAAGTTAACAATTACCTACATAACATTCAATGGGTATATCGTCTTTGTAACCCCCATTGTACTGATGTCATTTAAGATTTTTGCCAAACAGATTACCATATCCACAGCCTACACAATAGACAGTGCTGTGGCAGCCACAGTACTTTTAATATTTTTTTATTTTCTTAGTTTCCCAAGATAAAGGTCAGCATTTCTCATTCTCACCCATCAATAATATTATGAAACGAGCTGCACTGGAATATCCATCAGGTAGATTAGCATGTGAAGTATCGCTAAAGATAACTAGCAACATATTCTTTGGGTCATCTGAGGATGGGGACCTAAGTACGTATTTCTTCAGATTTGATTTTCATGGAGCTAAAATCGGTTTTGTCTTATTTTCAGGTGCAGGGATAACGATGGAGATCTAGCCACGCCTGGTCCTGTCAAGACAGGGAACACACAAACTTTGTGCTGCCTGCTCACTCCCATAATTGCAGAGTTCAACTGAGCACAACTTGTGCTGCTGGATAGCTGAATGCTCAACAGGGGACCTAGTAGAGTAGGAGGCGAGCATGTGTTCCACCTCGTCTCCAGCTCTTAAAGGCAGCCAGCTCTTCTTAAAGGGAAGTTGCACTGACTGAAATGAAGCTGCTGCTGACTGCCTGTGCTGCAATTGTCTGCAAGTGAAAACATGAAAAATGGAGCACCTGGGAAGAGAGAGGGCTCCCAGATTCACAGATGGAGGTTGACAAGAGGAGAGAGGCCATGTTTCTGAGGATGGGAGCAGGTTGCCAGGGAAGTGAATTCCCAGAATCTCATCCCAAGGATCTGATGCCATGCCAAAAGAAGTTTAATGACCTCACACAGGTGATCAAGGTCAGTAAATGCATCTTCACAATCTTCACATGGCATTTCATGTCCACTGCACCACCAACCTCTGACGCTCCTCATTGCAACACACCCCATGACTGAGGGTGTCACCCCAGCAACAATCTCCGCACTCAGGACTCACATCTAACATTCAGATACTCTACCTCACCCTTACAATCTTTCAAATGCTGCCAGCCTCACACCAACCTCTTGCTGCCTCCACAAAGCTCCAGCTATTCAACTATGTCTGGCACATCACCCAAACACAGAGCATCACACTCACTGACATTGTTCCCTCCTTTTTGCAGGACAAGGTGGCACACAATAGAAGGGAGTAGAGCAATTCCAGCAGGGGACAGGCACTTCTGCACTCCTGATCCATATGGAGGAGATGGAGACAGAGCTCATTGCATCCGGTGTCGCTGAGAACATGAAGATGATGTATGTTACTGCCTTATGCCCCTTCTCAATTCCCACATCGCCCTCATCCTCATCCTGCTATCTGGTGTGAAGTGCAAGATTTTGTGACCATGGACCTCTTCCTTTCCACCAATTCCTTCCTTCAGCTCAACCCTCCCCTTCTGATTTTATACTTTCAGATACCCAAGACCTGCCACCTGCCCAGTCACAGCAGCCTCAGGAAGAAGAGAGAAAGAGCACCACTACGTATCTGATGAAGAAGCATCCTCACTTGATCTGATGCTCGCATCCACCAGCTCTGATACTGACTGCGCAAACTTTAGCAGCTAGTATAGAGTTGGGATCTGCACATAAGTCACCTGGCACAAATGGGCTGCAATCAGAACAGGGGGCAAGGATAGTTTATATGCCAGCTCACCGGAAGGTGAGCTCACAGACGAGTTCTGCTGCAGGGGACTCAGATGAGAATTTTGATGGGAGGGCATACAGGAGAACACTGATGATGTATGTTACTTTCTTATGCCCCTCCTCAATTCCCACATCACCCTCATCGTCATCCTGCTATCCTCATCCTGATGAGGATGCACACTGAGATGCTTGGTGCACAGGCAGGCCTCGCAAACAGCCTCCTGTCACTGTCAAAGAGAACGGAGGAGTCTGGCCCAATGTGGCAGAGGGCATCACACAGAGCTTAAAACATTCTCTACTTTAGGGTGTTTCATCGTACTGCTTAACTCCAACAGATCGAAACTAGCATCTGCTCTAGTCTGTGTGTAAAATCAGTTCAATTGCTTTGTCTCTTCCTTAGATATAACATCATCTTTCTGTATGATTAAATTTCTGTATGAAATTCTGTACAGAATGGGATGGGAGTAAATTTCACTTAAAAGGATAGTTGATTTAAAGTTATACCAGACCCACCTTGCTTAATATCTGAACTAATATATATAAAAGCCCCACAAGCCTGACTCCCAATTTTAAGTTTTACTCTAATCTTATTAATGATGCATTTCTAAAATTCCCACAAGAATCATCAACATGCACCATGAAGATGCCTGAAAGTTTTCTTTTATGGTACCAGTATAACATTGCGTGATCTACTTTTAGTTGAACATAATTTTCAGCAGAACAGATCTCACCAAAAAATACCACACCTTGGAAACATCATTCAGGCCACTGACTCATCTGTTTAGTTTCCTTCCACATCTGCTGCCTCGTTAGGCGGTATATAAAACACTTTTCTCTGAAAAGTATCGCCCTGTAGAAAAGCAGCTTTTATGTCAATTGACTACATGGCTGGTCCAGTTAATTTTGCTGTTGTGAGATTCAACGATGGTAATGCCATCGAATACCAAGGTAAGGCTGATGAAGGGTTGCAAAGCTGAAACGTTATCTCTGTTTCTCTCTCCACAGATACTGCTAGACATCCTGAGTATTTCCAGCAGTTTCTGTTCTCATTTCAGAGTTTCAGCATCCGCAGTATTTTGCTCTTATTTTGGTGAACAGGTTATTTGTGAGTAAGTGCTGGATGACAGCACTATTGATGACACTGTTGACGACACCATCCATCATTTTGCTGATGATTGAGAGTAGCTTAATGAGACGATAATTCACTGCATTGGATTTGTTGTGTTCTTTGTGGACAGGGCATACCTGGGCAATTTCCTACTTTGTTGGGTAGATACCAGTGGCCAGTGTTGTAGCTGTACTGGAACAGCTTGGCAAGAGGTATGGCTAGTTTTGAAGCACATGTCTTCGGCACTACAGCTGGAATGTTGTCAGAGCCCACAGCCTTTGCTGTATCTAGTGTGCTAAGCCATTTCTTAATATCATGTGGAGTGAATTGAATTGGTTGAAGACTGGCATCAGGAATGATGGAGACCTCAGGAGGAGTCCACATGGCATTTCTGGTAACACTCTGAGATTAAGCTAGTCTGTTCATAACCTTGATGTCACATTTGGCCCCGAGGTGAGCTTTCAACCTTACATTCGTGCCATCACTAAAACCGTCTATTTCTGCCTCCTTAACATTGCCTGACTTCACCCTAGCCTCAACTCATCTGCTGCTGAAACTCTCATTCATGCCTTTGTTACCTCTATACTTGACTAATCCAGTGCACTCCTGGCTGGTCTTCCACATTCTACTCTCTGTAATCTTGAGGTCACCCAAAACTCTGCTCCCTGTGTCTTATCTCGCAACAAGTCCCAGTTCCCGATCACCCCTGTGCTCGCTTAGCTACATTGGCTCCCGGTCAAGCAACATCTTGATTTTAAAATTCTTATCCTATTTTCAAATCCCTCCATGGCCTTGCCCCTCCCTATCTCTGTAATCTCCTCCAGCCCCATCATCCTTCAAGATATCGCAGCTCCTCTAATTCTGGCCTGTTTCATGTAGTATAAGGATCTGAAAGGGTTAATATTGAGACAGTGTAAGGAATACCTCCCACACGATGATGTAAGAGATCACATGTGAGAGAGACTTAGAGGGAGATGCAGCGTGGCCACAGAGGAGTCACACAGACTAGTGTGAAGCTGTACATAGTTAGAATGTAATAAAGAATTAATGTTCAAAGTACAGAAGACTCAGTAATCTCTCCATGCTCCACTAACTAGGTGTATTAAACTGGCAGCAGACAAACCAAACATACATAATGGTGAACAGTGGTGGTATGGTGACCAACGGTGGTTCTTACCATGCGACACCCAGAAGAAGAATTTGAAGAAATACTTTGAAGAGGGCTGATCTCGAAAAAAGCGCCAAAATTGCAGAACTCGAGTAAAGGCTGTGAAAAAGCTCTGCAGAGAGTCAGGGAAATCACCTTGGAGAGGCATTCAGGCTGCACCACAGAGGTGGGTATCTGTGAAAAATATCCAGTACAGCGATCGCAGGCTTCGAGTCAGAGAACCACGCAATGATTGGGGATCTGGTGAGCAACGGTAAAGAGGGTAAAAAATTTTTGTTCCTAACAGCACGAGACAGGCAGCACCAGGAAAACAAAAAGTCCTTAGTGAGGGCAGATCCGAGTTCGGCGCCATTACACGTGGCGACCGGAGTGAGCGAAAAGAAAAACAAAGGGGCTGCAAATAATCAATACTCTAAGACAAGCAAAAACACTACAAAACTGTGTTTAAAGAAAGAGATAAATACAGAGTCTTGTGGAGAGATTTCAAAAGGAGAAACGGTGACCATTGCACAGAGCCAGTGCGAGGCTGAAAAGCATGGGAAATGTCTGATACTGGAGGAAAATTTTTTAAAAAGAAAGTAAACTGCATAGAAAGCCATGGATCTTAAATTCACAATACCAGAGAGGTTTGGGCACATGGAAGGACCAAATGTAACACAAAATTGGTCACTGTGGAGAAAAAGATTTCTGAGATGCAGAATTGCTTCCAAATTAGACAGCCAGTATGAGGCAGAGCAAGTTAAAACATTGCTGTGTTCCACTGGGGCAATAGCAGACTGTGTTATTGCAGTACAAGGCATTAATGAGACAGAAGACAAATTTGATAAAGTTTTATAAGACTTTGGTAGTTACTTCAACCTGCAGAGCAATAAGATTCTGAAAAGGGCAAGATTTAACAGAAGGGTCCAGAAACCAGGTGATACTTTTATTAATGACCTTTAAAGACTAGCTGAAGGGTGTGAATATGGAGACCTAAAAGCAGAATTAATAAGAGACCACATTGTAGTAGGTATTACTGATGAATCCTTATCAGATTTATTGCAGTCTAAAGAAGACCTCATTGTGGACAAAGCAATTCAGCTTGTGAAACAAGCAGAGGTCTAGAAGAAGAACAGAGCAATCCTGAGTGGTGAAGAAAGGCCTTGGTTCAGGAATCCTCCAGCCACTGCACAATTTCTTAATCAGAGGGTTATAAAAAAAACACCAGGAAAGAAGGTAAACTGGGCAGGGTTGGGGGTGGGAGGGGGGGGGGGTGGTGCTGGTGGGTGGTGAAAGTGCAAGACACTAGGAAACCCTGCCAGTGCTGTGGCACCATAAAGACCCACAGGCATGAACAGTATCCTGCAAACAAAGCAGAATGCTTCCATTGTAACAAAATAGGCCGTTTTGGGAAGATGTGCCAAAGTAAAATCTCTACTCCCACAAGTTTGAAAGGAAAAGTCTTCAAGCATAGAGTTGTTAATAAAGTTGAACAATCTCAATCAGGAGAGAAAGCAGAAGACTTCCTTGGTGAGATCAATGATCCTAATCAGGCATTTTGGTCTGCAGATTTATATGTCAACGGGCATATCAGTAGTTTTAAACTAGACACCGGATCAAGTCTTATCAAAGAACTGTGGTTATTAAAGCATTACCTGCAACCACCAGAAACTCAATTACTTGGCCCAGGAGGGGTTGAACTGGAAGTTAAGGGTGCCAACACTCCAGTATAAGGGAAAGCAGATATTGGAAACACTGTAGTCCTAAGGAATCAAGAATTATCTCTCTTAAGTAGAAGAGCTTGTATTGATCTTCATCTTATAAGAAAAGTGGAAGTTAAACAACAAGAAACCAGGAGTCACTTCCAAAAATTATTTACTGGTCTAGGAAGACTGAAGACCGAATTTAGTATTAATTTGCAAAAAGATGCTAAACCAATATGTCGTTTCACACCTAGGAAGATACCACACCCACTAATGAAGCAAGTCCAACATCAACTGGAAGACATGACCAGGATGGGAATCATTTCTCCTGTCACTGAATCTACAGAGTGTTGTTCAGGAATGGTTCCAGTTCCTAAACCTAACATTAATCTTCGCATTTGTGTAGACTTAATTCACCTTGTGGCAAGAGAAGTTCAGTAGACAAAAGCTTGGCAAAGTTGTCCACAAGTATCGTGTTCACGAAGTTTGATGCGAATTGTAGCTTTTGGCAAGTTCCATTGGATAAGAAGTCAAGGTTATTGACAATCTTTATTACTCCATTTGGAAGATTTTGTTTTAATCGTCTACCATTTGGTATAACATCAGCACCAGAAATATTCCAAAAAACTATGTTGAATATTCTACAGGGCCTTAAAGGAGTAATGTGCCATATGGACGATATCTTAGTCCACGGTGAATCCATTGAAGAACATGACCTGAGGGTTAGAGTGGTTTTGAACCATCTACAAAAAGAAGGCCTCACCATTAATGAAAAGTGTGAATTTTCAAAATTGTTTACTCATTTGTTAGGGCACATTGTCAGTAGCAAAGACATAATGGCAGACTCGCAAAAGATGAGAGCCATTAGCGAATTCCCACTTCCTACTTCTGTCCAAGATCTTCAACGATTTCTTGCAGTGGTTAATCAGTTGGCAAAATTTTTACCAAATCCAGCACAAGTTACTGAGCCTTTACAACAACTATAAGGAAAGCTCAGGCATGGTGCTGGGATCCACATCAGGAGCAAGCATTTCAAAGGATCATGGAGATGCTGATATCGCAATTGCAGCAGAAGCCTCATCTACAGGGATAGGGGCAGTCCTTTTCCAAGAAGAGCCAGATGGAAGTCGAAGACCGGTTTACAATGTGTCACGAGCATTGTCTGACACTGAGACAAGGTACGCCATCACAGAGAAAGAAGCTCACAGTCACGTTGGCGTGTGAGAAGTTTTCAGGTTACATTATCAGCTTAAAGGTTGTCAGAGAGACAGACATCGAACCCCCTAGTTTCCTAACTTGATGAAAAGGAACTTGCTAGGATGCCTCCACGAATCCAGAGATTCCGATTGAGGCTAATGAGGTTCACGTATGAAATGGTATATATAGAAACATAGAAAATAGGAGCAGGAGTAGACCATTGGGCCCTTCGAGCCTGCAAATGCCACTGCGAGGACAGCAGTTCCAGTCCTGCTTGGGTGTAACCCATCCCACTTGTACAGGTCCCACCTTCCCCAAAACTGGCCTTGATGTCCCAGGAATCTAAATCCCTCCCTCCTGCACCATTTCTCCAGCCATGCATTCATCTGGTCTATTCTGCTGTTCCTATAGTCATTAACATGTGGCACAGGAAGTAATCCTGAGATTACAACCTTTGATGTCCTGCTTTTTAATTTAGCTCCTAACTCCTTAAATTCATCTTGCAGGACCTCATCTCTTTTTCTACCTATGTCGTTGGTACTGGCATGTACCACGACCACTGGCTGTTCATCTTCCCCCTTCAGAATGTCCTGCAGCAGCTTTGAGACATCCTTGACCCTAGAACGAGGGAGGCAACACACCATCCTGGAGTCTCATTTGCGGCCACAGAAACACCTGTCTGTTCCCCTTACAATTGAATCTCCTATCACTATGGCTCTCCCAGTCTTTTTCCTTCCCTCCTGTGCAGCAGAGCGATCCGTGGTGCCACGAACTTGGTTGTTGTTGCTTTTCCCTGGGAGGCCATCCCCCCAACAGTATCCAAAGTGGTATATCTGTTTGAGAGGAGGATGGCCAAAGGAGACTCCGGCACTACCTGCCTGCGCCTACTACTCCACCTGGTAGTTACCCATCCCTTTTCTGCTTGTGCAGCCATTACCTGTGGTGTGACCACCTCAGTAAATGTGCTACCCACGATGTCCTCAGCAACGCGGATGCTCCACAGTGAATCCACCCGCAGCTCCAGCTCCATAATGCAGGTAGTCAGTAGCTGCAGATGGATACACTTCCTGCACACATGGTCGTCAGGGATACTGGAAGCTTCCTTGATTTCCCACATAGCACAGGACGAGCATATCATGGGTGCGAGCAATACAGGGCAAGCAACAAACAACAGCAGATGCATTGTCCAGAGCTACTGTCAATCATCCTCCACAACAGGTTGTTAATTTTATTAATGAAATTGAGACATATTCTTAATTCACCACATCACAATGGCCAACAAGTTCAAAAAAGCTCAAAGAAATTCATCATGCTCAGATGCAAGATGAAGAATGTATCTATATCCATCAATATAGCCATCAAGGCTGGCTGCAGCAGCATCCCAGTGGTAAGGGGATGAAAATCTGCTTCAAACACAGAAGGCACTTTACTACTGTGGATGATTTGTTGGCATATGATGAGAGGCTGGTGATTCCAGAGTCACTCCGGATAGACATCTTGGATAAAATACACCAGGGTCATGTATGTATAATGAAATGTAGAGCGTGGGCTCAGGCATCTGTGTGATGGCCACGAGTATCGAGACATATAGGAGAAATGATTTCTAATTTCCAAGTATGTGCAGTGTACAGACAGGATCAGGGGTCAACCCCTTATCTCGACCCAATTCCCAAGCAGACCGTGGGAACGTCTATTCATATTTAATGGAAAATCCTACCTGATTATAATCGACCACTTTTCAAGGTGGATCATGGTCAAATGTTTGTACACAATGACAACTGAGATAGTCATTCGAGTGTTACAAGAAATCTTTGCAACACATGGTATACCTGACCAGATAGTTTCTGATAATGAACCACAATTTGCAAACGACTACTTAACGCACTTTGCGGAAAATTGTGGATTCGTACATCTTACAAGTTCCCCTAGTTTTCCACAATCTAATGGAGAAGCTGAGAGAGCAGTCAGAACTAACAAAACACCGTTAAAGAAAAATCAAAATTTTCAAACGGCATTTCTGAACTACAGAACTACAATACGAACATACGAATTAGGAACAGGAACAGGTCTCTTGACCCCTCAAGCCTGCTCCGCCATTCAATACGTTCATGGCTGAACTGATTACTCCATATTTTCACCTACCCCCAATAACATTCCATCCCCTTGCTTATCAAGAATCTATCTACCTCTGCCTAAAAATATTCAAAGACTCTGCTTCCACTGCCTTTTGAGGAAGAGAATTCGAAAGACTCATGACCCTCTGAAAGAAAAAAATTCTCCTCATCTCTGTCTTATTTTTAAGCAATGACCCCTAGTTCTAGCTTCTCCCACAAAGGGAAACATCCTTTCCACATCCACCCTGTCAAGACCCCTCAGGATCTTATATGTTTCAATCAAATTGCCTCTTACTCTTCTAAATTCCAGTAGATACAAGCCTAGCCTGTCCAATCTTTCCTCCTAAGACAGTCCACCAATTCCAGGTATTAGTCCTGTAAACCTTGGCTGTAGTGCCTCCAATGCATTTACATCATTCCTTAAATAAGGAGACCAGTCCTGTACACAGTACTCCAGATGTGGTCTCACCAATGCCCTGTATAGCTGAAGCATAACCTCCCTACTTTTGTATTCAATTCCCCTCACGATAAACGATAACATTGTATTAGCTTTCCTAATTACTTGCTGTACCTGCACACTAATCTTTCGCAATTCATGCACTAGGATACCCAGATCCCTCTGCATCTCAGAGCTCCACTGTCTCTCACCATTTAGATAATATGCTTCTTTTTTATTCTTCCTGCCAAAGTGGACAATTTCACACTTTCCCACATTATACTCCATTTGCCAGGTCTTTGCCCACTCACTGAACCTATCTATATCCCTTTGTAGCCTTCTTATGTCCGCTTCACAAGTTATTTTCCTACCTATCTTTGTGGCATCAGCAAATTTAGCAACCGTACCATCGGTCCCTTCATCTAAGTCATTTATATAAATTGTAAAAAGTTGAGGCCCCAGCACAGATCCCTGTGGCACACCACTTGTTACATCTTGCCAACCAGAAAATTACCCATTTATGTCTACTCTCTGTTTCCTGTTTGCTCGCCAATCTCTATCTATGCCAATATGTTACTCCCTACACCATGAGCTTTTATTTTCTGCAATAACCTTTGATGTGGCACCTTATCAAATGCCTTCTGGAAATCTAAATACCATACATCCACCGGTTCCCCTTTATCCACAGCACGTGTAACTCCCTCAAAGTACTCCAATAAATTAGTTGAACATGATTTCCCTTTTGCAAAGCCATGTTGACTCTGCCTGATTACCTCAAAGTTTTCTAAATGCCCTGCTATAATATCTTTAATAATAGCTTCTAATATTTTTCCTAAGACAGATGTTAAGCTAACTGGCCTGTAGATTCCTGCTTTCTGTCTCCCTCCCTTTTTGAATAAAGGAGTTACATTTGCTATTTTTCAATCTGAAGGAACCTTCCCCAAATCTAGGAACTTTTGGAAAATTAAAACTAACGCATCAGCTATCTCACTAGCCACTTCTTTGAATACCCTAGGATGAAATTATTCAGGACCTGGGGACTTGTCAGCCTGCAGCTCCAACAATTTGTTCAGTACTACTTCCCTGGTGATTGTAATTTTCTTGAGTTCATCCCTCCTTTTCATTTCCTGACTTACAGCTAATGCTGGGATGTTACTTGTATCCTCAATAGTAAAGACCGATGCAAAATATCTGTTCAATTCATCTGCCATTTCCTTATTATCCATTATTAATTCCCCAGACTCACTTTTTATAGGACCAATGCTCACTTTGTTAGCTCTTTTCTTTTTTAAATATCTATACAAACTTCTACTATCTGTCTTTATATTTCTAGCTAGCTCTCTCTCGTACTCTAATTTTACCTTCCTTATCAATCTTTTAGTCCTTCTTTGCTGTTTTTTATATTCTGTCCAATCTTCTGACCTGCCTCCCATCTTTGTGCAATTATAGGCTTTTTCTTTAAGTTTGATACTATCTTTAACTATCTTAGTTAATCACGGGTGGCGGGTCCCACCCTTGGAATTTTTCTTTCTTGTTGAAATGTATCTATTCTGTGTATTCTGAAATATCCCCTTAAATGTCTGCACTGCATCTCTGTTGACCTATACCTTAACCTGATTTGCCAGTTCACTTTAGCCAGCTCTGCTTTTATGCCCTCATAATTACCCATATTTAAGTTTAAAATACTTGTCTTGGACCCACTCTTCTCTCCCTCAATCTGAATGTAAAATTGAATCATATTATGATCACTGCTACCTAGGGGTGCCTTAACTATGAGGTTATTAATTATTCCTATCTCGTTACACAATACCAGGTCTAGTACAGCCAGCTCTCTGGTACACTCCAGAATGTATTGTTCCCAGAAGTTATCCCAAAAACATTCTATGTACTCCTTATCTAGGCTACCTCTGCCCATCTGATTTTTCCAGTCTCTATGTAGGTTAAAATCCCCCATAATTATTACTGTACATTTCTGACAAGCTGCCATTATTTCTTCCTTTATACCCCATCTCACAGTGTAGTTAATGTTAGGTGGCCTGTACACCACTCCCACAAGTGACTTCTTGCCTTTATGATTTCTCATCTCTACCCAAACTGCTTCTACATCCTGTTCTCCTGAACTTAGGTCATCCCTCTCTATTGCGCTGATACCATCATTAATTAACAGAGCTACCCCTCCACCTTTTCCTAGCTTCCTGTTTTTCCTAAATGGCATGTATCCTTCAATATTCAGGTCCCAATCTATGTCGTCCTGCAGCCAGGTCTCTGTACTGGCTATCAGATCCTTCTTATTTATTTCTATTTGTGCTCTCAATTCATCTGTTTTGTTTCGAATGTTACGTGCATTCAGATACAGCGCCTTTAGTTGTGTCCTTTTATCGCTTTTGCAACCTCTAGCCTTATCTGTTAATATACTCTTAGATTTGTATGCTCTGTTCCTTCTTGTCACAGTCTGTTTATCATTTCCCATATTAATACCTTTCTCTCTTGCCTTGTCTCGACTCCTTAATTTACTATATCTTCCCAAATTTGACTCCTTGCCCCCCATTACTCAGTTTAAAACCGTCTCTACTTTCCTAGTTATGCGGCTCGCTAAAACACCGGCCCCAACACGGTTTAGGAGTAGACCATCCCAACAGTACAGCTACCACTTTCCCCAGTACTGCTGCCAGTGCCCCACGAACTGGAACCCACTTCTACCACACCAATCTTTGAGCCATGCATTCATTTCTCTAATCTTATTTGCCCTATGCCAATTTGCACGTGACTCAGGTAATAATTCAGAGATTATTACCTTTGAGATTCTGCTTCTTAATTTGGCACCTAGTTCCTCATACTGACTATGCAGAATCTCTTTCCTGTCCTGCCTATGTCATTGGTACCTACATGGACCATGACAACTGGATCCGCCCCCTCACACTGTAAGTTTTTTTCTAGTCCTGAGCAGATGTCCCGAACCCTGGCACCGGGCAGGCAACGTAGCCTTCTGGACTCTTGCTCTTTGCTGCAGAGAACAGTGTCAATCCCCCTAACTATACTGTCCTTTACTACCACTACATTCCTTTTTTCTCCCTCCACTTGAATGGCTTCCTGTACCATGGTGCCATTTTCAGGTTGTTCATCCCCACTCTCATCCAAACAACCTGAAAGAACCTCAAACCAGTTGGACAATCGCAAAAGCTGAGTCTCCTGCACTCCTGACCACTGGGTCCCCTTAACTGCCTCAGCTGCAGCCACACTCTCCTGTCCCTGACCACTGACCAAATCAGAAGACCCTATCCTAAGGGGCGTGACCGCCTACTGGTACAAAATGTCCAGGTACTTTCCCCGTCCCTGATGTGTGGCACTGTCTGCAGCTCGGACTCCAGTTCAATGACTCTGAGCCGAAGCTCTTTCAGCCGCAAACACTTACTGCAGACCTGGATCACACTGGCATCCAGGAGCTCCCACATGCTGCAGCCATGACACATCACCTGTCCTGCCATCCTTAATGTGTTTTAATTGACTACTTAATTATTTTATTCAATTATTTATTTTATTTTCCACTTTTTAAATATATTTTATTAAGCTTACCACTAGTTCCTTTACTATTTTAAATGTTAGGATTAGAATAGACCTTAATCACTTACCAGATCCTCACCAAACAGGTCGCTTCTTCCCTGCTCTCTCTGTTGATTGTGACATCACTCTGATGTCACTTTTTGATCTTTCCCCTGCTCCCATTGTTTTGTGGATTAGCACCATCAGAACTGTTGATGGAAAGGAAGTTTAGAACACAACTTCCAATCCTGGGTCACTGACCCGAAACGTTAACTCTGCTTCTCTTTCCACAGATGCTGCCAGACCTGCTGAGTGATTCCAGCATTTCTTGTTTTTGTTCCAATCCTACCCATTGTTTTGTGGATTAGCACCATCAGAACTGTTGATGGGAAGGAAGTTTAGAACACAACTTCCAATCCTACCCATTGTTTTGTGGATTAGCACCATAAGAACTGTTGATGGAAAGGAAGTTTAGAACACAACTTCCAATCCTACCCATTGCTTTGTGGATTAGCACCATCAAAACTGTTGATGGGAACGAAGTTTAGAACACAACTTCCAATCCTACCCATTGTTTTGTGGATTAGCACCATCAAAACTGTTGATGGGAAGGAAGTTTAGAACACAACTTCCAATCCTACCCGAAAAGTTACTTCCAAGGCTAGACGTCCAGGAGTATCAAAGAGTTCAAGACAGAGAAAAGTCTTACCAAAAGCTACAAGCCTATAATTATAATAGGAAATACTACACCCGGAACCTACCTAAGTTGACAGAAGGACAAAAGCTATGGGTACGAGACCAATGCAGACAAGGAGTAATCGTCCAGTGAGATGAAAATCAACAGCCATCAGAAGGTACAATAAGAAGAAACAGAAGGAATCTTATTCGTATTCATCAAAGACATCAATCGGTCATACATTTGGATGAACCAGATGTTGAACCTGAAGTTCAGAAAACCCCGGAGACTACAAACTTCAATGAAGACTGTCCAAGTCAAGAAACAAGAAAGACTACTGATCTTCTGAGTCTGACAAAAACTGTTGACTTGGTTTCACACAATGACCACATCGGAGTTTAGTGCAATTCTATTTTTATTCGATTTGGATGCTCTCGTGAGACAGTTAAATTGATTTTGTACATGTACGAAACTTCACTTTCAATCCACATTAAACACACTTCACTTGAGTACTCTAAGTGCTAGCCTCTTGGCGTAGCTGATGCAAGTCCCTGATTTGTCACTTAAGCAATTCTAACTAAAAGCTCAAATATTACCCGTAACCGGAATGGCTGACCAGGCACGATATCCGATGGGCGATCCTCCTTCGATCCTTTGGCTCAAAGTCCGTAGTTCTTGTGCAATGGTTGGTCTGTACAGTTGTCGCTGAAGAGAGGTTCCGAACCTCCACTTTTATATGGTTTCCTTCAGTATCCAATATGTTCAAATATGCCCCCTCTAGTTATGAGGTCATCCGTGGGGCTCATTAACTGTTCGTTGTCACTTATCTGACTTTCTTTAAACAATTTAATGCTGTGTTTTCAAAAGATATCAGTTCTATGCAAAACAGGATAAACTGTTTACCACCTCCATTGTTTTAGTACCTCTCGTCTGTCCCTGAGCGGCTGAGTTCGTTATCCTTTGGCTACAGACATGATGTAAATCACCCATATCAGGCGTCTGCAGTTATCCACTGATTGATTTACACGGGAATAAGTTCAGACTTGTTTCAGACTGTTGGGTTCGCTTTGCTTAGCCATTCTCCTTCCCAGCATGCTTCAGAAACTTCCCTGACCAGCCATTTTAGGTTACAGAACACAATCAGGGAGAGTTGTGAAGCCTCCTGACAGATTGAATCTGTGATGTCAGAGACATGGGGGTAGATGGGGTAGTATGTGAAAATATAAAAAGTTAATGTATAAATATGTGAATATATAAATAAATATATATATATATATATCCATATATATATATTGATAAAGACTTGGAGGGGGGGGGGGAATATAGTATAAGGATCTGAAAGGATTAATATTGAGACAGTATCAAGAATACCTCCCACCATGGTGATGTAAGAGATCACATGTGAGAGAGACTTGGAGGGAGATGCAGCATGGCTTCAGAGGAGTCACACAGACTGGTGTGAAGCTGTACATAGTTAGAATGTAATAAAGACTTCATGTTCAAAGTACAGAAGACTCAGTAATCTCTCTAAGCTAGACTAACTAAGTATATTAAGGTGGCAACAGACAAACCAAACATATAACATTGTGCATCCCTGATTTTAATTGCTCCACCCATTGGTTGCGCCTTCAGTTGCCTAGGCCCCAAGCTCTGGAATACCCTCCCTACACCTCTCTGCCTCTCTACCCCCTTTCTTCCTTTAAGACACTTCTTGAAACCTAGCTCTTTGACCAAGCCTTTGGTCATGTTTAGTTTAGTTTAGAGATACAGCACTGAAACAGGCCCTTCAGCCCACCGAGTCTGTGCCGACCATCAACCACCCATATATACTAATCCTACACTAATCCCATATTCCTGCCACATCCCCACCTGTCACTATATTTCCCTACCACCTACCTATACTAGTGGCAATTTATAATGGCCAATTTACCTACCAACCTGCAAGTCTTTTGGCTTGTGGGAGGAAACCGGAGCACCCGGAGAAAACCCACGCAGACACAGGGAGAACTTGCAAACTCCACACAGGCAGTACCCAGAATTGAACCCGGGTCACTGGAGCTGTGAGGCTGCGGTGCTAACCACTGCGCCACTGTGCCGCCCAATCTGACCTAATATCGCCTTTCGGTGTCATACTTTGTCTTATAATGCTCCTGTGATGTGCCTTGGGACATTTTATTACAGGCACTATATAAATATAAGTTGTTGTTGGTGTTGAAAGTGCTTGCAAACACTTCAGTCTTGTCTTTTGCACTGGCATGCTGGGCTTTGCCATCATTGAGATTGTTTGTGGAGTCTCCTCCTCCCGTTAGTTGTTTAATTTTGCACCATCGTTCACAACTGGATGCGGCAGGACTTTGATCTGATCCATTGATTGTGGGATTGCTTAGCTCTATCTATCGCATGCTGCTTCTGCTGTTTAGCATGCATGTAATCCTGTGTTGTATCTTCACCAGGTTGATGCCTCACTTTCAAATATGCCTGGGTGTTGGTCCTGACATGCTCTTCTACTCCTCATTGAACTAAGGTTGATCTCCTAGCTTGATGGTAATGGCAGAGTAAATGATATGCCAGGTCATGTGGTTACAGAGCGTGGTTGAATACAATTCTTCTGCTGCTGATGGCCCACAGCACCTCATAGATGCCCAATTTTGAGCTGCTAGATATGTTCTGGATCTCTCACATTTAACACGGTGGTAGTGCCACACAGCACAATGGAGGGTGTTCTCAGTGTGAAGATGGGACTTTATCTCAACAAGGACTGTGCGTTGGTCACTTCTATCAATACTTTCATGGACCGAGGCACCTGTGACAGGTAGATTGGCCAGGCTGTGGTCAAGTAGGTTTTTTCCTCAGTTCTCTCACTACCTGCTGCAGGCCCAGTCAGGGAACTATGTCCTTCAGGATTCAATCAGTTTGGTCAGTTGTGGTGTTACTGAGCCACTCTCGGTGATGGACATTGAAGTCCCCCACTGACAGTACATTCTGTGCCCTTGCTACACTCAGTGCCTCTTCCAAGTGGTGTTCAACATGGAGGAGTACTGACTCATCAATTGAGGGATGGCAGTCGGTGTAATCAGCAGGTTTCCTTGCCCTGATTTGACCTGATGCCATGAGACTTCATGGGGTCCAGATTCAATGTTGAAGACTCCCAGGGCAACTCCCTCAGACAGTATACCACTGAGCTGCAAGTTCTGGTGGGTCTTTCCTGTCTGGGACATTGGCTGTAAGGTATGATTCTGTGAGTATGACTATGTCAGGCTGGATTAGGCAGGAAGAATAAAAAAGCAGAGTATTACTTAAACGGAGAATGCCTGAAGAACTCTGAGGTGAAGAGAGATCTAGGTGTTCTCGTGCATGAGTCACAAAAAGTTAGTATGCAGGTACAGCAAGTAATAAAGAAGGCTAATGGAATGCTATCTTTTATTCCGAGAGGAATTGAAAATAAAAGTAAGGATGTGATGCTTCAGTTATACAGGGCATTGGTGAGACCACATCTCGAATATTGTGTACAGTTTTGGTCTCCTTATTTAAGGAAGGATGTGAATGCGATGGAGGCGGTTCAGAGGAGGTTTACTAGATTGATACCTGGAATGAGCAGGTTGTCTTATGAGGAAAGGTTGGACAGACTGGGCTTGTTTTCACTGGAGTTTAGAAGAGTGAAGGGAGACTTGATTGAAGTATATAAGATCCTGAACAGTTTTGACAAGGTGGATGTGGAAAGGATGCTTCCTCTTGTGGGGGACTCCAGAATTAGGGGCACTGTTTTAAAATTAGGGATTGCCCTTTTAGGACAGAGATGAGGAGAAATTTTTTCTCAGAGGGTTGTGCGACTTTAGAACTCTCTGCCTCAGAAGGTGGTGGAGGCAGGGTCATTGAAAATTTTTAAGACGGAGGTAGATAGATTCTTGTTTGGCAAGGGATTCAAAGGGGTAGATAGGAGTGTGAAATTTGAGACACAAACAGATCAGCCATGATCTTATTGAATGGCGGAGCAGGTTAGAATGGCCTACTTCTGCTCCTAATTCGTATGTTCATATGTTCGTATTTATTGTATTCAGATTTTCAAAAAGCATTCAATAAGGTGCTCCACAAGAGGTTATCATACATTGGGGTAATATGGTTTGAGGATTGATTAATGGACAGAAAACAGAGAGAGTAGTAATAAACAGATCATTTTCAGGTTGGCAGGTTATAACGAGCCTGGTACCACAAGGATCAGTACTGGGATCTCAGCTGTTTACAACCTGTATTAATGGTTCAGATGAGGAGACCAAGAGTGATGTATCCAAGTTTGCTGGTAATACAAAGATAGTGGGAAATTAAGCTGTGAGGAGGATGCAAAAAGATTGCATAAGGATTTATCAAGGTTTTAAGTGAGTTGGAAAGAATGTGGCAGTTGGAGTACAATGTGGAGAAATGTGAAGTTATCTACCTTGCTGGGAACAATAGAAAAGCAAAATATGATTTAAAAGGTGAGAGACTGGGAAATGTTAGCATCCAAGAGGGACACGAATCACAGGATGTTAACATGCAGATACAGCAAGCAATTAGAAAAGCAATGGTATGTTAGTTTTATTGCAAAGGAATTGTAGTAGAAGGCTAAAGAAGTCATACTGCAATTGTAAATGGTCTTGGTGAGTTCACACCTGGAGTACTGTGTACATTTTTGGTCACCTTCTCTAAGGAAGAACATATGGAGATGAGGGGATTGTCGTCTGAGGAGAGATTGAGTAAACCTGACCTATATTCTCTAAAGTTTAGAAGAATGAGATGATCTCATTGAAATATATAAAAATCTTAAGAGGCTTGACCGGGTAGATGCTGGGAGGATGCTTCCCCTGGTGTGGAGTCTAAAACTAGGGGTCACAGTCTCAGAATAAGGAGTCAGACATTTAGGACTGAGATGAGGAGAATCAATGGATATGGGGACAGTGCAGGAAGGTGTAACCATGATCTTATTCAATGGCAGAGCAACCTCGAGGGGCTGAAAGGCCTACTACTGCTCCTATTTATGTTCTTAGGTTCTTGATCGACAGGCTTACAAAAGTCAAGCTTGACATTACCTGATCATTGAGATGGGGAGCAGTGCCATGAATGGAGAAAGTGCACATCCCATGTGGTCTTGCAGCTGGGGGAAGGTGGGGGTTAGTAGAAAGAAAGAGACTTTTGCAGTCTCTCAGCCTAGAACAGGACTGGAATAATTGGGATCCAATCTGAATCTCTCCTTCATTGTCTTCAGACTCAGTAAATATAATATTTGACCAAAGGTGTTATCACAGTTTTCCTCAGATTCAGAGCTTTAGATTCATAGTTATGTGCTTTTTTGATGGATGGATAGGCCTAGTCTGGGCGCTTGTGTTCTTTGAGATATTACCAGCTATTTATGAAGCGGTTGGGGAGGAGGAAAGAGGGAGCTGCCTTTGTCATCAAAGGATTTACAGCAATGAGGTCAGGTGGGCAAAGTCACTCAGGGCCATTTGTTTTTTTCATTTCTCTCATGTGCCATCTGCCTCCGCTATTGCTGGTGTTGTTAATTTGAGTTGATGGCTTTAACTGCCATGTTAGGGTTTGGTATTAAAATAAGAGGGTTGTTCTGTTTCCAAAATGGATAACGTGGGCCTGGAATTTTAGCCCAGTCCAACTGAGTGTGCAAAACGAGTCTGTAGTTAGCACTCCATTTGTTGCTCTTGTTCATTTCCCGTTAAAGTTCATGGGGTGGAGAAGAGCTTGGGCAGCAACTGGGCACATAATGTAAATTTAGCACTTAATACATTCTTTTTATAGGGTGTACTAGCTCTATTTCAGTGGGACCGAGAAAAGTTTGAAAGAGCAGGAAGAATTGTTAGAAACACATACAATAACTACCAGATATGGATAACTAGTTAATGTGACCTTTTAGATTCAAAACAACAAAATCCATAGAGTAATGATACAGAACTTTCTTCGTCAAGTTCAGCTGTAAGGGCTGAAGAACACTGCAGAGGTGGTGGTGTGAGTAAAATATATAAAGCTGCCATTAACCCTGCAAAAGGAAATACGAGGACTTGAAGTTCAGTTTTATTTGTACTGGAAGTGGAGATATAACTTAACCACAGTGTGTAATTTGTGCACAAGCACTGTCCAATGAATCTTTGAAAACCCCCAAATTACAGAAACATTTAATTATTTAGCATGAAATATATAATTTTTCTGAGTGAAAGGCGAAGGAACTGATCAGTAATGAAATCTACAACAATTACTCATAAAATGCTTGTAGACTCATCCGACATAATGGCACAGAAAATTGCTAAAGCAAAAAAATTGCATTTGATTGTTGAGGAGTTGATAATGCTGTATGCCATTGAAATCGTAAGGGAACTGTTTGGAGTGCAAAAGGTCAAGGAACTGGAAAAACTACCATTGTCAAATGACACTGTCAAACAACAGATGTATTTGATGTCAGAAGACATTATTTTGTAGTGCACTGATCAGCTGTGTGACAATGACTGCTATACAACTTGATGAATCCAGACATTTCGAAAATGTCTGTATGTGTGGAATAAGAAAATGAAAAACTTTTAATTTGCAAAGAGCTCAAGAAAACAAGTCAGACAATATTTTTGAATTATTGAATAGTTCATGGCTTCAGCAGAAATCAGCTGAACAAATTACACAGGAGTCCTGCACTGATAGTGCTGCAGCAAACAGTGACATTAATAGTGAGATTAAACAGCTGTTCCAGCTGATTTGATGCATATATTCCAAGCTTGGATCGCACAGGTCTATTGAATGCTTTCACTTGTCACTCAAAGGTGATCATGTGTTCAGCTGCAAGTGGGACACCCCACTGGCACTATTTAAAAGGGCCAGGCATCCAACTTGCAGGTGAGATGATCTTAAGTCACTTCTGATATTTGAATGTCTGTGGAAGTACTTTGCAGTGTTTTTGGAGGTGTTGCAGTGAGTTCCTGGATTTGGCAGGGAATGTTGCTGCGCCCTCACGGAGAATGCAGGGAAGCTCAGCACAGAGGGAGGAGGAGGAGGAGAGGAGAAAGCAATGAGGAGGCTTACAGAGCACCTTCACTCCAGATGGGCTGCCTGTGAGCTACCACTCAGACTCTGCTTCCCTTAGGACACAGTATCTCTTAAATTCATTGGTCCACTATACTCCACCTTCCCATTCATCTGTGGCGTCCAAACAGAGTGTCCTCTTGGTCAGAATCTTGCAATAAAAGCCACCAACAAAACCTTTGCCAAAACATCTTTATCAAACAACACATCCAATGATACAGGCAAAAATGAATTATTCAGCCTTGTGCATTCCTGTAGTGCCTGTCTTGTAGGTGACTTTGCCTGTCCTTGTTCTCCTACACAGTGCTGCACCAGTGGCGAGAGCATGGCTCGTGGAAGGCTGCTGACTTTTACTAGGGGAGACTGCAGATGCCATTTCAGGACACCCTCGAGCAGCTTTAGAACTTGAGGGCCTGGCTTTGGACTGCACCACCTTGGCACTGGCAGCAGCAAACTGGGCTGGCTGGCTAAGAAGCAACAGCAACGGCACTGGCAGAGTGGCAGTGCTGGGAGCATGAATGCTGTCATCTTGAGAGAGGACAGGAGGTTTGTGCTCTACCGTGGAATCCCACAGGGTGGCAGCTCAGCAATCCTAGCAATCTGCTGGAGAACAGATTGCTGAAGTGCAGGACAGCATGTTAGGAGCAGCAAAAACAAGAAATGCTGGAATCACTCAGCAGGTCTGGCAGCAGCTGTGGAAAGAGAAGCAGAGTTAACGTTTCGGGTCAGTGACCCTTCTTCGGAACTGAAAAATATTAGAAAAGTCACAGATTATAAGCAAGTAAGGTGGGGGTGGGGCAAGAGATAACAAAGGAGAAGGTGCAGATTGGACCAGGCCACATAGCTGACCAAAAGGTCACGGAGCAAAGGCAAACAAAACAGGTAGAGGGAGAATGCTGGAGGCGGGTGAATGGGTCTGCTGGTCGGGGGGAGGAGTCCTGGTCAAAGAAGTGAGCCCGGAGGCGGAGGCGACGGAAGAAGAGGTCAACGTCATGCCGAGCGTGAAATTCATTGAGGTGGGGGCGTAAGGGGATAAAACTGAGACCTTTGCTGAGTACAGAACGCTCAGCATCAGAGAGGGGGAGGTCAGAGGGTATAGTGAATACATGGCAAGGGGTCAGATCAGAAGGGGTGGGGTCAGAATTTCCTTCAAGTAAAAGGTGTCGCTATGGATACCCGCATGGGTCCTAGTTATGCCTGTCTTTTTGTGGGATATGTCGAGCATTCTTTGTTCCAGTCCTACTCAGGCCCCCTCCCCCAACTCTTTTTCCGGTACATTGATGACTGTATCGGCGCCGTTTCCTGCTCCCGCCCCGAACTAGAAAACGTTATCAACTTTGCTTCCAATTTCCACCCTTCTCTCACCTTTACATGGTCCATCTCTGACACTTCCCTTCCCTTCCTCGACTTCTCTGTCTCCATCTCTGGGGATAGGTTGTCTACCAATATCCATTATAAGCCCACCGACTCCCACAGTTACCTCGACTACACTTCTTCACACCCTACCTCCTGTAAGGACTCCATTCCATTCTCCCAGTTTCTCCATCTCCGACGCATCTGCTCTGATGATGCTACCTTCCATGACGGTGCTTCTGATATGACCTCCTTTTTCCTCAACCGAGGATTTTCCCCCCACTGTGGTTGACAGGGCCCTCAACCGTGTCTGACCCATTCCCCGCACCTCTACCCTCACCCCTTCCCCTCCCTCCCAGAACCGTGACAGTGTTCCCCTTGTCCTCACTTTTCATCCCACCAGCCTCCATATCCAAAGGATCATCCTTCGCCATTTTCGCCACCTCCAGCGTGATGCCACTACCAGTCGCATCTTCCCCTCCCTTCCCCTGTCAGCATTCCGAAGGGATCGTTCCCTCCGCGACACCCTGGTCCACTCCTCCATTACCCCCACCACCTCGTCCCCGTCCCAGGGCACCTTCCCCTGCAATCGCAGGAGGTGTAATACTTGACCATTTACCTCCTCTCTCCTCACTATCCCAGGCCCCAAACACTCCTTTCAGGTGAAGCAGCGATTTACTTGTACTTCTTTCAATGTAGTATACTGTATTCGCTGCTCACAGTGTGGTCTCCTCTACATTTGGGAGACCAAGCGCAGACTGGGTGACCGCTTTGCGGAACATCTCCGCTCAGTCCGCAAGCAGGACCCTGAGCTTCCGGTTGCTTGCCATTTCAACACTCCCCCCTGCTCTCATGCTCACATCTCTGTCCTGGGATTGCTGCAGTGTTCCAGTGAACATCAACGCAAGCTCGAGGAACAGCATCTCATCTACCGATTAGGCACACTACAGCCTGCCGGACTGAACATTGAGTTCAATAATTTCAGAGCTTGACAGCCCCCCATTTTACTTTCATTTTTAGTTATTTTTTCGTCCTTTTTTTTACATTCTTTTTTACATTTTTTACAATTTTTTTTGCATTTATTTCATTTCATCTTAGTTTGTTCAGTTTGCTTACCCACTGTTTTTTTCAGGTTTTTTTCAGGTTTGCACTTGCTGCTGTTCCATATTCAGTGTATTTACACCTAATCTGTACTAATGCTTTGTCTTTCAGCATACCATTAACATATTGTTTGCCTTTGCTCCGTGACCTTTTGGTCAGCTATGTGGCCTGGTCCAATCTGCACCTTCTCCTTTGTTATCTCTTGCCGCACCCCCACCTCACTTGCTTATAATCTGTGACTTTTCTAATATTTGTCAGTTCCGAAGAAGGGTCACTGACCCGAAACGTTAACTCTGCTTCTCTTTCCACAGATGCTGCCAGACCTGCTGAGTGATTCCAGCATTTCTTGTTTTTGTTTCAGATTTCCAGCATCCGCAGTATTTTGCTTTTATGTTAGGAGCAGCACCAGGCATACCTAAAAATGAGGTGCCAAAATAGTGAAGTTACAACACAGTACTAAATGCATGCTAAACAGTGGAAGCAGCATGCAATGAATAGATCTAAGCAACCACACAACCACCAGATCAGATCAAATCTCTGCAGTTCTGCCACATCGAGTTGGTCGACCATTAAACAATTAAACAACTAACAGGAGGAGGAGACTCCATAAATATCCCCATCCTCAATGATGGTGGAGCCCATCATGTCAGTGCAAAAGACAAGGCTGAAGCGTTTGCAACCATCTGCAGCCAGAAATGCTCAGTAGATGATCCTCCTCGGCCTCCTGCTGTGGTCCTGACCAACATAGATGCCAGTCTTCAGCCAATTCGATTCGCTCCACGTAATATCAAAAACTGCTGAGCACACTGGATATGTTAAATTTAAAACTGAGATAAATAGATTTTTGAGAACCAAAGTATTAAGGGATATGGGGCAAAGGTCGCAGATCACCCATGATCTCATTGAATGGTGGAACAGGTTCCTACGTTCAATCATCAGCAAAGTGATGGAAGGTATCATCAACAGTGATATCAAGCGATGCTTACTCACCCTTAACCTGCTAACAGATGCCCAGTTTGGATTCTGTCAGGGTCACTCAGCTCCAGATCTCATTACAGTCTTGGTCCAAACATGGACAAGAGCTGAATTCCAAAAGTGAGGTGAGAGTGACTGCCCTTGACATCAAGGCATATTTGACCAAGTGTGGCAGCAAGAAGCTGAATAAAATTGATGTCAGTGGGGATCAGGGGAAAAGTCTCCACTGGCTGGAGTCATATCTAGCACACAGAAAGATGGTTGCGGTTTTTGGAAGCCAATCATCTCAACCCCTTGTGGCAAGAGTTCCTCAGGGCAATGTCCTTGGCCCAACCACCTTCAGCCACTTCCTCAATGACATTCCCTCCAACATCATAATGTCAGAAGTGAGTATGTTTTCCAATGCTTGCATAGTATTCAGTTCCATTTGCAATTCATCAGCTAATGAAGCAGTCCATTCCCACATGCAGCAAGACCTGGACAACATTCAGATTTGGGCCGGTAATTGGCAAATAACATTTGTACCACACAAGTACCAGGCAATGACCATCTCCAAAAAGGGAGAGTCTATCTGCCTCCCCTTGACATTCAATAGCATTACCATTATTGAATTCTCCACCATTCACATCCCGGGGATCACCATTGACCAGAAATATAACTAGACTTATCATGTGGTTATAACAGTCAGTTAGAGACGGGGAATTCTGCAACAAGCGACTCATCCGCTGACTCCCCAAAGCCTTTCCACCCTTGACAAGGCACGATTCAGGAGTGTGATGGACTACTTTCCAGTTGCCTGGATGAGTGTAGCCCCAACAACACTCAAGAAGCTCAACACCATCCAGGCGAAAGCAGCCGGCTTGGTCGGCACCCCAACCACCACCTTAAACATTCACTCGCTCCACCATCGAAGCACAGTGACTGCAGTGTATACCATCCACCAGATGCACTGCCGCAACTCACCAAGGCTTCTTCAACAGCACTTCTTAAATTCATGACTTCTACCATCTAGAAGGACTAGGGAAGCTTGAGTAAGGGAACATTGCCACCTCCAAGTTCCCCTGCAAGTCACATCTTGCCCTGATTTGGAAATATATCAGCGTTCCTTTATTGTCGCATGGTCAAAATCCTGGAACTCCCTACTTAACAACAATCTGGGAATTCCTTCAGCACTTGGACTAGTGAGGTACAAGCAGGCGGCTCGCCAGCAACTTTTGAAGGCCAATTAGGGATTGACTATAAATGCTGACCTTGTCAGCGATGCCCACACCTCATGAATGAATAAAAAAGTGAATCAGGCACTGTGAAATTGGCAAAGCACCTCCAATTTTTTTTTATTTGGGATGTGGGCATCGCTGGCGAGGCCAGCATTTATTGCCCATCTTTAATTGCCCTTGAGAAGGTGGTGGTGAGCCGTCTTCTTGAACCACTACAGTTCTTTGTGTGTAGGTACACCAATAGTGATGTTAGGAATGTAGTTCTAGGATTTTGATCCAGCAACAGTAAAGGAATGGCGATATAGCTCCAAGTCAGAATGGTATATAGCTTGGAGGAAAACTTGCCGGTGGTGGTGTTCCCAGGCATCTGCTGCCCTTTTCCTTCTAGGTGGTGGAGGGCGCAGGTTTGGAAGGTGCTGTCAAAGGAGCCTTGGTGAGTTGTTGCAGTGCATCTTGGAGATGGTACACACTGCTGCCACTATGCAGCAATGGTGGTGGGAGTGAATGTTGAAGATTGTGGATGGGATGCGAATCAAGCAGGATTCTTTGTCCTGGATGGTGTTGAGCTCCTTGAATGTTGTTGGAGCTTCACCTATCCAAGTAATGGAGAGTATTCCACCACAATCCTGACTTGTGCCTTGTAGATGGTGGACAGGCATTGGGAAGACAGGAAGTGAGTTACTCGCTGCAGAATTCCTAGCCTCTGACCTGCTCTTGCAGCCACAGCATTTATGTGTCTGGTCCAGTTCAGTTTCTGGTCAATGGTGACCCCCAGGATGTTGATAGTGGGGGATTCAGTAATGGTAATGCCATTGAATGTCAAGGGGACATGGTGAGATTCTATCTTGTTTGAGATGGTCATTGCCTGGCACATGCGTGGCCCGAATGTTACTTGTCATTTATCAGCCCTAGCCTGAATGTTGTCAGAGTCTTGCAGCATTTGGACATGGACTATTTCAGTATCTGAGGAGTCAAGAATGGTGCTGAACATTGTGCAATCATCAGCGAACATTCCCACTTTTGGACCTTATGATGGGGGGAAGGTCATTGATGAAGAAGCTGAAGACAGTTGGGCCAAGCACACTGCCCTGAGGAGCTCCTGCAATGATGTCCTGGGACTGAGATGATTGACCTCCAACAACCACAACCATCTTCCTTTGTGTTAGGTATGACTCCAACCAGCAGAGAGTTTTCCCCCTGATTCCCATTGACTCCAGTTTTGCTAGGGCTCCCTAATGCCATACTTGGTCAAATGCTGCCTTGATGTCAAGGGCAGTGATTCTCACCTCACTTCTCGAGTTTCGCTTTTTTGTTCATGTTTGCACCAAGGCTGTATGAGGTCAGGAGCTGAGTGGCCCTGGTGGAACCCAAACTGTGCATCACTGAGCAGGTTATTGCTAAGCAAGTGCCGCTTGATAGCACTGTCGACGACCCCTTCCATCACTTTGCTGATGTTCGAGAGTAGACTGAAAGGGTAATAATTGGCCGGGTTGGATTTGTCCCGCCTTTTGTGCACAGGACATTCCTGGGCAATTTTCCACATTGTCGGGTAGATGGCAGTGATGTAGCTGTACTGAAACAGCTTGGCGAGGGGTGTGGCTAGTTCTGGAGCACAAGTCTTCAGTACTATTGATGAAATGCTGTCAGGGCCCATACTTTGCAGTATCCAGTGCCTTCAGCTGTTTCTTGATATCACGTGGAGTGAATCGGATTGGCTGAAGACTGGCATCTGTGATGCTGGGGACTCCAAGAGGAGGCCGAGATGGATCATCCACTCGGCACATCTGACTGAAGATGGATGCAAATGCTTCAGCCTTGTCTTTTGCATTGATGTGCTGCGCTCCCCCATCATTGAGGCTGCAGATATTTGTGGAGCCTCCTCCTCCTGTTACTTGTTTAATTGTCCACCACAATTCATGACTAGATGTTTTCAGCACTGCAGAGCTTAGATCTGATCCGTTGGTTGTAGGATCGCTTAGCCCTGTCTATTGCATGCTGCTTCCACTGTTTTGCATGCAAGTAGTCCTGTGTTGTAGCTTCACCCTGTCCGAGGAACCGAGGCGGAACACAGATGGGGAGGGGGTAGTAGGTAAGTTTGTCAGTGCGGAAGGTGGGGGAGCAAGTTCAAAGTCAAATTATTGCTGTTGGAGATAGTGGGAAGGGTTATAGTGTAAAGTTTATGCACTTTGGGGTGGGGGGGGGGGAAGGTCAGCTGGATAAGGTAAGTATTTTGGGTGGGGAGAGGGCAAGTATTTAATTCTATGGTTATTGGGAGGGGGTGGGAGAGAGGAAAGATAAATTAATTTAACTTTTTTACATCAATGTGCCTTTAAATATTTAAATAGAACGGTCGGGCTCGAAGCTGTTTAAAAATGGCATCAGTGCCTGCGCACAGGCAGCTGACGCTATTGCCGGAGACAGACAGCCTGTACCCCCACCCCCCTCCCATGTCACTGGGGGAGGCGGTCCGCCCTGGCTATTTAAATGAGCTGCCGTGCTTAATATCATTGTTTTCATCCACCACAATGTCAACAGCGGGACTATAAATTTCAGTCCATTGTATTAGAAATTAAGCAAAGTAGGTCAGGATAACTTTAAATTAACAATCCTGTTTAGAGAGAGTTATTCCCATCCCGGTTAATCATACTAGGTCATCACAGCCAAATGATATTATATCGACAGAAGAGACACAGCAAATGTGAAGCTAGATTGGTTATGTACTCAGACTAGACCAGATGCTAATTTTGATGTGTTGGAGTTAAGTACAACAATGAAACAACCCAAAGTCTCGAATGTTTTAAGGGCAAATAAAACATTAAAATAACTAAATCTGGATAAATGCATATTTAGGTTTCCATCCTTAGGTGACCCAAAGAACATGAAGCTATTCCTTTTTAGTGATGCTTCACCTACTAATCTTCCTTATGGGTATTCTAGTGCAGTTGGTTTCATAATATTTCTGATGGATGAAAATGGAAAACTTAGCTTTAGCTGAGGAAATTAAGAAAATTAAAAGGGTCGTTAAAAGTTATTTCGCTGCCAGAACACTGGCTTTTGTAGAGGTAGTGCGTATGGAATTTTACTTGTTAAATATTTCAAGTGTGATTCTGTACAATGGACATACTGAAGATAGTATATCCCTTGAATGAATCGAAAATCATTCCTTGTGGGATAACATAAAGTCCACGAAAAATGTGTGAGTGAAAAAAGGTTAGATTGACTTTGCTGGCATGAAACAAATGCTGGAGAGAAAGGAAATCTCTAAAATTAAATGGGTGGATGCAAGTTTTCAACTGTCAGACTGTTTTACAAAAAGAATTGCATGTACAAACAAATTGTTAAGGGCACTAGAGGAGGGACATCTCACAATATAATGCTTTGTACAGAATATGGAGGTCTTTGATTTAATTTGATTTGAAATTTTTGTTGTACATATAAACTCTAATTTTTATTTAAAGAGAGAGAAAGGAATCTGTTAATTGGATATAAATTGTATGCAAGAGGTGGGCATTAACCAGGGATTCACGTGTGCCATTATAGATAGGAACAGACTGACATTGTGTTTGTTGGATCAGGAAGTGCATGCTTGTAATGTGTATCTTCATAAATAAATGTGTGCAATGATTACCTCCAGTTCTATTCTTCGCCAGCTGGAGTATAACTCAGAAGACCATGTATCCTCCTTGCAAACAAGACACATGCCAACTGCAGTGGAAATCTAGATTATGCCACATCAAAACAAAAACTGCATAATACACAATGTGTCACCTCACTTGACTGCAGAATTGAGCCCATGTGCCCACCTCAGTACCCATATGAAGTTATATGAATCCAAAAATAATTTCCAAAGGGTCATTAAAACGTGGTTGCACATTTGAAGCAACATTGAAATGATTTTGACTCATTGAAAAATTCATTAGGTCATCCAGACTTTCACTGGCTTCCTTCTTAAATAGCAGTAAATTAGAATATATTAAGATGAATTAAGCTGTTGTGCCAAGCCTACAATATGAATCATTAATGAAAAAAAACTTATGGTAACAAGTTGCACAAAGAGGAATTTTTTTGATAATGCGAGTGTATCCTGAATCAAAAAGTGATAGAGGATTATGAAAGAAAAACAGAGATTTGTTGACAGTTTAAACACATCTGTTGCATTCTTCAACAGTCAGGAAAAAGGTCATAAAACTTCTTGAATATTTTGCACTACCAGTTCACTAAAAAGATAGAGCATGTTACAGCCATGTGATGAGGGGTGTGGGTGGGTCCCACTTTTCTATTCCCACCTGACCAAAGCAAGTGTTTGTTATTGGAGTTTTAACTCCTTCGTGTTTTATTTGTCAAATAAACAGACAGTGACATAGAACATAGAACATAGAACATTACAGCGCAGTACAGGCCCTTCGGCCCTCGATGTTGCGCCGACCTGTGAAACCATCTGACCTACACTATTCCATTTTCATCCATATGTCTATCCAATGACCACTTAAATGCCCCTAAAGTTGGCGAGTCTACTACTGTTGCAGGCAGGGCGTTCCACGCCCTTACTACTCTCTGAGTAAAGAAACTACCTCTAACATCTGTCCTATATCTATCACCCCTCAACTTAAAGCTATGTCCCCTCGTGTTTGCTATCACCATCCAAGGAAAAAGACTCTCACTATCCACCCTATCTAACCCTCTGATTATCTTATATGTCTCCATTAAGTCACCTCTCCTCCTCCTTCTCTCTAACGAAAACAACCTCAAGTCCCTCAGCCTTTCCTCGTAAGACCTTCCCTCCATACCAGGCAACATCCTAGTAAATCTCCTCTGCACCCTTTCCAAAGGTTCCACATCCTTCCTATAATGCGGTGACCAGAACTGCACGCAATACTCCAGGTGCGGCCGCACCAGAGTTTTGTACAGCTGCAGCATGACCTTGTGGCTCCGAAACTCGATCCCCCTACTAATAAAAGCTAACACACCATATGCCTTCTTAACAGCCCTATTAACCTGGGTGGCAACTTTCAGGGATTTATGTACCTGGACACCAAGATCTCTCTGCTCATCTACACTACCAAGAATCTTCCCATTAGCCCAGTACTCTGCATTCCTGTTACTCCTTCCAAAGTGAATCACCTCACACTTTTCCGCATTAAACTCCATTTGCCATCTCTCAGCCCAGCTGTGCAGCCTATCTATGTCCCTCTGTAACCTACAACATCCTTCGGCACTATCCACAACTCCACCGACCTTCGTGTCATCCGCAAATTTACTAACCCACCCTTCTACACCCTCATCCAGGTCATTTATAAAAATGACAAACAGCAGTGGCCCCAAAACAGATCCTTGCGGTACACCACTAGTAACTAAACTCCAGGATGAACATTTGCCATCAACCACCACCCTCTGTCTTCTTTCAGCTAGCCAATTTCTGATCCAAAGCACTAAATCACCTTCAATCCCATACTTCTGTATTTTCTGCAATAGCCTACCGTGGGGAACCTTATCAAACGCCTTACTGAAATCCATATACACCACATCCACGGCTTTACCCTCATCCACCTGTTTGGTCACCTTCTCAAAAAACTCAATAAGGTTTGTGAGGCACGACCTACCCTTCACAAAACCGTGCTGACTATCGCTAATGAACTTATTCTTTTCAAGATGATTATAAATCCTATCTCTTATAACCTTTTCCAACATTTTACCCACAACCGAAGTAAGGCTCACAGGTCTATAATTACCAGGGCTGTCTCTACTCCTCTTCTTGAACAAGGGGACAACATTTGCTATCCTCCAGTCTTCCGGCACTATTCCTGTCGACAATGATGACATAAAGATCAAGGACAAAGGCTCTGCAATCTCCTCCCTGGCTTCCCAGAGAATCCTAGGATAAATCCCATCTGGCCCAGGGGACTTATCTATTTTCACACTTTCCAAAATTGCTAACACCTCCTCCTTGTGAACCTCAATCCCATCTAGCCTAGTAGTCTGAATCTCAGTATTCTCCTCGACAACATTTTCTTTCTCTACTGTAAATACTGACGAAAAATATTCATTTAACGCTTCCCCTATCTCCTCTGATTCCACACACAACTTCCCACTACTATCCTTGATTGGCCCTAATCTAACTCTAGTCATTCTTTTATTCCTGATATACCTATAGAAAGCCTTAGGGTTTTTCTTGATCCTATCCGCCAATGACTTCTCGTGTCCTCTCCTCGCTCTTCTTAGCTCTCCCTTTAGATCCTTCCTGGCTAGCTTGTAACTCTCAAGCGCCCTAACTGAGCCTTCACGTCTCATCCTAACATAAGCCTTCTTCTTCCGCTTGACAAGTGCTTCAACTTCTTTAGTAAACCACGGCTCCCTCGCTCGACAACTTCCTCCCTGCCCGACAGGTACATACTTATCAAGGACACGCAGTAGCTGCTCCTTGAATAAGCTCCACATTTCGATTGTGCCCATCCCCTGCAGTTTCCTTCCCCATCCTACGCATCCTAAATCTTGCCTAATCGCATCATAATTTCCTTTCCCCCAGCTATAATTCTTGCCCTGCGGTATATACCTGTCCCTGCCCATCGCTAAGGTAAACCTAACCGAATTCTGATCAATATCACCAAAGTGCTCACCTACATCTAAATCTAACACCTGGCCGGGTTCATTACCCAGTACCAAATCCAATGTGGCATCGCCCCTGGTTGGACTGTCTACATACTGTGTCAGAAAACCCTCCTGCACACACTGGACAAAAACTGACCCATCTAAAGTACTCGAACTATAGTATTTCCAGTCAATATTTGGAAAGTTAAAGTCCCCCATAACAACTACCCTGTTACTCTCACTCAAGAAACATGGTTAGGCATATTGCTCAATCTTCTGTTTTAAACCTACAAGAAACATGGTTTCTTGTAGGTTTAAAACAGAAGATTGAGCAATATGCCTTATCCCGAAGTTATTGCAAACACACCCACTCACACATTCACTTGCATGCACATACACAAGAGACAGATAGACAGAAAAAGGGGTAAGTGGTTTGAAGTGAGGTAGGGTTTTGGGGTTCATGGTAAAACTGTTGAATTCTCTCCGAGGTCAAGTTTTCATTAGTTGCAGGCCTGAGGTGTTTGTAGATTTCTCTGTTTGTTGAAAGTTCAGTTTGAAGATAGGGGATCAGTTCCAATTCTCTGCTGCACATGTTGAAATATAGAATTCGCAGCAGGGCACCTTCCTTTTAGCTTGTTGGATCTTCTCCCAACTCTCAGCTGCGCAAGCTTTTGTGATGCTTCTTCTTGATTTTCTCTATCTCTCTCTCTCCAGAGAGCTACCTTTAAAGCTAAAAGTATCTCACATCTCATCTCTGCTGGGAGACAGGGATTTTTCTCCTGTGGTGGCCGACAATGGCCCAGGATGTGGCTACTTCACACCTTCTTTGTTTCAGAAGAACCCATCCAATTCAAGAATGTCTCTTGATGGATTCAGGATGGGTGTAATTAATACCTCTTAGCTTTGAATGTATTCCTTTGTCCTTGCCAGGCAGTTTGAATATACAAAGGCAAGGTCTTTGGACCTTCAGCAGCCATTTTTTAAGCATATTATCCACTTTTTATAAAAGAAAAGTCTATTTTTATAACTCTTTAGGTTGAGTTCTTGTAGTTTCAATCACTGCACTTCACATGAGCGTCACAAGCATAAGAACATAAGAAATAGGAGCAGGAGTAGACCATATGGCCCCTCAAGCCTGCTCTGCCATTCAATATGATTATGGCTGATCTTCTGCCTCAACTCCACTTTACTGCCCACTCCCCATATCCCTTGATTCCTTGAGAGACCAAACATCTGTCTATTTCAGCTTTAAATATATTCAATGACGGAGCATCCACAACCCTCTGGTGTAGAGAATTCCAATGATTCACAACCCTTTGAGTGAAGTAGTATTACCTCATCTCAGTCTTTAAATGATCAATCCCTTATCCTGAGACTGTGGCCCTGAGTTATAGATTCCCCAGCTGGAGAAAACAACCTCTCTGTGTCTACTCTGTCAAGCCCTGTCAGAATCTTGTATGTTTCAATGAGATCATCTCTCATTCTTCTAAACTCTGGAGAGTATAGCCCCAATTTACTTGGCCTCTCATCAGGAATGAATCTAGTGAACCTTTGTTGTACTGCCTCCAATGCAAGTATATACTTCTTTCAATATGGAGACAAAACATTATTTTAGGTATGGTCTCACCAAAGCTTTGTACAACTGTAGCAAGACTTCTTTATCCTTGCATTTCAATCCCCTTGCAATAAAGCCAACATGCCATTTGCCATCCTAATTGCTTGCGGTAACTGCTGGCTAGCTCTCTGTGTTCCTTGTATAAGCACACCCAAGTCTATCTGAACATCAATCTAGAAATTTCACACATTTTTGAAAATATTCTGCTTTTCTGTTCTTCCCACCAAAGTGAATAACCTCACACATCCCCACATTATAATCCATCTGCCACCTTGTTGCCCAGTCTATATCTCTTTGCAGCCTCTTTGTGTCCTCCTCACAGCTTGCATTCCCATCTAACTGTATCATCAGCAAACTTAGACACATTACTCAGTCTTTTCATCAAAATCATTAATATAGTTTGTAAATAGCTGAGGCTCCAGCACTGATCCTTGCAGCACTCCACTGGTTACAGCCTGCCAAGTTTGAAAATGCCCCATTTATCCCTATCTCTCTGCTTCCTGTCCTGGGTGGCACAGTGGTGCAGTGGCTAGCACTGCAGCCTCACAGCCCTAGTGACCTGGGTTTGATTCTGGGTACTGCCTTTGTGGAGTTTGCAAGTTCTCCCTGTGACTGTGTGGGTTTCCGCCGGATGCTCCGGTTTCCTCCCACAGCCAAAGACTTGCAGGTTGATAGGTAAATTGGCCATTGTAAAATGCCCCTTGTGTAGGTAGGTGGTCGGGAATATGGGATTAATGTAGGATTAGTATAAAATGGGTGGTTGATGGTCAGCACAGACTCGGTAGGCTGAAGGGCCTGTTTCAGTGCTGTATCTCTAAATAAATTAACCAATCCTCTATCCATGCTAATATATTACCCCCAACCATATTCACCTTTTGTGTGGCACCTTATTGTATGCTTTTTGGAAATCCAAGTATACTACATCTGCTGATTCCCCTTTATCTAGCCTGCTAGTTACATCCTCAAAAAACTCTAATAAATTTGTCCAATGATTGACGACTCAGCATTACAGAATCACTGAATTATTACAGCACAGAAGGAGGCTATTCAGCCCATCATGTCTGCGCTGGCTCTCCGAATGAGCAATTCACCGAGTACCATTCCTATAGCTCTTTGAGAGATGTTTTTGTGTGTAAAATGCCTTCCAAGATTCCTTACAAATTGCTGCACTTCAAAAAATGATTCACTATATTTGAAGCCCTTTGAACTATTTCTAAGAGAAGTCATTAGGTGTGATATAAATTCTCCTTTCTAACTGTTGTAATGTGATTTGCTATGCTGAAGTAGCTTAGTTTAGATAAAGATGCTTTGAACAACACAATGCAGTGTACAAGTTGGTAAATTATCTGGGGTGAATTATGGTGGTGAATTTGCTCAGTGCATTACAGAACTAATTAGAGGTATTTTTGACTTTAACCAATAATGTAAAACAGGTGATAGAGGATCAACAACCTGCAGATGACTTCGCTGAAAATAAAAATAGGGAGAGGTATAAAATGAGCTGCCAATTCATTATCATCCATTTTACATTATCGGCCAAAGTTAAATTTACCTGTATGGTGTGTTCAGATGCAACAATTTTGTGAATTATCGTTAGTTGCTAATGTTTGCCCAAATCTCTAATTTTGCTCCTGAAAGTAACAAGTAACAATGCACCAATCCTGGGCTAATGGTGTTTTTGATTGGAGCAATTGAAGGGTTTCTCCCTAAATTTAGCAAACTTGACTTTTAATAGAGAAGATACTGTTGATGCCTGTTCAGAGCAATGGGATGAATTAAAAGATATAGGAAATGCCCTGAAAGAAACAAGGCCAAATCATGTGGAAGAACAGGAATGCTGGAATAAATACATACAGCAGCACATTGATGTAGAAAGCCTTAGGACTGTCCTGCTGAGGCAGTGCTTGCAATTAAATATTGAGATGATCAAAGCCTTGTACAAGTTGTCCCCTTTAAGTTACCATGCAAGTACGGCCAGATAAAAAACTTGCACACTCCAAAAAATTTTTTAGAGGGAACATTGCCTCTGAAATATCTGTGGTCCTCTAATTCTGTATTGGCGAGGGAAAAACTAAAGAGAATTTGTGGAAAAATCCTTTAAAAATTGTGAACTTTCTGTTCTGAATGAATATGCATGGCAGATTAGTGTTGCTGTCAACGGAGCTATCAAAATTTATCATACCTACTTGACATTTCTCTTGGTGTTAACAAGGTCTGATTAAAATTGATTTATTTTTATACAATACAGGCATCAGAATTAGGGACCTGAAAAGGACACCTGAGTATTAGATGTCTTTCCAGGTTTTGATGTGTCAAAAGGACATTTTATGTACTGAATACAGAACCTGAAGACTGCTACTGGAAATTGGAAATTGTGAATTCATGCACGCTTTGACACTTTTCCATTACTTACAGTACAATACAAGAAGTTTACAAATTGTTGTTGTTGTACTTACCTAGCCTGGCCTACATGTGTCTCCTGTCTCACACCAACGTGGCTGACTCTTACATAAAAGAAAAATATTGCAGATGCTGGAAATCTGTAATAAAAACAGAAAGTGCTTGAAATACTCTTGAGGTCTAGCAGCATCTGTGGAGAGACAAACAGAGTTAATGTTTCAGATCTGTGACCTTTCATCAGACTGACCCTTAACAGCCCTTAACAAAGCCTAGAAAGCCAAACAGTTGTAGCAAATCATTACAAAGCCACACAGACATCAGCATTTTAAGGAGAAGTAACCAGGGATGGGCAATAAATGCATCCTGAGAATGAATATATATAGATCTATAAATTAACCCTGTATTTGCATATAGAACTGGCCATTTTCAAAGGTAGGGTGCAGGGCCTAAACCAGAAAAGAATAAATAAACTAACCTCGTTTTGGCAATACAGGGCCGGATTTTTAAAGTCGGGTGGGGGTGGGGGTGGGGGTGGGGGTGGGGGTGGGAGTGGATGTGCGCACGATTTAAAGATCGTGTTCTCAGAGGTTGGTACTGGGTCCTGCCGCCTCTGGAATGCAACGCCATTTTTAAAGGGATGCCAGGAGGGAGGGAATGATAACTCCACATGTCTCCAATTAAGTGCCTGTTGAGCTCATTGAGGAGCTCATTAACAGGCTTGTCAGCACTAGTTTACAATTTTCAAAGGAACGGAATGAGGAGAATGCCATGTCTGGAACACAGCAAGGTGTAGAAGATGTAAACAATGTGAGGGGCCATGTGGACTTTGGGAAGGGCTGATTAAAATAATGCAGATGTCCAAAATAAAGCTCAGTTACTCCAAAAATGTCACAGCATAGCCCTTGCTGGAGCTGTAAGACTTGCTTTTCTCAGTGGTGAGCGGTAGGAATCCAGAGAGGGACTTGAGCCTGCTGGCTTCACTGGGACACCTGGAAATTTTTTTTTATTGGTTCATGGGATGTGGGCATCACTGGCGAGGCCAGCCTTTATTGCCCATCCCTAATTGTCGTTGAACTGAGAGGCTTGCTCGGGCATTTAAGAGTCAACCACATTGCTGTGGGTCTGGAGCTACATGTAGGCCAGACCAGGTAAGGACAGCAGATTTCCTTCCCTAAAGGACATTAGTGAACCAGATGGGTTTTTACAACAATCGACAATGGTTTCATAGTCACCATTAGACTAGCTTTTAATTCCAGATTTTTAATAATTGAATTCAAATTTCACCATCTGCCATGGTGGGATTCGAACCCATGTCCCCAGAGCCTGGGTTGGTAGGGGAAGGCCTGGTGACTGCACAAAGCCCAGCTGAGGGAGTTCAGATGAGTACAGGCTGCTCTGACATTGGACACAGCATCTAGAAATAGCTTCAGCAGATGCAACCTTCTGAACAGCAGGAGGTCAGAGGAGCACAGTGGGGGCTGCAAGGGGCCAGCCCAGACATTGGGTCCACCATCCAAGAGTCAGCTACCTAAAAATGACAGAGTGCTAGTGCTGTAGGAGTCTGCGTCTATCCAGGCAGATGGTCTCGAACCTGAGTGCTCTGATCCACAATGACCTGAGGTCTCCTGGCCCTCACGGCAGTCCCTTCCTACAACCATCAAGGTCACCGTCACCCTGAATTTCTATGCATACAGGCCACTCCAGAGATCAGTTGCGGACCTAGGTGGCATCTCGCAGCCAGTAGCTCATCACGTCATCAGGCATCATGGATGTTGTACTCCAGAAGGCGGGGGACTACATCCACCTTGACACAGATGGGCCTGTGCAGGCACAGAGGGCATTGGGTTTTGCCTCCATCATTGGATTCCCCCAGCTGCAGGGCAATCATCGATTGCACTCATGTGGCCATCAAGGCACCCAGTCACCAACCAGTGAGATCCATCAACAGGAAGGTGTTCCACTCCCTCAATGTCCAGCTGGTCTGTGAGTACAATAGCTTTCTTGATGTGTGTACTCACTTTTCTGGCAGCTAAATTGACTCCTTCATCTTCCGCCAGTCCAGACTGCCTTGGATCATCACTCCATCCCCCAAAGTGCATGGGTGGATCCAAAGGGACAATGGAACTCTCCTGAAGAGATGGTTACCAACCCCTTTACGGGAGCCCCAGGCAGAGGCACAAAGGAGAAACAACCAATGCCACCTGCTCAGCAGGCCAACCATTGAGCTGGCCATCGGGTTTCTGAAGATGCAATTCCAGTGCTTGGATCAGTCAGGTGGCACCCTCCAACAACCTTCTGCAAGGGTCTTGATCATTGTAGTGCTCTGCTGCATTCTCCATAACATGGCCCTCCAGAGGGATATGGACCTTGAGGATAGTGAGGCCCTGGAAGGAGACAGCTCATCAGGGGAGGAGCAGGAGGTAAGAGAGGAGGAGGAAGAGGGGGCAGATGGGGATAACACTGAACAAAGTGATATCCCTACTGCACATCAAAGTGGCCTCCTCCTGCCACCCTCCAGGAAGATGACCTCTCTCCTCTCCTTCATAGCCTCCAGCATTAGATCCAAGTAGGCAGCGATTAAGCACTTGTGTATCAATTAAATATTATTTACATTACTCTGCACTGATGGACTATATTCCATTGACAGTATGATCCCAACAATCCTTATAACCTTTGATTCTGTCCTTCATACCACAGATGTTGAGCTGGATCTTGAAGTTAGATCATTGTCATTTTATCTGTGGAAAAAAGACCAGTTAAATCAGCTAGAATTTTTTTGAGATTATGAAAGTGAATAGCAGTCGAGCCAGGTGAATTGTTCATTACACTGAATGGTTCAATTATCAAGGGTCACAAGTCATTTACAAAATCAGGAATAAGAAGGGTAGTTCTGCTGAACTTTCTCATGAAAGTTAGTAGAAGTTAGCAAGTAAGGGTATTAAAGCAGCAGTATAAGTGGGTTCAGTATACAATTGATCTCTTTCTGGAATGAAAGGACGAGGCCTGCAATGAGATGGTTGGTAGTATGGTTACTATCTGTAAAGGATGAGGTTATTGGCTGGATGGTACATTCTGTTTTTGCCAAAAACTAATTCTGTTCTGTTCCCTGCCAAAGAAAGCTTTTTGTTAATTGCATTCTATCCCCAAAGTATGCATTAAACCAAGGTATCAATATCTTCTTTTTTCTTTGGCCTCCTTATCTCGAGAGACAATGGATACGCGCCTGGAGGTGGTCAGTGGTGTGTGAAGCAGCGCCTGGAGTGGCTATAAAGGCCAATTCTAGAGTGACAGGCTCTTCCACAGGTGCTGCAGAGAAATTTGTTTGTCGGGGCTGTTACACAGTTGGTTCTCCCCTTGCGCCTCTGTCTTTTTTCCCGCCAACTACTAAGTCTCTTCGGCTCGCCACACTTTAGCCCCGTCTTTATGGCTGCCCGCCAGCTCTGGCGAATGCTGGCAACTGACTCCCACGACTTGTGATCAATGTCACAGGATTTCATGTCGCGTTTGCAGACGTCTTTAAAGCGGAGACATGGACGGCCGGTGGGTCTGATACCAGTGGCGAGCTCGCTGTACAATGTGTCTTTGGGGATCCTGCCATCTTCCATGCGGCTCACATGACTAAGCCATCTCAAGCACCGCTGACTCAGTAGTGTGTATAAGCTGGGGATGTTGGCCGCCTCGAGGACTTCTGTGTTGGAGATACGGTCCTGCCACCTGATGCCAAGTATTCTCCGGAGGCAGCGAAGATGGAATGAATTGAGATGTCGCGCTTGGCTGACATACGTTGTCCAGGCCTCGCTGCCATAAAGCAAGGTACTGAGGACACAGGCCTGATACACTCGGACTTTTGTGTTCCGTGTCAGTGCGCCATTTTCCCACACTCTCTTGGCCAGTCTGGACATAGCAGTGGAAGCCTTTCCCATGCGCTTGTTGATTTCTGCATCTAGAGACAGGTTACTGATGATAGTTGAGCCTAGGTAGGTGAACTCTTGAATCACTTCCAGAGCGTGGTCGCCAATATTGATGGATGGAGCAATTCTGACGTCCTGCCCCATGATGTTCGTTTTCTTGAGGCTGATGGTTAGGCCAAATTCATTGCAGGCAGCCGCAAACCTGTCAATGAGACTCCGCAGGCACTCTTCAGTGTGAGATGTTAAAGCAGCATCGTCAGCAAAGAGGAGTTCCCTGATGAGGACTTTCCGTACTTTGGACTTATCTCTTAGATGGGCAAGGTTGAACAACCTGCCCCCTGATCTTGGGTGGAGGAAAATTTCTTCTTCAGAGGACTTGAACACATGTGAAAGCAGCAGGGAGAAGAAAATCCCAAAAAGTGTGGGTGCGAGAACACAGCCCTGTTTCACGCCACTCAGGATAGGAAAGGGCTCTGATGAGGAGCCACCATGTTGAATTGTGCCTTTCATATTGTCATGGAATGAGGTGATGATACTTAGTAGCTTTGGTGAGCATCCAATCTTTTCTAGTAGTCTGAAGAGACCATGTCTGCTGACGAGGTCAAAGGCTTTGGTGAGATCAATGAAAGCAATGTAGAGGGGCATCTGTCGTTCACGGCATTTCTCCTGTATCTGACGAAGGGAGAACAGCATGTCAACAGTTGATCTCTCTGCACGAAAGCCACACTGTGCCTCAGGGTAGACGCCCTCAGCCAGCTTCTGGAGCCTGTTTAGAGCGACTCGAGCAAAGACTTTCCCCCTATGCTGAGCAAGGAGATTTCACGGTAGTTGTTGCAGTCACCGCGGTCAACTTTGTTTTTATAGAGGGTGATGATATTGGCATCGCGCATGTCCTGGGGTACTGCTCCTCGCCCCAGCACAGGCATAGCAGTTCATGTATGGCTGAGAGTATAGCAGGCTTGGCACTCTTGATTATTTCAGGGGTAATGCTGTCCTTCCCAGGGGCTTTTCCGCTGGCTAGAGAATCAATGGCATCACTGAGTTCCAATTTGGTTGGCTGTATGTCCAGCTCATCCATGACTGGTAGAGGCTGGGCTGCATTGAGGGCAGTCTCAGTGACAACATTCTCCCTGGAGTACAGTTCTAGGTAGTGCTCAACCCAGCGGTCCATTTGTTTGCGTTGGTCAGTGATTATGTCCCGATTTAGATTTGAGGGGGGCGATCTTCTTGATGGTTGGCCCAAGAGCTCTCTTAATGCCATCATACATTCCTCTGATGTTTCCGGTGTCTGAGGCCAGCTGAATATGACTGCATAGGTGTTGCCAGTAGTCGTCTGCGCAGCGCCTGGCTGTTCTTTGTGCAGTGCTTCTGGCTGCTTTAAGTGCTGCGGATGTTAAGATAATGGGCTGAATTTAGTGTGGCCATTTCGAACAGGAATGGAGGTGTTGGGGGAGTGCGGGGGCTGGTGGCCGGAGAATTGTGTTGAAAGTTTCCGCCCAGAAATCCAGATTCGTGACGTCTGGATTTAGTCAGTGGCGGGAAAGCACCAAGGGAGCATCACCCCCCCGACACGACGGGAATGTCTCAGTGCCGCAACAAGTAGGAAGCTATGACCAACATCACATAGGGAGAGGGAGGGGAGCAGAGGCCATTGTCGACATATAGTGCTGTGCACTCTGCAAGGGGGGGTTGGGGTCTCAGCCGCTGTGCAAAGGGTAGTCAGGAACTCAGTTGCTGTGCAAGTGGGGGGTGTCGGGCATTTGGCTGCTCTGCAAGGGGCGGGGGGGTCAGGCTCTCAGTGGCTCTGCAAAGGGGAGCCGGGCTCTCGGGTGGGAGTGCCAGCTGACCAGGGTCTCGGATGGGAGTACCGGAGAAGAACTAGGAGTCTGGAGAGGCTGATCTTCACAGCTGGGAGTTTCCTCCGGCTGCTCCAAGTGTGAACACCGGCTCCTCAGCCCCTTTGTCAGTGAGCCCATCACCAGTAGCCGTGACACCAGAGGAGAGTCCTGTAACAGTGCAGGAAACTCTAAGGCAGCCGGGGCCCTCCTGGCCTGAGACAGCCAGAGGATGGCTGCCGAAGTCATCACAGGCAAGGGACAGTGTGAATCATCAGCCTGCCTCCAGCCCAGCTGCTAGCACAGAGGTTACACCTTGTGGAAGCACATGTAAACATATAAAGAAAACCAGCTAAAGACACTTGGGGGTTTCACGGGTGTTTGAAATTTGACATTTGCTTCATCATATGAAGTTCTTTTGTTGACCTTCGTTGTGTAAAAGTGATTATTCTATCATGCATTAATTGTGAGCCGCTGACCACCATTCCCCCTTAGTGGATGCCATTGTAGGCATAACCCTCATTTAATTATGATCTCCCTTGGGCTATAGCACATGGTTCAGCTGGGTGCTAGGCACAGAAGACAATTGGACAGGAGGTGACAGACTGCATACTTGAGGTGAGTCTTTATTGTTTTAACTTTGAGTAGCCATCAGGGTGGCTGGAAGTGGGTAAGTATGGCCTGTCACTCAATCTGCCTGGCCTGCGGTGCAAGGGCTTCAACATCCGGTGCCGCTTGCTCATCTCCCTCTTCCGCGTCCTCCTCATCGGAGGAGGAGTGCCGTTCAGTGATGTCAACGTCATGCAAGGCCCCCCGCCTTTACAGTGCTAGACCGTGCAGAGCATAGCAGACCACAATGATATGGGAGATTCTCACTGGGGCATACTGCAGGCCACCACCCAATCAACCCAGTCAATGGAATCGCATCTTCAGCAGCCCAAACCAGCTCAATGGTCACTTGGGTGCAGCCATGGCAAGTGTAGTACCTCTCCTCTGCTGCATTGTGAGGGTTTCTCATCGGCGTCAATAGCCAAGTCTTCATTGGGTAGACCTTGTCCCCATGAATATATCCCTGAAGGTGAGTGGGGGTTTGAAACGTTGTAGCACCTGTCATTGTCGAAGTATGTAAGCATCGCAGCTGCTTCCCGAGAAGTGGGCACAAACCTGCAGGAAATGCTTTCGGTTGTTGCAGACCAGTTGAATGTTGATTGAAACAAAGCCCTTCCGATTGATGAACAAAGAACAAAGAACAAAGAACAGTACAGCACAGGAACAGGCCATTCGGCCCTCCAAGCCTGCTCCGATCTTGATGCCTGCCTCAACTAAAACATTCTGCACTTCCGGTGACCATATCCCTCTATTCCCATCCTATTCATGTATTTGTCAAGATGCCTCTTAAACGTCGCTATCGTACCTGCTTCCACCACCTCCCCCGGCAGCAAGTTCCAGGCACTCACCACCCTCTGTATAAAGAACTTGCCTCGCACATCCCCTCTAAACTTTGCCCCTTGCACCTTAAACCTATGTCCCTTAGTGACTCTTCCACCCTGGGAAAAAGCTTCTGACTATCCACTCTGTCCATGCCGCTCATAACTTTGTAAACCTCTATCATGTCGCCCGTCCACCTCCATCGTTCCAGTGAAAACAATCAGAGTTTATCCAACCTCTCCTCATAGCTAATGCCCTCCAGACCAGGCAACATCCTGGTAAACCTCTTCTGTAGCCTCCACGTCCTGCTGGTAGTGTGGCGACCAGAAATGCACGCAATATTCGAAGTGTGGCCATCTAAAGTTCTGTACAGCTGCAGCATGACTTGCCAATTTTTATACTCTATGCCCCGACCGCTGAAGGCAAGCATGCCGTATGCCTTCTTGACTACCTTATTCACCTGCGTTGCCACTTTCAGTGACCTGTGGACCTGTACGTCCAGATCTCGCTGCCTGTCAATACTCATAAGGGTTCTGCCATTTACTGTATACTTCCCATCTGCATTAGACCTTCCAAAATGCATTACCTCACATTTGTCCGCATTAAACTCCATCTGCCATTTCTCCGCCCAAGTCTCCAACCGATCTATATCCTGCTGTATCCTCTGACAATCCTCATCACTAACCGTAACTCCACCAACCATTGTGTCGTCCGCAAACTTACTAATCAGACCAGCTACATTTTCCTCCAAATCATTTATATCTACTACAAACAGCAAAGGTCCCAGCACTGATCCCTGCGGAACACCACTAGTCACAGCCCTCCATTCAGAAAAGCACCCTTCCACTGCTACCCTCTGTCTTCTATGACGGAGCCAGTTCTGTATCCATCTTGCCAGCTCACCTCTGATCCCGGCTGGCTAGACCGTTAGTGCCTTGATGGCCACATGCCTACAGTCTATCACACCTTGTACCTGGGGAAATCCAGGGATGGTCCCAAATCCAATGGCCCTCTTGGCCTGACTCTCAGTGCCGATCCAATAGCATACATAATCGCCGGCCCTCTTGAACAGAGCATTGATCACGTCCTTGATGCAGCGGTGGGCTGTTGCCTGGGAAACCCCACACATGTCCCCGGTGGATCCTTGGAATGATCTTGACAGATAAAATTTGAGTGCCTAGGTGATCTTCAGGGCCACTGGCATGGGGTGAGCCCCAAATCCCATAGGTCACAACGCGTCCTGTAGCAGGGCTCATAAGTCGATGACAGCCCCCTGGAGAGCTGTAATCTTGACTGACAATGCTGCTCAGACATTTGGTGATCGCTGATTTGAGATGGTACACTCACTGGTGCAGGTGAGCCCTTCTTCGCATGGCTGGCTGCTGCTGCTCTTGTCGTAGAGTTTCATGGGCAGGCAAAGCTGCCTCCTGGCCCTCCCTCCATCCAAGGTGCTGCATCATGCCATGGGGTCCAAAAAGACAGGGTGTATGAGACCCATACCAGGTGATCAGTGGGCCTCCAGAGCACTGTCGGTGCAGGGACAACCCTGCCTTGGAAGCTGTGCTTATCTACTTCTCCTGGCAGACTCTCTGATGACCCTCAGTGCCCATCCTTGCTGATAGCCGACCCTCTCGACCATCTCAGCCAACAATTTGGTCACCTGATGCAGCCATCCAACCTCAAGACCCCCTTCAGACCACCAGAGCAGGTGTCCACACTTGGAACACCCTGAGGAAACCCCCAGCTGTGAAGATCAGCCCCTCCAGGCTCCTTGTCCTTCTCTTGCCTTGCCACTGCTGCGTTGAGCTCATAGCCAAGGTGATAGTGTGCAGGCCTGTGTGCATTTGTGGGATCTGGCTCTCCATGACGGTTGCCAACCTATCCAGGGAGGAAGCCATGTGCTCACATGCCTGAGACAGCAGTCATGGCATGGATGGACAGCTCCATCATCTGCTCATGGCTATGCATGGTCTCTGGCATTTCCGCCAGATGTTGCCTTACCTCTCTCTGCAACTACAGCATGCTCTGTGTTGTCGACATTAGAAACTCATCATCAGCCTGGGGCTCAGCTTGGGCCTGGCCACCCACAGTCCTCCGACTGTCAAAGGCCTTAGCTGTGTCAGCCTCAGCCAGCTGCTCGGGTGCGTGTACAGTGCTCTCATTAACTTGTTACCCTGATTCTACAAACAAGTGGAAACCCACCGAGGTGGAAGTGTCTGCACTGGTGGAAGATGCAGACTATGGGATGGTGCTTCCACTGACTGTGGTTCCTCCTCAGTGGTTGACGGCTGTCCCCCTTCTGCAGGAGTCTCCTGCAGACAGTGACCTGCATGAGAGAACACAAACATAGGATTAGGCTGCACAGATCTCGTCATGCCAACCATATGTGATTTGGGTATCCAGAAGTGAACTGTACGTCGATGGAAGACAATTTTTACTCTCTCCATCTGATATGGAGCGGCCACTTTGGGTCCCTCTGATTCTAATGCTGTGGAGAGAGGCCGAAGATCTGGATGCCTCCGCCAGTCCACGATGTCTCCCTGATGTTATGGGCCCTCTTATCCTACAAGTGGAAAGAAGGAGGTAGGCATACTTCACAGAGAGATCAACATGACAGTTCTGCTAGTGTCAGCACCTCGTCACTTACTGGGGTATCAGATACAGCTCATGCTCCCGCCCACTCTCAGGGGAGTTAATGGGGGTGAGCTGTGAAAGATAGTGGCCTGTGGCTAAGGTGCAACCATGCATCTATCAAGATGAGGTGATGCCTAACCCCCTCCGTCAGTGCTGTTGTGGTGCCTCCCTCCCCATGTCCCGCTTCCTCCTGTGTAGCCACTTGCAATCACTAAAAAGGAGAGAGTGCGGAGCACTCACCTTGGTAGAATGAAGGAGATGGTTAACTCTCTTGGAACAGTGTACCCAATTCCGGGGGCTGACCCCACAACTGCTGACCTCCTCAGCGATCTCTATCCATGTTTGCTTGGTCAGGCGGGAGGACCTCTGCTTGCCACCACTGGGGAAGAGGACCTCCCGCCTTTCCTTTGCAGTCTGGAGAAAAATCCAGAGGGAGGCATCACTAAACCATGGGGCCACCCTGTGTCTTGCGTCTGCCATCCGGCAGAGTCCACCTCAAGGAGGGGAGTGGTGCAGTGTCCAGGAGGCAGTCCAAAACCAGTCTCAGTAGTAAACAGCAAGCAGCAAATGAGTCCAAGGCAGCAATGCAAGCAGGGCTGGCTTGGACTTTAAATGTGGTACCAACATCTGCTCCAGAGTCTTCCGACACCATATTTGGCGTCTCACATCCCGCCCCTGCTGTGTGATTGGCCAGGCCCCGCGCTTCCATTATGGAACATGGCTGCCCGCCGCGTGATCGCCCACTTGACTAGCAGAAACAACGCCCACTTCCAGGTCCGCCGCCAGGACCCGTGACAGGCTCACTAAATTCAGCTCAATTCTTGCCTCATGTTTCTCTTGAATCTTGTTTACTCTTGTCCATTTAACACATCTGTCTCCTCGCCTAAGCAGGGCAGGCTCTTACCCCATTAACAACCTTGTACAATGACTTCAGTATTTTGTGCACACTATCCTATGCTTGCGCTATCCTGCTCTCTGTGCACATTTTGGAGTCCAAAGCATTAAATATACTTCATTTTTTTTTGTTTAGATATTGAGATTGATTCAATTTAACTGCATGCGTTTGTAATACTATATACTCTGTTTCAATATGGTTCCAGTGATCCTTTAAATCACAGACACTTTTGTTTTAAGATTTTTCTGTTTGCACTGAATCAGTTTCAGAATATGTGCTTTCAGAATCTTTATGCATGTCAAGTAGATCATTGCACATTTGGGAATTTTGGTATAGAGTGAGCTGGTTGGGAAAGTGGCAATCAGCCAAGGGACTAAGTAGGTTTGATTAACAGAATTGGAAATTACTGCTTGCTGAGGTATCATTTCAGAGTCCGCTTTGAGTTGGAAAGAAAGCTCATGTTGTGTAAAACTACAAATGGTTCGAACTAGTGAAGTGCTGCTAGAGTGAAAGTGAAGCCAGTCAGGTTCCGATCTTCAGAGATTCAATCAGGTACTGGTATGTTCCTCCCAAACAACGTCTCTTTGTTCCAGCTTTGAATGAGCCTGATTCTCCCAATTAACTAAAATAAAAGCAAAATACTGCGGCTGCTGGAAATCTGAAATAAAAACAGAAAGTGCTGGAAATATTCAGCAGGTCCAGCAACATCTGGGGAGAGAGAAGCAGTGTTAACGTTTCAGGTCTGTGACCTTTCATCAGAACTGGCAACAGTTAGAAATCTAATAAGTTTTAAACAAGTAATGTCGGGGGTGGGGGGAAAGAGAACAAAAGGGAAGGTGTGTGATCGTACAGAGGGCCGGAGAGATGAACTGACAAGGAGGTCATGGGGCGAAGGCAAAGAGAATGTGCAAATGGTATGGTGAAAGACAAAGTATTAGCGCAGAGAGAATGTTAATGACAGAATAATGAACAGCCCGAGCAAAAAGTACAAACATGAAAAACCCAGGTTAAGGCAGGCACATAGTAAAAAAAAAGTAATAAAAAAGGGCCAGTCATGCTCTGAAGTTATTGAACTCAGTGTTCATCCCAGAAGGCTGTAGAATGCCCAATCAGAAAATGAGGTGCTGTTCCTCGAGCTTGCGTTGACGTTCACTGGAACACAGCAGCAAGCCAAAGACAGAAATGTGGGCATGAAAGTGGTGGGGTGGGGGAGTGTGGGGGCCGTGTTGAAATGGCAAGCAACTGAAAGCTCGAGGTTATGCTATCGGACTGAGCAGAGGTGTTCTGCAAAGTGATCACCCAATTTGCGTTTGGTCTCTCCAGTGTAGAGGAGACCACAATGGGATCAGCGAATAGAGTATACTAAATTGAAAGAAGTACAAATAAATCGCTGCTTCACCTGAAAGAAGTGTTTGGGGCCTTGGATGGTGAGGAGAGAGGAGGTAAAAGGGCAGGTATTACACCTCCTGCGATTGCATGGGAAGGTGCCGTGGGAAGGGGACGAGGTGTTGGGGTTAATGGAGGAGTGGACCAGGGTGTCACAGAGGGAATGATCCCTTCAGAATGCTGACAGGGGAGGGGAAGATGCATTTGGTGATGGCATCACGCTGGAGGTGGTAGAAATGGCGGAGGATGATCCTTTGGATGTGGAGGCTGGTGGAGTGGAAAGTGAGGACAAGAGAAATCCTGTTGCAGTTCTGGGAGGGAGGGAAAGGCGTGAGGGCAGAAGTGTGGGAAATGGGTCAGACACGGTTGAGGGCCCTGTCAATCACAGTGCGGGGGGAGAATCCTCGGTTGAGGAAAAAGGAAGACATATCAGAGGTGCTGTTGTGGAAGGTTGCATCATCAGAACAGATGTGTCGGAGACAGAGAAATTGGGAGAATGGAATGGATTCCTTACAGGAAGCAGGATGTGAGGATGTTTATTTGTGGTAGCTGCAGGAGTCGCAGGGCTTATAATGAATATTATCCCAATTAACTGCTCCTATTACCTTATTTGTGATCAGGGACAGTTTAGAAAACTCCACGGACTGTTTCATTCACACACTTGCTCTTTAAAACACACAGGGACTAATTTTCAACATTTGAGTTATTATCTGGACAGTTACAAATTTTTTACTACTAAAACAAATGGTAGACAAAGAAAAGCTTTTCCCATTAGCTGATGGTACAAGAACTAGGGACACAAATTTAAGGTGGAGCTATGGGGAAGAACTTGTTTTACACAGTGAGTGGTAATGACCTGGAACTCACTGCCTACGTGGGTGGTTGAAGTAGAGACAATTAATGATGTCAAAAGGAAATTGAGTGGTCTCACTATGCGAGCCTATAATAAATTGAAAGGACATTGGGAACATTTCTGAGATTTGGAGCAGTGGATACAAAAGGAGGAGGAGACATTGCTTGACCTATGCTTTCAGAGAGAGGAATATAGCCTGCAAGTTTGTGAGCTGCTTCAAAGGTTTCTGAGTCAAATTGTAAAAGCTAGTCATGTTTTGGAATCCCTTTGCTGCTCGTATCAAGAACACTGTGCGAGAGATTCAAATGAAACTGATGACGTTCCAATGTAATAAGCAACTCAAGAGGGAGTTTTATTCAGTTGGCATTCTATGAATGCCTGACAGAGACATTTATAAGCCTGTGTTGTTAGGCCCAGAACATGCATTCGCTGTTGGGCAGCCCATGTGTGTGCAAGCTTGTCTTATCAAGAACCAATCTAGAGAAATCCTGTTCTATTCCAGCTGTTTAACATAAGGCTGACAACTTGAGTTAAGAAGCTAGAAAAACTAAAGCAAGCTGAGATCTCACGCTGGGAAACCGAAAACGTAAAATGTTGTGGAAGAAATGCTGCTCCAATAAATGTAAAATTTCTGTTGTCAGTGTGTTGTTGGATGTTTTAATCATGATTCCAGCTGATCCAAAAACAAATTAATCATACATGGCCCATTCACTAGTTGTGGCACATCGATCCTGCTCCCTACTCTGAACGATATTAATAACCTTGAGCTGGATTTTGTTCACCCCCAGGAGTCGGGTTCTGTAGTGAGGGGGCCTGAAAATGCCTCCAGGAGAGGGCCGCCATGCACCAAGGCCCTTATTACCATTGGCGGCAAGGCCTCGTGGCGGCCCCCTGCTGCTCGGCGACAGGAACCCATTTGAATATTTAAATAAATTAAAATGAATTAATTAATGAAATTCACATCGCCACCTGATGTCTCACTGTGATCTTCGGCCTGGTGGCCAGCACTCCGGCGCCTTCGGATCCCCGTCCAGGGAAGCAAGGCACCACACTGGTGGAGAGGAGGAGCAGGTAAGTTTATCAGTAATGGTGGGGGGGGGGGCAACAGGGTCAAATTAATGTCATAGGCGTAGGGGATGGTGGAAGGGTTGGAGTTCAAAGTTTGTGCAGGTTGGCGGGGGGGGGGAGGTCAGGTGGTAAAGCTAAGTGTTTTGGGGGGAAAAGGGCAAATAATTAATTTAATAGTTATGGGGTGGTTGGAGAGGGGAAAAAAATGTATTTATTTTTATTCACTTCACCTTTAAATATTTACATTTCCTGGGAGGGCTGATAACCCTTTAAAAATGGCGTCGGCACCTGCGCACAGACAGTTGACGCCATTGCTGGGGACAGACTGCTCACCCCCTCCAGGTGATCGGTGGGGGGACAGGGTGACCACCCCGCCCCCCCCCCCCCCCGGCTATTTAAATGACCGCTGCGCAGAAGATTGAGGCGGCTCTGCGGCATGCGGCCCACGCAGGCAGCCACTGGTTTATTCACCCGCCGCCAACATCGGCAATGAGCACATAAAATTCAGCCCCCTGTTGTGCGTGGTTGGAATTCCCTGACTCCAGCTGATAATCCTGCTTCCTTAGTACAATAGGCAGTAGTGGCAGTGGACCTAAGGCCACATTTTATCTGACTTTACCATCCGTGGAAGCAAGATTAAGCAGAAATATGGAGAATCATACCATGGCTCAACAGTTCCCTAACTTGCCTAATTCCTCCAGCCCTGGTGACGGCTCAGTAGAGCTGATGCCAGAAACAGGAGAAAGTTACATAAAATTATGTAGAATTTATAGCACAGAAAGACCATTTGGCCCAACTGGTCTACACTGGTATTTATGCTCCACACGAGCCTCCTCCCACCCTATTTTATCTAACTGTATCAGCATTTCCTCCAATTGAGTTGTGTCAGCCATGGGTCAGTTGGTAGAAGTTTTGACACTGAGTTACAACATTCTGTGATCAAGTCCCACTCCAGATCCTGAGCACAAAAATCAAGGCTGACACCCCAGTATAGCGCTGAGGGAGTGTTGTGATTCAGATAATACATTAAATTGAGGCCTACCTGCCATCTCAGGTGGCTGCAAATGATCCCATGGCACTGTTTTGAAGAAGAGCAGGGGATTTATCCCTAGTATCCTGGCCAATATTTATCTTTCCATTACAAAAAACAGATTATCTGATCATTATCACATTGCTGTTTGTGGGAGCTTGCTGTGCTCAAATTGGCCACCACATTTCTTACATTATTTATTTATTTAGAGATACAGCACTGAAACAGGCCCTTCGGCCCACTGAGTCTGTGCTGACCAACAACCACTCACTTATACTAACCCTACAGTAATCCCATATTCCCTGCCACCTACCCACACTAGGGGCAATTTACAACAGCCAATTTACCTATCACCTGCAAGTCTTTGGCTGCAGGAGGAAACCGGAGCACCCGGCGAAAACCCACGCGGTCACAGGGAGAACTTGCAAACTCCGCACAGGCAGTACCCAGAATCGAACCCGGGTCCCTGGAGCTGTGAGGCTGCGGTGCTAACCACTGCGCCACTGTGCCGCCCCTATCACGATGACAATAGTGATTACATTTCAAAAGTACTTCATTGGAAGTAAAGCGCTTTGAGACAGCCAGTAGTTGTGCAAAGCGCTATATAAATGCAAGTCTTTCTTTTTCTTTTTATTCCTTTCTCCCTCATGTACTTTATCTAGATTCCCATTAAATGCATCTATGATATTTGCCTTAACTACGCCGTGTGGTAGCAAGTTCCACATTGCAACCACTCTCCAAGTAACAAAGTTGGAGTCATGGCATTAATGGTTAAAGTAGACGACCACCTGCTAAAGAAAAATTCTGGCAGCTGTTACTGCCTCCTCCTCTTCTAAAACACCAATGGAAAAGCATAGCCATAGACTCTCACTTCTCCATTTTTTAACTAACTGAAAGGAAGTCTTGCATTAATAGTGCCACTTTCATGACCTCAGGACAACGCACAGTCACAGTGCTTTACAGCCAATTAAGTACTTTTCAAGTGAAGTTACAGTTGTAATGTAAGAAACATCAGATAATGTGACACAGTAAGTTCTATGACACTGGTTAGACACTGTTGCCCTTGAGAGGGTTCAGAGACATGCAGCAATGATAATTCTGGATATCAGCAATTCAAGTTATAAGGAAAGGTTAAGGAAGTTGGGTTGGTTTTCAGTTGAAATAGAATTTAAGATGATATAATTGAAGTGTTAAAAATATGCATGGACATGTCAATGCAAATAATTGTTCACTATGGCAAAGGGCACAAATGCTACAGAATTTGAGCTAAAAAATAGTTTAAAAGTAAGAAGGGAGTTGGTGAGAACTTTTTCACTGAACAGGGAATAAAATAATGGGACAAGTTACCAGGAGTGGCTATTTGGTTTATGTGACAATTAAATACTTCACTGGAAAGAGAAGGGATTTTAGTAGTATGGAGAGGAGATGGGTAGGTGGGACTAATCTTTGAAAAAGAGTTAGGCCTAATACTATGTTTTAAGAATGATGTTCTAGTTAAACCTGTGTTCCCAAACCATAGTGCAGGTGAAATTGGTCTTTGCTGGTAGAGAAATCAATATAAGTCAATGGAAAAGAAAATCGGTGCATTGGGTAAAACAAGTTGCTGGTTTGCTATGAGAACATTACTACTTTTTAAGGCTTTTTCATGGGATGTGGGCATCGCTGGCAAGGCCAGCATTAGTGGCAGATCCCTAATTGCCCTTGACAACTGAGTGGCTTGCCATGCCATTTCAGCAGGCAGTTAAGAGTCAAGCACATTGCTGTGGGCCTGGAGTCACATGTAAGCCAGAACAAGTAAGGACGGCAGATTTCCTTCCCTAAAGGACATTAGTGAACCAGATGGCTTTTTACAACAATCAATGATAGTTTCATGGCACAATTACTGAGACTAGCTTTCAATTCCAGATTTTTATTAATTAATTGAACACATCAATTAATTGAATTTAAATTCATCAGCTGATATTGTGGGATTTAAACCAAGCATTAGCCTGGGCCTCAATTACTAGTTCAGTGACATTACCACTACAACACACGCTACTAGCATAGACCAATTTCACCTCTGTATACCTTGTGATAGTCCCAATATCTTCTTGACATGTCAACCTGCAATCATGTTATAATGTTGAATTTGAGACAAAATACCTTGAAGAGTTAATGCCAATTCTAACTAGTCATTGCTATGAGATGCTGGCGCTTTCAAAAATGTAATTGCTATAGTGTTACAATTCCAGAAGGTGTAAGCTGGTTAAGTAAGATTCTGAAAGTGCTGCTCTTTCTAAGAACAAAGTTTGAAAATAATTGGTTCACATTTAGTTACAATGAATGGAGGTTAGTTTCAGGTCTTCCATCAAAAAGCCAATTGAAGATAAAAATGAGCAGCAGAAGAGGGAAAGGATAACAGAAAAGCAGACTGCAGCTATTAGAATTAGAACATTACAGCGCAGTACAGGCCCTTCGGCCCTCGATGTTGCGCTGACCTGTGAAACCATCTGACCTACACTATTCCATTTTCATCCATATATCTATCCAATGACCACTTAAATGCCCCTAAAGTTGGCGAATCTACTACTGCTGCAGGCAGGGCGTTCCACGCCCTTACTACTCTCTGAGTAAAGAAACTACCTCTCACATCTGTCCTATATCTATCACCCCTCAACTTGAAGCTATGTCCCCTCGTGTTTGCCATCACCATCCGAGGAAAAAGACTCTCACTATCCACCCTATCTAACCCTCTGATTATCTTATATGTCTCCATTAAGTCACCTCTCCTCCTCCTTCTCTCCAACGAAAACAACCTCAAGTCCCTCAGCCTTTCCTCGTAAGACCTTCCCTCCATACCAGGCAACATCCTAGTAAATCTCCTCTGCACCCTTTCCATAGCTTCCACATCCTTCCTATAATGCGGTGACCAGAACTGCACGCAATACTTCAGGTGCGGTCTCACCAGAGTTTTGTACAGCTGCAGCATGACCTCTTGGCTCCGAAACTCGATCCCCCTACTAATAAAAGCTAACACACCATATGCCTTCTTAACAGCCCTATTAACCTTGTTAGCAACCTTCAGGGATTTATGTACCTGGACACCAAGATCTCTCTGTTCATCTACACTACCAAGAATCTTCCCATTAGCCCAGTACTCTGCATTCCTGTTACTCCTTCCAAAGTGAATCACCTCACACTTTTCCGCATTAAACTCCATTTGCCATCTCTCAGCCCAGCTCTGCAGCCTATCTATGTCCCTCTGTACCCTACAACATCCTTCGGCACTATCCACAACTCCACCGACCTTAGTGTCATCTGCAAATTTACTAACACACCCTTCTACACCCTCTTCCAGGTCATTTATAAAAATGACAAACAGCAGTGGCCCCAAAACCCTCTGATCCTTGCAGGACACCACTAGTAACTAAATTCCAGGATGAACATTTGCCATCAACCACCACCCTCTGTCTTCTTTCAGCTAGCAAATTTCTGATCCAAAGCTCTAAATCACCTTCAACCCCATACTTCCGTATTTTCTGCAATAGCCTACCGTGGGGAACCTTATCAAACGCCTTACTGAAATCCATATACACCACATCCACTGCTTTACCCTCATCCACCTGTTTGGTCACCTTCTCGAAAACTCAATAAGGTTTGTGAGGCACGACCTACCTGTCACAAAACCGTGCTGACTATCTCTAATGAACTTATTCTTTTCAAGATGATTATAAATCCTGTCTCTTATAACCTTTTCCAACATTTTACCCACAACCGAAGTAAGGCTCACAGGTCTATAATTACCAGGGCTGTCTCTACTCCCCTTCTTGAACAAGGAACAAGCTAGCAATGAGAGGAATCCAAAGAATTTATTCAATGAGGTAACAGTTGGTTTACTAAAGACCAAATGAGTCCCTTAATGAGGACTGTTATAGAAAATAAGTTAAATGAAGTCTTCATATTAGGTTTCAAAAATTGAGTCATGTTAGCTTAAGAATTTTAAAAACAGACATCAGTGAAGGTATGTTAGCGATAAACTGTAAGAATTAATGTCAGACAGGCAGTTAATCAAGGTGAATGACCCCTAGATTTCTCAAGAAAATTAGCAAAGAAAAAGGTGAGGCTCTGGGTGGTATTTTTGGAGCTCCAAAAAATTCAGCTGTGTCTGAGAACAATGATAATAAATATGTTCCAATCGTCAAAATAAGCTTACTCCTCTTTTTGGCAACATTATTAGCCTCTTACTTTGATCTAATACTATCTTTAACTCCTCTTGTTAGCTATTTGGTTGGACCACTTCTTCTGAGCAGTTTTTGTGCCTTAAAAGTAATGTAAACTTGTTGGAAATTATTTATTAATTATTTAAATTGCTTGTCTACCATCACATCTTTTAATGTACCCGAATCTACCTTAGCCAATACACCCTTCATAGCTAGGTAGCTTGCTTTGTATAAAGGCCCCCTTAGTTTTGGACTTAACTAAATTACTTTCAAACTCAATATAAAATTCCCTCAGGACCCCTTTGCTACAAGTTTATTAAATAACATGCATGCGTGCTAAACAGTGAAAGCAGCATGCAATAGACAGATTTAAGCAATCCCACAACTGACAGATCAGATCAAAGCTTTGTAGTACTGCCACATTCAGTCGTGAATGGGGGTGAACAATTAAACAACTAACAGAAGTTGGAGGCTCCACAAACATCCTCATCCTGTATGATGGCAGAACCCAGCATCTGAGTACAAGAGACAAGGCTGAAACTTTCGCAACCACCTTCAGCCACAAGTGCCAAATGGATGATCCATCTCAGCCTCCTCCTAAGGTCTCCAACATCACAGATGCCAGTTTTCAGATGGTTCAACTCACTCCACATTATATCAAGAAACAGTTGAGTGCACTAGATACAGCAAAGGCTATGGGCAACAAAAACCACCCAGCCGGTCTTGACATCAAAGCATTTTTGACTGGGTGTGGCATCAAGGTGCCCTAGTAAAATTGAAGTTAATGGGAATCAGGAGGAGTCATACCTAGCACAAAGGAAGATGGTTGTGGTTGTTGGAGACCAATCATCTCAGCCCCAGGACATTGCTGCAGAAGTTCCTCAGGATAGTGTCCTAGGCCCAATTATCTTCAACTGCTTGACCTTCCCACCATCATAAGGTGAGAAGTGGGGATGTTTGATGTTGATTGCACAATGTTCAGTTCCGTTCGCAACTCCTCAGATAATGAAGCACTACATGGCTACATGCAGCAAAATCTGGACAACGTTCAGGCTTGGGCTGATTAGTGGCAAGTAACATTCATGCCACCCCAGTGCCAGGCAATGACCATCTCCAACAGGACAGAATCTAACCATCTCCCCTTCAGAATCAATGGCATTACTCTCGCTGAATCTCACACTATCAACATCCTAGGAGTTGCTATTGACAGGAAATGTAACAGCATCAGCTACATAGATAGTCTGGCAGCAAAAGCCGGTCAGAAGCTGAGAGTTCTGCGATGAGTAACTCACTTCCTGACTCCTCAAAGCCTGTCCACCAACTACAAGGCACAAGTGCAATGGAATACTCTCCATTTGCCTGCATGAGTGCAGCTCCAACAACATTCAAGAAGCTATACACTATTCAGGGCAAAGCAGTCCACTTGATCGGCACCCTATCCACCACCTTAAACATTCATCACCCCCACGTACAGTGATAACAGTGTGTATGAGCTACAAAATGCACTGCAGCAACTCACCAAGGCTCCTTTGACAGCACTTTCCAAACTAGCGAACTCCAGCACCTAGGAGGACAAAGACAACATGCATATGGGAACACCACCACCTGCAAGTTCCCCTTTCAAGTCACACCTCATCCAAACTTGAAAATATATTGTCATTCCTTCACTGTCACTGGGTCAAAAACCTGAAACTCCCTCCATAGCCTCACCGTGGGCGGACCTACATCAAAATGGACTACAGCAATTTAAGAAGGCAGCTCACCACCACCTTCTCAAAGGCAATTAGGAATGGGCAAGAAATGCCGGCCTTGCCATTATCAATGAAAGAAAAGTGTCTTTGACAAGTTATACAACAGAACTCTTCCTCATCAGTTAAGGCATTTGAACCTATACTTAAATATGTCAATGGTGTATTCAACCAAGACCCAGTAACTATTTGTGCCTATTCATAATTTTATTCAGCTCTTATCGTTTGGTTTCTCAATTGATAAGCAGCCATTACTGTACTGATTTTGATCCCAGAATGGGTTATCAGCCATGGTTTAGTCTCCCAGTAGCATCCATCCAGTTCTCTCAGCCCTTGAAATACGATGAAACCATGAATTAGCCAATGATGAAAAATCCCTTCCTCCTCCAGAACCGATGAAAGGGATACCCATAGATTCTCTCAAAGCAACACAGAATGACTGCTTGATTCAGAAACTGGCTCAATAACAGATTTCAGAGTAGATCTAAGAAGCCTTCAGTAAGTTTAAGAAACTTACATTCTTTCACAACAGCAATGTAGACAGAAACAGAGAAGAGCACAAAGCTACACAGAAATAAGGAAAATAAAACCTTCATTAGCAACAATTCAATGAACCATCATTTTGTGTGGGTGTTGAGCATTTGTAATGATCTTCTGGCACTCTGAACATCTAATGAAGCCCAGTTGAAAGTACTTTTTCTTGAAGTAGCATAGCACAGAACAAATGCACAGGCTTTGATGCCACAAGCACTAATGGAACCAAGTAACAAGAGTCAATGCCAATGGTCACGCACATCTGAAATGATGCAACATTCACATGGGCATGTCCAGGCCAATTGTTGGTAAACCAAAAAACCAACACGAGGTGCTGCAGTCAAGCCTGTGTCTGTGGCTTTGAAAGAGGTAAGCCTGTGTTCTATTATAACACAAGAGCACATATCAGAACTTTTTGCACCAAAGAAAATGATGCCTTTTGTGTCCTAGGCACCAGACAAAGAGATAACCATCCTCAAGCATACCGGTTGTTTTCAAACTCTACTGGCAGCCAAACTGACAGAAATGCCACCGGAAAGCAAAACAAATACCACGGTATTGGTAAAAGGGCTTACTGGCAAATGCTTGAAAATTCCCTTATTTAAAAGTTACCTACAGAGTAAGTTGGTCACTGGGATAGTGACAGTCGGAATCATTCCGAGTTTACCCATGCAGGGGGTAGACCTATTGCTGGGCAATGACTTGGCAGGCAGCACAGTATTATCCCAGAGGGTCTAGAGCAGTCCATGGAGACTGGAGAAACTGAGGGAAGCAAACAAAACTCTGTACAACTGCAGAGAGCTGGGCAAGTCCCAAAAATCCCACAGGGGAGGTGATAGAGCCATATGAATTTAGAAGGGCCCAGATAGAGCCAAAAAGATTTAAAGAAGCTCAAATAAAGCTGGAAAAACTGAAAGAAAAGCATTCGAGATCTGGTTAGCTGAAACCTTTTTTAAAGATTTAAATAGGGATGAGGAAAGTTCCCAAACAGGAAAGCCAAGAGTGAGGGAGATGCCACACCTAGGTGAAGTGCCACAGGGGACTGCAATGGAAGTTGGACAGCCACCTGTGAGCAGTAGTGTCCCTGAGGACATGGGGCAGATTAGGCAAACATCTATCTCTGATGTAAAGGGAAAAGGGAAGGTAACATACCCGAAAGTGAACTACACTTGTGAAAATCACAAGAGAACTAAAAGTAAGGTCAGCATGGATCTATCCACCACAGAGTCACCCAATCAGGTTCCAAATCCATAACTAATCAAACCCAACAATTTAGAGGCAGAACCAAGCCAGATCAAGGGGCAGGAAGAAATCCCAGATGCCTCACAGGGAATAAAAAACAATGTATCACCTACTATCACCCTAGAAATAAAAACCATCAATGTGCCATGTATTGTGGAAACAGTAGTCAAGGGGTTGAAGCTTGTGCAAAAAGAGAACCTTGCCACAAGCAGTAACAGAAATTTGCATACTATAAGCTTCACCAATAATCACATGGTCCTGGAGATTAACATTCCTAAAGCAGTACAAACTGGTGTGAAAGAAACTACAACCCCATCTGACAACACCTGACCAAAAGAAATGCATTTTTTTGATGGTACTTCATCCAAAGGAAAGATAATGGAAAAAAAACATAGGCTGGAAGCCTGAAGAGTGAAGTGTAAATGTGTAAAGTGGTGTGACCCTAAACTGTCTTACTGTTTCTTTTTCCCTCTTTCTAAAACCAAAAAACAATCAACATAAAAATGAAATCCAAGGAATTTCATTTTTTTCCCTTTTGGGGAAGATATCACATACATTGGAAGTGCAATGATACAACATTCACAGACTAATTCTGAAGAGTTATGAAACAATGAACTTTGTCTTTAAAAAATTAGCCTTTATTTTAAAAAATGAACAATGGTCCAAAATGGCCACCGAAGCAAACGAGGATTAGTCTTTTGTGTATCCAAACAGCCTGACAGAGACAAAAGACAAATCTTCAAAGCCAAAAAGTATTAATGAAACCCATCTTACAGCTATCCTAAAACATACCAGAATTGAATATCTTCTTCTAAAATAAAGGAGGTGTGAAGTAGCCACATCCTGGGTCATTGTGCGATCACCATGGGGAAGAAACCAGAATGTCTCCTAACAGGAGGTGAGAAGTGACACAGTTTTACTTTTAAACAAATGCAGCCAGAGAGAGAGAGTCTGACCCAGAAGGTGAAGCTGCTTGTAACAGGTGGCATTCCAGCACGCCAGAAAGCACATGGCCTGCTGAAAAATCCAACATCGACATTATACAGCAGAGAGAGCTGGAGGTGACCCACCATCTTCAACAGAACCTTCAATCGAGAGAGAAAGCTACAATCATTTCAGGTCTGCAACCTTCTAGAACTTGAGTCCTGAGAATTTAACAGGTTTATCGTAACCTTTCTCCCCCACTAAAAAAACATCTTCCTCTTTCCCTTCTAGATTAGATTAGAGATACAGCACTGAAACAGGCCCTTCGGCCCACCGAGTCTGTGCCGAACATCAACCACCCATTTATACTAATCCTACACTAATCCCATACTCCTACCAAACATCCCCACCTGTCCCTATATTTCCCTACCACCTACCTATACTAGTGACAATTTATAATGGCCAATTTACCTATCAACCTGCAAGTCTTTTGGCTTGTGGGAGGAAACTGGAGCACCCGGAGAAAACCCACACAGACACAGGGAGAACTTGCAAACTCCACACAGGCAGTACCCGGAATCGAACCCGGGTCCCTGGAGCTGTGAGGCTGCGGTGCTAACCACTGTGCCGCCGTGTGTGTGTGTGTGTGTGTGTGTGTGTGTGTGTGTGTGTGTGTGTGTGAGTGATAAAGCATATTGATCAATAAACAATTGACTTTCTGTTTTTAAACCTTGAAGAAAACTTGTCACTGTGCAGATATTTTAAGAAGAAAACACCAAGGGGCTAAACTCTAAAACAAATACACTTGCTGTGGTCAGGTGGGGAGTTGAACAGTGGGAAGCCCCCATGTCACACTACGTGGCCGTAACACAACCTTTCCCTTTGTTTTGCCTCTCATATTAATTTATTAATATTAATTTATCCTCAAGTTTATTGGCAGCCACCAAAATGTCACAATCATGAAAACTTCTGTTGCTGGTCCTTTTCTGTGGCCTTTATTTGTCTATTCAGGTTACGACCTCTACTTGCACTTTTATGTCCGTCAGGACTACTATGGTGAGATCACCCTCTTGCATTATTGAAGGGTCATTATGTGAGAATTCTCTGACAGAACAGTCACTTATGGACCCATTATCAGTACTTGCACTGCACTTTCTTACTCTCCACTCTTTCACTCCATTCTGCCAGTCCATGGACTTGGCTTCGTGGCCATCATTCTGAACGTTTGAATATTTAAACTTGCCAATAGCTCTTCCTGCACATTCTATAATTGTTGCATCCCTCCATACGCTAGCCTCCTCTGGAATATATGTTATTTGAGTCCCCATTCTGTTGGATAATTGGCCTTTGGATATCATGATCACTCACATTACCACTATCTAGCCTTTGATCAACCATATTCTGTTCCTCAGGACCTTCATCGCAAAACACATGAGCACTTGAGGTACAATGTGCCTCATTTACTTCGATCAGCTGCCCAGAGTCTGAGATTTTGTAATTAATTCTGATTAATCGTAAGGAATGAACCTGAACAGTTTGATTGCCGTGTTTGATATCAGTAAGGCCTATTACCTTACCAGGACCTTTCCATTCCCTAAGCCCTCTCTTTTATAATACACCAAATCTCCTGAATCATATTCTGTCTCAGATGGTTTGATACTATTCTTCGAATTCTCCGAATTTTCTCCGAGACCTCAGCCTTGATGAAAGCTCCCTGCATGTAAGGCATTCAACTGCACAGAATAAAAATGCAACTAATTGTAGTACCTTCTAAAGCAGGAGGACTATCGAATAGCCCAGAAGGCAATTTGGGATTTCGCCCATAGATCAGTTAATAGGGACTATGTCCTCCAACCATCTGGAGTGAATACCTTGCATGAACCACGCAAGTCAGGGAGGTTGTCAACTTGAAATCTGGTTCATCAACTAAATTTTTATGCAGTGATCATTGAAATGCTGCATGATTCCTTTCATCTAGTCCATTGCTGAAAGGACTCTCAGCTGCTGTTTTCCTGAAAATGAGATCCCTATCTTCACAAATGTCTCTAAACATGTCATTGGCAAATGCCCTCCATTATCAGTCAGAATGTTCGCTGGTGCCGAAAGCACAGTCCCTATCCATTTCTCCATGATTTTGTCTGTGAAAACCCTCTTGTCCTTACTAAGTATTATTGTAGAAAGATGAAATCTGTTTGCCAGGTCTACAAAATGTAGAATGAAAATATTTCTGTCTTTATTTGATACATTTAGATCTGTGGTAATGACCTTGTTATAGTCAGGTGCCAATAGAAGGCTTACAATAGGATGTGGTGGAGTCCTCTGATACTTTTTACAGTGCGGGGGGGATGAGCACACAGAGACAGTGGGGGGGGGTGGTGAGCACAAAGAAACATTGGAGGGGCGAGAGCACACAGAGACAGTGGGGGGGTGGGTGAGCACACATGACAGTGGGGGGGGGGGTGGTGAGCACACATGACAGTGGGGGGGGGTGAGCACAAAGAGACAGTAGGTGGGGTGAGCACATAGAGGCAGTGGAGGGGTGAGCAAATAGACAGTGGGAGGGGAGCACAGAGAGACAGTGGGGGGGGGGTGAGCACAAAGAGACAGTGGGGGAGTTCGAGCACACAGAGACAGGTTGGGGGTGCATGAGGACTCAGAGACAGTGGGGCGGTGAGCACACAGTGTGTGTGGGGGGGTGTGAGTACACAGAGACAGTGGGGGGGGGTGAGTACACAGAGACAGTGGGGGAGGTGAGCACAGAGAGACAGTGGGGGAGGGGGTGAGCAAACAGAGACATTGGGGGGGTGAGCACACAGAGACAGTGGGGGGGTGAGCACACAGAGACAGTGGGGGGGGGTGAGCACACAGAGACAGTGGGGGGGGGTGAGCACACAGAGACAGTGCGGGGGGGTGGTGAGCACAAAGATACGGCGGGGGTTGAGCACACAGATACAGTGGGTGGGGAGCACAGAGAGACAGTGGGTGGGGGGGGTTGAGCACACAGAGACATTGGGGGGAAGCACAGAGGGACAGTGGGGGAGGGGTGAGCACAAGGAGACAGTGGGGGGGGGCGTGAGCACACAGAGACAGGGTGGGGGGTGAGCACACAGAGACAGTGGGGGGGGGGTGAGCACACAGAGACGGTGTGGGGGGGTGCGCACAGAGAGACAGTGTGGGGGGGTGAGCACACAGAGACAGTGGGGGGGGGGGGTGGTGAGTACACAGAGACAATGGGGGGGGTGAGTACACAGAGACAGTGGGGGGTGGTGAGCACACAGAGACAGTGGGGAGGGGGGTGAGCACACAGAGACAGTGGGGGAGGGTGAGCACACAGAGACAGTGTGGGGGGAGGTTAAGCACACAGAAACAGTGGGGGGGGTGAGCACACAGAGACAGTGGGGGGGGTTCGCACAGAGAGACAGTGTGGGGGGGTGAGCACACAGAGACAGTGGAGGGGGGTGAGCACACAGAGACAGTGTGGGGGGGTGAGCACACAGAGACAGTGGGGGGGGTGAGCACACAGAGAGTGTGGGGGGGGTGAGCACACAGAGATAGTGGGGGGGGGGTGAGCACACAGAGACAGTGTGGGGGGGTGAGCACACAGAGAGTGTGGGGGGGTGATGAGCACACAGAGACAGTGGGGGGGTGAGCACACAGAGACAGTGGGGGGGGGGGGTGAGCACACAGAGACAGTGGGGGGGGCGGTGAGCACACAGAGACAGTGTGGGGGGTGAGCACACAGAGACAGTGGGGGGGGGGGGCGGTGAGCACACAGAGACAGTGTGGGCGGGTGAGCACACAGAGACAGTTGGGGTGTTTGAGCACACAGTGTGTGTGGGGGGGCATGAGCACACAGAGTCAGTGGGGGGTGGGGTGAGGACACAGAGACAGTGGGGGCAATGATTACACAGAGACAGTGGGGCAGGGGGTTGATCACACAGAGACAGTGGCGGGGGGGGTGAGCACACAGAGGCAGTGGGGGGGGGGGTGAGCAAGCAGGGATGGGGGCAGTACTGGTGGAGGGAGGTGATGCGTGATTCAGAGTGCAGGGCTGCGCCCAGCAGCAGTGTGTTTCCGCTCCTGGTGCATGGTGGGCGAAGGGAGGGATTCTTGGAAAAGAAAGGTTAGTAATTTTTTTACCCAGTATGCCCTATTTCTAATGCATTTATGTTTCCGAAAATTTGCTCACCGCTCCCCTATGTAGGACAACAAATGTAATGTGGCCCCTCACATGAAAAGGTTGGACATCCTTGGTCTATACTATTTACCTCAACTTATCCCTGTGTTAGCGAGTTCCACATTCTCGCCACTTTCTGGATAAAGACATTTCTTCTGAATTCCCTATTCAATTTCTTAGTGATTAGTTAATATTGATGGCCTCGAGTTTTGCTCTTCCCGACAACTGCCAATACTCTCTGTGGGGACTAAATTATCTTGTGTCATGCCACTTGCAGCTACAGAGGCCTTCCACCGCTCTATCTGTCCTGCTCCACCTGCCACTTTCTGCAGGGCCCATGCTGTGTGGCTGTATAAGAAAGCTGCACGTTGGTGCGTCCCCATCAAGTGCTGGAAGACCTTGAATGGGCGCTATCCAGATGTCACAGAGCCCAACAGACTGATGTGATGCCAGGATTATAAGTTTGGTCAATGTATGTGCAGGTAGCCTCTTGATTATTCATTCTGCAATCAACAAGCATGAAGCTGCAAGATGGGCCCTGTACTTGCATTATTTAAAGGGCCACACACCCAAGTTGCAGGTAAAGGAAGATTTTGGAATTTTTCCTATTGCAGAGTGTCTGGAAGTACACCAGTGTGTTCTGGAAGGTGTTTTGGTGAGTTCCTGGATTTAATAGACAGTATTGCTGCATTCGCAGGGGGCCAAAGGTGTAGGTGACCTTTTCACACAAAGGCTGTAACAGCTTATGGGGGCAGCAGTGGCAATGCCTCTGGGTCTGCAGCACCATAGGGAAATACAGCAGAAGCTGCAGAGAAGACAAGCTCTGCGCCATCCCCTTTCCCACAGTGGAGCCGGACTCCTCCATACTTCTCGACAGTGACAGGAGGCTGTCTGACAGGCCAGCCAAAGCACACAGTATCTCAGTACGCATGTCCATCAGCATCTCCTGTAATCTGCCTCATCAAGATCCTCATCTGAGTCCTCCACAGCTGTATTCGTCTGCCACCTCACCTTCCAGTGAACTGGAAAGCAAACTATCCTTTATCCCTAGCCTGGCTGCATGCCACTCATGCACAATGACTCACCACATGCTGATCCCAACTCTATATTAGCCTTCAAGGTACATGCAGTGCAGGATATGAGATGGTGACTGTGAACATCAGATGAAGTGACAGGGCCTCTTCATTAGTTCTGTGCTGTTGCTCTCTTTCCACCTCCTGGGACTGCTGTGGTTGAGCTGACAGCAATTCTTAGGTGTCTGAAAGCAGGAATTCAGAATAGAAAGGTTGGTGTGAAGAAAGCGGATTGGGCTGTGAAGCAAGAGGTCCATGGTCACGAGATCAGCAGCTTGCTCATCAAGCCAGAAAACAGAATGAGGTTGTGCTGGATGCTGTGGTATGACATTAAGAGCGGACCACCTTCAGGAGCTGTAAGTGAAGATCACCAGAGGAAGTGATGTTGTGTCACACATGATCAGTCAGTTGTGGGTGGAGCCCGACAGAGCAAGATGTGTTTAGATGTGGCTCGTACAGTAACTGTTTGTATATATATATATAGATATACAGATATATATGTATATAATTCCAGTTAAGTTATAATAAAACCCACATTTTCTTCGGATATTACTTGTAGACCTGTGAGTCTTACAATAGATCACACACATAAGGAACAAATAATATTACACTGGGAGCTGAGAAAGGCCATTAGGCAGGAATATGCCATCATCCTCAATGTTCTCAGTAACATTGGATGCCACGTTGCACCAGCCCCAGAAAGCAGACAACTAACTCCTTCAGAGATTCAGGTGTCTTTATCCTGTGCTCTGCTTCCATTTATTGTGCACCACCTTGTCCTGCAAGAAAGAGGACAGAATGTCAGTGGTTGTGTAGCACTGTGTTTGGGTGATGTGCCTACCATAGCTGAATAGCCAGCAAGAGCTGAGTGTGAGGCAGGCAGCATTGGTAGGTGTGTGAGGGTAAAGTGGAGCTACTGGATGTTAGGAGTAAGTCCTGAGTGCCAGGGAATGCTGCTGGGGGGGTGAGGTGCATTGAGCAGCGTGAGAGACTGACGTTGTGGTGGATAGGAAATGTCATGTGATTCACTGACTAACATTCACTGAAGTGACCGGAAATCAGCAGGTTCCTGAAGATTCCTGGCACTTTGGAATTTTTTACTCTTTTAACCTGCTACTCACAGAGACATCAGCCCACCCTGGCAGGATAAAATTTCTCCCACAGTGTCAGCTGCCAACTCCAACTCCTTCCACAGGAACTCCCACTGATGGTGTGTAACCAATAGTGTAACCTGTCTCCAGGTGACATCACAAGAAGCCAGCAGACAATCACAACAGCTGCCTGGAACTATGTCACAAAGCAGCCCAAACACTTCCAATCAAGGATGCAGAGTTTTAACCTGTTTGGGGTGTGCGGGGGGTCAGGTGATGGTGTATGTTAAAACATCAAAAATGCCAACATGTTGGAAATCCAACGTAATCTCATTCAGTTTCACATTTAACTGATGCGCATCTGAACGCACACAGGAAATCCTCATGAAAATGGTGGGTCTGAGAATTAAATATGTAAAAAGGCAACTGAAAGCAGATTTAACCCCATATTCTGGCTGTAACTGCCAGCACACGGGTTTCCCCGACTGTCAAAAACTTGCCAGGTTTAACAAGGGGAGAGCACAGCGGGGATAGACAGGACTATGAAATTGACAGGCTGCAAAGCCTTTAAATACTAAACCAGGACAGTTGCTTCCTTGCCTAAGTGAAAGGCTTTTACTCAGAGGACTTGTTCTGATAGTATGCCTTCACTGCTTTAGAAATGATTTCAAACACTTTGGATGTTATTTCTACTACCTTGGACATTTTTGATTTTGATCTACACTTCCCTGCTGTCAGTCTTCACAGTGGCACAGGAACAGCTTATGCAGCACTACCTTGGACCTCTGATCAGATACAAGAGGAGCAGCAACACCAGCAGCACCAGCTGTCTTCTCCTCAGCCACCTTCCACTCAACAGGATGAACACAGAGTTCCAGCTTGTAGCAGTGTCCAGACTAGTAGTGGTGTGCTGTGCCTTGCTCAATATTGCACTGCAGAGAGGATTGGAGCTGCACCAGGAGGAAGGTGATGATCGCTCTGCATCCTCAGAGGAAGAACAGGAGGAGGATGAGCCTGATGTGGCCAGGATCGCTGCAGCCTCTCCTCTAGCTGCCAGTGAAGGCCGCAATGGATTGATACATGCACAATTCAGCTAGCCTGAGTGTGTGAAGCCATATGGCACACCAATGCTTAACCAACTGCCCCACCCCACAGCTCCAATGCCCCCATAACCTCCTCCAACACAAAGCATTCCCACAGTCAATAATCCTTCCATCTTATAAGCACCCTCAAGGCTAATGGCTTTTTGGCAGGCAAGAGGCAACAATGGAGACTTCAAATAAGGTTTATGGTTCATTAACATTCACAATAAAATTAACACAGTGACAGACTTGTAAATGCCCAAGTGATTCCCTGAGCAAAACTACAAATTCTTTTTCTCCTTTTCCTATTACCTCTACATGTTGCTACCCCTATGGCTTAAGCAGGGCTAGAGGCAGGCTGCTTATTCTTATGCTTTAATAATTAAGATGTTCATGGAAAACGTTCTTTGGATTTTATGACCCATCAGGGCCCTGCCAAAGACTGCCCCACCTAAATCTGTGCATGGGCAGACTCAGTCATAGGGCAGGAGGTGAGGCTCTGACTGAGGAGTGGGGCAAGGGAGGAGAAATGGGAGCACCTTGAGCAGAGTCCATCTTCCCTCTTATGGTCGACCTGCACTTCCCTGCCAGCCGAGAGCTGGACAGCACTTTGCTGCAGTTTATTGAGGCACTGATTGGCCAGGGCAAGGCTTTTCTCCATCCTATTTAAACCAGCAGACTGAGTGTGCAGCTCATTGGTCAGGGTCAGCATGCACTTGGTTCCCTGTCACATCTGATGTTCCTGCAGGTGGACAGCAGTGCAAATGCCTGAGACATCATGGCACTCATGCTAGAAATGGATTTCTCTAATCTTTTTCCAGTGGTATGCAGTGCATCTAGAAACACTGGCAGAAGATCACACATTTTCTGCTGCTGCTCCCAAATAGTCTTCTTCGTGGATGACTCCCGAGGCTCAATATCTGTGCCCAGCTGAGCAGAGCTTGGAGTATCCTATGCCCTCCAACAGGAACTCGCCACTGCTCTCCCTATCTCCAACACCTGCTGCCTGCTCAGTTGTGATGTGTAGCTGATCATGTGTCAATGTAGCTACCTACCTTGGAGGCCCCACCGAGGTGCATTTATGTGAGTTGGTGGAAAGTGCGCATGAATTCAGTGACTGTGCTTCCTTGGATTGCATGACCTCCTCTGAGGGCTGCTCCATCTCTTCATGTACAAGCTCCATCGTTACACTCGAATGGCCTGTAGGAGATGAAAGACATGAATTTGTACTGGCAAGGGGGAAAAAGTTCAAAGCTACCATTGTACAGATGATCACTTAGCAGTGACATCAATTCAACATGAGTGAATGGTGTCTGCCATGTGGCTGTATGATATTGTATCTCTCATTAGGTATGTTGGAGATGCCCATCTCTCCATCTAATGCATCAAATGATCATGCACTCTGCCACACTGCTGATCTCCATAGTTTCCTCCTCTGCAGTGGTCAAGTTGACCTATACTGGAGGACCATACCCACTTCTCTGCCTCTGCCTGACATTCTAAGCTCTCTTCTGCAAGGGGAGAAAGCAGAGAGTTCTGCGTGTAAGAAATGTAATGTTTTGAGAGGATGGAACAACAACATTTGTGCAGTCTGACTGTGAGGGAATGGGTGTGAGATGGCAATAAGATGAAGGTGAGTGTCAGTGGTGGCTGTTTAAATGGGGAGGTAAGGCATTCCCTCGAGAGAGAGGAATGGGTTAAGCTGCAAGGTATGTTGTTCTGAGGAGTGCTGTGCAGGAGAATGCTGGTGAAATCAGAGTGGGGGGGGGTTGGCACTTGATTGTGGGATGCCAGTCACCTTTCCTGCCCTGATGATGTCATTGAATCTGTTTTACCACACTCCTGCTGCTCACCTCCTCAACCACTTCCAGCCATGCCTGCTTCATTTCAGAGACTGGCCTCTTCCTCCTGTCTGCAGGGAACAGTGTTTCTCTGTAGGTCTTTATAGCCTGTAGCATGACTTCCAGGGATTCCTCAGAGATCCAGGGAGCAGTTTTCCCTCGTTGAGCCTTCAACAGTATGCTTGCTCTCTTTTTCCTCTGGCAATGGAGCCATTCTGGCCTCTGGCGGTGTCCCTTTAAATAGGGAGCCTTCAACTATTATGTATGGGTTGTCGTCACACCCACCTGCTCTGATTGGTTGTGAAACCTGGAAGCTGGATGCTAATTCTGTAGCTGAGTTAAAAAGCCACAGCAAAATCTGCTCCACAAAATTCCTGTTTCCAGACCTGTTGCCAATTTCCCCACCACTGTGAGTAGGTCCAAAGGTAAAAATTCTGCCCAAGGTATTGTAGGGTCACTTGGCCAGGCTTTGCTCTTGATGTGTATTCTCACTGACACAATCAGTCCTGTCACTAACCCCACACCCATGTATTGAGAATTCAGGCAGGGTGTACAGCCTCCCAAATTATGAATTCTCTCTCCCATCCTCTAAATGTGAGGTACAACTATTCAATGGCACCCATTGAATTATTGACTCAGTTAGGAAATTGACTCGCAGCAGAGACAAAGAATGGGGATAACAGGCGGGTACTCCAATTGGCAGGGTGTGACTAGTGGTTTCCTGCAAGGTCCTGTTTTGGGGCCTCAACAATTCATTGTGTTATGAACAACTTACATGATGGGATAGAAAGTCACATATCCAAACTTGCCAGTGACACAAAGGCAGGCAACATTATCAGCAGTATAGATGGGAGCATAAAATTACAAAGAAATATGAATGGATTAAGTGAATTGGCAAAACTGTGACAAATGGATTTCAATGCAGGTGACTCTTACCTTCTGGGAGTGGAGTGGAGCTGAGCGGAGTGGACCTGTGGGGAGAACGCCGAGAGCAGATCCTATAAATCAAACCCGAGGATCGAGGCCCAGTCTCTTACCTTCCGGGAGCGGAGAGGACCTGTGGGGAGAAGGCTGAGAGCGGAGCGGAGAGGAGCTCGTCTAGCACGCCGGAGTTTTGAAAAAGAAAAGCCAACAGTGACGTCAGAGGAGAGCTGTAAGGTGATTGGTTGGGTGAGTCACTGCTGTTAGTGCATTTAAATATCTTTAAAAAAATAAGGGGAAAGTTTTTGTTTGAAAAAAATCCTCTGGTGATAAGGTGAGTACTACTAAAGTGTTTTTTTTTTAATTCAGTGTAGCTTACTAAGTACTTTAGATTGGAGTGGGTAGAACAAGTGTAATTAGTATTTTTTAATTCAGGGAGTAACCAATTAATCTAAGGGTAAGTCATGACAGGAGAGCTCAGCCCCATGATATGCTCCTCCTGCGCTATGTGGGAGTTCAGGGATGCTTCCAGTGCCCCTGATGACCAAGTGTGTAGGAAGTGTATCCATCTGCAGCTACTGGCTACCCGGATTACCGAGCTGGAGCTGCAGGTGGATTCACTGTGGAGCATCCGCGATGCTGAGGACGTCGTGGATAGCACGTTTAGTGAGGTGGTCACACCACAGGTAATGACTGCACAGGCAGAAAAGGGATGGGTGACTACCAGACGGAGTAGCAGGTGCAGGCAGGTAGTGCAGCAGTCCCCTGTGGTCATCCCCCTCTCAAACAGATATACCGCTTTGGATACTGTTGGGGGAATGACCTCCCAGGGGAAAGCAGCAACAGCCAAGTTCGTGACACCACGGAGGGCTCTGCTGCACAGCAGGGGAGGAAAAGGGGTGGAAGAGCAATAGTGATAGGGGATTCTATCGTAAGGGGTGCAGACAGGCGTTTCTGTGGCCGCAAACAAGACTCCAGAATGGTATGTTGCCTCCCTGGTGCTAGGGTCAAGAATGTCTCAGAGTGGCTGCAGGACATTCTGAAAGGGGAGGGTGAGCAGCCAGAGGTCGTGGTCCATATTGGTACTAACGAAATAGGCAGGAAGATAGGGAGTTAGGCAGAAGGTTAAAAAGCAGGACCTCTAGGGTTGTAATCTCAGGATTACTCCCTGTGCCACGTGCTAGTGAGGGGAGGAATAGGAGGATAAGGCAAATGAATGCGTGGCTGAAGAGCTGGTGTAGGCGGGAGGGCTTCAGCTACTCGGATCATTGGGATCTCTTCTGGTGCAGAGGTGACCTGTACAAGGGCGGGTTGCATCTAAACTGGAGGGGGACCAATATCTTTGCGGGGAGGTTTGCTAGTACTACTCGGGACGGTTTAATAGAATAGAATAGAATAGAATAGAACATTACAGCGCAGTACAGGCCCTTCGGCCCTCGATGTTGCGCCGACCTGTGAAACCATCTGACCTACACTATTCCATTTTCATCCATATGTCTAACCAATGACCACTTAAATGCCCTTAAAGTTGGCGCGTCTACTACTGTCGCAGGCAGGGCGTTCCATGCCCCTACTACTCTGAGTAAAGAAACTACCTCTGACATATGTCCTATATCTATCACCCCTCAACTTAAAGCTATGTCCCCTCGTGTTTGCCATCACCATCCGAGGAAAAAGACTCTCACTATCCACCCTATCTAACCCTCTGATTATCTTATATGTCTCTATTAAGTCACCTCTCCTCCTCCTTCTCTCTAACAAAAACAACCTCAAGTCCCTCAGCCTTTCCTCTTTAAACTAGTCTTGCAGGGGGGTGGGACCCAAAGTAGTAGTTTCTCCGGTGAGATAGTTGAGGCAAATGTAGAGGTTAAAGCAAGCAAGTCCAGTAGGCAGGCCGGGCAGGGGCAGGACAGGGAGCGTGGAAGGTCTGGTAGGCTAAACTACTTTAATGCAAGAAGCCTTGCAGGTAAGGCAGATGAACTCAGAGCATGGATCGATACATGGGATTGTGATATTATAGCTATTACGGAAACGTGGTTGAGGGATGGGCAGAACTGGCAGTTCAATGTTCCGGGGTACCGATGCTTCCGGCGTGACAGAGGTGGAGGTAAGAGAGGATGGGGAGTTGCACTATTGATTAGGGAGGACATCACGGCAGTACTTAGAGAGGATATCGCGGGGGGAATGTCCAGCGAGGCCATATGGGTAGAATGAAGAAATAAGAAAGGGCTGATCACTTTGATGGGATTATACTGTAGACCTCCCAATAGTCAAGAGGGAATTGGAGGAGCATATATGTAGGGAAATCACAGATAGGTGTAGGAATTATAGGGTTGTAATAGTAGGTGATTTTAACTTCCCTAATATTGACTGGGAGTGCCTTAGTGCTAAGGGATCAGATGGGGAAGAATTTGTTAAGTGTGTCCAGGATAGTTTTCTGAAGCAGTATGTGGGTGGCCCTACTAGAGAAGGAGCTGCACTCGACCTCCTCTTAGGAAATGAGGCTGGGCAGGTGGTTAATCTGTCAGTGGGGGAGCACTTTGGGACCAGTGACCATACCTTCATTAGCTTCAAGATAGTTATGGAAAAGGATATTACTGGTCCTCAGGTTGAAGTCCTAAATCGGGGGAAGGCTAATTTCGATGGCATCAGACAGGAACTCTCAAAAGTTGAATGGGAGAGGCTGTTTACAGGTAAAGGGACATCTGGCAAGTGGGAGGCTTTTAAAAGTGAGATAGGAAGAGTTCAGGGCCGGCATGATCCTGTTAGATGGAAGGGCAAGGCTGGCAAGTTTAGGGAACCTTGGTTGACGAGCGATATTGAGGGTCTGGTCAGGACAAAGAAAGAAGCATATGTCAGGTATAGGCAGCTGGGATCAAGCGAGTCCCTCAAGGAGTATAGGGGATGTAAGAATACACATAAGGAGGAAATTAGGAGGGCGAAAAGGGGCCATGACATTTCCCTGGCAGATAAGATAAAGGAGAATTCTGAAAGATTCAATAAGTATATTGAGAGTAAAAGGGTAGCAAGGGAGAGAGTAGGTCCTCTTGAGGATCAGTGTGGTAATCTATGTGTGGACCCACGGGAAATGGGCAAGGTCTTAAATGAATACTTCTCGACTGTACTTACCGTGGAGAAGGTCATGGAAGCCAGTGAGTTCAAGGGAGGGAACAGCGATATCCTGGAGCATATCAACATTACAAAGGAGGAGGTGTTGGAGGTATTGAAGCACTTTAAGATGGATAAATCCCCAGGGGCTGACCAGGTGTATCCTAGGATGCTATGGGAAGCAAGGGAGGAAATTGCAGAGATTTTTGTATCATCGTTAGCCACGGGTGAGGTACCGGAAGACTGGAGGATAGCTAATGTTGTGCCTTTATTTAAGAAGGGCAGCAGGGATAAGCAAAGGAACTACAGGCTGGTGAGCCTTACATCAGTGATGGGAAAGGTATTGGAAGGGATTCTGAGAGACAGGATTTATATGCACTTGGAAAGGCAAGGTCTGATTAGGGATAGTCAGCATGGCTTTGTGCGTGGGAAATCATGTCTCACGAATTTGATTGAGTTTTTTGAGGAGGTGACCAAGAGGATTGACGAGGGAAGGGCGATGGACGTTGTCTACATGGACTTTAGCAAGGCCTTTGACAAGGTCCCGCATGGTAGGCTGGTCCAGAAGGTTCAAACACATGGGATCTAGGGTGAGCTAGCAAATTGGATACAAAATTGGCTTGGTGATAGGAGGCAGAGGGTGGTAGTGGAGGGTTGTTTTTCAGATTGGAGGCCGGTGACCAGTGGTGTGCCGCAGGGATCGGTGCTGGGCCCTCTGTTGTTTGTCATATATATTAATGACTTGGATGTGAATGTAGGGGGCATGATTAGTAAGTTTGCAGATGACACCAAAATTTTTGGTATAGTGGACAGTGAAGAAGGTTGTCTAAGGTTACAACAGGATATAGATAAACTGGGAAAGTGGGCAAGGGATTGACAAATGGAATTTAACATGGACAAGTGCGAAGTGATGCATTTTGGGAAGTTAAACCAGGGCAGGACATATACAGTGAATGGCAGGGCCCTGGAGAGTGTTGTTCAGCAGAGAGACCTTGGGGTGCAAGTACATAGTTCCCTGAAAGTGGCAACACAGGTAGACAGGGTGGTGAAGAAGGCATATGGCATGCTTGCTTTCATCGGCCGAGGCATTGAGTGCAAGAGTTGGGACGTCATGTTACAGTTGTACATAACGTTGGTTAGGCCGCATTTGGAGTACTGTGTGCAGTTCTGGTCGCCGCACTACAGGAAAGATGTGATTAAGCTAGAGAGGGTGCAGAAAAGATTCACAAGGATGTTGCCTGGTTTGGAGGGCTTGAGTTATAAAGAGAGATTGGATAGACTGGTTCTGTTTTCCCTGGAGCGAAAGAGGCTGAGAGGGGACATGATAGAAGTATATAAAATTATGAGAGGCATAGATTGGGTAGATAGCCAGAGTCTGTTTCCCATGGTGGGGGTGACTAAAACTGGAGGGCATCGAGTTAAGGTGAGAGGGAGGAGGTTTAAAGCGGATCAAAGGGGTAAATTTTCACACAAAGAATAATGGGTATCTGGAATGAGCTGCCAGAGGAGGTGGTGGAGGCAGGAACAGTAGCAACATTTAAGAGGCATCTGGACAGGTACTTGAATGAGCAAAGCATAGAGGGATATGGAATTAATGCAGGCAGGTGGGATTAGTATAGATAGGCATTACGGTCGGCATGGACACAGTGGGCCGAAGGGCCTGTTTCTATGCTGTTTGACTCTATGACTCTATGACTGTGAAGTAATCAACTTTGGACCTAAAAGGATAGAACAGAGTACTGTCTAAATTGTGAATGATTGCAGGCAGTGGAGCTCCGAAGAGACTTGGGAGTTCAGGTACATCGATCATTAAAATGTCACAAACAGTTACAGTAAATAACCAAAAAGATTAATTGAATGCTGGCTTTTATATCTAGAGGACTAGAATACAAGTGGGTAGGAGTCATGCTTCAGCTATACAAAGTCCTTGTTCGACCACACCTGGAGTACTGTGAGCATTTCTGGGCACACACCTTAGGAAGAATATATTGTCCTTGGAGGGAGTGCAGCATAGATTTACTGGAATAATACCCGGACTCCAAGGGTCCAAATTCAAGGAGAGTTTACACAAGATAGGGTTGTATTCCCTGGAACCTAGAAGGTTTAGGGTGTAATTTGACTGAAGTTTTGAAGATATTAAGAGGAACAGATAGGGTAAATAGAGAGAAATTATTTCTGCTGGTTGGGGAATCTAGCACTAGGGAACATCGGCTAAAAATTAGAGCCACTTCTACACATAAACGGTACTCGAAGTTTTGAACTCTCCTCCAGAAATAGCAATTGATGCAAAATCAATTGTTAATTTTAAATCTGAGATTCAGAGATTTGTTAACCAAAGGTATTAAAAGATATAGTGCAAAGATGGGAGGTGATGACGTAGTGGTATTGTCACTGGACTAAACCCAGAGACCTAGGGTATTGCTCAGGGGACATGGGTTTGAACCCCACCATGGCAAAAAGGTGGAATTTGAATTCAATTGCTAAAAAAGATCTGGAATTAAAACAGCTAGTTTAACGATTTTCATCAAACCATTGTGGATTGTTGTAAAAAACCATCTGGTTCACAAATGTCCTTTAGGGAGGGAAATCTGCTGTCCTTACCTGGTCTAGCCTACATGTGACTCCAGACCCACAACAACGTGGTTGATTCTTAAATGCCCTCTGAAATGGCCTCGCAAGCCACTCAATTGTATCAAACTGCTACAAAGTCAATAAGGAATGAAACCAGACGGGCCAGCTGACAATGACCTCGGCACTGGAAATGACAACGGCAAACTCAGCCCTGTCGACCCTGCAACATCTGGGGGCCTGTGCCAAAGTTGGGAGAGCTATCCCACAAACTAGTCAAGCAACAACCTGACATAGTCATACTCACCGAATCATACCTTACAAACAATGTCCCAGACACCGCCATCACCATCCCCGGATATGTCCTGTCCCACCAGCAGGACAGACCCAGCAGAGTTGGAAGCGTAGTGGTATACAGTCAGGAGGGAGTTGCCCTGGGAGTCCTCAAAATCGACTCTGGAGTTGCCCTGGGAGTCCTCAAAATCGACTCTGGAGTTGCCCTGGGAGTCCTCAACATCGACTCATGAATTCACATGGCATCAGCTCAAACATGGGCAAGGAAACCTTCTGCTGATTACCACCTACTGCTCCCTCTCAGCTGATGAATCAGTACTTCTCCATATTGAACACCATTTGGAGGAAGTGCTGAGGGTGGCAAGGGTGCAGAAAGTACTCTGGGTGGGGGACGTAAATGTCCATCACCAAGAGTGGCTCAGTAGCACCACTACTGACTGTACTGGCCGAGTCCTAAAGGACATATCTGCGAGGCTGGGTCTGTGGCAGGTGGTGAGGGAACCAACAAGGGGGAAAAATATACTTGACCCCGTTCTCACCAATCTGCCTGCCACAGATGCAGGTCCTTGACAGTATTGGTAGGAGTGACCACCACAGTCATTGTGGAGACAAAGTCCCATTTTCACATTGAGGATACCCTCCATCATGTTGTGAGGCACTACCACCGTGCTAAATGGGATACATTTCGAACAGATCTAGCAATGCAAAACTGGGCATCCATGAGATGCTGTGGGCCATCAGCAGCAGCAGAACTATACTCAACCACAATCTGTAACATTACCATCAAGTCAGGGGAACCAATCCTGGTTCAATGAAGAGTGCAGGAGGGCATGCCAGGAGCAGCACCAGGCATACCTCAAAATGAGGTGTCAACCTGGTGAAGCTACAACCCAGGACTACTTGAGTGCCAAACAGAGGAAGCAGCATGTGAAAGACAGAGCTAAGCGATCCCATAGCTAACAGATCAGATCTAAGTCCTGCCACATCCAGTCGGGAATGGTGGTGGACAATTAAACAACTAACTGGAGAAGGTGGCACCAAAAATATCCTCATCCTCAATGATGGGGCAGCACAGCCCATCAGTGCAAAAGATAAGGCTGAAGCATTTGCAACACTCTTCAGCCAGAAGTGCCAAGTGCATGTTCCAACTCGGCCTCCTCCTGAAGTCCCCGGCATCGCAGATGCCAGTCTTCAGCTATTTCGATTCACTCTGCGTGATATCAAGAAATGAGTAAAGGCACTGAATACTGCAAAGGCTATGGGCCCTGACAGCATTTCGTCAATAGTACTGAAGACCTGTGCTCCAGAACTTGCCGCACCCCTAGCCAAGCTGTTCCAGTACGGCTACAACACTGGCGTCTACCCAGGAATGTGAAAAATTGCCCAGGTATATCCTGTACACAAAAAGCAGGACAAGTCCAACCCAGTCATTTACCACCCCATCAGTCTGCTCTCAAACATTAGTAAAGTGATGGAAGATGTTGTCAAGTGCTATCAAGTGGCACTTGCTTCACAATAACCTGCTCAGTGAAACTCAGTTTGGGTTCCACCAGGGCCACTCAGCTCCAGACCTCATTACTGGAGTGCTGACTTGGGGCTGCATTAGTGTGCTAAAGTGGGAGTTTTGCGACTGAGGGAGTTCGGTGAGGAGGGAACGAGGAGCTCCTTTCATTTTCTACCTGTCCTCAAAGAGCGTGAGGGGTGCCGAGAGTTTCCAAAGAGCACAGCCGACTGGTGAGTAAGTCCTGGTGGTTATTTTTCAAACTGGATTGTATTGTAAGTCATTGTTTTAGCAAGACTTAGTTGATTTTTTTTATTATAATAGTCTTCTAAAGTTCTAAATTTAAAGGGTTTAGTCATGGCAGGAGAGCTTAAAGCCATGGTTTGCTCCTCTTGCTGCATGTGGGAATCCGGGAACATTTCCAGTCCCGGGACCAGCATATGTGCAAGAAGTGTGCTGCAGCTCCTGGAAGCTCGGGTTTCAGAGCTGAAATGGCGGCTGGAAACATTGTGGAGCATCCACGAGTCTGAGAGCATCGTGGATAGCACGTTTAGAGAGGTGGTCACACTGCAGCTGAAGGGACTTGAGGAAGGAAGGGAATGGGTGACCACCAGGCAGTCCAAGAGAAACAGGCAGGTAGTTCAGGAGTCCCCTGGGGTCTTGCTTGTAAATCGGTATTCCATTTTTTTTTAGAGATACAGCACTGAAATAGGCCCTTCGGCCCACCGAGACTGTGCCGACCAACAACAACCCACTTATACTAACCCGACAGTAATCCCATATTCCCTACCACCTACCTACATTAGAGGCAATTTACAATGGCCAATTTACCTATCACCTGCAAGTCTTTGGCTGTGGGAGGAAACCGGAGCACCCGACGAAAACCCACGCGGTCACAGGGAGAACTTGCAAACTCCGCACAGGCAGTACCCAGAATCGAACCCGGGTCCCTGGAGCTGTGAGGCTACGGTGCTAACCACTGCGCCACTGTGCCGCCCTGATGAGGCTGGTTCCTCCAGGGAGTGCGGACACAGCCAAGCTTCTGGCACCACAGGCAGCCTGTCTGCACAGGAACGGGAAAGAGAGGGAGAGCAACAGTAAGAGGGGATTCTATAGTCAGGGGAACAGATAGACGCTACTGTGGCCGTCAATGTGACTCCAGGATGGTGTGTTGCCTCCCTGGTGCCAGGTTCCGGGATGTCACTGAATGGCTGCAGGGCGTCCTGAAGGCGGAGGGTGATAAGGCAGAGGTCATGGTACATGTTGGTACCAATGACATAGGTAGAAAGAGGGATGAGGTCTTGCATCAAGAATTCAGGGAGTTAGGCAGCAGACTGAAAAGCAGGACCTGTCAGGTTGGAATCTTTGAATTACACCCAGTACCACGTGCTAGCAAGTATAGAACAAAGAACAAAGAACAAAAAACAGTACAGCACAGGAACAGGCCATTCGGCCCTCCAAGCCTGCGCCGATCTTGATGCCTGCCAAAACTAACACCTTCTGCACTTCCGGGGCCCATATCCCTCTACTCCCTTCCTATTCATATATTTGTCAAGATGTCTCTTAAACATCACTATCGTATCTGCTTCCACCACCTCCCCTGGCAGCAAGTTCCAGGCACTCACCACCCTCTGTGTAAAAAACTTGCCTCGCACATCCCCTCTAAACTTTGCCCCTCGCACCTTAAACCTATGTCCCCTAGTAACTGACTCTTCCACTCTGGGAAAAAGCTTCTGACTATCCACTCTGTCCATGCCGCTCATAACTTTGTAAACCTCTATCATGTCGCCCCTCCACCTCCGTCGTTCCAGTGAAAACAATCTGAGTTTTTCCAACCTCTCCTCATAGCTAATGCCCTTCAGACCAGGCAACATCCTGGTAAACCTCCTCTGTACCATCTCCAAAGCCTCCACGTCCTTCTGGTAGTGTGGCGGCCACAATTGCACGCAATATTCTAAGTGTGGCCGAACTAAGTTTCTGTACAGCTGCAACATGACTTGCCAATTTTTATACTCTGTGCCCCGACCGATGAAGGCAAACATGCCGAATGCCTTCTTGACTACCTTATCCACCTGCGTTGCCACTTTCAGTGACCTGTGGACCTGTACGCCCAGATCTCTCTGCCTGTCAATACTCCTAAGGGTTCTGCCATTTACTGTATACCTCCCATCTGCATTAGACCTTCCAAAATGCATTACCTCACATTTGTCCGGATTAAACTCCATCTGCCATTTCTCCGCCCAAGTCTCCAACCGATCTATATGCTGCTGTATCATCTGACAATCCTCATCATTATCCGCAACTCCACCAACCTTTGTGTCGTCCGCAAACTTACTAATCAGACCAGCTACATTTTCCTCCAAATCATTTATATATACTACAAACAGCAAAGGTCCCAGCACTGATCCCTGCGGAACACCACTAGTCACATCCCTCCATTCAGAAGAACACCCATTCACTGTTACCCTCTGTCTTCTGTGACCGAGCCAGTTCTGTATCCATCTTGCCAGCTCACCTCTGATCCCGTGTGACTTCACCTTTTGCACCAGTCTGCCATGAGGGACCTTGTCAAAGGCTTTACTGAAGTCCATATAGACAACATCCACTGCCCTTCCCTCATCAATCATCTTCGTCACTTCCTCAAAAAACTGAATCAAATTAGTAAGACACGACCTCCCCTTCACAAAACCATGCTGTCTCTCGCTAATAAGTTGGTTTGTTTCCAAATGGGAGTAAATCCTGTCCCGAAGAATCCTCTCCAATAGTTTCCCTACCACTGACGTAAGGCTCACAGGCCTATAATTTCCTGGATTATCCTTGCCACCCTTCTTAAACAAAGGAACAACATTGGCTATTCTCCAGTCCTCTGGGACCTCACCTGTAGCCAATGAGAATGCAAAGATTTCTGTCAAGGCCCCAGCAATTTCTTCCCTTGCCTCCCTCAGTATTCTAGGGTAGATCCCATCAGGCCCTGGGGACTTATCTACCTTATAGAAATAGGAGAATAGCACAGATGAATGTGTGGCTTAAGAGTTGGTGCAGGAGGGAGGATTTTAGATTCCTGGACCACTGGGACCGTTTCTGGGGAAGGTGGGACCTGTACAAGTGGGACGGTCTACATCTGAACCAGAGGGGGACTAACATCCTTGCTGGTGGGTTTGCTAATGCTGTTGGGAGGAGTTTAAACTAATTTGGCAGGGGGAGGGGCCGCAGACTCCTAGCAGAATAGGGACACAGCTAAACATAGGAAAGCAAACAAGTCAGAGGGGATACAGCGGAAGTAAGTTTCAAGGGAGTAAGACCAGGATGGATGGCCTCAACTTTAATGCCAGGAATATTACAGGTAAAACGGATGAGTTAAGGGCAAGGATTGACACGTGGAATTGTGATATAGTAATCATCACGGAGACATGGTTGAGGGAGGGGCAGGATTGGCAGCTCAATATCCCGGGATATAGAATCTTCAGGCGAGACAGAGGAGGGGGTAAAAGAGGAGGGGACATTGGAGTCAGTTACTGCAGTAGGGAGAGATGATATCTTGGAGGGGGCATCAAATGAAGCTTTATGGGTAGAGTTTAGGAATAAAAAAGGGACAGCCACATTGCTAGGTGTTTATTATAGACCCCCAGATAGTCAGCGGGAAATTGAGGAGCAAATATGTGCGCAATTTGAAGAGGTGTGTAAAAATAATAATAGAACAAATAACAAAGAACAAAGAAAATTACAGCACAGGAACAGGCCCTTCGGCCCTCCAAGCCTGCGCCGATCCAGATCCTCTATCTAAACATGTCACCTATTTTCTAAGGGTCTGTATCTCTTTACTTCCTGCCCATACATGTATCTGTCTAGATACATCTTAAAAGACGCTATCGTGCCCGCGTCTACCACCTCCGCTGGCAACGCGTTCCAGGCACCCACCACCCTCTGTGTAAAGAACTTTCCACACATATCCCCCCTAAACTTTTCCCCTCTCACTTTGAACTCGTGACCCCTGGTAATTGAATCCCCCACTCTGGGAAAAAGCTTCTTGCTATCCACCCTGTCTATACCTCTCATGATTTTGTACACCTCAATCAGGTCCCCCCTCAACCTCCGTCTTTCTAATGAAAATAATCCTAATCTACTCAACCTCTCTTCATAGCTAGCGCCCTCCATACCAGGCAACATCCTGGTGAACCTCCTCTGCACCCTCTCCAAAGCATCTACACCCTTTTGGTAATGTGGCGACCAGAACTGCACGCAGTATTCCAAATGTGGCCAACCCAAAGTCCTATACAACTGTAACATGGCCTGCCAACCCTTGTACTCAATACCCCATCCGATGAAGGAAAGCATGCCGTATGCCTTCTTGACCACTCTATTGACCTGCGTTGCCACCTTCAGGGAACAATGGACCTGAACACCCAAATCTCTCTGTACATCAATTTTCCCCAGGACATTTCCATTTACTGTATAGTTCACTCTTGAATTGGATCTTCCAAAATGCATCACCTCGCATTTGCCCTGATTGTACTCCATCTGCCATTTCTCTGCCCAACTCTCCAATCTATCTATATTCTGCTGTATTCTCTGACAGTCCCCTTCACTATCTACTACTCTACCAATCTTAGTGTCATCTGCAAACTTGCTAATCAGACCACCTATACTTTCCTCCAAATCATTTATGTATATCACAAACAACAGTGGTCCCAGCACGGATCCCTGTGGAACACCACTGGTCACACGTCTCCATTTTGAGAAACTCCCTTCCACTGCTACTCTCTGTCTCCTGTTGCCCAGCCAGTTCTTTATCCATCCAGCTAGTACACCCTGGACCCCATGCGACTTCACTTTCTCCATCAGCCTACCATGGGGAACCTTATCAAACGCCTTACTGAAGTCCATGGAGATGACATCTACAGCCCTTCCCTCATCAATCAACTTTGTCACTTCCTCAAAGAATTCTATTAAGTTGGTAAGACATGACCTTCCCTGCACAAAACCATGTTGCCTATCACTGATAAGCCCATTTTCTTCCAAATGGGAATAGATCCTATCCCTCAGTATCTTCTCCAGCAGCTTCCCTACCACTGACGTCAGGCTCACCGGTCTATAATTACCTGGATTATCCCTGCTACCCCTCTTAAACAAGGGGACAACACTAGCAATTCTCCAGTCCTCCGGGACCTCACCCGTGTTTAAGGATGCTGCAAAGATATCTGTTAAGGCCCCAGCTATTTCCTCTCTCGCTTCCCTCAGTAACCTGGGATAGATCCCATCCGGACCTGGGGACTTGTCCACCTTCATGCCTTTTAGAATACCCAACACTTCCTCCCTCCTTATGCCGACTTGACCGAGTGTAATCAAACATCTGTCCCTAACCTCAACATCCGTCATGTCCCTCTCCTCGGTGAATGCCGATGCAAAGTACTCGTTTAGAATCTCACCCATTTTCTCTGACTCCACGCATAACTTTCCTCCTTTGTCCTTGAGTGGGCCAATCCTTTCTCTAGTTACCCTCTTGCTCCTTATATATGAATAAAAGGCTTTGGGATTTTCCTTAACCCTGTTTGCTAAAGATATTTCATGACCCCTTTTAGCCCTCTTAATTCCTCGTTTCAGATTGCGCCTACATTCCCGATATTCTTTCAAAGCTTCGTCTTTCTTCAGCCTCCTAGACCTTATGTATGCTTCCGTTTTCCTCTTAGCTAGTCTCACAATTTCACCTGTCATCCATGGTTCCCTAATCTTGCCATTTCTGTCCCTCATTTTCACAGGAACATGTCTCTCCTGCACGCTAATCAACCTCTCTTTAAAAGCCTCCCACATATCAAATGTGGATTTACCTTCAAACAGCTGCTCCCAATCTACATTCCCCAGCTCCTGCCGAATTTTGGTATAGTTGGCCTTCCCCCAATTTAGCACTCTTCCTTTAGGACCACTCTCGTCTTTGTCCATGAGTATTCTAAAACTTACGGAATTGTGATCACTATTCCCAAAGTAGTCCCCTGCTGAGAATTCAACCACCTGGCCGGGCTCATTCCCCAACACCAGGTCCAGTATGGCCCCTTCCCGAGTTGGACTATTTACATACTGCTCTAGAAAACCCTCCTGGATGCTCCTTACAAATTCTGCTCCATCTCGACCTCTAACACTAAGTGAATCCCAGTCAATGTTGGGAAAATTAAAATCTCCTATCACCACCACCCTGTTGCTCCTACATTTTTCCATAATCTGTTTACATATTTGTACCTCCATCTCACGCTCGCTGTTGGGAGGCCTGTAGTACAGCCCCAACATTGTTACCGCACCCTTCCTATTTCTGAGTTCTGCCCATATTGCCTCACTGCTCGAGTCCTCCATAGTGCCCTCCTTCAGCACAGCTGTGATATCCTCTTTGACCAGTAATGCAACTCCTCCACCCCTTTTACCTCCCTCTCTATCCTGCCTGAAGCATCGATATCCTGGGATATTTAGTTGCCAATCATGCCCTTCCCTCAACCAAGTCTCAGTAATAGCAATAACATCATACTCCCAGGTACTAATCCAAGACCTAAGTTCATCTGCCTTACCTACTACACTTCTTGCATTAAAACAAATGCACCTCAGACCACCAGTCCCTTTGCGTTCATCATCTGCTCCCTGTCTACTCTTTCCCTTAGTCACGCTGACTTCATTATCTAGTTCCTTACAGGCTTTAGTTACTACCTCCTTACTGTCTGTCCACTGACCTCCTCATTTGGTTCCCATCCCCCTGCCACATTAGTTTAAACCCTCCCCAACAGCGTTAGCAAAAGCACCCCCAAGGACATTGGTTCCAGTCCGGCCCAGGTGTAGACCGTCCAATTTGTAATAGTCCCACGTCCCCCAGAACCGGTCCCAATGTCCCAAAAATCTGAACCGCTCCCTCCTGCACCATCTCTCAAGCCACGCATTCATCCTGACTATTCTTTCATTTCTACTCTGACTATCACGTGGCACTGGTAGCAATCCTGAGATTACTACCTCTGAGGTCCTACTTTTTAACTTGGCTCCTAACTCCCTAAATTCTGCTTGTAGGACCTCATCCCGTTTTTTACCTATATCATTGGTGCCTATGTGCACAACGACAACTGGCTGTTCACCCTCCCCTTTCAGAATGTTCTGCAGCCGATCCAACTTTCCCCACATTAATTGGGATAGTCACCGTGTTAAGGACTTAGATGGAGTGGAGTTCTTAAAATGTATACAGGAGAACTTTTTAGCTCAAATTGTGGAGGATCCAACACGGGAGGGTGCGTGCTGGACCTAATTCTGGCGAATGAAGCCGGACAGGTGGTTGATGTGTTCGTGGGGGTGCATTTTGGTGATAGCGACCACAACATGGTACAATTTAAGCTTGTTATGGAGAAAGAAATAGACAAGTTGCAAAAAAAGGTTTTGGATTGGGGGAGAGCGAATTTTAGTAAAATAAGGCAGGATCTGGCCAAGGTAGACTGGAAAGAGTTACTTGTCGGGAAATCTACAGAAGAGCAGTGGGGGGCATTCAAAAAGGAAATGGGGAGGGTACAGGCCCAACATGTTCCCTCTAGGGTAATAGGTAGGAGCAACAAGCCCAGAGAACCATGGATGACCAGAAACATTCAGGGTACGATGAGAAGGAAAAGAGAGGCTTTTAGCAAATACAAGGAGAGCAAATCAACGGAAGCATTAGTGGAGCACAGAAAGTGTAGGATGGAGCTTAAGAAAGCAATTAGGAGAGCAAAGAGGGAATATGAGAAAGCTCTGGCTGGTAAAAGTAGGGAAAATCCCAAGATATTCCATAAGTATATCAATGGGAAGAGGATAACCAGGGAAAGAGTAGGACCCATCAGGGACCATGGGGGAAATCTGTGGGTGGAGCCAGAGGACATTGGTAGGGTGTTGAATGAATACTTCACATATGTCTTCACCCAAGAGAATGAGGATGTAGATATGGAACTCAGAGAGAGAGACTGTGAGGTTCTTGAGCAAATTGTCATAGGGAGTGACAAGGTATTGGAGGTTTCGGCAGGCCTAAAAGTGGACAAATCTCCAGGTCCAGATGATTTGTGCCCCAGGATGCTGTGGGAGGCGAGGGTGGAGATTGCAGGGGCACTGACCCAAATTTTTAATTCCTCTCTGGCCACGGTGGAGGTGCCAGAGGATTGGAGAACAGCTAATGTGGTCCCACTATTTAACAAAGGTTGTAGAGATAAGCCAGGGAACTACAGACCAGTGAGTCTCGCGTCAGTGGTAGGGAAACTATTGGAGAAAATTCTGAAGGAGAGAATCTATCTCCACTTGGAGAGGCAAAATTTGATTAGGAATAGTCAGCATGGCTTTGTCAGAGGGAGGTCATGCCTAACAAATTTGATTGAATTTTTTGAGCATGTGACCAGGTGTGTAGATGAGGGTAGTGCAGTTGATGTAGTTTACATGGATTTCAGCAAAGCCTTTGACAAGGTCCCACATGGGAGACTTATCAAGAAAGCAAATGCACATGGGATACAGGGTAACTTGATAAGGTGGATTCAAAATTGGCTTCGCTGTAGGAGACAGAGAGTGATGACAGACGGCTGTTTTAGTGACTGGAAGCCAGTATCCAGTGGCGTAGCACAGGGATCTGTGCTGGGACCCCTATTGTTTGTCATTTATATAAACAACAAAGATGACTATGTGGTTGGTAGGATCAGTACGTTCGCGGATTACACAAAGATTGGCCGAGTGGTTAACAGTGAGGTTGAGTGTCTTGGGTTACAGGAAGATATAGACGGGATGGTCAAATGGGAAGAAAAGTGGCAGATGGAATTTAACCCTGAAAAGTGTGAGGTGATACACTTTGGAAGGATTAATATGACACGGAATGTTTCAATGAATGGCCTGACACTGGGAAGTTCCGAGGAACAAAGGGACCTTGGCGTGTTTGTCCATAGATCTCTGAAAGCGGAAGGGCAGGTTAGTAGGGTGGTGAAAAAGGCAATTGGGACACTTGCCTTTATCAATCGAGGCATAGATTACAAAAGCAGGGAGGTCATGTTGGAGTTGTACAGAACTTTGGTAAGGCCACAGCTGGAGTACTGTGTTGCCTGGGATGGAACATTTAAGCTATGAAGAGCGGTTGGATAGGCTTGGGTTATTTTAACTGGAGCAGAGAAGACTGAGGGGTGACCTGATCGAGGTGTACAAGATTATAAGGGGCATGGACAGGGTGGATAGGGAGCAGCTGTTCCCCTTAGTTGAAGGGTCAGTTATGAGGGGACACAAGTTTAAGGTGAGGGGCAGGAGGTTTAAGGGGGATTTGAGGAATAACTTATTTACCCAGAGGGTGGTGACGGTCTGGAATGCACTGCCTGGGAGGGTGGTAGAGGCGGGTTGCATAACATCCTTTAAAAAGTACCTGGATGAGCACTTTGCACGTCATAATATTCAAGTCGATGAGCCAAGTGCTGGCAAATGGGATTAGGTAGACAGATCAGGTGTCTTTAATGCATCGGTGCAGACTCGATGGGCTGAAGGGCCTTTCTGCACTGTATTATTCTGTGATTCTGTGATACAGCCTTGGCTCAAACATGGACAAAAGAGCAGACCTCAAGAGTGAGGTGAGAGTGACTGCCCTTGTCATCAAGGCAGCATTTGACAGAGTCAAAGGAGCCCTAGCAAAACTGGAGTCAATGGGAATCAGGGGGAAAACTCCCGCAAAGGAAGATGGTTGTGGTTGTTGGAGGTCAATTATCTCAGCTCCAGGACATCACTGCAGGAGTTCCTCAGGGTAGTGTCCAAGGCCTAACCATCTTCAGCTGCTTCATCAATGACCTTCCTTCAATCATAAGGTCAGAAGTGGGGATGTTCACTGATGATTGCACAATGTTCAGCATCGTTCATGACTCATCAGATACTGAAGCAGTCCATGTAGAAATGTAGCAAGACCTGAACAATATCCTGGCTTGGGTTGTTAAGTGGCAAGTAACATTCGTGCCACACAAGTGCCAGGCAATGTCCATATCCAACAAGAGAGAATCTAACCATCTCCCCTTGACATTCAATGGCGTTATGATTTCTGAAACCTCTACTATCAAGATCCTGGGGGTTACCATTGGCCAGAAACTGAACTGGAATAGCCATATAAATACTATGGCGACAAGAGTTGGTCAGAGGCTAGGAATTTTGCAGCGAATAACTCACCTCCTGACTCCCCAGAGCCTGTCCACAATCTACAAGGTACAAATCAGGAGTGTGATGGAATACTCTCCACTTGCCTGGATGGGTGCAGCTCCAGCAACACTCAAGAAGCTCGACACTATCCAGGACAAAGCAGCCCGTTTGACTGGCACCCCATCCACAAACATTCAACATTCTCTCCACCACCAATGCACAGTGGCAGCAGTGTGTACCATCTACCAGATGCACTGCAACAATGCATCAAGGCTCCTTAGACAGTGCATTCCAAACCCGCAACCTCCAGCACCTAGAAGGACAAGGGCAGTAGATGTCTGGGAACACCACCTCGAAGCCACACACCTTCCTGACTTGGAACTATATCACCATTCCTTCAGTGCTACTGGGTCTATATCCTGGAACTTCCTTCCTAACACCACTGTAGGTGTACCTACCCCATTTGGACTGCAGCAGTTCAAGAAGGCAGCTCACCACCACCTTCTCAAGGGCAATTAGGGATGGGCAATAAATACTGGCCTGGCCAGAAATAACCACATCCCAGGAAAGAATAAAAAAAATCGAATCAGGTTGCAGATTAGCCAAGGATTGGAAAGTAGCAAATATAACCTCGCTATTTAAGAAAGGAGAAAGAGAGACAAAGAGGGACTATAAATCCATTCGCCTAACATCAGATTAGATTAGATTAGATTAGAGATACAGCACTGAAACAGGCCCTTCGGCCCACCGAGTCTGTGCCGACCATCAGCCACCCATTTATACTAATCCTACACTAATCCCATATTCCTACCAAACATCCCCACCTGTCCCTATATTTCCCTACCACCTACCTATACTAGTGACAATTTATAATGGCCAATTTACCAATCAACCTGCAAGTCTTTTGGCTTGTGGGAGGAAACCGGAGCACCCGGAGAAAACCCACGCAGACACAGGGAGAACTTGCAAACTCCACACAGGCAGTACCCAGAATCGAACCCGGGTCCCTGGAGCTGTGAGGCTGCAGTGCTAACCACTGCGCCACTGTGCCGCCCGTAATCATCAAAATGCTAAAATCTATTAGGGATGTGGTAGCAGGACAGAAATCTTTGTATCTTCATTGGCTACAGGTGAGGTCCCAGAGGACTGGAGAATAACCAATGTTGTTCCTTTGTTTAAGAAGGGTAGCAAGGATAATCCAGGAAATTACAGGCCGGTGAGCCTTACGTCAGTGGTAGGGAAACTATTAGAGAGGATTCTTCGGGAGAGGATTTACTCCCATTTGGAAACAAACGAACTTATTAGCGAGAGACAGCATGGTTTTGTGAAGGGGAGGTCGTGTCTTACTAATTTGATTCAGTTTTTTGAGGAAGTGACGAAGATGATTGATGAGGGAAGGGATGTTGTCTATATGGACTTTAGTAAAGCCTTTGATAAGGTCCCGCATGGCAGACTGGTGCAAAAGGTGAAGTCACACGGGATCAGAGATGAGCTGGCAAGATGGATACAGAACTGGCTGGTCATAGAAGACAGAGGGTAGCAGTGGAAGGGTGCTTTTCTGAATGGAGAGCTGTGACTAGTGGTGTTCCGCAGGGATCAGTGCTGGGTCCTTTGCTGTTTTTAGTATATATAAATGATTTGGAGGAAAATGTAGCTGGTCTGATTAGTAAGTTTGCGGACGACATAAAGGTTGGTGGAGTTGTGGATAATGATGAGGATTGTCAGAGGATACAGCAGCATATAGATCGGTTGGAGACTTGGGCGGAAAAATGGCAGATGGAGTTTGATCCGGACAAATGTGAAGTAATACATTTTGGAAAATCTAATGCAGGTGGGAAGTATACAGTAAATGGCAGAACCCTTAGGAGTATTGATAGGCAGAGGGATCTGGACGTATAGGTCCACAGATCACTGAAAGTGACAACGCAGGTGGATAAGGTAGTCAAGAAGGCATACGGCATGCTTGCCTTCATCGTTCGGGGCACAGAGTATAAAAATTGGCAAGTCATGCTGCAGCTGTACAGAACCTTAGTTAGGCCACACTTGGAATATTGCGTACAATTCTGGTCGCCACACTACCAGAAGGATGTGGCGGCTTTGGAGAGAGTACAGAGGAGGTTTACCAGGATGTTGCCTGGTCTGGAGGGCATTAGCTATGAGGACAGGTTGGATAAACTCAGATTGTTTTCACTGGAATGACGGAGGTGGAGGGGCGACATGATACAGAAGTTATGATTGGCATGGACAGAGTGGATCGTCAGAAGCTTTTTCCCAGGGTGGAAGGGTCAGTTACCAGGGGACATAGGTTTAAGGTGAGAGGGGATGTGTGAGGCAAGTTTTTTACACAGAGAGAGGGTGGTGAGTGCCTGGAACTCGCTGCCGGGGGAGGTGGTGGAAGCAGATACGATCGCGACGTTTAAGAGGCATCTTGACAAATACATGAATAGGATGGGAATAGAGGGATACGGACCCCGGAAGTGCAGAAGGTTTTCGTTTAGACAGGCATCAAGATCAGCGCAGGCTTGGAGGGCCGAATGGCCTGTTCCTGTGCTATACTGTTCTTTGTTCTTTGACACTTAGAAAATCACAATATGACAAAGTTGAATCAACCCCGTTTTATAAATGGGAAACCATGTTTGACAAATTTGTTCGAGTTTTTTGAGGATGTTATTAGAAAGATGAATAAGGGGCAACCAGTGGACGTAGTGCAAGTGAATTTTCAAAAAGCATCCAATAAGGTGCTGCGCAAGAGATTATTACATAAAATTAGGACTCATGGGCTTGGAGGTGACATATTAGCATAGATTGTGGATTGGTTAATGGACAGAAAGCAGAGTAGGAATAAATGGTACATTTTCAGGTTGGCAGGCTGTTACTAGCAGGGTATCTCATGGATCAGTACTTGGACCTGAGCTATTTACAATCTATACTAATGACTTAGATGAGAGGACTATATCCAAGTTTGCTGATGATGCAAAGTTAGGTAAAGGTGAATGGTAAGGAGAATACAAAACGGCTGCAGAGGGATATTGACACATTTGGTGAATGAGAAAAAAACATGACTTGTAAAGGTATACACCTTGGTAGGAAATGTAAAAAGCAGAATGTCTTTTGAATGGTGAGAGCCTGGGAAATGTTTGCATTCAGAGGGACCTGGGTGTCCTTGTACATGAAGCACAGAAAGTTCATAGGCAAATACAGCAAGCAATTAAGAAGGCAAATAGTATGTCATATTTTGTTACAAAAGGATTGGAGTATAAGATAAAGAAGTCTTTGTACAATTATACAGGTCTTTGGTGAGGCCATACCTGAAGTTCTGTGTGCAGTTTTGGTCTCAGTATCTAAAGAAGGACTTACTTGCTCCAGAGGAATTGCAACAAAGTTTCACTGGACTGGTTCCTGCGATGAGGGATTGTCCTATGAGGAGAGATTGTGTAGACTCGGCCTATATTCCCTGGTGTTTAGAAGAATGAGAGGGTATCTAATTGAAACATATAAAATTCTTAAAGGGTTTGACAGGGTAGACACTGACAAAAGGTTTCCCCTGCCTGGGGAATCTAGAACACCATTCACAGTCTTAGAATAAAGGATCAGACATTTAGGACTGAGATGACGAGAAATTTCGTCACTCAAAGGCTTGTGAATCTTTGGAATTCTCTACCCCAGAGAGCTCTGGATGCTCAGTCACTGAGTAAAATCAGGACAGAGGTCAATTGATTATTGAGTACTGAGGGAATTAAGGGATATGGGGATAAAGATGGAAGGTAGAGTTGGGGTAGATCAGCCATAATCTTGTTGAATGGCGGAGCAGGCTCAAAGGGCCAAATGTCTTACTCCAGCTCCTACTTCTCCTGACTGGTGCTGCTCCTGTCATGCTCTCCTTCACACATCAGTCAACCAAGGTTGGTCCCCTGGTTTGATGGTAATAGGGGTACAGTGAGCAATATGCTGGGCCATGAGGTTCCAGATTATGGTGCAATACAATTCTGCTGCTACTGATGACCCACTGTGTCGCATGAATGCTCAGTTTTAAGCTGGCAGATCTTGTCTATATATTTAGTACAGTTCTAGTACCACACAACATGATAGAGGGTGTCCTCAGTGTGAAGACGGAACTTTGCCTCCACAGTACTGTGCGGTGGTCACTCCTACCAGTACTGTAATGGATGGATGCATCTGCGACAGAGAGATTGGTGAGGACGAGGTCAAGTAGGCTTTTCCCTATTGTTGATTACCCTCACTGCCTGCAACAGGCCCCATCTAGCAGTTAAGTCCTTCAGGACTCAGCCAGCTTGGTCAGTAGTGGTAAGAGGGTTCTAGGTGGCTGCTGATATGAAACCTACATGACATGAAATGCAGTACTGAGGGAGTCCTGCACTGTTGGAGGTATTGTCTTTCAGATGAGATGTTAAACCGAGCTCCATCTGCTAGCTCGGGTGGATGTAAAAGATCCCAAGGCACTAACTTGAAGAAGAGCATGGGAATTATCCCCAGTGTCCAGGCCAATATTTATTCCTCAATCAACATGATAAAAACAGATTATCAGTTCATTATCACATTGCTGTTTGTGGGAATTTGCCATGCACGTACAGGCTGCCGTTTTCCTGCATTACAACAGTGACGACACTTCAAAAGTACAATAATTTCAGAGCATGACAGCCCCCCATTTTACTTTCATTTTTAGTTATTTTTTTCTTCCTTTTTTTTTACATTCTTTTTTACATTTTTTACAATCTTTTTTTGCATTTATTTCATTTCATCTTAGTTTGTTCAGTTTGCTTACCCACTGTTTTTTTCAGGTTTTTTTTCAGGTTTGCACTTGCTGCTGTTCAATATTCAGTGTATTTACACCTAATCTGTACTAATGCTTTGTCTTTCAACACACCATTAACATATTGTTTGCCTTTGCTCCGTGACCTTTTGGTCAGCTATGTGGCCTGGTCCAATCTGCACCTTCTCCTTTGTTATCTCTTGCCCCACCCCCACCTCACTTGCTTATAATCTGTGACTTTTCTAATATTTGTCAGTTCCGAAGAAGGGTCACTGACCCGAAACGTTAACTCTGCTTCTCTTTCCACAGATGCTGCCAGACCTGCTGAGTGATTCCAGCATTTCTTGTTTTTGCTTCAAAAGTACTTCTTGGCTGTAAAGTGCTTTGAGATGTCCAGTGGTTGTGAAATGCAGCATAAAAATGCAAGTCTTTTTTTTAATGAGTGAGTGTTGTCTGCCATGACATTTAATTCTGTCACCATGTACTTGGGAGACGCCCATCTCTCTATTGCCAACGGCCAGCATGCTGAGACTCTGCTGATGTCCAGTGCACCCTGCTCCGTAGCTGTGAAGGTGGGGATGACTGGATGACTACCCCAGGTTCTCTGCCTCTCCCTGGTGTTCTGTGCTCTCTTCTCTTGCAAGGAGTGAAAGAAGATGCCTATGAATGTGAGAAGTAGAATGTTCGGAGAGGATGGAAGGACAACATTTGTGGATGGTCACCATGAGGGTTGGGTAGGACATTGCAGTAAGGTGAGCGTGAGTGTCAGTGGTGGCTGGTCAGATGGGGATGCAAGGTGGTGCCTTGAAAGACTGGGATGGGTGAACCTGCAAAGTGTTTTGATCTGAGGAGTGATGTGTAGGAGAAGGCTGGGAACGTCAGAGTGAGGGGGTTTGCACTTGAATGTCGGATGCCTCTCGACTTTCCTGCCTTGATGAGGTCATTGATCCTCTTGCCGCACTGCATCCAGGAGTGGGAGACCACGCTCCTGCTGCTTACCTCCTCTGATACTTTCAGCCATAACTGCTTGTTCTGTGGGGCAGGCTTCTTCCTGATGTCTGCTGGGAACAGAATCTCACTGAAGGCCCTTAGCCCACAGCATGATGCCCAGAGATGCAGCTGAAAATCATGGTGCAGCCTTCCCTCGTTGATACTCCATCTGTCAAGTAGCTGGATCTGTTTTGAAACTTGTAGAATGCTGAAAGGGTCCCTTTAAAATAATGGATCTTCAACAGTCAACTGTCATCATCACACCTGCCCGCTCTAACTGGTTGGGAAACTCAGCAAGCAAATGCAAATACTGTGGCTGAGTTAAAAAGCCACTGACAAGTACACTGCTCAAACCTCCAGGTTACTGACATGCAGCCGACCTCCCCTGCTGCGAGCAGGTCTGACAGTTAAAGTACAGTCCTGTGAGTGAGTTTAGCTCCTATAAATAGGACAAAGGAAATTAAAGAACAAGTTCGTATTAATTAAGTAATTCAAATGGCATTAATTGAAAATATGGTTAAATTAAATATAATAGCTAGGGAGAGAGTAGGTCCCCTTAAGGATCAGTGTGGTAATCTATGTGTGGAGCCACGGGAAATGGGCAAGGTCTTAAATAAATACTTCTCGTCTGTATTTACCGTGGAGAAGGTCATGGAAGCTAGTGAGTTCAAGGGAGGGAACAGCAATATCCTGGAGCATATCAACATTACAAAGGAGGAGGTGTTGGAGGTTTTGAAGTGCATTAAGGTGGATAAATCCCCAGGGCCTGACCAGGTGTATCCTAGAATGCTATGGGAAGCAAGGGAGGAAATTGCTGGGGCCCTGGCAGAGATTTTTGTATCATCGTTAGCCACGGGTGAGGTACCGGAAGACTGGAGGATAGCTAATGTTGTGCCTTTATTTAAGAAGGGCAGCAGGGATAAGCCAGGGAGCTACAAGCAGGTGAGCCTTACATCAGTGCTGGGAAAGTTACTGGAAGGGATTCTGAGAGACAGGATTTATATGCATTTGGAAAGGCACTGTCTGATTAGGGATAGTCAGCATGGCTTTGTGTGTGGCAAATCATGTCATGAATTTGATTGAGTTTTTTCGAGGAGGTGACCAAGAGGATTGACGAGGGCAATGGATGGTGTCTACATGGACTTTAGCAAGGCCTTTGACAAGGTCCCGCATGGTAGGCTGGTTCAAACACATGGGATCCAGGATGAGCGAGCCAATTGGATACAAAATTGGCGTGGTGATGGGAGGCAGAGGGTGGTAGTGGAGGGTTGTTTTTCAGATTGGAGGTCGTTGACCAGTGGTGTGCCGCAGGGATTGGTGCTGGACCCTCTGTTGTTTGTCATATATATTAATGACTTGGATGTGAATGTAGGGGGCATGATTAGTAAGTTTGCAGATGACACCAAAATTGGTGGTATAGTGAAGAAGGTTGTCTAAGGTTACAACAGGATATAGATCAACTGGGAAAGTGGGCAGCTGGAAAGCTATTCTGTGACCTTGTCCTATCTCCACCTTCTCCTTTGTTATCTCTGCCCCACCCCCACTTTACTTGCTTATAACCCTTTACATTTCTAATATTTGCCAGTTCTGAAGAAGGGTCACTGACCTGAAATGTTAACTCTGCTTCTCTCTCCACAGATGCTGCCAGACCTGCTGAGTATTTCTTGTTTTTATTACTGAATTAAATGATCAGCCATAATCTTTTTTGAATGATGGAGCAGGCCCAAAGGGCCGAATGGCCTACTCCTTCTCCTATTTTCTATGTTTCTATGTCACTGGCAGAGGATGGATCAGCCTGATGCTTCTCTTCCCTTTGAAAACACAATTGGACCTCCCTGCTCACCTAAGGGGCTCGAGGACCTGGCAGCCAATCCAGGCACTTCTCCCCACTCTTGCCCATGGAGCAAATGGCGATGTTGATCAGGTCCGAGTGCATCTCCTGCATCCACACAGTGACCTGCTATATTTGACTTTCCCTCAGAGTCACCACCTCTGAATGGGGGATGCCCAGCTCATGCACTCAAGTTAAGGCTGCACTCAAGGCTTGGATGGACTCCTCAACTGTCCATGCCAGGGTGCACATAGCCTCTGGCAGCTCTGCCAGAAATCCTCCGACCTCACACTGCAGATCCAGCAGCTGGCACCTTGCGTATGGCTCCAGGAGCATGTCACCAACCTGTGGCCCAGCATTGCCCTGGCTTCCCGTAGTCCTCCAAGTGTCAGTGTCCTGGGCTGTCACAGCTTCTGTCATCTGCTCTGGTGTGTGTGTGCTGTGCTCACCAGGTTGTGATCCCACATCTAAATGCGCAGGCCTACCCACTGAAATGAGAGTGCCTGTGCTGGTGAAGAGTGCAGGGGAATGGTGTGACGGTGCACCCTCTGAGGTCCCCTCCTCCTCCTCAGAAGTGGACGGCTGTCCCCAGGTCATGGCTGGTGACTGCTCTTGACTTTGACCTGCATGAGAAAGAAGAGTAATTAGTAAGTTACAGGAATACCAATGCCCCCTAGAGACTGCCCTGTTGTGGTGCTCAGTACCACCAGTGGTGGACAGAGGAGCACCATTCCTCCCCTAATTCAGACATGATATCCTGCCAGTCCCTGTGCCATTCACTCCCCCCTCCCCACTGACTCCTGTCTCCCCATCGGCAATGGAACAGCCCCCCTGTCGCCCTCCAAACTCCAGGATCTCCTCCATCAGTGTCAGGATCTGCAGAAAAAGGATACCATCACCCGTCTTTGCCCTTTCTCTGGAGTTATGCAAGTTTTCTTTCCTTCAAGCATAGAGAAGAGCATAGAAAAGCACAATGCCTGTGCAGATAGTAGCATCCCTCGACAGGATGGAGGCAGCAGCATGCATCGTGCATGTTGCCACTCAGCAGCCACTGCACAGTTGTCAGCTGTGTCTGCCTGGGGCCTTTCACAGAAAGACTGCCATGCCTCTCGCAGCCAGTGCTGCTGCCAGGGCATTGATAGTGCCTGACTGGGCAAACTATTGTTGGCAATCTCACTTGAACCCCATAACACTTGTAAGACTGAAGGGTTCACGCTGTGTTCGGCCCTCACCTTGGCAGCGCCCAACAGGTTGTCTATCCTCCGGCACTGGAGCCAGGTGCGGAGGGGGAATTCGTGGCTGCTGACCTCCTCTGCAATCTCCAGCCAGGCTTGCTTGGTTTGGGAGTCTGGTCTCCTCCTGTCCCTGGGAAAGAGGACTCCCTCTCATGCTCACAAAGCCTGGAGAAGAACCTGCAGGGAGGCATCACTAAAGCATGGTGCCACATTGGATGCTGCTCAGCCATCCTTGGTGCTGCTGCTGTGGCTGGAACCTCTTGCTTACCTCTCCAGTTGTTATTTCATCTTTTCAACAAGTGCTGGCAGCTCTTTAAAGATGTCACTAGCATTTCCTGTGGTGTGACCTGATGCTGCATGGGTTGCTAGGGACGCTGGCTTTCACACCTGCCAGCAGTTCATTGGCCAGCACCGATGTAATTTGATTCATCCGGCCACCACCACCACCACCACACCCCGCCCACTCACAAAGGCCTCCCGCTTCTGGGCCCAACATCGGGACCTAGGGCGGGAGGGAAAAGTTCAGGCCCTTGTGTCCATCATGGCTATTACATCAATCCTATTAATTTTTAATTATGCTATTAATTCATCAGATTTAGTTTAGTTTAGTTTAGAGATACAGCACTGAAACAGGCCCTTCGGCCCACTGAGTCTGTGCCGACCATCAACCACCCATTTATACTAATCCTACACTAATCCCGTATTCCTACCACATCCCCACCTGTCCCTATATTTCCCTACCACCTACCTATACTAGGGACAATTTATAATGGCCAATTTACCTACCAACCTGCAAGTCTTTTGGCTTGTGGGAGGAAACCGGAGCACCCGGAGGAAACCCACGCAGACACAGGCAGTACCCAGAATTGAACCCAGGTCGCTGGAGCTGTGAGGCTGCAGTGCTAACCACTGCGCCACTGTGCTGCCTTGTGAATCCTTCATGCATTCAGATATAGTGCCTTTAGTTTTGACTTTTTTCTGATTTTCCTTGACACTATCTTAGTCACTGTATTTTTATTTTTACCCAACTCGCTGCCTTGCTCGAGAGCCTTAACATTTCTCTTTCTGCTTTTGAATTTACCTTTAACTGGACTTTGGGGAGTATGGGGAAGGAACCCCAATCCCACAGACAATAATACTGTGAATGAGCCAAACCTCAACACAAAGCAGACAGAGGCAAACTGCATTCCGATGGGTCAATTTCAAACATTCCAACATCACAACAGAACCGATACTGTTAAAGGACTGGAATTTGGTACATTATCATAACAGTGGCACAGGATAACTGCCATCATGATAAGTAATTGGGGAGGCCATTTTTACAATGAACCGGCCCCACATCACAGCATTCAATCCTGTCGAGACAGGAGAGAAACCTTTGTCGTGTATATCAGCTCTGGAGCCTGGGCTACCTCACCTTGGTGGCGTTCCTTATTCTCGGTCATGAAAATAACATCAGCACTAAATGGATCTGTCTGGACCAGGCAGGTAACAGAGGAGAGATTAAAAGGTGCTAAACGCTGACCATCCAGCAGGATGGCTTCAGGAGATGTGTTTATGATACTTAATAAGGATCATCATAAAAATGACAAGATCGAAGGGTTTGACGCTGCAGTTATGTGAAGAAGGACGGGGACTGGTCATCTCAGGTCCAGGCCTACATACAACATTGGTAATGACCAGCCATGTGGGTGATTGTAAGTTTTTCAGTCAAATCATAGTGATCTTGGTCTGAGGGATTAGGACAAAAGCGTAGTGTTTTTGCCTGAAATTTGTAAGTTTGAGCCAAGTCGTAGTGACTTTGTTTTGGGTAACTGGGAACAGTGGGCAAATCGCTGAAGGGTTCAGCTGGGAATGGGGGTGTCAATTTTAAGTCACTGCAGGAGGCTTTGGACTGAGGACAGTTTTGTTTTATATCTGTTTCAATTAACCATAGAGGTGTCAGTATTAGGGATATTATTGGATTCAATAAAACAACAATTCATGGTTAAGCCAAACCCTGTGACGTGTGCAATTTTGTTCTTGTAATTCCTAAAGTCCAAGAACTGTAGTAAGGGGATACAGAAACGGAACCTCTTACAGAATCAGGGGGAAAACTCTTCACTGGTTGGAGTTATACCTCGCGCAAAGGAAGATGGTTGTGGTTGTCGGAGGTCAATCTTCTGAGCTCCAGGACATCACTGCAGCAATTCCTCAGGATAGTGTCCTAAGCCCAACCATCTTCAGCTGCTTTATCAATGACCTTCCTTCAATCATAAAGTCAGAAGTGGGGACGTTCGCTGATGATTGTACAATGTTCAGCACCATTCATGACTCCTCAGATACTGAAGCAGTCCTTGCAGAAATGCAGCAAGACCTGGACAATATCCAGGCTTGGGCTGATAAGTGGCAAGTAACATTCGCGCCACACAAGTGCCAGGCAATGACCATCTCCATCAAGAGAGAATCTAAACATCTCCCCTTGACATTCAATGGCATTACCATCACTGAATCCCCCACTATCAACGACCTAGAGGCTACCATTGACCATAAACTGAACTGGAGTAGCAATATAAATACCATGACTACAAGACCAGGTCAGAGGCTGGGAGTCCTGCGGCAAGTGGCTCACCTCCTGACTCCCCATCGACAAGGCACAAGTCAGGAGTGTGATGGAATACTCTCCACTTGCCTGAATGGGTGCAGCTCCAACAGCACTCGGGAGGCTCGACACCAGCCAGGACAAGGGAGCATGCTTGATTGGCACCCCATCTACAAACTTTCACTCCCTCCACCATCGACGCACAGTGGCAGCAGTGTGTACCATCTACAAGATGCACCGCAGCAACGCACCAAGGCTCCGTAGACAGCACCTTCCAAACCCATGGGTTCTACCAACTAGAAGGACAAGGGCAGCAAATGCATGAGAACACCACCACCTGCAAGTTTCCCTCCAAGTCACACACCATCCTGACTTGGAACTATATCACCGTTCCTTCACTGTCGCTGGGTCAAAATCCTGGAACTCCCTTCCTAACAGCACTGTGGGTATACCTACCCCAAATGGACTGCAGCAGTTCAAGAAGGCAGCTCACCACCACCTTCTCAAGGGCCATTAGGGATGGGCAATAAATGCTGGCCTGGCCAGTGATGCCCACATCCCCAAATGAATAAAGAAACATGGTTTATGACCCTGGTGCATAGCCCACATTTATAATGAAAGCCATGTTACAGACAAAATATGATAGAGTAGACTATCGCCATGCTGAAACAACAATTATGCTGTCTGGACCTTTGACCTGTCACTGACCAGCACAGTCATCATGTAAAAATAAAAGCAAGCACAAAATAAACATTCCAAACTAAATTTATAAATCAAATCATGTGACATTTTATACAAAAGTCAACTGATCACCTTTGTGCATTCCCTTAGTTCCTGTCTTCTCTGTGCCTTTGCCTGGCTTAGTGCTATTCATGGCCCTGGAGGATGACCTCAGGAAGCTCTAGGCCTAGATGGCCCAGCTTCAGTTTGCACCATTACAGCATGAGTAGCAGCAGTCTGGGCTGGCTGGCTGAGAGGCAACAGCAAGAGCATTGACAGACTGACAGGAGTGGGAGGACGATTGCTGTCTTCCTGAGAGAGGACAGCATGGTCATGCTCCACAGTGCCACTGCCATTCCCCCAGGGCAGCACCTTAACAATGCTAGTAATCTGTTGGAGGACAGATTGCTGGACTGCTGTTACACCCTGCGAACCCCTTTGCATACTACAATCCATAGCCATGATGGCAGCAGTCTGACCTTATAGGACATCAGTCTGAGCTTCTACTGCAATACTCAGATGTGGGGTAGCTGCAGCATGTGCAGCAATAAAAGCTGCAACATTGGTTATCAGACGCTGCATCATTCATGGTTGGGTCACCACTTCTCCACTTCAAAAGATGGTCTCCAAGCTCTGTGCAAAGCTTTGTACAAAGTTGGTGCCAGACTCCTCCATGCTCCTTGGCATTGAACACAGATTTTCTTTCAGGCTTCCCTATGCACCAAGAATTTCATTATGCATATGTATCAGCCTTCTTCTGTAACCTGTGCCATCAAAGTCCTCATCTGTGTCCTCTGCAGCAGAATTCGTATGTGACCTCACCCTCCAGCGAGCTAGCACCTACGCCTTCCTTATGCCCTGCCATGGCTTCAGGCCACTCGTACACCACATGTACATCCTGCCCTTATTCTCTCCTCTAAATTTTGTGCAGCGTCAATATCTGAGCCAGTGTCTGCGCATGTGAAATCAAGCGATCGTGTGTCTTCATCATCACTGCCTTCTTGCTCTTCCATCTCGACCTGGCCAAGTTGCACTTCTTAGGTATTTAAAAAGAGAAAGGCATCAACGTAAGGTTGTGTTGCAGGGAGGAAGTAAGAGGTGCATGCTTACATTATCTGCAGATTGTAAACTGGAAGAGAGTATGGGATGAGGGGAGATGGTAGGTTAGGAGGAGGATGAGGTACGGGAATACCATTATCTTCAAAGGTTTTGGCCCTGCCAAGCTTCAGCAATGGCCATCCCAATAATGGACAGCAATATTTCCTCAATAGGCATGCCTGACCCCTCCAGTTAGCTCCTGCTGCCTCCTGTTATGCACTACCTTTTCCAGCAAGAGAGAGGAAAGAGTCAGGGAGTGTGGTGCAATTTGTTTGGCTGATGTGGCCGTCATGGTTCAATAGCTGGCAGTGTGTGCAAGCTGTGAGATATGCATGTGAGGGTGTAGTGAAGCATTTGAATGTTAGCTGTGAGTTCTGATTGATTGAGATTGTTGAAGAGTGACCACTCATGTAAGGTCATTGAACTTCTTGCCACATTGCATCCCGCTTGACTGGTACCCCATCTACAAACATTCACTCCCTCCACAACCGACGCACAGTGGCAGCAGTGTGTACCATCCACAAGATGCATTGCAGCAATCCTTAGGCAGCACCTTGCAAACCTGCAACCTCTACCAACTAGAAGGACAAGGGCAGCAAATGCATGGGAACACCACCACCGGCAAGGTCCCCTCCAAGTCACACACCATCCTGACTTGGAACTATATCGCTATTTCTTCACTGTCACTGGGTCAAAATCCTGGAACTCCCTTCCTAACAACACTGTGGGTGTACTTACCCCACATGGACTGCAGCGGTTCAAGAAGTCGGCTCACCACCACCTTCTCAAGGGCAATTATGGATGGGCAATAAACGCTGGCTTGGCCAGCGACGCCCAAATCCCATGAAAGAATTTTTTAAAATCCAGGTTCTTGGGGCTATACTCCTGGAATTGACATCCACAGCTATCTGTTCCCACTGCTGTTTTGATCGTGTGTCTGGCGGGTCTCCTGCCCCTTTTCCCACCTCCACCAAGGCCTCCAGTGCAGCTTCCAAAAACCTTGGAGTCCAGTCTCTCCCATGTTGTTCCATTTTTCAAAGTTTTCCAGGTCAGAGTCACTTCTGCATGACTAGCAGAACCTGCTCAAGCCAGAATGCCCCTCTGCTTTAAGAGGCACAGGCTACCTTTAAAGAGCGTAAGCTACCTTTAACTTGTGCTAGCCACTCACAATATTGCCCCGAATAGTCTCTTTAAGCTGAGCAGGTGTTTAGCCGTGCAAAACAATTGAAAGATAAACCACACATTGAAATGATCAGGTTGCACACAATGAGAAAACTTTAGAGGGGGCATTGATTGGCCACCCACTGAAGCGGCCAGTCAATCAACAATATTCTGGCTGGATGTTGAAATCATTTAAATCAGCAGGCAGCACAAAGTTACTTTTGTGATTCGAGCACCCGTTTTCAGGAACTATCCAATTTAGCCCTCAGTGAGTTGAAATTCCTTTCTGCACTATTTTATGGTTAATACCTTCACATCAAATCCCTCTATGTGGTATCTCAATAAAGTTGATAACCCTTTTAACATAAATGTGCTATTGCCTTTATCAAATAGTTGACAAAGGAATTTCACACAAATACATTGCAGTATAAATTGTTGCCCAGATCAATTTAAACCCCCAAGTGTTTATCAGGTTTTTTTAAAGGAATTAAGTGCCACAGGCCAAGTCTTCTTCTTCTTCTTCTTAGGCAGTCCCTCGGGAACAAGGATGATTTTCTCCCACTCCAGGGTTATGGGTCCTGAGGTGACCGAATAGTCCAATCCTGATTAGTGGTGTTCCACAGGGATCATTGCTGAGACCTTTGCTCTTTGTAGTATATATAAATGATTTGGAGGAAAATGTAGCTGGTCTGATTAGTAAGTTTGCGGACGACACAAAGGTTGGTGGAGTTGCGGATAGTGATGAGGATTGTCAGAGGATACAGCAGGATATAGATCGGTTGGAGACTTGGGTGGAGAAATGGCAGATGGAGTTTAATCCAGACAAATGTGAGGTAATGCATTTTGGAAGATCTAATGCAGGTGGGAAGTATACAGTAAATGGCAGAACCCTTATGAGTATTGACAGGCAGAGAGATCTGGGCGTACAGGTCCACAGGTCACTGAAAGTGGTAACGCAGTTGGATAGGGTAGTCAAGAAGGCATACGGCATGCTTTCCTTCATCGGTCGGGGCATAGGGTATAAAAATTGACAAGTCATGCTGCAGCTGTACAGAACTTTAGTTAGGCCACACTTAGAATATTGCGTGCAATTCTGGTTGCCACACTACCAGAAGGACGTGGAGGCTTTGGAGAGGGTACAGAAGAGGTTTACCGGGATGTTGCCTGGTCTGGAGGGCAATAGCTATGAGCAGAGGTTGGATAAACTTGGATTGTTTTCACTGGAACGACGGAGGTGGAGGAGTGACATGATAGAGGTTTGCAAAGTTATGAGCGGCATGGACAGAGTGGATAGTCAGAAGCTTTTTCCCAGGGTGGAAGAGTCAGTTACTAGGGGGACATAGGTTTAAGGTGAGAGGGGCAAAGTTTAGAGGGGATGTGCGAGGCAAGTTCTTTACACAAATTCATTTCAAATTGCATGTTTGTATTTCATTAACAAGCCATGAATTATGGAGAAACATGCTATTATCCAGTTTTCATTTAAAATACATACATTTTATAAAAGAAAATACCCTGAAATTATTTAGAGAATGGTACTCCTTGTTCACTTTAGTAATACATTAGGCGTAGTTGCCTCAATGGTTCTGCCTTTCAAAGGGAACAGGTTCTTTGAAAATAGTACAGTCCTCTGAAGGCTCTCTTAACTGTTTTGGCCTAAAAGCATTGTTTTATGGTACAGTCTTTGCACCAAAAGACTTCTCATCACCAATATTTGGACTTCTGTTATACATTGAGAATCTCTTTTATCTGTGCCTGGAACTTTCTGCCGAGGGAGGTGGTGGAAGCAGGTACGAGAGCAACGTTTAAGAGGCATCTTGACAAATACATGAATAGGATGGGAATAGAGGGAAACGGTCCCCGGAAGTGCAGAAGGTTTTAGTTTAGGCAGGCATCAAGATCGGCGCAGGCTTGGATGGCTGAATGTCCTGTTCCTGTGCTGTACTGTTCTTTGTTCTTTGACTACCACACGGTCCGAGCGAAGCAAGGTCTTTGTCCAATGGCAGGGATAACTGAGCCAATTGGAGACCACGATCCGCAATTGGAGACCACGGACGGGGACTAATACACACGCATGGCCTGCATGTCCAGCTGGCGAGCCCGGATGCAGGCCGTGCGGATTTGCGTCAGGGTGTTCTTGAAGGGGTAGCTGAAAGCCTGCTCCAAGGGCTCTAGTGACAAGGGCCCCCCGGGACCCCTCATGAAGTTGGCAGAAATAGGCTGAAGCGGAAAAACCAGTATAACCAGTGGCCAGTCACAGACTCAGCAGGAGACTGAAGTTTCTCAATCACAGCAGTGGTGGGGGAAGGGCAGTAAACTGATCAATGTTATTTTAAATATCACAACAGAACAGCAATTCAGAGACAAAGTTGGGTCTTATATTATAACCAAGTACCTCAGCCTTAGCTGACAGTCTGTTACACCCAACCCTCACGCAACATCCAAACACTCCAGCTGGGGTCACTTAGTAGTAATCAATAGTGAGAACTCTGGCTGTTTTCTTCATCTCCTTATCATGGGACAGTGAGGCCTATTGCTGCACTACCATCACTGGGATCAAAAAACTCAAAACAGACCAGGGATTCTGCAAGCTTCTTAGTGGCGATGACTCAGTACCGCACCACATAATGCAATTACACATGAAACCATTCAGCAGCTACTAAAGTAAATATTTGCATCTAAAAATCTAAAAGGGCAATGCTTTGTGTGCAAAATGTTGTATGAAAAACACTTTAAAAGATATATCTGGGTGCATAAACCAAGATCAATATTTATTGCTGGTAAAGTTTGATTTTGATGAGATCAGGTGTCATCCATGATACAGTCCATTATGGTGTAACTGTGCAGAGAAGCCATGCAGTTCATGCGGAAAAATAATGCTGTGGGAATAATAGATGTCTCTATTCAGCCATTATTTTCTTCTCAGAGAAAACGTTGCAATAATCTTCTCAATCTCATATGGACTGCTTGACTGCTTCAAGTCAACGCCAGTAATCATTAGGTAGTTTGCACAGCTCATGCACAATAAACACTGTTTACTTGACTCTATAACTGACTTCTCTGTATGTTGACTGACAATTGATACCATTCTCAAGTGTAATCTGTGGCTCAGTGGTAGCACTCTTGAGTCAGAAGATAGTGGGTTTAAGTCCCACTCCAGGTTCTTGAACATAAATTCTATGTTGACATTTGAATGCAGTACTGAGGGAATGCCACCTTTCAGGTGGAAGTAAAAGATCGATGGGACGATTTCAAAGAGCAGTAGAGTTTTCTCCAGTGTTCTGGCCAATCAACATCACATTCTGCCATAGAAGCTTTCTGTAGCTATTTCTACCCTTCTTAAGGAGCAAAACAGCTTTAACGATGACCAGCAGCATTTTAAAGCCTGCTGATGCCCACTGACTCTGAGGGTCTCCCAGCACGTATTTCACAAGTGCTGGGATCATATGCAAATGATTGATCTCACATTATAATGTGAGGTGAGTTCTCCGCACTGCAATTATGATGTCATTAGGGAGTAAAACCCAACAGGATAATTGGATAATCTAATCCCATCAGTTTCAGGTGCCAGCTAAGTCGCCAGCTGAAACTGGCTTGCTGCAGCGATAATGCCTATTTGAGGTGTGTAGTCTATCAGCAGCATGGAAATGGCTCAGGCCTCTTGCCTGCAGGAATCACCAGCAGCCAGCGTGCTCTGTTTGAAAATTAAAATCTACCTAATTGAGTCTTAGAAATTCAAGCACAGAAGGTTACTTGGTTCATTGTACCTGTGGCAGTGCTAGCTGTTCAACTGGAGCTATCGATTCTAATTATAGGTCAATGCATATCCTGTTAGGCTGTTTATTGCAGCCATAAATTTTATGCACAATGTACACAATACTGAAGTATGATAATGCAGCATCCAGTAGTATGATGGTAAGAGCATTGGTTTATTCCCATAATAGCTCATGAAATTATGTGAATTATCACATTTCTATATTATTTTCAATGGACACTGGGAAAGTGTTAACAATTGAGCATATTGCATAAATATGGAAGTATAGTTGGTTTTTGCACCATATTATTTGCCCTTGAGGTCAAAACCAAGAGGAGCAACAGCATAAAAGGTGACACGTTCACCTCTGGGATCTTAGTATAAATTCAACCCAGACTGATGGGATGAAAGTCTCTTTCTGTTGGATGTAAGGGTTCAATGTGATGTGTTAAACAGCTCCCAGCGATCGTTTGCTTTTGGCAAAAAACTGTCCCCAATTAAATACTAATTTACAGTTTAACTTAAAGAGGCCACACAATGGCTACTATGGGAACTAGTAGTGATGCAGAAAGGGGCACTCTTCCAATGTTGGGGATAAAGGAACTTTCTGGACCAAAGTAAAGGGAGGATCACTCTGCATCTAGCTGTGTTTATAATAACCTGGGGATGCTTGATACTGGCTTTTGATGGACAAAATGAAAAGTGTTCTATTCACCAGAATTAGCATTCCCTACCTTGCTAAGTATGATTTTTTAAAAACAGTTTAGAAAGACTGTCTAGAGAGCCTCCGGACACAGGTCACCATTCCTCCACCAAAGGCCTCCAGTTCAGCATCCAATAAACTTAATTTCCATTTTATCCCATGTTGTGCCATTCTTCAATATTTCTCAGGTCAGATTCACTTCCTGCCTGACAATCAGCACCTGGTCCAGCCGCAATGCATCTCCCCTTTAAGAGGTGAAGTTAGCTTTTAGCTGTACAGGCTAACTTTAATTGGAGCTAGCCATTCACGATATTGGTGTAGTATAAGGGTTTGAAAGGGTTAATGTTTGGGACAGTGTGAGTAACATCCCCCACTGTGATCATGTCAGAGACCACATGTGTAAGACACTTGAGAGAGACGATGCATCGTGTCAGCAGAGGGTTAGACATGCTGAAGTGAAGGTGTATATAGTTCCTGTAATGTAATAAATGAGCTATTGTTTTTACTAACCAAAGTCTCAGAAATCTATGCAAGCCAGACCAACCAAGCATCCAACATGCTGACAGCAATGTACAACAATTGGCCCCCTTGCTGATGCACCCAGTCATGTAAAAGTAGTTAAAATGGAGTTGCTGGACAAAAAAGTCCATGATTCATCTAGTTAGCCGCTACCATCCTGGGAGTCACATAAAACAACTATTATGGAGCTCTTAACTAATCATAGCGATCAATCTCTATCAATTAGTCTACAACAGACCCAGAAATGACACGAGGAAAATTGTAGGTAACATTTTCCTCCCAAGCATGCTACACTTACCATGTCATATTGCAAATTACTCACATACTGTATCCTAGAATGTTATTTTCTGAAAGAAATCTAATAAGAAAGGGGTCTAGGGTTCCCTCTCAGCCATCACCTGGTCTTACCATAACAGGGTTTTATTTTTAAACACACTGTTTTTTTCAGCTCCCCCTTAGTGAATCCTTGTTCACTGCTTTCCAATTGTAAGGCAAAGAAACCAGCCAAACAGGTTTTCTTAGGTTTAAAGAAGAAAGGTTGAACTTTATTAAACTTAATTCTAATTCAGTTAACACCTACAGATAGGCGACGCGCACACGCGGGCATGCATACATGATACACATGCAGATAAAGACAGAAAAGAGCAGAAGAAATAAACTGGAAAAGTTTGAGGCAAGATCTGAAGATGGTTTTGGTTTCTGTTCTTCGAGCTCGCTACAAATTCCTTGATTGTAGGTAGGTTTTGCTTTTCATTGGGGCCCAGTAATCTTCTTAAACTTTGTTCGATGTAGGAGACTTTTCTCTTACACCTTTGGAGTTCCGTGAGAAAAAGATGGGAGCAGACAGGAGAGGCTGTGGCAAGCTAGCCAGGAGAGGTCTTTACAGTCCAGGATAAAACAGTCTCTCTCTCTCTCAAACCGTCTGTACAATTCAAAAAACTCAGGTTGCCCAGCAGGTTAGTCATGTGACTAGCTGTTTGTGGATTCGGCCATCTTAGCAGTCATCCTGGAATGTGAGCTTCTTCTCTTTCAATGTCTGGTGATCAAAGTTCATTGTGGGTTGAATGTGTCAGGTTATGGTCCTTTGCCTCCACAAACACTGTCTGTTAGTATGTAAATGTTTTTTCCAGCCACAGCTGATCTGTTTCATAAGTCATTTCCTCGCTCCAGCAGCAGTTTAAAATCAATGTTCATATGACAAAATTAATATGCCTCATTCTTGGCAGGTGGGGGCCTGCATGACACCTCCACACCCAGCGGAATGAAATGCGATTTGAGAAAAGTGCATTTCATTGAAAAAGGTCGAGAGAGAAAATATAAGATACAGGGGAAAAACATGCGTCTCTCTATCGCATTCATTCACATTCATTCATAATTCCTAAAACTTATTACAGCCTTTCTTTTCTTGGTGGTTGTGCTGCTTTAAACTGCCCTTTCTGGCATCCCAATAAACATGTGGTTTTTGGGGAAGTTTTTTTTCCATTTGCCCATTTCCATGACTGCCTAGAGTCTTTGTTCCTGTTGTGGTTGCCCAAGGGAGAGGGTTAGATTTAATTAACCCTAAGTTAGATTAATTTTTTTCAGGAGAGTCAGTATTGGCAGGTCTATCCTGAACTCTCTTTCAGTGCTTTGCTGAGTCATGCAAAGGCTTTTGGCTTCAGGGAATGGGTGGGTTTTTTTTCGGACTGTGGGGGAGGATTCTTTGCTAATCACTTTGTCCTCGGACACTCTCCTGCCTGCAGATATTTGTGCAGACAATACTGAACTCCCCTGGGCACTTTGACAAGGTGAGGCATCATCGTCATGGTTTCTTGGCCCCCTAGTGGTCTTTCTTTGTCTCTGCGTGTTCCTGTAGATGCTGTTAGCAACTTACACAGGAGGATGTGGGGTCTAATTTTTCAAATTTTTCGGGGTTGGCTGACCGGACAGTAAGGGTTTTCATCTGGGATTCCTCCCGGCCCTCTTGATCACTTTTTCCCCTTCCCTTTCTAACCTTTTGCCAGCTGTGTACCTGCCTGTCCCCTTTTGTTCTCGGCGGGGGTCCCTTAAACTTCACCAGCCCTCTGCTGGAGGGTCCTCCTATCAGAGTACAGGACTTAGAGGTGCAGGTTTCACTTTAGTTTGGGTTTTCCCCTCAAACTGGCACATGTGGCAACACTTGCAGTACTCCACCACAACTTTGTGGAGTTTTGGCCAGTCAAACTGCTGTCTTATGCGGGCTTTGGTCTTTCGTATACTGGCATGTACAGCCACTGTAGTCTCGTGGCACTCTGTGGCACCACTAACTAGTGAACTTACTGTCCACTCCTTGCTGTCAGGTCTGTGAGGAGAACTCCATTTTCCCATCAGTACCTTATTCTTTAAATAGTAGCAATCAGGGACTCCCTCTGCTTCACTTTCAGACTGGGCAGCCTGTGCTAACTCTTGTAATATTGGGTCGGCCCCCTGCGCCTCAGCTAGGGAAAATTCATTTAACTCATTCCCTGGGTCTCCTAACTTTCCAAAGAAAGTCTTGGACAGACAGAAAGACTTCATGGTCATCTGCTGTGCAGTGCCAATTCAGTCTCCTCTGGGGGAGCTGGTTTGATCATGGACTGATTCATTACACAATCAGGGAAACTGCAGTGGAACGTCTCCTGCCACGGCCTTGTCTCTCTGACCTCCTGCGGTCTTTATTTCACTACTGGGGGGGTGGGGGGTGGATGGTGGGGCTACCACCTTCACCCCCGCCAGATCATTACCTAGGAGCAGCTCAACCCCGTCCACAGGAAAACTAAGACAATCCCTATGGTCACCGGTCCCGAAATTAGGTCACCCTCCAGGTGCACCCAGTGTACAGGTACAGGCATACACTGCCCTTCAATACCATTCACCACCATTCTGGTGTTCACTGAACTCTCTGGGGGAAAGGTCAGGCGTTTTCCCAGTAAAAGGGATCTAGTGGCCCCTGTATCCCTATGAATTACTATGGGCTTGCTTGCCCCAGCTGATTTCCAGCAATCAGCTTTTAGATGACTTTCCTTATTACAATGGAAGCACACAGATCACTGGGTCTCACTCCTATTCACACTCACAGCACCTTCCTTTTGGCTAGAGGAAGGCCCCCTGCGTCTCCTGCTTTTTCTTTCTCTCCCAGGACTGCTTGGACTCCTATCACCTTCCCACCCTTTGTCCTTTTCGGATTTGTGGGGGTGACTAGGAAAAGTTCGCCCCTGGGAAACCGACTTATAAATTAAAGCAAACTCATCAGCCAGAATGACACTTGCCAGGCTCTCTGAACCCGCTGCTCCTCTAACATGGATCTTTGTGGAGAGTGGGAGAGGGTGTTTAAATTTCTCTAACAGAATTACTTCTCTCAGATTCTCATAGCTGAGTTGTACTTTAAGAGTCTTCAACCATTGATCAAAAGCCAGCTGCTTACTTCTTTCAAGCTCCAGATAAGTTTTATCAGCTTGTTTCTTGAGGGATCTAAAGCTTTGGTGATAGGCTTCGGGGACAAATTCATATGCTCTTTGTCAGTTCATAATTTGATGAACTTTCATCTGGCAACAGGGAATAAAACTCATGGGCTTTTCTGGTTAACTTGTTTTGCAATAAAAGAGGCCAGGTCTCAGCTAGCCATTTTAGCTACCTCGCCAGTTTCTCAAAGGACACAAAAAATGCTTCCACATCTTTCTCATTGAATTTTAGGATTAGTTGAGATAGTTTTAACAATTCTGTGCCCAGCCCTGAATTACACTCCTCCATATTGGCCATGCTTTCAATGGAATTACCCTGTCACCCCCTAGTTAACTCTTTCTTCGCATTATTTCTAGAAGGTTCTTTCTAGAATTTAGAATTTAGAACATTACAGCGCAGTACAGGCCCTTCGGCCCTCGATGTTGCGCCGACCTGTGAAACCATCTGACCTACACTATTCCATTTTCATCCATGTATCTATCCAATGTCCACTTAAATGCCCTTAAAGTTGGCAAATCTACTACTGCTGCAGGCAGGGCGTTCCACGCCCTTACTACTCTCTGAGTAAAGAAACTACCTCTCACATCTGTCCGATATCTATCACCCCTCAACTTGAAGCTATGTCCCCTCGTGTTTGCCATCACCATCCGAGGAAAAAGACGCTCACTATCCACCCTATCTAACCCTCTGATTATCTTATATGTCTCTATTAAGTCACCTCTCCTCCTCCTTCTCTCCAACGAAAACAACCTCAAGTCCCTCAGCCTTTCCTCGTAAGACCTTCCCTCTCTCTTTCTCCTCCCTCTCTTTGTTATCAATGTTCCTTCTGGAAGGCTCTTTCTTTCTCTCTCTCCTGTCTCTCTCTTTCTCTCTCCTGTACCTTCTCCTGTCTTTCTTTTTCTTCATGTTCCTTCTGGAAGGCTCTTTCTTTCTCTTTCTCCTGTCTCTCTTTCTCTTTCTCCTGTCTCTTTTCCCTTTCCTGAAATTCAAGTTTTCTCTATTCCAATTGTATCTTTGCTATCAATACCTTGCCAGAGTCTACTTCTAACCCTGTTTCTGCTTCTTCAGAATCAAGGGAAAAATGGTTGACCACTAGCCTTATGTGTTCAGACTTCCTAGCCTTGCCATGTACAGTGATCCCACACTGCTCAGCCATTTTCCTCAACTCCTCCACAGACAGAGCCTTTAACTTATCCCAAGGTACTTCACCATGGCTTGGGGAGCCACTAGCTTCAGTCGCAGACATGTTTGTATTTTAGCACACACAACCACAAGGAAACCTGTATTGAAATCTTGCTCTTTCTTTGATTAGGAATGATTTGGCTTCCCACTTACAATTTCTCTCATTTGTCTGTGGGTCAAAGCCCGGACGAGCCCCCAAATTTCTGTTATGACCAGGTGAGAAAGTGGTCTAGGGTTCCCTCTCAGCCTTCAGCTGGTCTTACCATAACAGGGTTTTATTTTTAAACACACTGATTTTTAGCTCCCCGTTAGTGAATCCTTGTTCACTGCTTTCCAATTGTAAGGCAAAGAAATCAGCCAAACAAGTTTTCTTAGGTTTAAAAAAGAAAGGTTGAAATTTATTAAACTTAACTCTAATTCTGTTAACGCCTACAGATACGTGATGTGCCCACGCTAGCATAAACACACAATACACACATGCAGATAAAGGCAGAAAAGAGCAGAAGAAATAAACTGGAAAAGTTTGAGGCAATATCTGAAGATGGTTTCGGTTACTGTTCTTCAAGCTTGCTGTAGAGTCCTTGGTTGTAGGTAGGTCTTGCTTTTTGTTGGGGCCCAGTATTCTTCTTAAACGTTGTTCGATGTAGGAGACTTTTCTCTCTTGTGGTTCACGTCTTCAGTGGATTTGAAGTTCTGTGAGAAAAAGATGGGAACAGACAGGAAAGGCTGTGGTGAGCCAACCAGAAGAGGTCTTGACAGTCCAGGAGCAAACAGTCTCTCGCTCTCAAACCGTCTGTACAATTCAAAAAAACTCAGGTTGCCCAGCAGGTTAGTCATGTGACTAGCTGATTTGACCACGTCTGTTTATGGATTCGGCCATCTTAGCAGTCATCCTGGAATGTGAGCTTCTTCTCTTTCAATGTCTGGTGATCAAAGTTCATTGTGGGTTGAATGTGTCAGGGAATGGTCCTTTGTCTCCACAAGCACTGTCTGTTAGTATGTACATTTTCTTTCCCAGCCACAGCTGATCTGTTTACCAAGTCATTTCCTCACTCCAGCAACAGTTTAAAATCAATATTCATATCACAAAATTAATATACCTCATTCTTGGCAGGTGGGTGCTTGCATGACACATTGCATTGTATTGTTTCCCCAGCAAAAAGGCAGCTTCAAATGTATATGGAATCTCCCATAATCTGAAGCCTGTACCCCTATGCAAACTGTGATTGAGATAGTATGCCTTCGGGGAAAGCATTATCTGAATCATCGTATATTGTATCAGAAGCCAATGGAATAACAGTGCATCTTCCTGTTTGTTTTGAATGATGATTAATATGGCACTGTCAGATCATTGCATTCAGCTTAGAACTAATAGTCAGAAGATTTATTTTCAAGTAGGCTATTACACAGAAGCAGAAAGCAAGAAAGTAGAACAATTCTTGAATTATACAGTACATAACAAGAGTCCAAACTTTTGTAATCATTTTCAATAGCTTTTTCACTGCATCTGTCATAAAACATTATGCAAAATATGACTTTATGTAGTTTAGAAAATGTCAAGCATGAAACTGGAGATCACAGCACTGTTCCTCAATTACAAATATCAAACTGGATACTTACAGTTGATAATTAAATGAACTCTTCTCAATAGTCGAACAAATAAGTAATTAATTATTTGTATCAATTACATGACACTTACCCTATTTTAAATTAGGGTAAACAGCAGTGTCCCAACCATCTGACAGTCACTTTCCCTTTGAAACTTGACAGCAAATTAAATCACATGTTGCCAGTTTTGTTATATCTGCCAATGATTTGAGCAACGCATATTCTGAACTTCTTCTGGAGCAATGCTTCCTTGATGTTTCAGCTATTTAGAATATAATGCAAGTGTCCCTAAACTCACATGTCACTTGCCAACAATTGAAAATATTCCTATGTCTGACTGTCATGTGTTCAAGTCTTACACATTGCAAAACATTCATAGTTTTTTGAAGGAGCAGCAATTAGATTCACATTTCTGCATCCTTGTTAGTCTACAAAATAAAGAACCTGCCTGCATCTTGTAGACAGCAGGGCTCCAAACTTCGTTCTCAAATTTAATAAAGAAATACATCACTATCTAAATCTAGCTATTTCTAAACCAAATTTACCTTCTAATTATATGGTATGATGACCATTATTTTGCACAGGTTGAAAGCAAAGCTTTTGTGCCAGAGACATTTTGCTGCGTTTTCCAAACTCGATGCATAATTGGTATGAAAAACTGATAGGGAGGACTGAGTCTGCTATGAACTGAAACCTATACTTGTCTGCATTCTGTGCTTCAGATAGCATGTTGTAAGGGCTTAAAACTACCTGTGAACTATTGTAGATTGAATCATAGATCACATAGAGATGGAAGTGAATAAAAAAAGCTGAAAGTAGCTGCTAAAATAATAAGTACGTTCCAGTATTTTTTCACACAAAAGACTTCATTTTCTATAAGAAGACGAGGGGTGGATCTGACTTAATGCACGTGCTTGCCTGCACCTGCAGCCCAAAGGGCTGGGCTGGCTGAATTTATTTATCCCCTAATTTGAATACACCACACCTTGAGGGGCCTATAAAAATGGATCTTAAAGTAGTCACAAGTTCAAGCACAACAATAGCTTATATTTATATATGCCTTTAACATAATAATACCTCCATACCTTCATACCAAAATATGACACTGAGCCACATAGGAAGAAATTAGGGCAGTTGACCAAAAACTTGGTCAAAGAGCTAGGTTTTAAGGAATCGTTTAAAGGAGGAAAGTGAGGTAGAGAGGCAGAGAGTTGTAGGAAGGGAATCCCAGAGCATAGGGGCTAGGTAACTGAAGACATGGACACCAATAATGGAGCAATTAAAACTGAGGATGCTCAAGAAGTCAGAATTAGAAGAGCACAAGTAACTCACAGGGTTGTGGGCTTGAGGAGATTACAGAGATAGGGAGGGGTAAAGCTGTGGAGGGATTTGAAAACAAGGCTGAGAATTTTAAAATTGAGGTGTTGCTTAAAGAGGAGCCAATGTCAGTCCAAGAGCACAGGGTTGATGGGTGAACAGAACTTGGTGTGAGTAATGACATGGACAGCAGCGTTTTGGATGACTACAGGTTTATGGAGGGTAGAGGGTGAGAGGCCGGCTAGGAGTATGTTAGAATAGTCAAGTCTGGAGGTAATAAAGGCATGAGTGAGGGTTGCAACAGCACATGAGCTGAGACGGGGTGAAGTTGAGAGATGTTATGGAGGCATAAATAGATGGGTGGCGCAGTGGTTAGCACTGCAGCCTCACAGCTCCAGTGACCCGGGTTCAATTCTGGGTACTTGCCTGTGCAGAGTTTGCAAATTCCCCCAGTGACTGCGTGGGTTTTTGCCAGGTGCTCCGGTTTCCTCCCACAGCCAAAGACTTGCAGGTTGATAGGTAAATTGGCCATTGTAAATTGCCCCTAGTGTAGGTAGGTGGTAGGAGAATTGAGGGAAGGTGGGGATGTGGTAGGGAATATGGGATTAATGCAGGATTAGTATAAATGGGTGGTTGATGGTCGGCACAGACTCTGTGGGCCGAAGGGCCTGTTTCAGTGCTGTATCTCTCTATGACTCTATATGTAGTTGGAAACTTAGGGTGGAATTTTATGAGTTCAGACCCACTGTTCAGTGATGCCTCCCTGCAGGTTCCCCTCCAGGCCATCAGGGAAAGGCGGAAGACCCTCCCGCCTCACAAAAGCAGCCTGGATGAAGATAGCAAAGGAGGCCTCAAACTGTGGGGTGACACACAGAATATGGGTGCAGTGCCACAAACGCATTAATGACTTGCTCAGATCGGTGAGGGTAAGTAGTTTTATCAAAGCAGCTCCATTGTTTTCTTCCGTGGCTTTGTGTCTTGAAGGCAGAGGATACACAAGGAATGCATGAGCAGTCTTAATGATTTAGCGCCAAGATGATGATAGGCATTGTTTAGGTGCTTGGCTGTGTCGTGCGAAAGCCACTGCAGATTGAGTGATGTTGTTGCATGTATGCAATGGTTGTGATGCATCATTTTCCATGTTATTAATTCTGCACTGTCTGCTGCAGGATAAATGAAACCACAACCAGCATTAGTGTGCTAGAACAGGAGGAGGGGAACCCGACATGAGGCTGCTTACCAAGGCTGCGGAGGAGGCGTCAGAGATCACGAGAGAGGAGGGAGACAACCTGAGCGGAGATGGTGAGGCAAGATCCACTAGGCGTAAGGATAAAGTGTCATCTCCACTACTGCAGCCATATGTGGAAACTAAAGGAAATTGTGTGAACTCATGTGAATCAGATGTTTAAAGTGCCTCTGTTTGTGTCTCCACTGCAGGTGCCTGTCCTCGAGTTGTGGAACACCACATAGCCCAAGAATCCTCCTCTGAGGAGGAAGAAGAAGCCAGTACCCAGAAGGTGCACCGTCACCTGCCTCTTGTTCCACCTCTGCCAGTGCAGTTACATCCACATGGTACGCGGGGGGTTTGAGATTAGAATCTGGGTCACAGGCTGGTGGTCACAACACCGGTACGTCCCAGCAGCTGAGGAGGCATGTGCCAGCCAAGTTCCCTGACAATCGGAGGACTGCTGGAGACCAGGCCCCTGCTCAGCCCCACGCTCATGATGATCCTCTGTTTGTAGCTATGAGACGTCTGCTGGATGTGCAGCAAAGCAATGTGGAAAATATGTTGGAGATGCCTGAGGTCATTGGTGGCTTAGGTGTGCCATGGAGGAGTCCACGTAATCCATGACATCTGCCATATCCCATGCATTTGACCATATGGATTCCTCAGTTGAGAGTCTGGTGAGCTCTGTGGCGAGTCTCGTTGAGCACACAAGCCATATGCAATCAGACCTGCGCTCCATCGCTGTTGCCGTGGGCTCCATGCAGCAGAGTCTAAGCAAGAGGGGCACGGGAAACTTGGACCTCTCTCTTGGTGCCTCGTCCCCTCAGGGAGCAGGCTGGTACCATCGTGCACACAGATGGAGGAACAGTGCATGCCAGCGGCCTGGGGCCCTTATCTCAGGGCATCCCCAGGGTAAGCGGCATCTCGATACTGACCCCCTTACCTCCAGCAGGCGAGCACACAGGGTATACTCAAGCACAATTGCTGCAGACACCCAGTAGAATAGAGCCATCAAGGCCCCATTCCTCCAGAGGACACCTGCCACAGTCATCCACAGCAACTGGGCAGCGCACTGAGCAGACTGCCTCCACCTCAGCTGCTAATGTTGGGGTAGAGCCTAGACGTAGTGGTAGAAAAAAGAAATTGAAACAGATTTGATAAGAAGGCATACGGCATGCTTGCCTTCATCGGTCGGGGCATAGAGTATAAAAATTAGCAAGTCATGTTGCAGCTGTACAGAAACTTAGTTAGGCCACACTTAGAATATTGCGTGCAATTCTGGTCGCCACACTACCAGAAGGACGTGGAGGCTTTGGAGAGGGTACAGAGGAGGTTTACCAGGATGTTGCCTGGTCTGGAGGGCATTAGCTATGAGGAGAGGTTGGAAAAACTCGGATTGTTTTCACTGGAACGACGGTGGTGGAGGGGCGACATGATAGAGGTTTACAAAGTTATGAGCGGCATGGACAGAGTGGACAGTCAGAAGCTTTTTCCCAGGGTGGAAGAGTCAGTTACTAGGGGACATAGGTTTAAGGTGCGAGGGGCAAAGTTTAGAGGGGATGTGCGAGGCAAGTTTTTTACACAGAGGGTGGTGAGTGCCTGGAACTTGCTGCCAGGGGAGGTGGTGGAAGCAGGTATGATAGCAACGTTTAAGAGACATCTTGACAAATATATGAATAGGAAAGGAATAGAGGGATATGGGCCCCGGAAGTGCAGAAGGTTTTAGTTTAGGCAGGCATCAAGATCGGCGCAGGCTTGGAGGGCCGAATGGCCTGTTCCTGTGCTGTACTGTTCTTTGTTCTTTTGTTCTTTACATACTGTGAGAATAGAAAAGATTTATCATTACATATTTATTTCATTTAAAATTTGATCCACTCTCGTTAATGTTTTCACCGAATTGTTACAGTGCAGAAGGAGGTCATTGGCTTATTGTGTCCACACCTGCTTTCTAAAAGAGCAATTCACTCAGTTCCATTCCCTGCCTTCTCCCTGTAACCCTACACATTCTTCCTTTTCATATAACAGTCTAATTCCCTTTTGAATGCTTCAATTGAACCTGCCTCCACCACACTCTCAGGCAGTGCATTCCAGACCTTAACCACTCTCTGCGCGAAAAAGTTTTTCCTCGTGGCACTTTTGCTTCTCTTACCAAATACTTTAAATCTGTGCCCTCTCATTCTCGATCCTTTCACGAGTGGGAACAGTTTCTCTCTATCTCCTCTAACCAGACCCCTCATGATTTTGAATACCTCTATCAAATCGCCTCTCAGCCTTCTCTTCTCCAAGGAAAACAGTCCTAACTTCTCCAATCTATCTTCATAGCTAAAGTTTCTCATCCCTGGAACCATTCTCATGAATCTTTTCTGTACTCTCTCCAATGCCCTCACATTTTTCCTAAAGTGCGGCGCCCAGAACTGGACGCAATACTCCAGCTGAGGCCAAGCGAGTGTCTTACATAAGTTCAACATAACTTCCTTGCTCTTGTACTCTACGCTCCTATTAATAAAGCCCAGGATACTGTATGCTTTATTAACCGCTCTCTCAACCTGTCCTGCCACCTTCAATGACTGATGCACATATAGACCCAGATCCCTCTGAATTGTACCCTTTATTTTTTATTGTCTCTCCATGTTCTTCCTACTAAAATGAATCACTTCACATTTCTCTGCATTGAACTTTATCTGCTACCTGTCTGCCCATTCCACCAACTTGTCTATGTCCTTTTGGAGTTCTGCACTCTTAGGCAGTCCCTTGGGAATGAGGATGACTTTCTTCCACTCCAGGGTTGTGGGTCCTTAGGTGACTGAATAGTCCAATTCTGGTTCCGCACACTCTGCCAGAGGTGGGGCAGGTGGTGTTTGGTGAGGCAGGTGAATGGGATGCTCGAATTTTCAAATGCTTCTTCTGCTGTTTGCACTTGGTCGCTGCCTAGGCATATCACCGTTGTTTGAACTGGCCGCACCTTCGCGGATGCTTCTTCTCCATTTTGGGCGGTCTCAGGCAAGAGATTCCCACGAATCAGTGAACATAGAACATAGAACATAGAAAATACAGCACAGAACAGGCCCTTCGGCCCACGATGTTGTGCCGATCCTTTGTCCTCTGTCAAGGACAATTTAATCTATACCCCATCATTCTCCTTTATCCATATACCTATCTAAAAGCCGTTTGAAAGTCCCTAAAGTTTCTGACTCAACAACTTCCCCAGGCAAGGCATTCCATGCCCCGACCACTCTCTGGGTAAAGAACCTTCCCCTGACATCCCCCTTATATCTCCCACCCTTCACCTTAAATTTATGACCCCTTGTAACGCTTTGCTCCACCCGGGGAAAAAGTTTCTGACTGTCTACCCTATCTATTCCCCTGATCATCTTATAAACCTCTATCATGTCACCCCTCATCCTTCTCCGTTCTAATGAGAAGAGGCCTAGAATGTTCAGCCTTTCCTCGTAAGACTTATTCTCCATTCCAGGCAACATCCTGGTAAATCTCCTCTGCACCCTCTCCAAGGCTTCCACATCCTTCCTAAAATGAGGCGACCAGAACTGCACACAGTACTCCAAATGAGGCCTTACCAAGGTCCTGTACAGCTGCATCATCACCTCACGGCTCTTAAATTCAATCCCTCTGCTAATGAACGCTAACACCCCATATGCCTTCTTCACAGCCCTATCCACTTGAGTTGCAACTTTCAACGATCTATGCACATAGACCCCAAGGTCTCTCTGCTCCTCCACATGCCCAAGAACCCTACCGTTAACCCAGTATTTTGCATTCGTGTTTGTCCTTCCAAAATGGACGACCTCACACTTTTCAGGGTTAAACTCCATCTGCCACTTTTCAGCCCAGCACTGCAACCTATCCAAGTCCCTTTGCAGACGACAATAGCCCTCCTCGGTATCCACAACTCCACCAACCTTTGTATCATCTGCAAATTTACTGACCCACCCTTCGACTTCCTCATCCAAGTCGTTAATAAAAATCACAAACAGGAGAGGACCCAGAACTGATCCCTGTGGCACGCCACTGGTAACTGGGCTCCAGGCTGAGTATTTACCATCTAAGACCACTCTCTGCCTTCTATCAGTTAGCCAATTCTTAATCCAACTGGCCACATTCCCCACTATCCCATGCCTCCTGACTTTCTCCATAAGTCTACCATGGGGGACCTTATCAAATGCCTTACTAAAATCCATGTACACCACATCCACTGGTTTACCCTCATCCACTTGCTTGGTCACCTGCTCAAAGAATTCAATCAGGCTTGTGAGGCAAGACCTACCCCTCACAAAACCGTGCTGACTGTCCCGAATCAAGCAGTGTCTTTCCAGATGCTCAGAAATCCTATCCCTCAGCACCTTTTCCATCAACTTGCCTACCACCGAAGTAAGACTAACTGGCCTGTAATTCCCAGGGTTGTTCCTATTCCCTTTCTTGAACAGGGGCACAACATTTGCCACCCTCCAATCACCTGGTACCACCCCCGTCAACAGAGAAGATGAAAAGATGTCACTTTTTTCAGGTAGGCTTTAAGGACGTCCTTGTTGCATTTCCTCTGCTCTCCTGGTAGTCTCTTGGCATTCTACACTATCCTCCTCACATTTCACAATGCTTCCAAGTTTCGTATCATCTGCCAACTTTGAAATTGTGCCCTGTACACCAAGGTCTCGGTCATTAATATATATCAGGAAAAGCAAGGATCTCAACACTGGCCCCTGGGGAACTCCACTACAAACCTTCCTCCAGCCCAAAAAAACATCCATTAACCACTACTCTTTGTTTCCTGTCACTCAGCCAATTCCGTATCCATGTTGCTACCGTCCCTTTTATTCCATGAGCTCTTACCTTGCTCACAAGTCTGTTGTGTGACACTGTATCAAACGCCTTTTGAAAGTCCATGTACACCACATCAACAGCATTGCCCTCATCAACCCTCTCTGTTACCTCCTCAAAAAACTTCAGAAAGTTAGTTAAACATGATTTTCCCTTAAGAAATCCATACTGCCTTTCCTTAATTAACCCGTATTTGTCCATGTGACTATTAATTTTGTCCCGAATTATTTTTTCTAGAAATTTTGCTTCGTTCCAGATGGATACAAAGAGGCATTTTGGAGGTCTATGGCAGGAAGGCAATGATGTTTGCAAAGCATCTCAGAAAATGTCCAGTGTTTATTTCTCATTGGAATTTCAGCCTTCATTCTTCAATGATGGCTGTTTTCCTATTCATGATTATTAACTTTTTCCGATACTGCCTTACTTTTGTCTTCTGTAGTGATGCTGCTTGCAGTGGTGTGCAGTCACATTCATTGTAGCCCATAGATGATTTCAAATGCCAATCACATGAAAATGCAGCAATGCTTCTTTAAGATTGCCGTGATGAAGACCTCATGCAAAAGAGAATTTCTGTGGGAAATTGTTGTTTCTCCTCCCAACATTGTTTATTGTTGGCTGAAACGTGCATAAATTCGGTTCTGATGTCCCTTGCAAGTTTCTCCGTGGCCCTCATATCAATGATGGCATCATTGGCATTGTTGTCCTCCTCCTCACCATCTTCATAGTCTTCCTCATCTGAGAAGGACTGGTGTTCCTCCTGTTCTCCACCTGCAGTATGTTGCCACATCTAATTGCAAGCCTAAGCAAGGCACAGCAGACAACAATTATTCATGCCACCCTCTGTGGCGTGTACTGAACAGCCCCTCCAGACCGGTCAAGACAACGGAATTGGATTTTCAACATGCCACTGGTGTGGTCAATGATGGCTGTGGTGGATACATGTGCAGCATTGTACATCTCATCAGCAGTGCTTTAAGGATGATGTACTGGTGTCATCGACCTTATGCAAAGGGGATAACCCTTGCCACCCAGGATCCAGCCGTCCACTTTGCCTGGTTCCTCAAAAACTGCTGGCAGCTGGGAGTTCCTCGAAATGTAAATTTCATGTCAGCTCCCTGGGAATTGTGCGCAAACATGTATGATTCTTCTCCTGTGGTCACAAACCAGTTGCATGTTTAAAGAGTGGATACCTTTTCAATTAAACAAGACTAAAGTAAACGTTGATCCTTTAGAGGATGAGAAGGGGAATTTAGTTATGGGATATGATGAAATGGCCGAGGCATTGAACAGGTATTTTGTATCGGTCTTCACAGTGGAGGACATTAATAACACGCCAGTAATTGACAAAGAGATGAACGTAGGTGAGGACCTGGAAACAATCATTATTACAGAAGAGGTAGTGTTGGGCAAGCTAATGGAGCTAAGGATTGATAAGTCTCCTGGCCCTGATGGAATGCATCCCAGGGTACTAAAAGAGATGGCGGGAGAAATAGCAGGTGCACTGACGGTAATTTTCCAAAATTCGCTGGACTCTGGGGTAGTCACAGTTGATTGGAAAACAGCAGATGTGACGCCACTGTTTAAAAAGGGAGGTAGACAAAAGATGGGGAATTATAGACCTGTTAGCTTAACCTCTGTAGTGGGGAAGATGCTTGAGTCTATTTTCAAGGAAGAAATAGCAGGGCATCTCGATAGAAATTGTCCCGTTGGGCAGACGCAGCATGGGTTCATGAAGGACAGGTCATGCTTGACAAATCTTTTGGAATTCTATGATGACATGACGAGCAAGGTGGACAATGGGGACCCAGTGGATGTGGTGTACCTAGATTTCCAAAAGGCCTTCGACAAGGTGCCGCACAAGAGGCTGCTGCATAAGATAAGGATGCATCGCGTCAGGGGTAAAGTATTAGCATGGATAGAGGATTGGTTGACTAACAGGAAGCAGAGAGTGGGGATAAATGAGTGCTATTCTGGTTGGCAATCAGTCACTAGTGGTGTACCTCAGGGATCGGTGTTGGGACCGCAATTATTTACAATTTATATAGATGATTTGGAGTTGGGGACCACGTGTAGGGTGTCAAAGTTTGCAGATGACACTAAGATGACTGGCAGAGCAAAGTGTGCAGATGACTGTGAAACTTTGCAGAGGAACATAGATACATTGAGTGAGTGGGCAAAGGTCTGGCAGATGGAATACAATGTTAATAAATGTGAAGTCATTCATTTCGGTAGGAGTAACAGTAAAAAGGATTATTACTTGAATGGTAAAAAGTTGCAGCATGCTGCTATGCAGAGGGACCTGGGTGTCCTTGTGCATGAATCGCAGAAGGTTGGTCTGCAGGTACAGCAAGTAATTAGGAAGGCAAATGGAATTTTGTCCTTCATTGCTAAAGGGATTGAGTTTAAAAGCAGAGAGATTATGTTGCAGCTGTATAAGGTACTGGTGAGGCCGCACCTGGAGTACTGTGTGCAGTTTTGGTCTCCTTACTTGAGAAAGGATGTACTGGTACTGGAGAGGGTGCAGAGGAGGTTCACTAGGTTGATTCCGGGGTTGAGGGGGTTGGCTTATGAGGACAGACTGAGTAGATTGGGATTATATTCATTGGAGTTCAGAAGAATGAGGGGGGATTTTATAGAAACATATAAAATCATGAAGGGAATAGAGAAGATACAAGTAGAGAGGATGTTTCCACTGGCAGGTGAAGCTAGGACAAGAGGGCATAGCCTCAAGATTAGAGGGAGTAGATTTAGGACTGAATTAAGAAGGAACTTCTTCACCCAGAGGGTTGTTAATCTATGGAATTCCTTGCCCAGTGAAGTAGTTGACGCTTCTTCAGTAAACGTTTTTAAAGCTAAGGTAGATATCTTTTTGAACAATAAAGGAATTAAGGGATACGGTGAGAGCACTGGTAAGTGGATCTGAGTCCACGAAAAGATCAGCCATGATCTTATTGAATGGCGGAGCAGGCTCGAGGGGCCGGACGGCCTACTCCTGCTCCTAGTTCTTATGATCTTATGATCTTATGAAGACAGCAGCCTGGTCCCAGGGAGCTCTAATGGCCACATGATCATCCCTTGCAGTCTAGGGAACACAGTGAAGGTGCCAAAGGCTGCAGACCTTGCTGCCTGACTGTCCTCATCTACAGGTAGGTAGATTAAATCATTGGCACATCAAAATAGGGTATTGGGCGCCTCTTTGATGCACCTGTGGGTCGCAGATTGCGAGATGCCACATATGGCACCTACGGATCCCTGGAAGGAGCCACTAGCAAAACAATTGAGTGCAGCTGTCAGCTTGAGGGAAACTGGCATGGCATTCCCACCAAAGCTGAGTGGCTGCAGGTCATGCCACAGGATCCTACAAATTTCTGTGACCATTTCATATGAAATCTTCAGGCATCTCTGGCATTGCCTCTCTGACATTTCTAGGTAACTTGTCCTTGTCCAGAGGATGCGATGACGTGCCAGTGCCCATCTTCAATAAGGCTGCTTCTGGATGTTATCATTCAAAGAATCCTTACCTTCCTGTTCTGCCTGTTGCTGGCACTCAGGCATCATGAGTTGAGGGAAAAGAGCTCCCTTTAGTGTCTCCCTTTGCTCTTGTTCCCATGGTACGAGACAAATTGGGTGTATGAGACCCATGTCAGCTTTATCACAAGAGGATTTGAGTACAGGAGTAGTGAAGTCTTGCTTCAATTGTGGAGAGCCTTGGTTAGATTGCACTTAGAGTACTGTGTGCAGTTTTGGTCCCCTTACCTTAGGCAGGATATTATTGCCATAGAGAGAATGCAACGAAGGTTCACCAGACTTGTTCCCAGGATGGCGGGACTATCCTATGAAGAGAGACTGGGGAAACTGGGCCTGTATTCTCTAGAGTTTCGAAGAATGAGAGGTGATCTCATTGAAACATACAAAATACTTAAAGGGTAGATGCAGGTAAGATGTTTCCTCTGTTAGGGAGTCTAGAACCAGGGGACACAATTTCAAAATAAGGGGGAAGCCACTTAGGACAGAGATGAGGAGAAATTTCTTTACTCAGAGAGTTGTGAATCTTTGGAATTCTCTACCCCAGAGTGCTGTGGAAGCTCAGTCATTGAGTATGTTTAAAGTAGAGATTGATAGATTTATAAATACAAATGAAAAAGGGAATATGAGGATAGTGTGGGAAAAAGGCATTGAAGTGAATGATCAGCCATGATCATATTGAATGGCGGGGGAGGCTCGATGGGCTGAATGGCCTACTCCTTTTGCCCTCCATATGAAGTTGTCGATTTCCCACCCATTAGTCTTGACCATATCCCCTACAGAATCTATTTGCCCCCATTAACTGTGACTGTTCCCTCTGCTAGTCAGTACCATCAATTTTCCCCACAGCCCCCCGACATTGATAGCACCTTAGGCCCTTGCCAAATATCTTCACAATGTAATGCTATAATCCACCAACCACTCCCAGAGCTGGCAGCATGCATCTTCAGCATCAACAGCAACCATTCAACACCCTGGATGTTCCACTCCACCCTCCTCTGATCCTCAATGCACCCAATCAGCCCCAATCTTCCCTACTACACTACTCTGCTCCTCCATGCAGCCCCTGTCCAAGTCTTTGCTGCCATCCCCTGAGAAGATTCACTCTTGCTGGTGCCAAGCCTAGAGGCAAACATCCATTTCAATGCTGGCCTGGAGGTAAAGATCCATTCCAATGTTAGTGTGAAGGACAACATCCATTCTAATGCTGGTGTTAGTTTAGCGGATGAGTTAAAGAGAGAAGAGCACAGACCTGACACTCAACTGCACAAATCCGACTGCTGCACACCACAGTGAAGTAATCATTCAATTAATCTGGGAGGTAGGCCTAAATTGTAATTATGTGAAGGGTAATGAGAATTCAAGTTATTTAAGCTGCAATCCGCCACCGCACTGGGGGAACCCTGGAACGGCGCAAACCCGCTGCCAACCTAATTTCTCCAAAATATCCCGCTGTCAGGAATCAGATAAAATACCTCCCACCTAATTATGTCACCCCACACACCACCAAATCCACCACAGGGGAGAGAATAAAATTCCCCCCTTGGGGTCAAATATGACACCAAGGTTGCAAACAGTCAGGTTCAGCCGTAGCCAGGTGCCAGGGAGAGGAATGGAGTCAGTGGTGCCGGAGCAGAGTTTGTGGCTGGGAGAGAAGAAAATTACTTTTGTCTTCTCAATATTTAATCTCTAATCATTTAAATAGTAAAAGGGTAGTAAGAGGAGGGATGGGTCGATTAGGGACCAAAAAGGGGATTTATGCATGGAAACAGAAGGCATAGCTGAGGTCGTATGTGAATACTTTACATCTATTTGCATCAAGGAAGAAGATGCTACCAAATCATAGTGAAAGAGAAGGTAGTTGAGGTACTGGAAGGGCTAAAAATTGATATAAAAAGAAAATATTAGAAAGGTTGGCTGTACTTAAAGTTGATAAGTCACCACAACCAGATGGGATGATACTGAAGGAAGTAAGGGTGGAAAATTGCAGAGGTACTGGCCATAATCTTCCAATCCTCCTTAAATAAAGGGGTGGTGTCAGAGGACCGGAGAATTGCAAATGTTACATCTTTGTTCTAAAAAGGGTGTAAGGATAAACCCAGCAACTGGAGGCCAGTCAGTTTAATCTCAGTGGTTTAGTTTAGAGACAGGGCTAAATTGTGGCGAGTCGAAGAGACTTAGTAGTTGGCAGGAAAAAAGACAGAGGCGCAAGGGGAGAGCCAACTGTGCAACAGCCCCAACAAACAAATTTCTCTGCAGCACCTGTGGAAGAGCCTGTCACTCCAGAATTGGCCTTTATAGCCACTCCAGGCGCTGCTTCACAAACCACTGACCACCTCCAGGCGCGTATCCATTGTCTCTCGAGATAAGGAGGCCCAAAAGAAAAGAAGTTTAGAGATACAGCACTGAAACAGGCCCTTCGAGTCTGTGCCGACCATCAACCACCCATTTATACTAATCCTACACTAATTCCATATTCCTACCTCATCCCCACCTGTCCCCTATATTTCCCTACCACCTACCTATACTAGGGGCAATGCTAATGGCCAATTTACCTATCAACCTGAAAGTCTTTGGCATGTGGGAGGAAACCGGAGCACCCGGAGGAAATCCACGCAGACACAGGGAGAACTTGCAAACTCCACACAGGCAGTACCCAGAATTGAACCCGGGTCACTGGAGCTGTGAGGCTGCGGTGCTAACCACTGTGCCACTGTGTGGGAGAGCTTTTACAAGATGATGATAATGTAGGAGAATTTTAACATTCACTTGGATAAGTGAAAATTAATTAAGGAAAGCCAGTACAAATTTGTTAAAGAAAAATCACATTTAACTAATTTGATTATGTTTTTTGATGAAGTAATGGAGATGGTTGATGAAGCTAATCCAGGTGAACATGGACTTCCAAAAGATGTCTGATAAAATGCCACATAATAGGCTTGTCAGCAAAGTAGAAGCCCATGGATTTAAAGGGAAGTGGCAGCATGGATATGAAGTTGGCTGAGTGACAGTAAACGGAGAGTAGTAGGACCAATGCTTTTCTTGATATATATTAATGACCTAGACTTGGGTGTACAGGGCACAATTTCAAATTTTTCAGATGCAACATAACTTGGAAGGATAGTGAACAGTGAGGAGGATAGTAATAAACTTCAAAGGAACATAGATAGGCTGATGGAATGGTTGGACATGTGGCAGATGAAATTTAATGCAGAGAAATGTGAAGTGGTACATTTTGGTATGAAGAATGAGGAGACCCAAAATAATTTAAAGGCACAATTCTAAAGGGGGTGCAGGAACAGAGAGACAAATCTGCACAAATCATTGTAGGTGGCAAGGCAGGTTGAGGATGTGGCTAAAAAGACATACAGGATAATGGCTTTATAAATAGAGGCATAGAGTATGAAAGCAAGGAAGTTATGAGGAACTTTTGTAAAACTCTGGTTCAGCGTCAACTGGAGTATTGTGTCCAATTCTGGACACTGCATTTTAGGAAGGATGTAACAGCTCTCGAAAGGGTGTAGAAAAGATTTATAAGAATGGTTCCAGGGATGAGGGACTCCAGTTACATGAATATATTGAAGAAGATGGGGTTGTTCTCCCTAAAGAAGAGAAGGTTGAGAGGTGATTAAATAGAAGTGTTCAAAAGCATGATGGGTCTAGACAGAGTAGAGAGAAACCATTCTCATTGATGGCAGGGTTGAGAACCAGAAGATACAGACTTAAGGTGATTGGCAAAAGAATCAACAGCGACATGCAGAAAAAAATGTTCATGCAGCGAGTGGTTCGTATCCAAAATGCGCAACCTGAGACTGGATACAGTCGCGCTTTCAAAAGAAAATTGCATAAGCACCTGAAGAGAAAAAATTTGCAGGGCTACGGGGAAAGGGTGTGGGAGTGAAACTAACTGAGTTGCTCATGCAGAGAGACAGCATGCACACGGCAGGCCGAAGGACCTCCTTCTGTGCTGTAGCCATTCTATGATTCTACTCGATGAAATTTCTGCTCATCCAGTACTGGATGCCAGACAAGCAGTTCGTCTGACAATTTAAAAACAGTGGTGGGGTCAAGGGAGGTGGTGGTGAAACAGAGCTTGGTGTCATCAGCGTACATGTGGAAACTGACATTGTGCTTATGGATGATGTCGCTGATCGGCAGCATGTAGATGAGAAATAGGAGGGGGCCTTGGGGTCACCAGAGGTAAAGGTGCAATAGTGGAAAGAGAAGCCTTTGCAGGTGATACGTTGTCTAAAATTAGATAGATAAGAATGGAACCAGGCCAGTCTGATGAAAAGTCATTGGCCTGAACATTAACTCTGATTCTCTCTCCATAGATGCTACCTGGCCTGCTGAGTATTTCCAGCATTTTCTGTTTTTTTTAAAAAAAACAAATGCTTTAACTGGAAACTGGAAATCTATCTACATTTAATGGGCCTGATTAGCAGGTCAGGCTGAGATTCCCCAATTCAACAGTCAAGAAGGGTGTCATTTTTGCATAATTATACAATGTTAATGAGGCCTACATATGCTGGCATCATGGCCTAATTTTTGCACCAAAAGACACAAGTTAGGAAAGCCATAAATTAGCTGCAATCTCCTGACGTCCTGACCTCCAATCATTTCCATGATACCAGTGAAATCTGATGTAATTTATTCCAAAATATGAGTATGTCATACAATTGACATTACTGCATATTGATTTCCTAGTCTTTACATGCACCTATAAAGCTCAAAAAAATAATTTCAGCGTAATATATGGAGGCATATTTCTCAGTCCTACGGCTGAAGTGTTGGGACCAGAGCATTGTGAACTTATTCATTCATACAAATCACAAACAGCCAGACCTGCTGGATCATTGTGACCAATTATCATTTAGTATTAATAGTGAACAACCAGCCTATCATTTGCCTTATGTAAGGAGCTCACCAATGTGGGGGAGTACGGTGGGAGGCTGGAATTCTTCTTGTCATTAGCCTAAAAAGGGCTGCAGAATGGAATTAGAAATTTGCAGCAACTGAATAATTTCCAGCATTTTCATAGGGTGTACATGTCTAAAGGAAGTGGATGGCAAAAGAAATATGGAGTCAGGAAACAGAGTCTAAGGGATGAAATGGCACACCATTCAAAACCTTTGTTTGATGGTGAAGTGGAACTCCTGCTGCACGAGGTGAGTGCGAGGACAGTTGCCCTGTGTGGCATTTCAGGCCATCATCCCAAGAGCGCAACAGGCCTGACAGTAGCAGATAGCTATAACATAAAGATGCTGCCACGATAAAACTGCCCAACAGTGCCATTTGTCAAGTAGATTTCTTGCGAATGAATGCTCCAAATTTACATATTTATTGATGTCCTGTGCAAAACCCTCATTCAAAGCTATGGCTTTTTTGTTGCTTACCATGCATGCCTAAATTCTGGCATGAAAACACATTCAAGCTTTTTTTTATTTGTTCATGGGATGTGGGCAGCGCTGGCTAGGCCAGTATTTATTGCCCATCCCTAATTGCCCTTGAGAAGGTGGTGGTGAGCTGCCTTCTTGAACCGCTGCATTCCTTGGGGTGCAGGTACACCCACAGTGCCAGGATTCCAGGATTTTGACCCAGCGACAGCGAAGGAATATAGTTCCAAGTCAGGATGGCTTGGAGGGGAACTTGCAGGTGTTGGTGTTCCCATGCATCTGCTGCCCTTGTCCTTCTAGTTGGTAGAGGTCGTGGGTTTGGAAGGTGCTGTAGAAGGAGACTTAGTGAGTTACTGCAGTGCATCTTGTAGATTATACACACTGCTGCCACTGTGGTGAGGGGAGTGAATGTTGAAGGTGGTAATGGGGTGCCAATCAAGCGGGCTGCTTTGTCCTGGATGGTGTCGAGCTTCTTGATTGTTCTTGGAGCTACATTCATCCAGACAAGTGGAGAGTATTCCATCACACTCCTGACTTGTGTCTTGTAGATGGTGAACATGCATTGGGGAGACAGGATGTGAGTTACTCGTCGCAGAATTTCTAGCCTCTGACCTGCTCTTATAGCCACGGTATTTATGTGGCTAGTCCAGTCCAGTTTCTGGTCAATGGTAAGCCTGGGATGTTGATGGTGGGGAATTCAGTGATGGTAATGACATTGAACATCAAGGGGAGATGGTTAGATTCTCTCTTATTGGAGATGGTCATTGCCAGGCAGGTAGTGCAGGTTTCTGTTGAGTGCGTCTTGCTCTCTAACAGATCTAACAACTCACAATGGGGCATCCATGAGACACTGTGGATGATCAGTGGCAACAGAATTGTATTCAACCACAATCAGTAACCTCATGGCCGGCATATTCATCACACAACTATTACCATCAAAGTAGGGGACCAACCCTGGTTCAATGAAGAGTGCAGATCAGCATGCAAGGAGTCACACCAGGTACACCTAAAAATGAGGTGCCAACCTGGTGAAGCTACAATACAGGACTACTTGCATGCTAAACAACGAGACAACATGCAACAGACAGACCTAAGCGATCCCAAAACCAACAGATCAGATCAAAGCTCTGTAGTCCTGCCACATCCAATTGTGAATGGTGGTGGACAATTAAACAACTAACAGGAGGAGGAGGCTCCACAAACATCCCCATCCTCAATGATGGGGGAGCCGAACACATCAATGCAAAAGACAAGGCTGAGGCATTTGGAACCATCTTCAGCCAGAAATGTTGAGTGGATGATTCATCTCGGCCTCTTCCTGAGGACCCACCATCATTGACATTGGCTTCAGCCAATTCGATTCACTGAAAGCACTGGATACAGCAAAGGCTATGGGTTCTGACAACATCTTGGCTGTAGTAATGAAGGCTTGTGCTCCAGAACTAGCTGCACCCTTAGCCAAGCTGTTCCAGTACAGCTGCAACACTGGCATTTAGCCAACAATGTGGAAAATTGCCCAGATATGTCCTATCCACAAAAAAAAGGACAATCCGGCCAATTGCCATCCCATCAGTCCACTCTCAATCATCAGCAAAGTGATGGAACATGTAATTGAGAGTGCTATCAAGCAGCACTTCCACAGCAATAACTTGGTCAGTGACACTTAGCTTGGGTTCCACAAGGTGCTCTCAGTTCCTGAGCTCCTTACAGCCTTGGTCTAAACATGGTCGTGAGAGCTGAATTTCAGAGGTGAGGTGAGAGTGACTACCCTTGACATCAATGCAGCATTTGATTGAGTGCGATATCAAGGAGGCCTGGCAAAATTGAAGTCAATGGGAATCAGGGGTGAAACTCTCCACTGGTTAGACTCTTACCTAGCACAAAGGAAGAGGGTTGTGGTTGTTGGAGGTCAAACATCTCAGCCCCAGGGCATCACTGCAGGAGTTCCTCAGGGTAGTGTCCTAGGCTTAACCATCTTCAGCCGCTTCATCAATGACCTTTCCTCCATCATAAGATCAGAAGTGGGGAACTTTGCTGATGGCTGCACAGTGTTCAGTATTATTCACGGCTGCTCAGATACTGAACCAGTCCATGCCCACATACAGCAAGACCTAGTCAATATTCAGCTTGAATTGATAAGTGGCAAGTAACATTCATGCCAAGCCAGTGCGAGGCAATGACCATCTCCAACAAGAGAGAATCTAACCATCTCCCCTTCAGGTGAAACAGCATTACCATCACTGAATCTCCTGCTGTCACGATCCTGAAGGTTGCCATTGAGCAAAAACTGAACGGGACTGAACATATAAATACTGTGGCTATAACAGCTGGTCAGAGGCCGGGAATTCTGTGTCAAGTATCTCATCTCCTGACTCCCCAAAGCAGGAAGATATTAATGGTCTGATCAAGTGAGCAGTAAAGTGCCAAATGGAATTCAATCCAGGGAAATGTCAAGTAATGCATTTGGAGAGGACAAACAAGACCAGGGGATATATAATAAATAGTAGGATACTGAGCAGTGTAGAGGAACAAAGGGACCTTTTTTGTTTTTTTTTACTCTGTATCTAACCCCTTTTTTTTTAAGGTAGCCTTTCTACCCCAGGCCCCTTTTATGGGTATGTTATGTCGAGGGGACCTTTATTCCTCAAGTCCCCTTTATATACATTTTAAAAATAATTTTATTAAAATCGAATAAATTAAAATGCCATTCTCGGCGTCAAAGATGCACTCCAGTCCCTGTGGTGCCCACCGGTTGCGGAAGGCCTCAAGCATACCGGCAGACACCGCTCCTTCTCCAGGGACACCCGGGCGCAAACGTAACCAGGGAAGAGGGGCAGGCAATCAGGGCGGACGGACCCCCTCGACGGCCCGCAGCCTGGACCTGTGAATTGCCACCTTGGCCAGGCCCAGGAGCAGACCGACAAGGAGATCCTCCTCCCGGCCCATGCCCCTCCGCACCAGGTGCCCAAAGATCAGGAACATGGGGCTGAAGTGCAACCAAAACTTGAGGAACAGCCCCTTCAAATACTCAAAGAGGGGCTGCAACCTTGCACACTCCATATACACATGGAACACGGACTCGTCCAGGCCGCAGAAATTACAGGCGGCCTGAGAGTTCGTGAACCTGCTCAAAAGCCTATTGCACGGGACTGCCCTGTGCAGCACCCTCTACCCCAGGTACCTGATGTAAAGGGGAAGAATTCCCGCGTACAGAGACCTCCACCGGGATTTCCCCTCGCCGCCAGATGGCAACACGGACCACCAGCTGATGAGGGCGAGGAAGTGGAGAGTGTGCAGGAGCAGCCCGTACAGGAAACCCCTACGACAAAAAGACTTTGGAGTGCATGTTCACAGATTTCTGAAGCTTGCACAACATGTAGATGAAGTGATTAAGAAGGCATATGGGATACTTTCCTTTATTCACTGAGGCATAGAATATAAGAGCAGGGAGGTTTTGCTAGATCTGTATAGAACACCAGTTAGCCCATAGCTCAACTACTGTATACAGTTCTGGTCACCACAGTATAGGAAGGATGTGAACGTTGAGGGGCTGATAAAATTCAGCCTCGAGTATATAAAGTGTATCATCAACCTATTGCCATCAAAACACAGTCCAATTAAAAACACATTTCTCCCTGTAAGTAAAGTAGCTAAGCATACAAACATCAATGGAGAGCAGCACAACTGTATTAGCTAGCTAGCAAGGAAAATAGTATTCAATGCCAATGTGAATTATTTTTGTTGACAAAAATTCAGTTCATCACAGTGTTCCCTGAAATCTAAGTAATCAAATTTCCACACTTGGCAATAGAGTCCTTGGTTTACTGCTTATAATCATTTTTTACAACCAGTGCTAATTTTTTAAGTTTGATAAAACTTGTATTAACTATGTTTAAACTTAGTCTGATGACTAAGTGGTTAGCACCACAGCCTCACAGCTCTGGCAACCCGGGTTCGGTTTTGGGTACTGCCTGTGGGGAGTTTGCAAGTTCTCCCTGTGACCACATGGGTTTCTGCCGGGTGCTCCGGTTTCCTCCCACAACCAAAGACTTGCAGGTTGATAGGTAAATTGGCCATCGTAAGCTGCCCCTAGTGTAGGTAGCTGGTAGGAGAATGGTGGGGATGTGGTAGGGAATATGGGAGTAATGTAGGATTAGTATAAATGGGTGGTTGTTGGTCGGCACAGTCTCGGTGGGCCGAAGGGCCTGTTTCAGTGCTGTATCTCTCTATGACTCTATAACTTTAGCAACCAGACAGAAACCGATAATAATAACTTCTGTAGTTTTGTTTTGAAAACTTCTACCTTCTCATAAAACTCAAATCAGTTTCCATCCTAGTGGTTAAGAATGTGCATCCACCTATGCTAACCAGATCATCAGTAGCCGAGGAATCCCTCAAATTTTGGGGAGATGGGAGAAATAAAGGGAAAAGGGGGGAAAGTCTTTGAAGCAGCTTATTAACATGCAGATGCACAAGATTGGGATTTAATTTGAAATTTCATAACTTTAATTTCATTATTAGAACATCAAACCATGGCCAGTTTTACTGACTTTTACACATTGGCATAAGTTTTTTTTTAATACTTTTCTCTGAAATTCTCTTCCTTTCTGAAGGCAATGATTCTCTTTAGGAGAGTACAGTTCCATGGGAAATGGTTACTCTTCACCGTGTGATTCAAAACTACAATTTTCATCAAATTACCACCTTCTGCATTGTTTAGCATCCATTGAAGGGAGTTCAATACCTGCTGAGAGTAAATTTGCAGGACTTCCATGCATGCACCAGTACTGAGAAGAATTAGCTGAGCAATTATAGCAAGGGGTGTAATCAAGGGACACCACTCACAAAATAAACAACAGTCTCTTCATCTGCTCTCGCCTCGGCCTCTCTCTCTCTTCCCTGCAGCATCCATTTGCATTCACTCAATCACTCCCTGAAACACCCGAAAACAGCAGGGGAAACCGATCCCAGTGCGCCTGCTCTGCGAGCTGCCAATCAGCGCTCACCCCGCCTGGGTAACCCACCGTCAGACACACAGGATTGGCAGATCCATATGTTGGGCAACCCTGACCTAGCCCGATGCCCTGATGATCTCGATCCTTTCTTACTGTCACTCCTGGTAATGTTCAATGTCTTGTGCAAGCCTTTAAACCTGCATTTTAAAATAATCTAGCTGCTAGGCTATTTTAAAACACAAGTTTAAAGGCTTGGAGCAAGACAATTAAAATTACCACAGACCTCAAGATTTTTACCATATACACTGATATCCGTGTACGGACACGTTGCCGACCCCTGCTCTAAACCCCTTCATAAACTCTGTTCCCTAACCACCAATTCAATTCCCCTCTCCGACCACCGTCTCAGGTTGGAAAAGACTGTTTGTGCAACCTTGGCGTCCCATTTGACAAAAAAGCAGTTTGAGCTTGCATAACAGCTTTTGGTGGAAGCTACTTGTGCTGGAAGCTGAGACATCAGCCATCAGATACTGTGTCATGGTTGGACCCACAAGAATGTTGATGGAGTTAGCCACCAGTACCATGCTAGAAAGGAGAGATTCCTAAGCTGAGAACAGAAGGTGCCAGCAAAACTCAACAGATCTGGCAGCATCTGTGAAGAGAGAAACAGAATTAACATTTCAGGTCTGCGACCCTTCATTAGAATTGGCAGAAGTTAGAAATGTAACAATCTTCGAGCAAGTGCAAGGGACGGGGGGTGGTGGGGGGGGGGGGGGTGGGGAAGAAGAACAAGAAGGAAAGGACTGTGATAGGGGGTAGAGATTAAATGACAGATGTCATGAAACAGAATGCAAATGGAGTACTCAATAGTTGAAGCAAAAGACAAAGCTAATGGCAGAATAATGGACAGCTCTGTACGAAAGCAAAAACATGAAAACTAAGTTTAAGACAAGCACATGGTTAAAAAATAAATAAATAAAAGAATATATATAAAAAGTTAAATAAAATAACAAGAATAAATAAACAAAAAATAATGGGGCCCATGGTCTGAAATCATTGAACTCAATATTGAGTCCAGAAGGTTGCAGAATGTCTAATAGGAAGATGAGTTGCTGTTCCTCGAACTGCTTTTTTTTCTGTTTTCCATGACTCTTCTGATGCCCTACATCATTTTGACAGTTTCCAGTTTCCTGGCCCTAACTGTCTCCTGTTCACTATGAATGTCCAACTTCTCTATATCTCCACCCCGCAGGATGGTTTGAGGGTTCTCTGCTTCTTCCTTGAACAGAGGTCCAACCAGTCTCCATCCACCACCACCCTCCTCCACCTGGCTGAACTGTTCTCACATTGAACAACTTCTCCTTCAACTCCACACACTTCCTTCCAGTAAAAGGTGTTGCTATGGGTACCTGCATGGGTCCTAGTTATGCCTTTTTTTTGTGGGATATGTCAAATATTCCTTGTTCCAGCCCTACTCAGACCCCCTTCCTCAACTATTTTTCCAGTACATTGATGATTGTATTGGTGCCGCTTCCTGCTCCCAGAACTAGAAAACTTTATCAACTTTGCTTCCAATTTCCACCCTTCTCTCACCTTTACATGGTCCATCTCTGACATTTCCCTTCCCTTCCTTGACCTCTCTGTCTCCATCTCTGGGGATAGGCTGTCCACTAATGGTCATTATACACCCACCGACTCCCACGGCTACCTTGACTACACTTCCTCACACCCAGCCTCCTGTAAGGATTCCATTCCATTCTCCCAGTTTTTCTGTCTCCGACGCATCTGTTCTGAGGATGCAACCTTCCACAACAGCGCCTCTAATATGTCTTCCTTTTTCCTCAACCGAGGATTCCCCGCACTGTGGTTGACAGGGCCCTCAACTGTGTCCCACCCATTTCCAACACTTCTGCCCTCACCACTTCCCCTTCCTTCCAGAACCACGACAGGGTTCCCCTTATCCTCACTTTCCACGCCACCAGCCTCCACATTCAAAGGATCATCCTCTGCCATTTCTGTCACCTCCAGTGTGATGCCACCACCAAACACATCTTTCCCTCCCCACCCCGGTCAGCATTCTGAAGGGACCATTCCCTCCGCGACATCCTGGTCCACTCCTCCATCACACCCAACACCTTGTCCCTTTCCCATGCAATCACAGGAGGTTTAATACCTGCCCTCTCACCTCACCATCCAAGGCCCCAAACATTCCTTCCATGTAAAGCAGTGATTTACTTGTACTTCTTTCAATTTTGTATACTGTATATGCTGCTCACAGTGCAGCCGCCTCTACACTGGGGAGACCAAACGCAGATTCGGTGACCACTTTGCAGAACACCTCTGCTCAGTCTGCAAGCATGCTCCTGAGCTTCCAGTTGCTTGCCATCTTCATTCTCCACCTTGTTCCCATGCCCACATTCCTGTCCTCGGCCTGCTGCAGTGTTCCAGTACACATCAATGCAAGTTCGAGGAACAGCACCTCAATTTCTGATTAGGCACTCTACAGCCTTCTGTACTCAATATTGAGTTCAATAATTTCAGACCATGAAGTCCATTTTTTTGAATTATTTTTATTTTAATACATATATATTCTTTTTTTTAAATTTATTTTTTTTAACCATGTGTGAGTCTTAAACTTATTTTTCATGTTTTTGCTTTCGTACAGAGCTGTTCATTATTCTGTCATTAGCACTCTCTCTGGACTCGTGATTTGTTTTTTTGCTGCAACTATTTAGCACTCCATTTGCATTCTGTTCTATGACCTGTGTCATTTAATCTCTACCCTCTCCATCCTATCATAATCCTTCCTTCTTTTTCTTCTTCCCCCTTTCACTTGCTCAAACTTTCTAACTTTTGCCAGTTCTGATGACGGGTCACAGACCTGAAACGTTAACTCTGTTTCTCTCTCCACAGATGCTACTAGACCTGCTGAGTATTTCCGACACTTTCTGTTCTCATTTCAGAGTTCCAGCATCCGCAGTATTTTGCTCATCTATTCGGATAGATTCCTAGTTCTGCACCATGTTGGTGCCAGATTCCAGCATGTGCATTGTGGAACAACAGTGATGTACTAGCAATGGCACTGGATTGGTAAGTTAATACCTAGGAAATATGAGTTCAGATCTCACTGTGATAGGTGGGGGCTTTTAATTAACTAGGAATTGAAAACTATGATTGATTATTATTAAAAACCCATCTGATTCACTAATGCCCTTCAGAATTGGCTCTTAACTGCCCTCTAACAAACCACTCAGCTCAAGGGCAATAAGGAAGAGACAACAAATGCTAGCCTGCCAGTGATTCTTGCATTGCATGAAAGAATTAAAAAAAAAACAAATGAATGCTAGCTTTCTGGTAGGCTTTGAAAGCACCAAGCATCTCATTGTACATCCATCTGTGTGCTTTTATAGCCTGGCCATCGAAGTCCTCATCTGAGTCCTCCACAACAGAAATCCTGTATGGCCTTGCCCTGCAGCAAGCTGGCACCCGCACTCTCCTTGCCCCTCACCTGGCTGCTGTGCACTCATGTCCATTGTCTCACACATGCAGATCCCGCCTTTATGCTGTCCTCCAAATTACATGCAGTGTCAGTGTCTGAGATAGTGGCTGTGAGTGTGAAATCAAGTGACGGTGCAAATTCATCATCACTGTCTACTTGCTGTTTCTCCTCTGCCTGGCCGGGTTGCTCCTCTTGGGAACCTGAAAGGAATAAAGCACAAGGATAAGGTTGAGGGGAGAGGTGAATCTAAGAAGTACATTCTTACACCATCTGCAGCTTGTAAGTCATAAAAGATTGCAGGATGTGGGAAAGTGGGATATGAGAAGGAGAATTAAGTGTCAGAATACCATCAATTTCAATGGATTCAGCACACCTGGCAGCCACAGACTTGGCAATGACAGTTCTGATAATGGACAGCACCATCTCCTGCATGGGGATCAAAACATGCAGGCTCACCTTTTCCCCTCCAGTTAGTTCCTGCTGCCTTTGATTGTGCACCACCTTCTCCTGCAAGAGAGTGGGAAGTGTGTCAGTCAGTGTTGTGCAATCTGTTTGGATGATGTGGCTGTTATAGTTGAATAGCTGGCAGTGGATGCAAGCTGTGAGATGTGGGTGTAAGGCTTGCAACAGTGCTAGGCATGAGGGTGAGGGGAAGCACATGTAAGTTAGGTATGAGTCCAGATTGATGGGAATTGTCGGTACGTGAGTGAAGAGCATGTGGTGAATTGAGCAGTGACTGAGGCAAGTGGTGCAGTTGGTTAGATGGGGCATTTGAAGATGCATTCATTGACCTTGACCATTCATGCAAGATCATTAAACTCCTTGCAGCACTGTATCCAGGTCCTCAGGGCTAAACACCTGCTGTTGACCTCCATGGCTCAGTGCTCCTATTGACTTCTGACCCTGTAGCTGGAGGGCCTCCTGCTCCCCTGCAGATAAAAGACATCTCTCCTCCTTTCCATCTCTTCCACCAAGATCTGCAGTGCAGCACTGGAAAACCTTGGTGCACGCTCTTTCCCATGGTCAGCCATTGTTCTTTGTTTTAGACGATGTTATCACTTCCAGCAGCCACAATGCACTTTCAATTTGATGCAGGCCAGCTTTAAGCAGTATTGATTACATTTAAGTAGTGCTAGCAAGTAATGATATTGGGCCCCCTGCTGACGCGTGCAGCCAATGAACAGTGCAGTTAGTGATGGCGACACACAGAAATCATGCACAGGCAGCATGAAGTTGGTGTGCTGCTGCATTACATTGAAAAGGCAATTGCACTTCAGGGGACAATTTTATGCTCTCCCCCGTGTCAGGTTTGGAGGTGAGGAGAGTGTATAATCGGGTGGGATAGTGGTGGTGGGAGTGGAACCCGCCACCTTCCCACCACTATTCAAATTAAGGCTGGGGAGGGAAGGCCTGTGACCAGCCTTCCCGCCCCGCTGTCAATTGAGACCCTCAAGTGGGCAATTAATGCCCAATTAAAGGCCTTATCCCGCCATTGCCAGAATTAGCCCAGTGACGGGCAGGCTTGTCCCTGCACAGGGAGCATGCCAAGCAAACCGGTGCAGGTTGCTTGCCGGCTCCAGGTTGGGGAGGTCCCTCGTTAAAAGGTACTTAGTGCCTGAACGAGAGACCCAGCATTGGGAAGGGTTGCCCGCTGAGAACCATCACCCTGCCCTTACTGCTGACCCCCCTACACCTGCCTCCACCGTGACCCCCAACCTGTGAAACTCCTACAACTAAGACTTACCTCTGGCCTGGTTCCGGGGCCTCAGGTGGGTGCTCTACCAGCGGCAGCCACCGCCTCTGTGGTGATGCTGCTCAGTGAAAGAGCTGGCGACCTCTGATTGGCCAACAGCTCTCAGCAGGTGGGACTTACATCACCGCCATGCACTTGAGTACCCAATGGGCACTTGATTCAGCAGGCCTTCCCCAGATGAGGTGATGCAGGGCTCTCGCCAGCGCTTTTGCCTGTGGTCAAGTACCCCATCACCAAGACAGAACCCTAGCACATGATCCTCGTGCCTTTTCAAAGTAATGCAGCAGCACACCAGATATCATTTGTCACCACGAAACTGAACCTTTTACCTGACAAACTGTAATCATATTAGAATCTGGTGTTCAGTAATGAATCAAATTAAAGTTTGCTTTCTCCGTATTTATTAAGTAGCTCCAGTCCCTTGTTTACATGCAGAACATTGCAGTCTCATATTTGTTAGGCAATCTACATAAAGATAATTTTGTATAGACAGTTTTAAAGTGAATTCACATTTTCTGTATGTTGCATATAACCCAGTTCTTTACGCTAAAATGCTTAGCATAATTAAAAAGCAATAATTGTATTACAATATTCATGGTAATGTAAGTTTCCTCTACAAAGTATATACCCTTTCATTTTTTTATGTTGTAATCCTTCAAGAACAAATATCCACACAATGTCCTTTCCTCCAATTTGACTATTTCATCTGTTCTTGTATATTTTATCCCAAAGGTTCTAGGTGTAAAAAAATAGAGCTTTCTTGGGTTGATTGAAGAGAACTGGAGAGAAGATAAAAGTCTGTTATTTATTTAAATGGATTTATCTAGGGTTCTGTTCACCATCTGAAAACGTTTATGAACGATTTGTCTTGGTCTTTTTAAATATTATTTATCAATCTTCAATCATCAGAAGCAAAAACAAGAATTAGCAAAAATGCACCTTCCATGTTCATGTATCAACAGCCATTGTTTTATTTGTCATAAACCCATTGCTTTATTTGTACTGTCAGTACTAACCTGCAATAATACAATTAAAATAAGTATTTAAGATAGCACAAACACCATGTTGGAAAGATAACGATTTCTATGGTTGGACCGAGATCCGGTTTTCCGTGATTTCAAACTACAGGTAACCAAGTAGCAACAACACGTAGAGATTATAGGTTACTTATTAAAGCTTGTTTTGTATCGAGGTTTTGTCATGTACTGACATTCAGTAATGTGCGTTTTAAATGCAGAATACTTTCAAAATACTCAATTGGCATATGGGATCAAAGCAATATAAACGGAGAAATGCTGCAGCATCCTTTTTGTTAGCCTTCTTATGCTTCATTTTCAAACAACAAAAACTTCAGTTTAAAACAGGCTAAGCTTTGAAAAGGCGCAATCTCAGAGTCGGCCAAAGCTATTTGAAATGCATCAGTTTAATGCTGCGGTGTCTACCGATGGTCATTTCCAGAAATGTGCTTTAACATTAGTCCAATGTGCCACAGACTTCAAATATGGAATTTCCTAGATATCTCACCATCTAATGATCATAAATAAATTCAGAACGATTTTATGCAGAATGTTATGCAGAAAGGCCATAGCAAGCCCACAGCATAAAGATCGCTCCTTAACGTTTAACTACAAATATATTAGATACTTTAGATTACAAGAATCTGTCTTAGATCAATAAAAAGTACAGTGCATTCGTCCAATTTACCACTAGATTAACGCAGCAGGTACGTCTAGCTTATTCCCTGACAATGCTATGCGTACGTATATTTTCGAATAAAGTGCGAAACCAAATGCTCCAAATACCTGGTGTGCTTGCTGACATGTGCGTGAAGCGCTGTCATATAACCTTAACTTTCGATACCGTTTAAAATAAAATACAGCGTAGAGAAAGATCGGCTAAAAGGGCTGGCGTTTCAGTGATCTTGCACAATTGTGAGACTGGCTCATGATGCAGTCATCTAAACCGTATCAGTTTCTGGAAAGCCTGCTTGAAGTCTTCGTTGGACATGGTGTATATGATAGGATTGATGAGTGAATTTAGATATCCCAACCAATTGAAGAAGTCAAAGATGGCATGATGGAACCAGCAAGCTTCCTTGCAGATGGGCAGCACCAGGGTGATGATGAAGAAGGGCAGCCAGCACACAATGAAGGCCCCTAAGATTATCCCTAAAGTTTTCGTCGCCTTCCTCTCCCTGGCCGCCGAGATCCGCTTCCGTTCCAACAGAGCATCAGAAACTTTGACTTTGACGTAGTTTAAATAAACAGGAGAACCGGAGTCGCTGGAAGGCTCGTTAGCCCGAGAGTTTACCGAAGAAAGTGAAGATGATCCCGGAGAGTCGTTGACCAGTTGAGCGGTGGTCAGCCTCTTGCCTGTCTTCTTTGGTGTCTGTTTCAGGATTCTGGACCTCGCCTCCACGTAGATTCTCCCATACAGAGCGATTAGCAGCAACGTGGGGATGTAGAAGGCTCCGAAAGTTGAGTATATGGTGTAGAAGATTTGGTCGGTGTTGACCATGCAGTGCATCAGCTCTCCTGCTTTGGCTTGTCTCCAGAATAAAGGTGGGATGGAAATACAAATGGAGATCACCCAAACGGTGACTATCATCCCAGCGGCTCTCTCCGGGGTTCTCTTAGTCGAGTACTCAACGGCATCTGTGATGGCCCAGTATCTGTCCAAAGCGATCACACATAAATGGAGGATTGAGGCGGTGCAACAGGTGATGTCTGAGGACAACCAGATATCACAAACTATCTGCCCTAAATTCCAGGTCCCGCTGACAGTATAGACAATGCTTATAGGCATCACTAATATAGAGACCAGGAGATCAGTGACCGCCAGGGAGGCGATCAGGATATTGGCAGGAGTGTGCAGCTTCCTGGCTTGGTAGATTGTGGCAATTACAAACCCGTTGGACAATACAGTCGCCAGGGTTATGAGGCATAGGAAAACCGAGACAGAAATGCCCAATGCTGAAATGCCACCCCCACCAGGAGTGTCTAATTTTGTGCTGCAGTTTATGTTCTTCGAATGGGTTTGCAAATCAACGCTGTTTTGTTCCAGACACCCGGTTGATTGGTTCATCATTCCCCAGATTGGGAATCACAAAATCGATGAGAACAATAAACCGCGCCTCTTGGGATGGATACGCACGTGCATTACTTCCCAATATTCAGTGACAGTTACGCTAAGATGTCTTGTGGACAAAATTGCACGGTGCCACTTATTGGCAGCGAGCAAGTGAGAGTCTGCATCAGAGTGACTGAATCAAGTGGCCGTGTTCAGAATCGTTCGTGTGCAGCACATACTGTCTGCAAGAAGAAAAGGCGAACGGCAGGTACTCCCAAACACTTCGGTTACCCGCTCTGCTGCAGAGTGGCGCGACAGCCTGAACACCGTGCAACTGCTTTAATATGTAAACTTCTTCATGCTCAAATTAATCCTTGCTGGGCCATTCACTTTCATCTCACTTGAGAACAATTGTTCGACTGACTTTCGCCTTTCAACTGTTCAACACAGTTTTTATTAAATAATCTAAATAAAGATTAATTGCCACTTCCGGGTGAATATACTTCATCTGTAATCTTCATCTTAAATGCTGACAATATCCAGGGTCCATCAAGTTCTTTTTCATTTATATGCCAGTTTGCATAGCGTTTGTAGATCTCGACACAAGTCAAATATTTTCTTTGGGTTCTTGGAGTGTTTTCCTCTGAACTGGTTCAGATTCAGCCGCTGGTGTATTTTGGGTTAGAATACAACGGTATTTAGTGCAGCTTGTAGGTAAATGTGTCTGGTCCGCACTCTTCACGTTGTTTTATAGCGTCCCTCCCACACGGATAGGGAGTCTGAGCAAACTGAAACACTCCCTCCGCTTCCAGTCCTACTGCATAACAAAGCGCCTCCTCAGGGTCATAGTGCTCCTTCATCTTTCTTCATCTGCTTTCTGGACCAGATTCGTTGGGGAAATGACTATCAGAAAGGCTGCGCTGGTTGGCGTACAGAGACTGTAGTGAGGATTCTGATGGAAGGATGTTTACGACAGTCCACTGGTAAATTATCCTTTTGCACGTTTTACCATCTACACTTTTCAGTTACTCCCGCTACCCAATTCCCCCTTTCTCCCCTGAAAGCGGAATTAAACACACAAATCAAATTCAGTGTCGTTCACCGTGTTGTATGTAGGTTTACCTGAGGCTGTTAGGAATTGATGTTGAAATTAGGCAAAGCATCAATAACGATGCATTAAACTTGGATCCCATAAAGGAAATTTAGTGGTAATGTCAATGTGAAGCTTAGACTTTTGTGCATCCTCCACTGTTTATAGATTTCCGCTTCCTTATTTATCATACTTAGTTAAGGCGTTTCTTGATAAATCCCTGAAGATATAGTTAGTCAAAGTGGGAAAGTGGCTAACTGCATTACGGTTCAGCGAAGCTGCAACGCCACGTCAATACACCTTGCTGTATATATTATACTCGGAGTGTCAGAAAGGGGGAAATGCCGTATAAGTCGCTAAAAAAGAACCGTGTGAGAGCCACACAAAACTTGAGGGCTCCAGGGTAAAGCAGAAAGCAATCACACCCGAATTTGTCCAGTTTCCTGTAAATGAGTTTCTTTATAATTCACATTAAACTGCTTGAATCAACACTTTGTGCGTCTCGTTACTTTCCTGGTTGCTTTCTTCTCTCCTGCTTGGCCATTTACATTTTACCTCCAAATGTGAAACGAGAGAGGTTGCAGAGTGGACTCGTTACGGGGCACATTGGATGGTATTGTCTCTGGACAGGACAGGTCCGTCTTAATCACTCAGCACTGCCACTGGGTCTCTCACATCTCTCAATCTCTTGTACTCTGCCGACAGTCTAGACGTTGCCTGTTCTCGGAAATGCTTTTAAATAGGCTGACATAACCGAGCTATTTCGCAGACATTGAGCAATTTTTGTTGCAAAAATAGCAATAATAAAATTCGGAAAGCCGAAAATGGTCAGAGGCGATTGCCTGTCTGGCAAGCAAAATAAACAAACAGATAATCTGTGGCATTAATGAGTAAATATTATTCTCAATACTATTATAAGAGTGTCCGTAATTATAAAATGACCTTAATGCGCTGAAGCACAAAATAAAGCAAACAGCTTAGTAATATCCAGTATATATCATTTCGAAAGTTCTGTTTTAAGAACATGTTTCCCTGGCTCTGTTAAATATTTTGCAACTTTCCTTTTTTATTTAGACTTTCCCGAAAATATATTTGGGGTCAGATCACGTACTGCTACTGTTGAAAACATGTCTATCTAATAAACTGCGTCCCTAAATAATTTGTTGATCATGATATACAGGCTGACAGAATCAGAGGTAACTGTAAACGTGTTCATTCAATACTGTTTGTTAATTTGCTAACTGTCGAATTCATAAACTCCAGCACTGGAAAAATATAACCTATCAGCACTCAACAGTTAAGTTAAAAAATCCAAACTCAACAATAGTGCTGTGGGGGAAAAGTAATGGCAATTCTCTGATTGACATAATTGATTTCAAAAATGGGCACTGGTGATGAGACGCCCTCTTCAGCAAACATCGGATCTACTGATAATGGGACGCAAACTTCAAGCCCCATTCTATACAACTTTCGTATGTTTGTATCATGGGATATCTCTCCCTGCTGCACAAACTCCTTAGCATTAAATGTGGCCATTTCTTTTGTTCCTAGCACTGTAGAGGAAAACAGAAGAGTACAAGAAAACCTGTTTGTTTACCCTTCCACAATTTAGAGGTCAATTTTCCCTCCCGTTTTCCAAATTTCCCGTTTGTCTGGCAGTTCAGATCCCAGACAAGCCCCCAATTGGTTACGGCCACCTGGTGAGGGTGGTTTGCACTGTCAACTCCCACCTGACTGCAGCAAGTATTTTTTGGTTATGAGGGTATAACCCTAACTTGTTTTATTTGTCAAATGAACAGCTGCCTTGTGGGCGTCTCGGGAGAGACCACGGCTAAGGGAGTAAACCCTAACAGAAAATCCGGAGTGGAACCCCGTAGGCGGTCATGTGTCACCTTTGGCATGTTTCCGGCAGTTCCTGCAGCCATACCGGTGCCAAACGTCGTGCTCTGCACTCCTTTGGACCCCACCAGAAAGGCCGAGAGGGGGGTTTTGACGCTTGGGCAACTCTCAACCTCCATACATTCGCCCAGGCATGCGCCATGGAGAGGTCACTCCATAGTTGCCTCACAGCGACTGACACCACTGACCACCTCTAGGCGCTTACCCATTGTCTCTCGAGACAAGGAGGCCAAAGAAAGAAAGAAAGAAAGAAAGATACGCAGAATGAAAAGCCTAGCAAGACAGAAGTTGAGCAGGGGCAGAAATTTGCTTTTGTTCCGTTCTAAGTCTAAGATTTCGTGACTACAGACACTATACGGCATTGCCATCCTAAGATTTATGCAAAACACGCTGCTCACATTCTAACTCGCAGCAAGTCGTGTTCATCCATCACTCCTTCATTCGCTGACCAACCTTGGCTTGCACTTCCCCCATGCCTCAAATTTAAAATCTTCCTCCTTGTGTTCAAATCCCTCCATTGCCTCGCCCTTTCCTATCTCTCCAACCTGCTCTAGCCTTACAAACCTCAGAGAATTCTGCCTTCATCCAATTCTGACCTCTTGTGCATCCTCCAATTACTTCACCCCACGATTGGTGGCTATGTAGACTTCAGCTATGTAGGCCCTAACTTCTGGAATTCTGTCCCTAAACCTCTCTCCACCTCTTTTTGCTCTTTTAAAATTCTGCTTAAAACTCTCCTCTTTGGCCAAGGGCTTGGTCAGTTGTCCTAATATCTCCTTACGAGGTTTGGTGTAATTTTTTGTCCGATTACACTCCTGAGAAGTTCTTTTAGACATTTTATGCCATTGAAGGTGCTATATAAATGCAGGCTATTGTTACTCGCTACCTGCAGAACTGATAACATAATGAACAGCACAGATCTGCAGTGCTTAAAACTACAGCACAAAGATTGTTGGGCAAATACTGAATGTTAATGTTATAGGTTGATGGCTTTAAAAAAATGAATCTCTATCTTTATAGAATTTGCAAATATTGAAGAAACTTGAACTCCTTTAACATCTCACAAGAATGCACAGCATGATATATTCAGAGCAGAATGTGTAAAAGAGTATTCATGCCCAGAAGTTTATCACACATTCTATTTACACTAATAAAGTATAAATGGGAGGTGGTGGGGTAGTGGAATTGTCACTGGGCTAGTAAGCCAAAAACCCAGGGTATTGCTTTGGGGAAATAGGTCTGAATCCCACTATGGTAGAAGGTGGAACTTGAATTCAATTAATAAAAATCTGGAATTAAAAAAACTGGGATGCCATGAAGTAATTGTTGATTTTTGTAAAAACCCATCCCCGGTCACTAGTGGCCTTTAGGAAAGGAAATCTCTTGGCCTTAGCTGGTCTGGCCTACATGTAACTCCAGACCCATAGCAATGTGGTTGACTCTTACATGCCCTCTGAAGTGGCCACTCAGTTGTATCTAACCACTATGAAGTCAATAAGGAATGAAACTGGACAGACCACCTGGAAATGACAATGGCAAACACAGCCCTGTTGACCCTGCAAAATCCTTCTTACTAACATCTGGTGGATTGTGCCAAAGTTGGAAGAGCTGCCCCACAGACTAGTCAAGCAATAACCTGACTCACCGAATCATACCTTACAATGTCCCAGACACTGCCATCACCATCCCAACAGCAGGACAGAGGTGGCAGCACAGTGATATACAGGCGAGAGGGAGTTACCCTGGGAGTCCTTAATATCAACTCCAGCCCCCATGAAGTCTCATAACATCAGGTCAAAGATGGGCAAGGAAATCTCCTGCTGATTACCACCTATTGCTCTGTCCATCAGCTGACGAATCAGTACTCCTCCATGTTAAACAGAAGTTGGCGGAAGCACTGAGGGTGGCAAGGGTGCAGAATGCACTCTGGGTGGGGGACTTCAATGTTTACTACTGACCGAGCTGGCTGAGTCCTAAAGGACATAGCTGATAAAGTGGGTCAGCGGCAGGTGGTGAGAGAACCAACAAGAGGGAAAAATATACTTGACTTCGTCCTCACCAAACTTCCTGCCACAGATGCATCTATCCATGCATTGGTAAGAGTGACCACAGCACAGTCCTTGTGGAGACGAACTCTCACCTTCACATTGAGGATACCCTCCATCGTGTTGTGTGGCACTACCACTGTGCTAAATGGGATAAATTTCAAGCCGATCTAGCAATGCAATACTGGGCATCCATGAGGCGCTGTGGGCCATCAGCAGCAGCAGAATTGTACTCAACCACGATCTGTAACCTCATGGCCCGGCATATCCCCCACCCTACCATCATCATCAAGCTAGGAGACCAACCCTGGTTCAATGAAGAGTGCAGGAGGACATGCCAGGAGCAGCACCAGGCATACCGCAAAATGAGGTGTCAACCTGGTGAAGCTTCAACCCAGGACTACTTGCATGCTAAACAGCGTAAGCAACATGTGATAGACAGAGCTAAGTGATCCCATAACCAACGGATCAGATCTAAGCTTTACAGTCCTGCTACATACAGATGTAAATGGTGGCAGACAATTAAACAACTAACAAGAGGAGAAAGCTCCACAAATATCCCCATCCTCAATGATGGGGGAACCCAGCACATCAGTGCAAAAGATAAGGCTGAAGAATTTGCAACAATCTTCAGCCAGAAGTGCCGTGTTGATGATCCATCTTGGCCTCCTCCTGACGTCCCCAGCATCATAGATTCACTCTGTGTGATACCAAGAAATGACTGAAGGCACTGGATATTGTAAAGGCTATGGGCCCTGACAACATTCCGGAAATGGTACTGAAGACCTGTGCTCCAGAACTTGCCACGCCCCTATCTAAGCTGTTGCAGTACAGCTACAACATTGGTATCTATCCAGCAATGTGGAAAATTGCCCAGGTATGTCCTGTACACAAAAAGCAAGACAAGTCCAACCCGGACAATTACCGCCCCATCAGTTTACTCTCAATCATCAGTAAAGTGATGGACAGTGTCGTCGACAGTGCTATCAAGTGGCACTTGCTAAGCAATAACCTGCTCAGTTACGCTCAGTGTGGGTTCCGCCAGGGCCACTCAGCTCCAGACCTCATTACAGCCTTGGTTCAAACATGGACAAAAGAGGTGAGGTGAGAGTGACTACCCTTGACATCGAGGCAGCATTTGACAAGTATGGGATCAAGGAGCCCTCGCAAAATTGAAGTCAATGGGAATAAGGGGGAAAACTCTCCGCTGGTTGGAGTCGTACCTAGCGTAAAGGAAGATGGTTATGGTTGTTGGAGGTCAATCATCTCAGCTCCAGGACATCACAGCAAGAGTTCCTCAGGGCAGTGTCCTAGGCCCAACCATCTTCAGCTGCTTTATCAATGACCTTCCTTCAATCATCAGGTCAGAAGTGGGGATGTCCACTGATGATTGCACAATGTTCAGCACTATTTGCGACTCCGCAGATACTGAAGCAGTCCGTGTACTAATGCAGCAAGACCTGAACAATATGCAGGCTTGGGTTGATAAGTGGAAAGTAACATTTGCTCCATACAAGTTCCAGGCAATGACCATCTCCAATAAGAGAGAATCTAACCATCTCCCCTTGACATTCAATGGCATTACGATTGATGAATCCTCCACTATCAACATCCTAGGGGCTACCATTGACCAGAAACTGAACTGCAGTAGCCATATAAATACCGTGGCTACAAGAGCAGGTCAGAGGCTAGGAATCCTGCAGTGAGTAACTCACCTCCTGACTCTCCACTTGCCTGGATTGGTGCAGCTCCAACAACACGCAAGAAGCTTGACACAATACAGGGCAAAGCAGCCTGCTTGATTGGCACCCCATCTACAAACATTCACTCCCTCCACCACTAACGCACAGTGGCAGCAGTGTGTACCATCTACAAGATGAACTGCAGCAAAGCACCAAGGCTCCTCAGACAGCACCTTCCAAACCCGCGACCTCTACCACCTAGAAGGTAAAGGGCAGCAGATGCATGGGAACATCACCACCTGCAAGTTCCCCTCCAAGTCACACACCATCCTGACTTGGAACTATATCGCTGTTCCTTCACTGTCGCTGGGTCAAAATCCTGAAATTCCCTTCCTAATTGCACTGTGGGTGTACCTACCCTATATGGACTGCAGCATTTCAAGAAGGTAGCTCACCACCACCCTCTCAAGGGCAATTAGGGATGGGAAATAAATGCTGGCCTAGCCAGTGACCCCCACATACCAGGAATGAATAATAATAATACAAAAAAATGAAGTGTGATGGCAACAATGGGCTGAATTTTACAGACCTCCTGATGTCGGGGGTTGTGGTTGTGCGGGTGCCTGAAAATGCTTCCAGGAGAGGTCCGCCAGAACCCTCGACATCGGGAAGGCCCAGCCCCATATTGCTGGTGGCAGCGAGGCCTCATAGCGGCTCCCCCATGACGGGAGCCCAATTTAAGTATGCAAATTAATTTTAATTAATTAATTAATTACCATCGAGCTCCCACCATCAGTCCCGGAGCAATATTGGTGTCGGTGGCCGGCACTAGCATGACTTCAGATCCCCCTCTGGGGATCTGAGTCGGAACACTGGTGGGGAGGGAGGAGCAGGTATGTTTTTCAGTGTGGGGGTTGGGTGGAAGGGGTGTCAAACTCATCTCATTGGTGTAGGAGATGGTGGGCAGGGTTACAGTGCAGTTTATGAACTTTGGCGGGGGGAAGGTCAGGTCCACAAGGTACGTATTTTGGCGGGGGAGAGGGCAAGGGATTAATTCTGTGGTTGTTGGGGGAGTGGGAGAGGGGCAAGATCAACTTAATTAATTTTTTAAAATAGCTTTAAATATTTATATTGAAATCTGGGGCTCGAAGCCCTTAAAAATGGCGTCAGTGCCTGTGCAATGGCAGCTGATGCCATTGCCGAGGATGGACAGCCTGCCCCCTTTATGTCATCGGGGTGGGCGGTCCACGCCGGATATTTAAATGAGCCGCCGCTCTTTATATCGCGTTGGCTCCGCGACTTGCAGCCTGCACGGGCGGACCGTCATTGTTTATGTCCATTGCTGATTACGGTGGCAAAAGTATAAATTTCAGCCCATACTATCAATTATCTGACCAATCAGATAAATAACATATTCGATTTTCTCAGAAACATCTTCGAAACGTGGGAAAACAAATCTGCTCTTGTTACATTTTGTGGTTTTTATTATAAAGACTGTCCAATTGCCATCCCTGTCAAATGTTATCACTATAACTGTCACTGGCCAAATTGATAGTAACAACAACAAGTTTTCTTGATGTCAGCATTTTCACATAAAAAATAGCTTATGTAGCCAATTCTTGCCCTTCCCCAACCTGTCAGCAAGAATGGGTGAGTTTTTTTATGTGAACACCTGAGATAAAAATTCCATGGTCGCATGAGGTTTTTTCAACAGAATAGGTTCACTGGGAAACCAATAGCTCTTGCTAAAGGACAAGAGGAAGAACCTGCTGAGAACATGCATCCAAAGCAAATGAATTCTCACAATTTTGTTTACATTAATACATGAGCAATATTGAAAGATATAAATAGTAAAAGTTAGCTGGAATTGTGTCCTACAAAGAGGACATTTCACGAATTATCATCTATTATAAAACCAGCAATATAACTCTTTAATGTGTATAATTCTGGTGTGGGTGTGACATTGGGCATTCTGATTACTTCTCCCCACATTTATGTCTAACATTTATTATGTAAATCACTTTTTTAATCCCATGAGCTCCTTCCAGCACACCCGCTACTTCTCAAGAATTTAATTGAGCTGTTGCAGCTGTTCAAAAAGCTACAGCCACCATTTACAGGATAATATTCTGGGTTGAGGAGGAAACTTTCAGAATTGAAGCCACAGCCTACAGTTAAATGGAGGTGTTCTTACCAGGCAATGGAAGATTTACTGATAACTGCCCTTGGCGTGCTTCTCCATAAGGTGAGGCTAAAGATGGCTGCCCTGTTTGATACTTGAAGTTTCCAGAGAAAAGCTATACTCTTGACAGGAGAAATAGGGAAATTCAAGAAAGCCTCCAAAGTAAGGCTGTCCAACAGCTTTCTACAGCAAGAACCTATCCCAAGTGTACACGTCACAAAGTGTGACTCTTTTACTGCAGTTCCAGAGAAAGCACACAGATCACATTTACTGCTTGCAGGGCAATGCAGTATTGGATTTACAGAGCTTTTCTAACACAACTAAGCTGTACCATGCATGCACATTTACTTACACATGATGAGCTGCACCATGGGCGTTTGTTTGTCATTGTACATGTCTTGCAAGACGAGATGGCAGATAACAGGAACAGCAGAGCCAAATTAGAAGAGAGCTAATAATTTCAAGCCCTTGAGTCCCATCAAAGAAGCATTCTGGACACCAGAGGGGATAAAAAGAGAAAGTGTCGAGTGAAAGACAGAGGCCTCCTCTGGGTGTTGCAGAAGGTACTTGAAGTCCATTGGGTTCAGTGAATTTACTCTTGAGCTGAACATCGATTGGATGAGCCCATGTCACACCAGTTCTCCTGGTTGCATTGATGCTTCTATTGTGGTATTTTCTTGGTCAAAGTATATGTGCAGCTCTGACCTTTATTTGTGGGTTGTCCATCTCCTTCTCTATGGTTAAGCCTCTTTGGTTTGGAAGGTTATGCAAATTGCAGTAGATGGTAATGATAGAAAAGCATAGAAACATAGAAAAATAGGAGCAGGAGTAGGCCATTCGGCCCTTCGAACGTGCACCACCATTCAATACGATCATGGCTGATCATCCAAACTCAGTAACCTGTTCCCGCTTTCTCCCCATATGCCTTGATCCCTTTAGCCCGAAGAACTTTATCTAACTCTTTCTTGAATATATATGTATATTTGGTTGCATGATAAGATGCTCTGTGTTCTGTTGAGCCATGCACGATGCTGTTTCTAGATGCCTATGGTATGTTCCATAATGCTTCTGGTAGCCACACGGGCCTTGCTGTCTTTAGGCAGGGTTGAAGAGGGCAGCTTTGGTTTCAAAGGAGATATCTTTGCATTCTTTCTACTCCTTCATATATGCCTGGCACAAATGATGACCTTAGAAGTGAAGTATTATTCCTTACACCTAGGAAGTCGCCACTGACCTGCAATTCAATGTTCCTATTAAAGCTTTTCTCTTCTTGTAGGCGATAGCATTGTACTGAGGTCCTTGGATGGCCACATGGGAACTATAAATGAATCTCTGCACTTTAGGAAATGCTGTATTATAGTGAATTTGGATGGCTTTGTAAGGCAGCTATTGTTGTTCATTAGAAAAAAAATGTCCTTGCTGAAGAATGCATGAGTTATTTGTCTGATACATCTATGGACAGCAAATTGGCTGATATTTCAGATGTCTCCTGTGGCAGCTTGACAGCAGCAGGAGATAAAATTAATAATGGTATTGATGACTCAGATGGCTATTGACAGTGCTATTCCAAAGCTCAAGGTGGGCTGCAGGTATTCTTGAAGCAGAAGCCTCTCTCCTCAACCAGAGCCTGTGGAAGATTTTCTCCTCCATCATTGCAGAGTCTTGTCAATATGTTTGGTAGTACAACAGTAGTTATGTGCATTGCAGCTCTGGTGCCAACTGAAATTCCCAGTCTCCCTTCTATGTCCTCTTTGCTGAAATCTTGTGAGAAAGAAGGACTGAATGCAACCTTCATAGTTTGCTATTCTCTGGCTGGGGGGAAAAAGTATAGTGTACCTTTAAATAACCTTACTTGCCTTTAATGTTCATTTGAAATAAATATTAGCTTAAACTGTTTGGGAAAATATGAATTTCATTGATTGGCTGATTATTATCTGATTTAGATAAAATCTAGCTACCTTTGCATATTCTGTGGAGAAAAATGTACTGTTGGTGTACAACCAGGTTTGGAAACTGTTGTGAAATGTGGGGAACTCACAATATTCTGGGCCTCACTTGTCCAGTATTGTCTATAGTCATCAAGGCCAAAAGAGAGATATGAACATTTTCTCCACCTATCAGTGAAGCTGATTAAATAGGTCACAATGACTGGCAAAATATGATATATTTCACCAATGAGAGATTACTATCTCACTTCGGATTAAGGCAAATCCTAGTTCCTTTTATACCACTCTGTAAAAATGTGTAAAGTAATTGACTATTTTGGTTTTTATAATTACACTTCATATTCATTTTAATAATAGTATTAATAGAGCAAAGTGTATTTAGATAACCTTTTTTTAAGATTATGTTGGCTACCTCTCAACCAGATTATAATATTACAGCCCTAATTCAATTTTCTCAACTTATAACATTATCACTTTACTTAAAGAAAATTCAAGGCTAAAATCCTACAATAGTCTTTAAGTATTTATCTAAGAACACAGCATGACTGGAGAGAAGGTGATGTAGTGGTAATGTCACGAACCTAGATGTCCAGACTAATGCTTTGGGGGTTCAACTCAACTCCTACCATGACAGCTGGAGGAATTTAAATTCCATTAACGAATAAATTCAATTAGTTAATAAAATAACTGGGATTGAATAGTGCTATAAAGCTATCATCAATTGTTCACTAATGCCATTTAGGGAAGGAAATCTGCTGTCCTTACCCCGGTCAGGCCCATATGTAATTCTAGATCTACAGCAATGTGGCCGAGCAAGCCACTCAGTTGTCAAAGGCAATTAAGAATGGGCAACAAATGCTGACCTTGCCTGCAATGCCCACATTGCATGCAAGAATAAAAACAAATCTCAGATTTAATTTCAGAAGGTAAACCAAATGAAGTGGAAATTCCAAAACAAAGAGCTTCCACATCCCATGACTGGCTTTGTCATCAAGGCATCCATTTTGGTATGAATTTCAAACCCCTTGTTGTTGCTCGTTATTTTCATTGGGGTCAGATAGATGCTGGGTTAAGTGAATAAATTGCATGATTCAAATGTTAAATCTCGCAGTGATGCAAAGATGGTGGTTAGATTTTGAAGTTAAGTGATGAGACTAATTTTTTAAAATGTCATTGGAAAATTATTGTTTTTAAAGAATATAATGGAACATTATCCTGCAATACTTAAGTAACTTTGCAAATTGGCAACTCACTGTTTGTGCTTACTTCTTGATCTCTCTATGTTCAGTGATAAAGTGAAGATGACTGCTTATGTTAATTAGGTTTCACAATGCAAAATACTGGGGACACACACAGTTGAAGTGTCAGCATTGGTAATTTTATGGTGATTCAGCAAAATTCTACTTTAGTCACTTAATAGTTTGGATGGAAAATAGTCATGGAGCTAAAAACTTAAACTTGATATATGACTACGATTATGAAGCCTCGACTTTGCAGCATGATTATGGAGATCCAACCCATTACTACTGGGAGGAGTTTGGGAGGTTTTCAAGTATTTTAATCGGTAAAGAAAATATCTTTTCTATAATCTGGCATGTCAGCGACTTACAAAGTACTATTTTTGTAATGGGGATTTCTTTTAGTTTCATTGTTAGAATAAAAGTCCTAAAACGTGAAATCTTGTGTAATTCTTTAAATTGGTCTGGGGGTTCATATCTCGTATTTTAACGTTAACGGTCTCACTGAGGTCATAACAAATTGAAGGATCGAGTCTGGTATATAAATTCAGAGGCTGTAAAATGGGTACATTAGAATTTGCTTAAATTTAACCGAACAAGATTTCACAATTACTTTTGCTATTCTCGTAAAGAAAAGTCAGCATGTCTACTCTTAATGCTCAAGCCTTTGTGGAGAGAGAAGACTTGACTCTCAATGATTTAACATAGTGAACAGTGGATGCATTAATGGCTGTAACAGAGCAAGTGGGGGTTAGTTTAAAATTAAAAGTCAAAAAGGCAGAAATTATTAAAGTATTGGCTCGACATTTTAACCTTGAGGAAGAAAAAGGTGATCCTGGTAGAGCTCAGATTGACTTAGCCAGAATTCAGTTACAAATAAGGCAACTGGAAAAAGAAGAAAGGGGGAAAAGACAGACAATTTTAACTTCTACTGAGCAAGCTTGAATTCAAGGAGAAATAAAAAGAGAGTTACAAAAAGAAAGAGAAGCTAGGAAATTTGAACTGGACAAAGAGAAGCTTAGATTACATGGGCAAGGAGTGACAGGAAGGTTTGAGGATGAATCCGATTTAATTCCTGGTTTTGATCTGGCAAGGAATAGTCACTTAGTGCCTAAATTCAGTGAGGAAGGAGTTGAAATGTACATTGTGTCCTTTGAAAAAAATTGCTATGAAGTTGCAAAGGCCAAAGGGAGGTTGGACAATTTTATTGGAAAGTGTGTTCACGGGAAAAGCATTAGAGATATATTTAACACTTTTGGAGGAACAGTCAAGTGATGCTGAAGTGGTGAAAACTGCAGTTCCCAATGCATATGAGTTGGTACCAGAGGCTTACAGGCAAAAATTCAGGAATTTAAGAAATATACAGGGCCAGACATTTGTGGAATTTGCTGGAAAGAAGGATATGGTATTTGATTATTGGTATTGGTCCCTGAAGATTGAACACGATTTTGAAAGCATTAGGGAAGTAATCCTAATGGAGGAATTTAAAATTAGTATCCCTTCCAGAATAAGGTTGCACCTGGAATAACATAAAGTTGGTAAAATAAGGAATGCTGCAGAAATGGCAGTAGTTACAGGCCCCAGTTTGGGAACTTCCAAAGAAGTTGGAAAGCTAGGAGAATGGATAATGAGAAGAGATTCAGTTTTAGTGAGAGAAAGGATACAGGCAGTCCTCAGAGTGGTAACAAAAGATAGTCTGGAGACTAAGTTTGAGTCAAAAGAACCAACATGTTATTTTCATAATGTGGGAGAAGTTTTGCTGAGCTTTGCTATTATGACTTAACTTTGTAGAAACAGAAAAACAGGACACAGCTTGTAGCTAATTTAACCAATGGTCATAAAATGTAGACAGTGCAGCTAACCACAATCAGACGTTATGGCCAGATATGGTGTCTGGAGTGGGCATTGAATTAAGGAACTATAGTTTGTTATTGTCTAACCTAACGCTTTATTCATAACGGACTCTGCATGGTGCACCGTCACGTAGGCAGTCTTGTGACCATCTTATGGGTGTTTATCTAATTGTGAAACTGTCTGTTCGGCATCTTTTATACTATATAAGTCCACGGCGATCTGTAGCTCTTTGGAGTAGCACTGGACTGCCTTTAGGTAAGGTGTGCACCCCATGATATCATGCAATAAAGTGTTTATTCTCAACGTCTGAGTCCGGAGAATTTGTTCAACAATTGGGCATAATCTGGATTTCTCCAACACATAATAAAAGAGCACATATAAAATCAAAATTCTCCAAGTTAAAAGGCAAGGCAGTAGCTCTCGTAGGTTTACTGAAAGCCTGTCCTAAAAGGGATGCCCTAACAGGTGGTGCTGTTGACAAGCTAGTGGCTTTGGCAATGTTGTCTAGTGAACAGAAGTGTTCTCCCTTGTGTGCTAATGAATTAAGTCAGGTCCCTGAAGGGCATAAGTTTTGTACTCAGGTTTAGGGTGCCCCCATATTTGTCGAATGAGGCAGGTAAGCCGATTGTGCTGCTTAGAGATACAGGGGCAGCTCAGTCATTAATGGTAGCAAACGATGTAGATCATCCCCCAGCTAGTGCTATGAATGTGAAAGTCATGGTGAGGAATATTGAGAGGGGTTATTTATCTGTTCCATTGCATAAGGTTAGTTTGCAATATGATTTAGTCACCGGTACAGTAACAGTGGCCGGAATTTTACACCACCCCAGCGAGCCGGATGGTGGCTGTGGGGGGTGGGGGGGGTGGTGGCATAAAATGGAGCGGGAGGCTCCGGGAGGCCTTCCCAACCTGCTCCCACCTCCGGCCCACTTTACGTAGGGCAAGGGGCAGAAAACACCCACCCGCACCAGGCCAATCAAGGCCCTTAAGTGGCCAATTAATGGCCACTTAAGGGCCATCGCCTGCCTCCACGAGGATTTTACCTATGGCAAGCGGGCGTCCTGGAGCCGGGAAAGGCCGCCCAGTGAAAGCTGTTGGCCTCTCTGTGCCTCGGGGAGGGCCTGACAATCGGGCACAGAGTGCCCTATTGAGGGCTGCCCCCACTTCCCCAACCACCCAGGACCCAAGACGCCCCCATTCCCCCAAACAACCACCTTTTCCTCGCCGGGGCACGACCAATTACCTCCAGTGAGGCAAACCAAACTTACCTGTCCTCCTGGCTCCATGTCCTCGGCTGGGCTGCAGTCTCAGCAGTGGCCACCGCTCCCGGTGGTGCTGCTGGGACTAAGAGCTGCCAGCCCGATGATTGGCCGGCAGTTCAATAAGGCAGGACTTCCTCCCTCAAGCGGGTGGAAGTCCCACCTCGGAACAATAAAAGCCTGGGGACCCGTAAAATATGGAACAGATACCCAGGCTAGGTGGAAGCAGGTTCGCCACCGCATTTTACATCGGTGGCCAGCTCCCATCCACCCGATGTAAAATCCAGCCCAGTGGGAATCAACACAGATTTGCAAATTGAAAGGGTGGATTTGTTGCTGGGAAATGATTTTGCTGGGGATAAGGTATTGGTGTCTCCAGTAGTTTCAGAAAAGCCAGCTGATGTTGCTGAAACTGAAGTTTTGCAGGAAGAATTTCCTGGAATATTCTGAATATCCTGGAATATTCCTGGAATAAACTGAAAGTGGCAACGCATGTGGATAAGGTAGTCAAGAAGGCATACGGCATGCTTTCCTTCATCGGTCAGGGCATAGAGTATAAAAATTGGCAAGTCATGCTGCAGCTGTACAGAACCTTAGGCCACACTTAGAATATTGCGTACAATTCTGGTCGCCACACTACTAGAAGGACGTGGAGGCTTTGGAGAGGGTACAGAAGAGGTTTACCAGGATGTTGCCTGGTCTGGAGGGCATTAGCTACGAGGAGAGGTTGGATAAACTCGGATTGTTTTCACTGGAACGATGGAGGTGGACGGGCGACATGATAGAGGTTTACAAAGTTATGAGTGGCATGGACAGAGTGGATAGTCAGAAGCTTTTTCCAAGGGTGGAAGAATCAGTTACTAGGGGACATAGGTTTAAGGTGCGAGGGGCAAAGTTTAGAGGGGATGTGCGAGGCAGGTTCTTTACACAGAGGGTGGTGAGTGCCTGGAACTTGCTGCTGGGGGAGGTGGTGGAAGCAGGTACAATAGCGTCATTTAAGAGGCATCTTGACAAATACATGAATAGGATGGGAATAGAGGGATAAGGCCCCCGGAAGTGCAGAAGGTTTTAGTTTAGACAGGCATCAAGATCGGCACAGGCTTGGAGGACCGAATGGCCTGTTCCTGTGCTGTACTGTTCTTTGTTCTTTGTTCTTTATTCCCAGATTGTGTAGTGGCAAGATCCCAGGCCCATAAGATTAAAAGAACAGAAGGATTCAGTTTTGCAGAGGAAAGTTCGGGTGATTGGTTAGCTGAGGATTTGGATGCTGATGTTGGTGGAAAGGCCTCCAAGGCTAGCAAGGGTGAATTGTTTAGCAGATTGTCTTTGATTGAGCCCAACAGGCAGACCCTGACTTAGGAATTTTGTCTCAAATAGCCTGTTTTGAGGCAGAAGCTGCAAAGGTCTACTATATTAGGAATAACATTCTAATGAGAAAGTGGAGGCCTCCCCAGAGGTCCGCTGATGAAGATTGGGCTATAGTTCATCAGGTTGATATTCCCCCGGGGTACTGTACTGAAATTTTGAGAATTGCCCATGAGGTCCCAGTGGCAGGTCATGTGGGTATTCCGGCCAGAATAAGACAGCATTTTTACTGGCCAGACTTGTGTAAAGATGTGGTTGAATTTTGCAGAATTTGTCATACATGTCAGGTACTTGGGAAGCCACAGCCTTTGATTAAGCCAGCCCCATTGATATCGATACCTGCTTTTGAAGAACAATTTAGTAGGGTTCTTGTGGAGTGTGTCAGACCCTTATCCACAACTAAATGAGGTCACAAGTTTCTCCTAACCATCATGGATTTTTCCACTAGGTTTCCAGAGGCAATACCTTTGAAAAGATCACAGCAAAAGTTGTGATTGAGGGGTTAATTCAATTTTTCACTAAATATGGATTGTCAAAAGAAATTCAGTCAGACTGTGCGTCAAATTTCATATCGGGGTATTTCAAGACGTCATGAGTAATTGGGAGTGAAGCAGCTCAAATCGTCCGCTTATCACCCACAGTCACAAGGTGCTTTAGAAAGGTATCACCAAACCCATAAAGTATGTTTTGACTATCTTTATGATTGGGATAAGTGGTGTCATTTTTATTATCCGCCACCAGGGACACACCAGATGAGTCCACCAGTTTTAGTTCATTTGAATTTGTCGATGGGCATGAGTTTAGGGGTCCCCTTAAACTCATTAGGGAGAGATTTTTAGTACAGAATAGGAAACTACCCTCTTAGATCATGTGTTAGAATTTCGAGAGAGACTCACAAAAGCTTGTGTGGTGGCAGAAAACATCTCAAAATTTTGCAGCAAGTGATGAAAACCCAAGGTAAGGCAAGTTTGCAGCCTGGAGACAAGGTGTTAGTTTTGTTCCCTTTGCCTGGGGAACCATTGAAAGCTAGGTTTAGTGCACCTTACTTCATTAAGAGGAAACTTTGTGAGATGAACTATTTAGTTAGCACCCCGGACAGACGGAAAAGGCAACGGTGTGTCACATGAATATGTTGAAAAGATACTATGACTGTGAAATGCATGTCAAATGACAGAAGAGGAGTTTAAAGAGTGTGTTACTTTTGACGAACTGGAGGAAGGGGCAGAGACTGAGAACTCTCAGGTTGGACATCCTACAGTGAAATTGGCCAGCACAGAAGTGTTTGAAAATATCGATACAGTTCTACACTATCTGTCCGAATAGCATAAAAGGGAGATAGCTGAGCTTTTAAAAGAATTTATAGCAGGATGTGCAGATACGCCAGGTTGAACTCCTTTGACTATTCATGGGGTTGATTTAGGGGTAGCTACACCCATTAAACAAAATCCTTCTTGACTCAATCCTGATAAATTGGCTCAGGTCAGAGAGGAGGTTCAATATATGCTAAAGAACGATATAATTGAATCTAGTCAAGGTAGCTGGTGTTCATAAGTGGTGCTAATAGCAAAACTGGATGGTCCAAAAGATTTTGTATTGATTATCAATAAGTCAGTGCAGTAACTAAAACAAACTCTATCCAATCCCATAATTTAAGATTATACTGACAGAGTTGACTTGCTGAAAGGATATTGGCAAGTCCCCTTAACCAATCAAGCTAAAGAAATTTCCACCTTCATGAACCCAGATGGCCTATTTCAGCATAAGGTCATCCCGTTTGGTATGAAAAATGCACCAGCCACATTTCAAAGTTTGGCTAACCAGGTGATTACTGGACTGAGCAATTGTGCTATGTACCTTCATGATCTGTTGGTATACAGTGAAGTCCAGGAAGACCTGTTAAACAATTAAAGGCTCTGTTTGACAGGTTAGAGAGAGCCAATTTAGTAGTCAACCTGGCAAAGAGCAAGTTTGCTAAGGCTAAGATCACCTATTTAGGATATGTAGTGGGTCAAGGTCAAGTGTTACCTAGGGAAGCAAAAGTTCAGATGATAATAGACCTTCCAGTCCCCAAGACAAAAAGGGAGATACTATAATTCCTAGGGATGTGTGGGTTCTACCAAAAGTTTGTTCCTAACTTCAGTACAGTAGTAACTCAGCTGACAATTTTTTTTTGAAAAAGGGCATGAAGATCCAGTGGACAGAATACTTCAAATGGCATTTGAAAAGTTAAATGCCATTTTCATAAATTAACCATACTAGTGGCACCAAATTGTGGCAAGCATTTTAAAGTGGTTATTGATGCCAGTGATGTCAGAGTAGGAGCAGTGTTACTCCAGGATAATGATATTGGTGTCAAACAACCAGTCAGTTATTTCTCTAGCAAACTCAATAAGTACCAGAAGGACAGAAGAAATGCTCCACTATTGAGAAGGAGGCTTTAGGCCTCATATTGACTCCTCAACATTTTGAAGTATATGTCAATAATGGCCAAGGGAAAATAACAGTTTCCACTGATCATGATCCATTAAGATTTCTAGAAAGGTTCAAAGTCAAGGACGCTAGATTATTTTGTTGGATTTTAATGTTGAACCATTTACCCTAAAGCTTGTACATGTTGCAGGAAAGTGCAATGTAATTGCACATCCTCTGTCCAGAATTTAAATAAGGGTATAATGGAGGCAAGCAACTCATAACTTTAAAATATTATTGTTACCTGTGCAAAGTGTAAAATGGTAATAATGGAAATGTTTACAAGGCTATATGTGATAATGTTGTAAGAAAAATCATTACTATGGTAATGGCTTTTCTATTTTTAGTGGGGAGGTGTTACGAATGCTGGACTTTGTAACATGCCTATGTTTTTAGAAATTGTGATTTCTGCCAAAGGACAAATCCAATACTTTTTTATAAAACAAAAGAAACTGCAAGAGCAACACCTGAAAAATAATGTGTTTTGCCCTCCCAGACTTTCAGGTTGTAAACAATGGAGTCAGTGATTCTGAAGATGCAAATGTACCAAGCAGCTGTTAACACCTGGGAACAATGTAAGGCCCAGGTAGCTCTGGGAAACCAGACTTCTGGACTTTGTATTTTGGAACAGGACAATAAGCTATTGACTTTTGAGTCCAGATAAATTTAGCAGAGTTTCTGAAGGCAAACAGGCTATAAGAGAGGAAACCCACAGTTGCGGCCTCAAGGCAGGCTGTGAGAAGGGAACCCAATGGTTGCAGCTGCGAGAGACAAAGAGAAGGGACACCTACTCTAGGAAGCCTCATACAGCAAAAGGCTGCAAAACCTGAACCTGTTTTGAAAGTTGAAGCTTGCAGAGAAGTAGAAAACCAGCAGGATCACCAGGAATCACCTTATTCACAGATGTCCGGGTTGGAAGTGCTCAGAGAAGTGAGTAAAGAGGACATTGATTTTTGAACAGGTCTTGGAGATCTAACTTGGTACTTGGAGGTGTTTGGAACTTTTAACTGCAAAGGATTTCACCATCAAGGTGTCTTTATATAATGTATAATTGTGGTGTGAGGTTTTCAAGTATCTTAATCAGTAATGAAAATACCTTTCTTTGTAATCTGGGGTATCAGCTACTTACAACATACTATTTAGTTAATGGGGATTTCTTGTAGTTTAATTGTTATAATATATGTCCTAAAATGTGAAATCTTGTTGTGTAATTCTTTAAATTGGTCTGAGGGCTTGTAACTCATATTTTAACCTTAAAGGTCTCACGGAGGTCGTAACACTACTTATTTAAAATATGTCATCTGACACAATTAAGACCAATGGGAGTCACTGTTGGCACTCAGGTTGGGCCATGTTATTGGGATTGCATTTAATGCATCTCTGTTGTGTACATTATTTTATATTTCAGAGGTCAGTATTATTGAATATGGGAAAATAATTAAAATATTTAATAGGGTTTACACAAAGGTATTTGGCAACAATTATCTTGTCATTGCTTCTGATACCTTTCAGTTACATAGGGCTGAAGTTTTCGGGCCCCCCAAAGTTCCGAACGGAGGTGGTGGGGCCTAAAAATACCAGCACAGGTGGCCTGTTAATTTCAAGGTGCCGATCCCAGCGCCGGCAATAATCACCAGGGCAGGGGGATGGCGGAACAGGAAACCCACTCTCCTCCCAACTGAGGGCAGTTAAACTACTTAAAAAGCTCTCAAAGAGCTTGATGAAGGTGGAGGGTGGAATATTTATAGGTGCAAATGGGTTTTAGAAGCAATCAGTTTCTGAACAGCTGAGGAGAGGCAGGAACAGAATGGGTAGCCAATCAAGACTGCCCCAGGGCATCACTCGATCCTCATAAGAGAGTCAGTGGGGCAAAGGGGACTTGGCATTAGGTAAGTAGGTGCCCTTGGCATATTACAGTGGCAGGGACAGTGGGAACCCAGTGCTTGGGAATCGATCGGGGTTATCACTGGCATTGTGGGGTCAGAGGAACAGAGAGCAATGCTGCTAATCACAATAGGATGGCCACCTGCCTAAAAGAAAGGCTGCAGCTGACATTGGGGCCACAACTATCAGATTTTGTGCCCAGTGGCAATGAGGCACAACATCCCTCAGTAGGAAGCGTGGAACCCCAGATATCAGGAGGGCATGGGAGAGAAAAGGGGGCAGGAAGGACACAGAGGCCATATACACTCAACAAAGGATCTACCGTCAAAGGCGGAGCTACCTGAAGCTGATCACAGGAGACTCTGACTCTCCAGGCAGATGCCAATAGATGTCAAAGTCACTGCGGCCTTGAACTTCTTCGCTGCTGTCTCCTTCCAAGGATCAGCTACAGACCTTGGTGGCATCTTGCAAATGGCTTCACACCACTGCATCTCTCTGGTCAATGATGCCCACTTTGCCAGAGCTAGACAGCTCATTCATTTGACAACGGATATGGCCTCGCAGGGAAAGAGGGCATTGAGTTTTTCCTTTATCGCTGGATTTCCCCAGGTGCAGAGCATCATTGACTGCACCCATGTGGACATCAAGGTAGCCAGTGACTGGCCAGTGAGAGCTATCAACAGAAGGGGCTTCCATTCCCTCAACAACCAACTGGTCTGTGACCACAACAAGAGCTTCCACCATGTGTGTGCTCACTTTCTGGCAACTGCCATGACTCCTTCATCCTCTGCCAGTCCAGGCTGTCTCAGATCTTCACTCCAATCGCCAAAGTGGGTGGATGGATCCTGGGGGACAAGGAATATCCCTCGAAGAGATGGTTACTCACCCCTCTGCAGGAGCCCCAGACAGAGGCACAACCAATGCCACTTGATCAGTAGGACAACCTTTGAGCAGTGCATCAGGCTTCAGAAGATACAATTCCAGTGTCTGGAACGCTGGAGGCCCTGAGGGAGAGGAGGGAAATTCTCTTCCTGAGTTGGGGGTGGGGGGGCGGAGTAGCAGGAGGACTCCACGTCGTCGTTCAGCCGGCGTACCTCTCTGTGCAGAAAGTGCCTTGAAGACCATAAGACCCTGGAAGAAGACAGCTCATCGGGGGGAGGAGCAGCAGCAGGAGGTAAGAGAGGAGGAAATAGATGAGGTGGAGGGAGATCATGCTGAATGGTGAGGTGCCCCGACTGCACGATGAGGTGGATTCCTCCTGCAACACCCCCCTCTCCCTGCACCCCCCCTCCCCCGGGAAGAGGACTTCCCTCCTCTCCCTCATGGCCTCCAGCATTAGATCCAGGTCAGCATCAATGAAGTGAGGGGTAGTCCTGCCCTGGATGCCAGGCATCCCGCTCTCCTGTGACATCTCATTTCTCTCTGGTGCTGTGGAAGGCTTTGGCACAAAATGCGGATTTCTCCTTCAGGACAACGAGTAGCCTCAGCTGGGGTATCTAAATGAGCCCCACACGTTCAGACCCACCTCATTTTCCACTCCCACTGGCTCTCAGTGGACAGGAAACCTGTCTCCATATCATTTAAAGGCTCACCTCCATGAAAATCTGAATTTTAAACAGTTTCTCGCCAGAGGCAGGTTTCTGAGCCAAAAAGAGGCCCGGCTTCTGTTTCCTGCCTCCATGGCAAAAATTTAGCCCAAAGTATCTGCAGTAACTGCCAATCAACCAACAAGATGCAATGCATTTTTATGGTGTTCCTGTTTATGCCAAGCTGTGAGCTGCAAATTACAGGGGTGAATTTTATGCAGGTGGCGAAGGTCCCAATGCCAGACCAGAAAGGTGAGAGGTGGGGAACCCCACCTCAACTGTTTTGGGGACTCCTGACTGCATTTAAGGCACTCAGGCAGTTAACTGCCCATCACTGGGGTCCTTGTCCCTTTAAGGATGGGAGGCACTGCCTCCAAGATCTGCCAGCCAATCAGAAACCCGGCAGCTCAGCAGTCCCAGCAGTGCCACCAGGGGCTGGTACTGCAAGAGGCCCGGGACCAGGAGCAGTGCTGAGACCTATGGCTAAATTTAGTCACACCGACGGGGCTCCCGGCACCGGGCCAAAAAGGCAGTGAGAATTCCGCCTCGGCTATTTGGAGCCCCACCCCGGCATGCTTCTATGGCACTTGGGCAATTAACAGCTTGGCACTAGGATCCCCGTCCCTTTAAAGATGGGGATTCCACCTCCAAGAGCTACCGACCAATCAGAGGGCTGTCAGCTCAGTAGTATTGGCTGTGGGAGTGGTGGCCACTGTCATTACTACAAGAGGCCTTGGAACCAGGCCCAGCGTTAGCAACCTGGACTAAAGGTAAGTGAGGCGGGGTCGCCGGGACCAGATCGGCAGGGGTCAAAGTCCTGGAACTCCCTTCCTAACAGGACTGTGGGTGTACCTACACCACATGGACTGCAGAAGTTCAAGAAGGCAGCTCACCACCACTTTCTCAAGGGAAATTATGGATGGGCAACAAATGCTGGTCTAGCCAGGGACGCCCGCATCCCATGAAAGAATAATTTAAAAAAAGTATATACTGGCCTTATATCTAAAGCTCTAGAATACAAGAGCGTAGAAGTCATCCTTCAGCTGTACAAAGACCTGCAGTCCTGTAAGCAATTCTGGGCATTATACCTTAGGAAGAATATATTGGCTTTGGAAGGAATGCAGCATAGCTTTACCAGCATAAGAAATAGGAGCAAGAGTAGACCACATGGCCTGTTGAGCCTGCTCTGCCATTCAATACAATCATGGCTTCCACCTCAACTTCACTTTCTTCCCACTCTCCATATCCCTTGATTCCCTGAGAGATCAAAAGCCTGTCTATCTTAGCCTTGAATATACTCAACGATTGGCATCCACAACTCTCTGCGGTACAGACTTACAAAGATTCACAACCCTCTGAATGAGGAAATCTCTCCTCATCTCAGGTGGTGGTAGTGTAGTGGTAATGGCACTTAACTAGTGATCCAGAGGCCCAGGAACACGGGTTCAGGAACTCTGGGAACACGGGTTCAAATCCTACCATGACAGCTGAAGGAATTTAAATTCAATTAATTAATTTTAAAAAATCTGGAATTGGAAGCTAGTCATGAAACCATCATCAATTGTTGCAAAAACCCATCTGGTTCACTAATATCCTTTAGGGAAGGAAATTTGCCATACTTACCTGGTCTGGCCTACATGTGACTCCAGACCCACAGCAATGTGGTTGGTTCTTAACTGCCCTCTGAATTGGCCTAGCAAACCATTCAGTTGTCATGTGCAATTAGGGATGGGCAAAAAATGCTGGCTTTTCCAGCGATGCCCACATCTCATGAAAGAATTAAAAAGTCCTAAATGATTGACCCCTTATCCTGAGACTGTGCCCCCGGGTTCTAGATTCCCCAGTCAGGGGAAACAGCCTCTCAACCTTGTAAAGTCCTTTCAGCTTCAATGAGATCATCTCTAATTTTTCTAAACTACAGAGGGTATAGCCCCAACACACAGAGCCTCTCATCATAGAACAAGCCTCTCATTCCTGAACCCAATCTAATGAACCTTCAAGGCAAGTGTATCCTTCTGTAGATATGGAGACTAAAACTGTGCATTCCGGGTGAGGCCCACATTTGCAGGAAGTGCATCTAGCTGCTCACATTAAGGGTTGATGAGCTTGACGAGCAGCTGGATTCACTATAAGGCATATGGGGTGGCTAAATGTTTCCAGGAATGTAATTTTCAAGAGGTGGTCACTCCAGTCAGATAGGGTTCAAAATAACAAGTAAGCAGCCATCAGGAAGATTTGGAAGAGGAAGCCAGGGCAGGAATCCTCCAGGAGTATGGTACTCTTAAACTGATATTCAGCATTTAATACCAGTGAGAGTGACAACACCACAAAGGAGTTCAGTCCCGAGCTTCACACCATGGGGCACAGCAGGTTACAGCAAAGTGTAGAAATGCAGTAGTAAGTGTGGATTTGATAAGAAGACAGACATGCAGTTTTGCTACCATCCATGTGAGACCTGTATTGTGTGATGGCTCTCTGGTGCCAGGGTAAGGGGCATCACAGCTAGGGTGCAGAGCATACTGCAAGGGGAAGTGGAAGAGCCAGAAGTCATGACTTATATCAGCACCAATGACATTGGGAAGAAGAGGGTTGAGGCCCTGCAGTCAGACTACAATGAGCTAGGGAGGAAGTTAAAAAAGTAATCTCTGGATTACTCCCAGTGCCATGTGCTAGTAAGAGTATAAATGGGAGAACATGGCAGGTTAATGCATGGCTAGAGACATGGTACAGGAAGGAGGTCTCCAGATTTTTGGGACATTGGGACCAGTTCTGTGGCAGGAGTGACCTGTTCAAAATGGGTGGGTTACATCTGAACAGAGCTGGGACAAACATCTTTACAGATAGGTTAATTAGTGCTATGGGGGAGGGTTTTAGATAATTTGGCAGGGGGTTGGGCACCAAGATGCAGTATGACAAAGTAGAAACAGGGTGTACAGAAGACTGGGAGTAACAGCTAGAGTTAGAAATAATACAAATAATGGTTGGGATCATTGAAAATTCAAAGAGATCCAAGATAGATTTAGAGCGCATGTGTGTAATTATTAAGTTTGGCGAGCTGCAGGCACAAATTGCCTTGTGGGAATATTATGTAGTGGTGATAACTGAGCCCTGACTCAACAGAGGAGAGGATTCGATGCTTAATATCCCTGGGTAAAAGGTATTCAGGTAAGTTAGGGAAGGAATAAAAGGAGGAGGAGTATCAATGTTGATTCACAAAAATATTAGAGTGCTAGAAAGAGAGAATGTCCTTGACAGGTTAAAGATTGAATCTGGTTGGAAGTAAGAAAAAATAAAGGTGCTATTACACTACTTGCTGTATGTTATAGGCACCAAACAGTGGGAAGGAGATAGAAGAGCAGATTTACAAAGAAATTACTGAGGTTTGTGAATTATAGGGCTGTGAAAATGGAAGATGTTGAATACCCCAACATTTAATGGACCAATGATTATTATAGTCCAGAAAGCCATTTGATAAAGGATAGAACTGAAGCCAATCTTTACGCACTTTTATAAGCATTTATTTAGAGTTGCACATTACAAGCATACACCTCCTCACCCAACAACCAGCAATTCAGCCTGTGTCTATTTATGTCTCTTTTGGCCAACGGGGAGGTTGTTAATAAAGAGGAGCTAAGTGCCCCTTCTGAAAGGGACACCACTAATATACTGTAGCAATAGACCCAAAAACATTAAAGGAAAATTAGCTATTCAGACTAAGATGACATTAGCAGGGGTGATGATACACTGGTGCCCAGTGGTCACAGAAGGCCTGAAGCGCACCAGTGGTTACCATATGTTCCCTCTTCAGCGGCACTCAGGTGCAAAGGAGAATGAAGAGAATGACCCCCTTAACTGCAAACTTCCTGGACCTGTTGATGCCGTCTTTGCCAGGCCCAGGAGCAGTCCAACGAGGAGGTACATCGATCTGCCCACTCCCTTCCACACTGGCTGGCCAAAGACCAGGAGTGTGGGACTGAAGTGCAGCCAGAAATTAAGCAGCAGCCCCCTCAAATAGAGGAAGATGGGCTGCAACCTCTCTCTATGTATATGTATGACGTACGGACTCCTACAGGCTGCAGAACTTACAGCTGTCCTGGGAGTCTGTAAATCAACTTAACCGCATGCGACACCCTTCACGACAAAGCCAAAATGGACAAAGTGACGACTCCCAAGTAGACAGCCTTGGGCCCCTTGCTTCCTCCAGATGGCAGGATGGAACACCATGGCCTGTCTCAACAGCTGACGAGGGTGAGTAAGTGGAGGATGTGCAAGAGCAGCCCATATTGGAAACTCCTCTACACAGAGTGAAATGGCATCGAGGGGATTTTCGGAAAATGGCTCAGGTTGTGGGGCAAAGGCTCCTGAAGGCGGTTTTGGAGCCTGGCACCGATGAGAAATTCCATCCAAATGGAGGTCAGCTCAGACAGGAGTGCTCCACATGCCTGAGTCACCTCGACACCTCAAGTGAAGTCGGGACCGAGCACTGTTGTTTTAAGATTCTCAATGTCTTTGGCCACAAGCTGGATGCTACCCAAAGACACATGTCATCCCAGCTCTTCTGGCAACATCCAGCCCACTCCTCTATCATCCAGAATGTCCCTGACTCTGATCACCTTGGCAGTCAGAGTCCTCTCCTACACCAGCCTCGAGAACCTGTACTGAAGGAGGTCCGGTTTCCTGAGTAATGACTCTTGGAGGATAGTCGCCACTCCAGACAGGGGAGAGCTCCAGCTGGAGGCGACCATGTTCCAGACCCTGATCAGTTCCTAATAAAAGCCAGGTAGTTCCCGCAGGGAGACCGCGGCCTACCCCGTCCACCCTCCCCAACCCCCAGGTTTATAAACAGGGGTCATGTGTCGTAGTTGAGGCCATGCAGCTGGTGAAGGAAATACATCACCAGCTCACACCATCTGGGAGGAGGCTTCATGTACAGGCATCTCTGCAAGGTCTGAAGGTGGAAAGTCACCGCCTGCCTGGGTGCAAAGGCACACCAGCGTCTGATCACCCTCCCTAAGTAGGAGACTCAGCACAGTGGCAGAGACCCAGTGCGCCCTTCTGACCTAGAAGAAGTAAACTAGTTTCTTCTGCATCTTGATGAGAAACTCAAGGGTGGGGGGTGCGGAGGGATCAAAGTGACCAACTGGTACCACTACATCATGGCCACCAGTTGATTTATGACTAGCACTCAACCCCTGTAGGACAGCACTCGCAGCAGTCCTGTCCAGCGCCCAAGGCGAGTGGTGACCTTGGCCTTCAGCTCTTGCCAGTTTGTCAGCCAGGCGTCATCAGCAGGGCTGAGATAGACTCCCAGGTAGAGGAGGTGGGTGGTGCTCCAGGCAAAAGTCCAGTAGGCAGTCCAGCTCCCACTGGCCTACCAGAAGTCCAGAACTTATCTCCCATTTTTACCTGGCGGAGGATGCAGCAAGGGTAGATTTGCTGATACTTGCGCATCCTCCACGGGTCAATGGGATCTGTGACCATGAGAAGCATGTCATCGACATAAGCTGATAGGACGACCTCCATGCTTGGGCCGCGCAGAGCCAGTCCCATCAATCCCATACACAAGAGGCACAGGACAGGCTCTACGCAGATGGCATATAACTGGCCGGACATGGGGCACCCTGATGCACTCCACACCAGGAGTGAAAGAACGCCATTAAAGACCCGTTCATCTTAATCAGAGACTCCATGGCGGCATACAAAAGTCAGACCTGGGCGACGAAGTGCTTCCCGGACCCGAAAACTCGCAGAGTTCTATTTTTTTTAAATTTAGAGATACAGCACTGAAACAGGCCCTTCGGCCCACCGACTCTGTGCCGACCAACAACCACCCATTTATACTAACCCTACAGTAATCCCATATCCCCTACCACCTACCTACAATAGGGGCAATTTAAAATGGCCAATTTACCTATCAACCTGCAAGTCTCTGGCTGTGGGAGGAAACCGGAGCACCCAGAGAAAACCCACGCAGACACAGGGAGAACTTGCAAACTCCACACAGGCAGTATCCAGAATCGAACCCGGGTCCCTGGAGCTGTGAGGCTGCGGTGCTAACCACTGCGCCACTGTGCCACCCTTTATGCCTTGCTCATTCAAGTACCTGTCCAGATGCCTCTTAAATGTCGTTACTGTTCCTGCCTCCACCACCTCCTCAGGTAGCTCATTCCAGATACCCACTATTCTTTGTGTGAAAAATTTACCCCTTTGATCCCCTTTAGACCTCCTCCCTCTCACCTTAAATCTATGCCCTCTCGTTTTAGTCACCCCTACCATGGGAAACAGACTCTGGCTATCTACTATATATATACCTCGCATAATTTTATATACCTCTATCATGTCGCCTCTCAGCCTCCTTTGCTCCAGGGAAAACAGGCCCCGCCTATCCAATCTCCCTTTATAACTCAAGCCCTCCAAACCAGACAACATCCTTGTGAATCTTTTCTGCACCCTCTCTAGCTTAATCACATCTTTCCTGTAGTGCAGCGACCAGAACTGCACACCAGTACTCCAAATGAGCCTAACCAACGTCATGTACAACTGTAACATGACGTCCCAACTCTTGTACTCAATGCCTCGGCTGATGAAGGCAAGCATGTCATACGCCTTCTTCACCACCCTGTCTACCTGTGTTGCCACTTTCAGGGAACTATGTACTTGCACCCCAAGGTCTCTCTCCTCAACAACACTCCCCAAGGCCCTGCCATTCACTGTATATGTCCTGCCCTGGTTTAACTTTCCAAAATGCATCACTTCACACTTGTCTGCGTTAACTTCCATTTTCCAATACCTTGCCCACTTTCCCAGTTGATCTATATCCTATTGTAATCTTAGACAACCTTCACTGTCCACTATACCACCAATTTTGGTGTCATCTGCAAACTTACTAATCATGCCCCTACATGCACATCCAAGTCATTAATATATATGACAAATAGAGGACCCAGCACAGATCCCTGCGGCACACCACTGGTCACCGGCCTCCAATCTGAAAAACAACCCTCTGCCTCCTATCACCAAGCCAATTTTGTATCCAATTTGCTAGCTCACCCTGGATCCCATGTGATCGAACCTTCTGGACCAGCCTACCATGCGGGACCTTGTCAAAGGCCTTGCTAAAGTCCATGTCGACAACGTCCATCGCCCTGCCCTCGTCAATCCTCTCGGTCACCTCCTCGAAAAACTCAATCAAATTCGTGAGACATGATTTCCCACTCACAAAGCCATGCTGACTATCCCTAATCAGACCATGCCTTTCCTGATGCATATAAATCCTGTTTCAGAATCCCTTCCAATAACTTTCCCACCACTGATGTAAGGCTCACCGGCCTGTAGTTCCCTGGCTTATCCCTGCTGCCCTTCTTAAATAAAGGCACAATATTAGCGAAACTACAAGGAGCAATTACACAAATATTCATGATCCACCCTGTTGGACGCCTTCTACTGATCCAGGGAAAGGAAGGCAACCGACAGAACAGCCCTCTTGGAAAGGTGGGCCTGGTCCCATACCAAATGGATGTTGACGTGGATTGTCCGGCCTGGGACCATGTAGGACTGTTCAGGGTGGATTATGTGGGCCAGCATGGTGCCAAGGTGAGCAGACATGGCCCTGGCAAAGATCCTGTAGTCTGTGCTGAGGAGGGACTCTGGGCGCCACTTCTTAAGCAGGTGGAGATCGCCCTTCTTGGGTAACAGAACAATGACAGTCCTACAATGAGAGTGCGGCACCTCCTTGGTCACCAGACTTTCCCCCAGGATGTCCTAGAATGCCCTGTGGAACTCCATGGTCAACACATCCACCCACAGGGACTTGTCCGTCAAGAGCAGGCAAGGACTCCGGTCAGTTCCTCCAGGTTGAGTGGAATGTCCTCCGGGCTGACCTTCAGCAGCTCCTCCCACAAAACTCTGCGAGCATCCTCACCGGATGGATGTGGAGAGAACAGAGCACCATAATAAGCCCGGTCCGAGGCACTGATGCCCTTTGCTCTGAGAATAGGAATCAGTCATTGGCCAGCAGCCCCAGGATTTGCTTATGGACCCCCTGCTTTTTTTTCAGTGGGTAGAAGAAGGGGACATCATGGTCCAGGTCCTGAAGGAACCAGCTCTGCCTCATGGAAGCCTCCAGAATGCAGGAGACGTACGCCAGAGAAATGTAAAGCCATTTGATTCTGGACCCTCCTCTCCCAGACGTCATTAAAGTGAATGTTCTGGAGGCGGTTATAGAGATTTCGCCAGACGTCCACCAAGTCATAGGACCTGACCAGGTCCCTCAACTTCCCCATCATTGCCCAGTGGTGCGGAGTACCCGAGTGGTCCCTCTCCTCGAAGGTGCAGTTGAAATCCTCCCCAAGGATAATGTACTCGTCTGCGTCAATGGAGCCAAGATGAGCAGATGTTTCTTTGAAGAAGCTTACCAGCTGTGCACCAGTCTGGCGAGTTACATAATCCTTAAGTGAAGCAGACTATGAGATAGAGAAAGTGGTCTGGCACAGGCTTCCTAACCCCCAGGATCTCTGGCTGAAAATGTGGGGTCAGCAAGATAGCCACCCCGCCTGAGTTGGAGACCAGATGGCTCATGTGGACCTCTCCTTGCCACTCCGGGAGCCGCATGGCTTTGTCTCCTGGAATGGTGTGGGTTTCCTGCAGGAAGTACACTCCATACTCCATCTCCTTAAGGAGCGAGAAGTTGAGAAATCTGTTTGCCTCTCTGCTGCCTCATGTTGCGACTGGTTATGGTAGTCTTCATGGCAACAGTCCAGTGCAGCTACCACCTACACCCTACTGTGGGGAGAGAGCGGAGTCATTCATGATCCTTCACTCCCTCAGCAGCCCAGTGAGAAATGTCTTGAGCTAGCGCTGCTGGAGTCGGTCCACGTCCTTGCTCATGCTTGCGACCTTTGCAGCAGAGCAGATGGACTTGACAAGCAGCAGCAACTCCAACCATCAGTCCAGGGCTAGTTGGACTTTGACAGGTGACCCAGTTTGTCAGCCATGAATTCCCAGAGTTCCTCAAGGGGAATGAGAGCAGACTCAGTCGGGGGCATGAGGGTGCCCACCACCTCACCGGTGATAGACTTCAAATCAAGTTTAGTGCACCCACAGAGTCACTATCCTCCACCAGATCATCATCATCAGTGACCAACCCGCTCCCCTGGACAGGGTGCAGCGGGAAGCCCAGCCACAGCATCTGGCTCTATCTCTGATACCATCCCACCCCTAGAAACGACCAAAGAGGGATCCTCCCTGGGCCTCTCTGGGGGGGGGGGGGGGGGGGGTGGTCTGGGCCAGAGAGTGGCAGTGGCTTGGGATTCTGCTCCGCCTCAGACACTGGGTCATGCGGGAACATAGGGATAAGCTCCATCCCGAGGACCCAAAGTTAAAGACAGAAAAATGGGGCTTTCCACTCTCTCACCACCGCTCAGTGACACAGTGCATAGCGCCTTTTCATTCAGATCCTCCGCTGGGTCAAGCAGGTCCTGGGGGGACATCAGCACACAGCCAGCAGGCTCAGCCTCATCGACTTCACCCGCCACACACGCAAGGATGCCTGACCCAGTGACAAGTGCTTGGGTTTTATTAGGTGGATCCTCACCCACCTCCCTCAGGCGGAATACAGGTTGAACAGAGGAATCTGTCTCGCTCTCCCGAGGATGGACAACCCGCACTGAGGGAATGTGATGGTGGGATGTGAGGTTGGATCCGCGACCCCTTTTCTTTGGAGGGTCATTCCTTCTCCGGGCTGTCCTCCACTTCTGAGGAGTGGCGTCTCCTCCTTCTTTTCTGGGAGGGATCTTCACCATCCAGCAATGGTTGTTCTACTCCAGAAAGCCAGGTGGTGAAGTATACAATTGGAGCCTTAACTTTACTTACTTTTTAATAAGCTTTAAACTGTATAGTGTTGCAGAATGCAAGCCTGCGCCTCCAAACCCAACAGCCAGAGTTTCAGTTTGTGTCTATTTATACCTCTTTTGAAATAGGACTTTCAAATGTTAAACACATCATGTAAAAAGGTCAGCATGAATTGCTTGTGTTACATGAATGAGGGAGTTGAGAATTTTGATTTTAAAGCAGCACCCAAAGAGAGACTTGAATCCTGGGCCTCAAATTAAAAGTCTGCTGCTCTACCGACTGAGCTATCCAGGCTCACCTATGTCCATTTAGAGGGACGCAAGTGAATTTCCAGTTTATGCCCACCACCTGCATACAATTAAACACAATTAACATACAATTAACAGATTACCTCCTCTTTCTTTAATTAAAATTAGAGTTTATATGTACAACCAAAATTACAAAACAAATTAAATCAAAAACCTCCATATTCTGTACAAAAAAAAATATTACGAGACAGCCCTCCTCCCAGCAATTTCTTTGTACATGCAGTTCTTTTTGTTGATGACTTGCATCCACCCATTTAATTTTAGAGATCTCCTTTCTTTCCAGCATTTGTTTCAAGCCAGCAATGTCAATCCATAACCTTTTCTCACTCACACTTTTTACAGATTGTACATTATCCCACAATGTATGATTAGCTAGATAACATTCCATGGTGTACTATCTTCTACTATCTTGTACAGAATCTCACTTACATTTTTGACAAAATCATATATTCACTGCCTCCACAAGAGTCAGTGTTTCAGTATCCAAAGTACTTTTAACAACCCTTTTTATTTTCTTAGCTTTTCCCAATATTTCCCATTTTCGCCCATAGGAAATATTCTGAAACCAGCTATACTAGAACACCCAGCAGGAAGATGTGAAGCATTGCTAAAAGTGACTTGTTTCATGTTCTGTGTGTCACCTAAGGATGGGAACATAACTATGCATTTTTTCATGTATAATTTTTAAAAATGTTTTATTTGCCTTAAAATATTTTTGACTTTGAGGTGATTCATCACAGTATTTAACATCAGCATATCAAAACTAACATTTTCTAGTCTGAGATTGTTCTGTAGCCTTGGTATCATTGTCTAATCTATTCAAGCTATGACCTCTAGTTGCACTTTTAAGTCTGTCGGGACTACTACTGCGAGATCTCCCCTTTGCACTTTCGGAGGGGCTTTCTCCGGTACGTGATTGTTTTCTGGCACAAGAGTCACTTCCGACCGCACTATCAATACTTACACTGTGCTTTCTTACTTTGGAAGTATTAAGGTTAACAAACCTGTTAAGTTGTGAAAGCTTGCATTTCATTGAGGCCACAGTGAAATTCTGGTTATTATGACAGTATATGCGGGGTCTTTAGATCCAGACTTAAGATTTTCACATATAACATTGGCAGTTTTGAATTTCTTAATTGTTTCATCAACCGAGGATTCCCCCCCACTGTGGTTGGCAGGGCCCCCCCATGTCCGACCCATTTCCCACATCTCTACCCTCACCGCTTCCCCTCCCTCCCAGAACCGCAACCTCACTTTCCACCCCACCAGCCTCCACATCCAAAGGATCATTCTCCACCATTTCCGCCACCTCCAGTGTGATGCTACCACCAAACGCATCTTCCCCTCCCTTCCCCTGTCAGCATTCCAAAGGGATCATTCCCTCCGCGACACCTTGGTCCACTCCTCCATTACCCCCAACACCTCGTCCCCTTCTCACAACACCTTTCCATGCAATCGCAGGAGGTGTAATACCTGCCCTTTTACCTCCTTCCTCCTCACTATCCATGGCCCAAAACACTCCTTCCGGGTGAAGCAGTGATTTACTTGTACTTCCTTCAATTCAGTACACTTTTTTCGCTGCTTACAGTGCGCTCAGCTCTACATTGGGGAGACCAACCGCAAATTGGGTGACCATTTTGCAGAACACCTCTGCTCAGTTCGAAGGCATGACCCCAAGCTTCCGTTTGCTTGCCATTTCAACAGCCCCCTCCCCCCGCCCCACTGCTCTCATGCCCACATTTCTGTCCTTGGCCTTCTTCAGTGTTCCAGTGAACAACAATGCAAGCTCGAGGAGCAGCACCTAATCTTTTGATTAGGCACTCTACAACTTTACGGAGCGAACATTGAGTTCAATCATTTCGGAGCATGACTGGTGTTTTTTTTATTTTTCTATTTTATTATTATTTTATTTTATTTTTTAATCATGTGCTTTTTTTACATCTGGACAAAGGTGCTCATTATTCTGCCATGAACATTCTCTCTGGACAAATGTTTTGTCTTTCACCACAAGCATTAACACAAATTTTGTCCCTGGCAGCTTTGTTATTTAATCTCTCCTGCCCTCTGCCCTATCACACACCTTCCCTTTTTCCCTCTTCCCCACCAACACCACCTCCCCACCCCCCCACCCTTCACTTGCTTAAAACCTAATTTTTTTCTAACTTTTTCCAGTTCTGATGAAAGGTCACAGACCTGAAAAGTTAACTCTGCTTCTCTCTCCAAAGATGTTAACTGACCTGCTCAGTATTTCCAGCATTTTCTGTTTTTATTTCAGATTTCCAGTATCTGCAGTATTTTGCTTTTATATTATGATGGAAGGTGTCATTGACAGTGGTATCAAGCAGCACTTGCTCAGCAATAACCTGCTCACTGATGCTCAGTTTGGGTTCTGCCAGGGCCACTCAGCTCCTGACCTCATTACAGCCTTGGTCCAAACATGGACAAAAGAGCTGAACTCCAGAGGTGAGGTGAGAGTGACTGCCCTTGACATCAAGGAGCCCGAACAAAACTGGAGTCAATGGCAATCAGGGGGAAAACTCTCCGCTGGTTGGAGTCATACCGAGCACAAAGGAAGATGGTTGTGGTTGCTGGAGGTCAATCATCTCAGTCCCAGACATCACTGCAGGAGTTTCTCAGGGCAGTGTCCTCGGCCCAACCATCTTGAGCTGCTTCATCAATGACCTTCCCTCCATCATAAGATCAGAAGCGGGGATGTTCGCTGATGATTGCACAATGTTCAGCACCATTCACGACTCTTCAAATACTGAAGCAGTCCATGTAGAAATGCAGCAAGACCTGGACAACATCCAGATAATAAAAGCAAAATACTGCACATGCTGGAAGGCTGAAATAAAAACAAGAAATGCTGGAAATACTCAGCAGATCTGGCAGCATCTGTGGAGAGAGAAGCAGAATTAACGTTTCAGGTCTTTCTTCACAACTGGCAGAGGCTAGAAATGTAATAGGTTTTAAGCAAGTAAAGTGGGGGTAGGGCAAGAGATAACAAAAGAGGTGTTGACAGGACAAGGTCACAGAGAATAACTGACCAGAAGATCATGGAGCAAAGGCAAACGATTTCTTAATGGTGTGCTGAAAGACAAAGCATTAGTACAGAGAGGGTGTTAATGGACTGAAAACTGAACAGCCTGGCCCCAAGCATAAACATGAAAGAAACCGTGGGTAGGCACAGTAGAAACAAACTAAAATAAAATAAACACATAAAAAATAAACAAGAAAAATGAAAAAATAACAAAAAATAAAAATAAAAAAGGGACCCATCATGCTCTGAAATTATTGAACTCAATGTTCAGTCCAGCAGGCTGTAGCGTGCCTAAGTGGTAAATGAGATGCTGTTCCTCGAGCTTGCATTGATGTTCACTGGAACACTGCAGCAAACCCAGGACAGAGATGTGAGCATGAAAGGTTCTGGGAGGGAGGGGAAGGAGTGAGGGTAGAGGCACAGGAAATGGGCCGGACACCGTTGAGGGTCCTGTCAACCACAAGGTTGAGGAAAAAGGAAGACATATCAGAAGCATTGTCATGGAAGGTTGTATCATCAGAGCAGATGCGTTGGAGATGGAGAAACTGGGAGAATGGAATGGGCTGATAAGTGGCAAGGAACATTTCCACCACACAAATTCCAGGCAATGACCACCTGAAACAAGAGAGAATCTAACCATCTCCCCTTGATGTTCAAAAGTTACCATCATTGAATCCCCCACTATCAACATCTTGGGGGTCACCATTGACCAGAAGCTGAACTGGACCAGACACATAAATGCTGTGGCTCCAAGAGCAGGTCAGAGGCTAGAAATCCTGTGGTGAGTAACTCACCCCGTGTCTCCCCAGTGCCTGTCCACCATCTACAAGGCACAAGTCAGGAGTGTGATGGAATATTCTCCAATTGCCTGGATGGGTGCAATTCCAATAACACTCAAGAAACTCAACACCATCTAGGGCAAAGTAGCTGCTTGTTTGGCACCCCTTCCACCATCTTCAACATTCACTCCCTTCACCACCGACACATAGTGGTAGCACTGTTAGTGTACCTACACTCCAAGGACTGCAACGGTTCAAGAAGGCAACTCACCACCACCTTCTCAAGGGCAATTAGGTCTGGGCAATAAATACTGGCCTAGTCAGTGACACCCACATCCCCTGAACGAATAAAAACTAATGGGATGCCCCATTTAGAATTAAAGATAGAGATTGGAAAATCACACCACCAAATGGGAATTAGAAAAATCACCTGGGTGCGATCCAACAAAAGGTTTCCCATTAAGCCACAGGAATGGCAAATGGGGAGCCAGGTGACGGTACAAAACTATGTGAGGGTGGTTGTGTTTCAGATCCTCTACAAGGGACCATACATAGAAACATAGAAAATAGAAGTGCGGTAGGCCATTCGGCCCTTTGGGCCTACTCCACCATTCAAAAACCATCATGGCTGATCGTCTAATTCAGTACCCTGTTCCCACTTTCTCTTCATATCACTAGATCCCTTTGGCATTAAGAAATATATCGATCTCCTTCTTGAATATACTTAATGATTTGGCCTCCACTGCCTTCCGCGTTAGAGAATTCTACAGATTCACCACCCTCTGAGTGAAGAAATTTCTCCACATCTCGGTTCTAAATGGCATACCCCGTATCTTGAGACTGTAACCCCTGGTTCTGGACTCCCCAGCCATCGGGAACATCCTTCCTGCATCTAGCCTGCCTAGTCCTGTTAGAATTTTACAGGTTTCTATGAGATCCCCTCTCATTCTTCTAAACTCTAGTGAATATAGGCCTAGTCGACCCAATCTCTCCTCATATGTCAATCCTGCTATCCCAGGAATCAGCCTAGTAAATCTTCTTTGCACTCCCTCCATGGCAAGAACATCCTTCCTCAGATAAGGAGACCAAAACTGCACACAATACTCCAGATGTGGTCTCACCAAGGCCCTGTATAACTGCAGTAAGACATCTTCGCTCCTACACTCAAATCTTCTTGCAATGAAGGCCAACATACCATTCATCTTCCTAACTGCTTGCTGCACCTGAATGCTTGCTTTCAGTGACTGGTGTACAATGACACCCAGGTCTTGTTGCACCTCCCCCTTTCCCAATCTATCACCATTCAGATAATAATCTGTAATCTGTCTTTCAGTTTTTACAACCAAAGTGTGTGGAAACAACCAGAACTGAGAGTGGATAAATCCAGCATGAGGCTCGGGGGCTTCACTTACCTTCAGGAATGGAGAGCAGTCGGAACTCTTCCAGTGCGCTGGAGTTTTGAAAAAAAAGAGAAAAAAAAAACCCAACAGTGATGTCACAGGAAAGCTGCAAGGTGATTGGTTGGTGAGTCACTGCTGTTAGGGAACAGCTCTAAATAGCTGGGTAAGTATCAAAGGTAAGAAAAGTTTACAGTTTATTTTCATATATAATAAGGAGTGTTTTTTTAGGGAGTTCTGTAGTAACGAGGACCAGGACTGAAGGGCCCGAGAGTAACTGATATTACTTGACATTAAGATTTTCCAAAAGGTTAATTTAAAGGGTTAAGTCATGGCAGGAGAGCTCAAAGCCGTGGTGTGCTCCTTGTGCTCGGAAGCTGGGAGCATTTCTAGTGCCCGGGTCCAGCATGTGTGCAGGAAGTGTCTCCAGCTGCAGCTCCTGGAAGCCCAGGTTTCGGAGCTAGAGCAGCAGCTGGGGACACTGTGGAGCATGCACGAGGCGGAGAATATCGTGGATAGCATGTATAGAGAGGTGGTCACACCGCAGGCTCAGACTCCACAGGTAGGAAGGGAATGGGTGACCACCAGGCAGGCAGTTCGGGAATCTCCTGTGGCTATTCCCCTGCAAAACAGATATACTGCTTTGGATACTGTTGGGGCGAATGGCCTCTCAGGGGAAAGCAGCAACAGCCCAATTCGTTGCACCACAGTTGGTTCTGCTGCACAGAGGAGGAGTAAAAAGTGTGGGAGTGTAATAGTTAAAGGGGATTCAATTGTAAGGGGAATAGATAGGCGTTTCTGTGGCTGCAAAAGAGACTCCAGGATGGTATGTTGCCTCCCTGGTGCTAGGGTCAAGATGTCTCAGAGCAGTTACAGGACATTCTGAAGGGGGAGGGTGAACAGCCAGTAGTCGTGGTACACATTGGTACAAACGAAATAGGTAAAAAAAAGGATGAGGTCCTAAAAGCAGAATATAGGGAGCTAGGAAGTAAGTTGAAAAGTAGGACTTCAAAGGTAGTGATCTCAGGATTATTACCAGTGCCACGTGCTAGTCAGAGTAGAAATAGCAGGATATATCGGATGAATACGTGGCTGAAGAGATGGTGCGAGGGGGAGGGTTTTAGATTCCTGGGACATTGGGACCGGTTCAGGGGGAGGTGGGACCAGTACAAACTGGACGGGTTACACCTGGGCAGGACCTGGACTAATATCCTAGGGGGAGTATTTGCTACAGTGGTTGGGGAGGGTTTAAACTAAAATGGCAGAGGGATGGGAACCTTTGCAAGGAGTCAGAGGAGGGTGGGATCAAAGACAAGAACAAAAGACAGCAAGGGGAATAAGAAAAGTGATAGGCAGAGAAATCAAGGGCCAGAATCAAACAGGGCTACAGTGAAAAATAGTGGGAAGGGTACAAATAATGTTAAAAAAGACAAGCCTTAAGGCTGTGTGACTTAACGCAGGGAGCGTTCGCAATAAAGTGGATGAATTAATCGCGCAAATAGATGTAAACAGGTATGATATAGTCAGGATTACGGAGACATGGCTGCAAGGTGACCAGGGATGGGAAATGAACATCCAGGGGTATTCAGTATTTAGGAAGGGCAGACAAAAAGCAAAAGGTAGTGGAGTTGCATTGCTGGTTAAAGAGGAAATTAACGCAATAGTGAGGAAAGATATTAGCTCTGACGATGTGGAATCTGTATGGGTAGAGCTGAGAAACACTAAAGGGCAGAAAACGTTAGTGGGGGTTGTATATAGACCCCCAAACTGTAGTGGTAATGTTGGGAATGGCATTAAACAGGAAATTAGAGACACATGTGATAAAGGAACATGTGTAATTATGGGTGACTTTAATCTGCAAGTCGATTGGGCAAATCAAATTCATCACAATACCGTAGAGGAGGAATTCTTGGAGTGTATCCGGGATGGTTTTCTGGACCAAAACATTGAGGAACCAATGAGAGAATAGGCCATCCTAGACTGGGTATTGTGCAATGAGAGAGGAATAATTGACAACCTAGTGGTGCAAAACCCCTTGGGGATGAGCGACCATAATATGACAGAATTCTTTATCAAGATGGAGAGTGACATCGTTTCTTCTGAATCTTAGGAAAGGAAACTACGAAGGTATAAGGCGCGAGTTGGCTATGACGGATTGGGAAACATTACTTAAAGGGATGACGGTGGATAGGCAATGGTAAACATTTAAAGAGCGCTTGGATGAACTGCAACAATTGTTTATCCCTGTCTGGCGCAAAACTAAAACGGGAAAGGTAGCCAAACCATGGCTTACAAGGGAAATTAGAAATAGCATTATAACCAAGGAAGAGGCATATAAATTTGCCAGAAAAAAACAACAGACCTGAAGATTGAGAGCAGTTTAGAATTCAGCAAAGGAGGACCAAGGGATTGATTAAGAAGGGGAAAATAGAGTACGAGAGCAAGCTTGCGGGGAACATAAAAACTGACTGTAAACGTTTCTATAGGTATGTGAAGAGAAAAAGATTGGTGAAGACAAATGTAGGTCCCTTACAGTCAGAAACAGGGGAATTTATTATGGGGAACAAAGAAATGGCTGACCAACTAAATGCATACTTTGGTTCTGTCTTTACAAAGGAGGACACAAAAATCATACCAGAAATGTTGGGGAACACAGGGCTTAGTAAGAGAGAGGAACTGAAGGAAACCAGTATTAGTAGAGAAATGGTGTTGGGGAAATTGATGGAATTGAAGGCTGATAAATCCCCAGGGCCTGATGGTCTGCATCCTAAAGTACTTAAAGAAGTGGCCCGAGAAATAGTGGATGCATTGGTGGTCATCTTCCAAGATTCTATAGACCCTGGAACAGTTTCTACAGATTGGAGAGTAGCTAATTTAGCCCCACTATTAAAAAGGGAGGTAGAGAGAAAGCAGGGAATTATAGAACAGTCAGCTTGACGTTGGTAATGGGGAAAATTCTAGAGTCCATTATCAAAATTTTTATAGCAGAGCACTTGGAGAACAGTGGCAGAATCGGGCAGAGTCAGCATGGATTTACGAAAGGGAAATCATGCTTGACAAATCTATTAGAATTCTTAGAGGATGTAACTAGTAGTGTTGATGAGGGGGAGCCAGTGGATGTGGTTTATTTGGAAGTCTTTCAACAAAGTCCCACATAAGAGATTAGCGTGTAAAATTAAAGCGCATGGGATTGGGGGTAGTGTATTGTGATGGATAGAAAATTCGTTGGCAGACAGGAAACAAAGAGCAGGGATAAATGGGTCTTTTTTCGAATGGCAGGCAGTGACTAGAAGGGGTACCGCAGGGATCGGTGCTAGGACCCCAGCTATTCACAATATATATTAATGATTTAGATGAGGGAACTAAATGTAATATCTCCAAATTTGCAAATGAAACAAAACTGGGTGGGAGGGTGAGTTGTGAGGAGGATTCAGAGAGGCTTCAGTGTGATTTGGACAAGTTGAGTGAGTGGGCTAATGCATGGCAGACGCAGTATAATGTGGATAAATGTAAGCTTATCCACTTTAGTAGCAAGAACAGGAAGGCAGATTATTATCTGAATGTATATAAACTGAGAGGGGGGAATATGCAGCGAGACCTGAGTGTTCGCGTACACCAGTCGCTGAAGGTAAGCATGCCGGTGCAACAGGCGGTAAAAAAGGCAAATGGTATGTTGGCCTTCATAGCGGGAGGATTCGAGTACAGGAGCAGGGATGTCTTGCTGCAATTATACAGGGTCTTGGTGAGGCCACACCTGGAATATTGTGTGCAGTTTTGATCTCCTTATCTGAGGAAGAATGTTCTTGCCATAGAGGGAGTGCAGCGAAGGTTTATCAGACTGATTCCTGGGATGGTGGGACTGACGTATGAGGAGAGATTGAGTCGGTTAGGATTATATTCACTGGAGTTCAGAAGAGTGAGGGGGGATCTCATAGAAACCTATAAAATCCTAACAGGACTTGACAGGGTAGATGCTGGAAGGATGTTCCCGATGGTGGGGGAGTCCAGAACCAGGGGTCATAGTTTAAGGATACAGGGTAAACCTTTCAGGACTGAGATGAGGAGAAATTTCCTTACCCAGAGAGTGGTGAGCCTGTGGAATTCACTACCACAAAAAGCAGTTGAGGCCAGAACATTGTACGTTTTCAAGAATGAGTTGGATATAGCTTTTGGGTTTAAAGGCATCAAAGGGTATGGGGCGAAAGTGGGAACAGGTTAGAGTTGGACGATCAGCCATGATCATAATGAACGGCGGAGCAGGCTCGAAGGGCCGAATAGCCTACTTCTGCTCCTATTTTCTATGTTTCTATGTGAAGCAACATGTGGAAATACATGGTGAACTTGCACTGAAGAACATATCTCAGCTTCTTCAACTGCTTCATCAATGACCTTCCTTCAATCATAAGGTCAGAAGTGGGGATGTTCGCTGATGATTGCACAATGTTCAGCACCATTCGTGACTCCTCAGATACTGAAGCAGTCCGTGTAGATATGCAGCAAGACCTGGACAATATCCAGGCTTGGGCTGATAAGTGGCAAGGAATATTCACGCCACACAAGTGCCAGGCAATGACCATCTCCAACAAGAGAGAATCTAACCATCTCCCCTTGACATTCAACGGCATTACCATTGCTGAATCCCCCACTATCAACATCCTAAGGGCTACCATTGACCAGAAACTGAACTGGAGTAGCCATATAAATACTGTGGCTACAAGAGCAGGTCAGAGGCTAGGAATCCAGAGGCGCGTAACTCACCTCCTGACTCCTCAAAGCCTGTCCACCATCTGCAAGGCACAAGTCAGGAGTATGATGGAATACTCTCCACTTGCCTGGATGGGTGCAGCTCCAACAACACTCAAGAAGCTCAACACCATCCAGGACAAAGCAGCCTGCTTGATTGGCACCCCATCTACAAACATTCACTCCCTCCACCACCGTTGCACAGTGGCAGCAGTGTGTATCATTTACAAGATGCACTGCTGCAATGCACCAAGGCTCCTTAGACAGCACCTTCCAAACCCGCGACCTCTCCCAGCTAGAAGGACAAGGGCAGCAAATACATGGGAACACCACCACCTGCAAGTTCCCCTCCAAGTCACACACCATGCTGACTTGGAACTATATCGCCGTTCCATCACTGTCACAGGGTCAAAATCCTGGAACTCCCTTCCTAACAGCACTGTGGGTGTACCTACCCCACATGGACTGCAGCGGTTCAAGAAGGCAGCTCACCACCACCTTCTCAAGGGCAATTAGGGATGGGCAATAAATGCTGGCCTAGCCAGCGACGCCCACATCCCATGAATGAATTAAAAAAAAACATGCTCGATTACTTGACAACCCACAAAACATGAAATGATTAATGTGGCCAGTCAAGTGAGGCATCTTAAATTATCAAGGCATACACATACTCCATACAGAAACTGATCTTAAACTATCAGGATATAATTAAACATACTAGTAATGTTCAGAAGGAGTAAAATTAAAGTAAAAGGGACTCAAAATTTGGATTGGGACAATTAAGGGCTGGGGAAAAATAATACATCGGGTTGGATTTTATGCATGAGGCTGGGCTCCAGGCAGTGGGCCAAAAGTCAGGGGGAACCCTGCCTCTGCATTTTTTTAGCCCCCTGGAGCGATCCTCCAGTCTTTTGGGGTGAAAGTTAAAAGACTTAATAGAGACGGGGATCCTGCCCCCAGGAGCTGCCAGCCAATCACAAGGCTGACAGCTCAGCAGTATCAGCAGCGCCACTAGGAGGGATGGCAGAGGCTTCGGACCTAGGTCCAGCACTGGAACCCCAGAGGCGGGGTCGCCAGGGCCAGTCCGGAAGGGCCCGGTGGGGAGGGGTTAAGGGTTGGCATTTGGTCCAGAGGGAGGGGGTCCCAGGGGGTGAATTGATTCCCAGTGGGGGTCCTGCTTAGGCCACAGTTCGCCCACAAAAGAGGGACCTCCCTGCAAGCCTACAGGGATGGCGCCTTGTTTTCCAAGGCGTCCTCCCCGCGTGGCAGAGTCCACGGCCACTGGTAAGATCCCATTGGTAGCGGGAAGAGGCCGTTATTTGGCCTGTGGGTGGGAAGGCTATTGCGGCCTATCCCACCCCCGGAAAAATTGGAACTGGCAATCCCAGTGTCGGGTTCCGTGGTGGCCACTGCCATTGCAATTCTGTGGCCCCCTGCCACGAAACCACCATCAGGAGGAGAACAAGATCCAGCCCTAGGTAAGAACTATCCACAAGATGGATAGGGGTAAAGGGAGAGCAGGATTAATTCATGATTTATTGATGATATGGTAAACTGTACAATGTATAATGATTTTTTTTGCCTGTATCATAATCTGTTGCCTGAATTGTATGTACTTATGTGCCAATAACTTAGAATTAGCAGCCCTCCTGCAAAAGACAAGGGATAAAATTGAGTGAGGTGATCTGCAGGCGTGGCGTGCCAATCTATACATCTGTTTGCAATAGCTAGGTTCATAAGGGGCTGATTATGAGAAGTCAATAAGGATATGTCCTTATCAAGTATATTCATTCGCTGTCTATTAGGATAAGCACTTAATTAGAAAACTGCCTCTTTTAGATTACTGCTCATGAGTTAAAAGAACAAATACCCCCGTATGTGACTCAGTCCGACTATGATTAATTGCAGGCACTTGATAGTCAATAGTCGTGTCGAAGTAGCTAAGCAGTATGCTTGATGAATATTAACAAAACATGCTGGAAATACTCCAGTGAAAGGTCACTGACCTGACACGTTAACTCTGCTTCTCTCTCCACAGATGCTGCCAGACCTGTTGAGTATTTCCAGCATGTTTTGTTTTTATTTTGGATTTCCAGCATCTGCAATATTTTGCTTTTATTATATTATTACTTGATGAATATTGTTGGAGCATGCCACTACCATCATGCTTGAAAATAATGCGCTTTGATCCAACTTGCTCAAATATGTTATTAAATTTGGTCAAAACATTCTATTCCTGTCTGGATCATTTAGGAAAGCTTAATGGGACATTAACCAATCTAGAACAAACCTTACTACAGCCAAGATATAATAATATTGATACCACTACTCATGGGAAAAGCCAAAAAGAAATATCCGTTAGAAGTGTCACAGTGTGTCACATCACACTAGACACTTGAGTGGGGTAAATGCAGGACAAAAAAACCCTTTTTAAACCAATTCACTGCAAGGAAAAGCCTCACCATATTACCCATCATGCTCTGCATGAACCGAACTGGGCTGGAAACAAAATCTCATGTAAATTTCAGTCTTCCTAAAATAAACCTGTTGAACTTCGATTCCGGGTACTGCCTGTGTGGAGTTTGCAAGTTCTCCCTGTGTCTGCGTGGGTTTTCTCCGGGTGCTCCGGTTTCCTCCCACAAGCCAAAAGACTTGCAGGTTGATAGGTAAATTGGCCATTATAAATTGTCACTAGTATAGGTAGGTGGTAGGGAAATAAAGGGACAGGTGGGGATGTTTGGTAGGAATATGGGATTAGTGTAGGATTAGTATAAATGGGTGGTTGATGTTCGGCACAGACTCGGTGGGCCGAAGGGCCTGTTTCAGTGCTGTATCTCTAATCTAATCTAAAACTTGCTGAGCTGTGCGACGAAAACAAATGCTATCAAGAAAAACAATAGCAATAGCGCAGACAAGCGAGAGACACTAGTGTTTGAATTTGTAAAGACTAGGCCTTGGCAAGACAGTACAACTTTGATAAGATAAAGCATAGTGTTCCAGCAAAACACAAACATCTTTTTCTGGAAGACTGACTGGAAGGGGCTTCACATAATGGAAAATTAATGGAGAAAATAGAACAAAGAACAAAGAACAAAGATAATTACAGCACAGGAACAGGCCCTTCGGCCCTCCAAGCCTGCGCCGATCCAGATCCTCTCTCTAAACATGTCGCCTATTTTCTAAGGTTCTGTATCTCTTTTCTTCCTGCCCATTCATGTATCTGTCTAGATACATCTTAAAAGACTCCATCGTGCCCGCATCTACCACCTCCGCTGGCAATGCGTTCCAGGTGCCCACCACCCTCTGCGTAAAGAACTTTCCACGCATATCCCCCCTAAACTTTTCCCCTTTCACTTTGAACTCGTGTCCTCTAGTAATTGAAACACCCACTCTGGGAAAAAGCCTCTTGCTATCCACCCTGTCTATACCTCTCATGATTTTGTACACCTCAATCAGGTCCCCCCTCAACCTCCGTCTTTCTAATGAAAATAATCCTAATCTGCTCAACCTCTCTTCATAGCTAGCGCCCTCCATACCAGGCAACATCCTGGTGAACCTCCTCTGCACCCTCTCCAAAGCATCCACATCCTTTTGATAATGTGGCGACCAGAACTGTACGCAGTATTCCAAATGTGGCCGAACCAAAGTCCTATACAACTGTAACATGACCTGCCAACTCTTGTACTCAATGCCCCGTCCGATGAAGGAAAGCATGCCGTATGCCTTCTTGACCACTCTATTTACCTGCGTTGCCACCTTCAGGGAACAGTGGACCTGAACACCCAAATCTCTCTGGACATCAATTTTCCCCAGGACTTTTCCATTTACTGTATAGTTCACTCTTGAATTGGATCTTCCAAAATGCATCACCTCGCATTTGCCCTGATTGAACTCCATCTGCCATTTCTCTGCCCAAATCTCCAATCTATCTATATTCTGCTGTATTCTCTGACAGTCCCCTTCACTATCTGCTACTCCACCAATCTTAGTGTCGTCTGCAAATTTGCTAATCAGTCCACCTATACTTTCCTCCAAATCATTAATGTATATCACAAACAACAGTGGTCCCAGCACGGATCCCTGTGGAACACCACTGGTCACACGTCTCCATTTTGAGAAACTCCCTTCTACTGCTACTCTCTGTCTCCTGTTGCCCAGCCAGTTCTTTATCCATCTAGCTAGTACACCTTGGACCCCAAGCGCCTTCACTTTCTCCATCAGCCTGCCATGGGGAACCTTATCAAACGCCTTACTGAAGTCCATGTATATGACATCGACAGCCCTTCCCTCATCAATCAACTTTGTCACTTCCTCAAAGAATTCTATTAAGTTGGTAAGACATGACCTTCCCTGCACAAAACCATGTTGCCTATCACTGATGAGCCCATTTTCTTCCAAATGGGAATAGATCCTATCCCTCAGTATCTTCTCCAGCAGCTTCCCTACCACTGACGTCAGGCTCACCGGTCTATAATTACCTGGATTATCCCTGCTACCCTTCTTAAACAAGGGGACAACATTAGCAATTCTCCAGTCCTCCGGGACCTCACCCGTGTTTAAGGATGCTGCAAAGATATCTGTTAAGGCCCCAGCTATTTCCTCTCTCGCTTCCCTCAGTAACCTGGGATATATCCCATCCGGACCTGGGGACTTGTCCACCTTAATGCCCTTTAGAATACCCAACACTTCCTCCCTCCTTATGCCGACTTGACCTAGAGTAATCAAACATCTGTTCCTAACCTCAACATCCGTCATGTCCCTCTCCTCGGTGAATACCGATGCAAAGTACTCGTTTAGAATCTCACCCATTTTCTCTGAGTCCAAGCATAACATTCCTCCTTTGTCCTTTAGTGGGCCAATCCTTTCTCTAGTTACCCTCTTTCTCCTTATATATGAATAAAAGGCTTTGGGATTTTCCTTGACCCTGTTTGCTAAAGATATTTCATGACCCCTTTTAGCCCTCTTAATTCCTCGTTTCAGATTGGTCCTACATTCCCGATATTCTTTCAAAGCTTCGTCTTTCATCAGCCGCCTAGACCTTTTGTATGCTTCCTTTTTCCTCTTAGCTAGTCTCACAATTTCACCTGTCATCCATGGTTCCCTAATCTTGCCATTTCTATCCCTCATTTTCACAGGAACATGTCTCTCCTGCACGCTAATCAACCTCTCTTTAAAAGCCTCCCACATATCACATGTGGATTTACCTTCAAACAGCTGCTCCCAATCTACATTTCCCAGCTCCTGCCGAATTTTGGTGTAGTTGGCCTTCCCCCAATTTAGCACTCTCCCTTTTGGACCCTTTTGTTTAAGAAGGGTAGCAGGGATAATCCAGGTAATTATAGACCGGTGAGCCTGACGTCAGTGGTAGGGAAGCTGCTGGAGAAGATACTGAGGGATAGGATCTATTCCCATTTGGAAGAAAATGGGCTCATCAGTGATAGGCAACATGGTTTTGTGCAGGGAAGGTCATGTCTTACCAACTTAATAGAATGAAAGAAAGATGGACAGTTTTCTGGGCAGATACAAATCACATGTTTAAACACAGGGCACAGAATATAATTGGGTGTTGTGCTTTTAAAAGAAGCTTGATAGGATGGTGTGGCCTGTCAACATAGTAACAAAGGCCCATCCCCTGAAAAGGGGTATAAGACGTTGAACACATTGGAGGTCTTTACTGCAGTTGTGAGAGACCAGCACTGCAGTCAAGGGAAGAAGAAACCCGATTGAGTGTCAGAAGCCCAACTGAACATTTGAAGCAGAGTCTGCAATCAATGGGAGCTGGTCACTTCAGGTGATTGTACTTCTAGTTAGTCATATATTTGAGCATTCTAATGCAAAATATTATTGAAGCATCCATTTGCTGGGAGTAAAGCAACAAAGCAGTTTTGTTGTTTCTTAAATTTATTATTTTCTTGCTCAACCTGTTAAATTTTATTTTTATTTAGAGATACAGCACTGAAACAGGCCCTTCAGCCCACTGAGTCTGTGCTGACCATCAACCACCCATTTATACTAATCCTACATTCCTACCACATCCCCACCTGTCCCTATATTCCCCTAACGCCTACCTGTACTAGGGGCAATTTATAATGGCCAATTTACCTACCAACCTACAAGTCTTTGGCTGTGGGAGGAAACCAGAGCACCCGGTGAAAACCCACATGGTCATAGGGAGAACTTGCAAACTCCGCACAGGTAGTACCCAGAATTGAACCCGGGTCATTGGAGCTGTGAGGCTGCGGTGCTAACCACTGCGCCACTCAATAATCTGTAATAATTTTCTGAACCATTTTATTTTATCTCCTTTGTTATCTCTTGCCCCACCCCCGCTTTACTTGCTTATAACCTTTTACATTTCTAATATTTGCGAGTTCTGAAGAAGGGTCACTGACCTGAAACGTTAACTCTGCTTCTCTCTCCACAGATGCTGCCAGACCTGCTGAGTATTTCCAGCATTTCTTGTTTTTATTTCAGATTTCCAGCATCCGCAGCATTTTGCTTTTATTTTATCTGTAATCATTTTAAACCTGTGCATATTTTAAATCCATTAAGTATAAGAATCTATTGAGTGAGTCATGAATTTCTTCTCTCGTAATTTGCAGGTCAAAACGTACTATAAGTGTGAGTGAGTGTTTAAAACAAGAAAGCCTTACAATCATGATTCAAGAAAGGAGGGAGAGAGCAAACAGGGAACTACAGTTCAGTTAGCCTGACATCAGTTGTTGGGAAAGTGCTGGAACCTATTATTAAGGAAGTCCTAACAATGCACTTAGAGAATCATAGTATGATCAGACAAAGTCAACATGGTTTTAAGAAAGTGTTTGATAAATTTATTAGACTTATTTGAGGATGTATCTAGTAGGGTAGATAAAGGGGAACCAGTAGATGTAGTATACTTGAATTTCCAAAAGGCATTCGATAAGGTGCCACACAAAGGGCTGGATTTATTCCTCCCCCAGAGGTTGGGTTCTGTGGCGGGGAGGTGGGCTGATAATGCTCCAGATGAGGCCCACCACGGACCTCGATGCCATAAGGACCCAGCCCAATCCTTCTGGCGGCGGCGAGGCCCTGTGGCGGACCGCCCGCTGCTGGGTGATGGGACCTCAATTAAAATATTCAAATCAATAAAATTAATACATTTAAATAGACTTGCCTGCGATCTTGAGGACCGGCTGCAATCTTCAGCATGGTGGTCGGCACTCCCACACCTTCAAATCCCCGTCTGGGGAAATGTGGCACCACACTGGTGCGGTGTGGGGAGGAGGTAAAGGCCAGCTTGGGTCTGCAAATGAAACCCCACCCGAGCCCGACAGAACCACATCCAAGCCGAGCTGGGTGGCACAGTGGTAAGCACCGCAGCCTTACAGCTCCAGCGACCTGGGTTCAGTTCTGGGTACTGCCTGTGTGGAGTTTGCAATTTCTCCCTGTGACTGTGTTGGTTTCTGCCAGGTGCTTTGATTTCCTCCCACAGCCAAAGGCTTGCAGGTTGATAGGTAAATTGCCTCTAGTGTAGGTAGGGAATATGGGATTAATGTAGGATTAGTATAGATTTAGATTTAGAGATACAGCACTGAAACAGGCCCTTCGGCCCACCGAGTCTGCGCCGACCATTCACCACCCATTTATACTAATCCTACACTAATCCCATATTTCTACCACATCCCCACCTGTCCCTATATTCCCCTACCACCTACCTATACCAGGGGCAATTTATAATGGCCAATTTACCTATCAACCTGCAAGTCTTTGGCATGTGGGAGGAAACTGGAGCACCCGGAGGAAACCCACGCAGACACAGGGAGAACTTGCAAACTCCACACAGGCAGTACCCAGAATTGAACCCGGGTCGCTGGAGCTGTGAGGCTGCGGTGCTAACCACTGCGCCACTGTGGTTGTTAGTCAGCACAGACTTGGTAGGCTGAATCTGTGATTCAGTGCTGTATCTGTCTATGACCCGGCCCGAATTCTTTCATTTTTTCCCAACCTGGCCAGACCATCAGTTAACCTACCTTCACTTTGTTGTTCATCTGCACAAACTTAAAATAACTGTAACAAAGCCACTTTTAAAGTCCAAAAAGTATATTAACATTAGAGCCACTTACCTGAGGCAGTGAGAGAGCGAGTCTGATCCGGCCCCACCCGACCCGAGCCCGAATGCCGGACCTGGAAGTGGGACCCGACCTGAACCCGACACATGTCATCGGGTCCCATCGGGTTAGGGTCGGGTCACCGGCTTTTAAGAGGAGATAAAATTTTCAGTACAGGAGGTGGGGGGATGGGGTCAAATAAACGTAATGGGTGTAGGGATGGTGGGAAGGGTTGATCTTTAAACTTTGTGTAGCTTGGGGGGAGAAGGTCAGATGTAAAAAGTAATTGTTTTGCGGGGAAAAGGGCAAATAGTTACTGTAATTGATATTGGGAAAGTGGGAAAGGGGCATAAGAAATTTATTTATTTAATTTTGTGGGGGTTACTTCTTTAAAAATGTAAATGTGCTGGAAGGGCTGGCTGCCCTTTAAAAATGGCACCAGCGCCTGCGCACAGGCAGCTGACACTATTGCTGGCGACGGACAGCCCGCCCCCTCCATGAGATTAGGGATGGGGGTGGGCCGCCTCGGTGATTTAAATGAGCCGCCACGTGGGAGATTGCAGGGGCTCTTTGGCATGTGTTCCGCATGGGGGGGGGGGATGCCATTTTATGAGCTCACCTCCAAGATCGGCGATGAGCTCTTAAAATCCAGCCCAAAAGTTTAATAAGCAAGATAAGAGCTCATGGAGTTGCAGGTAATATATTAGCATGGATGGAGGATTGGTTAATGGGCAGGAAGCAAAGAGTAGTGTCGAATGGGGCATTTTCAAGTTGGCAGACTGTAACTAATGGAGTGCCTTAAGGGTCAGTGCTGATTTACAATCTAAATGATTTAGACAAAGAGACTGAGAGTAATGTATTTAAGTTTGCTGTCGGCTGAAAGTTAGATGGGAATGTAAATTGTGAGGAAGACATAAAGCGACTGCAGAGAGATATAGACAGGTTGGGCCGGATTTTATGGAAAATGGCTGCTTGCATGTGCGGGCTACACATCGCCATGCCGCCGTGATCTAGCACACGGTAGCTCATTATAATACACTTGTTAGACAACCCCCCCATCATGTGGAGGAGGCGGGCTCTATGATGTTGACAACGTCCTCAGCTACCTCTACAGGCTGCCAGACCTGCTGCAAAAACTGCACATTTAAACCCGTACCTCCCCCAACAGTACATCGCAAATAAAATGTTGCCCTTCCACCCCCCCCACCCCACCCCACCCCACCCCCAAAACACTTACATTGCATGGTTGCCCTCTCCCCTACAAAAACACTTAAACCACCAAGTTGACCTCTCCCCCTCACAACTGCGCAAAGTGCAGAGGTCACCCTCACCCCCACCCCTCAACCCCACTGCACTGGAAAACAGATTTGATTCCGTCCGACCCCTTCCTCCTCTCCTCCCCATTACACTAAAAAACCTAAGTTACCCTTTTCCCCACTTCAGTGGGGTCAGCTTTTCCTGGACGGGAAAGTGAAGGCGCGTGAGTGCCAGCCGTCACACGGAAGATCCCGGGCAGCCGGTAAGATCGCTGTGAATGTTATTTAAATGTATGCATTTCCTTTATTTAAATACTTGAAGTCAGGTCCTGTCGTCGAGCAGTGGCGGGCCATTGCCAGTACGATCCTTCGCCCCCCCTCCCCCCGCCTCCACCCCAAACCACAGAGCCCAACGTCGGGAGCTCAATAAAATCCAGCCCATTGAGTGATTGGACAACAAGGTGACAGATGCAGTATAATGTGGGAAAATGTAAGGTTATTCACTTTGGTAGTAAGAATACAAAAAAATATTTTTTTAAAGGCTTGAAACTTCTAAAAATTGATATACAGAGAGACTTGGTTGTACTTGTACAAGGAACACAGAAAGTTAGCAAGTAGGTACAGCAGGCAATTAGGAAAGCAAATGGCATGTTAGCTTTTATTGCAAGAGGATTGAAGTATAAGAATAAGGAAGTCTTGCTACAATTGTAAAGGGATTTGTTGAGTCCACACCTGGATTACTGGGCACAGTTTTGTTTTTCATTTCTAAGGAAGGATATACCTGCCTTGGAGGCAGTGCAGCAAAGCTTCCCTAGATTGGTTCCTGGGATGAAAGGGTTGTTTTATGATGACAGGCTGTGTAAATTGGGCCTATATTCTCCGAGTTTAGAAGAATGAGAGGTGATCTCATTGAAACATGTAAGATTCTGAAGGAGGTTGACAGAGTAGACACTGAAAGTTGGTTTCCCCTGGCTGGGGAATCTAGCACATGAGGGCACAGCCTCAGAATAAGGGGTCAGCCATTTAAAACTGAGATGAGTAGAAATTGCTTCACTCAGAGAGTTGTGTATCTTTGGAATTGTCTACCCCAAGGGTTGTTGAGTATATTCAAGACTGAGATCAATAGAATTTTGATCTTTCAGGGAATCAAAGGATATGGGAGTGGGTGGGAAAGTGGAATTGAGGTAGAAGATCAGCCATGATCGTATTGAATGGTGCACCGATAAGGGACTCAGTTCCTGCTTACTCAAACTAAAAAAAATAAAATGTTTAAAAGAAGAAAATAAAATGATTAATAATAAACTGCTTGGTTTACTCAGGAAATATAGAAATATTAGTGATTTGGGACATGCAGACATAAACTCTACTAAATATGGCCAATCTGGGTGACACAAGGGGCAGAAGGGTTCACTTCTTTTGGTGTCAGTCACCTAAGTGTCCTGGAAGGTGTCAAAGCTAATGAGGCACATATACCGAGACATGGTGAACAATTTACACTCTCTTATGTCCCAATCTTTCTTTTAGCAAACGGTCCTGGGCTCCGCAGCATATTTATGCCCCACCAGCTCTGTCTGTTATCAATAGTAAGGGGTATTTTGTTTAACTAAACCGCATTATTATTTTAATTTGTTTTGATTTCCCTGCATTGAGTTAAGTATTGTCTCCACTTTGTGTGGACACATATAAGCAGAAACTCCATTTTGAGAACACATTTCAGGAAAGTCACAAGGCATTTTCTTCACATCTCAGAGGTAAAAGGATAGTGTTATAATCTACTCACTGTGCCACCTAGTTTCCTTCAGAGTACAGTACTGTTCTTGTATATTTCACACTGGGTCAGTCACGGTCGTCGGCATGGGTCAGGCATCTGGGACAACCTAAGGGTTTGGTCGCATCAAGATCTAGGTTAGCATTAGGGTATTTGGGCAACAGGGGTTTGTCTAGGGTTATACCATGATGTGTGTAACTAATTATGTCTTTTGTCATATTCAGCCTAGTCCATTTAGGTTTTGGGGTTTTAGATTGTTAAAATTGTTCAATTGGGTTGCCCAGTCCACCAATTTGCTTTGGATAGATGGGCTACTTGTAAGGCTAGCGTTAGTGTCCGAGATGGTTACGGATGGTGTACTGTGTTCCCATGGGTGTGTGAAGATCAGGATTGTTGTGCATGTGTTACATTTTAAGTACAGGTACAGAAATCTTTTGCTGTCCAGACCCTTTAGTAATCGGGTTTGTAACATTAAAATCCACCATCTCTCTTTTCTTTTCCTTTAGTATTGGTGTCCAATTCAAGTTAGTTTCAAGTCTCATGATTTCCAGGGACTGAATTCCATGTTGTATAAAATGTCTGGTTATCGCCTTTTCCTCCTTCCCTGTCTGGATGGAACTAAGGTGTCCCGTAAATCTAGTTCTTGAAGTGTTCCCTGTTTCTCCTATATATGTGGCACAGTTTACATCGAATTGCATAGACTACATTTTGTTGCTCGCATGTAATTCTTCGCTTTATTAAAGCGGTTTTTCCTCTGTTCTCGTTTTGTAACATTTTTAAGACCTTTAGGTGCTTACATGTTCCACATTGTCTGTCACCGCAATTTGGTACGACTTGTGCTTTTACTCTGCTACTGACCAATCATTTAGGTTTTTGCCTCTTTTGAAAGCTGATGTTACACTATATTGGCTCAGTGAATTAACCTCCCCTTTTAACTTACAAAATGGTTTCTCAGTGCCCTATTTATCTGTTGGGTTGTTGTGCAGTGTGTTGTAATCATCTTGTAGTTGGCCTATTTCGAGGCTGTGGGTTCTCTATTTCTGTCAGGAAATTGGACTTGATGTACCTGAGGAATCTTTTTGTGTACCCCCTCTGTCTCAGTGCAGTGAAAAGGGTAGTGACCACTTTGTTGAAATCTTCCAGTTTTGTCGCTATGCGGTGGAACCGCATGAGCTGTGACTTTACCAGTCCCCTAAGTGTCAGTTACCTTCAAGAATACTTTTGTTGCTAAGTTGTGACTGTTGTTCTCTAGTGGCAACTTGAAAACTGTAGTATCGAGAAAGTCAATGCTTTCCTTGTGTGTTGTGGCTTTGATTTTAATGGAGGGGTGATGATTATTGAGAATATTGATAAAATCTTATAATTCTGATTCTGTGTGGGTCCAAACACCCCATATATCATCCAAGTACCTATAATAGTGCCTGGGACACTTTTTGAAGACACTCTTCTCCCAGAACACCATGTAAATATTTGCATAAGCCGGGGCAAACTATTTGCCTTTAATTTGGAGGTAAGATGTCCCATCGAATTCAAAGCCATTTTTGTTAAACCCAGATGTAGTAGCTGGATTATAGCTCTATTTGGTCTGTTCGGGTGGGGAGATTTAGTGAGGGCATTTTTAACCGTCTGTATGCCTCTGTTTGTTTCTATATTTGTATATAGGCTTTCGATGTCCATCATAAAAAGTAGGGCAGTCGGGGGTATCGTCAGAGAGTTAACTATTTCTGTGAAGTGATATGTGTCCCTGATGTAACTGGGATGCTTCTGAGCCAAGGGGTTTAGAAAGGAATCAATGTATTCAGCTACCCTGTAGGATTCACTACCTCAATGTATTCAGCTACCCTGTAGGATTCACTACCACAGTCTGGCACAATGGGTCTTCCCGGTGGTATCTCCCCTGGAATTGTCCATGTAGCTGGATGTTTATGTATTTTGGACAGTATGTAAAACTTTCTGGGCCATGGTTGTTCCCCCTCTCAGGTACTCAACCTGTTTCTGTTTAATGCATTTCGACTTTTTGAGTTGCTCTAATATATTCTCAATTTCTTTTTGTGTTTCGTGGAAAATGGGTTTTGTTAATTTTAGTGTAGAGGTCCTTATTGTTTAATTGTCTGTGTGCTTCAAACAGGTACTATTGCTTGTCCATTATAACTATTCTCTTTGGCCTCCTTGTCTCGAGAGACAATGGGTAAGCGCCTGGAGGTGGTCAGTGGTTTGTGAAGCAGCGCCTGGAGTGGCTATAAAGGCCAATTCTAACTATACTGCTGTCCTTATCTTTTTTTTAGAGATACAGCACTGAAACAGGCCCTTCGGCCCACCGAGTCTGTGCCAAACATCAACCACCCATTTATACTAATCCTACACTAATCCCATATTCCTACCAAACATCCCCACCTGTCCCTATATTTCCCTACCACCTACCTATACTAGTGACAATTTATAATGGCCAATTTACCTATCAACCTGCAAGTCTTTTGGCTTGTGGGAGGAAACCGGAGCACCCGGAGAAAACCCACGCAGACACATGGAGAACTTGCAAACTCCAAACAGGCAGTACCCGGAATCGAACCCGGGTCCCTGGAGCTGTGAGGCTGCGGTGCTAACCACTGCGCCACTGTGCCGCCCTGCTGGTTTTATAATGATCGCCTGCCTTTCTCTTCTGGTGAGATTCTGTTTATCTTTCAATATGGGGATTTTTTCTATTTCTGATTGAGTTGCTCTCATAAAATTTAGTATCTCTGGGTGTATTTCAGTGTCTTGTGGGGTCCACTCTGATGATGGCATGAATGGTTGTTTGTCTGTAAATGAGTTACTGAAATAAACTGTCAGTTTAATTCTTCTGTAAAAGCTTTCTAGGTCATTCTGAATCTGCTTTTTACATAACTTTGTGACCGGCACAAATGTAAGACCCTTGTTTAGGATCCTTTTCTGTGTTTCCGTGGGGTTAAAAAGTTTGGAAATATTGACGATAGCTTCTCCTAAGTTAAGGAACTGTTTTTCTCGGGTTGCAGTCTTATTTAGTTTAAATGTTTCATCCATTTATTGATCATGATAAGTGCCGTATTATCTATCCAGTGAATGTGATCACTGCCTACCCTGAAGGACCTGGCAGTTATGGCTGGTATGTAAGACCGGGTTTTAATAAATTGATTTAACTGCCGGATTGTATCCATCTCCCCTTCTGGGAGTGATTGGCTGAAATTTATTTCAGGCACCCAATGCAACCTGTGCATTAAGAAATTTATTTTTAGCCACTTTTAGTAGAGTTTGTAGTTGCTTAATTGCAGTCAGTGGTCTTTGCATGCGGTGGTTAATGCCAATTGCCAGCACCACTTTTTTAATTTCTGGGGAAGGTCGTAATTTGTTTAGGACAGCTGTGGCATGAATGAATTTGGCTCCTGGAAAGCTGTCAATTTGTGTGATTGGGTTTGGTCAGCTTTTTATTTGGGAGAGATTAAAGTCCCCCATGATCAAGATTGGTTTAACAGGCTTGATTTGCCAAATTTTGTTTTTCTGGCAAGTATTAGGGTGCCTTGTCACTGGCTGTGGGTTGTCCCCATCAGAGTCAGACTTGGTTGCCATTCTGTCCCTGTGGTGGGGGTGAGCGTGCCATCATTGTCTCGGAGTCTACCCTGATAGGCACAGGGTCTGCGAATGCAGTCATAGGATTCGTCGGTGAGGTCGAGGATGTTGCCTGAGTTCGGCTCCTGCTTTGTCTCTGTGGTGGGGGTGCCCCTGTAGCCCTGGGGTGTAAACCTGTCAGGGTTCATCTGTCCGGTGGAGGAGGCCGTTGGCTCATTTCGGCCCTCTCTTAGTCTCTGTGGGAGGGGTTCATGCGTCACTGTAATGTTGGGGTACAAGTCAATCAAGGGGGTTGCCAGTGGAGTTGTAACGGTTGGCCTGGTTTGGTTCTGTCTCTGTGGCAAGGGCTGTTCTTCTACCATGGCCTCAGGGAACCAATATGTGGGGGAGCGATTCGTTGATGGGCTGGGGGTTGGGGTGGGGGATGATTCAGTCTGGTGGAAGTAGGGGCTTGGTGTGTTCAATTAGTCATAGTCTGATTTGGTATAGCCTGCTGTTGGCAGTTCCCCTCGCCATGCTGAGGCCTATGGGGCTCGGACTCCAGGGAAGCAGGCATGATGTCGAGGTCCAAGGTGGTGACCACATTAGGGGTTCGAGTACCCGGTCTATGGGGCGAGGCAGTCCTGGTCTGTGTGGCCAGATGGAGGATGTGTTTTCTTACCACATCCATTGTTTGAGCTTCAAATCTGTTCTTAAGGTTCTTTTTGTTCCAATTTATTGCTTTGGCAATGGCTTCCTGGAGCCGGTCAGTAATTTCTGTCATATGTCAGTCATCATCCAATTTCTTGAGGCTAAATTTATAATGCTCAATTAGAATTTGTCTTGTTTGTTTTGCCCAGTTTTCAGAATTTGAAGCCAATTTTCTCAGCGTTTCCTGTGATGGGTTTGCTAGTTTTATGAAAAATGTTAGTTTATCTGATTGTTTTATAATGCCTTTAGGAGGCTCACTTTGGCTCTCTAGTAACACCAGATGGTGAATCGTCTGGGCTATTTTATAGATTAGTCTAACTGTTGTAGCAAAACTATCTCTAATTAAGTTATCTCTAACCACTGCAAATATGCGTAAGCCAGAGCTATAATTCCTATACGCTGGGAAAGGCCCACGTTTTCTTTGCATATTACGTTGCATTGTCTGGGTGTAAAATGGTCAAGAGAAGTTACTGTGTGATGTCCCCTCGTAACAATACCCTACCGCAAGAAGGTTCTCCGGTATCCTGAAGTCCCTCTGCCCGGTCGCTCCTTCTCTCTCTCCTTCTTCAGGAAGGTTCTCCAGTGTCCCGAGGTCCCTCTGCCCGGTCGCTCCTTCTCCCTCTCCTTCTCTGGGAAGGTTCTCCGGTGTCCCGAAGTCCCTCTGCCCAGTCACTCCCGCTCTCTCTCCTTCTCCAGGAAGGTTCTCCGGTGTCCTGAAGGCCCTCTGCCCAGTTGCTCCTTCTCTCTCCCTTGCTCTCCCTCTCTTTCTCTCCAACCTGTGAAAAAAATCTCTCTTTGACTCAACGAGTGCTCCAGCTTGGAACAGCATTTCCCGACATTTCACTGTTCACTGCAGCTTCATCAGGGGAAATGACTGAATTATTCCAGAATCTGTTGAATAAAGGTGAGTGAGCTGGCTGACCCCTCCCCATGTTAAATGTGATTGGTGGGAAAAGTCCCCTTGTCCTGAAACAATTGGGCTGTTTTTAAATTTAATTGACCCATTGAGAAGTGTGGTCTGTGCATTGAGCCCCTGCAAAAAAAACACCCGAGTTACCATAGTAGCAGAGCCCCACCACATGTTGGGTCCACCCTGTGCTCCCGAACCTCTGCAGAAAAACCCAGTCCTGAAACAAAAGGAAACAATTGGACTGCTTTTATATTTAATTAGCCCACTGGGCTTGAAACAATTGCGCTGTTTTTAAGTTTAAATTTAAACAATTGGGCTGTTTTTAAATTTAATTGACCCATTGGGAAGTGTGGTCTGTGCATTGAGCCCCTGCAAAAAATATACCCTAGATACCATGGTAGCAGAGCTCCACCACATGTTGGGTCCACCCTGTGTTCCCGAACCTCTGCAAAAAAACCTCCCAGTCCTGAAACAAAAGGAAACAATTGGACTGCTTTTAAATTTAATTAGCCCACTGGGCTTGAAACAATTGCATCGTTCTTAAGTTTTTTAAGTTTAAATTTAAATGACCCAATGGAAAGCCTGGTCTGTGCATTTGTGTCCCTCCAAAAAAACCTGGTTGCCATGGTAACTGAACCCTGCCACATGCTGGGTCACCCTGGGTTCAACAAGAAAAAAAACCACAAAAAACCTCCCAGTCCCGGGACATTCATCTGCAGTCAGTCTGGCCAGAGAGTCACCAGACAACTGCAGCACCTCCCCGAGACCCAGATCCTGACCCAGGCACCGGATCCTCACCCGACATGCCCGAGGCCGAAACCAATCCCCCAAAAAAGAAATCCATGGCCCTGCCGGGAACCCCGTCCACATGACCACTCTCCCGGCAAGTAAACTGATCGGTTGCCTTCGTAACCCAGCGCAACTATGTGGTAGGCCCTTGCAGCATCTATAAATTTAGATTCTAAATTTAAAGTGTAGAAGTAGAAAAGGATTGAATTATAATTAATATTGACCTGGCTATCTAAGAGGGGGATTTGGTTATAATTAAAATTGACCTGCCTATCTAAGAGGGGGGATTTGATTATAATTAAAATTGACCTGCCTATTTAAGAGGTCTGTGACCCTACACCTGTTACACTCAGGTGTTAATTTAAAATTTTGATTTATCTGTTGCATAATTATTTGGAAATGGAATGGGAATTGGATGTATCCCTGGGGGTGAAGGGCATACAAGGTTGGTGCAGGGGTGTGAGGTTAGGCACGACTGTGTGAGGACAGAATAATGGGGACATTTAAGGTGAAATAATTAATCAATTATGTACTACCAACAAACTAACCTCGGAGCTGCAGAGACAGCTATCAGAACTAATAAAGTAACTTCAGTGCTGCATAGACAGCTTATCAGTAGAAGCAGACTAACAAGCAGAAACTAACAGGACAGCTGCAGACTGTTTAATAGTAAATTGTATAGTAATCAGCCTAACGGTCCAAGGAGATAGAGGGATGAGAAACTGCTAGAGTAAGGAGGTGGAAAGGGCTATCACCAGGGGGCATAATTTTAAGGTGATTGGAGGAAGGTTTCGGGGAGATGTCAGAGGTAGGTTCTTTACACAGAGAGTGGTGGGTGCGTGGAATGCGCTGCCAGCGGTGGTAGTAGAAGCAGTTACATTAGGGACATTTAAGCGACTCTTGGATAGGTCCATGGATGATAGTGGAATGAAGGGTAGGTAGTTAGTTTGATCTTAGAGTAGGTTAAATGATCGGTACAACATCGTGGGCCGAAGGGCCTGTACTGTGCTGTACTGTTCTATGTTCAAATATGTTCCCACCTGACTGCAGCAAGTATTTTTTGGTTATGAGGGTATAACCCTAACTTGTTTTATTTGTCAAATGAACAGCTGCCTTGTGGGCGTCTCGGGAGAGACCACGGCTAAGGGAGTAAACCCTAACAGAAAATCCGGAGTGGAACCCCGTAGGCGGTCATGTGTCACCTTTGGCATGTTTCCGGCAGTTCCTGCAGCCATACCGGTGCCAAACGTCGTGCTCTGCACTCCTTTGGACCCCACCAGAAAGGCCGAGAGGGGGGTTTTGACGCTTGGGCAACTCTCAACCTCCATACATTCGCCCAGGCATGCGCCATGGAGAGGTCACTCCATAGTTGCCTCACAGCGACTGACACCACTGACCACCTCTAGGCGCTTACCCATTGTCTCTCGAGACAAGGAGGCCAAAGAAGAAGATTATACACTTGCCGATGCCAGCCTCAGGAATTGCTGCAGGGCGCATTTTTCACATCGGTGGCCAAAGTTGCAAACCACTCCGCATATCAATACACTTGGCTGCTACTGCATCCAATTTAAAAATACATTTTCAGTGTATTTTTCAATAATAAACATAGGCCTTATTAATTATACATTTATGTGTTAAAGGTGCAACAAGGACTGGATATGTGCCACATAGATCTGGTTTTATTTTATGTAGTTATGTAGGATATGCTTTGGAAAACAGTAGTCTTTATTTCCATGACTGATATGGATACGCACTTGCCACATGAAAGGGAATATGATTCACATTTAAGTGCCCTTTATGGCTTATCTGCTATTTCTAATGATCATCAGCTTTAATAGGAGAGGAAATTCTGGATTTTGGTCTGTCACAGCCACAGAGCTTCCAAACACATGGGAATGTGAAAGGTTCTGGTCAGTAGTTACCTTTCAGCAATTTAAAGCGCTCAACAAGAAATCAACTGCCAACAATTACATCCAGATGTGTTATTTGGAGACTCTATCTGCAAGAAATAGTAGAGGTGAATTTTACAGACTTTATCTATTCAGTTGAGAAGCAGTCATTGGCAAAGGAAGTCCCCAGCCCCAACAACCCCAGACCAATCCCCAAAGGAGACCACCAAGCAAATATTTACCTTTAACTGCAAGATCATGCACACCACTGTGGAGTGACTTTTCATAATGGCCTACCACCTCTGCAGCATCAAGTAATTACTTTCCCTCAGCAGAAGAATCTGGACTACCTGGATTACAGCTCAACATTGCACCAAAAGCCATGCACACAATGATCATTGTTGTACTAAACAGCAGCCTATTTCCAAAGTTACTGTATCTTCACGACTACTCACTGAGCATGGAGGATGCAGAGTTTGCTAGTTTGGGCTTATTGCAGTGGACATGGAGATGGTTGCCAGCATCCTAAATCCAATTTACAGTTGCTGCTATGCCTAATTAAACAAAAAGTGGCCTTGAAAATAAGGCAACTACAATTTCAATGAGATGTCCACAATATGGTAGCCAGTATAAGTAAAGAAAGAACTTACAATTATATATGGCTGAATTTTTATGTGCAGATGTACTGGCTGTGGGAGAGGCCAATAACGTTTCGTTTGACCCAGAAATATGTGAAACGTGCCTGTCAGCGGCTTTGTAATGCAGCCACTTCATCAACATATGATTTCAGGTTTTCCATCTGCCAGCAGGCGTATGACATATTCTGAACTCCAGTATTTAAAGGACACTCCAAACATGCAAGTTGAAGCATTTGGAGGTGGGAAGGAGAGCAAAGAAGGGGAAGTAGAAGGTCAAAGGTTGTGTGCTCTTGTTCCTCCTGCAGGTCCAAACTTCGTTGCTGTGCAGAGCCCAACACAACACGCCCATTCTGGAGATTTTAGCTGGTCCATACTGATGGGCAGCTCCGGATCTGCCCAGGCATCTGATGCGCATCTTCAGTATACCAATGGTTTGTTCAATCGCACTTCAGGTGCTCATATGGCATTCATTATATTGTTCCTGGGACTCATTCCTCAGATTCTTGAAAGGTCATCAGACATGTTTTAAGTCGGTTTCTGAGCAACCAGCGGTAGGTACGCTCTGAGGTAAGAAGAGATCAGAGAGGGTGGATTGTTGCAGGACAAAAGCACGGTGGCATCTTGCGCACACCTGCATAAACATCTTAGTATGGTTGCACACCTGCTGCACATTGATGGAGTGGACACCCTTGAGGTTGATGATACCCTGGGCGATCTGGAGGGGTGCCTTAATTGCCATATGTGTGCAGTTGTTGACACCCTGTGCCTTTGGAAGCCAGTCAGAACTGCAAAATTGAGCAACCGTTCATTTTGGCTGGCATCATCACAGGCAAACTGATCGCCCTGGCAAACAAGCCAGTAGTCACCAGTCTTATGCATTTGTGTGCTACCAAATGCAAGATCCTGCAAATCTCTTCGGCATGGCCCTGGAAGGAAAGTTTGAGGGTGGTGGTGACTTTGACAGTCACTGGTGAAGTGTGGCCACCAAGTTCAGTTGGCAACAGGTCTTGTTCCAACACGCAGGCCCAGTGGCGCAGTGGTTAGCAGTGCAGCCTTACAGCTCCAGTGATCCGGGTTCAGTTCTGGGTACTGCCTGTGCGTAGTTTGCAAGTTCTCCCTGTGACCGTGTGAGTTTCCGCTGGGTGCTCCGGTTTCCTCCCACAGCCAAAGACATGCAGATTGATAGGTAAATTGGCCATTGTAAATTGCCCCAAGTGTAGGTGGGTGGTAGGGAATATGGGATTAATGTAGGATTAGTATAAATGGGTGGTTGTAGGTCAGCACAGACTCAGTGGGCCGAAGGGCCTGTTTCAGTGCTGTATCTCTCTATGACGCCACAAATGTCTGTTGCCACCTGATGTGACTCTGAGCCTCTTGAGACAGTGATATTCTGACATGTCGAGGTAGTTTATCCCCTGCCTGTACCCACTGTATGCTGGGTATGGCTCCTGCAAGCTGCTCATCCCCTCTGTCCTGTTGAAATGAAGGTCTTTTAGTGGCATGCTGCTGCTCCTGCTGCTTGTGCTATTACTGGTCATCTTGATCCTCATCTGAAGTCCAACGTAACACAGCATATGCAGTCTCTTACTGATCTGATAGATCAGAACTCCAAAATGCATATCAGAGCACAAACCCTCCAAAATGTAGATTACACCTCCAATGTGTCTAGAGTATCTTACAAAATATGCAAGTAACTTCTTAGCACAAGTACTGTGAACAAACCCTTTCACACATGCAAGTAAGACAGTACAAAAGCAAATTACTATGGATGCTAGAAATCTGAAATAAAAACAGAAAATGCTGGAAATAGTCAGCAGGTCCAGCAGCATCTGTGAGAAAGAAACAGAATTAACATTTCAGGTCAGTACAGGTTCTGATGAAAAGGCACAGACCTGAAACATTAACTCTGTTTGTTTCTCCACAGATGTTGCCAGACCTGCTGACTATTTCCAGCATTTTCTGTTTTTATTTCAGATTTCTAGCATCCATAGTATTTTGTTTTTGTACTGTATTTCCAGCATTTTCTGTTTTTATTTTAAGTAAGAAAGTAGCTGAGACTACTGAGTGCTTACTGACATATTTCCCTGTCATGGCTTCAGCCTTTTCAATAGGATTTGTGTTCTCACCTGACATTCACTGGCAAATTCTAGAAAGCTCAGGAAACCCATGAAGCCAAAGATAAACTGTAAAGCTGTAACTGAGCGATTACCATATCAAAACTGAGAACCCTGTTCGCCCAAGGGGCTGCACGCATTCAGCCTATCGCACTGCACTGTCATGTAAAAGTTGGTGGGTTGGAGCTTCCCAATGTGCATGCATTTTTCTTGGATTTCACACCACATCAGCACCCAAACCATGGGAGGAATTTTATGCTCTCCCCAATGGCAGGTTTGGAGGTGGGGAGAGTATAAAATCGGGTGAGATGGTGGCCAGGGAGGTGGGGGGGTTGCCGGCACCATCCTGCCTCCGCCAAAGTTTCGTACAGGGTGTGAAAGCCTGTGAACAGCCTTTCTGCCCCGCTGCCAATTGAGGTCCTTAACTGGGTAATTAACACCCAATTAAGGACCTCTTCCTGCCACAGCCACAATTACCCAGGCGGCAGATGGCCTGTCGCTGCATGGGAATCATGGCATGAAGAACTGCGCAGGCTGCTTCCTAGCTCTGGGGGTGGGGGATCCCTCATTCAAAGTGCCTGAATGAGGGGCTCGACATGAGGAAGGGGGGTGGGGTCCACTGAGGGCTACCCCCCTGCCCTTGCTGTCGACCCTTCACCCCCTTCTCCCCTCCCCCGCAACCCTGCGAGATTCCTCCTGCCTTGACCTACCTGGCTCCAGCGATGTTCCTTGGCCTCTGGTACGGTCACTCCAGCAGCAGCCCCCACCTCCCTGGTAGCGCTGCAGCTGCTGGCCTGTGATTGGCCAGCAGCTCTGCAAGGGCAGAACTTCCGACAACGAAGTCCTAAATCCTACGGAAGGCCCACTGCTGTCCACTTAAGTGACTGATTGGCACTAACTTTGGCAGGGGCCTTCTGGAGAAGAGGTGACGCGGGGATCTCAGCTTTGATTTCCCCCAACGTTGAGACCCCCGCCTCCAGCATAAAGATCCCCCCCCCCCCACATTAAAATTCCCCCCATAGTGTCTTACCATGTCCCCAACAATGCTTCCTCTAAGCTGCATGGCACAGCCTGAAAGATCCAAAACAGGCTACACACAAGTCGGCCCCTTTAAGTTATCCGGCATGTGTGGCTGCACGAAAAAATATAAAGGGCCTGCGCACTTAAACAAATCACCTGCGTACCACAGAAAAAAAGAGGGTACATTGGTCCTCAGGATGTCCTGAAGCACTTTACCAGCAATTGATTACCTTTGAAACAAAGGGCTGAATTTAATGGAGTCAGTGGGGGTCCTGACACCAGGCAAGAAAGGCAGGTGGGGGCGGGGGAATCCCTCCTCAGCCATTTGTGGGATCCCCAGCTGCATTTTACCGTGCTCAGCCAGTTAACTGTCTGATGCCAGGGTTCTTGTCCCTTTAAGGACGGGGATCCCGCCTCTGATGGGTCGGCAGCTCAGCAATCTCAGCAGCACCTACGGGAGCAGCAGGCACTACTAGGACTCCACCCAGGTAGAAGAGGCAATATGGACACCGGCTGGCCTCAGAAGCAGGTAAGTGGGGTCAGGTTCACTGGGGCCAGTCAGGCAGGCCCTGGCAAGCGGTGGGTGGGGTTGTGGTTGTTGAGGGTGGGGGCAGTGTTGACGCAAGGGCAACCTTTGCTATTGGGGGCCCTCTGTGGGTCACAGAATGTCCAAGTAGAAGGCTCCCCACCCACCCTTCCCCCACCCCTGCTGGCCCCCAGCCCACAGGGATGGGAGACTCCCACCAGCTGCTGGTAAATTAAGGGCCTCAATTGGCCTCTGGGTGAGAAGGCCGTCCTCGACCTTCCCCAACGCCTGACAAAATTTAATGGCATTGGGAAGGTGACAGTCACTCTCTCGCCATTTTATGTGCTCCCCCACCTCTCTGCCCATCCCTAGAGGGCTGATAATGTTCAGCCCACAGTCATTGTTACAACATGGGCAAACATGACAGTGTACTTACACACACCGAGATCACACAAATAGCAAATGAAATCGTCACCAGATAATTATACTTTATGAAGAGTCTTAAAAGCTGAAGGTACAACTACCAATCATGGTACAAAGGCAGGGGGAATGCAGAAGAAGTAGAAGTCAGAAAAATGGCAAGTTCAGGAGGGATGCAGTGCTGGACAATGTTTAAGAAGTAGGGAAGGAAGGCCTTGGACGATATTACATGTTGATAAGGCAAACAAATAAAATAATCATTGATTGTGGATAGAGATCCCCAGTTTCCAACAATGGTTTATGATAAGCGTAACACAAGAATGGAAATTTTAAGCTTGAGATTTTAAGGGACCATATATAGGACAGTGAGGACAGGAGTGATGGGCAAGCATGATATAATAGGTTAGCTGAAAACCTGTTGACACAAAGGTTTTAAGAATTAATGTCTGTATATACTCACGTACATGCATATGTGTCTGGGTTGCCCAAGTGAATCAACTTGATTCATGAAATTTGCATCAAGTAAAAATGTTTGATTTGGGACTCACTGTAACAAGCAAAATCTGTAAGTTTGGAGTTGGCTTCATTAATAAAAAGACCTGCTCTTACCACGCATTAAGTGTGGTTCTACTGTTGTAAACTGCTTGAATATAGTCAAAAGAACAGTTCTATAAATCTTCAGTTCAGAACCAGGCTGTCTTCTGGGCAAATAGTGTTGCTTAATTGGCCAGTAATATGACAACTACATCATCTCTAGCTCAATAGGACTTGGAGAATACAGTTGGCAACCCTACATGGGTGAAGGTTTCTTGTTATTGCTTTACAAGAAAACACCAGTTATGACCTTTCCAGTGCCTTCTTGACTATTAATTCAACTTGTACAACCTAAGCAGTATTTTTACAAGTATCATTATATTATCGTTTGAAACACATGGGACTGGCTGGTTGAATAATATTATTGGCACCCACCCTGTTTTGCCTAAATAAAAGGGAGCTCTGCACTCTGGTTAAATTTTAGTATACCAGCAACCTACTAACATGGCAACTAAATAAAAATGAAGTCAGAAATCTTGTCAAACTTTGCTTCACAGCAGGCTGGATTTACTGCGCAGAAAAATCGAAAATGAAGGGGCTTGAGAATATTGCCTGCAGGCAATCTTACTACTAGTACCGCTATTTGGCTTTACATAGTACCTTTAACAGAGAAATATATCCCAAAGCACTTTGCAAAGCCTTTATCAAAGAATAAACCACAAGTCAAAGAAGGAGATGTTAGGAGGGGTGAGCAAAAATTTTGTCAAAGAGTTGGGTTTTAAGGTAGATCTTAAAAGAGGAAATTCCAGAATGTGGGGCCTAGTGGCTGAAGACACAACTGCCAATCATGTGATGAGGAGAGGGAAGATGCAAAAGATCCTATCTACACTTTTAACAACTTCATATCAAAATTACACTGCACAGATTGTGTTGTTTTAATAATAAGCAAATAAACATTGCTCAGGGACCCCCACCCCCCCTCCCGTGCCTCCATACTTCCTAGGGAAATTTTACATTTATATATGTCTTATCATGTCCTCAAAATGTCTCAACAACCAATAAATTACCTTACTTTTGCAGTGTTTGTTTATCAGTCAGAACAGTTCGAACTAAAATCATAAACTGTGATTATAGTGCACTATCCCTCCTCACCCTTCTTGACCTCAAAATCAAATTAATTATTTTGAAGTGTAATCACTTTGTTATTTAGGGAAATGTGACAGCCAATTTGTCACAGCAAGGTCCCACAAGTAGCAAATGACCAATTAACCTATTTTTGTTGGTGTCGGTTAAGGGTTAAATATTATTTTTCCTGTTCTTCTCCAGATAATACCAGAGGATGTTTTACATCCAGCCCAACAATAGGAAGTAGTTTCAATTTAGCATTTTACCAGAAAAACAGCATCAATGAATATGCAGCCCCCACAAAGTACATAAAATTTAAACTATAACCCTTCCCACCATCCCCTACACCAATGATATTGCTTTGACCCTGCTCCCCACCACCACCCACCCACCCTGACACTGAGAAACTTACCTCCTCCCCCCTCGGTTCTCTGGACAGGGATCCAAAGGCACGGGAGTGCCGGCTAGCAACACGAAGATCGCGCCGGGACAGACGGTCTCAATAATTCATTGGTTCTAATTAATTTATATATTTAAATAGCGGTCCCATCGCCGAGCAGCAGGGGTGCCACCATGAGGCCTCGCCACGCCGGCAATATCGGGCCGGGCCTTCCCGACATCGGGGTGCGTGGTGGCCCTCTCCCAGTGGCATTTTCCATATGGGCTGAATTTTACAGACCCCCCGATGTCAGAGCAATGTTGTGGAAGGCTACATCATCGGAACAGATGCATCGGAGGCAGAGAAACTGGGAGAATGGGATGGAGTCCTTACAGGAAGCAGGGTGTGAGGAAGTATTTTTTATTTTATTTAGAGATACAGCACTGAAACAGGCCCTCCGGCCCACCGGGTCTGTGCCAACGAACAACCACCCATTTATACTAATCCTACACTAATCCCACATTCCTACCAAACATCCCCTATACCTGTCCCTATATTTCCCTACCACCTACCTATACCAGTGACAAATTATAATGGCCAATTTACCTATCAACCTGCAAGTCTTTTGGCTTGTGGGAGGAAACCGGAGCACCCAGAGAAAACCCACGCAGACACAGGGAGAACTTGCAAACTCCACACAGGCAGTACCCGGAATTGAACCCGGGTCGCTGGAGCTGTGAGGCTGCAGTGCTAACCACTGCGCCATGGGAATCGGTAGGCTTATAATTAATATTGGTGGACAGCACATCCCCAGAGGTGGAGACAGAGAAGTCGAGGAAGGGAAGGGATAGACCATGTAAAGGTGAGAGCAGGGTGGAAATTGAAAGCAAAGTTGATAAAGTTTTCCAGTTCGGGGCGGGAGCGGGAACTGACACCAATACAAATTATCAATGTATCAGAAAAATAGTTGCGGGAGGGGGCCTGAGTAGGACTGGAACAAGGAATGTTCGACATATCCCACAAAAAGACAAGCACAACTAGGACCCATGTGGATACCCATAGCAGTACCTTTGATTTGACGTTCTGTTTTTATTTCAGATTTCCAGCATCTGCAGTATTTTGTTTTTATTTACAAGAACTTTGTAACCTTCTTCAAATAGTGTTGTCTTTTATGTCCATCTCCCCAGGCAGGGAGGATGCGGAGAGCTTTGATTTAATATCTCATTTGAAATATGGCATATCCAATATTGCAGCAGAACAGTTCATATCATCAGGATACCCCAAAGCACTTCATTATCAAATTAATTATTTGAAATGTCATGGCTGATATGTTTTGTAAGATTTCTCATGTTATAATTCAGCATCAATATTCAGATAAGTAATGTTACAATTTGAATATTTCCCACGTTTCCCACTGAGGGATCTGTCACCTATCACAGCTTATTTTGGCATACATCATAAAATGTAATGGGGGGGAAAAATTTGATTGCTCACATTTTCAGGCGCAGGGGTCAATATTCACAATTAGCTGTTACTGGACCAGTTGAGCAGGCAGCATGCAAACTTTGTGCTGCCTCCTTATTTCAATGATTTCAGTGACGAATGTGCTTCTGACTGGCTGCACACTCAAAAGGGGACCAAGCAGCATGTGTAACTAGCATGGATTTCAGTGAGCCTGCACCTCTTAAAGGCAGCCTGTCCCTCTTAAGGGGGAGCTGCACTCATTATGCAGAAGTGGAATTGGCTACAAGGAGAAACATACCAAATGGAGCAACAGGCAAAAGAGAGTGAGAGCTTCCAGGTTTTCCAATCTGGCATTGGAGGCATTAGTACAGTAGGTAGAAAGGAAGAGAGAAGCAATGTTTCCGCAGGGGACCAGGAAGCCCTCAAGACACACCCTGAGAAGGAAATGGGAGCAGGTGACCAGGAAGGTCAATTCCCGGAGTCTGGCCCTGAGGACGTGGCAGCAGTGTTGGTAGAAGTTCAATGACCTCACACATGTGGTCAAGGTCAGTGAATGCATCTCCAAAGGACATCTGTAACCCACCACATCACCAACATCTCAAACTGCTCAATGCACCACGTGCCCATCACTCACCCATCAACAATTTCCAGCAATCAGGATCACGCCTAACATCCAAATACTCCACCTCGCCCTCACACACCTTCCAATGCTTTCAGCCTCACAACCACCTCTCTCTGCTTCCATGTACCTCCAGTTATTTGGCCATGGCAGATACATCATTGAAATACACTGCAACTCAATCACTGACATTTTTTCTTCTCTCTTGCGGGACAAGGTGGCACATAACCAGAGGGAACAGACCAGAAGTGGAGAGAGACAAGCATGTCTGGATCACCTGAACCCTCTGGAGGAGACTGTTCTCCGTCATGGTGCCAGCTGCAACTGAGGCTGTTGCTCCTGCTATCTTGCATGAAGTGAAAGCTGCAGATAGTGGGCTGGATTTTGTACTGCAGATGCCTGTCCCACTGTCGGGACCAGAAACGGGAACACAGCACATCAGAGGCTGGTGCGGCCGGCCTGCCGCATGTAATCCAGCGGCACCCGGCCAATTTAGGGCCTTGAGGCGCAGGGGCTAACCAATTACATTGTCGGAGTTGAGAGCGGAGGCGGAGAGGCCGACAACAGCTGACTTCATGGCAGGTGCTGGTGCCATTTTTAAAGAACAGCCAGCCCTGCACTTAATCTTGCTGTCTACAGGCATAGGAGAGGCAAAGTTCACAGAGGCTGCAGAGTGATGGCAAAATGTAGACCCCGAGCAACCCCACCCTTCAATAATACCTCCATCCAGGTGCTCCCACAGACTGCCTTGGAAAGGAGGCATGTGCTATTCCCTAGGGATGGGAGGAGGACACCTGGGATCCTCAGCAAGCAAGTCTGGCTGCGGATAACGGAGGAGATCAGCAGCTGTGAGGTAACTCCAAAGCCTTGAATACAGTGCCACAAGTGGCTCAATAACCAGGCAGTGAAACTGAGCACCTCATAATGCCTTAACCTTTTGGGCCATGCATTTGGCAAAGCAGGAGGATGAGTTGGGCAGAGAGGAAGTACTCACCCGGACGCGGGCAAAGGGTGAGGGGATGCATGCAATCTGCCTGAGGCATGGCGCAATGGTCCTGAAAGGAGGCCATTTGTCAATACACACCCTCGTGAGGTCCCATTAGTGGCAGCTGGACTTCCACCAGCCTATGTCTTGGGGTTGTTTTTGCTGGGGGCCCAACAGCTTCCATCCCCCTGTCTGCCGGAGAAGATTGCACAATCGGAGAGAACGGGCCAAGACCGGCAGTAGGCTGCCAGTTCTCCATGACTTGACCCTGGTGGAGGAGGAGGTCATGAAGCTGGTTGGGCTGCAGGATGGATGGAGCTTTGCAGATGGAGTAACAGGAGCACCTTCCCAAGACAGTAAGTAAGGTCGTCATGGGGCACAAGGGTACATCTGCAGCGATGAAGCCATGCTACTCATCAGGCATGTGGTTCCTACAGGGCTGTTCAAGATGGCTGTGTGTGCTATATCGGGAGGGGAGGCCCTTGACCCTTCAGTGTCTCTGTTCTTCCATTCAGGTCACGCGGTGCCTACTGGAAGAGCCTCCGAGACTGTGAGAGCGTCTGCCACCTCTGAGAGGGAGGACCGAGCCTCAGAGGGTCCAGCATCACTTCATACCACGGCATCTTCCACCAGAGCAAGTACTTTCACGTCATTGGGTCTGTGCTCACAGTTAGATTTGGGCATACAAGCTGATATGCATATCATAGACTCGCTCGAGTAGCTGTTGTAGGCTGTGGGAGGCCAGGTGCATGCTGAGCCCCAGATTCATAACATGCCTCTGGTGTTGCCAGCATCATGGGAAATGCTGCAGCTGCGGCAAGAGGTCAGACAACATCTGGCAGAGATGCCAGAGGCTATGTGTGCCCAAGCATGGAGGATGGAGGTGTCCATACAGGACTTGGAGCTGCACAGTCTCAGATTGATGCACAAGTGCTGCCTCTATTGAGAGATTTGCAGCTCTGATGGAAAGCCACATTCAGCAGAGCACTCAGTGTCTGCAGGATATTCCTGCAGACCTGCATACCCTCATCTTGATCATGGGTGCAAGGCACTTGCAGCAAGGTGAGCAGGTGGCAGGGGACCTGGAGCATACGAACATACATACAAATTGGGAGCAGGAGTAGGCCACTTGGCCCCTTGAGCCTGCTCCGGCATGATAATCTCTTACAATCAGATCAGCCATGATCTGATTGTAGCCTTGACCCCACATTCCCACCTACCCACAATAACCTTTCACCCCCTTGCTTATCAAGAATCTATCTACCTCTGCCTTAAAAATATTTAAAGACTCTGCTTCCACTGCCTTTTGAGGAAGAGAGTTCCAAAGACTCACGACCCCTGAGAGAAAAAAATTCTCCTCATCTCTGTCTTAAATGGGCATCCCCTTATTTTTAAATAGTGACCCCTAGTTCTAGATTATCCCACAAGGGGAACATCCTTTCCACATCCACTCTGTCAAGACCCCTCAGGATCTTATATTTATTTAGAGATACAGCACTGAAACAGGCCCTTCGAGTCTGTGCCAACCAACAACCACCCATTTATACTAACCCTACAGTAATCCCATATTCCCTACCACCTACCTACACTAGGGGCAATTTACAAAAGCCAATTTACCTGCAAGTCTTTGGTGATGGAAGGAAAGCAGAGCACCCAGCGAAAACCGACACAGTCACAGGGAGAATGTGCAAACTCCACACAGGCAGTACCCAGAATCGAACCCAGGTCTCTGGAGCTGTGAGGCTGCAGTGCTAACCACTGCGCCACTGTGCCACCCAAGTTGCCTCTTACTCTTCGAAACTCCAGCAGATACAAGCCTAGCCTGTCCAACCTTTCCTCATAAGACAACTCACCCATTCGAGGTCTTAATCTAGTAAACCTTCTCTGAACTGCTACAAATGCATTTACATCCTTGCTTAAATAAGGAGACCAATACTGTACACAATACTCCAGATGTGGTCTCACCAATGCCCTGTATAACTGAAGCATACCCTCCCTACTTCTGTATTCAATTTTCCTCGCAAAAAACAATAATATTCTATTAGCTTTACTAATTACTTGATGAAGCTGCATACTAATCTCATGCACTAGGGCACCCAGATCCCTCTGCATCTCAGAGCTCTGCTATCTTTCACCATTTAGATAATGTGCTTCTTTTTTATTCTTCCTGTCAAAATGGGCGGCACAGTGGTTAGCACTGCAGCTTCACAGCTCTAGGGACCCGGGTTCCATTCTGGGTACTGCCTGTGTGGAGTTTGCAAGTTCTCCCTGTGACCATGTGGGTTTTCGCCAGGTGCTCCGGTTTCCTCCCACAGCCAAAGACTTTAGTTTAGTTTAGTTTAGAGATACAGCACTGAAACAGGCCCTTCGGCCCACCGAGTCTGTGCCGACCATCAACCACCCATTTATACTAATCCTACACTAATCCCATATTCCTACCACATCCCCACCTGTCCCTATATTTCCGTACCACCTACCTATACTAGGGGCAATTGCTAATGGCCAATTTACCTATCAACCTGTAAGTCTTTGGCATGTGGGAGGAAACCGGAGCACCCGGAGGAAACCCACGCAGACACAGGGAGAACTTGCAAACTCCACTCAGGCAGTACCCAGAATTGAACCTGGGTCACTGGAGCTGTGAGGCTGCGGTGCTAACCACTGCGCCACTGTGCCGCCACTGTGCCTCACTTGCAGGTGATAGGTAAATTGGCCAGTGTAAATTGCCCCTAGTGTAGGTAGGTGGTTGGGAATATGGGATTACTGTAGGGTTAATATAAATGGGTGGTTGTTGGTCGGCACAGACTTGGTGGGCCAAAGGGCCTGTTCAGTGCTGTATCTCTAAATAAATAAAAATGGACAATTTCACATTTTCCCACATTATACTCCATTTGCCAGATCTTTGCCCACTCACTTAACCTATCTATATCCCTTTGTAGCCTCCTTATGTCCTCTTCACAAATTACTTTCCTACCTAGCTTTGTGTCATCAGCAAATTTAGCAACCATACCTTCGGTTCCTTCATCTCAGTCATTTATATAAATTGTAAAATGTTGAGGCCCCAGCTCACATGCCTGTGGCACATCACCCGTTACATCTTGCCAACCAGAAAATGTCCCATTTATGCCTACTCTCTGTTGCCTGTTAATTAGCCAATCTTCTGTGCATGCCAATATGTTACCCTCTACACCATGAGCTTTTATTTTCCACAATAATCTTTGATGTGGCGCCTTATCAATAGCCTTCTGGAAATCTAAGTACAGTACATCCACTGGTTCCCCTTTACCACAGCACATGTTACTTCTTCAAAGAACTCCAATAAGTTGGTTAAACATGATTTCCCTTTCACAAAACCATGCTGACTCTGCCTGATTACCTTGAATTTTTCTAAGTGCCCTGCTATAACGTCTTTAATAATGGCTTCTAACATTTTCCCTAAGACAGATGTTAAGCTAACTGGCCTGTAGTTTTCTGCTTTCTGTCTCCCTCCCTTTATGAATAAAGCAGTTACATTGGCTAGTTTCCAATCTAATGGAACCTGCCCCAAATCTAGGGAACTTTGAAAAATAAAAACCAACGCATCAACACTTCTTTTAGGACCCTAGGATCCCTCCCTTCCATTTCCTGGTTTACAGCTATTTCTGGGATGTTACTTGTATCCTCTATAGTGAAGACCGATGCAAAATACCTGTTCAATTCATCTTCCATCTCCTTATTTTCCCTTATTTATTTCCCAGACTCACTTTCTATAGGACCAATGCTCACTTTGTTAACTCTTTTTAAAAAAAATATCTATAGAAACTCTTACTATCTGTTTTTATATTTCTAGCTAGCTTTCTCTCATATTCTAATTTTTCCCTCCTTATAGTCATTTTAGTCATTCTTTGCTGTTTTAGATATTCTGTCCAACTGCTAACGTTACGCCCATCTTAGCGCAATATATGCTTTTTCTTTAAGTTTGATACTGGGCTGGATTTTACAGCCCCCCCATTGTCAAGGATTGTGACAGGGGTGGGGGGGGGGGTGGTGTTGCTGAAAATGCTTCCGGGAGAGGCCCACCGTAGGCCCCATGTTGCCGTCGGCGGCAAGGCCTCTTGGCGACCACCCCGCTGTTAGACGAAAGGAGCCAAATCTGAACATGTTAATTTATTGAATTCAATGAATAAAGTATTTACCCGCTCCTGCCGTCCGTTTTGGTGCCGGTAGCCGGCAATCCCTCGCCTTCAGATACCAGTCTGGATATCTGATGCGGGACACTGGTGGGAAAGAGGGATCAGGTAAGTATCTCCGTGCGGGAGTGGGGGAGCAGGGTCAAACTCCTCCGATTGGTGTAGGGGATGGTGGGAAGGGGTAAAGTGCATAGTTTACAGACTGGGGGGGTTGGAAAGGTCAGGTGCACAAGGTAAGTATTTTGGGGGGTGGGGGAGAGGGCAAAGGATGAATTGTATGGTTATTGGTGGGGTGGTGTGAGAGGGTGTGGATAAATTTATTTCTTTGTTAAATTTCATTCTATCTTTAAAAATGTAAATGAATGGAAGGACTCAAAGCCCTTTAAAAATGGCATTGGCACCTGTGCAGTGGCTCCTGAGGTGGAGTTTTCATTGGCACTGCCTCATGGACATCTGCAGGATATTAAGCCTCGAACAGTCGACACTTTCTAAAGGATACCTCCTTCTGTGTCAGGCAGCCATCTGTTATCCTCCTCTTCCCCCTTCCCCACTGTCTGGAGGCCGCTGCTGAACCTCCTGTGGCCTCACAGGTTCTTGCGGTGCCACTGCAGGTACCTGGACCTCCCTCATGCTCTGCTGTACCTCCACTTGAACGGAGTCCCCAAAGCCTGGATACCTCCAAAAAAGACTTGCGGGTTGATAGGTAAATTGACCATTGTAAATTGCCCCTAGTGTAGGTAAGTGGTAGGAGAATGGTGGGGATGTGGTAGAGAATATGGGATTAATGTAGGATTAGTAGAAAATGGGTGGCTGTTGGTCGGCACAGACTCGTTGGGCCGAAGGGCCTGTTTCAGTGCTGTATCTCTATAAAAAAAAAATGAGGCCCATGATAGGTGGCCTCTCCCTAAGTACAAATCCTTCCCTGCCAGTGGCCCCTCTTCTTCCCTCAACTTCTCACCTTTGACCAGGTGGCACCTGCCCGTTGCCCCCCTTGAAATGCCTCACATCCAGTTCTGGGACCTTTCCCCTCGCTCCTCACACTATGCCTGATGCCCACTGTTGCCTGGCAGTCAATGCTGCCGCTCCCGATGGCCTTCCCTTGTAATCAGCAATGAACTCTGGCCTCCATGTTGTCTCCATGAAGCAGGTGAGGCTCTAAATCTCTGTGAAATCCTGTGCAACTTTTATAAAATACAAATCCACAAATAAAATCACTGTCAATAGGCCTTCAATAGGCCTTGTAATTACCTGCCCACTGTATCGCCATCTGAAACGTGCCCTCCATCTCTGCCACTATCGATAAAATCAGGATAAGACCTCACGACGTCAGACTTCGATGTCTCACGTCCTGATTGTATGTCCCCCCACCTCCGTTCCCATCCCCAAGGTCCACATAAAATTCTGCCCAGTGTGACCATGGACATCTTGCTTTTCACCCCATTCCATTCATCCTAAACATCTCATTCTGCATTTATGCTTTCCGATACCCAACAGCAGCCACTGCAGCCTCATGAGGAAGGGCAAGAGTTGCTACAGACCTATGAGTACGAAGTAGCATCACTTGATATGACAGTCACAACCACCAGCTCATATACTGGCACAGCGCATACTTTAGAAGGTAGTATAAAGTCAGGATCAGTATGCAGTGAGTCATCGGGCATGAGTGAACTGTAGCCAGATTGAGGGAAAGGGTAGCTCATGTACCAGCTCCCTGGAGAATGAGGTCACAGATGAGTTCTGCAGGAGAAGACTCAGATGAGTTTAGTTTTTTTAGTTTAGAGATACAGCACTGAAACAGGCCCTTCGGCCCACCGAGTCTGTGCCGACCATCAACCACCCATTTATACTAATCCTACACTAATCCCATATTCCTACCACATCCCCACCTGTCCCTATATTTCCCTACCACCTACCTATACTAGGGGCAATTTATAATGGCCAATTTACCTACCAACCTGCAAGTCTTTGGCACGTGGGAGGAAACCGGAGCACCCGGAGAAAACCCACGCAGACACAGGGAGAACTTGCAAACTCCACACAGGCAGTACCCAGAATTGAACCCGGGTCGCTGGAGCTGTGAGGCTGCGGTGCTAACCACTGCGCTACTGTGCCGCCCATAATGAGGGCTTTGATTGGGTGGCCTAGAGGAGACCACTGATGGTCATGCACACCAAGGGGCTTGGTGCATTGGCAGGCCTTCCAGATAGCCTGTTGTCACTGTTAAGTAGCCTGGAGGAGTCCAGCTCCAACTTAGCATAGGGCTTCGTGCAGAGCTTGGAGCCTATCCTTTCCAGCATGCAAGTGGTGGCCAACTCCACGGCAGCACTTGCAGAAACAACTGTGATGCAGCGTCTGGTGGCCACTATCTCAGCCTCCGCTGCAGCACAGGCTGAAGCCACCCAACATCTCATTGCTGCATTGGAAGCTTAAATGGAGGCCATGAGATCAATTATTGTTCCTATGCAAGCTCAGACAGCTGTAATAATGGCTGTGAACCTGTTGGAGAATTTTCTGAGCTTTGCTAATTATTACTTAACTTTGTAGGAATAGAAAAACAGGACGCAGCTTGTAGCTAATCTAACCAATGGTCAGGAAATGTAGACAGAGCAACTGACCACAATCATCTGGCTTAGGAAGGGACTATGCTCGAACTAACGCTCTACTGACCTTGGACTTTGCAAAGGGCACAGAGCTGCAGGCGGTCTTGTGGTTGTCCTGTGGTTTATGCTTAATTGTGAAACTGCTAGCTCTGCTCCTTTTATACTATATAAGTCCACAGCGATCTGTAGCTTGGGGGGGCGGGTAGCACTGGACCGCCTTTAGGTAAGGTGTGCACCCCCATGAAAGCATGCAATAAAGTGTTTGTTCTCAACGTCTGAGTCCGGAGAATTTGTTCAACAATTGGGTACAATCTGGATTTTCTTCAACAGATTTGGCGTAGTCGGCAGGATCCCTTTTGTAAGGGATCCTGAATGAACCTAACGGGGATTAGGAACCTAAAGTAGAAAATCCAGTAAAATGTGGCGAATTCGGTGTAGTAGTAGTACCAAATTCCGGGAATTTGGTGATCCTAATTTGAGTTTGCACGAGCTGTTCCTCCACCGGGTGGAGTAAAGAGGCTGTGGGACAAAAGGAGTTAGGACAACCGTCTGGGACGGTGAACGACTGGGGCTGTAACTAAACTACCAAATTGACCCGACAGGCACGTGATCGTTGCTCCTGAGTACACGAGCCAGAATCTGGCCCTAGAGAGAGAGGCTGTGGGACGGAGGGAGAACGAAAGAGTGTTGGCCTGAGAGACAGGGGTGTGCCGGTTAGCTGACCTTGAGAATTTAACATTAACTGCGCCTGTTCGTCTCCTTGTGTGTGGTTTTGTCTTTTGTTTGTGTTAGTGTTGTATATTTCATAGAAAGAACTCGTAAAATTTAGAAGGTTTTGAGAAAGTAGAAGTAAGAGTGGACTCAACGGCTTCCAAGAAGGAAGGGTTGCCCCCGGGGACAAGTAAGCCATGTCCTCTGGAGAAAGGCGACCCACATCTGTTTCCCCCCCCGAAGAAGACGCAGAAGCGCCACGGTAAATATGTGTTTTAAAGATAGGTATGTTTTAGAGTAAAAACAAGTAACTGTGTCTTTGATTCGACTGTGAGAATGTCGGAAGCTTCCGCGAATGAATTGAATATCTGGGAAGAACAGCTTGTATTCTGCAGAACTGACTGTCGTTAACTCTTTGTTGTCTGGCTTTAATGTTAAAAGCATGAGTCTATTAAGTTGTTTGGAACTGAATGAGTGTGAAAAGTGATTGTTGAGTGTGTTCATTTCGATTTAAGATTGTGCACCCAGGAATGGGATATAAAATTGAATTATATTTTAAGTTAAAGTTTTATTTTTAGTTGGTTTTGCAACTGTGAAAAGGCAATGAACAATTTTCTGAGGGATAAGCTTCAGCCTTGAAGGTCTGAAGATGTCTGGCAGAAATCTAATTTGGGGTTTGGAACATTGTTTTAATTGGAAACTCTGCTATTGTTTTATTTTACAGTCTAAATTTGAAGACATGTTTTACTGACTGTTATATTGTTTTAAGGGAAAGAAAGGATAGAAAAGGAGATATAGGAAAGATTCTGTCTGTTTAAAAAGATTAAAGTTTGTGTAAGGACCTAGTGTTAAGTCTTTTGTTGTAAGAATGTTAAATAACTTTTTCTTTAGTTTTTGGTTTTATTACAGTCATTTGAAAAGGCGCCTGAAGAAAGAGCAAGAAAATGATGTAATTTACCTATCTTTTAAAATAAGCACGCGCTATTCTGTTCTGTTGTGTGTAGTTAATAAGTATTATAAGTTAATAAGTCTGAATTGAATTAATACTGTTAAGGTTAATTGACCTGTTTAAGTTGAAGAACTGGAAATTTCATTTGTTGCAACAATGAACTTTCAAGTTTATTATGTCATGTTTTGGAGGAGTCTTAAGTTCCAGACGTGGGACTCACTCATATAACATCGGCAGTTTTGATTTTTAAAAAAAAAATATTATTGCAGTGAATTGGAATTGGAATCATCTTTGTTGTAAAATTCCTTGGATTAGGAACCTCTTACAAGAGATACAAAAAGTTTGGAAACAATTGGAGTTTAATCTAAAATGCTGTCTTTCCTGATGGAGATGCTTTCCTTTGAAGTTGAAAAATGTTACACATGATTTTGTTGTTTTTAAACCCTAAGGATACCAAAAGGATTGAAAAGGTTTAAAATAGATAGTTCTTTTCGATCAGAAAAGAAAGGTTTTGTAAAGTGACGTAGCTGAGAATGTTTTGCTCCGCCCCCTTGGAGACAAACAAAGAACTTAACCCGCTGCAGCTTTTTGCATTGCTGAGAGTCAAATTTATACATATTGGACATTGCCAAATTTTACATTTCTAAGTTGACAGATAGAATTGGACAAATTAACCCATTGGGCTCAGGGGCAGAGCCACAATGGATTCTTTTTAAGCTGGTGACGGCAGGTTCCAAGGCCACATGAGAACTAATGCCACAACAAGATTTCCAGCAGCTTTGAGAATTTAAAACTTAATTGCAGACATCAAATATCATAGCATCTTTATCAATGAGACAAAATGCTTGAGAAGGAAAGCATTTCTGTCCTTAACGTACAAAAAGTACAACCAAGTCTGGGCATAAGAAATTGGAATCAATAAACAAAATTTAATTGATATGAGTGGTTATTTAAAGCACTCAAAGGGAAATCTATCTGATATTTAAGAGGACAATCAAAGTTTTAGAAAATAACAAATCAGTGGTTGGACATTAGCAATGGGTTCTGGTCCATACAGTTGGCACAAGAGTGTCAATATAAATTTGCATTTACGTTCAAAGGACAACAGTACATCTGGACATGTCTCTCCCAGGGATTTTATAATAATCCATCGATATTCCACCTTCCTTCAGAAGGTCAGAGTGAAAGTTAGGCTGAAAATGGCACCGATAATGAAGGAAAAGGTTTCTTATTTGGGAATAGTAATAACACAGGGAAAGCATGAGACAGAGCAAAAGTGAGTGCAGACAATCCTCGAACACCCCCTAGCGCAAGATATTAAAGCTCTAAGATAAAAAAAAAGGACAGTTCCTATTTCAGGTTGTGAGATTAAACAGACAAGAAGCACCAACCCCATGGTTATCCCCACATCCGAATTACCGACGAGTAAGGTTACGACCCAACAGCCACAAGTCACTGGTCTCCCTTGCCCGGTCTTGACTACAGGACTAGAAAATGGACTTGCGATAATAAAACCTAATAAAATTGTCTATGATAATGTAAAGCTTTGAGTTGGTAGCGGGAATATTGATTTTCTCAGATATCCAGCTACCTGGCTGGTGCCCTGAGAAGACCCGAGAGTTGTACAAGGTATTACTGTAACAATTGTTGAGACAGGAATTTGGTAATGAGAAAATGATAAATAGATTACATAAAATACAATGATATTTTACCCTATGTTATGGAAATTGGAAAAGAGGTAATTGGAACAACATTGTCCATTGTCTGAGTGCAGTCTGGAAAACCAGGTGGTCATATGTCCTCGTCCTTTAGATAAATTGGCAGAATCAAAATGTGGATTTAATGCCACTGTAAATTGCACCATGGAGACTAGGAGAGCATTGTCAGGACTAACCCATGTGGCCTATATGGGAAAGGGGAGATATTGCTTAACCACCACAGCGAAGGAGTACCAGTATGGACATAAACGAACTTGTCCGGTGAGCAACAGTACATTTTGGTTCAACCCACAAATACCAACCCGAGTAAGGAAAATGGAGTTGGTAGATACATAAACAAAAGACAGAAACGATAAATGTGACAGAAAGTATTAAGGAGGATTTGACATATTACCTCCGGGACTATGAATATACTATTCAGCCATTGCCCACACGCTTGGGTAAAGAGAGACAGCAGCTAGAAGTCATTGCTGTAGTGTACTACAATCTGGAACAACAGTCGAAGATGCTGCAAGATGAGATTGACGAGATAAATGATTCTACCTGGCTGGAGGACTTATGGAACTGGGGGTCAGACGTGCAGGTACACCCCTGGTTTAGAATTATCTCCCATGTCCTGATAGTGGTTTTGGGTATCATAGTGTTAGGGGGCAGGTTGTTCAACCTTGCCCGTCTAACAGCGAAGTCCAAAGTACGGAAAGTCCTCATCAGAGAACTCCTCTTTGCTGACGATGCTGCTTTAACATCTCACACTGAAGAATGCCTGCAGAGTCTCATCGACAGGTTTGCGTCTGCCTGCAATGAATTTGGCCTAACCATCAGCCTCAAGAAAACGAACATCATGGGGCAGGATGTCAGAAATGCTCCATCCATCAATATTGGCGACCACGCTCTGGAAGTGGTTCAAGAGTTCACCTACCTAGGCTCAACTATCACCAGTAACCTGTCTCTAGATGCAGAAATCAACAAGCGCATGGGTAAGGCTTCCACTGCTATGTTCAGACTGGCCAAGAGAGTGTGGGAAAACGGCGCACTGACACGGAACACAAAAGTCCGAGTGTATCAGGCCTGTGTCCTCAGTACCTTGCTCTACGGCAGCGAGGCCTGGACAACGTATGCCAGCCAAGAGCGACGTCTCAATTCATTCCATCTTCGCTGCCTTCGGAGAATACTTGGCATCAGGTGGCAGGACTATATCTCCAACACAGAAGTCCTTGAAGCGGCCAACATCCCCAGCTTATACACACTACTGAGTCAGCGGCGCTTGAGATGGCTTGGCCATGTGAGCCGCATGGAAGATGGCAGGATCCCCAAAGACACATTGTACAGCGAGCTCGCCACTGGTATCAGACCCACCGGCCGTCCATGTCTCCGTTATAAAGACGTCTGCAAACGCGACATGAAATCGTGTGACATTGATCACAAGTCGTGGGAGTCAGTTGCCAGCATTCGCCAGAGCTGGCGGGCAGCCATAAAGACAGGGCTAAATTGTGGCGAGTCGAAGAGACTTAGTAGTTGGCAGGAAAAAAGACAGAGGCGCAAGGGGAGAGCCAACTGTGCAACAGCCCCAACAAACAAATTTCTCTGCAGCACCTGTGGAAGAGCCTGTCACTCCAGAATTGGCCTTTATAGCCACTCCAGGCGCTGCTTCACAAACCACTGACCACCTCCAGGCGCGTATCCATTGTCTCTCGAGATAAGGAGGCCCAAAAGAAAGAAGTGTTAGATGTGACATACTTAATTTGGCAACTTAAGAAATTAATTAGGCAATGCAAGAGGATGTATGAACACAGGTTGGACAGCTACCCGAAAAGCAATTAGTGTTCGAACTTGCTCTGTCAAAGGAGGGACAATTAGTTATGCCATAAAAAGGGGTAATTGTATAACCTTTTCATATATACTTAAAGTGAGCTAATGAATGATCAATGTGCTTTATGAAATTGTATTATGTTTGTACAATCGATTATGTAACAGTGATGCTTAAATGAGATAGTAATTGTACAAGGATACCACCTTTTATGTTGTAAGCAAGTATTTGAAGCCCCTGCAAAACTTATGCCTTTACAGAGTTCCCGCTGCCCCCTTGTGATATAAGCAGGCGACGTATTGAGTGCGACCCCTCCGAGTGTTTAAGGCTGTTTCTAGACATGTAGAGACCATTAAAGGCACCTAGGTGGGATCAAGGGAAGGATTCTTAAAAAGGTTGTAGAAGAGTCAAGAGGGGACTGTGAGAATGGAATTTTAGAATTTTAAGAACAGAGTTTATGGGGACATTTAAGCTGAGATTAATCAATCATGTATTGCTAGCTTGGCCTTGCGGCTGGTACAGCGCAATGGCAGGAAAGATATTATGCTTCAATGACTACTTTAAATACCTCTCCCCTCCACATACGATGATATTGTGTTATCATGGTATGATAAAAGGAGGGATTGTTGGAGAATTTTCTGAGCTTTGCTAATTATTACTTAACTTTGTAGAAATAGAGAAACAGGACGCAGCTTGTAGCTAACCTAACCAATGGTCAGGAAATGTAGACAGAGCAACTGACCACAATCATCTGGTTTAGGAAGGGACAGAGCTCATGATGGATTTTGGGGAAGTGAACGCAGACTGTTCGTTACTGACTCTTCCCCTTTTATCATGTTTGTGCAACCTAGCCAGAAGTAACGGCCAAATATAGTACCTGGAGCGTGTACGTTAAATAGGGAACAATAGCTTGTTATGCTCGAACTAACGCTCTGCTGACCTCAGACTTTGCAAAGGGCACAGAGCTGCAGGCGGTCTTGTGGTTGTCCTGTGGTTTATGCTTAATTGTGAAACTGCTAGCTCTGCTTCTTTTATACTATATAAGTCCACGGCGATCTGTAGCTTGGGGGGGGGGGGGGGTAGCACTGGACCGCCTTTAGGTAAGGTGTGCTCCCCCATGATATCATGCAATAAAGTGTTTGTTCTCAACGTCTGAGTCCAGAGAATTTGTTCAACAATTGGGTACAATCTGGATTTTCTTCAACTGAACCTCAGTGTTCAAAAGGGCAGAAAGGCTGTCACAGCAGTCCTCCAACAGATTACTAGGACTGCTGAGCTGCCCTACCCCACCACGCCCACCATTCCCAGGGGAGTGCCAATGGCTCCATGGTGCACAAACCTGCTGTCTTCTCTTAGCATGACAGCATTCATTCTCTCACCACTGCCACCCCACTGGTGCCCTTGCTGTTGCCTCTCAATCAGCCAGCCCAGACTACTGCCACCCATGCCAAGGTGCTTCAGTCCAAAGCTGCACCTTCAAGGCCCAGAGCTGCTTGAAGGCATCCTACAAGGCCATCTGCAGTCTCCTCCAAGGAATGTCAGCAGCCTCCCACCAGCCATGCTGCAGGAGTACTGGGCTAGCACTGCATAGGAGCACTAGGAAAAAGACCTGCAAGACAGGCAAGAAGGGGATGCACAAGGGGGAACAGTTCCGTTTTGTATGTATTATTGAAAATGTTGTTGGATAGAGTTTTTTTGGAAAGGATTTTTTTGTTGGTGATTTTTATTCGAGGCTTTTAACCAAGAGGATGCTGTGATGGTACAGCAAATGGATTGTAGATGAATTGTAGACCAATGGTGACAATGGGTTGAGCTCTTAGAGGGACTTTTGTCTCAGCAGCTGTTCATGGGCAGCCCATCCAGAGTGAAGGGATCCTGGATGCCTCCTTCTTGCCTCCTCCTTTTGCTCCTCCTTCTCCAGATCTTCAACCTCCACTTTTTCCTCCTTCCCCTCCTCCTCCTCCTCCTTCAGAGGTGGCCTCTGAATGGTTGATGGCAAGGGATGGATCCTAATGATAACAAGGATGTGGGGAAAGTAGCAGCCACCACACACTTGGACACTTGTTATGGCGATTACTGGAGGGCTGCCCCCGAGCAGTCTAGGCAGCAAAACAATTTATGATTTGCTCCATGACATTCCTTGTGTCTGTATGGACCTCTATATAGGTGTGTGGTTCTCATGTGATTGTGTGGTGGAGGGGAGTCATTAGTCAGGTGTATAGAGGGTATTCCTTGTCACCCAGCAGCCAACCTCTGATTTGTCATGGTGACCCAAAGACAGCTAACTGCCTCAGGATGAAGGCATCATGGCTGCTGCCAGGAGAGTGGACTTTAACCAACAAGATGTCTGTGCATGGTCACACACCAGCTGTATGTGGGTAGAATGGTAGCCCTTGTGGTTCCAGTAGATCTTGCCATCTACATGTGGATCCCACAGAGCCTCATGTGTGCAGCCGATGGCTCCCTACACCATTGGGAATTCTGCTACCCTGGCAAATTCACGTGCCCACTCCTCCTGCTTCTGTCTGGTGAGGGAGAAGACAATCATCCCCTCTCCTGGTGTACAGGGCCTCTGTCACCTCTCTGATGCAGCAACAGATGGCGAACAGAGAAATATTGATGATGTTACCTTCCTCTGTCTAACAAGATCCACTTGCATGGAGGTTGAGGGCGAGGGTCTCCTTGATGGCCACTGCCAATACTGTTCTTACCCTGTTGTGCAACTATAGGTTCAGTTGAAGGAGGTGGCATAGTTCAGTGAATCTTAGGTACCTCACACATTGTTCCTGACCAAAGTGGAGGTAGGAAAAGTGCTCCCTGAAGGCCCTGGGTAAGTAAGGTTTTCTGTCAAGAGCCCTCCTCCTCCTCCCTCTGATCTTCCTGTCAGGATGCAGCAACACTCCCTTCAAGACAGGTCACCAAAACTCCTTCAAGAACACACCACAGTATTTACAGAAACTTTGCAAGAGAACAAATTGAGTCAGGAGCACCTCATCTGCAAGTTGAATAGCTGACCCTTTAAATAACCTGAGTGGGAGCTGGGAGGGTTCCCTCATGCAGCTGGTCACATGTTCAGGTGAGCTTGATTCGGAGAGGGTGTTAACTGGACCTATATGGTCCAATTGGCACAACATGGCCTTAGAAGCTATTTGGCATCATAATCTGCCTGCTCTGTATGCTTCTAGCGCATGCACGGCACACCCATGCTAGCACCCTTATAAGCACGATGCGCTGTATGGGTCACAGTAGAAGTGGCCAGAAGCTGTGCGCCAACCATTTTCAGCTTCTCTGACTTCTGTAGCACTGGGTCCAGTGGCACTATTTAGCCAAATTTTGCAGCCATTGTGTTTTATAGTTTATTGCTGTGAATTAGTTGAGTAATAGTGAAGAAGTGAAAATCTGCAGAGGAACAATTTGTGTTTAAGTACATTTTTGATAACGTTATACACCAGGATATAACTTCAGCTGTCATCACTTTTCCTTAAAAAAAGCTGTTTGACAATCTTACTGAATTGTGAGGTTCTGAATTTCTCATATTTCAGCATGTGGTACACTATTTATAGTTGGAGAGAGACATTTGTATATTACTCTTTTTATCCAAATCTATTGTCCTCATTTAGTATTTTTATTAGCTTTACACCTCATCTGTTGTGAACACCTAGTTAGTTGATCAAGACAGCAGCATTATAAGGAATTCAGGGGAAACTTCTTTCCCCAGAGAGTGGTGAGAATGTGGAACTCACTACCACGGGGAGAAGTTGAAGCAAATAGTGTAGATGCATTTAAGATAAACACATGAGGGAGAAAAGAATGGAAGGATATGTTGATTGGGTAAGATAAAGAGGGGTGGAAGGAGGCTCTTGTGGAGCATAAACACCGACATGGACCTGCTGGCCGAATAACCTATTGCTGTGCTGTAAATACTATGTACAGTTTCTGTGTGTGCGTGTTTGTGTAATCAGGGTGTTATCAATTTGAACACAAATCCTGTCGTAAGTCTCAAATGACATTTGCCTAAAAGTTTTTATATGTGTGGCACAGCATTCTGTGAGTTTGGTGGCAGACAAAGTGACACTTTAGGCTAATTTTTCTGATGTTATGGTACTGGTGGGGAGCTTCAGACAATGGTAGTGCCTACTGGAAATGCAGGCATGGGCTGTGTATTCCCTTCTGACCTTTGGTTATCAGGTCAGAAAGACACACGTAGATCCCATCCGAATTTCTGTAATGTGCTACAGACAACCAAGGCTCCTCATCAGTGGCACAAATTTGAAAAATTCCTCCTTACAGGTGGTAGTAAGGTGTTTGTGAGCAGAATTCCAACCCAATGAGCAATGTAAATGCTGAATTTGATTGTGAAAACAACCCAGATTAGTGCCAGATAAAAAAGAAAGGTGTAAATTGCATGAAAAAAACAAGATGGCCACTGCCACATACAATTCCAGCCCATAATTAATTGGGAGGCTGACGATGTCGTGGAAGCATTTGAAAAGTTTAAGCAAAAGTGCAAATTGACATTCAGTAGTTTTCTGAAAGGCACGAGTGAAGAGGAAAAGTTCAGCTACATCCTTTTGTGGATAGGAGAGAAAGGATTAGATCTTTTCAATAGCTGGGAGATGAATGAAGATGGCAGAAAAAATACAGGCAAGATTTTTGAGAAATTCAGCACATATCTTCAGCCAAAGTCAAGCCATTGGATCCACTGTTATGAATTTCAGAGCCTGAGACAGGAACTAGGTGAGCCTGTTGACAATTTCTTAACGAGATTGAGAAACGTAGCCAGCAAGTGTAAATTCAAGGACACGGATGACAAGCTGGAACATCAGCTCATTTGGGGCTTTGCACAGCCTGATGTACAAAAGACTCAAATTGCAAAGGACAAGCTTACAATATTGCAGGCAATAGTGTAGACACTGCCAGAGCACATGAAGCCACAAGTAGACTGACGAAGACACTGACTACCCAAACTACCCTTCAATTAAGTCAAGGGAAAGGAAACAGTGTTGCTGTAGTGAAACAGCAACAAAGGAATGCAAACCAGGGAGAGAGAAAGATGTGCACGAGTTCACAGACAAAAAGAAATGTCCCACATACGAATCAGATTGCAGAACTTGTGGAAAGCCCAATCACTGGAAGAAGATGTGCAGGACAAAGAACATAGATAGCAAAGGAATAGCAGAGGTTGGGTAACAGGGCAAATGAGAAATAAAAGAAACCAAAACATCTATACCATGGAAGATGATGGGGAGTTTGAAGACATAATAGACATAGGAACCATAGACCTACATGAAATGTCTGGATGTGAAAATTCCCAAAGAAAAGAAATTCATACAAGCATATGGATCAGGAAGAAGTTGAGAGGTAAGCCCAAAAGCATAATTCTGAAGCTGAAACTTGATACTGGAGCACAGAGTAATATCATCCTGCTCAGACTATAACAGAAGATCCTTCCTGAAATAAAAGCAAAATACTGCAGATGCTGGAAATCTGAAATACAAAACAGAAAATGCTGGAAATACTCATGAGGTCAGGCAGCATCTGTGGCGAGAGAAGCAGAGTTAACATTTCAGGTCAGTGACCTTTCATCAGAACTGGCAATGGTTAGACAAGTATTAGGTTAAAAGCAAGTGAAGGGGGGTTGATGGTGGGGAAGAGAGCAAAACAAATATATATATGTGTGTGTATCTATATATATATATATATATATATATATATATATATATATATATATAAATAAATAAAGGCCAGTCATACTCTGAAATTGTTGAACTCAACGTTGAGTCCGGAAGAGTGCCTAATCGAAAGGTGAGGTGCTGCTCCTCGAGCTTGCGTTGATGTTCATTGGAACACTGCAGCAGGCTAAGGACAGAAATGTGAGCATGACAGTGTGTTGAAATGGCAAGCAACCAGAAGTTTGGGGTCCTGCTTTTGGACTGAGCAGAGGTGCTCTGCAAAGCGGTCACCCAATCTACATTTGGTCTCCCTAATGTAGAGACGACCATGTTGTGAGCAGCGAATACAGTATACTAAACTGAAGGAAGTACAAGTAAATCGCTGCTTCACCTGGAAGGTGGCCTTGGATGGTGAGGAGAGCGAGGTAAAAGGGCTCCTCCTGCCATTGCATGGGAAGGTCCTCTGGGAAGGGGACAAAGTGTCGGGGGTGATGGAGGAGTGGTTCAGGGTGTTGCGGAGGGAAAAATCCTTTTGGAATGCTGATAACGAAGGGGAGGATAAGATGTGTTTGGTGGTGGCATCACACTGGAGGTGGCAGAAAGGGCCGAGGATGATCCTTTGGATGTGCAGGCTGGTGGGGTGGAAAGTGAGAACAAGGCGGTTCTGGACGGGAGGGGAAGGGGTGAGGGCAGAAGTGCGGGAAATGGGTCAGATATAGTTGAGGGCCCTGTCAACCACAGTGGGGGGGGGATCCTGGGTTGAGGAAAAAGGAAGACATATCAGAAGCGCTGTTGTGAAGGTTGCATCATCTGAACAGATGCATCAGAAACAGAGAAACAGGGAGAATGGGATGGAGTCCTTACAGGAAACAGGGTATGAGCAAGTGTAGTCAAGGTAGCTGTGGGAGTCGGTGGGTTTATAATGAATATTAGTAGATAGCCTATCCCCAGACATGGAGACAGAGAAATCGAGGAAGGGAAGGGAAGTGTCGGAGATAGACCATGTAAAGGTGTGAGAAGGGTGGAAATTGGAAGCAAAGTTGAAGTTTTCCAGTTCGGGACGAGAGCAGGAAGCAGCACTGATACAGTCATCAATGTACTGGAAAAAGAGGTAGGGAGGGGGTCTGAGTAGGGCTGGAACAAGAAACGACATATCCCACAAAGAGAGGTATAATTAGGACCCATGCGGGTACCCATAGCAACACTTTTATTTGGAGGAAGTGAGTGGAGTTGAGGAAGAAGTTGTTCAATGTAAGATCAAGTTCAGCCAGGTGGAGGAGGGTGGTGATGGATGGGGACTGGTTGGACCTCGGTTCAAGGAAGAAGTGGAGAGCCCTCAGACCGTCCTGGTGGGGGATGGAGGTGTAGAGAGATTGGACGTATATAGTGAAGAGGAGGCATTTAGGGCCAGGAACCTGGATCTTTCCTGAAATCCTGAAAGAGTATGGTTACCCAAAGAAAGAAGCTCTGAAACTGAACAACATCATGCTGACGACATATGGTGGAACAGAGATTTGACAGCTGGGAATGCCGCAAATAAGAGGAACGCAGAAAGGAAAAGACGTTAACTGTATTTTCTACGTCACTAAAACAGATGGTCCAGCTATCCTGGGGTTGACCAGCTGCGAAGAGGCTGATCGCAGTAAACCATGTGATAAAGGAGGCATCAATGAAGGTTGCAAGTGGCACACCCATTGAAAAGCACCCTCCAATCAGAAGCAAGGAAGATCTGGTCCGAATGTATCCAGCATGTTTTGGTGAAGCGGTTCGATGCTTTGAAGATTTTGAGTTTCACATCACCTTTGACTCAGAGAAGAAACCAGTGATTCATCCCCCACATAAAGTGCCAATAGAAGTGAAAGGAAAGCTTGAGAGAGAACTCAAAGAGATGGAAGACAATAAAGTGATTGCCAGTCACGGAGCCTACAGATTGGGTAAATTCCATTGTTGTGAGAGAGAAGCCAAATGGACAGCTACGAATTTACCTGGATCCCAAAGATCTTAATCATGCAATAAAGAGAAATCACTACCCTACTCCAACACTGGAAGAGATCACGCCAGCACTGACAAGAGCAAAAGTTTTGAGCAAGCTTGATGCTGGAAACTGCTACTGGACCGTGATGCTTGACAATGAATCTTTGCTGTTCATAACATTCAACAACACCCTTTGGACAGGTCAAATTCTTAAGTCTACCTTTTGGCTTTAAAGTGAGCCAGGATGTGTTCTAGCAGAAAAAAGGCGTAACATAGAGGGGATGCAAAGGAGCAATCGGAATAGTTGATGATATCCAGATATATGGTTTAGATGAGAAAGACCATAACTATCACTTACATGAAGCCATGGAGCGAGCCAGGAAATCTGGGATCAAGCTAAATGAAGACAAATGCATTATAAGGGTGACAGAATGCCTGCTCTTTGGAATGGTGTACACACCGAGCCCTGAAAAAGTCACAGCTATCTATGAGATGGAAGATCTGAGAGACAAGAAAGAGCTGAGCAGTTTTCTTGGCTTGATCCAGTACATGAGCTCTTTCATAACACACATGTCAGAGCACACAGCAAACCTATCAGAGCTGATAAGAGAAGGTGTTGAATACCAGTCGTCAGAGTCACATAAGAGGAGTTTCAGTAAACTCAAAGATAATACACAAGCAGACAAGTCTGTCATACTACAACAAAGCTAAAGCTGTTACTCTGCAAGTAAATGCCTTTACGAAATTACTGGAAACGGCCCTGGTACAAGAAGGAAAGCTGATAGCATTCACATCATAATCTCTAACATCAGCTGAGACCAGTTATTCCAACATAGAAAGAGAGCTTTTGGCAGTGGTGTATGGATGTGAGAAATTCCATACATATCTCTATGGGAGAAAATTGACAGTGGAGAGTGATCATCATCCATTAGAACAGATCTACAAGAAAATCCTGTGTACAGCACCAGTAAGACTACAGAGGTTACTCTTGAGGCTTCAGCGTTACAACTTCTCCCTGAAATACAAGCCAGGAAGAGAAATAGTGTTTGCGGATACCCTATCTCGTCTGTCGCCATAAGAGAAACACAAGATAAAAGATCTAGTTATAAAGATGCATCACAAACGTGATGCCACCAAAATTGAGTCAAATCAGAGATGAGACCAGTAAAGACAAAGAGTTACAGATGCTCTCTCAACAAGTGACTCTGGGATAGCCAGATAAAATGCAGCAAACCCAACCAGTAATACAGCAGTACTGGTCAATCAGAGATGACATCTCGCTAGAAGATGGTGGTCTGCTGGCCGGATCCAGAATCATCGCAACCAAAACGATGCAGAGAGAACTTCTCCAGAAGATACATGAAGGCCACATGGGAATGGAAAAGTGTAAGCTTAGAGCGAGATCAGCTGTGTACTGGATAGGCATCTACAAAGCCATTGAAAAAATGGTATCTACATGCAGTGTATGCCAGAAGTACAGGAATACACAACCAAAAGAGGAAATGATGGTTAGTGAGGTGCCACCCAGACCATGGCATTCTGTGGGAGCCGACTTATTCATGCACAACCAAGAATGGTACCTTATAGTAGCAGATTATTTCTCAAAGTTCCCATCCATCAGAAAGGGAAAAGATTCGAGAGTGAAAGCAATCACTACAACAGTACGAGTCCTGTTTGCTGAGCAAGATATTCCAGAAAGGATGATATGCGATAATGGAACCCAATTCATCTCTAGAGATTTTAAGGAGTTTGCTGAACAGTATGGATTCAACATCACAGTCTCATCAGCACATTAGCCAAGGGAACACGGTATTATAGAAAGACATGTCCAGACAATCAAGAGGAGCGTCATAAAATGCTGGGAGACAAAGGAAGACCCAAACCTTGCCTCATTGTCACTTCTCAAGGCTGACATGAAATTGCCTGCAGAGCTAATGAATGGCAGAAAATACAAGACAACTCTGCCAAGCAAGATACGTCCTCCAAATGACCATTAGGAAGTAAGATGACAAATCACTGATGCACAAGTAGAAGGAAGTCAGCACTTCAACAAATATGTCAAATCATTGCCTTAGTTGTTGAGAGAACAAATTGTGCATGCAGAAGACTCAATCCAGAAAACCTGGAATACAGCAAAAGTTGTTGGTGAATCTGAGACTCCGATATCATACATCAAGACTGAAACCAGTAAGCAGATGAAAAGGAATAGAGGCCATGTTCGGCCTACACCAGAACTGGTAAACCAGAGAAGATCATCAGCAACATCACCAGCAAATAGTGCAACATTACCAGCAAATGACATAACATCACCAACATCAAGTACAACTTCTACAACACCAGGGGCAACACGTACAACACTGCCAGTACAGTATGCCATCATCTCAGAAAGGGATGATGGCAACCAAATCAACGAGTTGAAGGCACAACATCTGACCACTGGAACAATATCGTAAATAAGGTATTCGGAATTACAAGGTAAATTGTAAAAGTTGCTGGTCAGCATCTGTAAGCTAAGAAACTACAAATATTCTGCAGCTGAAACCTGAAGGCTTCTTTTCTCTTCACAGCTGCTCATTGATCTGCTGTGCCTCATCTGAAATATGACACCTGTCTTGAAAATTGAGCATCTTTAGGCAGACGGAACCAATAAAGATCTTGGAATTAAAATAAGGGTAAAAGGAGCAACACTATGATGTGCTGATCTGCAACCTTTGGACAATGTCAGGAAATGTTAAGGCTGCAGAATTGCTAATGAACTGAAGGTGGCAAACAGGCTGCATTTCAGAAGATGTTTTTTACTATTTTATATCATGCTTTTTATTAAACCAAAACACAATTTTCTGTATAAAATGGTCTGCTTCTGATACTTAGTATTTATCAGTTTTACTGACAAATTTATTATTATGTTTGAACAGTGTCTTCTTGATTATATATTTCAGTTTTACATTTGAGTGGTATTCTGTGAATTAAGCACATGTAGGTTGCAAATCAATCAACATTTAAGCAAAATAATTACTGTTCATAACTGAAAAGTTATGGGACTGGGCCATCAACCCAGAGATCATGAGTTCAAATCCCATCACAGTAAGTTGTGAAATTTGTGAGCATGCATAACTAACTGAGAAAGCTTCCAGCTTGCTACAAAATCCTTCAGCTAGTCAAGTCCACGTGTGACCTCAAGTTTCATATCACATAGTTAATTATTAATGCCCTCTGAAGTGGTTATTTTAAACAATTGCTACAACGTTCAATCCTAAGAAAAACAGATGGATCCATCTGTAACGACTCAGACATCAAATCAGGATAAGACTAAGGAAATTTCAAAGAACAAAGAACAAAGAACAGTACAGCACAGGAACTGGCCATTCGGCCCTCCAAGCCTGCGTCGATCTTGATGCCTGCCTAAACTAAAACCTGCTCCATTTCCAGGAACCATATCCCTCTATTCCCTTCCTATTCATGTATTTGTCAAGATGCCTCTTAAACGTCGCTATTGTATCTGATTCCACCACCTCCCCCGGCAGCAAGTTCCAGGCACTCACCACCCTCTGTGTAAAGAACTTGCCTCGCACATCCCCTCTAAACTTTGCCCCTCTCACCTTAAATCTATGTCCCATAGTAACTGACTCTTCCACCCTGGGAAAAAGCTTCTGACTATCCACTCTGTCCATGCCGCTCATAACTTTGTAAACCTCTATCATGTCGCCCCTCCACCTCCGTCGTTCCAGTGAAAACAATCCAAGTTTATCCAACCTCTCCTCATAGCTAATGCCCTCCAGACCAGGCAACATCCTGGGAAACCGCTTCTGTACCCTCTCCAAAGCCTCCACGTCCGATTGGTAGTGTGGCGACCAGAAATGCACGCAATATTCTAAGTGTGGCCTAACTAAAGTTCTGTACAGCTGCAGCATGACTTGCCAATTTTTATACTCTATGCCCCGACCGATGAAGGCAAGCATGCCGTATGCCTTCTTGACTACCTTATCCACCTGCGTTGCCACTTTCAGTGACCTGTGCATTACCTCACATTTGTCCGGATTAAACTCCATCTGCCATTTCTCCGCCCAAGTCTCCAACCAATCTATATCTTGCTGTATCCTCTGACAATTCTCAACACTATCCACAATTCCACCAACCTTTGTGTCGTCCGCAAAGTCCATCAAAGTCCTCATCAATAACTGGTGCTCAAACTGTGGGAGCTGTTAAAAGACAGTGTGATATTGTCAAACTCATAGGATCATATCTATCAGTCAACATTCCTGACTCCTCCGTCACCATCCTGGATCCCAGTGGAAGGTTAGATAACACACTAGAGGTGGGAACAGGGTAATATACAGACAGGTGGGAGTGGCCCTGAGAGTCCTCAACATTGAGTCTAGAAGTATCATAGCTTCAGGTTAAAAAGACACAAGCAAACCTCCTGCTGATTACCATTTACTGCCTCGCTCAACTGATGAATCTGTACTCCTCTATCTTGAACATCATTTGGAGAAAACAAGGGCACAGAATGCACTCTGGGTGGGGTATTTCAACATCCACCATCAAGAGTATCTCTGTTGTACCACAAGGTCCAGTTTCTTAAGAACCTAGCTGCCAGACTGGGCCTCTGATAGGTGCTAATGGAAGCAACATGACCAAGTAATCCACCCGTCACAGGCAGATCTGTCCACGATAGTATTAGAAGAAATGACCAGTGGTCAGTCCTTGAGAAGACAAAGTCTTATTTCCACCAATGAATACATTTTCCATCATGTAGTGTGGAGCTACCACCATGCTAACTAGAATAAACTAAGGAGAGATCTAAAAACCCAAAATTGAGCATCCATGAGGCACTATATGCAATCAGCAACAGAATTGTACACCAACACAATCTGCAACCACATGGCCCAGCACATCCCTCACTCTTTGATCAGCATCAATCCAAACCAACCTTGATGGAACGTAGAGTAAAGAAGGGTATGAGAAGAATGGCATCAGAATGAGAAATGAAAGCGAAGCTACTACACAGGGATGACAGAATGTTGAACTTTAAAATGAACAGACTATAGGCACAGCTAAGCAGTCCCACAAAGCTCTTAAGGCCTATCACATTCAGTCACGAATGGTGGTGGGCGATAAGGCTACTAACAGGAAGAGGCTGCATGACCATCTCCATCCTCAAATATGGTGAAGTTTTGCATATGAATGAAATAAACAAGGCTGAAGTATTTTCAAAAGTGCTGAGTGGGTGATCATACATGGCCTCCCTACACAGATCCTCACCTTGATGGATACCATTGTCCAGCCAATTCCATTCACTCCATTAAGAAACTGTTGAGTACATTGGAAACAGCAAAAGCTATGGATTCTGGTAACATCCCGAACGGTGGTGCTGAAAACCTATGTACCAGAGCTAGCTGCTTTTCTAGCCTAACTATTCCAGTATAGATATGACAGAGGCAGTGAAGTGACAATATGCAAGAGTGCTTAGGTATGTCCTAATCACAGAGAACAATATAAATCGAATCCAGCCAACTACTGCCCTATCACTTTCTTACCAAACATCAGTAAAGTGATGGAAAGAGTCCATCAATATTGCCATGAAGTAACACCAACTCAGCAATCATCTGTTCACTGATGCTAAGTTTAGGTTCTGCCAGAACCAGTCGGCTCTTGACTTTATCACAGCCTTGATCCACGCTTGGATCAAGAGAAGAGGTGACAGTAGCTGCATTCAACAAAGTAAGGCACCAAGGATCCCCAGCAAAACTGTACATTTGGGGTTGAAGCAAGAAAAAATAATACTTGTAGTTATATAGTGCCTTTCACAACTGGGACAACCCAAAGTGCTTCACAGCCTATCAAATACAAAAGGCTGGCATTGGCGTCATACCTGACAATCTTCAGCTGCTTCATCAATGATCTTCCCTCTGCCATCAAGTCAAGAATGGGGCTGTGCAACTCCACTCCCGGCTCCTCTGATAATAAAGCAACCCATGCCACCCTATAGCAGTACTTGAATAATATCCAGGCTTGGGCTGACAAGTGGCAAGTAACATTCACACCACATAAATACCAGATAGTGACCAACTTGAACAAAAGATATCCCAGCTATCTACCTTTCATCTTACACAGCAATGCCATTGCTGAGTTCCTCCATCATTAGCATCTGAGGACTCACATTGATCAAACACAGAACTTGGCCAACTACATCAATGCTATAGTTACAAGAGAGAAGCACAGACTGGGTGCTCTGTGATGAATGGTTCATCCCCTGAATCGTCAAAGCCTCTTGAATATTGATAAAGCTGTCAAGTCAGGAGTGTGATAGAATATCCACCATTCATCTGGATGGGTGCAACTGCAACAATACTAAAGAAGCTCAATAGCAATCAGACAGAGAAGTTCACCCGATCGATGCCCCTGCAATTGAACTCAACATCTATATGAAGGGATCTGATGACGGGCCACTGACCTGAAGCATTAACTTTGCTTCTCTCTCCACAGATGCTGCCAGACCTGCTGAGTATTTCCAGCATCTCTTGTTTTTATTTCAGATTTCCAGCATCTGCAGTATTTGCTTTTATTATCAACATCTATATGTAACTGCAGTAAATACTATCTACTGCAGTAACTCACAAAGGTTGCTTCAACAGCAGTTCTCTGAGAAGAATAATAGCAGAAATATTGTGTAAAACAATATCACATCCAAATTCCCCTCCAAGTCACTCAATATCCCACGTTGGATATATCAAAGTTCCCTCATTGTTGCTGAATCATTATAATGGAATTCCATACTGAACACTATAGTGGAGGATGATCCCAACAGGGCCTACAATGGTTAAAGAATGGAGGCTCACCACCACCTTCTCAGGCTGACTAAGGATAAGCAATACACACAAACTTGGCATATTGTCAATATTCCAAGAACAAAAAAAATTGCATTCACAGATCACTACTGAGTTATGTTACCACTTTTGTACCAACTTCCAATGAAACCACTTGCACCAATGCAAAAGGAGTAGGATAATGGTAGTGTTAATAACAAATGGCAACTATTAAACAATTCCCTGTTAAACCACAGTGGTCTCATAATAAAGATAATTTCCTTTTTCATTTGTTGTCACATAGTCTACATACAAATCCGTTTTAATTAAACTACGAAGGCACGAAGAAAAAATTATAATCACTCGGCTTTCTGTGTGAACCTTGTCATGAATTATGAAAATAAAGCTAGTTTTTGTCTCAATGACACAATCTCATTAATGGCTGAGCTGAGATCTCGGGCCAGATTTTTAAAGGTGGCTGGGGCGGGAGCAGGTGCATGCATAATTTGAAGATCACATTCTTGGAGGTTGGCATTGGGTCCTGCACCTACGAAATGTGAAGCCATTTTAAAGGGACACTAGGAGGGAGGAAAGGCAACTCCACACACCTCCAACTAAATGCCTGTTGAGCTCATGTGGAGCTCATTAATAGGCTTGTCAGCAGCAGTTTTGAATCTTCAATGGAACGACATGGGGAAAACACCATGTTTGGAACACGGCAGGGTTTAGAAGACATAAACAATAAGGAGGCCATGAGGGCTATGGGAAGGGATAATTAACATCATGCAGAGGCCCAAAATAAAGCTCAGCAGCTCCAAAAGTGCCACAGGGTAGCCATTGCTGGAGCTGGAAGACTTGGTTTTCCTCAGTGGTGAGTGGTGCAAATCTGGAGTGGGACGTGAGTTGGCTGGCATCACTTGGGCAGCTGGGATTGGCAGGGGAAGGCCTGGTGAATACACAAAGCCCAGCTGTGAGAGTTCAGATAGGACCCGGCTACTCTAACATTGGACAGAGCAGCCAGAATGAGCTTCAGCAGATGCATCCTGCTGAACAGCAGGAGGCCAGAGGAGCACAACAGTGGGGCTGCAAGGGGAAGAATGCACTACTCTAGACATGCGGTCTGCTGCTCAAGAGTCAGCTACCTGCAAATGACAGAGTGCCAGTGCCATAGGAGGCTGCATCTATCCAGGCAGATGGTCTCGGACCTGTGTCCTCTGATTGCAATGATCTGAGGCCTCGTGGAACCAATAGCAGTCCCTTACCTCCAGCCATCAAGGACACAGTCGCCCTAAACATCTTTGCGACCAGCTCATTCCATGGATCTGCTGTGCACCTAGGTGGGATTTCACAGTCGTCAGCTCATCATGCCATCAGGCAGGTCATGGATGCCATATTCTGGAGGGCTGGGGACTATATCTATTTTGACACAACGGGCCAAGCAGCAGAGGATGCCTGTCGAAGCCTTCCCAGACCTTAGGGTGAACTGCAGGTTGGCATGGCAGCAAGGGTCACACTGAATCAACAGAGCTTCACCTGATTGCTCCCGAACCCTTGCGGCTGATGATCTCTAAACCCAGCTCCCAGCATGGAGTGCTATTTGACAGCTATATCCAAAATTGTGACATCCCATTACCAGCCATGAGCATGCAGATTGAGGGTTCCTCCACTAAGGTTGTCCAACATTATAAAGCATGGTCGCATAGCATTCTCAGGACCCACATTCCCGCCACCCGCCCCACAATGCTACGTCCCCCTTCTGAGATGAGACATCAACAACACACCTGTCAGAGTGATGACATAAAGAAGTTATATTGTGTTGTAAACAAAATAACAGACAGATGTCGACAATCACACCCAGGTCACCCATTAAGTGTGGCACCTTCCTCTCCCTAACAATTCTACGGGGTGCTCCCCATGGCAGAGGATGAAGTGGAGGCAACCTGCTCCCTACTATCTGCCACTGGCTGAAATGCCCCTGGCTTCCATCCTCATCTTGGAGGTGCCCATTAGGGCTCCTCCACAGGTTGCTGTGACTGCATCATGGGAGGGGCTGCCTCTGTCTTGAAGCCTTGGCACACAGTTGGCTCCTGAGTTGAAGAGGACGAGGGTTGAATGGTGATGCCGGTGCCCTCTGAGAGGTGGCCCCTTCGCCTGCCACCACAACTGTCTCAGACCTTTCCTGCTGCCCTCAGATGCTGGATATGGCCACTAACTAGAATGCAGTTGGCATTCACTCAGAGCACTTCTGCAGCTTCAGTGACACTGAGCGGTCAATGCTACATAGAGTTTCACTCTTTCTGTGCATATCAGTGCACTGCTCCTGTACCCACTCTGATGCTTCATATGACTCTCTAAGAGGTTCCTCAATCTCTCAGTGGAGGAGCTCAAGCGATCAAATCCCTGAGTCATGACAGAGCACATGCGCTGCATGGACTCCTCCATTGTCTGCCTATGGCTATGCAAGGCTTCAGGGAACTCTGACAAATTGCCCTTAGTGACCTGTTCCTGCCTCCGGGATGTTTCAGAAGCTCTAATTGGGCACTGGAGTCGCCCCCAAGCCAATTAATGTCTTTCAATTTCAAAATCACATCGTGTCACTGATGTTGACACGACGCGGGGTTGGAACCCAGAAATGTTCTAACTAAGGGAAGGGTAGGGCCTATCGGAGATGTACAAGGCAACTTATGCGTGGATGCAAAAGATGTGGGCAGGATTCTTAATGAGTACTATGTCTCTGTCTTCACAAAGGAGAGGGTTGTTTTCGACATTGTAGTTAATGAGGAGGAGTGTGAGATATTAGATATGATAAGCATAATAAGACAGGAAGTACTAGAGGGTCTGACGTCCTTGAAAGTGGATAAATCACCAAGGCTGGGTGGATTGAATCCCAGGCTGTTAAAGGAAGCAAGGGAGGAAATAGTGGATGCTCTGAGGATCATTTTCAAATCCTCTCTAGATACGGGCGAGGTACCAGAGGATTGGAGGTCTGCGAATGTTGTACCATTGCTTAAAAAGGGTGCGAGGGATAGGCCAAATAATTATAGGTCGGTCAGTCTGACCTCGGTGGTGGGCAAATTATTAGAACCAATTCTGAGAGATAGAATAAACTCACTTAGAAAGGCATGATTTAATCGGGGATAGTCAGCATGGATTTGTTAAGGGAAGGTCATGCCTTACTAACTTAATTGAATTTTTCGAGGAAGTAATAAGGAGGATTGATGAGGGTAGTGTAGTGGATGTTGTCTACATAGATTTTAGTAAGGCATTTGACAAGGTCCCACATGACAGACTGGTCAGAAAAATCAAAGCCCATGGGATACAAGGGAATGTGGTGAGTTGGATCCAAAATTGGCTCAGTGACAGGAAACATAGGGTGATGGTTGACAGATGTTTTTGAGAATGGAATTCCAATGGCATTCCACAGGGCTCAGTGTTGGGTCCCTTGCTGTTTGCTGTGTATATTAATGATTTGGACTTAAATGTGGGAGGCATGATTGGGAAATTTGCTGATGACACAAAAATTGGCCTTGTAGTTGATGTGAAGAGGATAGCTGTAGACTCCAGAATGATAGCAATGGTTTGGTTGAGTGGGTGGAAAAGTGGCAAATGGAATTCAATCCGGAGAAGTGTGAGGTAATGCATTTGGGCAGGGCAAACAAAGCGAGGGAATACACAATAAACGGGAGGGTATTGAGAGGGGTAAAGGAAGTGAGAGACCTTGGAGTGTATGTCCACAGGTCCCTGAGGATGGCAGGACAGGTAGATAAAGTGGTGAAGAAGGCATATGGAATACTTTCCTTTATTGGCCGAGGTATAGTATACAAAAGTAGGGATGTAATGCTGGAAATGTATAAAACGTTGTTTCGGACACAGCTGGAATACTGTGTACAGTTCTGATCACTACATTGCAGGAAGAACATAATTGCTCTAGAGAGAGTACAGAGGAGATTTACAAGAACGTTGCCAGGGCTTGAAAGTTGCGGCTATGAGGAAAGATTGGATAGGCTAGAGTTGTTTTCCTTAGAACAGAAAAGGCTGAGGGGTGACTTACTTGAGGTGTACAAAATTATGAGGGGCCTAGATAGAGTAGACAGGAAGGACCTGCTTCCCCTAGCAGAGAGGTAAATTACCAGGGGATACAGATTTAAGGAGATTAGTCGAAGGATTAGAGGGGACAAGAGGAAAAACTTTGGTGGTGGGTGTCTGGCATTTGCTGCCTAGATTGGTGGTGGAGGCAGAAACTATCAACTCATTTAAAAGGTACCTGGACCTGCACCTGAAGTGCTGTAACCTGCAAGGCTACAGACCAGGTGCTGGAAGGTGGGATTAGAATGGGCGGCTAGTTTTTTCATCCAACACAAACATGATGGGCTGAATGGCCTCTTTCTGTGCCGTAGCCTTTCTATGATTCTATGGTTTCTTAGTGTTCTGGGCATTGGGTTCCTAACGCTGTAACAAAAATTCCAGCCCTCTTGTCTGAATAATATACTCATAACATTTCTGTGTCGGTGTACATTTGTTACCTGGGAGTGCATTGCTTGTTATTATCCGAAGGTGAAACAAGCTATTTTTTTTTACCTTAAGATGCCATAACGTCAAAATACAATCATAGGGAATTGTAACAAAGGCAAGTGTCTAAAAATAAATGACTGGTGATTGCTGAACTGATGTGAGACTTGGAGGGAATGTATGTTGGATTGCTAATAGGTGACCCTGAACTTCAACTGCAGAATATAAAAACTCTGGTTTAATTTGTCAATCTAGCTAGACTACAAAAAAAAAGAGCCTGGGAATTCCTTCAGCATTCACAGATGTAAACTATTATTGGTCTCAACCTCATATACAACTGTGTTAATAAAAACAATTAAGGCAGCAAAAATAATACTTGCAGTTTTGTATCAGAAGAGTTATGGGGCATTAAATAATTAAGCTTATTTCTTTTATATTACTCAAAAATAAGTTCTGATGCCATCAATAAAGTTGATGGAAATAAACATCTCTGGCAAGAGATGCATTCCTGAAGGACTGTTACATAGATCCTGCAATAAGAAGAAAAGCATCCACTTCTGATGGATAAGCTGAGGATGTCAAATATCCAATTGAACAATTCATCAGATAAATCACAGCTTTACAATAAACCCAGATGACCTGCCCTATTGATTGTTCTGAAAATGAGAGATACTGCTCAGACTTCATGTCAATCATTGAAAGAATCATTATTTTTGGACAATGAAATTGAGGGTATTGCTAGTCTTTTTCCTGTGAATCAAAATTGGCAACTGGAAAGCAAACTGCTGCAATTGAGATGGTTCAGCAGCTTCTCACTTATCAGTTTCCCTGACAGAAGCGGTGCAGTGGAGGGTGTACTGAGTATGCTCACATGTTCACTTCTTACGTTTGGAGGTAAGAATCCACTTTGTGGCAGAGTGTAACTGAAGGGAGACTGAGTGTGCCCTTTTTTAATTTTTGGAGGTAAGAGTTCATTTTTGAGAGGCTAAAGGTATATAACATTTTTTTTTTCCGTGTACGCCAAACCAGATATTAGGTGGTGTGTCAGTTGTGCCCAGCCAACATTCAGACTGCTAACCCCAGGTGAATTTCTAGGGTAAGCCTAATTATAATGATGTGGGTGCACTCAGGGACTGAAGAATTCCTACACTTCTTGCAGGACCCATTCTTGATTTTCAAATGTCCCAGCACATTACTCACCATGTGGACAGCACAACAACAAGAAGGTTACCATATTTACTTGAATGTGGATCCAAGAGGAGCAGAAGTATTCTTCCTGACTCCACATTAAAAGAATACAGAGCATTCCCTACCCCTGGCTACTGATGCCTGATCGCACACCCTCAGCCTGTCACAATTGCTCACCTTTTCCTTACTGACTTGAAGGGTGCTGCAACACTAACAGTGGCCCAACCTTCAGGTATGATTTGCTAACAGCTTAATGCAGCACACCAGTTACATGGAAATGAGGCCCAAGGCCCAATATTGGATGTGATTTGGTCCTCAGCATTCAGGTACAGAGACTGTAAAATGTCCTCTGTGTACCCAAAAATGTTCATGCACAAATTTTAAGAAACTATGTAAATGTAATATAACCTCTCTGCTTTCATATTCTATTTCTTTAGAAATGAACCTGAGTACTTTGCACTCTTTATGGCCTTATCAACTTGTGTTGCTATGTTTATCAATTTATATCTCTGTATTCCCATATCTTATTGCTCTCAACCCCATTTAGTTTCTTACATTCCAAAGAGTAACGAGTCTCTTTATTCTTCCTACCAAAATGAACCATCTCACACTTTGCTATATTGAATTTCTTTTGAATTTCTTTTGCCATTTATCTACAAACTTTTCCAAACTGTTGATGTCTTTTAGGTCAGTCCTCCAGATTATTAGTTATACCCACCTCAATTTGTTGTCATCTGCAAATTTCAAAACCATTGCTAAATTTCTGAGTCCAAGTCATTGTGACGGAAACCACACCTGCCAAAATGAGACATATTAATTTTGTTATATGGAGCATTAATTTTGAACTGTTACTGGACTTACTGAGCTGTTACTGAACTGTTACTGGACTTTCAACAGTGGCTGAAAAACATGGCTGCACATTTGCATTCTAAAAGACAGGTACCTGAAGAAGACAATGTGACCACTTCCTTGATTCAATTAGCTAGATGGATTTTTGATCAAGCGACATTGAATGTGGAAGAGCCAGCATTCCACTCCCCCCACCCCCCGCACTAAGAGTGTCTGCTAAGCTTGGGGGAAATCCACAAACCTCGCCAGAGAAGTTGTTCCAAATAAGTGGCGCAGTGGTTAGCACCGCAGCCTCACAGCTCCAGCGACCCAGGTTCAATTCTGGGTACTGCCTGTGTGGAGTTTGCAAGTTCTCCCTGTGTCTGAGTGGGTTTCTTCCGGGTGCTCCGGTTTCCTCCCACATGCCAAAGACTTGCAGGGTGATAGGTTAATTGGCCATTATAAATTGCCCCTAGTATAGGTAGGTGGTAGGGAAATATAGGGACAGGTGGGGATGTGGTAGGAATACAGAATTAGGGTAGGATTAGTATAAATGGGTGGTTGATGGTCGGCACAGACTTGGTGGGCTGAAGGGCCTGTTTCAGTGCTGTATCTCTAAACTAAACTAAACTAAGAAGCTAGTCACATGGCTAACCTGCTGGCCAACTTGGAGTTGTTTGAATTGTGCTCACAGAACAGTTTGGGAAGAGAGTGCAATTTGAAGACCAAAGAGAAGGAAAGTCTCTCCCTGTCTCTTTCTCTCTCTCTCACGCAGAGTTCCAGGGACCCAACGAAGTAACTCAAGTCTCAAGACAGAAGACCATCAAAATAAGTTTGAAAGTGTGCACTGGGCCCCAACGAGAACTGCAAGACTTAACTGCAATCAAAGACTTTACATCAAACCCAAAGCCAGTAACTGAACTCCAGCTATTGCTTCAAACCTTTTCCCTTCTTTCTCCTCCTCTGCCTCTATTTGCGTGTGTGTTTATCGCGTATACATGCTAGTGTGGTCACATCGTGTATTTCTAGTAGTTTTAACTGAATTAGAGTTTTAAGGTTAATAACCTTACACCTTTCTTGTTTAAATCTGAGAAAACCTGACTGGTTGATTTCTTTGCCATTTCAATTAGACAGCTGTGAGCAAAGACTCACTGAGATGGAAGCTAAAACTTAATTAAAATTAAACCCCGTTACGGCCAAACCAGAAAAGGCTGAGAGGGAACCCCTAGACCACTTTCTCACCTGGTCGTAACATCACTGATGCATATGATGAACATCAGTTTTCCAACACAGATCTCAATTATAGGCTACTCCCCACATTCTGAAAAACTTACCTTAACCTGTTCTCTGACCAACTTTCAAACCAACTGCTAGCTGCCCCCTGGCTCCAAACACTCTGACCTTTGTCATGAGTCTCTTCTGTGATAACCTTAACAAAATTCCTGTATACCACATCCACTGCATTTCTCTTGTCTACTCTTTGTTATTTATTCAAATAATTCAATGTCAGTTTGGCGCGGACTTGCTTTTCAAAATCTATGTATTTTTCTTTGGATTCAATGTTATCCTCACCTGAATGGCATCTTATTCTTGGACTAATTTGTTCATATTTTTTAGTGGAAATTATTTCACTTGAACACTATGCATATCTCCTGTAATGTATATGAGGCAAAAGTGATATTTCCATCTGACAGACTCCGAGAAACCAGCTCATCCATGGCAAGGGGGCCTTTTTTTTATTCATTCATGGAATGTGGGCATCATTGGCGATTCCAGCATTTATTGCCCATCCCTAATTGCCCTTGAGAAGATGGTGGTGAACCGCCTTCTTGAACCGCTGCAGCCCATGTGAGGTAGGTACACCCACAGTGCTGTTAGGAAGGGAGTTCCAGGATTTTGACCCAGCGACAGTGAAGGAACGGAGATATAGTTCCGGGTCCGTATGGTGTGTGGCTTCGAGGGGAACTTGCAGGTGGTGGTGTTTCCATGCAACTGCTGCCCTTGTCCTTCGAGGTGGTAGAGGTCGCGGGTTTGGAAGGTGCTGTCTAAGGAGCCTTGATGTGTTGCTGCAGTGCATCTTGTTGATGGTACACACTGCTGGCACTGTGCGTCGGTGGTGGAGGGAGTGATTGTTTGTGCATGGTGTGCCAATCAAGCGGGCTGCTTTGTTCTGGATGGTGTTGAGCTTCTTGAGTGTTGTTGGAGCTGCACCCATCCAGGCAAGGAGTATTCCAGCACACTCCTGACTTGTGCCTTGTAGATGGTGGACAAGTTTTGGGGAATCAGAAGGTGAGTTACTCGCCGTAGGATTCCTAGCCTCTGACCTGCTCTTTTAGCCACGGTATTTATATGGCTATTCCAGTTCAGTTTCTGGTCAATGGTACCCCCTAGGATGTTGATAGTGGGGGATTCAGTGATGGTAATACCATTGAATGTCAAGGGGAGATGGTTAGATTCTCTCTTGTTGGAGATGGTCATTGCCTGGCACTTGTATGGCGCAAATGTTACTTGCCACTTATCAGCCCAAGTCTGGATATTGTCCAGGTCTTGCTGCATTTCTACACGGACTGCTTCAGGATATGAGGAGTCGCGAATGGTGCTGAACATGGTGCAATCATCAGTGAACATCCCCACTTCTGACCTTATGATTGAAGGAAGGTCATTGGTGAAGCAGCTGAAGATGGTTGGGCCCAGGACACTACCCTGAGGAACATCTGCAGTGATGTCCTGGAGCTGAGATGATTGACCTATAACAACCACAACCATCTTCCTTTGCGCTCGGTAATAGTCCAACCAGCAGAGAGTTTTCCCCCTGATTCCCATTGATTCAAGTTTTTCTAGGGCTCCTTGATGCCATACTCAGTCAAATGCTGCCATGATGTCAAGGGTAGTCACTCTCACCTCACCTCTTGAGTTCAGTCTATTGTCCATGTTTGAACCAAGGCTGTAATGAGGTCAGGAGCTGAGTGGCCCTGGCGGAACCCAAACTGAGCGTCACTAAGCAGGTTATTGCTAAGCAAGTGCTGCCTGATGGCACCGTTGATGACACCTTCCATCACTTTACTGATGATTGAGAGTAGACTGATGGGGCGGTAATAGGCCGGGTTGGACTTGTCCTGCTTTTTGTGTACTGGACATACCTGGGCAATTTTCCACATTGCCGGGTAGATGCCAGTGTTGTAAGTGCACAGGAGTAGCTTGGCTCGGGGTGCGGCAAGTTCTGGAGCACAGATCTTCAGTACTATTGCCGGAATATTGTCAGGACCTATAGCCTTTGCAGTATTTGCCTTCAGTCGTTTCTTGATATCACGCGGAGTGAATCGAATTGGCTGAAGTCTGGCATCTGTAATGCTGGGGACTTCAAGAGGGGGCCGAGATGGATCATCAACACGGCACTTCTGGCTGAAGATTGTTGCAAATGCTTCAGCCTTATCTTTCGCACTGATGTACTGGGCTCCCCCATCATTGAGGATGGGGATATTTATGGAGCCACCTCCTCCAGTTAGTTGTTTAATTGTCCACCACCATTCATGACTAGGTGTGGCAGGACTGCAGAGTTTAGATCACTTAGCTCTGTCTATTGCATGCTGCTTATGCAGTTTGGCATGCAAGTAGTCCTGGGTTGTAGCTTCAGCAAGTTGACACCTCATTTTGAGGTATGCCTGGTACTACTCCTGGCATGCCCTCCTGCACTCTTCATTGAACCAGGGTTGGTCTCCGGGCTTGATAGTAATGGTAGAGTGGGGGATATGCCAGGCCATGAGGTTACAGATTGTGGTTGAGTATAATTCTGCTGGTGCTGATGGCCCACAGCGCCTCATGGATGCCCAGTTTTGCATTGCTAGATCTGTTCAAAATCTATCCCATTTAGCACGGTGAAAGTGCCACACAACACGATGGACAGTATCCTCAATGTGAAGGTAGGACTTCGTCTCCACAAGGACTGTGCGGTGGTCACTCCTAACAATACTGTCATGGACAGAAGCATCTGCGGCAGGCAGAATGGTGAGGACAAAGTCAAGTATGCTTTTCCCTCGTGTTGTTCCCCCACCACCTGCCGCAGACCCAGTCTAGCAGCTATGTCCTTTAGTACTCGACCAGCTCGATCAGTAGTGGTGCTACCGAGCCACTCTTGGTGATGAACATTGAAGTCCCCCACCCAGAGTCCATTTTGTGCCCTTGCCACCCTCAGTGCTTCCTCCAAGTGGTGTTCAACCTGGAGGAGTACTGAGTCATCAGTGGTAATCAGTAGGAGGTTACCTTGCCCATGTTTGACCTGATGCCATGAGACTTCATGGGGTCCAGAGTCGATGTTGAGGACTCCCAGGGCAACTCCCTCCCTACTGTAGACCACTGTGCCGCCACCTCTGCTGGGTTTGTCCTGCCGGTGGGACAGGACATACCCAGGGATAGTGATGGCAGTGACTGGGACATTGTCCATAATGTATGATTCCGTGAGTATGACTATGTCAGGCTGTTGCTTGACTAGTCTGAGGGACAGCTCTCCCAACTTTGGCACAAGCCACCAGATGTTAGTAAGGAGGACTTTGCAGGGTCGACAGGGCTGGGTTTGCCGTTGTTGTTTCCGGTGCCTAGGTCGATGCCATGTGGTCCATCCGGTTTCATTCCTTTTATTGACTTCGTAACGGTTAGGTACAACTGAGTGGCTTGCTAGGTCATTTCAGAGGGTAAGTAAGAGTTAACCACATTGCTGTGGGTCTGGAGTCACATATAGGCCAGACCAGGTAAGGACAGCAGATTTCCTTCCCTAAAGGACATGAGTGAACCAGATGGGTTTTTACAACAATCGACAATGGTTTCATGGCCAACATTAGACTAGCTTTTAATTCCAGATTTATTAATTAAATTCAAATTCCCCCTTCAGCTGTGGTGGGATTCGAACCCATGTCTCCAGGTCAATACCCTGAGTCTCTGGGTTACTAGTCCAGTGATAATACCACTACACCACTGCCTTTGAGGTAGCACCCAGCATCTTTAGATTGCAGGATCATAGAAAAGACTGCCAGAAACCTCCAGACATGTAAGTTTATTTTTATTTCAGATCAGCATAAATGTTCAACCAGGTTGGAGGTTATCTGGTCACTGTCCAAAATCAGCAGATGGAGGACTTTGAAATCCATTGTCGAGTTTCTTCCTCCAATTTTGGGTGGACACCTATTCTAAGGGGCACTCTTGCGTAGAGGCGGTTGGGATCAGGTAAGGGGTGGGACGGGAACATGCAGGGCATCTAAATAACCTGAACTAGAGGCAGGTTCAAGTGTGTTCAGGCAGACGCCATCCCACAGCGTACCAGCAAGTTGTGCTCAGGCAGAGACAGATTAAAATTGGGCCATGACCTTTAATGCTGTCATTTTACATAAGCTTGTGTTGTTATGGGTTGTACCTTCTTCTACAAATCTAATTGGTACTTTATGGAATCTTGGGTTGCACTTGAATGTGGCTCATTGATAATACTACACCACTGACCACCTCTAGGCGCTTACCCATTGTCTCTCGAGACAAGGAGGCCAAAGAAGAAGAAGAAGAAGAAGAAGAAAGGGTAGGGTTAGAAAACTGCAAGGTATCAACTTCTGGTTCATGAGGTTCACTTCCAAGAAGTTCAGCAAGATCCACTGTGAACGGGAACAGGCCATTAAAAACCCTAAAATTGCATCATACAGGTGGTATTTAGTTTTGAGAGATACCTGTACTGTTAATGTTCAACAGCCTGCTGTCCACAGAGATGTAACAAGTCACTCAGAGAAGGGAGAGTAGAGGGTTAGACATGATGAATAAAGATCTGATGATCTTCCACTAATTCTTGGAGCCTGGCTGAAGTACATACATTTATGGGAGTTATCCTAAACTTGTTCTGAAGTGCGTGTTACAACATTGTTTGCACCATATTTTGATCATAGGCCTCTATGTCTTTTTGGTTGCCTGACCCCATTTATCAAAGTATTTCTGTGCTTTGGCCAATACTTTGCAGACCTTTAAAGTTCATTGGAAAATCCTGTCATTTTCTCATGTAAAAAAAACATAAAAGGGCCTATCACCTCTACTAAATGGCAGGCTTTCCAAAATTGCTGAGCCTCACTGTAACCATCACAGCCCCCAAAACAACTCCATGGCATTTAGATCAAAGGAAGTGGCTTATAAGGTTGCCAGAAAAAGTGGTAAGCCCAAGATTTGGGAACAATTTAGAATCCAGCAAAGGAGGACAAAGAAACTGATAAAGAAAGGGAAAAGAGAATATGAATGAAAGCTAGTGAGAAACAAGAAAGCAGACTGTAAAATCTTCTATAGGTATATGAAAAGGAAAAGATTAGCAAGCACAAATGTGGGTCCATTACAGGCGGCGACAGGAGAATTTGTGATGGACAATGGGGAAAGGTGGACAGACTAAATAATTATTTTGTGATTGTCTTCACAGAAATACTAGGGAACCAGGGATCTTGTAAAAATAAGAACTGAAAGAAACTAGTATTAACAAAGAGGTAATACTCAAACAATTAATTGGATTGAAAGTTGGTAAATCCCCTGGACCAGATGAGCTACATCCCAGAGTATTGAATGGAGTGGTTATAGAGATAATGGATGCACTGATTCAAAATTCTGTAGATTCTGGAAGGGTTCCTGCAGACCTGAATGTAGCAAATGTAACCCCACTATTTAAAAAGGGAATGAGAGAGAAAACAGAGAACTACAGACCTGTTAGCTTGACGTCAGTAGTAGGGAAAATGTCAGAAATGTGATAACTGGACACTTGGAAAATAATGATTTGATTGGGCAGAGTTAGCATGGATTTATGAAAGTGAAATCATGTTTGACAAACATGTTGGAGTTTTTTGAGGATGTTGTTTATAGCTGAGAGAAAGTTTAAGATAACTCCCATAAATGTATGTAACTCAGCCAGTGGATGTGGTGTATTTGGATTTTCAGAAGCCTTTTGATCAGGTCCCACACAAGGAGATTAGTAAACACAATTAGAGCACATGGGATTGGGAGTAATATACTGCTATGGATTGAGAATTGTTTAACAGACAAAAAGCAGAGAGTAGGAATAAACGGGTCATTCTCAGGATGGCAGGCTGTTACTAGTGGGGTACCACAAGGATCAGTGCTTGAGCCACAGCTGTTCACAACCTATTTAATGATTTGGATGTGGAGGCATCAAAGGGACTTGGACAGGCTTAGGGCAAGAACATGACATAGTGTGAATAAGTGTGAAGTGATCCACTTCGGTAGAAAAAACAGAAAGGCAGAGTATTTCTTAAATGGTGAGAAGTTGGGAAGTGTTGATGTCCAAAGGGACCTGGGTGTCTTTGTTCATGAGTCACTAAAAAATAGTATGCAGGTGCAGCAAGCAATTAGGAAGGCAAATGGTATGTTGGCCTTTATTGCAAGGGGTTTTGAGTACAGGAGTAAATATGTCTTGCTGCAATTGTATAGAGTCTTGGCGAGACCGCACCTGGAGTATTGTGTACAGTTTTGGTCCCCTTATTAAAGGAATGATATGCTTGCCATAGAGGGAGTGCAAAGGAGGTTCACCAGACTAATCTCTGGGATGGCAGGATTGTCTTATAAGGAGAGATTGCAGAAACTGGACCTGTATTCTCTAGCATTTCGAAGAATGAGAGGTGATCTCATTAAAACTAACAAAATTCTTACAGGGCATGACAGGGTGGATGTGGATAGGATGTTTTCCCAGGGTGGTGAGTCTAGAACCAGGGGACACAGTCTCAGAATAAGGGGCAGGCCATTTAAGACTGAGATGAGGAGGAATTTCTTTACTCAGAGGATGGTGAATCTTTGGAATTCTCTACCTCACAGGGCTGTGGAAGCTCACTAATTGAGCATGTTCATGACAGAAATCGATACACTTCTGGATACTAATGACATCAAGAGACATGGGGATAGTGGGTAAAAATGGCGTAGATCATCAGCCATGATCTGTTTGAATAGCAGAGCAGGCTCGGCAGGCCAAATGACCTTCTCCTGCTCCTATTTCCTATGTTCGTATGTTCCGAAATCAGCAAACATGGCTGTGCACTAACAGCCCTCTGTTGCTCATCAGAATATAATGGCCCTGTGACCAATATGTTCTATACAACCCTCATATATTGTTCTGGCCAATATTTATCCCTCAATCAACATCACAAATGACAGATTATCTGGTGACTATCACATTACTTTTTATGGGAGATTGTGTGCAAATTAGCTGTCACATTTTCTCCATTACTACAGTGACTACAATTCAAAAATACTTCATTGGCTGTAAAGCACTTTGGGATGTCCTAGGGCTGTGAAAAGCAATATATGAATGATCCATCTCGGCCTCTTCCTGAAGTCCCCAGCATCACAGGTGCCAGTCTACGGCCAATTTGATTCACTCCATGTGATATCAAGAAATGACGAAAGGCATTGGATGCTGCAAAGGCTCTGGGCCCTGCCAACATTCCGGCAATAGTACTGAAGACCTGTGCTCCAAAACATGCTGCACCCCTGGCCAAGCTGTTCCAGTACAGCTACGACACTGGCATCTACCCAGCAATGTGGAAAATTGCCCAGGTATGTCTTGTACACAAAAAGCAGGACAAATCCAAACTGGCCAATTACTACCCCATCAGTTTACTATCAATCATCAGTAAAGTGATGGAAGGTGTCATCAACAGTGCTATCAAGCGGCACTTGCTTAGCAATAACCTGCTCAGCAATGCTCAGTTTGGGTTACGCCAAGGCCACTCAGCTCCTGACCTCATTACGGTCTTGGTTCAAACATGGACAAAAGAGCTGAACTCCAGAGGTGAGGTGGAGTGACTGCCCTTGACATCAAGGCAGCATTTGCACAAGTCTGGCATCAAGGAACCCTAGCAAAACTGGAGTCAATGGGAATCAGGGGGGAAACTCCGAGCGCAAAGGAAGTTGATCGTGGTTGTCGGATGTCAATTAGCTCAGCTCCAGGACATCACTGCAGATGTTCCTCAGCGTTGTGTCCAAGGCCCAATCATCTTCAGCTGCTTCATCAATGACCTTCCCTCCATCATAAGGGCAGGAGTGGGGATGTTCGTGGATGATTGCACAATTTTCAGCACAATTTGCGACTCCTCAGATACTAAAGCAGTCCGTGTAGAAATGCAGCAAGACCTGGACAATATGCAGGCTTTACCTGATAAGTGGCGAGTAACATTCCCGCCACACAAGTGCCAGGCAATGACTGTATCCAACAAGAGAGAATATAAATATCTCCCCTTGACATTCAATGGCATTATGATTGCTGAATCCCCCACTATCAACATCCTGGGGGTTACCTTTGATGAGAAACTGAACTGGAGTAGCCATATAAATACCGTGGTTACAAGAGTAGGTCAGAGGCTAGGAATCATGCGGCGAGTAACTCACCTCCTGACTCCCCGAAGCCTGTCCACCATCTACAAGGCACAAGTTAGGAGTGTGATGGAACACTCTTCACTTGCCTGGATGGGTGCAGCTCCAACAAGACGCAAGAATCTCGACACCATCCGGGACAAAGCAGCCTGCTTGATTGGCACCCCATCTACAAACATTCACTCCTTCCACCACCGACACACAGTGGCAGCAGTGTGTACCATCTACAAGATACACTGTAGCCATGCACCACGGTTCCTTAGACAGCACATTCCAAACCCGCAACCTCCACCACCTAGAAGGACAAGGACAGCAGCTGCATGGGAACACCACCACCTGCAAGTTCCCCTCCAAGCCACACACCATCCTGACTTGGAACTATATCGCCGTTCCTTCACTGTCGCTGGGTCAAAATCCTGGAACTCCCTTCCTAACAGCACTGTGGGTGCAAATACCCCACATGACTGCAGCGGTTCAAGAAGGCGGCTTACCACCACCTTCTCAAGGGCAATTAGGGATGGGCAATAAATGCTGTCCGAGCCAGAAATGCCCACATCCCAGGAATTAATAAAAAAGAATGTAAATGCAAGTCTTTATTTTCATTTACCACCATGTCTGCCTGTGACATTAATAAGTCCCTCTGAAAATACATGTACATATTACTAGGTACACTTTGTGCCAGTATGTGACCCTTGCAATCTGTGACTGAATATGTGAGGAGTTACACTCATTGTTTCACTCTAGAGAACTTCATCCTGTACTGGTCCCATAACTTATGAATGTGGGAGACTTTATTCACTCTCCCCACAACCTACTATCAGGAATGTTGCACGTTTGATAGTCGGGAAGTGTTCCCATTGGCGCCATATATTCACAGAATCACAGAATAATACAGTGTAGAAGAGGCCCTTCGGCCCTTCAAGTCTGCAACGATGCATTAAAGACAGCTGACATGTCTACCTAATCCCATTTGCCAGCACTTGGCCCATAGCCTTGAATGTTATGACATGCCAAGTGCTCATCCAGGTACTTTTTAAAGGATGTGAGGCAACCCGCCTCTACCACCCTCCCAGGCAGTGCATTCCAGACCGTCACCACCCTCCGGGTGAAAAAGTTCTTCCTCAAATCCCCCTTAAATCTCCTGCCCCTCACCTTAAACTTGTGACCCCTCGTAACTGATCCTTCAACTAAGGGGAACAGCTGCTCCCTATCCACCCTGTCCATGCCCCTCATAATCTTGTACACCTCGATCAGGTCACCCCTCAGTCTTCTCTGCTCCAGCAAAAACAACCCAAGCCTATCCAACCTCTCTTCATAGCTTAAATGTTCCATCCCAGGCAACATCCTGGCGAATCGCCTCTGCACCCACTCCAGTGCAATCACATCCTTCCTATAATGTGGCGACCAGAATTGCACACAGTACTCCAGCTGTGGCCTAACCAAAATTCTATACAACTCCAACATGACCTCCCTGCTTTTGTAATCTATGCCTTGATTGATAAAGGCAAGTGTCCCATATGCCTTTTTCACCACCCTGTTAACCTGCCCTTCTGCCTTCAGAGATCTATGGACAAACACACCAAGGTCCCTTTGTTCCTCGGAACTTCCCAGTGTCAGGCCACTCAATGAATACTTCCGTGTCATATTACTCCTTCCAAAGTGTATCACCTCACACTTTTCAGGGTTAAATTCTATCTGCCACTTTTCTGCCCATTTGACCATCCCGTCTATATCTTCCTGTAACCCAAGACACTCAACCTCACTGTTAACCACTTGGCCAATCTTTGTGTCATCTGCGAACTTACTGATCCTACCCCCCACATAGTCATCTATGTCGTTTATATAAATGACAAACAATAGGGGACCCAGCACAAATCCCTGTGGTACGCCACTGGACACTGGCTTCCAGTCACTTCCAGTCTGTCATCACTCTCTGTCTCCTACAGCTAAGCCAATTTTGAATCCAACTTATCAAGTTACCCTGTATCCCACGTGCATTTGTTTTCTTGATAAGTCTCCCATGTGGGACCTTGTCAAAAGCTTTGCTGAAATCCATGTAAACTACATCAACTGCACTACCCTCATCTGCACATCTGGTCACATGCTCAAAAAATTCAATCAAATTTGTTAGGCATGACCTCCCTCTGACAAAGCCATGCTGACTATTCCTAATCAAATTTTGCCTCTCCAAGTGGAGATGGATTCTCTCCTTCAGAATTTTCTCCAATAGTTTCCCGACCACTGATGCGAGACTCACTGGTCTATAGTTCCCTGGCTTATCGTTACATCCTTTCTTAAATAGTGGGACCACATTAGCTGTTCTCCAGTCCTCTGGCACCTCCCCTGTGGCCAGAGAGGAATTAAAAATTTGGGTCAGAGCCCCTGCAATCTCCACCCTCGCCTCCCACAGCATCCTGGAACACAAATTGTCTGGACCTGGAGATATGTCCACTTTTAAGCCTGCGAAAACCTCCAATACCTCGTCACTCCCGATGACAATTTGCTCAAGAACCTCACAGTCTCTCTCTCTGAGTTCCATGTCTACATCCTCATTCTCTTGGGTGAAGACAGATGTGAAGTATTCATTCAACACCCTACCAATGTCCTCTGGCTCCACCCACAGATTTCCCCCTTGGTCCCTAATGGGTCCTACTCTTTCCCTGGTTATCCTCTTCCCATTGATATACTTATAGAATATCTTGGGATTTTCCCTACTTTTACCAGCCAGATCTTTCTCATATCCCCTCTTTGCTCTCCTAATTGCTTTCTTAAGCTCCATCCTACACTTTCTGTTTTCCACTAATGCTTCCGTTGATTTATTCTCCTTGTATTTGCTAAAAGCCTCTCTTTTCCTTCTCATTGTACCCTGAATGTTTCTGGTCATCCATGGTTCTCTGGACATGCTGCTCCTACCTATTACCCTGGAGGGAACATGTTGGACCTGTACCCTCCCCATTTCCTTTTTGAATGCCATCCACTGCTTTTCTGTAGATTTCCTGACAAGTAACTCTTTCCAGTCTACCTTGGCCAGATCCTGCCTTATTTTACTAAAATTCGCTCTCCCCCAATCCAAAACCTTTTTTTGCAACGTGTCTATTTCTTTCTCCACAACAAGCTTAAATTGTACCATGTTGTGGTCGCTATCACCAAAATGCACCCCCACCAACACATCAACCACCTGTCCTGCTTCATTCCCCAGAATTAGGTCTAGCACTGTACCCTCCCTTGTTGGATCCTCTACATATTGAGCTAAAAGGTTCTCCTGTATACATTTTAAGAACTCCACTCCATCTAAGCCCTTAACACGATGACTATCCCAATTAATGTTGGGAAAGTTGAAATCACCGACTATAATTACCCTGTTATTATTTTTACACACCTCTGCAAATTGCACACATATTTGCTCCTCAATTTCCCGCTGACTATCTGGGGGTCTATAATAAACACCTATCAATGTGGCTGTCCCTTTTTTATTCCTAAACTCTACCCATAAAGCTTCATTTGATGCCCCCTCCAAGATATCATCTCTCCTTACTGCAGTAACTGACTCCTTAACTAATATTGCAATGCTCCCTCCTCTGTTACTTCTTCCTCTGTCTCACCTCAAGATTCTATATCCTGAGATATTGAGCTGCCAATCCTGCCCCTCCCTCAACCATGTCTCCGTGATGGCTACTATATCACAATTCCACGTGTCAATCCTTGCCCTTAACTCATCCGTTTTACCTGTAATACTCCTGGAATTAAAGTAGAGGCCTTCCATCCTGGTCTTACTCCCTTGAAACTTACTTCCGCTGTATTCCCTCTGACTTGTTTGCTTTCCTGTGTTTAGCTGTGTCCCTATTCTGCCAGGAGTCTGCGTCCCCACCCCCTGCCAAATTAGTTTGAACTCCTCCCAACAGCACTAGCAAACCCACCAGCAAGGATGTTAGTCCCCTTCTGGTTCAGATGTAGACCATCCCGCTTGTACAGGTCCCACCTTCCCCAGAAACGGTCCCAGTGGTCCAGGAATCTAAAAGCCACCGTCCTGCACCAACTCTTAAGCCACGCATTCATCTGTGCTATTCTCCTATTTCTATACTTGCTAGCACGTGGCACTGGGAGTAATCCAGAAATTACAACCTGAGAGGTCCTGCTTTTTAGTCTACTGCCTAACTCCCTGAATTCTTGATGCAAGACCTCATCCCTCTTTCTACCTATGTCATTCGTACCAACATGTACCATGACCTCTGCCTTATCACCCTCCCCATTCAGGATGCCCTGCAGCCATTCAGTGAGATCCCGGACCCTGGCACCAGGGAGGCAACACACCATCCTGGAGTCACATTGACGGCCACAGTAGCGTCTATCTGTTCCCCTGACTATAGAATCCCCTATTACTATTGCTCTTCCTCTCTTTCCCCCTTCCTGTGCAGACAGGCTGCTTGTGGTGCCAGAGGCTTGGCTCTGTCTGCACTCCCTGGAGGAACCAGCCTCATCAGCCTCCAAAATGGAATACCGATTTTCAAGCAGGACCCCCGGGGACTCCTGAACTACCTGCCTGTTTCTCTTGGACTGCCTGGTGGTCACCCATTCCCTTCCTTCCTCAAGTCCCTTCAGCTGCGATGTGACCACCTCTCTAAACGTGCTATCCACAATGCTCTCAGACTCGCGGATGCTCCACAGTGTTTCCAGCCACCATTCCAGCTCTGAAACCCGAGCTTCCAGGAGCTGCAGCTGGACACACTTCCTGCATACATGCTGGTCCCGGGGACTGGAAATGTTCCCGGATTCCCACATGTAGCAAGAGGAGCAAACCACAGCTTTACGCTCTCCTGCCATGACTAAACCCTTTAAATTTAAAACTTTAGAAGACTGTTATAATAAAAAAAAAATCAACTAAGTCTTGCTAAAACAATGACTTACAATTCAATCCAGTTTGAAAAATACCCACCAGGACTTACTCACCAGTCAGCTGTGCTCTTTGGAAATGCTCGGCTCCCCTCACGCTCTTTGAGGACAGGGAGGAAATGAAAGGAGCTCCTCGCTCCCTCCTCACCAAACTCCCGCAGTCACAAAACTCCCACTTTAGCACTCTAATGCAGCCCCAAGTCAGCACTCCAGTGCAAACGAAGTAAGCACTGTAAGATGGCCCACTTTTGTACTGTCTGACTCTAGCCCCTGAAAACTGGTTTAAGCTAGTTATCTAATTAACTGGGTGCAGCTGCAAGCAGAGCCTGAGTGAACTTTGTTTAAAGCTGGTCTAAAACTCACCTTCTCCAACCCAAACAACAACTGTTAAGTTAATTTGCTAAATAAAAGAAAGACTAGACTTTAGATAAAACTAACCCTTAATTACCCTCAGTCACAAAACTCCCACTTTAGCACTCTAATGCAGCCCCAAGTCAACACAAAATATAAATATAAAAAAGATAAAATAAATATAAAAAATAAATAATAAATATAAAATAAAAAAAATGTATTGAAACTGTCCTCTGTCATACTTTCTCCGGAACAATACCAAAGATTCTTCACACTGAAGGTGATATTTCTTCCCCTTGCTGAGTTTCCATTTTTGCAGCACAAACTCAATCGACCAAATGAACAGTAGTTCTTTAGCAGCTGTTGCCCTGCTCATCCCTCATTCACTTTCCACTGAAGCGCTCCATGTCCTTGAAGAAAATGGGTGGGAAACACTTAATAATAAAATGTACTGACCTCACTAAATTTAGAGTGGTGCCCATTCACTCTTGCACCAGAAATCTTTTGCATGTAGAAATCCTAAGGCCATTTTTTGGGGATTATCACTTACATTTTCTTTGGGACAACTAGATAACAGTTGATTTACCACCTTCCCTCCCCCAGATTTAACAATCTAGCTTTTGAGGATATACATTTCCTGGTCTAGTGAAGAACCAATCCCATTTCTGGAAATTACTGAGTTCCAGATTAAGAAGGAAATGTTCTTATTGGCATGTGAATAGGGCACACTAGCAGTAATTTTTAAGGTGCTTCTGTCTGAAATATGCATAATATAATGTATCTTATATAGTATCTTATATAGTATGAAATTAGGAACATGTGCCTTTTCTAATCGCAAGCTTAAACAACCAGTGCAATTTTTATTACCTTTATTCTCTTCAATGACTATCATAATTCATATTGTCAAGCTCCTAAGGATGTGTCTATTCCTATTAAAGATTTGCTTCTCGGAGTAAAATGATGGTGTGAACTCTTGTGTTGATGTTGCAGTAATACTGAGGTATAAGTAATTGGTGGGTCACACAGTCTCAACCTGCCCTGCAACCATCACTGATTTGTGCACATGTACCCCCAGGTCTCTCTGCTCCTGCACCCCCTTTATAATTACACCCTTAATTTATATTGTTTCTCCTCGTTCTTCCTACCAAAATTAATCACTTCACATTTTTCAGCATTACATTTCATCTGCCAATTGTCTGTCTATTCCACCAGCCAGTCTATGTCCTCTTGAAGTTTATCACTATCCTCCACACAGTTCACAATACATCCAAGTTTTGTGTTATCTGCAAATTTTGAAATTGTGCCCTGTACACCCAAGTCTCGGTCATTAATACATAATAAAAAAAATAGGGGTTCCAACACTGATCCCTGAAGAATCCCATTATTAAACTATTACTTGTTAGTATCTTTTCTGTAAACTGATGTCACAAAGACGTGCTAGGTCGAATGATGATTTTTTAATCCTCTGGCTGGAAACCTGAATATTAAACTGGTGGAGACAAACCACTCAAATGTTGCAAGCTTTAAACTCTTCCTGTTGACCGTGAACACCAAGAAATATTTCCTGCTGCAGTCTGTAGTGTTTAGTGGTTTAATTGATTTGTGTTTGATTGTGTTAGTCTGTTCAGCGATCAATGCTTACTGTGCTTAATTACTTAAACCTGAGAGGTGAGCTACTGAGAGTAGAGAAGTTTCCAGAAAGAACAGACAGAGACACCCTTAAAGAAAATCAGCTGCATTGTTGTTTCCCAGAAAACCACCAAATCAGCGTCCACATCTTCAAATCCTCAGCACCTCTGAATTCAGCCTGAGGCCGACCAAGTCACCAACCTCCACAGACTGTATACTCCTTTTATTTCTCTGGACTCTAATTCAACCAATCTATCCTTCCCCACTCTGTAACCTATTTGCATGTGTGTGTGTGTGTGTGTGTGTGTGTGTGTGTGTGTGTGTGTGTGTGTGTATGTGAAAGTTGGAGCGTATTTTATTATTTTACTTAGATCGGTTTAAGTACAATTAAGCTGACCTCCTTCTTTATTAAACTCAAGTAAACATGCCTGATTGGTTCTCTTTATGATCATGGCACATAAACAGTTAAACTCACTGTTTGGCAAGTATATCCACTTCAAAGAGAAATACACATGTTGTGGTCAAACGAGGAGAGGGAAAAGAGGGGAGCCCAATAACCCTTCCTCACCTGATCATAACAGAAATTTGGGGGCTCTACTTCTGAGATCAAACCCAAAGACAAATGAAAAATTGGAAGCGGGAAACCAAATTGATCCCCAGCAAGAAAGTTTAAAAAAAACTTCAACACAGGTTTTCTTATGGTTCAGTGCTAAAGAACTAAAATGTCCACATTCAAGGCCAGTACCTTCCTAGAACAGACTGAAGTAACTTGGACTAGTTTAACAGCCCTATCTGTTGAGGAGTTAAGAAGTATAACTGCCTGTGTGGAGTTTGCAAGTTCTCCCTGTGTCTGCGTGGGTTTCCTCTGGGTGCTCCGGTTTCCTCCCACATGCCAAAGACTTGCAGGTTGATAGGTAAATTGGCAATTATAAATTGCCCCTAGTATAGGTATGTGGTAGGGAAATATAGGGACAGATGGGGATGTGGTAGGAATATGGAATTAGTGTTGGATTAGTGTAAATGGGTGGTTGATGGTCAGCAAAGACTCGGTGGACTGAAGGGCCTGTTTCAGTGCTGTATCTATAAGATAAGATAAGATAAGACAACAGGTCCTCCCCAGGCCAAAAAGGAAGGTGCTGATAACAGGAGTGATGCCCGAAAGCCTGTATGCTTCCTTTGCAAACAGTTATGGGGAGATGGTGGCATAGTGGTAATGTCACTGAACTAGTAATCCAGAGGCCCATGCTAATTCCCTGGGGACATGGGTTCAAATCTCACCATGGCAGCTGGTGGAATTTAAATTCAATTAATGAATAAATTTAATTAATTAAAAAAGTCTGGAATTGTAAGCTAATGTCAGTAATGGTGCCATGAAACTATCAATTGTCATAAAAACCCATCTGGTTCACTAATGTCCTTTCAGGAAGGAAATCTGCCGTCCATAGCTGGTCTGGCCTACGTGTGACTCCAGTCCCACAGCAGTGTGGTTGACTCTTAACTGCCCTCCAAAATGGCCTAGCAAGCTACTAGCAAGGGCAATTAGGGATGGGCAACAAATACTGGCCTTGCTAGTGATGCCAACATCCCATGAAAGAATTATAAAAAGTCAGGTCACCTTCGAGCTGACTGCTGGAAGTTATAGAAAAAACCCATAGGTTTAGTCAGGGTACACAATTCTTCACAAAAATGTCAAAAGATTGTGGTTGAAATAAGCTACGGTCTCTATCCATTTAGAACATATATTTCAAAGTGTTTGAGAGCCAGTAACAGTCCCAGTGTTTTCTTCTCCAGGCTGTGGCTCTACTGTGACAGTAAGTCCCTGTAAATGTACCACCGTGAGTGCGAGAGAACTTAACAAAATCTCTGAGAGTTACCAGGATTTTGTATCTAAAGGAAAAGTGACCCCACACCTCTCGAGTGAGGCAAGTAAGTCCATAGTCATACTTAGGGATGCAGGGGCCACCCAATCCCTTCTGCTGGGAAAAGGCATGACCTTTCCCCCAAAGTATTAGTGAACAGCATTGGGTGCAGCTAGAGTGCGACCCTATTTCAGGACTGGTAACCATGGGGTATCCCTAGTTTACCTGTGGAAGGGGTCGACCTGCTCCTCAGTAATGACCTGGCAGGGGCGAAGGTGGTAGCTTCCCTGGTGGTCTGAGAGAGGCTGAACGAGGTCAGGGAGACAGAGCAGTTACAGGAGAAGGTCCCTGACATTTTTCCTGACTGTGTGGTGACTCGGTCCATGGCCAAACAGCTCCGTCGGAGGAGGTTGAACTGGCACTGCAGACAGATAACCCTGCCATCTGGCTATCTGAAACCTTCTTTGGGAATTTAGAGGAACCAAAGAAAGTGTTAAGCTGGTCTTCCTTGGCCGAGGCTCAGCAAGCTGACCCAGTGTTAAAAAAGTTAGCACAGACTGCCCAAATTGAAGCTGAAGCAGAGAGAGTTCCAGAGTGCTACTATTTAAAGAATGAGGTAGTGGAAACCTCCTCACAGACCTGAGGACAAAGAATGGGTAGCGATGGTTGGTGGTGCCACCAAGGTACTGTACGGAAATATTGAGAACAGCCCATGAAATTCCAATGGCTGGTATCGGTATCCAAAAAACCCAAGCCCACATAAGACAGCATTTTTACTGGCCACTGCTCCATGAGGATGTGTTGGAGTTCTGTAAAACTTGTCACATGTGCCAGGTGTGAGGAATCCCCACCCTGCAATAAAACCTGTGCCCCTAATTCCCATATTGGCTTTTGGGTAACCATTCAGCAAAGTGCTGGTGGATTGTGTGGGGCCCCTACTGAAAACAAAAGGGGACTACCAGTATCTTCTCACTATTGTGGATGTGGCTACCTGATTTCCAGAGGCGATCCCCCTAAGAACTATTTCTGCCAAGGTAGTGGTGGAGGGGCTAATCCAATTCCTCACCCGATATGGGCTGTCTACTGAGATCCAGTCAGATCAGGGCACGGATTTTGTGTCCAGTATGTTTCAAAAGGTCATAGGTAATCTGGGCATAGCCCAGCTGAAGTCCTCAGCCTACCACCCAGAGTCACAAGGGGCTTTGGAACAGTACCACCTAGACCAGTTAGAAGTCCACTTCCGAAGGTTACAGTCGACTGACCTAGTGGTAAATCTCGTAAAGAATGAGTTTGCTTAAGCACTAAGTAACACTTAAGTAACCTACTGAGCGCATGTTGTGGATCGAGGGCGGGCGCTGCCTAGAGCAGTGAAGGCACAGGCATTGATGGATTTTTCCATCCCCAGGACCAAACGGGATATAATTCGATTTTTTGGGATATTGGGTTTTACTGCAAGTTCATCCCAAACTTCAGCACTATAGTTGCCCCACTGACCGATTTGTTACAGATAAGAGTGCAGGTGATGTGGTCAGGGAGGTGCCAAACAACTTTTGAGAGGCTGAAAACCATCTTAACTAACACGCCAGTGCTAGCAGCTCCAAACTTTAACAAAACATTCAAAGTGGCAGTTGATTCTAATGATTTCGGGCTAGGTGACATCTTGCTCCAAGATGATGAGTCAGGCATTGAAAGACCAGTTTGATATTTTTCCAAGAAATTAAACAGACAATAAAAGACATATTCTACTGTGGAGAAGAAAACACTGGGACTGTTACTGGCTCTCAAACACTTTGAAATATATGTTCTAAATGGATAGAGACCGTAGCTTATTTCAACCACAATCTTTTGACATTTTGTGAAGAATTCAAAAAACAGAAGGTGCAAGGTTATTTCATTGGAGCCTGCTTTCGCAACCTTACCATACCTTACTAAAGATTACTCATATCACAGGGAAAAGCAATGTGCTAGCTGATGCTTTATCCAGAGTCTAACTCAGCACAGAATCATCCAGATGAAAACTAGACCAGAGCATAGTTATGGCAGTGTGAGATTGATAAGTGAGTGTTTGAGGATGAATGTGTGTGTACAGTTTCTTTTTCCTACTTACAAACTTATAATGAAATTCTCCTGTTGTCGCATTTCATTTTGCATGCTGTGGAGGTGTCACGAAAACAAGCTAGGTTGAATGATGATTTTTAATCCACCAACTGAAAACCTGAATATTAAACTGGTGGAGACGAGCCACTCAAGGGCGGCACAGTGGCGCAGTGGTTAGCACCACAGCCTCACAGCTCCAGTGACCCGGGTTCGATTCTGGGTACTGCCTGTGTGGAGTTTGCAAGTTCTCCCTGTGTCTGCGTGGGTTTTCTCCGGGTGCTCCGGTTTCCTCCCACAAGCCTTGCAGGTTGATAGGTAAATTGGCAATTATAAATTGTCACTAGTATAGGTAGGTGGTAGGGAAATATAGGGACAGGTGGGGATGTTTGGTAGGAATATGGGATTAGTGTAGGATTAGTATAAATGGGTGGTTGATGTTCGGCACAGACTCGGTGGGCCGAAGGGCCTGTTTCAGTGCTGTATCTCTAATCTAATCTAATCAACCTTGCAAGCTGCAAACTCTGCCTGCTGACAGTGAGCACGGAGGCATATTCCATGCTGCTGACTGTAGTGTTCAGTGGTGTAATTGCTCCATGTTTGATTGTGTTAGTCTGTTCACCAATCGATGCTCACTGTGCTTAATTATTTAACCCTGATGGGGGAGAGCTACTGAGAGTAGAGAAGTTGCTGGAAAGAACAGACAGAGACTCCCTTGAAGAAAATCAGCCGCATTACTGCCTCCCAGAGAGTCATTGAATTAGCGACCGTATCTTCAAACCGGAAGCTTCAGAACCTATGAATTCAGTCTGAAGCCAGCTGAGTCACCAACCTCTACATTCTGTATACTCCTTTTATTTCTCTGGATTCTACTTCAACTGATGTATGCTTTCCCACTTTATAACCTATGTGTATGTGTGTGTGTGTATGCGCGCGCGCGCGTGTGTGTGTGTGTGAAAGCTGGAGCATATTTTATTATTTTATTTAAATCGATTTAAGTACAATAAAGCTAACATCTTTCTTTGTTAAAATCAAGACAACCTGTCCAATTTTTTTTTATGATCACTGCACTGAAACAGTTAAACACTCACTGAATTAGCGAGCATATCCACTTCAAAAAGAAATAAAACTGCTGTGGCCATACAAGGAAAGGCAAAAGAGGGGAGCCCTTTGACCCCTCCTCACCTGATCATAACACTGACAATTTCTATTTTTGAGGTAAGCGGCCATAATGTTATTGAAATCATATTTTACTACTTGATAGGAATGTGGCTGATGCAGTCCTGACCATGAAGTTGTGTATAAGTTAGCTGATCGCAGTCAGGCACTGGTGGGTCACAACAATTATCCTCAATATCCCTGGATTAAGAAGGGGCAGATTATGAGCCAGAATTATCGGTCCTGACAATTACCAAGTGACTGTTGCTGGAAAGTGCACACCTTGGGCTGGATGTTGCAGCAAAGGCCACTTGTCCCGACGGTGGGACTGGGAGTGGTTGCCGCTTCCATTTGGGCATTCAGCGGACAGCCGCATGCAATCTCATGGCAGCCGGCCAATTAATTCAGGGAGGCATGGGGGCCATCCAATTGGATTGCAGAGGCAGAATGCAAGATGGTGAAGCTGGCATCAGGTGACACTGCAGGAGGTGCTGCCACCATATTTAAGGGGATTCCAGTCCTGCATTCGCTGTTGCCTGCTTTCAACGAGCCTCTGCCTGCCAGCCTGTGCTGTGCTGTGAAGGAACCTCTGTCTGCCTGACTGCTGTGAAGGAGACGTTGCCTGCCTGCCGGACTGCTGTGAAGAAGCTGAATGGAAGGCTGCAGTGAGAATGGCAGAAGGAAGACCCTGGGTGACCCCAAAGTTCAGCAACATCTCCCTGCAGGTTGTCCTCCAAGTTGCAAGAGCAAGACGGGAGGTCCTCTTCCCCAGGGATGGGAGGAAGAGACTGGCTTGTTTGATTAAGTAAGTTTGGAAGGAGATCGCAGAGGAGGCAAGTAACCATGGGTCACTCAAAGAACCTGGATCCAGTGCCACAAGCACATTGATGACCTCATTCGGTCCGCAAAGGTGCGTACTCCATACCACTTTTCCCTTTGGGGCTTCCATGTGGCAAGGCTAGATAGTGCGTATGGTGGAGAGGAAGTGACCACCCAGTCAGTGGCAAAGGGGTCAAGCAGTAGCACATGTGGCCAGAGGCATGGCTGAAATTTGGTTGGATGCACCCGTCTGTCATTTCTGATCCCCACAAGGTCCTTTGAGATTGGCCACATACAGGAGGCATTGGTGTGCCCCCATCATGAATCACTCAGCTGCCACCAGCACAGGCATTGTGGTTTTCTCCATGGGGAAACGATCAGTGTTCTTTCTTATGCTTGCAGGAGAAGACAGCACACAACAGTAAGGAAAGGGCCAATGGCAGAAGGGTGCCATACCTACACATCCTGGAGCCCTTCACTATGCCCCAGCGAGAGTCACAAGTATCATGGTGGTCTGCTGTGCTGTGAACAACCTGGCGCTGCAGAGTGGGGAGTCGTCGAACAATGTGAAATCATTGATCACAATGCCTACTCCAATGATGAGGATGTGGAGGAGGCAGCTGACCAGGTGAGCCATGGTGAAGGATCCCATGGACCACAAACAAGGTGCAGTGAGATAGGTGCAAGGTAGGCTTGGGATATAGATGTTTCTTGTGACTTTTATGATCCTTCAGAATAATTCTAATAAAGCCTTACCTTTATGCTGTTGCCTCCTTCATTTTGCAATAATCCCTGAAGACACGTGGAGGACCAGAAAATCTGTGGCACCTGGGACTGCCGAAGTCTGTAGGCATCATGGCTGCTTCCTGGGAACTGTGGACACATCTGAAGGATCCGCTATCGGCAGTTGCAGACTAGTTGAACATCAAGCGAGTGGAAACCTTTCTATTCATGAAAGCTGCTGTCTGGTCCACGGGAGCCTTGATGGCCATATGTGTACAGTCATTGACACCTTGCACCTCGGGGAATTCAGCGATGGCCCCGAATCCAATGGACCTCTCCATCTGACTGACTGGATCGATGTGGTAGTACACATAGTCACCTGCCATCTTGAACATGGCATTGGTCACCTCCTTGATGCACTGATAAGCCACAGACAAGGAGATCCCACACATTTTTCCAGTGGATCCCTGGAAAGACCCAAAAGTGTAGACGTTGACAGCCGTGGTGATCTTCGGCGCAACTGGCATTGAATGGCCACCAACCCAAGGGTCTTCGCTTGTTCTGCAGCATGGCACAGAGATCAGTGACGGCCTCCTGGAGAGGCGCAATCTTCACTGACACTGCCGCTCGGACATCTGGAGATAGCTCAGACACGGATAGTCAACTCTCTCTTCTGCACTCAGGAGGCTGTTGGCATGCCTCTCTGTGCCCTTCTCTAGCATGCCCACCCCAAGGCTGGTCCTTTTGTTGTTCTTGAGTTTGCTGATGTGCCCCCACCGGTTCCTGGTTCTCCCTCCCTCTCAGATGCTCTTCCTCCTTAACAGGGACCCAGAAGCCTGGGTGGATGAGGCCCATGGCAGATGGCCTCTCTCCTAGTCCAAGGCCTTCTATCCAGATGACACAATGCCTTTCTGAATTGTGCCTTTGGAGCAAGTGCTATTGCCCCAATGACACCCTGGCAGCATGCCCCCATTGGGCTGGCAACTTTTCTTCCCTTCTGCCATTGTTTGGCAATGCCCTTTGTGCACCACCCTCACTGGCTGTCTTGAGGGCTTGCTGAGAGAGCCAGCACTGAGCTCCTGTTTCCTTGCTGCCTCCTTTAACCAGGTGAGGCTCTAAAGACCCATGGTTCCCATGCGCTATCAGTAAAATCAGAAATGTGCCATAAAATGCCAGTTAACTGGAGTTTTAAATACCTTAATTGCTGTCCCACTGCATCGATGTGTGAAGTCTGAGCTCCATGTTGGCCGCCATCGGTGAAATCTGGAGACAACGTAAAAATGTCAGACTTGTGGTTCAACGTGTTCCATTCAGATTTTATGGCTCCTCCCATCTCTGAACACGTTCCAAGTGGCCCCATTAAATTCAGTCCCTTTCGTATGTCAGAGAATAGTATTGCATTTACTTGTCCAATCAAATAACCTGTCCTATTTAATGCCCAGACTCACATTTGAAGAATGGCTACTTGGATATGGAACCTGCACCCATGAAATTTTTCCCAGTATTGAGGCAGAAACCTTCTGTAATGGAAAGGAGAAAAGGGGAGGAAATTGGAGGAAAAATGTCCAGTTTTTTAGTTTAGCAGGAACACTCATGGGTGGCACAGTGGCGCAGTGGTTAGCACCGCAGCCTCACAGCTCCAGCGACCCGGGTTCAATTCTGGGTACTGCCTGCGTGGAGTTTGCAAGTTCTCCCTGTGTCTGCGTGGGTTTCCTCCGGGTGCTCTGGTTTCCTCCCACATGCCAAAGACTTGCAGGGTGATAGGTTAATTGGCCATTATAAATTGCCCCTAGTATAGGTAGGTGGTAGGGAAATATAGGGACAGGTGGGGATGTGGTAGGAATATGGAATTAGTGTAGGATTAGTATCAATGGGTGGTTGATGGTCGGCACAGACTCGGTGGGCCGAAGGGCCTGTTTCAGTGCCGTATCTCTAAACTAAACTCCTATTCTAGAATCATAGAATCATAGAAAGTTTAAGGCACGGAAAGAGGCCACTTCGCCCATTGTGTCTGTGCCGTCCGAAAAACAATCCGTAGCCCTGCAGCTTACAGCACTTGAGGTGCATATCCAGACTCCTTTTGAATGAGTTGATGATCTCTACTTCAACTACCCTTTCAGGCAGTGAGTTCCAGACCATCACCACCCTATGGGTGAAAATGGTTCTCTGCATCTCCCCTCTGATTTTTCGACCAAGCACTTTAAATCTATGCCCCTCGTCACTGACCGCTCTGCTAAGGTGAATAGACCCTTCACTTCCACTCTATCCAGGCTCCTCACAATTTTGTACATTTCAACCAAATCTCCCCTTAGCCTTCTCTGTTCTAAGGAGAACAACCCCAGCCTTTCCAATCTTTCCTCATAGCTGCATTTTTCCAGTCCTGGCAACATCCTCGTAAGTCTCCTTTGTACCCTCTCTAGCGCAATTACATCCTTTCTGTAATGAGGTGACCAGAACTGCACACAGTACTCAAGTTGTGGCCTAACCAATGAGTTATACAGTTCCAGCATAACCTCCCTGCTCTTGTATTCTATACCTCGGTTAATGAAGGAAAGCATTTTATCTTAAAATGAAGGTACAAGAATATTTGGTTAATATTGTTACGGCCAGCTGAGGAGGGGATCTCAGGCTCCCCTTTTGCCCCTTCTATGGTTTGACTGCAACAGGGTCTACTCTCTTCTAACTCAGTGGATGAATTTACCACCTCAGTGAGCACTTGCTCCTGTTCCTCTAATGTAATTGTAAAAGAACCAATCAGACATGTTTTCTTTCGTTTGGACAATAAAGATGTAAGTTTATTATGCTTAACACTCTAAAATGGTTAAAATTACTTAAATTTACGCTACGCATTCACACACACATTCACACAACAGTTACACACACACAAATAGATTACAAAGAGAATACAGCTTTGGTGGTTGGAGTTGAGTCCGGAATAAATGGAATTTAAATATAGTTTTAAATCTCAAGTCCTCAGCTGAAGTTGTATTCCTGAAGTTCTCACTGGGCCACGTGCATGGCAGTAAGCTTGCTTTGCTCAGGGCTCCTGAAGACAGAAGAGGGGTTCCATCCTTGTCCCCTAATTGCTGGCTGTGGTGGTCAGACTGATGAGAGAGAGAGAGAGAGAGAGAGCGAGAGAGAGCTGCTTCGTTGATGCCTTTTCAGTTACTCCTGCCTGTTTTCTGTGTGGCAAAGCTCTGCAGAGCTGTGCAGGCAGTCACATGACATGATCAAGCTCTTTTGTTATTTTAATGAGGACTTTCTGGAATCTTCTCTGAGATTCAAGGTGCTACACCACAAGCTGTGCAGTCATACTTGGAAGGGGTTGGCTCTTTCAAAGTCAATGGGTGTAGATGGCCGCTGACAACCATGCTGATAAGGCCATTCCAGGTAATTTAATCAGAGAGCAGCCCATTTTTCTGGCTAGGTTGAATCAGTTGTGTTGTCTCCAGTCTGATCTGTTGGTATTTCAAATGTAAATGCAGTGGTCATCTTGGCTGCCAGTTTACTTCTTAAAAAAGTTACTTGTAAGAATTTCCAGTAAATCTTGCATTAGCAAGGTTCCAACTGATGAAATTAATATTTTCCATTTGGCATATAGAGCTTTCATGACAACATTTTACTTCACATCAAAGGAGTGATATGCTTTCCTTACTTACAATGGAATTGCTAATACTACATCTTTACCACCAGTTATTTTTACGGGCATGCATCAGAGATTTTATACGAAAACAAATGCTATGTCAAATCATATTACCAGTGACACTGATTTGTAATTAGGTACAGTGTTGAAATTTGACAACACATGGTTGCAAGCTAGGATGGGGTTTGAGAGTCAAGCAATATGTTTAGGAGATGTTAGGGTCTGGGAGCACTATGAGTTGGAAAGGGAGGGGTAGCAGGAAAATTGGAGAAAGGGCTCGGATAACGCTGGGCAATCACTGAGTTACTGAGACAGGAGCCTGGCATCTGGAAGATTTGTGGGGAGGTGGCGGTGTTCAAGATCTGGGAGCATTGGGGGTGGACCTGGAATCATAGAGTACTGGGAACATGCTTGAGGGATTTATGAACACGGAGACACAACTCTGGGATTGGGATTGGGGAAGTCTGAAGTTGGCTGGCATCCAGTAAATATGGGGAAGGAGATTTGAAGCCTTGGAGCGGCAGAGTCTAAATAATTGGAGGATTGCAACAATCTGACATTATGGAAGGGTGCAAGATCTAGCTGCTTTGTGAGGATGAGGCTCTGAAGAATGGGGCCTAATCTACCCTAGGCCCCTTTTAAACCATTAAATGTCACCATCCCACCATATTCCTACCCATTAGCCTCCTCCCCTGATTCATTTGCAGCTCCTTCTGCACCCTCAGATACTCCCACACCATTAGTAGCATCCATTTTTACATGTTACATGCTGTAAACTCAATGCATAGATGTGGCTGAATTCTCTCTCCAACTTTTCTGAAATACAAACATCACTGAGAAAAAATGTCTTTTTCAAAAAAGGTATTTTGTGTTAAACAAACTCTGGCATACTCACCCTTTAAAATATAGGGCTGGATTTTTTTCTGGCCAGCAGGAGCAGGAGTGGAGGCATGGGGGGCCCAAACATAGTGACGGACGCACTCACCCAGAAACCCAATGTATTGTTGTCGGTTCTGGATTTTTACAACGATGGGAAAGCTCCAAGGTGGCATTACCACTCCATCATGGCGGCACTGTAATTTAAATTGCCGAAGAGCTGGTTGCAATACATTCTCATTGAACTGATTGCAATTTTATGGTGGCTTTAAATTTAGTCAATGGCATGTAGGGATCCCCTTCTGACCCCCAGTCGCTTAAAGGTAGCGGCACCGAGGTGAGGCCTTAGTGACACTGTGAAAAGGCAGTCATCGGGAGCGGTAGAATCATAGAATCATAGAAGGTTTAAGGCACAGAGAGAGGCTACTTGGCCCATCGTGTCGGTACCGGCCGAAAAATGATGCACCTATTCTAATCCCATCTTCCAGCATTTGGTCCGTAGCCCTGCAGATTACGACACTTGAGGTGCATATCCAGACTCCATTTGAATGAGTTGACGGTTTCTGCCTCAACTACCCTTTCAGGCAATGAGTTCCAGACCCCCACCACCCTCTGGGTGAAAATGTTTCTCCTCATCTCCCCTCTAATTTTTCTACCAAACACTTTAAATCTATGCCCCCTCGTCACTGACCGCTCTGCGAAGGTGAATAGACCCTTCACTTCCACTCTATCCAGGCCCCTCAAAATTTTATACTTTTCAATCAGATCTCCCCGCAGCCTTCTCTGTTCCAGGGAGAACAATCCCATGTTGTCCAATCTTTCCTCAAAGCTGCATTTTTCCAGTCCTGGCAACATCCTCATAAATTTCCTCTGTACTGTCTCTAGTACAATTACATCCTTTCTGTAATGAGGTGACCAGAACTGCACTCAAGTTGTGGCCTTACCAATGAGTTATACAGTTCCAGCATGACCTCTCTGCTCTTATATTCCATACCTCGGCTAATAAAGGAGAGGATTCCATATGCCTTCTTAACCATCTTATTGACCTGTCCTGCTACCTTCAGGGATCTGCGGACATTCACTCCAAGGTCCCTTACTTCCTCTACATTTCTCAGTACTTTCCCATTAATTGTGTATTTTTTTTGCCTTGTTTGGCCTCCCCAAATGCATCACCTCACACTTCTGCAGGTTGAACTCCATTTTCCACTTTTCTGCCCATCTGACCAGACCATCAATATCTTCCTGCAGCCTACAGCTATCCTCCTCGCCATCTACCACACGACCAATCTTTGTGTCATCTGCAAACTTCTTGATCATGCCCCCTACATTTACGTCCAAATCATTAATCACAAAAGGCAGGGGACCCAGTACTGAGCCTTGTGGAACACTACTGGAACCAGCCCTCCAGTCGTTAAAACACCCATCAACAATTACCCTTTGTTTCCTGCCACTGAGTCTATTTTGTATCAACCGTGCTACATTTCCCTGGATCCCATGGATTTTATTTTTTTAACCAGTCTGCCATGTGGGACCTTGTCAAAAGCCTTGCTAAAATCCATGTAGACCACACCAACTGCACTACCCTCATCTATCTTCCTTGTTACTTGTTCAAAAAATTCGACCAAGTTGGTCAAATGAGATCTTCCCTTAACAAATCCATGCTGACTATCCTTGATTAACCTGTGCCATTCTAAGTGACAGTTTATCCTGTCTCTCAGAATAGATTCCAATAATTTGCCCACTACTGAGGTTAGACTGACTGGCCTATAATTATTCAGTCTATTCCCCACTCCCTTTTTAAACAGAGGTACAACTCCAATCCTCTGACACCACACCTGTATCCAGTGAGGACTGGAAAATGATGATCAGACCCTCTGCTATTACCTCTCTTGCTTCTTTTAACAGCCTGGGGTACATTTCATCTGGCCCTGGTGATGTATCAACTTTCAAGGATGCTAATTCCATTAATGCTTCCTCTCTCCCTATGTTTATCACATCCAATACTTCACACTCTTCCTTCTTAACTACAGTATCTGCATCATCCCCTCTTTTGTGAAGACAGACGCTAAGTATTCATGAAGAACCATACCAGCATCATCCACCCCGACACATAGGTTACCTTTTTGGTCTTTTATGGGCCCTGCTCTCTCCTTAGTTATCCTCTTACTCTTAATGTATTGATTAAACATCTTTGGGTTCACCTTGATTTTACTTGCCAATGTTCTTTCATGCCCTGTCTTTGCTTTCCTAATTTCCTTTTTGATTTCACCCCTCCACTTTCCATACTCCTCTCGGTTTTCTGTAGTATTGAGTTCTCGGTGTCGGACATGAGCTTTCCTTTTCTTCCTTATCTTAGCCTGTAGACTCCTTGACATCCATGGGGCTCTACATTTGGCCATCTCACCCTTTTTCTTTGAGGGAACATGTTTACCCAGAACCCCTTGAATCTCTCCTTTGAATGCCTCCCACTGCTCTGACACCGATTTACCTTCAAGCAGCTGTTTCCAGTCCACTTTTGCTAAATCACTCCTCAGTTTAGTAAAATTGGCTTTGCCCCAGTTAAAAACTCTAACTCCTGTTCTATCTATGTCCTTTTCCATAATTATGTTAAAACTGACTGAATTATGATCACTACCACCAAAATTCTCTTCCACTACCATTCCTTCCACCTGCCATCTTAATTTCCTCAAACTAAGTCTAAAACTACGTCCTCTCTTGTTGGACTTGCTACATACTGGGCAAAAAAGTTCTCCTGAGTGCACCTCAAGAATTCTGCTCCCTCAATTCCTTTCACACTAAATCTATTCCAGTTAACATTGGGGCAGTTAAAATCCCCTACTATTACTGCCCTATTGTTCTTGCACTTCTCAGAGATTTGCCTACATATCTGCTCTTCTATCTCCCTCTGACTGTTCGGGGGTCTATAGTACACTCCCAGCAGTGTGATTGCTCCTTTTTTGTTCCTTAGCTCAATCCATATGGCCTCATTTGATGAACCTTCCAACATATCATCCCTCCTCACAGCTGTAATAGTTTCCTTGACTACAATTGCCACTCCTCCTCCTTTCTTATCCCCCTCCCTATCACGTCTGAAAACCCAGTAACCAGGAACATTGAGCTGCCATTCCTGTCTTCCTTAAGCCATGTTTCTGAAACAGCTATGATATCATACTGCCACATGTCTATTTGAGCCCTCAGCTCATCTGCTTTATTTGCTATACTCCTTGCATTGAAATAGATACCCTTGAGTACTGCCAAACTCTTTTTCTTATGTTCTAACTTTTGTTTCCTCTGTCTTCCATACTCATCCATTAATGCTCTACCTTCCATTTTCATTTCTGATTTTGTCCCAACTGAGTCTACCCTCAGGTCCCCATCTCCCTGCTAAAATAGTTTAAACCTTCCCCAACAGCACTAGCAAAATGTCCCACAAGGAATGGAGTCCTGGCTCTGTTCAGCTGCAACCCATGCAGCCTGTACAGGTCCCATCTCCCCCGGAGCCGGTCCCAATGTCCCAGGAATCTAAAGCCCTCCCTCCTGCACCATCTTTCCAGCCACGCATTCATCTGTCTTATCCTTCTATTTCTATACTTACTTGCACATGGCACTGGGAGTAATCTGAAGATTACTACTTTTGAGGTTCTGCTAGCTAATTTCTTACCTAGCTCCCTATATTCTGACTACTGGACCACATCCCTCTTTCTCCTTATGTTGTTGGTTCCGATGTGGAACATGACCACTGGCTGTTCATCCCCCCCTCCCCCACTTCAGGATGCTCTGCAGCTGCTCAGTGACATCCTTGACCCTGGCGGCACCAGGGAGGCAACAACCATCCTGGATTCATGTTTGTGGCCACAGAAACGCCTGCCTGTTCCCCTGACTATTGAATCACCTATCACCATGGCTCTTCCAGTCTTCCTCGTACCCTATTGTGCAGCTGAGCCACCTGTGGTTCCATGGACTTGGCTTTGGCTGCACTCCCCAGGTGAAGCATCACTGCTATCAGTATTCAGAACTGTATATCTGTTGAAGAGTGTGATGCACTCAGGGGTCTCCTGCACTACCTGCCAGATTCTTTATGACTGCCTGCTAGTCACCCATTCCCTCTCTCCCTGCATACTCTTAAGCTGTGGGGAAACCACATCTATATATGTGCTATCCATGTAGCTCTCATCCTCATGAATGCACTGCAGTGTTGCCAGCTGCCTCTCAAGTTCCAAAACCCGGAGCTCAAGCTGCCGCAATTGACAAAACTTCCTGCACAAATGATTCTCCAGGATATGGGAAGCACCCTGAAGCTCCCACATAGCACAGGAGGTGCACTCTCGAGGTTGAAGCACCCCTGCCATTCCTTTATTTATTAGTTAACCCTTTGCTACTACTAAACTAAACCTTACCAATACTACAACACCTTAGAATTATGAATAATACCTTACTAGTGCTGATAAAACCTACTAAAAATCAGTATAGTTCACTAGTTAAAATAAACCTTACTCAAAAAAACCTCACCAGCTACTCACTTGTTCCTTATTATTAAAGTGGTGCAGTGGGGTCTAGGAGTTCCAGCTTCAGCAACAGCAACAGCAGTGGTGATGGAGAGGGGGGCAGGAGTTTGAAAGAACATCTGAGGGGTCCAGCAGCACTCTAGGTTCACTGCCTTACTGAAAGGCAACAGTAAAAGCTGGGCTAGCAGGGCTTTAAAAAGGGTGCTACCACCTGTGATGGTATCATTTGACGTTGTCATCAGCGTCTCAGAGCCCAGCCCCATCATGCAATTGGACGGGCCTTAGTCTCTAATGTGTGAATTGGCCGACTGCTGCGCAATCACAGTCAGCCGGCCACACGCGTCATATGTGGTGACGGCACCTGCTGCTGGGACCCACAACAGGCTTCAGCCCATAATATTACATAACTAATTAATTTTACTTAAAGAACTTTAAACATTTGTGTGTAAGAGTCGACTATGACTGGAGAATTGCAAACGTTACACCCTCATTCAAAAAAGGATGTAAAGTTAAGCCCAGCAATTACAGACCAGTCAGTTTAACTTTGGTGGTGGGGAAATTTCTGGAAAGAATAATTCGGGACAAATTTAATAGTCGCATGGACAAATGCAGGTTAATTAAAGAAAGCCAGCATGGATTTCTTAAGGGAAAATCATGTTTAACTAACTTGCTGGAGATTTTTGAGGAGTTAACAGAGAGGGTTGATGAGGGAAATGCAGTTGATGTGGTGTACATGGACTTTCAAAAGGCATTTAATACAGTGCCACACAACAGACTTGTAAGCAAAGTTATAGCTCATGAATATGGAATTGGCTGAGTGACAGGAAACAGAGAGTAGTGATTAATGGATGTTTTCAGGCTGGAGGAATGTTTGTAGTGGAGTTCCCCAGGGATCAGTGTTGGGACACTTGCTTTTCCTGATATATATTAATGACCTAGACCTTGGTGTACAGGGCACAATTTCAAAGTTTGTGGATGATATAAAACTTGGAAGCATTGTACACTGTGAGTAGGATAGTGTAGAACTTCAAAAGGGCATAGACAAGTTGGTGGACAGGTGGCAGAAATGTGAAATGATTCATTTTGGTACGAAGAACATGGAGAGACAATATAAAATAAAGCGTACAATTCTAAAGGAGTTGCAGGAGCAGAGGGACCTGGGAATATATGTGCTTAAGTCATTGAAGGCGGCAGGACAGGTTGTGCGATCCGTTAATAAAACATACAGTATCCTGGGCTTTATTAATTACAGAGTACAAGAGCAATGTTATGTTGAACTTGTATAAGACACACATTCGGCCTCAGCTGATGTATTGTGTCCAGTTCTGGGTGCCACGCTTTAGGAAGGATGAGAAGGTGTTAGAGAGGGTGCAGAAAAGATTCACGAGAATGATCCCAGGGATGAGGAACTTCAGTTATGAAGATAGATTGGAGACGTTAGGTCTGTGTTCCTTGGAGAAGAGAAGGCTGAGAAGTGATTTGGTAGAGGTATTCAAAATCATGAGGGGTCTAGACAGAGTAGATAGGGAGAAACTGTTCTCACTTATGAAAGGATTGAGAACGAGAGGGCACAGATTTAAAATAATTGGGAAAAAAAGCAAAAGCGACATGAGGCAAATCTTTTTCACACAGCGAGTGGTTCAGATCTGGAATGCACTGCCTGAGAGTGTGGTGGAGGCAGGTTCAATTGAAGCATTCAAAAGGGAATTAGGCTGTTCTATGAAAAGGAAGAATGTGATGGGTTATGGGGAGAAGGCAGGGGAATGCAACTGAGTGAATTGCTCTTTCGGAGAGCCAGTGCAGACATGATAGGCCGAGTGGCCTCCTTCTGCACTGTAACAATTATGTGATTCTGAGTTTATACGTTGTATCGGCAAATAGTTTTGTTTACAATGATGCAATTGTAGTGTAACATTGTTAATGGCACTAATCAATAATAATCAAGCAGATGTGTCGGACAAAAGCATGGTATTTGCAGACCAAGCGACAGCCACCGTTCAGGCATAAAATTATACAGCAACACAAATAGTCAAAATTGTTTTACCATAACTAAGTTCACTTATCTAGCATCTTTAATATGTTGTTTAAAAAGAAAGAAAAGCTCCTTCCACCCTAGATTTCAAGGTGATAAATTTCTGTGGGGTTCTCTTACTTGCCTGCTTAAGTCCAGCAGAAGAACTGCAGGAACACCAGAAAAATAGTGTTGGTGATGTTTACACCATTTTTTGGGGTTCCTACAGCTCCTCCACCACAGTTATGGTAGATGCGTGCAGAAATTCATCCTGTCATGCAGGCCCCAACTGCCAAGAATGAGGCACATTAATTTCTCCACATGGACATTAAACTTCAAATTGTTGCTGGGAAGAAGAGAGGGCCTGTTACAAGGAATTGCCAGGCCCCTGGCCGGAAAGACATTTTTGCATATTAGCAGACAGTGTTGGAACAAAGGAGCTATCACCTGCTCCCAATATATTGAACAGACCTGGTCAAAACAGTCAGTCATGAGACCACCCTGCTGGCCAACTTGGGGAGTTTTAAATTGTAGAGAAATTGTTTGAACTGGCAGAAAGCTCTTGGCTCCTGGATTGAAAAGAGCCTCTCCTGTCTGCTCCCATCTTTTTCTCATGGAGCTCCAAGACCCGTTGAAGACACATGACCCCAAGAGAAAAAAGTCTCCTATAGTGAACAAGGTTTAAGAAGAATACTGGGCCCCAACGAAAAGCAAGATCTACCTACAATCGAGGACTCTACAGCAAACTTGAAGCACAGTAACAAAAATCCTCCTCAGAGATTGCCTCAAACTTTTCCACTTTATTTTTTCTTCTTCTGCTCTTTTCTGTCCCTATCTGCATGTGTGTATCGTGTATGCATGCTAGCGTGGATGTATTGTGTATCTGTAGGCCTCAACCAAATTAGTTTAAGTTAATAAAATTTCACCTTTCTTCTTTAAACCTATGAAAGCCTGTTTTAAAGTGGTGAACAAGAATTCACCAAGGGGGAGCTAAAAACAGTGTGTTTAAAAATAAAACCCTGTTACAGTAAGACCAGGTGAAGGCTGATAGGGACCCCTAGACACGTTTCTCATCTGATCATAACAATCCCTTTATACTCTCCATCAGCAAGACTGTTTTGGTATGCTGGATCAACTTAGGTAATCGAAACAAGAATACACAGTTGATGTATTTTATGCAGGTAGGAGAAAAGAAGGCTTTGAAGAAATTGCACTGGAAGATCAATAGACAAATTAGAGGTAGTCAAATACATGCTCCAAATGTGAAATGTAGGAAAGACAAATTAAATTAAATCTCTATCCAGACCAGAGTAGATTACATTATCATGAATTACGATGCCAACTATTTAAGCAAATTCATACTAGATTTTGTTTATTTTTCTTCTTAAAAGCAAGAACTTGTATTTAATTAGTGCCACTCACATCCTTAGGATATTCCAAAGTATCTTTGAAATGTAGTCACTGTTGTAATGCAGGCAGATGTGGCAGCTCATTTGTGCACACCAAGGAACCACAAACAGCAATGAAATAATTGCCCAGACAATCAGTTTTAGTATTGTTGGTTGAGGGATAAGTAATGGCCAGGCCACCAGAACATCCCCGCTCTTCTTTGAATGGTGCCATAGGACTTTATAAATCTACTTGAGAGGGTCATTTCCTCAGTACTGCACTGAAGTGTGGCAGCCTAGAGTTTGTGTTCAAGTCTCTGGAGTGGGACTTGAATCACAATGCCTCTGACTCAGAGCTGGATGAGGAATAAGATGCTGTAGATAGATATAAGGTATTCTATGAACCATCATAGTTTCATATTCAAGGCTACCCCCTCAAGCTTGCATTTCCTATGATCTCACTGACAAGGTCATCGTCGAGCTCTTCCTTTATCTCTCACCGCGTACATTCCCCTACTACTTTATATGCCTACTTCCTGCTGCATCCACCACTGGAAAAATTCTCCCCCAACTCGCTTACAGCTGCTCTTTCAAACTCCTCAAACTACCACCAACTCTAGGATCATCCGGGAGACAAAAGATAATCACTGGTTTCTTTTCTCCACCTTCAACCATCTCCTTAAATGCCTTTCCTATTCCCTTCCACTGTCAGCTGCTAAGAATAGTGACAAGAAGGATTTATTCATCATCAAGACAAAGATCATCTGGTTGCTTTTGTTGCTTCACACCTTCCCTTTTCCCACCAGGTCAAACCTTCATATATAATAATTCTAAACCACTATACCTCTCTAATTTCTCTCCCATCTCCTCCAATAACTTCTGTGAACCCATCTCATCCATGGAACTTATTTCTTGCATCCTTGACCCCATTCACACCAAAGTGCCGACCATCCAACTTTCTGTCCTGGCCCCTGTGCTAACTGACATAAATGGTTTCCTCTTCTCAAGTAGTTGCTCTCCCTTTAAATAATGTAGTTATCATCCTGGCAACACCTATGCAGTCATATCCAGCTGGCCTCTGACACCGGAAACATCAGAGGAATGTACGATGGCATTAAGAGAGCTTTTGGGCCAACCATCAAGATGATCGCCCACTCACATCTAAATCAGGGGACACAATCACTGACCAACGCAAGCAAATGGACCGCTGGGTGGAGCACTACCTAGAACTGTACTCCAGGGAAAATGCTGTCACTGAGACCGCCTTCAATGCAGCCCAGTCTCTGCCAGTCATGGATGAGCTGGACATACAGCCAACAAAATCGGAACTCAGTGATGCCATTGATTCTCTAGCCAGCGGAAAAGCCCCTGGGAAGGACAGCATTACCCCTGAAATAATCAAGAGTGCCAAGCCTGCTATACTTTCAGCACTCTACGAACTGCTTTTCCTGTGCTGGGACGAGGGAGCAGTACACAGGACATGCGCGATGCCAATAGCATCACCATCTATAAGAACAAGGGTGACCGCGGTGACTGCAACAACTACCGTGGAATCTCCCTGCTCAGTCCAGTAGGGAAAGCCTTCGCTTGAGTCGCTTTAAACAGGCTCCAGAAGCTGGCTGAGCGTGTCTACCCTGAGGCACAGTATAGCTTTCGAGCAGAGAGATCGACCATTGACATGCTGTTCTCCCTTTGCCAGCTACAGGAGAAATGCCGTGAACAACAGATGCCCCACTACGTTGCTTTCATTGATCTCACCAAAGCCTGTGACCTTGTCAGCAGACGTGGTCTCTTCAGACTACTAGAAAAGATCGGATGTCCACCAAAGCTACTAAGTATCATCACCTCATTCCATGACAATATGAAAGGCACAATTCAGCATAGCGGCGCCTCATCAGACCCCTTTCCTATCCTGAGTGGCGTGAAACAGGGCTGTGTTCTCGCACCTACACTGTTTGGGATTTTCTTCTCCCTGCTGCTCTCACATGCGTTTAAGTCTTCAGAAGAAGGAATTTTCCTCCACACAAGATCAGGTGGCAGGTTGTTCAACCTTGCCCGTCTAAGAGCGAAGACCAAAGTACGGAAAGTCCTCATCAGGGAACTCCTCTTTGCTGACGATGCTGCATTAACATCTCACACTGTAGAGTGCCTGCAGAGACTCATCGACAGGATTGCGGTTGCCTGCAATGAATTTGGCCTCACCATCAGCCTCAAGAAAAGGAACATCATGGGACAGGACGTCCGAAATGCTCCATCCATCAATATCGGCGACCACGCTCTGGAAGTTGTTCAAGAGTTCACCTACCTAGGCTCAACTATCACCAGTAACGTGTCTCTCGATGCAGAAATCAACAAGTGCATGGGAAAGGCTTCCACTGCTATGTTCAGACTGGCCAAGAGAGTGTGGGAAAATGGCACACTGACACGGAACACAAAAGTCTGAGTGTATCAGTACCTTGCTCTATGGCAGTGAGGCCTGGACAACGGATGTCAGCCAAGAGCGACTTCTCAATTCATTCCATCTTTGCTGCCTCCGGAGAATCCTTAGCATCAGGTGGCAGGACCGTATCTCCAACACAGAAGTCCTCGAGACGGCCAACATCCCCAGCTTATACACACTACTGAGTCAGCGGCGCTTGAGATGGCTTGGCCATGTGAGCCGCATGAAAGATGGCAGGATCCCCAAGGACACATTGTACAGCGAGCTCGTCACTGGTATCAGACCCATCGGCCGTCCATGTCTCCGCATTAAAGACGTCTGCAAACGCAACATGAAGTCCTGTGACATTGATCACAGGTCATGGCAGTCAGTTGCCTGTGATCGCCAGAGCTGGCAGGCAGCCATAAAGGCGGGGCTAAAGTGTGGCGAGTCGAAGAGACGTAGCAGTTGGCAAGAAAAAGACAGAAGTACAAGGGGAGAGCCAACTGTGTAACAGCCCCGACAACCAATTTTATCTGCAGCACCTGTGGAAAAGTCTGTCACTCTAGAATTGGCCTTTATAGCCACTCCAGGCGCTGCTTCACAAACCACTGACCACCTCCAGGCGCTTACCGATTGTCTCTCGAGACAAGGAGGCCAAAGAAGAAGAAAATCCCCTTCCTCAGAAAACTCACCCTCTGCTCTTGAAAACTACCACCTAATCTCCCTTTCCTCCTCAAACTTTTGAAGCATGCTGTTATCTTGCATCTCTCCTGCAACTCCATGTCTGAATCCTTCCAGTTAGTTTTCTGCCTCTCCCACAATGACCCCACTGAAGTCACAAACAGCATTTTCTGTGAGTGTGACCATGCATTATGTCTTCCTGTCCTCTTTTTCAGCCTCTGCCATCTTCGACAACACAATCAACTTCTAATACCTCCCTCTGTTGCTCAGTTACTCGGACTGCCCTCACTTGTTTCTACCCTGACCTACCTGATCATAGCCAGAGTATTTCTAACAATATCTTCTCCTCTCACTCCTACACCATAACATGGCTCCATCCTTGGGCTGCACCCTTTCTTCAGATATATCCACTCCTTGTTGCCATTATCTGCAGACATCAGGTCAATAGTCACATGTACAGTGATGACACCCAGCTTTGCCTTTCCACCACCTCTCTCGACTCTTTCAATGCCTCTGAGTTGTCAAACCTGTCCAACATCCAATCTTGAATAAACTGTAATTTCTCCCAGCAAAACATTGCGAAGACCAAAACCATAGTTTTCGCCTCCCACCCCAATCTCTATACCTTGGATACCAACTTGATCGCCCTACCTTGCCACTCTGTCAAACTGAAAAAGACTGCTTTGATTCAACCTGGAGCTGAGCTTCCAACCCCATACCTCCTCAATCACAAAGACCATCTACTTTTACTCTCGTAACATCACCTGCCCCACTCCTGCCTAAGCCCATCTGTTACTGAAAGCCTCACCCAGTCTTTTGTCACTTGTAGATAAAAATTCCAGTGGTCTCCTGCTGTCTCCTTTCAACCTCCATAAACATCATCGCATCCAAAACTCTGCTGCCCATATCTCATCTTGCACCAAGTCCTTTTTACTCATCACCCCAGTCCTCATTGACCTATGTTAGCTCCTGGTTCCCAGAAGGCTCAAACATAAAATTTTCACCCTTGTGTTTAAGTTCTTCCATGGCCTTGCCTCCCCCATTTCATAAGGCGGTACAAGTGTTACAACTCTCCTGAAAACTCTGTTCCTATGGCTCTGGCCTCTCGTGTGTGCCCCTACTTCGACCTACCACTGGCAGCCATACCTTCAGTTGCATAGGCTGTACAAATTGGAATTCCCTCCATAAACACCCCTCCTTCTTGAAGACCTTCCTTAAAACTCACGTCTTTGCCTTTTTTCATGGATTGCCACTGTAAGCAAGACAAAGGAATTTCCCAAGAGGAAAGTCATTATACTCACTGCACAATGTTGGAAGGAAAAATGACAAATGACACCAAACAGTATAAAGACAGTTAACAAATGCACTTAGCTACAGGGAAAAATAAATCACAGAAATATCAAAAACTGTTCAAAATTATTTATAAATGGCTTTAAATGCTTTTCCACCTTCTCTGGAACAACAAGCAACACTGGATGGTGTTTTTAAATTGACAAGAGCAGGAAATAGTGCAAATAATGGAAAGTGGTGCACGAATTATCATTTTCATTATATTTACACCAAACTGTGGGCAGGTACTGGGACCACTGCAATTGACAGTAGAAATGAGATAGACAAAATAGTGGGCAAGTAGCCAGTATAATGGATCTCTATTCCATTTCATTGATTGTAAGATCTATACTTTTTTAGTCTGGAGTCAGGATTTGCTGATTATTGTATTTTTCATTAAAATGTGCAATAGAAATTCACACAGCTGAATAACCTATGCCAGGAAGTTTATCATATCTTAAATCTGCTTACTGCAGGGCAGATACTTGGCTTAAATTGAATGGAATAGAGTTGGCACACATGAAGTTCTCTTGGAAGATAAAAACAAAGACTTCATATTTTTTGTAAATAAAGAGCATTTTTTCCATGTCTATAAAGTCAACCTCGAGCATGATTCCTACATTGTGAAGTATGATCCTTTTCAGTTGTAAGAAAACACACAACTACCCAGTGTTTTACAGAGAACATTACCGATGGCGACAATATCGTTCACCTACCAAATACATCTACCCATATATATGCACACACAGACATCCACAGCAAATCAGTTGTTGATCAATATTGATCTGAAGTTGTGCTGCTTCTTATCCTGCTACTTTATCAATCACTAGTTAAACTGCACTTAGCATACTATGTAGTCTGGTCAACAAAGTACAAAAAGGATATAAAAGAGTATAGATAGACTGGAGAGTTGGGCAGAGAAATGGCAGATGGAGTTCAATCAGGGCAAATGCGAGGTGATGCATTTTGGAAAATCCAATTCAAGAGTGAACTATACAGTAAATGGAAAAGTCCTGGGGAAAATTGATGTCCAGAGAGATTTGGGTGTTCAGGTCCATTGTTCCCTAAAGGTGGCAGCGCAGGTCAATAGAGTGGTCAAGAAGGCATACGGCATGCTTTCCTTCATCGGACGGGGTATTGAGTACAAAAGTTGGCAGGTCATGTTACAGTTGTATAGGACTTTGGTTCGGCCACATTTGGAATACTGCGTGCAGTTCTGGTCGCTAGCATACTATGTAGTCTGGTCAACAAAGTACAAAAAGGATATAAAAGAGTATAGATAGACTGGAGAGTTGGGCAGAGAAATGGCAGATGGAGTTCAATCAGGGCAAATGCGAGGTGATGCATTTTGGAAAATCCAATTCAAGAGTGAACTATACAGTAAATGGAAAAGTCCTGGGGAAAATTGATGTCCAGAGAGATTTGGGTGTTCAGGTCCATTGTTCCCTAAAGGTGGCAGCGCAGGTCAATAGAGTGGTCAAGAAGGCATACGGCATGCTTTCCTTCATCGGACGGGGTATTGAGTACAAAAGTTGGCAGGTCATGTTACAGTTGTATAGGACTTTGGTTCGGCCACATTTGGAATACTGCGTGCAGTTCTGGTCGCTAGCATACTATGTAGTCTGGTCAACAAAGTACAAAAAGGATATAAAAGAGTATAGATAGACTGGAGAGTTGGGCAGAGAAATGGCAGATGGAGTTCAATCAGGGCAAATGCGAGGTGATGCATTTTGGAAAATCCAATTCAAGAGTGAACTATACAGTAAATGGAAAAGTCCTGGGGAAAATTGATGTCCAGAGAGATTTGGGTGTTCAGGTCCATTGTTCCCTAAAGGTGGCAGCGCAGGTCAATAGAGTGGTCAAGAAGGCATACGGCATGCTTTCCTTCATCGGACGGGGTATTGAGTACAAAAGTTGGCAGGTCATGTTACAGTTGTATAGGACTTTGGTTCGGCCACATTTGGAATACTGCGTGCAGTTCTGGTCGCCACATTACCAAAAAGATGTGGATGCTTTGGAGAGGGTGCAGAGGAGATTCACCAGGATGTTGCCTGGTATGGAGGGCGCTAGCCATGAAGAGAGGTTGAGTAGATTAGGATTATTTTCATTAGAAAGACGGAGGTTGAGGGGGGACCTGATTGAGGTGTACAAAATCATGAGAGGTATAGACAGAGTGGATAGCAAGAAGCTTTTTCCCAGAGTGGGGGATTCAATTACTAGGGGACACGAGTTCAAGGTGAAAGAGGAAAAGTTTAGGGGGGATATGCGTGGAAATTTCTTTACACGGAGGGTGGTGGGTGCATGGAACGCTTTGCCAGCGGAGGTGGTAGACGCGGGCACGATAGCGTCTTTTAAGATGTATCGAGACAGATACATGAATGGGCAGGAAGTAAAGAGATACAGACCCTTAGAAAATAGGTGACAGGTTTAGATAGAGGATTTGGATCGGCGTAGGCTTGGAGGGCCGAAGGGCCTGTTCCTGTGCTGTAATTTTCTTTGTTCTTTGTTCTTTGTTCTTTGAGTGCAACTAGAATGATCGATGGGATGGAGGTATGGATCATGTGTAAACTGAATGTGTAAATTGGGCATGTTCTCAATGTAAAACAGAAAGTTGAGAGGTGATTTGATTGTGTTTTTTATTATTCTAAAGGAATGAGATAATGAAGATCATGACCAGCTATTTCATCTTGTCCAGAACAGTAGAACCAGAGCATGGCCTGCACATAAAGGTGGAAACAGAAAGTGTTGATTCATTCAGAAAATACTATTTTGGGACAAAGTAAAGAATAATTTGAGACATGACTAAGAGGAGATTTGATTGTGGTTTTTAAAGTCATGAAGAGTTTAGATAGAGTAACTGAAGTGAAACTACTTCCAATGGCTGAAGGATCAATAACCAGAGAACACAGATCCAAACTGTTTGGCAAATGAACAAGAGACAATAGGAGGAAAAACTTTTTTATGCAACAAAGGTTAGGATTTGGAATGCACTGCCTGATCAGGTGGCGGATACAGATTCAATAGTAGCTTTCAAAAAGGAGTTGAATAATGCTTGAAAGAGAAAAAAAATTGCAGGGATATGGGGAAAGAGCAGGACAGTGGAATTAACTGGACTGCTCTTCAAAAGAGCCAATGCAGACTCGATGGCTGAATGGTCTCTTTCTCTGCTGTACTATTCTATGATTCCAAGACCTATGATAAGTTTAGCATGCTTGGGATGAACAGGTGACTTTGGGTCCATGGGGGAGGAGATTTCCTCACCTCGCATCTGGTCTGTTGTGGACTAATTGCTAGAGATTGACTGTCAAGATTAGTCAACAATTCCATTATTATCATACCTCATGACTGTTGTCAGGCAAACCCCCCAGCTGCCAAGACTGAGGCACACATTATTTCACCACATGAACAAAAACAAAAACAAAAAAAATTGAAAGCCCTGACTGGAAGGACATTTGTATAGTACCAGACAATGTTGAAACAATATGGACCTAGTAGTTGCTTCCCCAATACAGAAGTGGTCAGACCAGTTTTAGTCACATGACTAACTGGCTGTTGCAGAAAATTTGAATTTCCAACAAAGGATTTTGAAGAGAGACAAAGCCGTGTGCTCACGGAGTAAAGGTCTCTCCTGGAACTGAAGCAACAAAACTTCTCTCCTGCCTGCTTCCATCTCCTTCCCACAGAACTGAATCTTGTGAAAACACATGAAATTCAAAGAGAGAAAAATTTCCTACGTGAACAAGGTTTTAAGAAGACTACTGGGCCCCAACGAAAAGCAATACTACTTACAAAAGGACTACAGTGAGCTCAAAGCACCCGAACAAGATGTTGCCTCAAACTTTTCCACCTTGTCTTTTCTTCTCTTTTCTGTTCCTATTTGCATGCGTATATCGCGTGTGCATGCCAGCATGGGTGCGTCGTATATCCGTAGGCCTGAGCCATATTAGAGTTTAAGTTTTAAGTTCTAATAAAATTTCATCTTTCTTCTTTAAACCTGAGAAAGCCTGTATGAATTGGTTTCCTTGTCTTCTAATTGGAAAACTGTGAACAAGGATTCACAAAAATGGGAGCTTTAAACACAGTGTGTTTAACATTAACTGTTATAATAAGACCAGGTGAAGACAGTAAAAGACCCCTAGACACCTTTCTCACCTGGTCGTAACACTACCAGGATGGTAGAAGATGAATTAGATGGACTGTGATTTTTTTTCAGATTTACTCAGGCTGGCCTGATTACATACACAGTGCAAGCTCCTGGCCTGGATTGAGCCTTCTGCCAGATTAGTGGGTGGAAGAGGATGAAATATTGTACAGTTTCAGCTCTTTAAAAGGATACAGCTGTGAATTGAAAGTGAACTCACTTCTTTATACATGAAGATAGCAGGCAGTAAATTGAAGAATAGTACAGCAACACAAAGAATGCTGCCATATACTGATGCAGCAGTTATTTCAGCAAGTGGGTGAATGGCACTATAGGGCAGCAGGCTTATACTTCTTTTATAGTTTCACATGAATGTCCAGTGCATACAATTGCTTTTTGAACTTAAATCTACCGTGAACTATGTGACAACTTCAGGAAAGGCTGCAATGGATCCCCTTTGGCAGAAGCCTTTCGCACAATGGGAATATCTTTCACAAAAGCTCTCAGCGATGCTATGCAAGCCTTGGGTTCCAATCTCCAAAAAGTTCTTCTGTGTCGTTAACATGCTGGGAGATCAGGTGGAGAAAGTCATCATATGCTAGGCTTTGTGTGACAGTTTCCATGCATATAACTGGATATGTCGAGGAATTCTCCAGCAACAGTGGCGTAGTTATAATAGGTATGCATTCAGCTGCTGTCTCTTAAGGCAGTTACACTTCCAGCCTAATGCTCAAATGACAGTAGATGTATCAAAAATAATTGGAGAAACAGAGAGAAGGGGGGGCCATTCGTATCATCTTGCCTGTGATTATTCTTTGAAAGAGTTGTTGTGATTCCTCCTACATCCCTGCTTTTTATCTGTAACCCTGTAAGTTCATCTACCTCAAGTACCTGTTCAGTTCTCTCTGAAAATTATTTATGGAATCAGCTTCCACCACCTTTTCAGGTAGAGCTTTTCAGAACCAGTGAAAACATTTCTGCTCATCTCCCCTCTAGATATTTTCAAATCATTTTGAATCCATGACCTCTGGTTATTGGCCCACTCACCAGATGGAATATTTTTCCCTCTTTACTCTATCAAAACCTCTCATCACCTTGAAGCTTTTAATTTTCTTTGTTCCAAGGAGAACAGTCCTAACTTTTCCAACCTCTCCTCAAAACTGAAGTCTGTTGTCTCTGGTAACATCATGGTAAACCTCCCTTTCTAAAGCCTTAATCTTTCCTGAAGTGTGCTGCCCAGAATTGTCCACAATACTGCAGTTGAGACCTAATCATTGATTTATAAAGTTCTAACATGATCTTTGCTTATATATTCTATTCATCTATTTATAAACCCATACGATTTGTTTACCACATTATAAACCTGCCCTGGCACTTCATAGGATTTAAGTATGATTTAAGTATGAGCGGCACAGTGGCCTCACAGCTCCAGCGACCCCGGTTCAGTTCTGGGTACTGCCTGTGTGGAGTTTGCAAGTTCTCCCTGTGACCACATGGGTTTCCGCCGGGTGCTCCGGTTTCCTCCCACAGCCAAAGACTTGCAGGTTGATAGGTAAATTGGCCATTGTAAATTGCCCCTGGTGGAGGTAGCTGGTAGGAGAATGGTGGGGATGTGGTAGGGAATATGGGATTAATGTAGGATTAGTATAAATGGGTGGTTGTTGGTCGGAACAGACTCTGTGGGCCGAAGGGCCTGTTTCAGTGCTGTATCTCTAAATAAATAAATATGTGGACATTGGGGGCAGCATTTTTAAAGCCCGCTGGGGGCAGGAGCGGGTGCGCATGTGATTTGAGGATTGGGTTCTCGAAGGTCGGCACTGGGTCCCGCTGCCTACGGAACGCAAAGCCATTGTTAAAGGGATGCTGGGAGGGAAGGGACAACAACATTGCATGCCTCCAATTAAGTGCCTGTTGAGCTCATTGAGGAGCTCATTAACAGTCATGTCAGCAGCAATTTACAATTTCCAAAGGAAGGGAACAGGGAAAATGCTGTGTCTGGAACATAGCAGGATATACAAGTCGTGAACTCTACAGGGGAGCATGTGGGTGATCGGAAGGGCTCATTAGCATAATGTAAAGGTACACAATGAAGCTCAATTGCTCCAAAAGTGCCACAGAGTAGCCATTGCTTTTCTCAGTAGTGAATGGTAGGAATTTGGAGATGCTTCTGCCAGCACTTGGGCAGGTGAATGTACAAAGCCCAGCTGAGGGAGTTCAGATGGGAACAGGCTACTCTGACATTGGACAGAGCAGCCAAAATGAACTTCAGCAGATACAACCTTCTGGACAGCAGGAGGCCAGAGGAGCAGATTGGGGGGCTGCAAGGGGAAGAAGGACATCGGGTCGACTGCCCAAGAGTCAGCTACCTGCAAATGACAGCGTCAGTGCCATAGGAGACTATGCCTATTCAGCAGATGGTCTCGCACCTGTGTGCTCTGATCCACAATGATCTGAGGCCTTGTGGCCCCCAAGGCTGTCCCTTACCTGCAACTGGCAAGGTCACTGTCACCCTGTATTTCTATACAACTGCATCATTCCAGGGATCAGCTGCAGCCCTAGATAGCATTCCTGCTGTCGGCAGCTCATCATGCCATCAGGTAGGTCACGGATGCCATATTCCGGAGGGCTGGGACTACATCCACTTTGACACAAATGGGCCAGCATAGGCACAGAGAGCTTTGGGCTTTGCCGCATCGATGGATTCCCTCAGGTCCAGGATGTCATCAATTACACCTATGTAGCCATCAAGGCACCGACAGACCATCCAATCAGATTCATCAACAGAAAGTGCTATCACTCATTGAATGTCCAGTTGGTCTGTGACCACACTAAGTGAATCTCACGGGTCTGTGCCAGGTTCCCGGGCAGCTGTCATGACCCCTTTATCTTGCGAGACTCCCAGGTGCTACACCTCTTCAGGCCTACATCCAGACATTATGGGTGGCTGCTGGGGGAATAAGGGTTATCCACTAAGGAGGTGACTCCTGATTCCTGTTCGAAACTCAGGGACGGATGTAGAGAGGCACTACAACCAGAGCCATCTCCTAACAAGGACCTGCATTGAACAGACCATTGGCCTCTTGAAGATGCGCTTCCATTGCCTTGACCAGTCAGGTGGTTGCCTCCAGTACAAGACAGCCAGAGTGTCCCATATCGTGGTTATCTGCAGTGTCCTGCACAACATGAAACTGCAAAGAGGCCTGGAGATGGATGAAGAGGAGGATCTGGAACACCACTCCACCGCGGAAGAGGACTGGGAGGAGGATGAAGAGGAGAAGAAGGAAGGATCGCTCAAGAAGTGGCCAGCGTCCAGGCAGCGGAGGATGCCTGTCAATGCCATCCCAGAGCTCAGGGTGAACTGCAGGTTGGCATAGCAGCAAGGGTCACACTGATTCAGCTGTGTTTCACCTGATCTCCCCTGTGGCTTTCTTTCTTTCTTTCTTTTGGGCCTCCTTATCTCGAGAGACAATGGATACGCGCCTGGAGGTGGTCAGTGGTTTGTGAAGCAGCGCCTGGAGTGGCTATAAAGGCCAATTCTGGAGTGACAGGCTCTTCCACAGGTGCTGCAGAGAAATTTGTTTGTTGGGGCTGTTGCACAGTTGGCTCTCCCCTTGCGCCTCTGTCTTTTTTCCTGCCAACTACTAAGTCTCTTCGACTCGCCACAATTTAGCCCTGTCTTTATGGCTGCCCGCCAGCTCTGGCGAATGCTGGCAACTGACTCCCACGACTTGTGATCAATGTCACACGATTTCATGTCGCGTTTGCAGACGTCTTTATAACGGAGACATGGACGGCCGGTGGATCTGATACCAGTGGCGAGCTCGCTGTACAATGTGTCTTTGGGGATCCTGCCATCTTCCATGCGGCTCACATGGCCAAGCCATCTCAAGCGCCGCTGACTCAGTAGTGTGTATAAGCTGGGGATGTTGGCCGCTTCAAGGACTTCTGTGTTGGAGATATAGTCCTGCCACCTGATGCCAAGTATTCTCCGAAGGCAGCGAAGATGGAAGATGGATCTCCCCTGTGGCTGATGACCCCGAAACTCACCTTTTAGCATAGAGAGCTACAACTATGACCTCTAACTGCGAGATTCCATTGCCAGCCATGAACATGCAGATTGAGGGTTCATCTGCCAACTTTGTTCAATATCATAAGGCATGAGCACTGACATCCCCAGGACCCCACGTCCCTGCCACCGGCCCCACAATGCTACATCCCCTTCTGAGATAAGACATCGCAACACACCTGTCAGAGTGATGACATAAAGAAGTTATATTGTGATGCAAACAAAATAACAGACAGATGTAGACAATAGCACCCAGGTGACTCAGAAAGTGAATTCAATGACGTAGCGCCTTCCTCTCCCTAACACTTCCACGGGGTTCTTCCCCTGTGCCAGAGGATGAGGTGGAGGCAGACTGCTCCTACTATCTGCCTCTGGCTGAGATGCCCGTGACTTCTGCCCTCATCTTGGAGGTGCCCATGGGGGCTCCTCCACAGGCTGCTGAGCCTGCATCATTGCAGGGGCTGCCTCTTTCACAGGGCTTTGGCACACAGATGGCTCCTGAGTCGGATGGGGCAAGGAGCCGAAGGGTGCTGGGTGGTTTTATTTTAATAAAAAAAAGTCAACAGATGAAACTCTCCGCCGAACAAAGGCGGTGGAGGGGTGCCACCACCCGGTAAACGGGACCTGGAACAAGCAGAGATCAGCAGCCGCCAGCCTCTCATTCCAGTGCCTCAATCCCACCCCTCTGAGGGGTGGCCCCTTCGTCTGCTGCTATGATGATGTCAGCCCTTTCCTGGCACCCTTGGATGCTGGATGCGGCCACCAACTGGAACTAAGCAGTTGATGCTACATATCAGCACACTGCTCCTGTACCCACTCAGAGTGATGCTTCATATGTCTGTCCAGGAGGTAGCCCAATCTCTCAATGGAAGAGCTCATGTGATCGAATCCCTGAATCATGACAGAGTACATGCGCTGCATGGACTCCTCCATTGCCTGCCCTTGGCTCTCCAAAGCTTCAGGGAACTCCAACAAACAGTAACTTATCTGCCTCTGGTTGTTGAGGAAGGCCCTCCTTGTCAGTGACACCAGAGGCCCAGCATCTTCACCGAGCGAAGCTGTGTCTGTCCTCTGTCCTCCAAGAGGGACAGCTTGAAGTGATTTATGACTTTAACCCCTTATAGGGACTAAACCAAATCAGGAGTACATCCCTATGAATCTCCTTTAATTTAGTTCAAACCAGGCAAACTCATATAGACACTTATTTGGGTCCAAAGAATTGAACTAGTTCTCCCTCAAAGAAAGAAAACTAACAGAATATTAAAATCTTTCGGATAGCCTTTTTTAAAATAATGATGGTTAAGTCATAAATATCCTAGATATTATAAGGGTCTGAGAAACTCTTTTCAATACGTATCTCTCCATTTAAAGAGACACAGAGAGGGGGTTCTTGTAGTTGTATACAGAATGCTACAGGAGACGATTTATTCACTTTTACATATCAAAGGATTTAACATGCAATACACTTTTAAGTGGATACATATGCTACAATATCAAAGATTATTAAGAGATGTAAAACATAATCTTATTTCTAAAATGGAATCCAAAAGTTCAAGCTTGACAATGTTACAGAAAAATATTTCAGAATATCAATCAAAATTCAAAGTAAACTTTTACCCTAAATCCCCTGAGTAAGCCTCCTGCCTAACAAGACAAAACACTCTTGGTTAAGAGCCGAATTCTCCTGTCATGAAGTCAGTCATTTTTATCATAGGTTGAGAAGTATTGATGAGGAATTTCAGTACCCCTGATTTTTCGATTCAAAACTCTCACATTTATACAGTTTCTAACCTATAAACTGATCTTTTGGAATGTAGGTGTAACCTTTCTGTGTGTATTTTTCCCACTTTAGTTATCCATATATGGTAATATCATTAGCTACTTATTCCCAATTAATTATCTGCTGATAACTTCTCATGAAGTTGTGAGCTTTTATCTGGTCAAAATGTTTGTTGTATTTTATAGTAACACTAAGACTTAACTTTATAAATGTATTTTATACTTAAAAGATTTTAATTAAATTTGTGCAGTAACTGTTTTTGTGGGTAACATTCCATTTTGTGATTGATCATCTGCAGTGGTTCTTTGATGGTACCTTGTACCATCTCCTTAAGTCAGTCTGTCTATAACATATTAACATTATCAACTAATGAGAATTATAGTTATCAGTACAGACCATGTATAGCCTGTCCCATCTAACTTAAAAGGATTTTCTGGTCCATGTTCCATTGCAACAGGGATGTTCATGGATTTTTATCTCTGCCCTTAAAGGGAATTTCACTGAGTCTTGAAAACTGACCATTTATTCAATCTTTAATTCTAAAAGGTATAATGTATTAATTATATCTAAATTCTACCTAATTAAGCCTATTATACCTATATTTCATCACAAGCTCACAGCTAACTCTGCCTCAGCCTCCTCCTCCTGCTCACATGTGATATGAGGTTCACCCAGTTGTCCCCTTTCTATGCTAATCTGTGACCCAACCGAGATGAGTGTGTCTGCGCTGGTGGAAGGTGCCGAGGTATGATGTGATGGTGCCAGTTCCATGGATTCTCCCTCCCTCCACCACTGAGGATGGCACTGCCGATTCAACACTTTGCTCCCGTTCCACATCTGGGAAACACAAGAAAAGGCAAATGAGAACTGTTCCTACTCAACAAGTGCCTCAGTGCAACCAACCCCTTCGATAACAGCAGTATATGATCTAGAGCACACATTGGGCAGGCGTGTCCTCCATGCCCTTCACCTCAAGGAAGAGCTATCCAATGACCCTGTTGCTCACCGTCTCCCATTTCACCATCCTCCAACGAATGCCTCGCGGGCACCCTGGTGATCTCCAGTGCCAGCTCATCCACTGCTGTCAGAGTGTGGAGCTGGGCAACTTCACCTCCCGTTCTGGTCATCTCCCGCGCATTACGGGCTCTCCTCCTGCAGGATGAGAGGATAATGATTCATGAGTAGGCTGCCCTCCCTCATTTCTTCCAGCATGACTTACATGTGGACCGATGTTCCCCTCAGTGATATCCCCATCTTAATGTTGCCCCATATGTGAGGATGGCTGTGTCTCAGTATTGCAACCATTGACTTACTCTGACAATGTGAGGGAGAACTATGGACATTCTGTGAGGTCAGCTCACTTGCATTCTGATGCTTAGAGAGTCGGGTGCCCAATAAATCGGGTGCCACTGCCCACTCATCTTACCAGACTGCAAGAGGTCATTCTGAAGCAGTATGTGGATGGCCCTACTAGAGAAGGCACAACACGTGACCTCCTCTTAGGAAATGAGGATGGGCAGGTGGTTGACATGTCAGTGGGGGAGCATTTTGAGACCTGTGACCATAACTCTATTCGCTTCAAGATAGTTATGGAAAAGGATAGGACTGGTCCTCAGGTTGAAGTCCTAAACTGGGGTAAGGCTACTTTCAATGGCATCAGACAGGAACTCTCAAAAGTTGAATGGGAGAGGCAGTTGACAGGTAAAGGGACGTCTGGCAAGTGGGAGGCTTTTAAAAGTAAGATAGGAAGAGTTCAGGGCTGGCATGTTCCTGTTAGATGAAAAGGCAAGGCTGGCATGTTTAGGGAACCTTGGCTGACGAGGGATATTGAGGGTCTGGTCAGGACAAAGAAGGAGGCATATGTCAGGTATAGGCAGCTGGGATCAAGCGAGTCCCTTGAGGAGTATAGGGGATGTAGGAGTACACTTAAGAAGGAAATTTTGAGGGCGACCGTGGAGAAGGTCATGGAAGCTAGTGAGTTCAAGGGAGGGAACAGCGATATCCTGGAGCATATTAACATTACAAAGGAGGAGGTGTTGGAGGTTTTGAAGCACATTAAGGTGGATAAATCCCCAGGGCCTGACCAGGTGTATCCTAGGATGCTATGGGAAGCAAGGGAGGAGATTGCTGAGGCAATGGCAGAGATTTTTGCATTATCGTTAGCCACGGGTGAGGTACTGGAAGACTGGAGGATAGCTAATGTTGTGCCTTTATTTAAGAAGGGCAGCAGGGATAAGCCAAGGAACTACAGGCCGGTGAGCCTTACATCAGTGGTGGGAAAGTTATTGGAAGGGATTCTGAGAGACAGGATCTATATGCATTTGGAAAGGCATGGTCTGATTAGGATAGTCAACATGGCTTTGTGCGTGGGAAATCATGTCTCACGAATTTGATTGACTTTTGCGAGGAGGTGACCAAGAGGATTGATGAGGGCAGGGCGATGGACATTGTCTACATGGACTTTGGCAAGGCCTTTGACAAGGTCCTGCATGGTAGGCTGGTCCAGAAGGTTCGAACACATGGGATCCAGGGTGAGCGAGAAAATTGGATACAAAATTGGCTTGGTGATAGGAGGCAGAGGGTGGTAGTGGAGGGTTGTTTTTCAGATTGGAGGCCGGTGACCAGTGGTGTGCCGCAGGGATCGGTGCTGGGCTCTCTGTTGTTTCTCATATATATTAGTGACTTGGATGATAATGTAGGGGGCATGATTAGTAAGTTTGCAGATGACACCAAAATTCGTGGTATAGTGGACAGTGAAGAAGGTTGTCTAAGGTTACAACAGGATATTGATAAACTGGGAAAGTGGGCAAGGGTTTGGCAAATGGAATTTAATGCAGACAAGTGTGAAGTGATGCATTTTGGGAAATTAAACCAGGGCAGGACATATACAGTGAATGGCAGGGCCCTGGGGAGTGTTGTTGAGCAGCGAGACCTTGGGGTGCAAGTACATAGTTCCCTGAAAGTAGCAACGCAGGTTGACAGGGTGGTGAAGAAGGCATATGGCATGCTTGCCTTCATTGGCCGAGGCATTGAATACAAGAGTTGGGGCGTCATGTTCCCATCCTGAGGATGGGAAGATCAGCTTTCTCCTCTGTGACACTGCATCAATGAGCGCCTACAGGGAGATATCATAGAAAGGCGGTACCGCCCAGTGACGCATGCCCACGCCCACACAGTTCTTCCTATTTCCCTGGTGCTGCATCACTGAAGGCAATGGCAAGCCCAGTCATGGCTGGTGCTTGCCATTTAAAATTTCCCTCAGTGACCTTTTCCCCCCTCCAGGACCCTTCCAGCATCTCTAATTGGGTGTCGGACGCGCCCCCAGGACAATTAATAACTTTGAATTTCAAAATAGTGTTGCGTCACTGAGACTGACCTGGCACAAGGTTGGGACCCAGAAATGTACCCAGCTTTGGATTCCTGACCCTGTAATGAAAATTCTGGCCCAGGTCTCACTGCTCCTCCATACTTTTCAAAATTGTGCCTTTATAATAACTGTCTCCATATTAGTCCTCCCAAAGTTCATCACTTCACAATACTTCACACTGAACTCCATAACTGATGGAAGCAACTTGCAGAAGAATTAAGTTTGATTTCAGAAGTCACAATGCACCCACGGAGAAACATTTGGGTAAAACATATGCTCTGATTGCTTACAAGGTATTACATTTTATCACTCTCAATTTCAACCTAGTCCAGAGTTTTATTTTGATGATTCAGAGTAGGTCAAAGGATTGTTACTCTGGGCAGTTGAGTAGGTGCCACTGCATTGTGCTCATGTGAACAGGATTGTTTTTGCATTGGGTGCATCAGGCATTCATGTATGAGATTTTGGGAGATTATCTGGATGCTTAAGTGTTTCAATAGGAATATCTGCTGGCTCATGGTCATGGTCTTGCTTTCCCCATGACTGTGCTTGGACCTCTTCCTCTAACCACTCTATGATTTGGGCTGACTCAATGGCAAAGTAAAGCAGCATGTAAAAGACACCGATGCACTTGGAGACTTTGGCAGGGCTGCATTATTCTATCCAGGCATCTGAAGGTCTGCTTCAAGATGCTTAAAATATGCTCAATTACTATTCTGGTGGCTACAAGTGCCTTGCTGTATCATCACTCAGCTCTTATTCGTTGCCATCGCACGAGTGTCATGAGCTAGAGTTGAAGAAAGTAACTTTGTCTCATAGCAGCAACCATAGAATCATAGAGTCATAGAGTTATACAGTACAGAAACAGGCCCTTCGGCCCATCATGTCTGTGCCGGCCATCAAGCTAACTATCCCGGGACAATCCTTCTGATGTGTCTTCTTCAATAACTCAGGCATGGAGGATTGTCCTAAATTGCATAAATCATAACTGGGAAGCAGTCATTGATCTCCGTGATCCTGTGTTGCTGGTCACTAACCACCTGCTCCTTAGAGTTCATAAAGGCTGAATGGCCAAATGGGTGACATAGTTTCAGTGCCCTCACATTTCTTTGTCAATTTTCCATGGGGTAAGCCTTGAAGATATTAACCTTAGCGAACAACAGTTCAGTGACCTACTTGATGTATGTGTGTGTGCACAATGGATCGAGTGATTTTTCTAGCCTTCCCTGTGGAGGCTGTAAGGGAACAATTAAATTCTTTACATTAACTTTTGCTTTTAGGTTAGTTTCTTTGAGCAATGTTCAGTTAGTAAAAGGGACCCTTGGGGACAGTTCATGGCATTGTGAAGGGAACATCAGCTCTGGGCAGCAATTGGAGGGAGGGGCTGCTTGTGATAACAAGGTGGAGGAAGGCTGGAGATCACAGCTGAGGGATGGGGATATGTTAGCAATCGGGGTGAGAGGAGAGTAGCTCAGTTTAAGGGAGATCAAAGGCTTCCTATGTGCTCCTCCTGGGTACTGAGGTAGGGAAGGAGGGAAGAACAGGAAAGAACAAAAGGGAAGTTCTGTGATAGGGTGGAAGACAGGAGGTATTAAATGACAAAAAGGGTAGATCTCCACATCAGCAAGGAGTATTCATAAACTTCCAAACAAGGGCTTCCACGCCATCAAAATATTCAGCTAGTGAGAAACCATAACAAGATATTTTTGCAGGTCTGTGCAAGATTCCCAGGGGAGGTGTCATGATGTTTTCATCCTACAGCTTTGCAAGCTCCCTGACCTGATCAGTGTCCTGCGAGTCATATAACTAGGGCTGTGAATAGGGCTTTAAATTTAAGTTGGGGGGAGGGGTCAGGTGAAGGGAGATTTAGAAATCTGAAGAGAAAAGTCAAGGCACTATAGCAGTGTAGTGATTTGGGTAAAGAAATGCAGAGTGAGATAGGAAGGGACTGAAAATTTAATGGGGCTTATAAGGTCCATGCAAAGAATAGTAATAAAAAAAAATTTAAGACTCTTTATCTGAATGCGCAAAGCAGTCAAAATGGGATAAATGAATTAGTGGTACAAATAGAGATAAATGGTTTAGATCTAATTGCCATTACAGAGATATGGTGCTGCATATTGTCATTGGTGGTGGTGCCGCAAAGGGCCGGAAAGCCGGAGGCGATTCTGCCTCGGCCATTTGCACGACACCTGGCTGCAGTTTACCTCTGTCAGGTAACTAATTGGATGCTGTTGGGCTGTCGTACCTTTAATGGATGGCCACCCACCCCCAGCAGCTGCTGGCCAATCCGAGGGTCAGCAGCTCAGCAGTGCCACCAGAAGCCACTGCTGGGACTGCATCTAGATGAAAGGACATGTGTCTGGAGGCACTGGCGCCAGTCAAGCAGGCCCCAGAAATGCCGGGGGTGGGGCGGGATGGGGTGGGGTGGTAGGAACATGCATTTAATTGGCCACTTAAGTCACTCAATTGGCTTCTCAGCAGGAGGGCCATTCTCCTCCTTTGTTGCTGCTGGTAAAGTGGCCCCAGCGGGAGAAGGACAGGCACTCCACCTTCCACGTTCCATCGCCAATTTTCAGGCCCCCCAGTGAGCAAGATTGGGAAACAAATATTCCAGGGGATAGGGCGGCACAGTGGCGCAGTGGTTAGCACCGCAGCCTCACAACTCCAGTGACCCGGGTTCAATTCTGGGTACTGCCTGTGTGGAGTTTGCAAGTTCTCCCTGTGTGTGCGTGGGTTTCCTCCGGGTGCTCCGGCTTCCTCCCACAAGCCAAAAGACTTGCAGGTTGGTAGGTAAATTGGCCATTATAAATTGCCCCTAGTATAGGTAGGTGGTAGGGAAATATAGGGACAGGTGGGGATGTGGTAGGAATTTGGGATTAGTGTCGGATTAGTATAAATGGGTGGTTGATGGTCGGCACAGACTCGGTGGGTCGAAGGGCCTGTTTCAGTGCTGTATCTCTAAACTAAACTAAACAACAGTTCAAAGAGACAGACAGAATGGGAAAGGAGGAGGACCTAGACCCATTAATAAAGGATGGCATAAGAACGGTCATCAGAAAGGATCTTGTTTCAGAAGATCAGGATGTAGAGTCAGTATGGATGGAGATTAGGGTCAGAAAATGCTGGTGGGAGTAGTTTATAGGCCCCCCTGACAGTACTTTTGGATAGAGCATTAAGCAAGAAATAACTGGAGCTTGTTACAAAGGCAATGTCATCATTGTGAGGGACTTTAAACTTCATATAGACTGGACAAATCAAATTGGCAAAGGTAGTCTGGAAGATGAGTTTGTAGAATACTTTTGCAATAGTTTCCTAGAACAATTGGTTGTGGATCCAACTAGGGATAATGCTATTTTAGGTCTAGTATTGTGTAATGAGGTAGGTTGACTTAGTAATCTCATAGTAAAAATTCCTCGGGGGAAAAAGTGATCGTAAAACTATTGTACTCCAGATCAAGTTTGAAAGCAACATACTCCAGTCACAGATAGAATCTTAAACTTAAACAAAGCCAATTATATAGGTATGAGAGGAAATCTGGCTCAGGGTTAATTGGGTAAATAGACTAAATGGTATGGTGGTAAATAAACAGTGGGAAACATTAAAAGAAACAATTCAAAATATTTAACAAAAATATATTCCATTTAAAAACAAAAACTCAGCAAGAAAGATCCATCTGTGGCTTACTAGGAAAGTTAGGGATAGTATTCGATTAAAAGAAAAGGCTTGTAATGTTGTAAAGAATAGTAGTAACCCAGAGGATTAGGAGTGTTTTAGAAACCAGTAAAGGGTGACCAAAAAGTTGATAAAAAGGGAAAAAATAGAATGGGAGAGTAAAGTAGCCAAGAATTTAAAAACAGATAGTAAGAGTTTTACAGGTATATAAAAAGGAGAGTAGCTGAAGTAAACATTGCTCCCTTAGAGGCAGAGACAGGAGAAATTATCATGGGGAATGATGAAATGGCAGAGACATTGAAAAAATATTTTGTCTCTGTCTTCACAGTAGAAGACACAAATTATATACCATAAACAGATGGCAACCAAGGGACTGATAAGAGTGAGGGACTTAAGGTAATTAATAACAGCAGAGAAAAATTATTGGAGAAGTTAAGGGACTAAAAGCCAACAAATTCCCAGGACCTGATGGCCTACATCCCAGAGTTCTAAAAGAAGCAGCTGCAGAGATAGTTGTTATGATTTTCCAAAATGATCCCAGCATTTTGGCAGTCAGCAAATGTAACAGTGCTATTCAACAAAGGAGGGAAAGAGAAAACAGGGACCATCAGTCATCAGAAAAATGCAAGAATCTATTATTAAGGAAATCTTAACAATGGACGTAGAAAATCATAGTTTGATCCCACAAAACCAACATGGTTTTATGAAAGCGAAATCATGTTTGACAAATTTATTAGAGTCTTTTGAGTATTAATTAGTAGGGTAGATAACAAGTTCGTTTACATGCTTAATAAACAAAGAACAGTACAGCACAGGAACAGGCCATTCGGCCCTCCAAGCCTGCGCCGATCTTGATGCCTGTCTAAGCTAAAACCTTCTGCATTTCCGGGGACCGTATCCCTCTATTCCCATCCTATTCATGTATTTGTCAAGATGCCTCTTAAACGTTACTATCGTAGCTGCTTTCACCACCTCCCCCGGCAGCAAGTTCCAGGCACTCACCACCCTCTGTGTAAAGAACTTTCCTCGCTAATCCCCTCTAAACTTTGCCCCTCGCACCTTAAACCGAAGTCCCCGAGTAACTGACTCTTCCACCCTGGGAAAAAGCTTCTGACTATCCACTCTGTCCATGCCGCTTATAACTTTGTAAACCTCTATCATGTTTACTAGGATTTACTAGGATGTTGCCTGGTATGGAGGGAAGGTCTTACGAGGAAAGGCTGAGGGACTTGAGGTTGTTTTCGTTGGAGAGAAGGAGGAGGAGAGGTGACTTAATAGAGACATATAAGATAATCAGAGGGTTAGATAGGGTGGATAGTGAGAGTCTTTTTCCTCGGATGGTGATGGCAAACACGAGGGGACATAGCTTTAAGTTGAGGGGTGATAGATATAGGACAGATGTTAGAGGTAGTTTCTTTACTCAGAGAGTAGTAGGGGCGTGGAATGCCCTGCCTGCAACAGTAGTAGACTCGCTAACTTTAAGGGCATTTAAGTGGTCATTGGATAGACATATGGATGAAAATGGAATAGTGTAGGTCAGATGGTTTCACAGGGCGGCGCAACATCGAGGGCCGAAGGGCCTGTACTGTGCTGTAATGTTCTAATTCTATGTCGCCCCTCCACCTACGTCATTCCAGTGAAAACAATCCGAGTTTATCCAACCTCTCCTCATAGCTAATGCCCTCCAGACCAGGCAACATCCTGGTAAACGTCTTCTGTACCCTCTCCAAAGCCTCCACATCCTTCTGGTAGTGTGGCGACCAGAATTGCACGCAATATTCTAAATGTGGCTTAACTAAGGTTCTGTACAGCTGCAAAATGACTTGCCAATTTTTATACTCTATGCCCCGACCGATGAAGGCAAGCATGCCGTATGCCTTCTTGACTACCTTATCCACCTGCGTTGCCACTTTCAGTGACCTGTGGACCTGGACGCCCAGATCTCTCTACCTGTCAATACTCCTAAGGGTTCTGCCATTTACTGTATACTTCCCACCTGCATTAGACCTTCCAAAATGCATGACCTCACATTTGTCCGGATTAAACTCCATCTGCCATTTCTCCGCCCAAGTCTCCAACTGATCTATATCCTGCTGTATCCTCTGACAATCCTCATCACTATCCGCAACTCCACCAACCTTTGTGTAGTCCGCAAACGTACTAATCAGACTAGCTACATTTTCCTCCAAATCATTTATATATACTACAAAGAGCAAAGGTCCCAGCACTGATCCCTGCGGAACACCATGAGTCACATCCCTCCATTCAGAAAAGCACCCTTTCACTGCTACCCTCTGTCTTCTATGACCGAGCCAGTTCTGTATCCATCTTGCCAGCTCACCTCTGATCCCGTATCACTTCACCTTCTGTACCAGTCTGCCATGAGGGACCTTGTCAAAGGCTTTACTGATGTCCATGTAGACAACATCCACTGCCCTTCCTTCATCAATCATCTTCGTCACTTCCTCAAAAAACCCGATCAAATTAGTGAGACACGACCTCCCCTTCACAAAACCATGCTGCCTCTCGCTAATAAGTTCATTTGTTTCCAAATGGGAGTAAATCCTGTCCCGAAGAATCCTCTTTAATAATTTCCCTACCACTGACGTAAGGCTCACCGGCCTATAATTTCCTGGATTATCCTTGCTACCCTTCTTAAACAAAGGAACAACATTGACTATTCTCCAGTCCTGTGGGACCTCACTTGTAGCCAATGAGGATACAAAGACTTCTGTCAAGGCCCCAGCAATTTCTTCCCTTGCCTCCCTCAGTATTCTGGGGTAGATCCCATCAGGCCCTGGGGACTTATCTACCTTAATGCTTTGCAAGACACCCAACATCTCCTCCTTTTTGACAACGATATGACCCAGACTATCTACACTCCCTTCCCGAGTCTCATCATCCACCAAATCCTTCTCTTTGGTGAATACTGATGCAAAGTACTCATTTAGTACCTCGCCCATTTCCTCTCGCTCGACGTATAGATTCCCTCCTCTGTCCTTGAGTGGGCCAACCCTTCCCCTGGTTACCCTCTTGCTCTTTATATACGTATAAACAGCCTTGGGATTCGCCTTAATCCTGTTTGCCAATGACTTTTCATGACCCCTTTTAGCCCTCCTGACTCCTTGCTTAAGTTCCTTCCTATTGTCTTTATATTCCTCAAGGGCTTCATCCGTTCCCAGCCTTCTAGCCCTTACGAATGCTTCCTTTTTCTTTTTGACTAGGCTCACAATATCCCGCATTATCCAAAGTTCCCGAAACTTGCCAAACTTATCCTTCTTCCTCACTGGAACATGTCGGTCCTGGATTCTAATCAACTGACGTTTGAAAGACTCCCACATGTCAGATGTTGATTTACCCTCAAACAGCCACCCCCAATCTAAATTCTTCAGTTCCTGCCTAATATTGTTAGAATTAGCCTTCCCCCAATTTAGCACCTTCACCCAAGGACTACTCTTATCCTTATCCACAAGTACCTTAAAACTTACGGAATTATGGTCACTGTTCCCAAAATGCTCCCCTACTGAAACTTTGACCACCTGGCCAAGCTCATTCCCCAATACCAGGTCCAGTACGGCCCCATCCCTAGTTGGACTATCTACATATTGTTTCAAGAAGCTCTCCTGGATGGTCCTTACAAATTCTGTCCCATCCAAGCCCCTAGCATTAAGTGAGTCCCAGTCAATACAGGGAAAGTTAAAATCACCCACCACTACAACCCAGTTACCTTTACATCTTTCCAAAATCTGTCTACATATCTGCTCCTCTACCTCCCGCTGGCTGATTGGAGGCCTGTAGTCGACCCCCAACATCATGACTGCACCCTTCCTATTCCTGAGCTCCACCCATATTGCCTCATTACATGACTCCTCCGAGGTGTCCTCCCGCAGTATTTATTTATTTTATTTTTATTTATTTAAAGATACAGCACTGAAACAGACACTTCGGCCCACCAAGTCTGTGCCAACCATCAACCACCCATTTATACTAATCCTACATTAATCCCATATTCCTGCCACATTCCCTCAATTCTCCTGCCACCTACCTAAACGATGGACAATTTACAATGGTCAATTTACCTGTCAACCTGCAAGTCTTTGGCTGTGGGAGGAAACCGGAGCACCCGGCGGAAACCCACGCGGTCACAGGGAGAACTTGCAAACTTCGCACAGGCAGTACCCAGAATCGAACCCGGGTCGTTGGAACTGTGAGGCTGCAGTGCTAACCACTGCGCCACTGTGCCGCCCCAATATCACAGCTGTGATATTCTCCTTAACCAGTAATGCAACTCCCCCACCCCTTTTCCATCCCCCTCTATCCTGCCTGAAGCTTCTAAATCCCGGAACATTTAGCTGCCAATTCTGTCCTTCCCTCAACCAAGTCTCTGTAATAGCAACAACATCATAGTTCCAAGTACTAATCCAAGCTCTAAGTTCATCTGCCTTACCTGTTATACTTCTCGCATTGAAACAAATGCACTTCAGACCACCAGTCCCGCTGTGCTCAGCGACATCTCCCTGCCTGCTCTTCCTCTTAGTCTTACTGGCCTTATTTACTAGTTCCCCCTCATTTATTTCACCTGCTGATCTACTGCTCTAGTTCCCACTAAACACTAGTTTAAACCCTCTCAAGTGACGCTAGCAAACCTCACAGCCAGGATATTTGTGCCCCTCCAGTTTAGATGCAACCCGTCCTTCTTGTACAGGTCCCACCTGTCCCTGAAGAGATCCCAATGATCCAGATATCTGAAACCCTCCCTCCTACACCAGCTTCATTGGTCATTGCCCAGAATCAGGCCAATTGCCAGGGCCCATCAAAAATTTCCCTGACCTATGGAATGCCATCGGAAAGCCAGCACTACAGTCAACATCAGGAAATTAAACACCAGCCTGCCTCAGTTCCTGCCCTCATTTCCCTTCCAAAATTCTGCCCAGTGGCAGATGGAGTATAATGTGGGGAAGTGTAAAGGTATTCACGTTGGAAGTAAGAAAAGAAAAGCAGAATATTTGTCAAAGGGCATGAAACTTCTAAATGTTGATGTTGTCATGCAGACCCCCACCTGCCAAGAATGAGGCACATTAAGTTTGTCATACGAACATTGATTTTAAACTGTTGCTGGAGTGAAGAAATTACTTTTTTGAAAATCACCAGACACTTGGCTGGAAGAATATTTGCATACTAAGACACAGTGCTTGAAGAGACAAAAGAATTGCTCACTGATTCAATAAACAGAGATTGGTCTGGGCAATGGTTCCACATCTTGTCAGTAAGAGACAACCCTACACCTCCACCACCCGAGAGCTTTGAAATCCACAAAGGCAGGACTGGTTAAACCAGCTGGTTCTGTGACTGACTGGCTGATCCAGACTTTCGAATGAGACACAGGGCAGTTTGCATTCAGAAGGCAGTTTGCAACTGAAGCTGAAACAAGGAAGCCTCTCTCCTGGTTGTCTCTCTCTCGCTTTCTCCCAAGCCACTGGACCCACAGAAGATGCGTAAACCTCAAGAAAGAAACGACTCTGACATTGAAACAAGTTGATGTGTGACTGGGTCCCAACGAGCAGTAGGTCTTACCGGCAACCAAAGACTCCATGTTGAACTCAAACGACTGTAATTATAATCCCGCTATTGCCTCAAACGTTTCCCCTTTATTCTTCTCTACATTTTCTGTCTCTATCTGCATGTTTGTTTATCGCATATGCATGCTTGTGTGGTCGGGTCACATATTCGTATTCGTTAACTGGATTAGAGTTTAAGATTAATATATTTCCACCTTTCTTGTTTAAATCTAAGGAAACCTGTCTGATTTCTTTGCCTTACAATTGGAGCAGCGAACAAAGATTCACTGAGGGGGAGCTAAAAATATAGTGTTTCTAAAATTAAACCTTGTTATGGTTAAACCAGGCATAGTTTGAGAGGGGAGCTCTGGACCCCTTCTCACCTGGTCATAACAGAAATTTGGGGGCTAGCGTTCTGGAAATGACCCACAGATAAATGAAAAATTGGAAGTGGGAAGGCAAATTGATCCCAAACAAAAAGAGAAAAGATTTCATCACAGATTTTCTTGTGGTTGTGTGTGCTTGAATACTAACGTGTCTGCAACTGAAACTAGTAGCTCCCCAAGCCAGGGTGAAGTAACTTGGGATAAGTTAAAAGCACTGTCTATGGAGAAGTTGAGGAAAATGGCTGAGCAGTGTGGGAACACTGTACATGGCAAGGCTAGGAAGTCTGAACACCTAAGACTAGTGGCCAACCATTTTTCCCTTGAATCTGAAGAAGCAGAAACAGGGTTAGAAGTAGACTCCAACAGGGTATTGCTAGCAAAGATACAATTGGAACAGAGGAAATTGGAATTTGAGGAAAGAGAAAAAGAAAGACAGGGACAGGAGAGAGAGAAAGAAAGAGCCTTCCAGAAGGAACGTGAAGACAAAGAGAGGGAGGAGAGAGAAATAGAAAGAACCTTCCAAAAAGAATGCAAAGAGAGAGAGCTAAGGTGGCTTGAGTTAACTAGGAGGCGACAGAGTAACCTCAGTGAAAGCATGGCCAAATGGAGGAGCGTAATTCAGGGCTGGGTACAACATTGTTAAAACTTTCCCAACTGATCCCAAAATTCTATAAGGGAGACGTGGAAGTGTTTTTTGTGTCTTTTGAAAAACTGGCGAGGCAGTTACCGTGGCCAGCTGAGGCTTGGACTCTGCTGATACAGAACAAATTAGTAGGAAAAGCCCATGAAGTTTATTCCATGTTGCAAGATGAGAGTTCATCAGATTATACAGTCACAAAAAATGCTATCGTTGGGCATATGAGTTGGTACCGGAAGCCTATCATCAAAAGTTTAGAACTCACAAGAAGCATGCTGATTAAACTTACCTGGAGTTTGAGAGAAGTAAGCAGCTGGCCTTTGACCAGTAGCTGAGGGCTCTTAAAAGTGCAGCTCAGCTATGAAAATCTCAGGGAAGTAATGTTATTAGAGAAATTTAAAAACTCTCTCCCACTCTCCATAAAGACACATGTAGATGAACAGAAAGCGCATAGAGCCCGGCAGGCAGCCGTCCTGGCTGATGAGTTTGCTCTCATTTATAAGTCAGTTTCCCAGGGGAAAACCTTTCCTAATCACCCCCACAAATCTGAAAAGGACAAAGGGTGGGAAGGTGATAGAAGCTGAAGTAGTCCTGGGAGAAAAAGTACAGCAGGAGACCCAGGGGGCCCTCCTCCAGCCAAAAAGGAAGCTGCCGTAAGCAGGAGTGAGACCTGGAGACCCGTTTGCTTCCATTATAATAAAGTAAAGCATATAAGAGATGACTTCTGGAAACTAAAAGGAGAACCTGCAGGGTTAATCAGGGCACACCTGCTCAGTCAAGACGGAAATCTGATGGAAAGCACAACAGAACTGTAGCTTTAACTGCAGTAAGAGTGAGACTCAGGAAGCTTACGCCTGCAAGTGCAGGAAAATTTAATAGGATTCCTGAAGGTCATCAGGGTATTGTGTCTGAAGAGAGAGTAACCCCATACCCCTCGAATGGGGCACAGGGGCCACTAGATCCCTTTTACTGGGAAAAGGCCTGACCTTTTCCCCAGAGAGTGCTGTAAACACCAGAATGGTGGTGAATGGTATTGGAGGGCAGCGTATGCCTGTACCTTTACATTTGGAATGCGACTTTGTTTTGGGAATGGTGACTATAGGGATTGTCCCAGGGTTTGCCTGTGGATGGGGTTGACCTGCTCCTTGGTAATGATCTGGAGGGATGAAGGTGGTAGCTTCCCCAGTAGTGAAAGAAAGATTGCAGGAGGTCAGAGAGACACGGCAGTAGCAGAAGATGGTACCCTGCAGTTTCCCTGAATGTGTAATGCATGTGGCCATGATCAAACCCCTGCTCCCCCAGAGGAGACAGAATTGGCACTGCAGGCAGATGGCCATTGAGGTCTGTCTGTCCGAGACTTTCTTTGGAAAGTTAGAAGACCCGGGGAATGAATTAAATGGATCTTCCCTAGCTGAGGATCAGTGAGCTGACCCAGTATTGAGAGAGTTAGCACAGGCTGTCCAGTCTGAAATGGAAGCAGAGGGAGTCTCTGATTGCTACTATTTAAAGAATGAGGTACTAACGAGGAAATGGAGTTCCCTTCACAGACCTGAGAACAAAGAGTGGACAGTGATTCACCAGTTAGTGGTGCCACAGAGGTACCGGACTGAAATAGTAAGGATGGCCCATGAGATTGCAGTGGCTGTACGTCGGTATATGAAAAACCAAAGCCTGCATAAGACAACTGTTTGAGTGGCCAAAACTCCACAAAGATGTGGTGGAATACTGTAGGAGTTGCCACATGTGCCAGCTTGAGGGAAAACCTCAACCTACAGTGAAAACTGCACCCCTAAGTCCTGTATTGGTGTTTGGAGGACCCTCCAGCATAGGGCTGGTGGGGACCCCTGCCGAGAACAAAAGGGGTACGACAGCCACAAGACTGGCAACAGGTTAGAAAGGAACACGGAAAAAGGGACCAAAAGAGCAGGATAAAGGAAGTCCGGGAAGCAGCCCGGATGAAAACCCCTATTGTCCGGTCAGCCAACCCCGAAATGGTTGAAAAATTAGACCCCACATCCTCCTATGTAAATGCAGACACTAGAAGCACCCCACCGGAGTTGCTGACAGCATTTACAGGAACCGGCAGAGACAAAGAATGTCCTCCAGAGGACAGAGAAACCGTGAGGCTAGCGCCACAGCTAGTTGAAGTGCCACAGGGGAGTGCAGCAGAATCTGGTCAAATACCTGCATGCAGGAGTGTCCCAGAGGAGCAAGGGAAGATTAGCAAAGAATTTCACCCCCCCTCCCCCCCACCACAGTCAGGAAAAAAGGGAACCAGCCATCCCCTGAGGTGAAAACCCTTGCATGTCTCATCAAATCACTGAAAGAGAGTTCAGAGTGGAACCACCCACTGCTGCCACCCATCAGCAGAACTCCAACCAAGGTCTAATTAAATCTAACCCTCCCCCTGCAGATCTCAACAAGAACAAAGAGACCCTAGGCAGTCATGGAAATGTGCAAACTGAAAAAAACTTCCCCAAAAACCACATGTCTATTGGGATGCCAAAAAGGGCCGTTTAAAGCAACACTGCTACCATGAAAAGACAGGTTGTAACAATTGTTAAGGTTCTGAATGAATGAGAGAGATGCAGGTGTGCATTCCTGTCCTTATCTTCACTCTAGTTCCTTTTAATGAAATGTTCTTTAAAAAAAGGAAATCGCATTTCATTCCGTTGAATGTGGAGGTGTCATGCAGACCCCCACCTGCCAAGAATGAGGCATATTAATTTCATATGAACATTGATTTTAAACTGTTGCTGGAGTGAAGAAATGACTTGTTTGAAGATCACCAGACACTTGGCTTGAAGAACATTTGCATTCTAAGAGACAGTGTTTCTGTCATTGCTCACTGATTCAATTAACAGAGATTGCTCACTGATTCAATTAACAGAGATTTGTCTGGGCAATGGTTCCACATCTTGTCAGTTAAAGACAGCCCTACAACGCCCACCACTGAGAGCTTTGAAATCCACAAAGGCAAGACTGGTTAAACCAGCTGGTCATATGAATGATCCAGGCTTTTGAATGAGACACAGGGCAGTTTGAATTCAGAAAGCAGTTTGCAACTGAAGATGTAACAAGGAAGTCTCTCTCTCTCTCTCTCACTTTCTCCCAAGCCACTGGACCCACAGAAGATGCGTAAACCTCAAGAGAGAAAAGATTCCGACGTCAAAACAAGTTGAAGCGTGAACTGGGCCCGAACGAACAGCAGGTCTTACCGGCAACCAAAGACTCCACATTGAACTCAAAGGACTGTAATTATAATCTCGATATTGCCTCAAACTTTTCCCCTTTATTCTTTTTTATTTCTTCTGCCTCTATCTCCGTGTGTGTTTATCGCATATGCATGCGAGCGTGGTCGCGTCGCATATTCGTAGTCGTTAACTGGATTAGTGTTTAAGATTAATAAACTTCCACCTTTCATGTTTAAATCTAAGGAAACTTGTCTGATTTATTTGCCTTACAATTGGAGCAGTGAATAAGGATTCACTTAGGGGGGTGCTAAAAACACAATGTTTTAGAAATTAAACACTGTTATGATTAAACCAGGCAAAGGCTGAGAGGAAACCCCGAGACTCCTTCACACTTGGTCGTAACAGTGTTCAGAGAAACTTAGGTGTATCGTTCAAGAAACACAGAAAGTTAGTCTGCAGGTACAGCAAGCTATTAGGAAAGCAAATGGCATGTTGGCCTTTATTGAAAGGAGATTAGAGTATAAGAATGAGGAAGTCTTGCTACAATTGTATAGGGCTTTGAAGAGACCATGCCTGGAGTACTGTCCACAGTTTTGGTCTCCATTTTTTTTTTATTATTCATTCATGGAATGTGGGCGTTGCTGGCTATGCCAGCATTTATTGCCCATCCATAATTGACCTTGAGAAGGTGATGGTGAGCTGCCTTTTTGAACCGCTGCAGTCTATGGGAGGTAGGAACACCCACAGTGTTGTTAGAAAGGGAGTTCCAGGATTTTGACCCAGCGACAGTGAAGGAACAGCAATATAGTTCCAAGTCAGGATGGTGCGTGACTTGGAGGGGAACTTGCAGGTGGTGGTGTTCCCATGCATTTGCTGCCCTTGTCCTTCTAGTTGGTAGAGGTCGCAGGTTTGGAATGTGCTGTCGAAGGAAGCTTGGTGCATTGCTGCAGTGCATCTTGTAGATGGTACACACTGCTGCCACTGTGCGTCGGTGGTGGAGGGAGTGAATCTTTGTGGATGGGGTGCCAATCAAGCGGGCTGCTTTGTCCTGGATGGTATCGAGCTTCTTGAGTGTTGTTGGAGCTTCGTCCACCCAGGCAAGTGGAGAGTATTCCATCACACTCCTGACTGGTGCCTTGTAGATGGTGGACAGGCTTTGGGGAGTCAGGAGGTGAGTTATTCGCCGTAGGATTCCTAGCCTCTGACCTGCTCTTGTAGCCATGGTATTTATATGGCTACTCCAGTTCAGTTTCTGGTTAATGGTAACCCATAGGATGTTGATAGTGGGGGATTTAGCGATCACAATACCATTGAATGTCAAGGGGAGATGGTTAGATTATCTCTTGTTGGAGATGGTCATTGCCTGGCACTTGTGTGGCGCGAATGTTACTTGCCAGTTATCAGCCCAAACCTGGATATTGTCCAGATCTTGCTGCATTTCTACACGGACTGCTTCAGTATCTGAGGAGTCGTGAATGGTGTTGAACATTGTGTAATCATCAGTAAACATCCCCACTTCTGACCTTATGATTGAAGAAGGTCATTGATGAAACAGCTGAAGATGTTGGGCCTAGGACACTACCCTGAGGACCTGCTACAATGATGCCCTGGAGCTGAGATGATAGACCTCCAACAACCATGACTTTGTGCTAGGTACGACTCCAAGTGAAGAGTTTTCCTCCTGATTCCCATTGACTCCAGTTTTGCTGGGGCTCCTTGGTGCCATACTCGGCCAAATGTTGCCTTGATGTCAAGGGCAGTCACTCTCACCTCACCTCTTGAGTTCAGCTCTTTTGTCCATGTTTGAACCAAGGCTGTAATGACATCTGGAGCTGAGTGGCCCTGGCAGAACCCAAACTGAGTATCACTGAACAGGTTATTGCTAAGCAAGTGCCGCTTGATAGCACTGTCGATGACACCTTCCATCACTTTACTGATGATTGAGAGTAGACTGATGGGGCGGTAATTGACCGGGTTGGACTTGTCCTGCTTTTTGTGTACAGGACATACCTGGGCAATTTTTCACACTGCTGGGTAGGTGCCAGTGTTGTAGCTGTACTAGAACAGCTTGGCTAGGGGCGCAGCAAGTTCTGGAGCACAGGTCTTCAGTACTATTGCCGGAATATTGTCAGGGCCCATGGCTTTTGTAGTATCCAGTGCCTTCAGTCGTTTCTTGATATCACGTGGAGTGGATCGAAGTCTGGCATCTGTGATGCTGGGGACCTTAGGAGGAGGCTGAGATGGATCATTAACTTGGCATTTCTGACTGAAGATTGTTGCAAATGCTTCAGCCTTATCTTTTGCACTGATGTGCTGTGCTCCCCCATCATTGAGGATGAGGATATTTATGGAGGCACCTCCTCCAGTTAGTTTTTTAATTGTCCACAACCATTCATGGCTGGATGTGGCAGGACTGCAGAGTTTAGATCTGATCGGTTGGTTATGGGATCGCTTAGCTCTGTCTATCGCATGCTGCTTACGCAGTTTGGCATGCAAGTAGTCCTGTGTTGTAGCTTCACCAAGTTGACACCTCATTTTGAGGTATGCCTGGTGCTACTCCTGGCATGCCCTCCTGCAGCCTTCATTGAACCAGGGTTGGTCTCCTGGCTTGATGGTAACGGTAGAGTGGGGAATATGCCGGGCCATGAGGTTACATATAGTGGTTGAGTACAGTTCTGCTGCTGCTGATGGCCCACAGCACCTCATGGATGCCCAGTTTTGCATTTCTAGATCTGTTCAAAATCTATCCCATTTAGCACAGTGGTAGTGCCGCACAACACGATGAAGGGTATCCTCAATGTAAAGGAACGATATAGTTGCATCGGAGGCAGTTCAGCGAAGATTCACTACATTGGTTCCTGGGAAGTGATGACAGGCTGAGTAAATTGGTCCTGTTCTCTCTGGAGTTTAGAAGAATGAAAAGTGATCTCATTGAAACATAGAAGATTCTGAAGGGGCTTGACAGGGTAGACACTGAGAGGTTGTTTCCCCTGGCTGGGGTGTCTAGAACACAGGGGCACAGTCTCAAGATGAGAGGTTGATCATTTTGAACTAAGATGAGGAGAAATTTCTTTAGTCAGAAGGTCGTGAACCTTTAGAGTTTCTCTACATCATTGAATATATTTAATTCTGAGATAGACAGATTTTTGATCTCTCAGTGAATCAAAGGGATATGGTGGATGGGCGGAAAAGTGGATTTGAGGCAGAAGATCAGCCATGATCGTATCGAACGGCGGAGCAGACTCGAGGCGCCTTTGGTCTACTCATGCTCCTATTTCTTATGTTCTTACGTTCTTAACTGACTATCCAGGACCCAAATCAAAGAGGCTGTCAATGAGACATAATGCTAGCTACTTCATTGACTTTAACCATAAAGACAGCATGAGGAAGGAGCCACTGTTAGGGTCATGAGTACATGTGCCATATATTGTCACCAACGGTAATTATCAGGATGGAGTAAACACTAGGAAGATCCACACACCACTTTCAGCAAATAAGAATGTGGTTGGACTACAGTTTATTGACCTGACAATGGCTAATATATTATCAGGTGACAAGAATGGGATCCTTGGTACCTATTAAGTAGGTGAAAGTCCTTTTGGTCAATGCATGATGTCTATTGATATAAGGGTGGATGGAAGTCTTCGAGGACACTATCTTGTCAAAGGCATGCAGCTCTAGCAGTTAGCAAAAACAGCTTTGGTAGCAACAGGTTCTGGATCCACCTTCATTTTACCACCTGGATCCACCTGGATCATCTTCATTTACTTACAGTAATTAGTCATCCTTCTATTCTTCTTTGTTCCATGACTGCAATGTTGCATAACATGCAATAGATCACAATGAACCTGGAGACTTTGACTGGGCTATAAAGTAAGGTACCACAGATCTGTTCAAGCACATGAATTGCTCCTTCAAAATGCTTCCAGTATGTTCAGCAATGATTCTGGTGCCTGCATGTACAACTCATTCTTTCTCAGAACCTTAAACCTTCGGATTCCTTGGTCTAGGTCAGGGGTTGACAACCTGCAGCTCCTTGGGGCCTGATGTGCGGCTTCTGAGCAGCTCCCAAACAAACACATTGTACACATATGGGGCTGAAATTAGTGAGCCCATTGCAGGGCCCGGCAGTAGACTTGGAAATGTGTGCTGTTTCTGCTAGTCACGTGGGCAGCTGGCCCACCGCCATCCTGCAGCGGGCAACCACTTTACAAAATGGAGGCGTGGGGCCCAGCAAATCAAGTGGTGCCAGATGACTCCAGAGCAGGTGCTGGCATCATATTTAAAGCCCTGCTTGCATTGCTTCCTTGGACTCATCTGCAGTGCTCTCTGGTGAAGTCATTGCAGTTTTGACTCCTGGAACCCCCACCACCCAGAGACAGACCCCGCAGGATGGCAGAGGCCAGACACAGAATAATTCCATTATTTACTGATGCCTCGCTCAAGACTCTTCTACATGATGCAAGGGGATGGTGGAAGGTCCTATTCCCCAGCGATGGCAAGAAGAGGACCTCCCGCGTGACCAAGAAGCCTAGATAGAGATAGCTGAGGAGGTTAGCAACCATGGGGTCAATCCCTGGAAATGGGTGCAGTGCTGTAAGAGGGACAATGACCTCCTTCATTCTGCCAAAGTGATTGCTCCATACTTCTGTCATTTTTATGAATTGCAAGTGGCTACGCAGGAGGAAGGGGAACATGGGGAGGGAGGCACTACAACTGCGCTGACAAAGGGGGTTAAGCATCAGCTTATCCTGACAGATGCATGGCTGCATCCCGGCCACAGGCCACCTTCTTTCGCTGCTCTCTCCCATTAATTCCCTGAGAGCGGGTGGAAGCATGAGCTATATGTGATACTCCAGTAAGGGGCAAGGGCAACCACTAGCAGAACTGTCATGTTGATCTCTCTGCAAAGTATGACTAACTCCCTCTTTCCACTTGCAGGATAAGAGGGCCCATAACAGCAGGGAGACATCATGGACTGGTGGAGGCATCCCAGATCTTCGGCCGCTCTCTACAGCTGAAGGGGAGGCACTAGAATTAGCAAGGACCCAGCGAGACCGCTCAATATATGATGGAGAGACTAGGGTCTCTGCAAAATAGAGAGAGGATTATCCTCCATTGACATACAATTCACTTCTGGAGACCCACATCAACATGGTTGGCATGAAGAAAGCTGCAAAGCCTAACCCAGGCATGTTTGTGTTCTCTCATGCAGGTTGGCAACCACAGCAGAAGGGGGACATAATTCCACCTCTGAGCAGGAACCACAGTGAGAAGAAGCACCATCCCATGACTCTCCTGCACTTTACACCAGATAGATACTTTCGCCTTGGCAGGTTTCCACTCAGCAGTAGAATCAGGGTCACAAGTTGATGAGAGCACCACACATGCGCCCGAGCAGCTGGATGAGGCTGAGACAGCCGAGGCCTCTGACAGTCTGAGGACTGTGAGTGGCTGGGCCCAAGCTGAGCCCCAGGCTGATGACGAGCATCTGGTGTCGACAGCACAGGGCATTCTGGAGTTGCAGAGAGAAGTAAGGCAACATCTGTCGGACATGTGAGAGGCAATGCGCAGCCATGAGCAGACGATGGAGGAATCTATCCATGCCATGAGTGCTGCCATGCCTCATTTATGTGAGCACATGGCTTCCTCCATTGAGAAGTTGGCGACCCTGATGGAGAGCCAGAATCCACAAATGCGCACAGATCTGCACATCGCTGCCTTGGCCATGAGCTCAACACATCAGTGGCAAGGCGAGAGAAGGACGAGGTACTTCTCCAGCTCCTTGTCCTTCTCTGGTCAGCAGAGAGGTTCAAGTGAGCCTTCACAGGCAGGAGGAGAGGCTGAGCTCCACAGCTGCGAGCTCCCCTCAGGTGCTTCGAGTGTGGACACCGGCTCCTCAGCCCCTCAACCACTGAACCCAGCTCCAGTGGCCGCTACATCTGAGGAGAATCCTGCACCAGTGCAGGAAACCCTCAGGCTGCCGGGGCCCTGCAGGCCTCAGGCAGCCACAAGACGGCCGCCGAAGGCATCACAGGCCAAGAGGCAGCAAAATCAACAACCTGCCCCCAGCCCAGCAGCCAGCGCTGGGGTCAGACTTCATAGAAGCACTTGTAAATGTATGAAGGAAACCACCTAGAGACACTTGGGTTTTAATTTGTGTTTGATATTTGACATTTGCTTCATCATTTCCAGTTCTTTTGTTTTTGAAATTAACCTTCATTGTAGAAAAGTGATTATTCTATCATGCATTAATTGTGAGCTGCTGATTTCATCCTTCTCCTTAGTGGATGCCAATGTAGACACAGTCCTTATTTGAATAGGGTCTCCCATGCGCCAAAGCGCATAGTTAGCTGGGCACTAGACACGAAAGGCAAATGGAAAGGAGGTCATCATGTTGACTGAAAGTGGGTACATATGAGATTATCCCTTGCCTTCTTGGCCCGTCACTCAATCTGCCTGGTCTCTGATGCAAGGGCTTCAACATCCAGTGCTGCTTGCTCATCTCCCTCCTCTATGTCCTCCTTGTTGGTGGAGGAGTGTCGTTCAATCATGTCCTCGTTATGAAAGGCCTACTCCCTCTGCAGTTCTAGATGGTGCCGAGCACAGCAGACCACCATGATACATGAAACCCTCACTGAGGCATACTGCAGGGCTCGATCTAGGCAACGGAATCTCATACTCAGCAGCCCAATAGCCCGCTTGATGGTCGCTTGGGTGGAGCCATGGCAAGCGTTGTACCTCTCCACCGCTGCATTGTGAGGGTTCCTCACAGGCGTCAGTTGCCATGTCTTCAATGCTAGCCCTTATCCCCAAGAATCCATCCTTGAAGGCGAATGGGGGACTGAAAAGCTGTGGCACCTGGCACTGTCGATGTATGTAGGTGTCTTGGTTGCTTCCTGGGAAGCAGGCACACACCTGCAGGAGACGCTTCTGGTGGTCGCAGACCAGTTGCAAGTCAATGGAATGAAAGCCCTTCCTCTTGATAAAGGCGGTTGACTGTTCTGTTGGAGCCTTGATCGCCACATGTGTGTAATCTATCACACCTTGTACCTGGGGAATCCAGCGATGTCCCCAAATCAGATGGCTCTCTTGGCCTGACTGTCAGGGTCAATCCAGTAATGCACATTGTCACCAGCTCTCTTGAACAGGGCATTGGTCACCTCCTTGATGCAGCAGTGGGCTGCTGCGCGTGAGGCCCCACACATTTCCCCAGTGGATCTTTGGAATGATTCAGACACATAAAAGTTAACTGCCACTGTGATCTTCAAGGCCAAATCCCGTAGGTCACAATTCATCCTGCAGCAGGGCGCATAAGTCGGTGACAGCCTCCCTGGAGAGCTGTAGTCTTCATTGATAATGTCGCTTGGACATTTGGAAGTAGCTGACTCGAGTCTGGTGCACACACTGGTGCAAGCGGGCCCTTCTTGGCATGGCCGGCTCCTGCTGCTCTCATCATGGAGCTTCATGGGCTGGCACAGCTGCCTCCTAGCCCTCCCTCCATCTGAAGCGCTTGTCAAGAGGAAGAAGAAGGCTTATGTTAGGATGAGACGTGAAGGCTCAGTTAGGGCGCTTGAGAGTTACAAGCTAGCCAGGAAGGATCTAAAGGGAGAGCTAAGAAGAGCAAGGAGAGGACACGAGAAGTCATTGGCGGATAGGACCAGGGAAAACCCTAAGGCTTTCTATAGGTATATCAGGAATAAAAGAATGACTAGAGTTAGATTAGGGCCAATCAAGGATAGTAGTGGGAAGTTGTGTGTGGAATCAGAGGAGATAGGGGAAGCGTTAAATGAATATTTTTCGTCAGTATTTACAGTAGAGAAAGAAAATGTTGTCGAGGAGAATACTGAGATTCAGGCTACTAGGCTAGATGGGATTGAGGTTCACAAGGAGGAGGTGTTAGCAATTTTGGAAAGTGTGAAAATAGATAAGTCCCCTGGGCCAGATGGGATTTATCCTAGGATTCTCTGGGAAGCCAGGGAGGAGATTGCAGAGCCTTTGTCCTTGATCTTTATGTCGTCATTGTCGACAGGAATAGTGCCGGAAGACTGGAGGATAGCAAATGTTGTCCCCTTGTTCAAGAAGGGGAGTAGAGACAGCCCTGGTAATTATAGACCTGTGAGCCTTACTTCGGTTGTGGGTAAAATGTTGGAAAAGGTTATAAGAGACAGGATTTATAATCATCTTGAAAAGAATAAGTTCATTAGCGATAGTCAGCACGGTTTTGTGAAGGGTAGGTCGTGCCTCACAAACCTTATTGAGTTTTTCGAGAAGGTGACCAAACAGGTGGATGAGGGTAAAGCAGTGGATGTGGTGTATATGGATTTCAGTAAGGCTTTTGATAAGGTTCCCCACAGTAGGTTATTGCAGAAAATACAGAAGTATGGGGTTGAAGGTGATTTAGAACTTTGGATCAGAAATTGGCTAGCTGAAAGAAGACAGAGGGTGGTGATTGATGGCAAATGTTCATCCTGGAGTTTAGTTACTAGTGGTGTACCGCAAGGATCTGTTTTGGGGCCACTGCTGTTTGTCATTTTTATAAATGACCTGGAAGAGGGTGTAGAAGGGTGGGTTAGTAAATTTGCGGATGACACGAAGGTCGGTGGATTGTGGATAGTGCCGAAGGATGTTGTAGGGTACAGAAGGACATAGATAGGCTGCAGAGCTGGGCTGAGAGATGGCAAATGGAGTTTAATGCGGAAAAGTGTGAGGTGATTCACTTTGGAAGGAGTAACAGGAATGCAGAGTACTGGGCTAATGGGAAGATTCTTGGTAGTGTAGATGAACAGAGAGATCTTGGTGTCCAGGTACATAAATCCCTGAAGGTTGCTACCCAGGTTAATAGGGCTGTTAAGAAGGCATATGGTGTGTTAGCTTTTATTAGTAAAGGGATCGAGTTTCGGAGCCACGAGGTCATGCTGCAGCTGTACAAAACTCTGGTGAGACCGCACCTGGAGCATTGCATGCAGTTCTGGTCACCGCATTATAGGAAGGATGTGGAAGCTTTGGAAAGGGTGCAGAGGAGATTTACTAGGATGTTGCCTGGTATGGAGGGAAGGTCTTACGAGGAAAGGCTGAGGGACTTGAGGTTGTTTTCGTTGGAGAGAAGGAGGAGGAGAGGTGACTTAATAGAGACATATAAGATAATCATAGGGTTAGATAGGGTGGATAGTGAGAGTCTTTTTCCTCGGATGGTGATGGCAAACACGAGGGGACATAGCTTTAAGTTGAGGGGTGAAAGATATAGGACAGATGTTAGAGGTAGTTTCTTTACTCAGAGAATAGTAGGGGCGTGGAACGCCCTGCCTGCAACAGTAGTAGACTCGCCAACTTTAAGGGCATTTAAGTGGTCATTGGATAGACATATGGATGAAAATGGAATAGTGTAGGTCAGATGGTTTCACAGGTCGGCGCAACATTGAGGGCCGAAGAGCCTGTACTGCGCTGTAACATTCTAAAAAAAAATCACTGCACTGGGGTCCAAAAGACAGGATGTATGAGGCACATGCCAGGTGATCAATGGGCTTCCGGAGCGTTGTCGATGACAGAGACAACCCTGCCTTGGCAGCTGTGCCTTTGCTACTTCTCCCGGCAGACTCCCTGATGGCCTTCAGTGCCCATAGCTGACCCTCTCATTCAACAGTAAGGGCACCCAACCACCTCACCCAACAGTTTGCACACCAAATACAGCCACCCAAAATCAAGTCCCCCCTAGCAGACTACCCAAGACCCTGATTCCCCAGTACTCCCAACCCAGACCCTGCCTACCCAAGATCAAATCCTCCCTTTGCAGACCATGCAAGACCCAGCTCACCCATGCAGAGTGCACACCACTGTAGGCTGACAATGGCCTCCGCTCCTCCCTCTTCCCCCATACAGTGCTGGTCATGGCTGTCTAGCCATTGTGGCATAAGTCGTGACCTCGCCTCAGTGCTGCCAGCTTTCAACAGCTAGCGATGCAAAAGTACTTGAGGGCTGCCCGTCTTCCACTTAATTCCAAAACCTCCCGTTGAATCCCGATGAATTACATGCAAATATATTAAAAGCAAGTGTTCCACAGTTTAGATTGCATTTCCGTCACATTGAGGTGATGAGGCCGCCTTGGTGGTCCCGCCACTGACTAAATCTGGAACTGATGTCACAATGTCAGATTTCTGGGTAGATGCATCCAACACGATATTCTAGTCCCCCAAGCCTCTATTCCCACTCCAAATGGCCGCACTAAATTCAGCTCATTTACTGGAATGAGTTTTCAGAGAATTGTTCCCCCAATGTGCTCCCAATGCAAATAAAAACTATCAGCTATCTAAAAATTCTTCCCTGTCAAATGGTTCACCAGGAAAAATGGCATCCTTCACTATCACCTGTCATCTAATCATGAGGGTTGCACACAGTCAAGTACATTAATCAATAGAAGATCGCACTCACTCTGGCCCTGGTTGATTTGTTCGAAAAACTCATCCAAAATGGTGTATTCTGATTGGTCACCATATTTGGATCCTGATTGATCGGTATTAATGGGTTAGCGCTCTACGATTGGGTGGAAGTACAATAAATAGGGCGCTCAATTGTAAGGTCAGAAGTGGGGATGTTCGCTGATGATTTCACAATGTTCAGCACCATTGGCAACTCCTCAGATACTGAAGCAGTCCATGTTGAAATGCAGCAAAACCTGGACAACCTCCAGGCTTGGGCTGATAAGTAGCACGCCACACAAGTGCCAGGCAATGACCATCTCCAACAAGAGAGAACCTAACCATCTCCCCTTGACATTCAATGGCATTAGCATCACTGAATCCCCCACTATCAACATCCTAGGGGCTACCATTGACCAAAACCTGAACTGGAGTAGCCATATAAATACAGTGGTGACAAGATCAGGTCAGAGGCTAGGAATCCTGCGACGAGTAACTCATCTCCTGACTCCCCAAAGCCTGTCCACCATCTACAAAGCTCAAGTCAGGAGTGCAATGGAATACTCTCCGCTTGCCTGGATGGGTGCAGCTCCAACAACACTCAAGAAGCTCGACACTATCCAGGACAAAGCAGCCAGCTTCATTGGCACCCCATCCACAAACATTCACTCGCTCCACCACTGATGCGCTGTGGCAGCAGTGTGTACCATCTACAAGATGCACTGCAGCATCGTACCACAGCTCCTTAGACAGCACCTTCCAAACCCGTGACCCCTACCAACTAGAAGGACAAGGGCAGCAAATGCATGGGATCACCACCACCTGCAAGTTCCCCTCCAAGTCACACACAATCGTGACTTGGAACTATATCGCCGTTCCTTCAATGTCGCTGGGTCAAAATCCTAGAATTCCCTTCCTAACAGCACTGTGGGTATACCTATCTCGCATGCAGCGGTTCAAGAAGGCAAACTCACCACCACCTTCTCAAGGGCAATTAGGGATGGGCAATAAATGCTGGCCTAACCAGCGATACCCACATCCCATGAATGAATTAAAAAAAAGTGCTCTTGATTGTCTTGATGCTGGTGAGCATGTGCAGGCAGGCACATTAGTCAATAAAAGAGTGCACTCACTTTGGCCCTGGTTCGAGGCTGTGTTGGTGGCCATGTGCATCGTATGCAGGCAGGCAGATAAATCATTAAAGGAACAAACCTACCCTGGCCAATGTATTGAGGATGCTTTGGAAATAGCTGCAATGAAGAGAAGAGTTGAAGAGGACAATCAAGAATTTCAAGTTCAATGGACCAATTCATTCACATTCATCCCAAATTTGGTTGGCCTCCCTGTGTGCCTCATTTGCAATGAGAAACTCACCAACAACGAGAAATCAAATTTTGAGAGGCATTTCACTAAAATGCACACTGCCTTATCCAAAATTTATCCAGCTCGAGATGCCCAAAAGAAAATGGTGGAGGAACTCAAGAACAAGGCACAGAAATCGTTTGCTATGTGGGTGAAATCATCAAGTAACTGAACTACTGCTCATTTTGTGGCAGCTCAAGAGATTGTGAAATGAAGAAAGCCTTTCACAGATGGTGAATATATAAAAGAGTGCTTTATCAAAGTCTCAGAGCAGCTGTACAGTGACTTTAAAAACAAAAACAAAATTATTCAAAAAATTAAAGACATGCTTTTATCAGTGAAGACCACGAGGGACATAACAATGAAAATGGCCACAGATCTCACCAGCCAGCAGATTGACAACATAAATTCAGCTCTAGGCTTCTCTATTGCTTGTGATGAATTGTGCGATTTCGATGATATTGTACAGATTGCTTTTCTCTGCAAGTATGTGAATTCCAAGTGATCCCAAGAGGAGCTCATTGGCTTGGTGCCCCTTAAAAAACAAGGGGAGAAGATATTTTTTCAGCTCTTATTGACTGCCTGAATATGAAAGAAATATGTACCAATAATGTAATTTCAGTCACTACTGATGAGGCACCAATATCAGAGGGACAAGCAAGGGTTTTGTTTCTCTGTCGCAGAAAACATTGGATCACAATGTGATATTTTATTGCAAAATTCACCAAGAAGCAATCTGCACCAAAACGTTTCCTCCTGAGTTCACGGAAGTGATGTACCTGGTTATGAAGATAGTAAACAAAACAATGGTGAAAGGATTAAATCACCGGCAGTTCCGTGAACTTCTTAAAGATGTCAACCGTCAATATATGGACCTTTTTCTCCACAACAGGGTACGAAGAGGTGTTCATGCTAGGAAAGGGCTGTCTATGCAAAGTTAACAGATCCACAGTGGCTGATGAAATTTTACTTCATGACAGCCATCACTGCACATTTAAATGACCTTAACAGAAAACTGCAAGGAAAGGGAAAGACGGGTCTCTTGCTTTTGGAAGAAGTACTTTCATTTGAGCGCAAGCTAGCACTGTTAGCAAGAGACATCAAGACATGCTCCCTTGTTCATTTCCCATCAGTGAAACAATTCAAAGAACAGTTAAATGGTATACTTGACAAAGGAAACCTAAAAGATGTGATTTTGAAAATGCAAGAAGCTTTTGCAAGATGTTTTCAGGAATTTAGAAAGGAAAAGGCAACTTTACAATTTATGCTCCGACCTCTTGAAGCAGACACCTCAGCACTCAGCTTTTCAGCATTTTCAGGAGCGAGCCAAGCAGAATTAAAACTTGAACTGCCAGATTTGCAGGGCAAGGATATGTGGGCCTCTAAATTCAGAAGCTTAGTAACCCAACTTAAAAATTTAGAAAAGGAGAAATCTACCTTTGCACTTCAACACAGATGGACTGAAATTCATAATCTTAAAAAACAAGACCAAATTGTGTTTGAAGCTTGGAATTATTTGCCGGACTCATAATGTAACTTGAAGAATCACAGAATCACAGAATTGTTGCAGTGCAGAAGGAGGCTATTTGGCCCATCGTGTCCGCACTGGCTCTCTGAAAGAGCAACCCACTCAGTTCCATTCCCCCGCCTTCTCTTCATAACCCTGCACATTCATCCTATTTATATAACAGTCTAATTCCCTTTTGAATGCTTCAATTGAACCTGCCTCCACCACACTCTCAGGCAGTGCATTCTAGACCTTAACTACTCTGTGTGCAAAAGTTTTTCCTCATGTCACTTTTTCTTCTCTTACCAATTACTTTAAATCTGTGCCCTCTCGTTCTCGATCCTTTCACGAGTGGGAACAGTTTCTCTCTGTCTACTCTTTCCACACCCCTCATGATTTTGAATACCTCTATCAAATCACCTCTCAGCCTTCTCTTCCCCAAGGAAAACAGTCCTAACTTCTTCAATCTATCTTCATAACTGAAGTTCTTCATCCCTGTAACCATTCTCGTGAATCTTTTCTGTACTCTCTCCAATGCCCTCACGTTTTTCCTAAAATGTGGTGCCCAGAACTGGACGCAGTACTCCAGCTGACGCCGAATTAGTGTCTTATACAAGTTCAACATAACTTCCTTGCTCTTGTATTCTATACCCCTATTAATAAAGCCCAGGATACTGAATGCTTTATTAACCGCTCTCTCAACCTGTCCTGCCACCTTCAATGATTTATGCACATATGCACCCAGGTCCCTCTCTCCTGCACCCCCTTTAGAATTGTACCCTTTATTTTATATTGTCTCTCAATGTTCTTCCTATCAAAATGAATCACTTCATATTTCTTTGCATTGAATTTCATCTGCCATCTGTCTTCCCATTCCACCAAATTGTCTATATCCTTTTGGAGTTCTACACTATCCTCATCACAGTTCACAATGCTTCCAAGTTTTGTATTATCTGCAAACTTTAAAATTGTGAACTGAACACCAAGGTCTAGGTTATTAATATATATCAGAGAAAGCAAGGATCCCAACACTGACCCCTGGGGAACTCCACTACAAACCTTCCTCCAGCCTGAAAAACATCCATTAACTGCTACGCTTTGTTTCATGCCACTCAGCCAATTCCACATCCATGCTGCTACTGTCTCTTTTATTCCATGAGCTAAACGTTTGCTCACAAGAGATATGCATTTGGCATACTGTCCATTTTCGGATTGACTTACCCGGGCGAGCTAGTGTTTTCAAGTTCTTTTTTGGGCCTCCTTATCTCGAGAGACAATGGATACGCGCCTGGAGGTGGTCAGTGGTTTGTGAAGCAGCGCCTGGAGTGGCTATAAAGGCCAATTCTGGAGTGACAGGCTCTTCCACAGGTGCTGCAGAGAAATTTGTTTGTTGGGGCTGTTGCACAGTTGGCTCTCCCCTTGCGCCTCTGTCTTTTTTCCTGCCAACTACTAAGTCTCTTCGACTCGCCACAATTTAGCCCTGTCTTTATGGCTGCCCGCCAGCTCTGGCGAATGCTGGCAACTGACTCCCACGACTTGTGATCAATGTCACACGATTTCATGTCGCGTTTGCAGACGTCTTTATAACGGAGACATGGACGGCCGGTGGGTCTGATACCAGTGGCGAGCTCGCTGTACAATGTGTCTTTGGGGATCCTGCCATCTTCCATGCGGCTCACATGGCCAAGCCATCTCAAGCGCCGCTGACTCAGTAGTGTGTATAAGCTGGGGATGTTGGCCGCTTCAAGGACTTCTGTGTTGGAGATATAGTCCTGCCACCTGATGCCAAGTATTCTCCGAAGGCAGCGAAGATGGAATGAATTGAGACGTCGCTCTTGGCTGGCATACGTTGTCCAGGCCTCGCTGCCGTAGAGCAAGGTACTGAGGACACAGGCCTGATACACTCGGACTTTTGTGTTCATATTTCATAAAAAGCAACTTGAGTAGCCAATTAAATGATTAAAGTATACAGTCCTGCTTGAAAATGAAAATGACAGCATACTGTCCAGATATTGAATAACTCTCCAAAGAAATCGAGCAGCAGAAATTGCATTAAAGTAAGAGATTTTTTTTCATTTAAGGAAGGAGTTGATGTTAATTAAATAGCTTGTTTCGATGTTTTAAACTTTTATTTAACATTATAATTGTGAGAAAACCTCATTAAATTAGCAATTTTTGACAAAAGCTTTGTTGATAATCAAATGTCCTTTTTCATTAATATTAATACATATATGTTGGGCATCAGTGAAATGGTGGTACATAGAAATCCATAATTCTGTCTTGTATTTTGTTATTATTGGCACTTGAGTAACAACATTGTGGTTCTTAAACTAGTGTGTTTTTGACTACATTTTTAAAAAATGGCTCTTCTTGTCATCAAGTTTTCTGCTGACGGTAACCTATTCATCTTAAATGGGTAAACATCACATTGCAATTTAAAAGCCTAGGCTCTTACCTATTTCTCTTACAGTTTGCTAGCTTTTCAAGCCAAAAGAACCAATCGGACAAGTTTTCTTGAGTTTAAACAAGAAAGAGGTAAGTTTATTGTACTAAAAAAAACTAAACCCGATCTAAACAAAATAATAAAGCTATGCTTCACTTTCACTCAAACACACACACGCGAATCACACACACACATAGAGTACAGAGTAATAAGAAATAGTTTGGTTTGGATTACAGTCCAGAACATGTCATTCCGTTGTTTTCTGGATGAAGTTGTGATCTTGAAGTCTTTAGCTGGTAGAAGTGCACTTTGTAGCTTGCCCATCTGATATAGGGTTTTCTTGGAGACAGAGTTGTAGGTGGTTTTCTTCCCCGGGTTGTCTGTCTGTAGCAATGGTAGATTTGGGGATTCCACCATCACAGACAGGTTTCAAACTTGTGATGTTTGCTGGAGAGAGAGAGAGAGAAACATGCCCACAGGGGTCTTGTCTGGATAGCACTCAAAGCTTGTCTGCTATTTGTAACAAGGATCCCAGCTTTACACAACCAGGGGAGAGTGTTATCTGCTGAGAGTATGTCTCCACTCATGAGTGCTTCAGGATAGCTTTGAATATCCCACTAACAAGGGTGATATAGGATAATCTACTCAGTTAGTCAAACCATTGTCTTGGAAGGGTTTCTTGTTAGACATGTGACTCAAATTACATGTATTGGAATGTGAGGCATTTCAATGTAAATTGTGGTGGCCGTCTTGACTGCCAGCTTTTTCAAAGTTAACTGTAGGGTTCCAGCTTTCTTTTTTAAAAGTTTAATGTAAGTTTCCAACCGATGAATTAAAAATATTCATTTGGCATAGCATGTTTTCTTGACAACAGCATAAAACTAAACTGACTAATTGTACTAAATGGTACTGTCATGAACAAGTGCAATGCTGAATGATGATTTTTTTTAATCCATTGGTTAGAAACCTGAATTATACCTTACTAAGAAAGCAGGAGACAGAAAAGTGATAAAAGGATCACTGCTAGCAGCTAAAATGGCCGCTGCAATTTGTATCTAAATACCTTAAATACCAAGTTATCGAGATGGAGCCAAACGTCTGGTTAATCTGCCACCAGAACAATGGCTTGCAAATTTTGAATGAGCTATCACCATTAACAAGGCATTCAACGCCAGCTTGGAACATTAACACTGGTGGAGAGGAACCTCAAAGAGCAAACATTGAATCAAAGGGATACGAGATAGATTGGAATTCTGAGACTTAAACAAATTAAGATGCAAGAGAATGCACTGGCTCATCATGTGGCAGACTCTTCATCTGCATGAAAACTTGCTGTTTCTTCTTTCTACATCAGACAAACACCTGAGTTTGACCAGTGCAGGACCCAAGTGGGGGTCTGCCACTCTCTCTCTCTCTCTCTGTCCAGGCAACCCTGTAAGTGCAAACCCTGCCTGAAGGCTGCAAAACATCCAAGTCTATCATTGCTGCAGACAGAGACTGCAGGGAGGAAACCATCTACATCACTGTCTCCAAGAAAACCCTAAACCAGGTGGCCACCTCTACCAGCCAGAAACTTCATGCCCACGATTTTAGCTGGAAGACAACAGTATTAGCAGACTCCACAGACTTTATATTCTTTTATTTTTCTGGACTCTAATCCAACCAATCAATTCTTCTTGTGATGAAAACTATACCTGCCAAAATGAAACATATTAATTTCATCATATGGAATATTATTTTTGAACTGTTACTGGACTTGAAATAACTTGTTTAAAAAGACCACAACAGTGGTTGAAAACATGGCTGCACATTTGCATTCTAAAAGACAGTTGCAAGAAGAAGACAATGGGAGTGCTCCCTGATTCAATTAGTCAGATGGATATTATCCATAGTGATGATGAACAGACATTGAGAGTCCTTGAGCAAGCATCCCACCACCGCACAAAACCCACCCCCCAACAACCCCCCCCCCCCACCCCCCGCCACTGAGAGAGTCTGCTGCACTTGAAGGAATCCACAAAGCTAGCAGACGAGGCTGCTCTAAACAAGGAGCTAGTCACATGAATAACCTGTAGGCCAACCTGGAGGTAATTGAATTGTGCTTACAGAACAGTTTTTGGGAAGGGAATGCAACTGAACTTCAAGAAGAGAGCACCTCTCTCTCTCTCTCACACACACATACAAAGTTCCAGGGACCCACAGAAGTAACTTAAGACAGAAGAACAGTGAAACAAGGTTGAAAGTGTGCACTGGGTTCCAACGAGAACTGCAAGACTTAACTTCAATCAAAGACTTTACATCCAATTCAACCAGTAACTGAACAACAGCTATTGCTTCAAACTTTCCCCTTAATTCTTTCTCCTCCTCTGTCTTTATTTGCATGTGCGTTTATCGCATATGCATGCTTGCACGGTCGCATTGCATATTTTTTAGTAGTTTTAATTGAATTAGAGGCTTAAGGTTAATAAACTTACACCTTTCTTGTTTAAATCTGAGAAAACCTGTCTGGTTGATTTCTTTGCAATCACAATTAGAGAACAGTGAGTAAGGATTCACTGAGGGGAAGCTAAAAAAAATGGTGTTTTAAAAATTAAACCCTGCTACAGCCAAACCAGGAAAAGGCTGAGAGGGGAGCCGTAGACCCCTGCCTCACCTGGTCATAACAGAAATTTTGGAGCTAGTGTCCCGAATGGACCCACAAACAAATGCGAAATTGGAAGTGGGAAGTCAAAATTGATCCCAATTAGAAAGAGAAAAGTTTTCAATACAGGTTTTCTTGCAGTTATGTGTGCTAGAATACTAACATGTCTGCAATTGAAGTGAGTAACTCCCCAAACCAGAGTTAAATAACTTGGGATAAGTTAAAGGCACTGTCTATGGAAGAGTTGAGGAATATGGCTGAGCAGTATGGGATCACTTTCCATGCCAAGGCTAGGAAATCAGAACTCCTAAGACTAGTGGCCAACCATTTTTCCTTCGAACCTGAAGAATCAGAAACAGGGTTAGAAATGGACTCCGACAGGGTATTGCTAGCAAAGGTACAATTGGAACAGAGGAAAGTTGAATTAGAAGACAGGGAAAGAGAGAGAGAAAGGGAGAAACAGGAGAAAGATAAAGAGAGAGAGAGGAAAGAGAGAAAGAGAGGAGTGAGAGAAAGAAAGACAGGAGAAATAAAAAGAGAGAGAGGAGAAAGAAAGAGAAATAAATTTCCAGAAGGAACGGGAAGAAAGAAAGCTGAGGTGGCTTAAATTAACTAGGGGGTGACAGAGTAACCCCAGTGAAAGCATGGCCAATATGGAGAATAGTAATTCGGGGCTGTGTACTGAATTGTTAATATTTTCCCAATTGATTGCAAAATTTAATAAGGGAGACGTGGAAGCATTTTTTGTATCTTTTGAGAAACTGGCAAGGCAGTTAAAATGGCCGGCTGAGAGCTGGACGCTTCTGGTGCAAAGTAAGCTCACAGGAAAAGCCCATGAGGGTTATTCCCTGTTATCAGATGAGAGCTCATCCAATTATGAACTGACAAAAAATGCTATTCTCAGAGCAGCGGAGCTAGTACTGGAAACCTATCACCAGAAGTTTCAAACCCTCAGGAAGCAAGCTGATCAAACTTACTTGGAGTTTGAGAGAAGTAAGCAGCTGCATTTTGACCTGTGGTTGAGGTCTGTTAAAGTGCAGCCCAGCTATGAAAACCTCAGAGAGGTAATTTTGCTAGAGGAATTTAAAAACTCTCTCCCGTTCTCCTTAAAGATTCATGTAGAGGGACAAAATGTTCATAGAGCAAGGCAAGCCACAGTTCTGGCTAATGAGTTTGCTATAATATACAAGTCCATTCCCAAGGAGAAAATCTTTCCTAGTCACCCCCACAAATCCGAAAAGGACAAAGAGTGGGAAGGTTATAGGAGCTCTAGCAGTCCTGGGAAAGAGAGAAAAGCAGGAGACACAGGGGGCTCTCCTCCAGCCAAAAAGGAAGGTGCTGTAAGTAGGAGTGAGACCCAGAGATCTGTGTGCTTCCATTGTAATAAAGCAGGTCATCTAAGAGCTGATTTCTGGAAACTATGGGGAAAGCCTGTAGGGTTAATCAAGGCACACTCGCTCAGTGAAGGAGAAGGGACCCTCATGGAAGTGCACAGCCGAACAAACTGCGGCCTTAACTGCAGCAGTAGTAAGGCCCAGAAAAAATACTGCTATGGGTGCAGGAAAATTTAATAAGATTCTTGAAGGTTATCAGGATTTGTGTCTGAAGGGAGATTAACCCCATACCCCTTGAGTGGGGCAAGCAAGCCCATAGTAATCCCCATGGATACAAGGGCCACCAGATCCCTTTTGCTGGGCAAAGGCCTGACCTTTCCCCCAGAGAGTGCAGTAAATACCAGAATCGTGGTGAGTGGTATTGGAGGGCAGTGTACACTTGTACCTTTACACCGGGTGCGACCTAGTTTCAGGACCAGTGACTGTAAGGATTGTCCCTAGTTTGCCTGTGGACAGGGTTGACCTGCTCCTCAGTAAGAGTTTGGCAGTGCTCAAGGGTATCTATTTCAATGCAAGGAGTATAACAAATAAGGCAGATGAGCTGAGGGCACAGATAGACATGTGGCATATGATATTATAGCTATTACAGTAACATGTCTTAAGAAGGGACAGGAATGGCAGCTCAACGTTCCTGGTTACAGGGTTTTCAGATGTGATAGGGAGGGGGATAAGAAAGGAGGGGGAGTGGCAATTTTTTTCAAGGGAACTATTACAGCTGTGAGGAGGGATGATATGTTGGAAGGTTCATCAAATGAGGCCAAATGGATTGAGCTAAGGAACAAAAAGGGGCAATCACACTGCTGGGAGTGTACTATAGACCCCCAAATGGTCAGAGGGAGATAGAAGACCAGATATGTAGGCAAATCTCTGAGAAGTGCAAGAACAATAGGGCAGTAATAGTAGGGGATTTTAATTACCCCAATATTAACTGGAATAGTTTTAGTGTGAAAGGAATTGAGGGAGCAGAATTCTTGAGGTGCATTCAGGAGAACTTTTTTGGTCAGTATGTAGCAAGTCCAACAAGAGAGGGCACAGTTTTAGACTTAGGGTGAGACGGCCAAATCTAGAGCCCCATGGATGTCAAGGAGCCTACAGGGTAAGATAAGGCAGAAAAGGTATGTTCCCTCGAAGGGGAAAAGTAGGGCAAACAAGTCCGGAGCTCCCTGGATGACAAAAGAGGTCGAGATTAAGATAAAAAAGAAAGTGTGCTTATGACAGATGGCAGGTAGAAAATACTATTGAGAACCAGGCTGAATATAGAAGGTCCAGAGGGGAAGTGAAAAAGCAAATAAGAGAAGCAAAGAGAGAGCATGAAAAGAGACTGGCAGCAAGCATTAAAGGAAAACCCAAAGTTTTCTATAGGCATATAAATCGTAAAAGTGTGGTAAAAGGAGGACTGGGGCCGATTAGAGATCAGAAAGCGGATTTACACATGGAGGCAGAGGGCATAGCTGAGGTATTAACTGAATACTTTGCATCTCTCTTTACCAAGGAAGGAGATGCAAACCAGGCAATATTGAAAGAGGAGGTAAGTCAGATACTGAGAGGGGTTTAAAATTGATAAAGAGGATGTATTAGATAGGCTGTCCATACATAAAGTGGATAAATCACCAGGACTGGATAAAATGCTGAGGGAAGTGAGGGTGGAAATTGCAGAGATACTGGCCAGAATTTTTCAGTCTTCTTTAGACTTGGGGGTGCTACCAGAGGACTGGAGCATTGCAAACGTTATACCCTTGTTCAAGAAAGGTGTAAAGGTAAGCCCAGCAACTACAGGCCAGTCAGTTTAACTTTGGTGGTGGGAAAACTTTGTTATGACCAGTCACTCAAGCCAAAGCCCTCAATCAAAATATACAATTCTGATTGCGGTGGGAGCAACGCACTGTCAAATCAGTCCTGCCACTCCACAGATTGCCTAACATATCACTTTGAAATTTCCAAAGTAAAGAAAACCATAGCTAGTTGAACCATCTATTAACCCCCAAATGAGGCTAACCAAACCAGATGTCTTTAGATCAACAAATTAACTGTTTAATTAGAAAAACTAAATTCTTAAACACTACTAAAATAAAAACAACATTTAAAATAGAAAAGGTAGTGTCCTTGCAAATTTATGCTCTTGTCGAAGTGGAAACTTCCAATGTGGAACAGTCCAAGATTGCTTGAAGTCCTCACAGCTGTCCAATGGGGAAAAGAAAATGTCCAACATCTGAAACTGCAGCTCCTCTTTCATCTAGCGATGACTTCAACTGATCAACAACTCACAAACACTTCAATGAATCAATTTGGCTTTAGAATTTTGAGGGGTGAAAAAGTGATCAGCCTAACATTCACCTTCCTTCAGTTTTAAATTATCAGAGAACTCTGTTGGTCATGCTGGTCCAGCTGCCTGTCTGTGTTTTTGTCAAAAATTAGTTTTTAGCTAGTTTTCAAAAAGCAATCGGCAACAACGTATCTTTGTCCTTGTTCTCCGAATGGCTGTATCCTATGGCAACCAGAATATATTCTTTGAATCACTATCCCTGAAGCTTGCTGCCTTAAAGCAGCACTGATCTTTTTACAGCCTTAATAGCACACTGCATACTTCCCGGAAAAGAAAAAAAACCTACAGGATCATAACACCTCTGCCCCAGAAGATTGAAATGCCATTCCTGAAATGCTTTTCATTACAATATGAAAAAAATACAATATGAAAAAAAAACGCTAACACATTTTTTTCCCGCATTTACAGATATAGTCTTCTAAAATGCTAAGATTACAGCAACAAGTTTCACTAGAACATATTCGGCTTTAAATTTTTCAAAGGTTGTGCCAATTAAACCATTTCAAATTTCCAAGTATAGTCTTCCAGTTGTTTTGTGTTTTCCTGCCAAATGCCCCTATTGTCCATCACCTCAGCCAGATGAGTTGCACAGCTAGGAGCACTGACCACTACTGGGTTCAGTATTCTCTGATATGTTTCTCGAGTACCCCTTAACCTATGTGGCATTACTTGACACTGGAAAGCCCTGTCCAGTGTAACAGAAGCTGACTTTTTCTTATCTTGGCGTATCAAAGGAATTTGACAGCATCCCTCCAACACATCTGTCTTTTGAAGACACATAGTGTTGTGCACTCTGTCCATACAGTCCTATCAATGAGAAGCTGGGTAGGAGTTTGCCTTCTTTATCATAGTTACTTTTCTACAGTCCATGCAAGTTTGAACCGTCCCATCAGGTTTTGACATCAAGACCATCTGCGAATTCCAGCTGTCCCGACTAGGTTCAACTAAGCTGCCCTTCAGCATGCATTGTACCTCTGCTTCTATTTGGGCCTGTCTGTCTGGATCTAAGCAGCAAGGATGTTGTTTTAAAGGAATGGTTCCCCCATACCCACATCATCTGTGGCTAAGGTTGTACATCCCGGCTTATCCCGACAAACGTTTTGAAACATTATGAAAACCCTGGTTAGGACTTCACGCTGTTTTGCCTCTTAAGTGTAAAAGCCTATTGTTTAATTTTCCTAGCCATTCTGTATTCACTAATCGGATAGTTGGAAGTTCAATCTGAGAATTTCCTAGGCCTGTTTCTGCCTCATCCTCACTATCCTTTTCTTTCTCATAGTCCCGATTACCTGACATACCTGTATTGGCTTATCCTCCTCCCTGCGGTAAGAATGTTTGAGCATATTAATGTGACACAACCAGTTCTTCTTCTGGCGATCAGGGGTGTCAATCAAGTAATCTACCTTAACCACTCTTTTGGTCACTCCATATGGGCCACTGAATCATGCTTTTAATGGTTTTCCATGTAATGGTAACAACACTAACACTTCATGGTAGGTTTTATGGTAGGTTGTGGTTTTCCCACCATTTGACAGGTATGGCATGTCCTGCAAAATTGTCTCACATCCTTTGTAAGACCTGGCCAGTAATAATGTTGCCTTATGGTATTCCAAATTCCCCTATATCCTGCAAAAAGAATGTCGTGTGCTAACCTTGATAATCCTTGTCAATATTTAGGTGGTACCACTATCTGTTCAACAACTGTCCAGTCTTCGTCTGCACGTCTATGAGGCAGTCTTCATTTCCTCTTCAAAACCCTGTTTTCCATTTAATAGCCTTCCAGAACTCCATAGAACCATAGAAAAATTACAGCACAGAAGGAGGCCATTTGGCCCATTGCATCTGTGCTGGCCAAAAAAACTAGCAGCCCAATCTAATCCCACCTTCCAGCACCTGGTCCATTGCCTTGCTGGTTAGAGCAAGGTGCATGCCCAGGTACCTTTTAAAAGAATTGAGGGTTTCTGCCTCCATCACCATCCCTGGCAGTGAATTCCAGACACCCACCATCCTCTGGGTGAAAAAGTTTTTCCTCATGTCCCCTCTAATCCTTCTACCAATCACCTTAAATATTCCCGGAATTTGTTCCTGTATTTGGTCCATTTCCTTAATTTCACTTGGTTCCTCTGTAACTATAGGAGAAACTGATACTTTTGATCCAGCCAAATCATTTTGCAGGAGTAGATCAATTCCCTTTACTGGTAAACTGTGGACAACACCTACAGTTACTATCCCAGATATTAAGTCACTCTCTAGGTGTACTTTATACAAAGGTACGGGTATATACTCCCCGCCAATTCCATTAACTAAAACTTTAGCATTCAAGGCACTCTCTGGTGGAAAAGTTATACCAGCAAGAGTGTTTGGGTTGCTCCTGTGTCCCCGAGTATAATTATAGGTTTTCCTGTCTCACTTACAGGATATGGAGTTATTCTCCCCTTTGACAGAAATTATAACTCTCAGGTATTTTATTCTTAACCTCTACACTCCTTTTAGTCTTAGTATCTGGTTTCACAGCTGTCGTTAAAGCTATAGCGTAGTCTGCTACGCTTTCAGTCAGAGTCTTTTCCTCTGCACTAACCTTACGTACCCCAACAAGTCCTATGGGTTTACCTTGCAATTTCCAGCACTCTGAACGAAGATGACCCTTTTGTGACAATGATTACAATTTGGCTTGTGAACCTCAGTTCTAATCTCAGCACCTTCCTTTCTGACCTGAGGAGGTGATCCTGGGGCATTCCCAGCTGTTCTTTCTTGTCCCCGGCTACTTGCCTTCCTTTCACTCTCCCACTTTCTATCCTTCTCGGGTTTATGGGGGTGATGGACAAAATAGGTTGGCTTATTCACAAGCTCAAAATCATCAGCAGTTTCTGCTGCTTGCCTAGCTTTCAAAACTTTCAGGTTATCTATATGAGTTCTCACTATGGAAGGAATTGAGTTTTTAAACTCTTCTAAAAGAATCAATTCTCAAAGGTTCTCATATATGGTTACTATCTTTAATGCCTGTATCCAATGGTCAAAAGTAATTTGCTTCACCCTCTTAAATTCTATATATGTCTTCCCAGCCAATCTCCGTATGTTCTGAAACTTCTGGCGGTAAACTTCAGGGACTAACTCATACGCAGCGAGAATAGCCTTTTTTGCCATCCCATAATCTGCAGAAGCCTCTTCAGGAAGCATGGCATAATCTTCATGAGCTCTGCCTACCAACCTGCCCTGCAAAAGCAGTGTCCAGCATTCTTTCGGCCATTTCATCTGTCTTAGTCTCTGCCTCACATATAGAGTCATAGAGTGATACAGCACTGAAACAGGTCCTTCGGCCCACCGAGTCTGTGCTGACCAACAACCACCCATTTATACTAACCCTACCTTCCCTACCACATCTCCACCATTCTCCTACCACCTACTTACACCAGGGACAATTTACAATGGCCAATTTACCTAACAACCTGCAAGTCTTTGGCTGTGGGACGAAACCGGAGCACCTGGCGGAAACCCACGCGGTCACAGGAAGAACTTGCAAACTCCGCATAGGCAGTACCCAGAAACAAACCCGGGTCGCTGGAGCTGTGAGGCTGCGGTGCTAACCACTGCGCCACCCCACAAAAGATATGAAAAATGCTTCTATGTACCTTTTCTTGAACTTAGGAAGAGCCTGTATAAATTTAAACAACTTTTCCCTGGGTTCTGTGTGAAATCCTGATTCTTCCTGACCCGAATTTTCCCTGGATTTAAGATTACCCTTTTGTCCTAGTTCCATTTCTTTTAACTTAAATTCCCTCTCTTCTCTTTCACTTTCTCTCTGCAATGCTCTCTCTTTCTTCCTTTCCTCTTTTTCCAATTCAAGTTTTTTTTATTGTTATTGCTGTTTCCTTTTCAATTTCAAGTTTTTTTTCATTTCTAACTGAATCCCAGCCAATGCCACTGCATCACTCTCGAACCTACTACCTTCTTGTTCCTCGTATTGCCCCTCATCAGCATCATCACCATCTTCTTCTACTAATTCCAGATGTTTGGCTATTATGTCAATTATCTCTGCTTTTTTAGGACCTAATTTCAATTCCAACCCCAATTTCGCTGCCAATTCTTTCAATTTGTTCCTAGTTAAAGTTATCATGTCACTCAGGGAAACATTCAGCTTTCCCAAAAACTCTGCTGCAACCACTAATGCCATTACAATGTACCTTATTCTACAAGAGACCTGGTTCTTTTATTTCTTTGTAATTGGTGTTAGATTTAGATCCCAACAATCAGGTTTCCAATTGCTAGGATCTCAGATGTGAGAGCAATTAAATATGATGCCAAACGCAAGACCCCAATTTAAATATGTTATCCCAGAAATGAGTAATTAATATTATTTCAAATGCAAGCCCTCCAAATTAGTTTGATTCTGATCCCAGACTCGAGCCGCTTAATAAAAATGATTCAACCACAAGCGAGCCCCCAATTAATGTTATGACTGACAACTCAAGTCAAAACCCCCAATCAAAATATATGATTCTGATTGCAGTGGGAGCAACGCACTGTCAAATCAGTCCCGTCACTCCACAGATCACCTAACATATCACTTTAAACTTTCCAAATGAAAGAAAACCACAGCCGAACTGAATCATCTCAAATGAGGCTAACCAAACCAGATGTCTTTAGATCAACAAATTAACTGTTTAGTTAGAAAAACTAAATTCTTAAACACGGCTAAGATAAAAACAACATTTAAAATAGAAAAATTTGTGTCCTTGCAGATTTATGCTCTTGCCGAAGTGGAATCTTCCAATGTGGAACAGTCCAAGATTGCTTGAAGTCCTCACAGCTGTCCAATGGGGAAAAGAAAATGTCCAACATCCGAAACTGCGGCTTCTCTTTCATCCAGCGATGACCTCAGCCGATCAACAATTCACAAACATTTCAATGAATCAATTTGGCTTTGAAATTTTGAGGGGTGAAAAAGTGGTCAGTCTGAAATTTACTTTCCTTCAGTTTTAAATTATCAGAGAACTCTGTTAGGTTCATGCTAGTCCAGCTGTCTGTCTGTGTCAAAAGCTAGTTTTTAGCTAGTTTTCAGAAGCAATTGGCAACATTGTATCTTTGTCCTTGTTCTCTGTATCCTACAGCAACCAGAATGCACTCTTTGAATCACTGTCCCTGGAGCTTGCTGCCTTCAAGCAGCACTGATCCTTTTACAGCCTTAAAGCCACACTGCATACTTCCCGGAAGTACTGCCCATCGCGTCTGTGCTGGCCGAAATCGATCCACCTATTCTAATCCTACCTGCCAGCATTTAGTCCATATCCCTGCAGCTTACGGCACTTGAGGTGCATATCCAGACTCCTTTTGAATGAGTTGAGGCTCACTGCCTCAACTACCCTTTCAGGCAGTGAGTTCCAGACCATCACCACCTTCTGAGTGAAAAAGATTTTCCTCATCTCCCCTCTAATTTTTCTACCAATCACTTTAAATCTATGCCCCCTCGTCACTGACTTCTCTGCTAAGGTGAATAGACCCTTCACCTCCACTCTGTCCAGGCCCCTCAAAATGTTGTACATTTCAATCAGATCTCTCCTCAGCCTTTTCTGTTCCAAGGAGAACAACCCCAGCCTATCCAATCTTTCCTCATAGCTGCATTTTTCAAGTCCTGGCAACATCCTCGTAAATCTCCTCTGTACCCTCTCTAGTGCAATTACATCCTTATTGCAATCCACGAGCCAGAAAGTGGGGTGTAGTATACCTGGATTGCCAAAAGGCATTCAATGAGGTGCCGCACAAAAGCTTAATAGGCAAGATAAAGGCTCATGGAGTTGAGGGTAATATATTAGCATAGATAGATGATTGGTTGACAGACAGGAAGCAGCAAGCAGGCATAAATGGGGTATTTTCAAGTTGGTAGGCAGTAAATAGTGGAGTACCACAAGGATCAGTGCTGGGGCCTCAGGTATTTACAATCTATACTAATGACTTAAATGAAGAGACAGTGTAATTTATCAAGGTTTGCTGATGATACAAAGGTGGAAAGGTAAGCTGTGGGGAGGACACAGAGAGGCTGCAAAATGATACACACAGGTTTTTATGAGTGGGCAACAAGATGGCAGGAGTATAATGTAAAGAAGTGTGAAGTTATTCACTTTGGTCATAAAAATAGAAAAGGAGAATATTTTTTTAAAAAGTGTGCAACTTGTAAGTGTTGATGTTCAAAGAGACTTGGGTGTGCTTGTACAAGGAAGTTAACATGCAGGTGCTGCAGGCAATTAGGAAGGCAAAGGGCATGTTGGCCTTTATTGCAAGGGGATTGGAGTACAGTAATAAGTAAGCATTGCTACAACTGGGCAGGGTTTTGGTGAGAGCACATCTGAAATACTGTGAGAAAGGATATACTTGCATTGGAGGCAGTGCAGTGAAGTCCACTAGATTAGTCTCTGGGATGAGATGGTTGTATATGATGAGAGACTAAGTAAATTGGGCGAGTATTCTATGGAATTTAGAAGAATGAGAGATGATCTCATTGAAACATATAGATTCTAAAGTGGCTGGATAGGATAGACACAGAGATTATTTCCGCTGGTTGGGGAATCTAAAACATGGGGGCACAGTCTCAGGATAAGGGGCCGATCATTTAGGACTGATGACGAGAAATAACTTCACTCAAAAGGTTGTGCATCTTGGAATTCTCTTCCCCAGAGGGTTGTGGATGCTGCATTGTTGAATACATTTAAGGCTGGGATAGACAGTTTTTGGTCTCTCAGGGAATCAAGGGGTATGGCGAGCAGGCGGGAAAGTGGAGTTGAATCCTAAGATCGGCCATGATTGTTTTGAATGGCGGAGCAGGCTCGATGGGCCATATGGTCTACTTTTTCGTGTCCTTGTGTCCTTCTGACTTAACACTCACTGCCCTCTGGCTTCCTGTCAGTACGCATGAGTAGGGAAATTGCTGGCTGCAAGCACATCAACATAAGCTGTTCTTGGTCCACTTCCCCAAGTGCATGCCGATACATTAATAAGACCTCAGGTGGTATCACTGTCATCTTTAACTTCTCTGTCATGCACTACCACGCTTCCTCCCTTGAATGGATGGATTGTGTCTCGAGTGTGGGATTGTTTGTTCAGCAGCTCTGTCACTACAATTAAACCTGCTCACTACTCTCCTGCTGTGTCCCAAACCTTGCATGTGATGCAGGTAATTACTGCAACAAGTTACTTATGTTAAGCACTAATAGATGATGGACATGATACTTGTGATCCAATGCAACATGTATGTATGAATCGAATGTGTGCAAATGATAATTCGACCTCAATTATATTTTGTTTCAGGTACCTCTCAATGAAATATGAGGCCACACTTAATTTGACCTACAGTGGGAGGAAGAACAAGCTGTGTGTCACATCACACCACCTTATATACGCGCGCCACATACTGAAGAAGGAATTCCTTCCATTTTACCCCAGAAGGCAGCTTCTCAGTCTTAAAGAGATGACTCTTGGAGGAGCTGACCAAGATCCAACCTAAAACTGTACTATGTCAATTGTTTGTCGAGTCCAGTGTCATAAGATTCTTTCCATGTCATGTTTTTGTTTCGTAAATCCTGCATCAGTAAAATACCTGCCATTGTGTGTTTTGTGAATCCTGTACCAACACAATCTTTGACTTGCAACCTGTGTTGCCTTGCAGTTTGTCATAGGTGCAATGATGATTAAGTTTGCAGATCATGGGGTGAATGTTCAGCTGCAAGCCACAGACAGTGGTGGACCACACCACCATAACACAGGCCTAGACACCTCGAATAAGATTTTGCCGAGGTGATGGAGGTCCAGTCATCGGGATAGTTTTTGTGTGGCTGACGCACTCGGGTGGGAAATGGGACTTCCCCTGTGATATTGCCAAAAGGAGGCAATTAAGAGCTATCAGACGGGGGAAGTGGCCAATTAAGGAAGGCAGAAGGGCCTTTCATGCTGCTGGCCCAATCAGAGGGCCAACAGCTCTGCAGCCTCAAGCAGTGCCACTGAGAGAGGTAGCTGCAGCTAAGGCAGCAAGGAGAACGTGAGGGCACTTCCATTTTGAAGTACCCTAGGATGGGTAAGCAATCAATAAATTTTTACATGGGATAAGGAGGACGGGCCCAGAGAACAGAGGGGAAACCCCTCCAGCAGCAGCGTTGGGGCCATGGGGCATTTTTTCCTGCTGGTGGCCCCCTTCCTGCACCATGAAGCCTCAGGCTCTGATGGCACCCTGAAAAGCCACTGGGAGGCAGCCTCTAAGCAGCTAGTGGCCTCCCCACACAGCAGTAGGCCACTCCACGACTAACAATTTGCCAGCGGCCCAGGAAAATCACTCTAAATGGGCCATTAATCATTCAAATTGGCTAACCACCTGTGTTCAGTGGGCAGCAGAGCTGCAGCCATTCCTGCTGTTGGGAAACTTCCCTGGCGGCAGTACTGCACGGGGAGCCATCCTGGCATTTTACTGGCCCCCGTCTCAATTCCCGCCACCCAGGGGCTGGTAAAATTCCACCCCTCATCTCTATTTCCCTCCTTTTAAATTCCTGCCCTGGAAATATGGGATGTATCAGTTGAGAGCTGCTGGGACTGCCCAAGCAGAAAATACATCTGTCCTTAATGTCCCTGAAAGTGCTAGTTATTGGTTACTTTCCTACCTCTCATCACATATCTGTTCAATACCTGCTCTGAGTTCACATACTGGCAGTTACTGATTCCAATCACTCTTTTTTTATTCATTCATGGGAAATGGACATCGCTGGCTAGGCCAGCATTTATTGCCCATCCCTAATTACCCTTGAAAAGGTGGTGGTGAACTGCCTTCTTGAACCGCTGCAGTCCATGTGGGGTAGGGACACCCACAGTGCTGTTAGGGAGTTCTAAGATTTTTAACCAGCGACAGTGAAAGAACGGCGATATAGTTCCAAGCCAGGATGGCGTGTGGCTTGGAGGGGAACTTGCAGGTGGTGGTGTTCACAACCATTTGCTGCCCTTGTCCTTCTAGGTGGTAGAGGTCACGGGTTTGGAAGGTGCTGTTTAAGGAGCCTTGGTGCGTTGCTGTAGTGCATCTTGTAGCTGCCACTGTGTGTCAGTGGTGGAGGGAGTGAATGTTTGTGAATGGGGTGCCACTCAAGGGGGCTGCTTTGTCCCGGATGGTGTCGAGCTTCTTGAGTGTTGTTGGAGTTGCACCCATCCAGGCAAGTGGAGGGTATTCCATCACACTCCTGACTTGTGCCTTGTAGATGGTGGACAGCTTGGGAGTCTGGAGGTGAGTTACTCGCCGCAGGATTCAAAAGCAACGTAATTTCAGATTTTTAGCATCTGCAGAAAGTGCAAGAAACACTCAGCAAATCAGGTACCTTTTATGGGAAGAAAAACAGAGTTAACATTTCAAGTTTGGATCAAAGGTCATCAACTTGAAACATCAGGTGAAATTTTCTCAACCTAGCCCCTGCCAAACTGGTGGAAGCAATAGTGCATCGGAAACCCGTTGAACTCTGTAGCGGGCTTTGCCATAGCTCTTTAATTGAGCCACAGAATTAGCATCCTGCTTCCAGGTTCCCTGACCAATCAGGGAGGGTGGTCGGGTGGGATCTGTCAAAGGAAAGATTTCTCATTTAAGGGATCATGACATGGGTTACAATGGCTCACCTGCACACACACATCCCTTGGTGACGCACTAGCTGAGTTAACCAACTACTATGCGATTAAACATCTGCAGGCCAACCTTGAAAAGACACAAAGAACAAAGAACAGTACAGCACAGGAACAGGCCATTCGGCCCTCCAAGCCTGCGCCGATCTTGATGCCTGCCTAAACTAACACCTTCTGCACTTCCGGGGCCCATATCCCTCTATTCCCTTCCTATTCAGATATTTGTCAAGATGTCTCTTAAACGTCGCTATCGTATCTGCTTCCACCACCTCCCCTGGCAGCAAGTTCCAGGCAGTCACCACCCTCTGTGTAAAAAACTTGCCTCGCACATCCCCTCTAAACTTTGCCCCTCGCACCTTAAACCTGTGTCCCCTAGTAACTGACTCTTCCACCCTGGGAAAAAGCTTCTGACTATCCACTCTTAGGAATAGAGATGCACAGTGAGAACTTGACATTTGTTGGTATGGGAAAACACTGGCACACAACTTTAAATCAACATACCTTGGAGCAATTTTAGACCGCACACTAAGCCTTAAAGATCATGTCATCAAAGTAAAGGCGAAGGTGGCAGCCTCTTAAGGAAGCTGGCCAACTCTAAATGAGGAACTAACTTAAGAACAATACGAACAGCTAGCCTTACTACTCAGCAGCCGAATATGCCTGCCCAGTCTGGAAATGCTCACCCCATGCCAAGAAGTTGGATCCCATCCTCAAAGCAGCTTGCAGAATTACAGACAGGTGATAGATGATTGGGATGGTTCCCACTTTTCCACCTTTTGACTGACCGAAGACTGCGTTCTTTGTAAGGTTTTTTTTAGCCCCAACGCTTTAATTATCAAGAACAGACAAATGACAGGTTTTCTTGTAAGTTTAAAAAGAAAGATAAATGTTTGTTATACAACACCTGAAATATATGTAACAAGACCCATTCTCACACTCAACACAGATACACACACACTCAAGAAAATTTAGATTATTAAGATAACATGCATTAGGTCTGATGATTTGTAAAGAGTTCTCTGTTATACTTATTTTTGCCAGGGTGAAGACTTGAAAAGGTGCAGGCCTGTAATCTTTTCCCTTGTTCACTGAAGAAAGACTTGGGAGGTTCAAGAAGACAGATGTGCTGTTGCAGACTGCTCTTGTTATATTTCAGGTGAAGTCCTGGTATGATTTTTCAGGTTGGGAGTTCAATGCCAACTTCACTCTCTGCCTACATGTAGTTTAAAGAATAAATGTATCTTAAGCAGGGTCCGTCCTCTTCGCTGGAATAGATGGAACCCTCAATTTTGAACAAATAACTGAATTAACCAACACTGATTCTGCTCTGATTGTTCCAGATCATGCTGCCACAATCCTTTCTCCTGATTGGTCAGTTTGAATCTGGGCCGCTTTGGCACACCTCAAGTCTGTTTGGGTTTTTTCATAAGTTCATTATATAGTTCATAACTTCTCTTTGCATGAGTGTGACAGCAGAGCTATTATGGCTGCCTGAAACAAACTAAAGTGGATGATCTGTACCTGCTTGCTGGTATTGCTCCACTGCCATAAGATGGCAAGTTACATCCAGGGTAGAACAGACAAAGAAGACCAGTGATCCTTGTTACCCTCTCTTCCAGAGCCAGCAACAATGAGGCTCAAGTCAAAGGGAAGCTTCTTACATACTGTCTAGCCCCCAGACTGTAACCCACCACAGCTACTGCCTTGGTGATATGTCAACAAATCTACCGATGAAGGCGCCAATGAAACATGGCTTACTTGGCTGTGGCTCAATCGCCTCAGACTGGTGTTGGCCACTGAGAAACGCTTCTGAGATGTGGTGATACTGCAAAATGAATTCTGTCGTTCTGACTTCGGAGAGGCATCCCAAATGATGAAACATCTTCTAGAATGCTCTCTACTACAGATCTGAAGGTCTTCAACTTCCGAGCCAGAGCTTGCATGGAACAGTGGTAAGGGAAGGTGTAGTGACATGACAAGAAGACCTGTACATGGATTTTAGAGGCTGTAATGGTCACAGGAATGGACACGAGACCTAGGAAGGCTGCTCCCCAGGTTTCTCACTCTTAACTTGGAGATCTTGCTGTAGGATCTGATGGACTCCAGTGAGTTGAACTTTCCCAAGGATGGGAGGAAAAGGACAACCCCTCCAAGCAAGCAAGCGTGGAAGTGACTGAGGAAGTCAGTAGCAGAAGTGTGGTCCCTCCAATGTGGAGACATGGCACCAAGGAGAGCCAGGACCTCAGGAGGGTGGGAATGAAAAGTGGCACAACACATTCAGGTGCCAAGCCCCAGAGTCTGATTTCCCCAACATTTCCCTGCACAGCACTCCTCAGAATAACACACCTTGCAGGTGCAGTCTTCCTCTCTCTCCAGGCACCTCACAACTCAATTTGAGCAGCCAACACTCACACTCACCCTCATCCTAGTACCCTAGGAACATAGGAGCAGGAGTAGGCCATTCAACCCTTTGAGCCTGCTCCGCCATTCTAGATCCTGGCTGATCATCTACCTCAATGCCATATTTCTACACTATCCCCATATCCCTTGATGTCATTAACAACTAGAAATCTATCGATCTCTGTCTTGAACTTACTCAGTGACTGAGCTTCCACTACCCTCTGGGACAGAGAATTCCAAAGATTCACCATCCTCTTAATGAAGAAGTTCCTCCTCATCTCAGCCGTAAATGGCTTGCCCTTTATTCTGAGATTGTGTCCCCTGGTTCTAGACCCCACAGCCATGGGAAACATCCTTTCTGCATCTACCCTGTATATCCCTTTAAGAATTTTGTAAGTTTCTATGAGATCACCTCTCATTCTTCTAAATTCCATAGAATGCAGGCCCAGTCTCCTCAATCTCTCCTCATAGGACAATCCCACCATCCTCAGAATCAGCCTAGTGAACCTCTGCTGCACTCCCTTTATGGCAAGTATAACCTTCCTCAGGCAAGGGGACCAGAACTGCACACAATATTCCAGGTGCGACCTCACAAATGCTCTATACAACTGAAGCAAGACTTCTTTTCCCCTGTACTCAAATCCTCTTGTGATAAAGGCTAACATACTGTTTGCCTTCCTAATTGCTTGCTGCACCTGCATGCTAGCTTTCAGTGACTTATGAACAAGGACACCCAGGTCCTTCTGGACATCAACACTTTCCAAACTCTCACCATTTAAGAAATACACTGAAATTCTGTTCCTCCGACCAAAGTGGATAACCTCACACTTATTTACATTATATTCCATCAGCCTTGTTCTTGCCCACTCATTCAAACTGTCCAAAACCCCTTGAAGCCTCTTTGCATCCTCCTCACAACTCACATTCGCACCATATTTTGTGACATCCACAAACTTGGAAATATTACAAGTGGTCCCCACTTCAAATCATTGATATAGATTGTGAACAGCTGGAGCCCAAGCACTGATCCTTGCGGTAACCCACTGGTCACAGTCTGAGAATGACCCATTTATTCCTACTCTCTGTTTTCTGCTTGTTACCCAATTCTCAATCCATGCTAGTATTTTACCCCTAATCCCATGCGCTTTAATTTTGCTTAGTAACCTCCTATGTGGGACTTCATTAAAAGCCTTCTGAAAGTCCAAATACACCACATCCACTGGTTCCCCCTTATCCATTCTGCTAGTAACATCCTCAAAAAACTCTAACAAGTTTGTCAAACATGATTTCCCCTCATAAATCGATGTTGACTCTGCCCAATCAGATCACTATTTTCCAAGTGTCCAGCAATCACATCCTTCACAATAGATTCTAATATTTTCCCTACTACCGACATCAGGCTAGACTACATCTGTAGTTCCCCATTTTCTCTCTCCCTCCTTTCTTAAACAGTGGGGTTATATTTGCAATCTTCCAATCTGCAGGCACCATTGTAGAATTTATAGAATTTTGAAAGATGATCACCAATGCTTCCACTATCTCTGTAGCCATCTCTTTCAATACTCTAGGGTGAAGATCATCGGGTCCTGGAGACTTGTCAACTTTCGGTCCCATTAATTTCTCCAATACTATCTTTTTATTAATCCTAATTTCTTTCAGTTCTTCATTCTCATTCTTCATTCCCTTAGCTCTCAAGAATTTCAGGGAGACTTCTTGTATCTTCCTCCGTGAAGACAGACACAAAGTAATTATTTAGCTTCTCTGCCATTTCTCTATTTTTCATTATAAATTCTCCTGTCTCTGTCTGTAATGGACCCACATTTGTCTTTGGCAATTTTTTTCCTTTTTATATACCAATGGAAGCTTTTACAATCCGTATTTACATTTCTTGCCAGCTTACATTCATATTCTATATCCTCTTTTGTCATCAGGAGTGGCGCAGTGGTTAGCATCTGAGCCTCACAGCTCCAGCGACCTGGGTTCAGTTCTGGGTGCTGCCTGTGTGGAGTTTGCGCATTCTTCCTGTGACTGTGTGGGTTTCTGCCAGGTGCTCTGGTTTCCTCCCACAGCCAAAGACTTGCAGGTTGATAGGTAAATTGGCCATTGTAAATTGCCCCTAGTGTAGGTAGATGGTAGGAGAATTGTGGGGATCTGATAGGGAATATGGGATTAATGTAGGATTAGTATAAATGGGTGGTTAATGGACAGCACAGACTGGGTGGGCTGAAGGGCCTGTTTCAGTGCTGTATCTCTCTATCAATTTTTTGGTCCTCCTTTGCTTGATTCTAAAATTCTCCCAATCCTGTGGCTTATGACTTTTTTTGCAACTTTATAAGCCTCCCTCTTTGATCTAATACTATTTTAAACTTCCTTTGTTAGCCACAGCTGACTCGCTTTCCCTATTGAGTTCTTTTGCCTTAAAGGAATGTACATCTTTTTGAAAACCATGCACTAATTCTTTAAATACTAGCCATTGCTTATACACCATCAAACTTGATAATGTATTTTGCCAGTCCACCATGGCCAACTTGTTCCTCATACCTTCATAATGCCTTTGCTTAGATTTAAGACCCTAGTTTCGGATTGAACTACATGTTTTTCAAACTTGTAGGGGAGATGGCAGCGTAGTGGTAGTGTCACTGAGCTAGTAATCCAGAGACCCAGGCTAATTCCCTGGGGACATGGGTTCAAATCCAACCACAGCAGCTGGTGGAATTTAAATCTGGAGTTGGAAACTAGTCTCTTATAGGGTGGCAGAGTGGTGCAGTGGTTAGCACCACAGCCTCACAGCTCCAGTGACCCGGGTTCAGTTCTGGGTACTGCCTGTGCAGAGTTTGCAAGTTCTCCCTGTGACTGTGTGGGTTTCCACTGGGTGCTCTGGTTTCCTTCTGCAGCCAAAGACTTGAGGGTTGATAGGTAAATTGGCCATTATAAATTGCCCCTAGTGGTGGTAGGAGAATGGTGGGGATGTGGTAGGGAATTTGGGATTAATATAGGATTAGTATAAATGGGTGGTTGTTGGTTAGCACAGACTCGGTGGGCTGAAGGGCCTGTTTCAGTGCTGTATCTCTCTATGACTCTATTAATGGAAAATTCTATCATACTATGGTCACTTTTCCCTAAAGGTTCTTTTACTACCAGATTATTAATTAGCCCTTTCTCATTGCATAATACTAGATCCAAAATAGCCTATTTCCTGGTTGATTCCTCAACATATTGCTCCAGAAAACCATCGTGGACACATTCCAGGAATTCTTCTTCCACACAACTGTGCTCAGTAGATTTACCCAGTCGATATGTAGATTGAAGTCATCCATGATTACTGCATTGCCCTTGCTACATGCACTTCCAATTTCCTGATTTATACCATGCCCTACATTACCACTACTGCTTGGTGGCCTGCAAACCATTCCTACCAATAATTGTTGCCCCTTGCTGTTTCTTAGCTCCTTAGTGCCCTCTTTCACCCATGCATCCACTCACCCTCCACAAATGTTGTCCTTCCCTACTATTGACACAAGCCATGGCTAACATTTCTAACTCTGCTTTCTCTCCTTGCAGAAGAGAGCACACAACCTGGGGGAGAGGTAGAGACCCACGGGTGGTCCTCCAGTGACAGGTATCTTAATGACCACTGGCAATGGTTGTCCACGTAGCCCACTGGGAAGGAAGTCTTGCTTCAGGAGGTTGCAGATGTCAGCAATGATCTGCCATGAAAACCTAAGCCTCCTGAGGCATTGTTGCTCACACATATTGAAAGAGCTAATCCTCTGACTGTAGACCTTCTGTTGGGGGTCTCACCTCCTTGGAGCTGGATCTGTGTCTGTCCTCTCTGCACTGTGGAGTGGCATGTGGCTGAGGAGAAGGCAGTTTGTGCTGCTGTTGGGGTTGCTCCTGCTGCTGCTGTTGGTGTTTCTGCTCCTCTTGCTCTTTGTCAGAAGTGTAAGCTGGAGGTGCATAAGCTGCTGCCATGCCGTGGTGAAGGCTGGCAGCAGGGAAGTGCAGCCGAAGGTGAGTGAAGTGCAAGACAGTGAAGTGACTTCCAAGAAGTTGGCAATCACCTACCATGCACTGAAAGCGTGCACTGAGAAGGAATGCTGTGAGCAGCAGCCTCTCACCTAGGCAGGGCTGGAGTTCTTCAGTTTCACTGATAAAAGGCTTTCCAGCCTGTCAGTTACAGTGAAGAAGCACCCCATCCTGTGCAGTCCCCTGGGTAACCCCTGGTGAGTTCCACACAGCTCAGGAAATTGGTCTGCTGCCTGGTTGAAGGCAGAATTCTTGGTTAAAACATAACTTAACTGCCTATTAGAATATTTAAATAACTTACCCGACAGCTGCATGGGCATTCCCCGCTCAGCTTCAAAACCACCCGGGTGAAACCCGCAAGAGGGCAGGATCTGACTGAAGTCACTTTTAGGGGATTTAAATTCCTACATGCACCCAAACCCACCTCTCTTACTTGTGAAAATTCCCTCCATTAAGTTTTCTTCTCTCTTCAAAGATGTTGCCTGGTACAAACAGGTAGATGCCACTGTTATGACTGCACTGGAACAGCTTGGCTAGGGGAGCAGCAGGCTCTAATGCATGTGAATTTCTCCTGGGATATTGTCACAGCCCAGGCTTCTGCTGCATTTAGTGCACTGGGCCGCTTTCCCATTGCATATGGAGTGAACGAGTGGAAATAATCTTTCACTAGTTTAAAAATAGGGAGAAAGATAAACATGACAACTACAGGCCAGTGCTGTACTGTCAGTGCTGAGGAAACTTTTACAGACAATAATCCAGGGCAAAATTAATTGGCATTTGGCAAAGTATGGGTGAATAAATGAAATTCAGCATGGATTTGTTAAAGGCAAATTGTATTTAACTAAATTGATTGAGTTCTTTGACGCAGTAATGGAGAGGATTGATGAGATTAGTGCGGTTCATGTGTATATGGACTTTCAAAAGGCATTTGATTAGATACCACAAATAGACTTGTTAGCAAAATTGAAGCCCATGGGATTAAATAGGCAGTGGCTGTAGATACAAAATTGGCTAAGGGACATAAAGTGGAGAGTACTGGTGAAGTTGTTTTTCACATTGGAGGGAAGTATAGAGTGGTGTCCCTTAGAGTTTGGTATTAATCCACTGTTCTTTTTGATATAAATAACCTGGATTTGGTTATACATGATATAATTTCAAAATTTGCAGATTACTCACATTATGAATGCTGGACCTTGTAACATGATTATGTGTTAAACATTGTGAATTTTAAAAGTTCAATTTGGAGTCTAGAAGGTCAGCTGACCTCACCTCCACTCTGCAAAAGGTTACCTGTACAATAGAGAACACAGATCAAAGACTGTCTTCTGAAAATAGATACTACAGCACTAACAGCTGAAGAACAATGGGTTTTACCCCCACCCGAGACCTTTAGGTCATAAATCAAGGAGTCAGTAATTGAGAAATTGCAAATGAGCCAGGCAGCTGTTAACACCTGGGGCCAATGCAAAGGCCAAGTGGATTTGTTAACCCAGGCTTACGGTCCCTGCATTTTGGAGCAGAACAATAAACTATTGACTTCTAAGACCAGATAAATTGAACAGACTTTCTAGAGAAAAACAGGCTGTAAGAGAAGGAATCAACACTTATGGCCTCAAGATAGGCAGTAAGAAGGGACCCATCAGCCTCAAGGCTAGCTGTAACAGAAGACACCCAACAGTGGCAGCTGGAGAGAAAACACCTGCTTTTTGAAGATATAAAGTGAAAGGCTGTGAAGACTTGAACCTGTTTTGAGAGTTGAAGCTTTTGGAGGAGTGAAGGACTCCATGGGATCACAGGAAATCACATTATCATGGATGTACAAGTTGAAAGTACTCGGAGAAGTAAGCAAAGAGAATACTGATTTTTGAAAAGTCTAGGAAATCCAACCCATTGCAACTGGGAGGAGTTTGGGGCTTGTAACCAATAAGGATTTCGTCATCAAAACGGACTCTGTAATTTATAAGTGTGGTATGAGGTTTTCAAGTGCTTGAATAAGAAAATACCTTTTTTTGTAATTGGGGGTATCAGCTACTTAAAAAGTATTCTTTAGTCAATCTGGAATTTCTTTTAGTTTAGTTGTTATAATAAATGTCTTAAAACGTGAAAGCTTGTGTAATTTATTAATTTGGTCTGGGGATTCATATCTCGCATTTTTCACGTTAACAACCTCTTAGGTCATAACATTCAAAACACAGGAATGTAGTAAACAACGAGGAGCAGAAAATACTTCAGGAGGACGGACTGGTGAAATGGCAAGATATATGGCAGATGAAACTGAACACAGAAGTGTAAAATGATTTGTTTTGGTAGGAAGAATAAGGAGAGGCAATATAAACTGAATGGTACAATTTAAAAGGCGTCCAAGAAATTAGAGACCTCGGAGTCCCCAAGCCTTTGAAGGTGGCAGGGCAAGTTGAGAAGGCTGTTAAAAAGCATACAGGATCTTGGCTTTATTAATAGAGGCAAGGACTATAAAAGAATGGAATTTATGCCAAACTGGTTAGGCCTCAACTGGAGTATTGTGTTCAATTCTTGGCACCACTCTTTAGGAAGGATGTCAAGTCCACAGAGAGGATGCAGAGGAGATTTACTAGGATTGTACAAGGGATAGAAGACCTTAGTTGCATGGAGATATTTTAGAAACTGGTGTTGTTTTCCTTACGGCCGAAAACATTATGGGGAGATTTGCTATAGGTGCTCAGTACTTTGAAGGCTTTTGATGGAGTAAATAAGGAGAAACTGTTACCAGTGGCAGAAAGATTGCTAACAGATTTAAGATGACTAGCAAATGAATCAGAGCCAATATGTGGAAACATTCTTTTACGCAGTGAGTTGTGAATACACTGGAATACACTGTCTGAAAGTGTGCTGGAAGCAGATTCAATCATAACTTTCAAAGGGCAATTGAATAAATTGAAAAGGAAACATTTGCTAGGCTATGGGCAAAGAGCAGGGGAGTGAGATTCAATTGGATAGCTCTTGTAAAGAGCTGACAAAGGTATGATGGGGTAAATGATCGCCTTCTGTACTGTATCATTCTATGATTCTATTTGGTCTAACCAACGATCTATATATTGGAAGTAGAGGATTCTTGGATTTGTACTGAATGAGTCTATTAATACAGCCCAATAACATCAGGTTAGCTCCATCTTCTCTACATTGGTCATGAACCTTCAGTGATTTGGGCACACTAACACCTGGATCTTTTTTGCTCTCTAGCTCTTTCAGTTATATTCCCAAGTAGTGTAGTAGTTATGTTACTGGATTACGGAGATTTGAGTTTGAATCACAGATTGGACAGAGCATTTGGCTTTGACCTAGGCTCAGTTGACCCTACACCACCATCCTCAGTAACATCTGGGTACTTGTGCCAAAGTTGGTAAAGCCATCCCACAGAATCGTCTCTATCAGCCAACATCCAAGACTCCTCCAACACCAACCCGTGTTATGTCCTGTGTTACCGTTAGCACAGCAGCTGCTCGTATCATAACTCGCAACCCATTCCCCTCTGCTCACTGACCTACATTAGCTCCTGGTCTGGTATTGCCTGAATTTAAAAACTCCCAGCCTTGCTTTCAAATTCATATATGTCCTTGCCCCTCCAGCCCCTGAGATCTCTTTGCTCCTCCAATTTTGGCCTCTTGCGCATCCTCAATTTTAATCCCTCCACAATTGGCAGCTATGCCCTCAGCTGCCAAGGTTATAAACTCTGGAATTCCTTCCCTAAACCTCTCCACCTCACTCTCCTCCTTTAAGATGCTCCTTAGAACCTACCTCTTTGATTAAGCATTTGGCCATCTGTCCTAGCATCTCCTTATGTGGCTCGGTGTCAAATTTTCTTCCTGTGAAGCGTCATGGGGCTTTTTATTATGTTAAATATAAATGTGATAGATAAATGCAAGTTGCTGTCGACAGATTCGGCAGAGGTGGCGGCTCAGCGGTATACAATTAGGAAGAAGTGCCCATGGGCGTCCTTAACATTGAATCTGGACCCCATGAAATCTCATGACAGCAGGTCAAACATGGGCAAGGAAACCTGATCACCACCTCCTGCTCTCCATCAGCTGATGAATCAGTACTCCTCCATGTTGAACACCACTTAGAGGAAGCATTGAGGGTAGCAAGGGCACAGGATGTACTTCTCTTCACCAATTTACCTGTCACAGATGCATATGTCCATGATAATATTGGTTGGAATGACCACTGCACAGTCCTTGTGGAGATAAAGTTCCATCTTCACACTGAGGACACCTTCCACCATGTTGTGTGGCACTATCACCATGTTAAATGGGATAGATTCAAAAAAGATCTAGCAGCTGAAGTTGTTGTAGGTCAACAGGAGCAGCAGAATTGTATTCCACCACAATCTATAACCTCATGGCCAATACCAGCAAGCTGAGTGACCAACCCTGGTTTAATGAGGAGTATAGAAGATCATGTCATGAGCAGCACCAGATGAACTTGAAGATGATGTTACAACACAGGACTCAGTGTACGCTAAAGCATAGAAGCTTACAGCACAGAAGGAGGTCATTCAGCCATCACACTTTTGCTGGCTCTTTGAATAAGCTGCCCAATTCAGTTCCACACCCCAGCCTTTTTCACATAACCCTACAAATTAGTCCTCTTCAAGTACATGTCCAACTGTTTTGTGAAAGTTCCTATGAGGTCTGATTCCACCACCTTTACAGGTAATGCATTCCAGATCTTAAGAGCCCTCTAAGTGAAGAAATTTCTCTTCATTGCCACCCAGTTTATCAAACCTATCAGTTTTGAATGCCTCTATTAGGTTTACCTTTAACCTGCTCTGCTCTAAGGAGAACAATCTCAGTTTCTCTAATCTCTGCTTATAGCTGAATTCTCTCATTCCTTGTTTCATTCTGGTAAACCTGCTCTGTACCCTCTCCAGGGTGTCATGCTAATGAAGGGAACAGTGAGGAAGTATGAAATGAACTAGAAGAATTATGAAATAAAAGTTAATTGTTGAACTGAACCATGAGAAAATGGACATATTTGTAACAAAGACAAAATTCAGTGGAGGTTAGGTGACTCCTCCTGGACTGTAAATAAACAGATCTGGCTGTTGAAGACTAAGTCCATTATCCACATCTGAATTAGCTTTTGGGGAAACACATTGAAATGTAAAACAGCCCATTCTATGCAAACAACTCCTATCTTCAGGAATGGAGCTAACAAAGTCTGTTGTAGAGAGACTGACTCTGCAGGCAAGACTAAAATAATAAGTGTGAAGTAGCACCTATTCATCAGAATGGACCCCATTCCGACGTCATCATGGAACAATGGTTCCCAAATACGAACATACGAGTTAGGAGCCGGAGTAGGCCGTTTGTCCCTCTGAGCCTGCTCCACCATTTAATAAAATCATGGCTGATCCGATTGTGGCCTCAACTCCAATTTCCTGCCTAACCCCGATACCCTTTGACTCCCTTGTTCGTCAAGAATTTATTTACATCTGCCTTAAAAATAATCAATGACCCTGCCTCCACTGCTCTCTGGGGAAGAGAGTTCCAAAGAGTGAGAACCCTCTGAGAGAAAAAAATTCTCCTCATCACCATCTTAAATGGGCGACCCCTTATTTTTAAACTGTATCCCTTAGTTCTAGACTCTACCATAAGAAGAAACATCCTTTCAGCATCCACCCTGTTAAATCCCCTCAGGATTTTATATGTTTCAATCAGATCAGCTCTCATTCTTCTAAACTCCATGGATACAGACCCAAACTGTCCAACCTTTCTTCATAAAATAACCCTCCATCCCAGGTATCAGCTGAGTGAACCTTCTCTGAACTTCCTCTAATGCATTTATATCCTTTCTTAAATAAGGAGACCAAAACTGTACACAGCACTCCAGATGTGTTCTCCCCAGTACCCTATGCAACTGTAGCAAAACATCCCTTTTATATTCCATTCCCCTTGCAATAAATGACAACATTCAATTTGCCTTCCTAATCACTTGCTGTATCTGCATAAGAACCTTTTGTGATTCATGTAGCAGGACAACCAGATCTCTCTGTACCTCAGAGTGCTGCAAACTTTCTCCATTTAAATAATATGCTGCTTTACTATCCTTCCTGCCAAAGTGGATAAGTTCACATTTTCTAACATTATACTCCATTTGCCAAATTTTTGCCCACTCACTTAGCCTATCTACATCCCTTTGATGACTCCTTATGTCCTCTGCACAAATTACTTTCCGACCTATCTTTGTGTCATCAGCTTACGGTCCTTTCATCCAAGTCATTGATATCAATTGGAACATTGTATGAATTACCCCAGGGGAGAGAGCCCTTAGTTACCTGATTGACACCCCAACCTGACATGTTTCTACTTTAAAAGGTAACTCTCTAGAGAGAGAGGGGCAAAACAGTAGAACAGCCAGAGAAGGTCTTTTCCAGCCAGAACAGCTGTGAGACTGTTCCAGCTAAGCAGGAGCCCTGCTGACAACACCCTTTTTACTACTGCAGCAGAGAAATTGCAAGGTGACTTAGGAACTCCCCCACCTGCAAAAGTGAAGCAGGATTTCCACCCTTGATTTTGGATTAAGGTTTAACCACAAGGAGCCTATAACACTTCATCCTTTACAAGACAAAGATCTTTCAGGCGTGCACTGTTGAAAGACTTCCTCCCAAAACGCTTCTATAGGTTTTCTTAAAACAACAAACTCTCTTACCACAATTGGACTCTAACTGCATGCTACCACTCTACTCTCTATCTTTTCTTGTGTGTGTGTTTGTGAATGTGTGAGTGGGTGAGGTCGTGAAGATTTTCCAGTTATTGTGTAAAGTATTTTTTTTCTTTTTTAACCTACGAGAAAGCCTGTCTATTTATTTGACCCTTAAAACACTCAGGGACTAAAACAATATTTTTAAAAACATTCTCCGTGGTCAGTTGAGAGGTAAAAAGTGGAAGTCACCAACACCATCTCCCAATTGTCTGTAACAAGGGTCTTGACATCCTTCCTAATCTGTGATGCTCAGAATTGTACACAATACTACAGCTGAGGCATAACCATAGATTTACAAAAGTTTAGCATAATGTCCTTGCTTTTGTATTCAATGGCCCTAGTTACAAAGCCAAGTAATCCATACGCTTTCTTAACTACCTTGTCAACTTGCCCTGCCACCTTCAAAGATTTGTGAATATGCACCCCCAGATCCCTCTGTTCACATATAGCCTTAAAATAATACACTTTGAGATAATACTGCCTCTCCATGTTGTTTCTCCCAAAGTGCACCACTTATCTGCATTAAATTGCATCTGCCATGCAGCTGCCCTTTTTCACCAGTCTGCCTATGTCCTCCCGAAGTTTGTTACGATCCTGCTCACTAGTTACTCCATTGGCAACTTTTGTATCACCTGCAAACTTTGAAATTGTACTTTTCATACTGAAGTCCAGGTCATTTATGTATGGCAAAAGAGCAAAGGTCATAACACTGACCCCCTAGGGATCCTGACTGCATACTTCTCTTTAGTGAGAACAGCTGTTCACCACTGGTCTCTGCCTACAAACCCTCAGCTAATTTCGTATCCAAGTTACCACCATCCCTTTAATGCCATGTCTGATATTCCGAAGAACTCTGCCAAGAGGTACTTTTATCGAATGCCTCGTTCATCTACCTACTCTGTTTCATCAGTTAGTCAGACACGATCTGCTTTTAACAAATCTGTGGTAGTTGTCCCTTATTAACCCATGCTTCTCCAGGTGAGAATTAATTTTGTCCTTTTCAATGGTCTCCAGTAGTTTTCCCGCTACTGACATTAGACTGATTGGCCTATTGTTACCAGGTTTATCTCTCTCTCCTTTTTGAACAGTAACATTTACAATCCACCAGACCTCTGGCACCTCTCCAATGTTCAAGGAGGATTAAAGCTTGTGGGAGGATTGAAGCTTGTGGTCAGAGCTTAAGCTATCTCCATATTGGCTTCCCTCAGCAACTTAGGGTGCATACATGACTTGTGACTCAACAGTGGAAGGAGACAGAGCTAAGCGATTCCACAACCAATGGATCAGATCAAAGATCCGTAGTCCTGCCACATCCAATCGTGAATGGTACTGAACAATGAAAAACTAATGGGAGGAGGAGGCTCCTTGAGTATCCCATCCTCAACAATGGTGGAGCCCATCACATGAATGCAAAAGACAAGGCTGAAACATTGGCAACCATCTTCAGCCAGAAGTGCCGAGTAGATGATCCATCTCACCTATCTTCTGTGATCCACACTATCACAGATGCCAGTCATCAACCCAGTTGATTCACACCATGTGATATCAAGAAATGGGTGAGCATACTCAGCTCAAAGGCTATGGCACCCAGCAACATCCTGGCTATAGTGTTGAAGACCTGTGCTCTAGAACTAGCCGCACCTCTCGCCAAGCTGTTCTAGTACAGCTACTGGTGCCTACCTGAAACGGTAGAAAATTGCCCAGGTATGTTCTGTCCACAAAAAGCAGATTAAATTCAATATGGCCAATCAGCCTACTCTCAATCATCAGCAAAGTGCTGGAAGATTCCACCGACTGTGCTATCAAACAGTACTTACTTACCAAGAAACTGCTCAGTATAGTTCAGTTTGGCTTGTGCCAATGACCACTCTGCTCCAGTCCTCATTACCTTCCCTCCCCACTCCTCTCCCTCCTCTCCTCCCCACTCCCCTCCTTCCTCCCCACTCCCCTCCCTCCTCCCCACTCCCCTCCCTCACCCTTTTTTATTCATTTGGGGGATGTGGGCGTCGCTGGCCAGGCCAGCATTTAATGCCTATCACTAATTGCCCATGTGAAGGTGGTAGTGAACTGCCTTCTTGAACTGCTGCAGTCTCTCCCCCAACAACTCCCCTACCTGGTCTTCTCTTCCCCACTCCCTCCTCCCCTCCCTAACCCTCCTCCTCCTCCTCCCCCTCCCCACTTCCTCACCCACTCTTCCCCTCCTCCTCACCCACTCTTCCCCTCCTCCTCACCCACACTTCCCCTCCTCCACTTCCTCCCCGTCTTTTCCCCTTCAACCTCCTCCCATCCCTCTCAACCCCCTTTACTCTCCCTCACTCCTCCCCCTCCATCCTCTCCTCCCCTCCCTTCTGCCTCTTCCCTCCTGTCTTTCTCTTTCTTATCTCGCCCTTACCCTCTCTCTCTCTCCTCCCTTCCCCCTCCCCCTGGTACGTGGTGACGGCGTCACTTTGAGTGACGCGTGGTCGGGTGTGAAGGCGCGTGAAGGGAGTGGCGGGAGAGGCGCGAGCGGGCGGCACTGCCATGGCAGCGGGGGGAGACTGCGCTGAGGGGACGGAACAGGTCGCAGCCTGTGAGAGTGAGTGCCTGCTCCTTCCCCGTATCCGAGGGCTGATGAGTACCCAGTGGGCCTCACTGTGAAGCAAGAGTCAAAATCGGGTTGTAAGCAGTGCGTTGGCAAGGAATGAGTTGTCTCAATTTTTCAGAGCGGCGGCGATTACAATGCGTAGCATTTTTAAATCTACATTTGTGAGCCTCACTCCAGCTAAATGGGATATCTGCTGTCCAATATTTGTGCCAGAACAGGCAGCACGAGTGAATCACTCGTGTAACCTAATATGCACACTGTACATTGCCAGCAGCAACTGTGGTGTTACACGTGGAGGCTGCAAGGGTATGCCCCGTAACTGGGGACTGAGTAATTAACAATTTGTTGTATCTTCACAAATAGGGTTGCCATCTGAGGTTGGATGTTTTCCTGGAACTAAGCGCTTTTTAAATGTTGTGAGAGTTTCTGCTTCCACCACCCTTTCAAGCAGTGAGTTCCAAGCCCCAACCACGCTCTCGGTGAAAAGAATGTTTCCTCAGCTCCTGTCTAATCCCCTGCCAATTACTTGAAATCTGTGCCACTGGTTTTTGACCCCTCTGCTAAGGTAAACAGGTTGTTTCTATTTATCTAGGCCCCTCATAACTTTATACCCCCTCAGCCTTCTTTGGTCAAAGAAAAACAACCAGCCTATCCAATCTTTCCTCATAGTTAGAATTTTCCAGTCCTGGCAACATCTTTGTAAATCTCCTCTACGCTATCCCCTGTACAATCGCATCTTTCCTGTAATGTGACCAGAACTGTATGCAATACTCAAGCTGTGTTCTAACTAGTGTTGTATACAGTTCTAGCATAACCTCCCTGCTCTTATATTCTATGCCTTGGCCAATAAGGAAAGCACAGCTTATGCCTCTTCACCACCTTATCGACCTGTCCTGCTACCTTTAAGGATCTGTAGACATACACTCCAAGGTCCTTCTGTTCCTCCATCATACTCAGTATTCTCCCAGTTATTGTGTATTCCCTTGACTTAATGCACCCCACAAAATGCCTTACCTCACACTTCTCTGGATTGAATTCCATTTTCCACACTTTCTGCCCAACTGACTGGACCATCTACATTTTCCTGCAGTCTACTGCTTTTCTCCTCACTGTCAACCACACAGCCATTTTTTTGTAGATTCAATAGTAGCTTTCAAAAGGGAATTAGATAACTACTTGAAGGAGAAAAAAAGTAGAGATATGGGAAAAGAGAGGGGCAGGGGGACTAACTGGATAGCTCTTCGAAAGACCTGACATAGAATCGATGAGCCGAATGGCTTCCCTCTGTGCTGTACTATTCTACAATTCTATGAAAACAAAATCATAGAATCAACGAAACACCATCTACTCATTTTTGCAGCCATTTACTTTACAGACCACAAGCATTCACAGAATCATCGAATGATGCAGCACAGAAGGTGGCCATTTGGTCCATTGTACCTATGCCCGCTCTTTACTTAGTAGAGTTATCCAATTAGTTTAGTTTTAGTTTAGAGATACAGCACTGAATTAATCAGATCCCCTGTTGTTTCTCCAAAGTCCTGTAAAGTTTTTCCATTCAAGAATATTGGAATTTTCTTTTGAACGTTACTATTGAATCTGTTTCCACCCCCCTTTCAGACAGTGCATTCCAGATCATCATAACATGTTACCTCTGATTCTTTTTCCAATCCCCTAAATCTGTTTCCTCTAGGTTACTGATCTTTTTATCACTTGAAACATATTTTCCTTATTTATATCAAATACCATTCATGACTTTGAACACCTCAATCAAATCTCCTTTTGACCTTCCCTTCAGTCAGGAGAACAACTCGACCTTCTCCAGTCTCTCCATATACCTGACGTCCCTCATCCCTGGTCATAGAGTCATTTACAACATAGAAGAAGGCCATTCGGCCCATCACGTCCATGCTGGCACTCTGTGGAGTAATCCAGTCAGTTCCACTCCCCTGTTCGATTTCCATAGCCCTGCAAGTTGATTTCCTTCAAGTGCCCATCCAATTTCCTTTTGAAATCATTGTCTCCGCTTACACCAAGGGTAGCGAGTTCCAGGTCATTCCCATTTACTGTGTGAAAATGTTCTTCCTCACATTTCCCCTGCATCTCTTACCCAGAAATTTCAATCTGTGTCCCTGTCCTTGTACTATCAGTTAATGGGAACAATTTTTCCTTATCTAACTTATCTAAGCCTGTCATAACCTTGTACACCACTATCAAATCTCCCGCAATTTCTTTTGCTCCAGGGAGAACAACCTCACCTTCTCCAACCTAACCTTGTATCTAAAATCCCCCATCCCTGGAACCATTCTAGTAAATCTCTTCTGTACCTTCTCCAAGAACTTGACATCCTTCTTAAAGTGTGGTGCTCAGAATTGAACACAACACTCCAGCTTAGGCCTAACCAGTCAGTGTTTTATCAAAGTTTAGCATAACTTTCTTGGTTTTGTACTCTATTCCTTTTTTTTTTAAACAGCCTCCTGAACTTGTCCTGTCAGTTTCACAAATTTGTGGACATATGCTCTCGGGTCTCTCTGTTCCTGCGCCCCCTTGAAAGTTGTACCATTTAGCTCATGTTGCCTTTCCTCATTCTCCCTACCAAATGCATCATTTCATACTTCTCTCTGTTAAATTTCATCTGCCACGTGCCTGTCCATTTTATCAGTCTGCCTCTGTCCCGTAGAAAGCCGTTGCTATATTCCTCACTGTTTACTACATTTCTGAGTTTTGTATCTTCAGCAAACTTAGACCTGTATACCCAAATCCAGGTTATTAATATACATCAAAAATCCAGTGGTCCTAATGCTGACCTGTGGGGAACATCATTATAGTTCCTTCCAGTCTGAAAAATAACCGTTCACTACTACGTCCACCTTTTTGTCTCTTAACCAATTTTGTATCCATATTGTCACTGTTCCTTTAATCCCATATGCTTTAATTTTAGTAACAAGTCTATTATGTGGTACTTTGTCAAACGCCTTTTCAAAGTCCACATACACAACATCAACCACACTACCCTCTTCAACCCGCTCAGTTACTTCATCGAGTTAGGCAAACACCATTTGGCTTTAACAAATCCATGCTGACTTTCATTTGTTAGTCAGTACTTTCCCAAATGCCAAATATTTTTGTCCTGGATTATTCTGTCTGAAAATTTCCCCACCACTGATGTTAGGCTTTTGTTTTTAAACCAGGGGTATAACAAAGAACAAAGAGCAGTACAGCACAGGAACAGGCGATTCGGCCCTCCAAGCCTGCGCCGATCATGATGCCTGTCTAAACTAAAACCTTCTGCACTTCCGGGGTCCGTATCCCTCTATTCCCATCCTATTTATGTATTTGTCAAGATGCATCTTAACCGTCGCTATCGTACCTGCTTCCACCACCTTCCCCGGAAGCAAGTTCCAGGCACTCACCACCCTCTGTGTAAAAAATCTTGCCTCGCACATCCCCTCTAAACTTTGCCCCTCGCACCTTAAACCTATGTCCCCTAGTAACTGACTCTTCCACCCTGGGAAAAAGCTTCTGACTATCCACTCTGTCCATGTCACTCATAACTTTGTAAACCTCTATCAGGTCCCCCTCCACCTCCGTCGTTCCAGTGAAAACAATCCGAGTTTATCCAACCTCTCCTCATAGCTAATACCCTCCAGACCAGGCAACATCCTGGTAAACCTCTTCTGTACCCTCTCCAAAGCCTCCACATCTTTCTTGTAGTGTGGCGACCAGAATTGTACGCAATAATCCAAGTGTGGCCTAAGGTTCTGTACAGCTGCAGCATGACTTGCCAATTTCTATACTCTATGCCCCGATGAAGGCAAGCATGGATATAATTCTGGGTACTGAACTTTAGGAAGCATATGAAGGTGCAGAAGAGATTTATGAGAATTGTTTCAGGGATGTACTGCATTTATGAGGATAGATTGGAGAAGCTGCGGCTGTTCTCCTTAAAGAAAAGAAGTTTGACAGGAGACGAGATAGAGCTATTAAAAATCATGAGACATCGAGACAGAGTAGATGCCTGTAACATTTCCAGTCCTTCAGTTTTCTGGCACAGTCCCCACATCCAAGGAAAATTGTGGCTGGAGTGTTGTTAATTTTCACCGTTAATTCACGCACTAACCTAAGATGCATCCCATCCAGACCGGGTGACTTTTCTACTTAGAGGCCCCATCGTGTCTGCGCCGCCCAAAAAATCCAGCCGCCCAATCCATTTCCACCTTCCAGAACCTGGTCGTAGCCTTGCAGGTTACAGCCCTTCAGGTACATGTTCAGGTACCTTTTAAATGAGTTGAATGTTACTGCCTCCACCACCGTTCCTGGCAGTGAATTCCAAACATCGACCACCCTCTGGGTGATAAAGGTTTTCCTCATGTCCCCTCTAATCTTTCTACCAATCACCTTAAATCTGTGCCCCCTGGTAACTGACCTCTCTGCTAGGGGAAACAGGTCCTTCCTGTCTGTCTAGGCCCCTCATGATTTTGTACACCCCAATTAAGTCACCCCTCAGCCTCTTCTGTTCCAAGGAAATAAATCCTAGCCAATCCAATCTTTCCTCATAGCTGCAGCTTTCAAGCCCTGGCAACATTCTTGTAAATTCCCTCTGTACTCTCTCCAGAGCAATCATGTCCTTCTTGTAATGTGGTTACCGAACTGTACGCAATACTCCAGCTGTGGCCTAACCAGCGTTTTATACAGTTCCAGTATTACACCCCTGCTTTTGTATTCAATACCTCGGCCAATAAAGGAAAGCATTCCATATGACTTCTACCCCTCTCAATATTCTCCCGTTTATTGTGTATTCCCTCGCTTTGTTTGCCCTCCCCAAATGCATTACCTATGTAATGAATGAACGTCACAGAGAGCTTGCTATTCCAATTTAAAAGCACATGGTGATGACATACAAAGTGAGAAGATAATGGTTTACATATCACATAGGAACATAGGAGCAGGAGTAGGCCATTCAGTCCATTGAGCCTGCTCTGCCATTCAATACAATCATGGCTGATCATCCACTTCAATGCCTTTTTTCCACACTATCCCCCTATTCCTTTCTGTCATTGGTATTTAGAAATCTGTCAATCTCTGCTATAAACATACTCAATGACTGAGCTTCCACAGCCTCTGCGATAGAGAATTCCAAAGATTCACAACCCTCTAAGTAAAGACATTTCTCCTCATTTTGGTCCTAAGTGGCATCCCCCTTATTTTGAAATTGTGTCCCCTGGTTCTAGACTTCCTAACCAAGGGAGACATCTTACTTGCATCTACCCTGTCTATCCCTTTAAGTATTTTGCAGGTTTCAATGAGATCACCTCTCATTCTTTGAAACTCTAGAGAATACAGGCCCAGTTTCCCCAATCTCTCTTCATAGGACAGTCCTGCAATCCGGGGAACAAGTCTGGTGAACCTTCGTTACACTCCCTCTATGGCAATAATATCCTTCCTAAGGTAAGGGGACCAAAACTGCACACAGTACTCCAGGTGTGGTCTAATCAAGTTTCAATACAATTGAGGCAAGACTTCATTACTGCTGTACTCAAATTCTCTTGCGATAAAAGCTCACATACCATTAGCCTTCCGAATTGCTTGCTGTACCTGCATGTTAGATTTCAGTGACTTATTGACGAGGACACCCAGGTCCCTTTGTACATCTACATGTTCTAATCTCTTACCATTTAAGAAATACTTTGCAAATCTGTTCCTCCTACCAAAGTGGATAACCTCACATTTTTCCACATTATATTCCATCTACCATGTTCTTGCTCACTCACTGTCTGTCCAAATCCCCTTGAAGCCGCTTTGTACCTTCCTCACAACACACCTTCCCACCTAATTTTGTGTCATTCGTGAACTTGGAAATACTACATTTGGTCCCCACATCCAAATCTTTGGTATATATTGTGAACAGCTGGGGCCCAAGTACTGATCTTTGTGGTACCCCACTAGTCAGTCTGCCAATGCCTGATCTTTATAAGGCAGTGTCTGTCTTTATCTTATTAAAAGTTTTGGTGGAAACTTTATCCCATGATAATGAACACATTAATAACGTATTTTAACCATATAAGCTCATCACTGATTCAGCAAACTAGTTCTCACAATTTGTGCAAAATATTTTCTGAGAATTTATTTTATCCATTTTTCTCTCAGTTATTACAGATTCACAGAATCACAGAATAATACAGTGCAGAAGAGGCCGTTCGGCCCATCGAGTCTGCACCGATGCATTAAAGACACCTGACCTGTCTACCTAATCCCATTTGCAAGCATTTGGCCCATAGCCTTGAATGTTATGACGTGCCAAGTGCTCATCCAGGTACTTTTTAAAGGATGTGAGGCAACCTGCCTCTACCACCCTCCCAGGCAGTGCATTCCAGACCGTCACCACCCTCTGGGTAAAAAAGTTCTTCCTCAAATCCCACTTAAACCTCCTGCCCCTCACAAACTTGTGTCCCCTCGTAACTGACCCTTCAACTGAGGGGAACAGCTGCTCCCTATCCACCCTGTCCATGCCCCTCATAATCTTGTTCACCTCGATCAGGTCACCCCTCAGTCTTCTCTGCTCCAGCAAAAACAACCCAAGCCTATCCAACCTCTCTTCATAGCTTAAATGTTCCATCCCAGGCAACATCCTGGTGAATCGCCTCTGCACCCCCTCCAGTGCAATCACATCCTTCCTATAATGTGGCGACCAGAATTGCACACAGTACTGCAGCTGTGGCCTTACCAAAGTTCTGTACAACTCCAACATGACCTCCCTGCTTTTGTAATCTATGCCTCGATTGATAAAGGCAAGTGTCCAGTATGCCTTTTTCACCACCTTATTAACTTGCCCTTCTGCCTTCAGAGATCGATGGACAAACACGCCAAGGTCCCTTTGTTCCTCGGAACTTCCCAGTGTCAGGCCATTCATTGAATACATCCGTGTCACATTACTCCTTCCAAAGTATATCACCTCACACTTTTCAGGGTTAAATTCCATCTGCCACTTTTCTGCCCATTTGATCATCCCGTCTATATCTTCCTGTAGCCCAAGACACTCAACCTCACTGTGTCATCCGCGAACTTATTGTCCAAAATAAAGTCTTAAAGTTATAAAAATTACACATTTCACAACAATATACAGTGAAACGTGTTAAAATAAACCCCTGCAAAAATGGACACTTATTGATAATTTCAAATGGCTTACATGGTAATAGAGATAATTGACACCTTGAAATCATGGTCACTCTCAAATTAGAAATTATGGACAGCCTTTAGCGCACTTAAGTTTTTATTCGCTCGCGGGATGTGGGCATCACTGGCTAGGCCAGCATTTGTTGCCCATTCCTAATTGCCCTTGAGAAGGTGATGGTGAGCTATTTACAATATAAAACATGGGAAAGTACAAGTCAGCAGAGAGAGAAAGAAACGGCTTATGTGGAATGGAGATCCCTTAACCCAGTATTCATAGTGGCAGAGAACTTCTCTATATCTCTGATTGAATGTTTTCACTGCTCTTAACTTCACCACCCTCCCCCCTTCAAAATTTTCCTGGCATCTCCTAGGCACTCAAACCGTACAGCCTGCTCTGCCACCTCACCCTGCGCAGGCTGTTAATGTTATAGATCCCAGGATCAGAGGATCCCTCCCTTGATGCAAAAAGATTGGGATGCCAATGAACTAGGAAACCCAATGAACAGAAAATGAACGAATATCGCTTTATGCTGGCAGGGCTTCACTATTAGATATGGTGACGACAAATAAGAGAATGAATGCTGCAGGATATGTAGCAGTGTCCAGGCTATTTGGTTCATCCAGTTTACTATATTGTTATGAACTCTGGACCTTGTAACATGATTATGTCTTAGAAAATTGAGTCCAGAAGGTCAGCTGACCTCACCTCCACTCTGCAAAAGATTACCAGGACAACAGAGAACAAATATCAAAGACTGTCTTCTGAAAAGCAGCGATGATGACAGTACCAGCTTCTGAAGAACAATTGATTTCACCTTCCTAGACTTTTGGTTCATAAAACAACGAGTCAGGAATTGAGAAATTGCAAATGAACCAGGCAGGTGTTAACACCTGGGGAATGGAAATGCCAAGTGGCTTTGTGAACCCAGACTTATGATCTCTGTGTTTTGGAGCAGAACAATAAACTATTGACTTCTAAGTCCATATAAATTTAACAGACTTTCTGGAGGTAAACAGGCTATCAGCGAAGGAGTTAATGGTTGTGGCCTCAAGGCTGTCTGTAAGAAGGAAACCCATCAGGGCGTGGCCCCAATGGCAAGCAGTAAGAGAAGACACCTGGTGGTTGCAGCTGGAGAGAGGGGGAAAATGCCCGCTTTGTGAAGATATACAGAGAACGTCTGTGGAAACTGGAACCTGTTTTGAGAGTTGAAGCTTGCGGAGGAGTGAAGGACCCACAGGATTACCAGAAATCACATTGTCATGGATGTCCAGGGTGGAGGTGCTTGGAGAAGTGAACGAAGAGAATATTGATTATTGAAAAGTCTGGGGGATCCAACCCATTGCAACTAGGAGGAGTTTGGAACGTTTAACCACAAAGGATTTCATCATCAAAAAGGACTGTATAACATATAACTGTGGTGTGAGGTTTTCAAGTGTCTGAATAAGTAAAGACAAGACCTTTTTTTGTAATTTGGGATATCATCTACTTAGAAAGTGCTACTTAGTGAATTGGGGATTTCTTTTAGTTTAGTTGTTATAATAAAACACTTAAAACATGAAATCTTGTGTAATTCGTCAACATGGAAACATAGAAAATAGGAGCAGGAGTAGGCCATTCGGCCCTTGGAGCCTGCTCTGCCATTCATTATGATCATGGCTGATCATCCAGCTCAATAGCCTGTTCCGGCTTTCGTCCCATACCCTTTGATCCGTTTAGACCCAAGAGCTATATCTAACTCCTTCTTGAAAACATAAAATGTTTTGGCTTCAACTGCTTTCTGTGGTAGCTAATTCTCACCACTCTCTGGGTGAAGAAATTTCTCCTCATCTCAGTCCTGAAAAGCTTACCTCATATCCTTAGGCTGTGACCCCTGGTTCTTGACTCCCCCACCATCGGGAACATCCTTCCTGCATCTACCCTGTCAAGTCCTGTTAGGATTTTATAGGTTTCTATGAGATTTCCCCCTCACTCTTCTGAACTCCAGCGAATATAATCCGAACTGACTCAATCTCTCCTCATAAGTCAGTCCTGCCATCCCAGGAATCAGTCTGGTAAATCTTCGCTGCACTCCCTCTACAGCAAGAACATCCTTCCTCAGATAAGGAGACCAAAACGGAACACAATATTCCAGGTGTGGCCTCACCAAGGCCCTGTATAATTGCAGCAAGACATCCCTAATCCTGTACTCGAATCCTCTCGCTATGAAGGCCAACATACCATTTGCCTTTTTTACTGCCTGTTGCACCTGCATGTTTACCTTCAGCAACTGGTGTACAAAAACACCCAGGTCTCGCTGCATATTCCCCTCTCTCAATTTATAGTCGTTCAGATAATAATCTGCCTTCCCGTTTTTGCTACCAATGTGGATAACCTCACATTTATCCACATTATACTGCATCTGCCATGCATTAGCCCACTCCCACAACTTGTCCAAATCATCCTGAAGCCTCTCTGCATCCTCCTCACAACTCACCCTCCCACCCAGTTTTGTGTCATCTGCAAATTTGGATATATTACATTTAGTTCCCTCATCTAAAGCATTAATGTATATTGTGAATAGCTGGGGTCCGAGCACCGATCCCTGCGGTACCCCACTAGTCACTGCCTGCCATTCGGAAAAAGACCCATTTATCCCTACTCTTTGTTTCCTGTCCACCAGCCAATTTTCTATCCATCGCAATATATTACCCCCAATCCAATGCGCTTTAATTTTACATGCTAATCTCTTATGTGGGACTTTGTCGAAAGCCTTCTGAAAGTCCAAATAAACCACATCCACTGGCTCCCCCTCATCAACTCTACAGTTACATCCTCGAAGAATTCTGGTGGATTTGTCAAGCATGATTTCCCTTTCGTAAATCCATGCTGAGTGCCTGATTCTGCCACTGTTCTCTAAGTGCTCTGCTATAAAGTCTTTGATAATGGACTCTAGAATTTTCCCCACTACCGACGTCATGCTGACTGGTCTGTAATTCCCTGCTTTCTCTCTACCTGCCTTTTTAAACAGTGGGGTTACATTAACTACCCTCCAATCTGTAGGAACTGTTCCAGAGACTACAGAATCTTGGAAGATGACCACCAATGCATCCACTATTTCTAGGGCCACTTCCATAAGTACTCTGGGATGTAGATTATCAGGCCCTGCAGATTTATCAGCCTTCAATCCCATCAATTTCCCCAACACCATTTCTCTACTAATACTGATTTCTTTCAGTTCCTCTCTCTCACTAAGCCCTATGTTCCCCAACATTTCTGGTCTGAAATTTGTGTCCTCCTTTGTGAAGACAGAACCAAAGTATGCATTTAGTTGGTCAGCCATTTCTTTATTCCCCATAATAAATTCCCCTGTTTCTGACTGTAAGGGACCTACATTTATCTTCACCAATCTTTTTCTCTTCACATACCTATAGAAACTTTTACAGTCAGTTTTTATGTTCCCCTCAAGCTTGCTGTCATACTCTATTTTCCCCTTCTTAATCAATCCCTTGGCCCTCCTTTGCTGAATTCTAAACTGCTCCCAATCCTCAAGGTCTGTTGTTTTTCTTGGCAAATTTATATGCCTCTTCCTTGGATCTAATGCTATCTCTAATTTCCCTTTTAAGCCATGGTTTGGCTACCTTTCCCGTTTTAGTTTTGTGCCAGACATGGATAAACAATTGTTGTAATTCATCCATGCGCTCTTTAAATGTTTGCTATTGCCTATCCACCGTCATACCTTTAAGTAAGGTTTCCCAATCCAACTTGTGCCTCATACCTTCGTAGTTTCCTTTACTAAGATTCAGGACCCTTGTCTCAGAATCAACTACGTCACTGTCCATCTTGATGAAGAATTCTATCATAATATTGTCCCTCGTCCCCAAGGGGTCTTGCACCACTAGATTGTTAATTATTCCTCTCTCATTACACAATACCCAGTCTAGAATGGCCTGCTCTCTAGTTGGTTCCTCAATGTATTGGTCCAGAAAACCATCTTGTATACACTCCAAGAATTCCTCCTCGAAGGTATTGTGACTAATTTGATTTGCCTAATCTATATGCAGATTAAATTCACCCATAATTACAGACGTTCCTTTATCGCATGCATCTCTAATTTCCTGTTTAATACCATTCCCAACATCACTCCAGTTTGGGGATCTATATACAACGTCCACTAACGTTTTTTTCCCCTTAATGTTTCTCAGCTCTACCATACAGCTTCCACATCATCAGATCTAATATCTTTCCTCACTATTGCGTTAATTTCATCTTTAACCAGCAAAGCAACTCCACCGCCTTTTGCTTTTTGTCTGTCCTTCCTAAATACTGAATATCCCTGGATGTTAATTTCCCATCCCTGGTCACCTTGCAGCATGTCTCCGTAATCCCGACTATATCACAACCCGGTTACATCCATTTGCGCGATCAATTCATCCACTTTATTGCGAATGCTCTATGTGTTAAGGCGCAAAGCCTTAAGGCTTGTCTTTTTAACATTACTTGTTCTCTTCCCACTATTTTTCACTGTGGCCCTGTTTGATTCTGGCCCTTGATTTCTCTGCCTGTCACCCCCTCCTCTGACTCCTTGCAAAGGTTCCTATCCCCCTGCCATTTTAGTTTAAACCCTCCCCAACCACTCTATCAAATACTCCCCCTTGGACATCAGTCCCGGTTCTGCCCAGGTGTAACCCGTCCAGTTTGTACTGGTCCCACTTCCCCCAGAACCGGTCCCAATGCCCCAGGAATCTAAAACCCTCACCTCACACCATCTCTTCAGCCACGTATTCATCCGATATATCCTGCTATTTTTACTCTGACTAGCACGTGGCACTGGTAGTAATCCTGAGATCACAACCTTTGAGGTCCTACTTTTCAACTTACTTCCTAGCTCCCTATATTCTGCTTTTAGGACCTCATCCTTTTTTTTTACCTGTGTCGTTTGTACCAATGTGTACCACGACCACTGGCTGTTCACCCTCCCCCTTCAGAATGCCCTGTAACCGCTCTGAGACATCCTTGACCCTAGCACCAGGGAGGCAACATACCATCCTGGAGTCTCTTTTGCCGCCACAGAAACGCCTATGTATTCCCCTTACAATTGAATCCCCTATAACTATTGCATTCCCGCACTTTTTACTCTTCCCCTTTGTGCAGCAGAGCCAACTGTGGTGCAACGAATTGGGCTGTTGCTACTTTCCCCTGAGAGGCCATTCCCCCCAACAGTATCCAAAGCAGTATCGCTGTTTTGCAGGGGAATAGCCACAGGAGATTCCCGAACTGCCTGCATAGTCCTCTTGCTCTGCCTGGTGGTCACCCATTCCCCTCCTACCTGTGGGGTGTGAGCTTGTGGTGTGACCACCTCTCTATACGTACTATCCACGATTCTCTCCACCTCGTGGATGCTCCACAGTGTCCCCAGCTACTGCTGCAGCTCCGAAACCCTGGCTTCCAGGAGCTGCAGCTGGAGACACTTCCTGCACACGTGCTGGTCCCGGGCACTGGAAATGTTCCCGGCTTCCGACATGGAGCACGAGGAGCACACCGTGGCTTTGAGCTCTCCAGCCATGACTTAACCCTTCAAACCATCTGGAAGATCTTAATATCCAATAATATCAGTTACGCTAGGACCCTTCTTCCCTGGTCCTTGTTACTACAGAACTCCCTAAAAAAAAAGCGCTACTTACTATATTTGAAATAAACTTTAAACTTTTCTTACCTGAGATACTTACCCACCTATTTAGAGCTATTCCCTAACAGCAGTGACTCACCAACCAATCACCTTGCAGCTCTACTGTGACGTCACTGTTGCCTTTTTTTTTCAAAACTCTGGCGCGCTGAAAGAGCTCCTCTCCTCTCCGCTCCAGAAAGGCAAGAGACTGTTCCTCGATCCTCGGGTTCGGTTTATAGGCTCCGCTCTTGGCGTTCTCCCCACAGGTCCGCTCCGCTCCTCTCCTCTCCGCTCCAAATTCCCGAATTAAGAACTCTGTCACACAATACTCAGTCGTGGTTCTGTTACATTAATCCAGAGGCCGTGAGTTCGAATCTTGCCATGGCAGTTTGAGCATTGGAAGTCAATATCTGCTGCTGTTCAGCTCGAGCTCGATGGTCCACTTGTGCCGACGTGTGCCGTTAAATTGGTTTAGGGGTTCATAGCTAGTACTTTTCATGTTAATCATCTCTCTGAGGTTGTAACAAATTGGGGGCTCGAGTCCAGGATACGAATTCAGAGGCTGAAAGCAGGTTTGCTGGAATTTTCCAGTGTTTTAAATGAACAAAAGTTCGCAATTACTTTTTCTATAGTCATAACGTTGGGTCAACATATCAACTTTTAATGCTTAATCCTTTGTGGAAAGGGAAGATTTGACTCTCAAAGATTTATCACAGTTAACAGTGGATGCATTAATGGTTGTAGCGGAACAAGTGGGGGTTTGTTTAAATCCAAAATCCATAAAGGCAGAAATTGTTGAAGTGTTGGCTCCGCATTTTAATTTTGATGGGGAAAAGGGTGATCCCGGTCGCTCTCAGATTGAGTTGGCTAGAATTCAGTTACAAATGAGGTAACTGGAAAGGGAAGAAACAGAAAAGAAAAAGTCTTATAACTTGCACTGAGAAAGTTTGAATTTGAGGAGAAAGAAGAAGAAAGAAAGTTACAAAAAAAAGAAAAGCCAGGAAATTTGAACTGGATGGAGAGAAGCTTAGATTACATGGGCAAGGAGTGACAGGAAGGCATGACCATGAATCCGAGTTAACTCCAGGAATTGAAATGTTACTTGTGTCCTTTGAAAAAATTGCTACGAAGTTGCAACAGACAAAGGGAAGTTGGACAATTTTATTTCAAATTGTGCTATTAGGAAAAGCATTAGAGGTACATTCAACACTTTCGGAGGAACAGTCAAGTGATTATGAGGTGGTTAAAACTGCAGTTCTCAATGCTTATGAGTTGGTACCAGAGGCTTACAGGTAAAAATTCAGGAAATTAAAAAAAAAGTCAGACTTTTATGGAATTTGCTAGAGAGAAGGAAATTATATTTGATCGTTGGTATTGATCCTTGAAGATTGAACAGGATTTTGAAAACCTGTGGGAAGTAAACCTAATGGAGGAATTTAAAAATAGTATCCCTTTAGGAATGAGGTCCCATCTAGAAGAACATAAACTTGGTAAAATAAGGAAAGCTGCAGAAATGGTGGATGACTGCAAATTGACCCACATAAGCAGTGGTTACAGGCCCCAGTTTGGGAACTTTCAAAGGAGTTGGAAAGATAGAAGAGTAGATAATGTGAAGAGATTCAGTTTTAGTGAGAGAAAGGATACAGGCAACCTTCAGGTTGGTAATAAAAAGTAGTCAGATTAAGGTTGAGTCAAAAGGACCAACGTGTTATTTTTGTAAAAGCATGTCCTGAGGAAGAAGCTGAAAAGGTCCCCATTATATGCTATTATATTTAGAATGACATTCTAATGAGAAAATGGAGACCTCCCCATGGACCCACTGATGAGGATTGAGCTATAGTTCATCAGGTTGTTCCCCTGGGGTCCCATAGTGAAATTTTGATAATTGCCCGTGAGATCACGTGGCAGGTCACATGGGTATTCGAAAGACTCCGACCAGAATAAGACAGCATTTTTACTGGCCAGGCTTGCATAAGGATGTGGTTGAATTTTTCAGAACTTGCCCTACGTGCCAGGTAATTGGGAAGCCACAGCCTTCAAATAAGCCTGCCCCATAGTTACTGATACCTGCTTTTGACAAACTGTTTAGTAAGATTCTTGTCGATTATGTTGGACCCTTACCCACAACTAAGTCAGGTCACAAGTTCCTCCTACCCATCATGGATTTGTCCACTAGGTTTCCAGAGGCAATACCTTTGAAACAGATCACAGTGAAAGCTGTGATTGTGGGGTTATTTCAGTTTTTCACTAAATATGGATTGTCAAATTCAGTCAGACCAGGGGTCAAATTTCATGTCAGGGGTATTTCAAGAGGTCATGAATAATTTGGGAGTGAGATATCTGAAATCATCCGCTTATCACCCACAGTCACAGGGTGCTTTGGATAGGTATCACCAAACCCTAAAAAAGTATGATAAAGGCTTATTGTTTTAAGTATCCTTATGATTGGGATAAGGGGACATCATTTTTATTATTTGCCACCAGGGGCACACCAAATGAGTCTACTGATTTCAGTCCATCTGAATTGGTTTATGGGCATGAGGTTAGGGATCCCCTTAAACTTATTAAGGAGAGGTTTTTAAGCACAGGAAGAGGAAATTCTCAAAAGCTTGTGAGATGGCCAGAAAACATCTCAAGAGTTTGCAGCAAGTGATAAAAACCCAAGCGGATAGACTAGCTAAGGCTCACAGTTTGAAGCCTGGAGACAAGGTGTTAGTTTTGTTTCCTTTGCCTGGGAAACCATTGAAAGCTAGGTTCAGTGGACCTTACTTCATTCAAAGGAAACTTAGTGAGGTGAACTATTTGGTTAGCACCCCAGACAGATGGAAAAATCAAAGTGTGTGTCATGTGAATATGATGAAAATATACTATGACTGTGAACCTTGTCAGCTTGTAAATGTATGTCAAATGACAGAAGAGGAAGTTAAAGATAGTGTTAGTTTTGAGGAATTGGAGGAAGGGACAGAGACTGTGAACTCTCAGTTTGAACTCCCTGCAAACAAGTGTTGAAAAAAATCTAGATACAGTTCTACGCTATCTTTCTGAACAGCATAAAAGGGATATAGCTGAACAGCTAAAAGAGTTTAAAGTAATGTGTTGATACCCAGGTCAAACTCCTTCTGCTATTCATGGGGTTGATGTGGAACAGCCACACCCATTAAACAGAACCCTTATTGACTCAATCATGGTAAGTTGGCTCAGGTCAGAGAGCAGGTTCAAGATATGCTAAAGAGTTATATAATTGAACCTAGTCAAAGTAGCTTGTGTTCACCAGTGGTGCTAATACCAAAACTGGATGGTTCAAAAAGATGTATTGATTACCGGAACGTCAATGCAGTAACTAAAACAGACTCTTACCCAATCCCACGACTTGTGGATTCTATTGACAGTGGGGAATTCAGTCTTTTATTAGCAAAATTGATTTGCTGAAAGGTTATTGGCAAGCCCTCTTGACCAACCAAGCTAAAGAAATTTTCACCTTTGTGACCTCAGATGGCCAATTTCAGTGTAAGGTCTTGCCGTTTGGTATGAAAAATGCACTGGCCACATTTCAAAGGTAGACCAACCAGATGATAGCCGGACTGCGAAATTGATGTTGGTATACAGAGACACCTGGAAAGACCATGTTAAACACTTAAAGGCTCTGTTTGACAGGTTAGAGAGGGTCAGTTTGGTAGTAAACCTGTAGAGAAGGCAGCTGGTGTTGCTGCTCCTGCTGCTGTTACTGGTGTTGCTGCTCCTCTTGCTTGTCATTAGAGGTCTGTGGTATAGTTGCAAAAGTTGTTCCCATACTACAATGAAGGTTGATAACAGGGAAGTGGAGATCAAAATGGATGAATTCCAAGATAGGTGCAATGACTTCCAAAAAGTTGGAAACCACCTTTAAGTCAGTGAGAGCATGCTCTCAGAGGTTGTCCTCTGAACACAAGCCTTTCACATAGGCAGGGAAGCAGCAATGCAGTTTCACTCTTTAAAGGCTTTCAAAGCTGCCAATATCACTGATCAATGATTCCCCGCTGTGCCTTGATATTGGTCTACAGAGACACCTGGGAAGACCATGTTAAATACTTAAAGGCTCTGTTTGACAGGTACACAGATCCAACACCTCCATGGGGGTCTCATGTGCACCTCCAAACAAGCCCTGCTAAAAGCTGAAGTGAGCAGGATCATATCAGGTTTTTGACATGCCAGCATTTTTTGGACATTTAACTCCCCCTACCAACAGCCCCGGGAGTTAAAATTCTGCTCATATGATCAGGTTTAATACTTACATGGGCCTAGGTGGGAAGTACTTAAAGCAGCCATATGCTAGGAGGGGCAATTATATAGGAGAGGGGGTCAGAACATGAGCAGAAGAGATTTGATAATCTCAAATAGAACCATAGAACCACAGAAAAATTGCAGTACAGAACGAAGCCATTCAGCCCATTGTGGCTCTGCCGGCCAAAAAAACCAGCCTCCCAATCTTATTCCACCTTCCAGCACCTGGTCCATAGCCTTGCAGGTTATAGCACTTCAGGTGCACTTCCAAGTACCTTTTAAAAGAATTGAGGGTTTCTGCCTCCACTACTATTCTTGGCAGTGAATTCTGGACACCCACCACCCTCTGGGTGAAGAAGTTTTTTCTCATGTCCCCTCTAATCCTTCTATCAATTACCTTAAATCTGTGCCCCCTGGTAATTGACCTCTCCGCTAGTGGAAACAGGTCCTTCCTGTCTCCTCTATCTAGGCTCCTCATAATTTTGTACACCTCAATTAAGTCACCCCTCAGCCTCCTCTGTAAGGAAAACAACTCTAGCCTATTCAATCTTTCCTCATAGCTGCAACTTTCAAGCCTTGGCAACATTCTTGTAAATCTCCTCAGCACTCTCTCCAGAGCAATTATGTCTTTCCTGTAATGTGGTGACCAGAACTGTATGCAGTACTCCAGCTGTGGCCTAATCAGTGTTTTATACATTTCCAGCATTACATCCCTGCTTTTATATTCTATACCTCGGCCAATAAAGGAAAGCATTCCGTATGCCTTCTTCACCACTCTGTCTACATGTCCTGCCACCTTCAGGAACCTGTGGACATGCACTCCAAGGTCTCTCACTTCTTCTACCCCTCCCATTTATTGTGTATTCCTTCGCTTTATTTGCCCTCCCCAAATGCATCACCTCCCACTTCTCTGGATTGAATTCCATTTGCCACTTTTCCACCCACTCAACCAAACCATTGATATCATTCTGGAGTCTACGGCTATCCTCTTCACTATCAACTACACGGCCAATTTTTGTGTCATCAACAAATTTCCCAATCATGCCTCCCACATTTAAATCCAAATCATTAATATATACCCAACACTGAGCTCTGTGGAACGCCACTGGCAACAGCTTTCTGTTCGCAAAAACAACTGTCGACGGCTACCCTTTGTTTCCTGTCCCTGAGCCAATTCTGGATCCAACCTGCCTAATTCCCCTGTATCCCATGGGCTTTCATTTTACTGACCAGTCTGCCATGTGGGACCTTGTCAAATGCTTTACAAAAATCCATATAGGCACGCTTCAGATAACCCTATGGCACCACAATGCTAAACCCCCCAAGGCTCAGCATCTTTTTTTTATTCGTTCATGGGATGAGGGCACCGCTGGCTAGGTCAACATTTATTGCCCATCCCGAATTGCCCTTGAGAAAATGGTGGTGAGCTGCAGTCCATGGGGTGTAGGCACACCAAGACTGCTGTTAGGAAGGGTGTTCCAAGAGTTTGACCTCGCGACAGTGAAGGAAGTGGGATATTCTCACTATTGTCCTTTAGGGAAGGAAATCTGTTGTCTACATGTGACTCCAGACCCACAGCAATGTGGTTGACTCTTAAATGCTCTATGAAATGTCCTAGCAAGCCACTCAGTTGTATCTAAACACTACAAAGTCAATAAGGAATGAAACCGGATGGACCACCCGGATCGACCGAGGCATCGGAAACGACAACGGCAAACCCAGCCTTGTCGACCCTGCAAAGTCCTCTTTACTAACATCTGTGCGCTTGTGCCAAAGTCGGGAGAGAGCTGCCCCACAGACTAGTAAAGCAACAGCCTGACATAGTCATACTCAATGAATCATAACTTACAGACAATGTCCCAGACATCATTATCACCATCCCCGGATATGTCCTGTCCCACCGGCAGGACAGATCCAGCAGAGGTGGCGGCACAGTGGTATACAATTGGGACGGAGTTGCCTGGGAGTCCTCAACATCGACTCCGGACCCGATGAAGTCTCATAGTATCAGGTCAAGCATGGGCAAGGAAACTTACTGCTGATTACCACCTGCTGCCCCCCCTCAGCTGATGAATCAGTACTCCTCTATGTTGAACAGCACTTGGAGGAAGCACTGAGGGTGGCAAGGGTGCAGGATGTACTCTGGGTGGGGGACTTCAATGTCCATCACCAAGAGTGGCTCAGTAACACCACGACTGACCGAGCTGGCCGAGTCCTAGAGGACGTAGCTGCTGGTGAGGAAACCAACAAGAGGGGAAAAATATACTTGAATTCGTTCTCACCAATCTACCTGCTGCAGATGCTTCTGGCCATAACATTATTGGTAGGAGTGACCACCGTACAGTCCTTGTGGAGACGAAGTCCCGTCTTCACATTGAGGATACCCTCCATCGTGTTACGTGGCAGTACCACCATGCTAAATGGGATAGATTTCGAACAGATCTAGCAATGCAAAATTGTGCATCCATGAGGCGCTGTGGGCCATTATCAGCAGCAGAATTGTACTCAGCCACAATCTGTAAGCTCATGCCCGGCATATCTCCCACTCTACTATTATCATCAAGCTGAGGGACCAACCCTGGTTCAGTGAAGAGTGCAGGAGGGCAATACCAGGAGCAGCACCAGGTATACCTTAAAATGAGGTGTCGACCTGGTGAAGCCAAAACCCAGGACTACTTGCATGCCAAACAACGGAAGCAGCATGTGATAGATGGAGCTAAGCGATCCCATAACCAATGGATCAGATCTAAGCTCTGCAGTCCTGCCACATCCAGTCATGAATGGTGGTGGACAATTAAACAAGTAACTGGAGGAGGTGGCTCCACAAATATCCCCATCTTCAATGATGGGGGAAGGCCAGCACATAAGTGCAAAAGATAAGGCTGAAGCATTTGCAACAATCTTCAGCCAGAAGTGCCGAGTGGAAGATGCATCTTGGCCTCCTCCTGGAGTCCCCAGCATCACAGATGCCAGTCTTTAGCCAATTCGATTCACTCCGCGTGATATCAAGAAACGACTGAAGGCACTGGATACTGCAAAGGCTATGGGCCCTGACAACATTCTGATGATGGTACAAAGACCTGTGCTCCAGAACTTCCTATGCCCCTAGCCAAGCTGTTCCAGTACAGCTACAACACTGGCATCTACCTGGCAATGTGGAAAATTGCCCAGGTATGCCCTTTGCACAAAAAAACGGACAAGTCCAACCCGGCCAATTACTGCCCCATCAGTCTACTCTCGATCATCAGTAAAAAGATGGAAGGTGTCATCAACTGTGCTATCAAGCGGCACTTGCTTCGCAATAATATGCTCAGTGACGCTGAGTTTGGGTTCCGTCAGGGCCACTCACCTCCTGACTCCCCTAAGCCTGTCCGCCATCCTCAAGGCACAAGACAAGAGTGTGATGGAATACTCTCCACTTGCCTGGATGGGTGCAGCTCCAACAATATTCAAGAAGCTCGGCACCATCCAGGACAAAGCAGCCTGCTTGATTAGCACCCCATTCACTAAACATTCACTCCCTCCACCACTGACGAACAGTGGAAGCAGTGTGTACCATATACAAGATGCACTGCAGCAACGCACCAAGGCTCCTTAGACAGCACCTTCCAAACCCACGACCTCTACCACCTGGAAGGACAAGGGCAGCTGATGCATGGGAACACCACCACCTGCAAGTTCCCCTCCAAGCCACACACCATCTTGATTTGGAACTATATCACCGTTACTTCACTGTCGCTGGGTCAGAATCCTGGAACTCCCTTCCGAACAGCACTGTGGGTGTACCTACCTCACATGGACTGCAGTGGTTCAAGAAGGCAGCTCACCACCACCTTCTCAAGGGCAATTAGGGATGGGCAATAAATGCTGGCCTAGCCAATGACACCCACATCCCATGAACGAATAAAAAAAAACTTGGGGAATCTTTAGCAGTAATAGCCCATTGGCAGATCAGGCCATATTAAGTCTACAATGTTTTGAAATTAAGTGCACAATATTTTTAAACTAATTACATTGTACTCATGAGGTACTTTACACCCTTCAAGACTCAACATTGAGCTCAATAATTTCAGATCATAACCACCGCTCCCACTTGTATTGAACAGCAGCTTTTAGTAACATTTATGCTTTGCCATTTATAGCTCCTCCAGTCCATCTTTTGTTTTTTGTCTTGTTACCACCCCCTTTGCCCTTGCATGATCATGCCTTTCGCCATTTAATCTCTCCTGCCTTCCACCCTGTCACAGACTTTCCCTTTTGTTTTTTTCTCCCCTTCCCCCTTACCCTGCTACTATATTTGTTTACAACCTGTTATATTTCTAACCTTTTCCCTTTCTGATGAAAGGTTATTGACCTGAAACGCTAACTGTTTTTCTCCCTCTACAGCGTGCTGTTTTTAACCTGCTGAGTATTTCCTATATTTTTTAATACTCAAATTTTTTTTTTAAACTGACAAAAACATTCCTATTAATTTCTTTGTTCTCTCTCTTTAGTTGTTACTTTCTCTGTTCTTCCTCTTCATTTTTATGTCTCCTGTGTATACTGAATATTTAAAACTCTGACGTTAGTAGGAATAAGGTGCTGCTTTGTCATTGAAATTTCAGATTGCGAAAAGTTTTATTTTTTAATATGATCATTGCTATTAAATAATTTAACAGCATATTGTATGTAAAATAAATTTAAACTCGACCTAGATTTTATGTTAACTAGTTATTAAAGATGAAATTCATTTGTGTGATTTTAAATGTTATCCAGAAAGAGATCTCTACATCATATTTATGTTTCTCAGTCATCTCTTTTTATTACATTTTATGATATTAATCTGATGGTTGGAGACAACCTAAAAACAGAATTTATGAGATGAAACGTCACTCTTGCAACTTCAGGAAGCTCAGCTGTAGTGCCATTGACTTGACCTGCAATCCTATATTTTTACTCCTTATAATAATAAAATTATTCCTTTAGAGGAATAATTTTAAAGTGTAGGAAATAAGATGCCTTAACATCAGTAGACTGAAATTATACATTTGCCAGGCAACTTCATTTAAAATGTCATGAAGTTCAGTTTCTTCAAAATAACATGTGTTGTATAGTATATGGTGATAAAATGTGTATATAGTTTATTTGGAATTGAATTACTTAAAGGCATGCAATTTTTTCTAACTAGTTTCAAATTTATATGTTCACTTACAATTATAGGCCTCATAAGCCTATTTTAGGACTTTAAGCACCATTGAAATGCAGTCCTACTCATAGCTATTTTATTTACAGTACTTGTGCTAAGAATGAGTATTAAATGGAAAATTACTAAAAGGTCTGAGGACGGGTGATATTGCTCAAAACTATGTGCACCAGTACAGTATAAAATATTCTTCAAACTAACATTGCATTATGAGATTAACTGCCACATGATATCACTAGTTTTCAACAGTACATAGTTTATTTTAACTTTTAATTGTTTAAACAAAACAGAATTTATAGTTTCATGTCAAACATGGCTAATAGATTTTGGTTTTTTTTCAAATATACTTAACTGTTTAGTTACACAATCCTATTTCATGACAGTATTTGAAGTTGTCATTGATCAGTTCTGATGTATAATTCTGGCGATATTTAATATATTTTCTTCTGTGTTAATGATAGGATGGCAGCTGAATGAAGATATGCTAGCATGGTACCTAAAAACATCAAAATTAGCACTGGCTTTAGCTGTAATTGGCAGCACCCCACCAGAGAAGAGCAGCAGAGAGTATGCAGAGCACTTGGCTGAAACCTTATGTCAGAAAGAGGGAGAGTGGAAGCGAAAAGCTGAGGCTTGGAAAGCTGAAGCGTTACACCTACGCCAAGAATTGTTTCTTAGTCGAATGCAATCTGTAGCAATGTCAAATGATGGTAAGCATGTCACAATTCTCCATGTATTTAGCATCTTAGTTAATTCTATTACAAGTTGCAATGTTGACTGACACTCGATGACCTGTATGATGAAGAGCCAGCAAATAAATCTTTGTATCACGTATACATAATTAGGGCTGATTGGAGTGAAGGGGCAGTTAATATGGGTATAATTTACTTCAGAAAATTAGCTTTACTATTCGGGTTACTGGTTAAATATTGTTAGTCAATCTGCTATAGCTTTGCACATGAGGAGTTAAGTCCATGTATAGTTGTGAATATTGAAGGGTACAAGGCATTTAGGAAGGACAGGAAGCTAGGAAAAGATGGAGGGGTAGCTCTGTTAATTAATGATGGTATTAGCGCAATAGAGAGGGATGACCCAAGTTCAGGAAACCAGGATGTAGAAGCAGTATGGGTAGAGATGAGAAATCATAAAGGCAAGAAGTCACTTGTGGGAGTGGTGTACAGGCCACCTAACATTAACCACACTGTAGGACGGGATATAAAGGAAGAAATAATAGCAGCTTGTCAGAAAGGTATGGCGATAATTATGGTGGATTTTAACCTACATGTAGACTGGAAAAATTAGATGGATAGAGGTAGCCTAGATCAGGAATACATAGAATGTTTTCGGGATAATTTCTTGCAACAGTACGTTCTGGAGCCAACCAGAGAACAGGCTATACTAGACCTGGTATTGTGCAACGAGATGGGATTAATTAATGAACTCATAGTTAATGTGCCCCGAGGTAGCAGTGATCATAATATGATTGAATTTTTCATTCAGTTTGATGGAGAGAAGGGTGGGTCCAAGACTAGTATTTTAAACTTAAATAAGGGGAATTATGAGGGCATGAAAGCAGAGCTAGCTAAAGTGAACGGGCAAATTAGGTTAAGGGATAGGTGAACAGAGATGCAGTGGCAGACATTTAAGGGAATATTTCAGAAAACACAGAATAGATACATTTCAACGAGAATGAAACATTCCAAGGGTGGGACCTGCCATCGTGGTTAACTAAAACAGTTAAAGATAGTATCAAACTTAAAGAAAAAGCATATAATTACGCAAAGATGGGAGGCAAGTCAGAAGGTTGGACAGAATATAAAAAACAGCAAAGAATAACTAAAAGATTGATAAGGAAGATAAAATTAGAATATGAGAGAAAGCTAGCTAGAAATATAAAGACAGATAGTAAGAGTTGCTATAGATATTTTAAAAAGAAAAGAGTTAACAAAGTGAGCATTGGTCCTATAGAAAGTGAGTGGGGAATTAATGATGGATAATTAGGAGCTGGCAAATGAATTGAACAGATATTTTGCATGGGTCTTCACTATAGAGGATACAAGTAACATCCCAGAATTAGCTGTAAGTCAGGAAATAGAAGGGAGGGAGGAACTCAAGAAAATTACAATCATCAGGGAAGTGGTACTGAACAAATTGTTAGAGCTGCGGGCCTGATGGACTTCATCATAGGGTGTTAAAAGAAGTGGCGAGAGAGATAGTTGATGTGTTAGTCTTAATTTTCCAAAATTCCCTAGATTCAGGGAAGGTTCCATTAGTCTGAATAATAGCGAATGTAATTCCTTTATTCAAAAAGGGAGGGAGACAGAAAGCAGGAAACTACAGGCCAGCTAGCTTAATATCTGTCTTAGGGAAAATGTCGGAAGCTATTATTAAAGACGTTATAGCAGGACATTTAGAAAAATTCAAGGTAATCAGGCAGAGTCAACATTGTTTTTTGAAAGGCAAATCATGTTTACCCAATTTATTGGAGTTCTTTGAGGGAGTTACATGTGCTGTGGATGAAGGGAAACCGGTGGATGTATTGTACTTAGATTTCCAGAAGGCATTTGATAAGGTGGGCGGCACAGTGGCGCAGTGGTTAGCACCGCAGCCTCACAGCTCCAGTGACCCGGGTTCGATTCCGGGTACTGCCTGTGTGGAGTTTGCAAGTTCTCCCTGTGTCTGCGTGGGTTTTCTCCGGGTGCTCCGGTTTCCTCCCACAAGCCAAAAGACTTGCAGGTTGATAGGTAAATTGGTCATTATAAATTGTCACTAGTATAGGTAGGTGGTAGGGAAATATAGAGACAGGTGGGGATGTTTGGTAGGAATATGGGATTAGTGTAGGATTAGTATAAATGGGTGGTTGATGTTCGGCACAGACTCAGTGGGCCGAAGGGCCTGTTTCAGTGCTGTATCTCTAAAAAAAAAGGTGCCACATCAAAGGTTATTGCAGAAAATAAAAGCTTATGGTGTAGGGGGTAACATATTGGCATGGATAGAAGATTGGCTAGCTAACGGGAAACAGAGAGTCGGCATCAATGGCTCACTTTCTGGTTGGCAAGAGGGATCTGTGCTGGGACCACAACTTTTTACAATTTATATAAATGACTTAGGTGAAGGGACCGAAGGTTTGGTTGCTAAATTTGCTGATGACACAAAGATAGGAAAGTAAGTTGTGAAGACATAAGGAGGCTACAAAGGGGTATAGATAGGTTAAGTGAGTGGGAAAAGACCTGGCAAATGGAGTATAATGTGGGAAAATGTGAAATTGTCCATTTTGGCAGGAAGATTAAAAAAGAAGCAGAGGGATCTGGGTGGCCTGGTGTATGAATCGCAAAAGGTTCGTATGCAGGTACGTAATTAGGAAAGCTAATAGAATGTTATCGTTTATCACGAGGGGAATTGAATACAGAAGTTTGGAAGTTATGCTTCAGTAAACCAGGGCATTGGTGAGACCAATATACTATGTACAGTACTGGTCTGTTTATTTAAGGAAGGATGTAAATGCGTTGGAGGCAGTTCAGAGGAGGTTTACTAGACTAATACCTGGAATGTGAGGGCTGTCTTACGAGGAAAAATTGGACAGGCTAGGCTTGTATCTGCTGGAATTTAGAAGAGTAAGAGGCGACTTGATTGAAACATATAAGATCCTGAGGGGTCTTGACAGGGTGGAAAGGATGTTTAGTTTTTTAGTTAAGAGATACAGCACTGAAACAGGCCCTTCGGCCCAACGAGTCTGTGCTGACCATCAACCATCCATTTTTACTAATCCTACACTAATTCCATATTCCTACCACATCCCCACCTGTCCCTATACTTCCCTACCACCTACCTATACTAGGGACAATTTATAATGGCCAATTTACCTACCAACCTGCAAGTCTTTTGGCTTGTGGGAGGAAACTGGAGCACACGGAGAAAACCCACGCAGACACAGGGAGAACTTGCAAACTCCACACAGGCAGTACCCAGTATTGAACCTGGGTCGCTGGAGCTGTGAGGCTGCGGTGCTAACCACTGTGCCGCCCCTTGTGGGAGAATCTAGAACTAGGGGTCACTGTTTAAAATTAAGGGGTCGCCCATTTAAGACAGCGATGAGGAGAATTTTTTTCTCTGAGGGTCGTGAGTCTTTGGAATTCTCTTCCTCAAAAGACGGTGGAAGCAGAGTCTTTAAATATTTTTAAGGCAGAGATAGATAGATTCTTGATAAGCAAAGGGGTGAAAGGTTATCGGTGTAGGTGGAAATGTGGAGTAATCAGATCATCCATGAACTTATTGAATGGCAGAGCAGGCGCGAGGGGCCGAATGGCCTACTCCTGCTCCTAATTCGTATGTTCGTATCCTGCTCGTGACCCTATCCCATTGGGAATTAACCCCATTTAAAACCATCCCTTGCTTAAGGTCCTTTAAACAATTTGCGATCCATCATGCAGTATCACCATGACACCATGGTATTAATTTTACCACATAGGCTGGAATTTGTTTTAGTTTTAGAGATACAGCACTGAAACAGGCCCTTCGGCCCACCGAGTCTGTGCTGACCATCAACCACCCAATTATACTAATCCTACACTAATCCCATATTCCTACCACATCCTCACCTGTCCCTATGTTTCCCTACCACCTACCTATACCATGGCAATTTATAATGGCCAATTAACCTATCAACCTGCAAGACTTTGGCATGTGGGAGGAAACCGGAGCACCCAGCGAAAACCCATGCAGACACAGGGAGAACTTGCAAACTCCACACAGGCAGTACCCAGAATTGAACCCGGGTCGCTGGAGCTGTGAGGCTGCGGTGCTAACCACTGCGCCACTGTGCTGCCCAAATTTTACGGGCCCCCAAATGAGTGGGCTGATGGTGGTGAGGGGTAAAATTGAGTGGGAGGTGGGGGGAGAAGGGGTGGGGCGTTCCCGACCCCCTCCCGCTGCAAGTTTACACGGGGCAAGTAATGGCCAGCCCACCCCAGGCCAATCAAGGCTCTTCAGTGGCCAATTAACTAGCACTTGAGGGACACCTCCCTCCGCCGGGGGTATTATACCCTCAGTGGTCGGATGGCAAATTCCTCAAGAACCCCACCTGGTAAAACCAGGCAGCTTCTTGTGGGCCTGTTGGAGGCGGGCACCTTCCTGATCGGGCACCCTGTGCCCCACGGAGGGCCACCCCTAAAGCCTCAACTGCCCCCAATGCACAACACTTCCACTGTGTCCACCGACCCCACCCTGCACCCTCCCCCCGCCTCCTGCTCGCTGGGGCCTAGCTGATTGTTTCTGGTGAGGCACTAAAAATATACCTTTTTTCTGGAGCTGTGCTTCCCGTTGTCTCTGATGGCTGGGTGTAGTCCCAGCAGTGGCCACTGCTGCCGGCACTGCTGGGACTAAGAGCTGCTGGCCCACTGATTGGCCGTCAGCTCCATTATGTGGGACTTCCTGCCTCAAGGCGATGGAAGACCCTCCCAAGGCCAATTAAGGGTCTGGGGAGCAGAAGATCCCAGCCTGGCTCCCCAGGCCCGGCAGAGGCGGGTTAGCCACCGACTTTTCGGCCGGTGGGCAGGACCTCCCCGCGCTACGTAAAATTCTGGCCATAGTCTCCGGTCACTCATTATTGAAAGCTTTTTGTAAATCTGATTGGGTGGCATCGACCAGATCTCCTTTACCTATCATTGCAGAGATTTCTTTGTAAACTAGTTTGGGTTTGTCAAACTAAAGCCATGTTGAGCATCCTCTATCAAGGTGGTGGTGGGTTGAAAAAGGGAGGGGAGGGACAAGGGTTTGGGGCCAAGGTGGGGGAGGAGGGTTAAGGAAGTGGTTGGGGACACAGGGCAAGGGGAGGGAGGGGGGAACACTGGAATCATTTAACAAGCAATTGGATTCTATATAGATCTTTGTAGATAGACGAATTCAACGGCTGAATGGCCTTCCTCATTCACAGGAAAATCATGGGCTGATGAGCACGCAAATAGAAAACCCCAGCCATTATCAAATTGTGCAAGCAGCTTATAAACTACTAAAATAGATTTATTAAAAGTAGAGTCACAGAAAATCAACACAGTAGATTTCAATTGATTAAAGAATTTATAACTTATACTTCCTGCTTGAACGTGGAAATAATAAAAGTAATAACACTTCTTCAACTTTCTTAATACTGAAACTGAACTAGCATCCATAATACAAACTTATATGTGAGGATTAATCTGTCCTTATTGAGTTTGGGTGTATATCTATATCACAGTTGGCTCAGAAGAACTAAATATCTGCTGCAAATTCAGGTAAAATATGTACTTATTTTCCCCTTTGAAATTCATACTGCGACAAAGGAAATCATATATTTATTTTCATAATTAAATATAGCTACCAATCATCTGTAGTATTAAGATATAGAAAGTGCATAGAATCCTATCCTATGGGTGTGCTAGCAAACTCAGTTTGATTAGCTTGCCTTTCTTCCTCAAATTAGATTTAACTGTTTCTGACACTTGGATTGACTGTGAGACTTTTACTACTTTATGAACAATTGTCTTGCCTGACTAATTTTCAGAACAAAGCAACTAACCTGTCCTCACAGAATCTACTGGAGGGCGACATGCTAGACTGGCTACACTGGGTTCAGTGTGGATTCAATTTTCAGCGTACTTATCATCATTGCCTGTAGCAAAATGGGGGTAATTTTGTGATGCTTAATTTTATTTATTTTTTTATTTAGAGATACAGCACTGAAACAGGCCCCTCGGCCCACCGAGTCTGTGCCAACCAAGAACCACCCATTTATACTAACCCTACAGTAATCCCATATTCCCTACACTAGGGGCAATTTACAATGGCCAATTTACCTATCACCTGCAAGTCTTTGGCGGTGGGAGGTAACCGGAGCACCCGGCGAAAACCCACGCAGACACAGGGAGAACTTGCAAACTCCACACAGGCAGTACCCAGAATTGAACCCGGGTCCCTGGAGCTGCGAGGCTGCGGTGCTAACCACTGCGCCGCCCAATTTTCAACATGTTCGCCAGGAGTGCAGTAACTGAGAGAGGCTACAACATTATAACCCTGATTTTCTCAAGCAACCTCAATGGTAATGAGGCTCTGTGTGGGAGCAGAGTCTCACAAAATTACCTACAGTATATTCACTTAATGTCTTTATACAGAAAAACATAATATTAATTACCATTACAAATTTTAGATCTCTACACCCCCCTTCATAAAACAAAGGACGGAATTTTATGCCCCCCTTCATAGAGCGGGATTGTGGCGGGTGTAAAATGTAGCGGGAGGCTCGGGGGGCCCTTCCCAACCCGCTCCTGTCTCCACCGTCATTTTACGCAGGGTGGCGGCGGCGAAAACAGCCTGCCCGCCCCAGGCCAATCAAGGCCCTTTAGTGGCCAGTTGATGGCCACTTAAGGGCTTCTGCTCGCCCCCACGGGGATTTTACCATTGGCAAGTGGGCGGTCCAGGTCCGAGAAAAGCCGTCTGTTAAAAGTAAGTGGCTTTCTGACGACTTGCGGGCGGGGGGAGGGGGGGGGGGGTTCCTCCTGATCAGGTACCCTGTGCCCGACTGAGGGCTGCCGCCGATGCCCCAACCACCCCCAATGCCCTACACACCCTGTCCCCCCAATCGACCACCCTTCCCTCATCGGGGCCTGACCGGTTGCCCCGGCAAGGCCCCAAAAACTTACCTGTTCTCCAGGGCTCCTCGACATCTTCTGTCTTCAGCTGGTTTGCAGTCCCAGCAGTGGCCACCATTCCTGGTGGTGCTGCTGGGACAGAGATCTGCCAACCCGCTGATTGACTGGCAGCTCCATTAAGTGGGACTTCCTTCCTCAATGAGGTGGAAGTCCCGCCTTGGACCACTTAAGGGCCTGGGAACCGCAAAATGCGATCCCAGGCCAGGCGGAGGCAGGATTGCCACCTGCATTTCGGTCAGTGGACGGCTCCCGTCCACTGAGGGTAAAATTCCAGCCCTGGTTTGTTTGACTTGTTTAATGAGCAATACAATTTATTGTAACTATCCCAATTGCGTTAAAATCAAAAATGGATTAAGCATGACATCTCTAGTTTAATAGGTCATATTATGATATCATTGGTTTACTGTTTCAGATGCATTAATGCATTTCATGAACTTGGTGAATGATGAGCAGAACTAGATTTGCCCTGCATGCCATATGTTGTGCAGCTCTAGTCTAAGTGAGAAAGACATCTGGATGGATTGTTTGCTGAACTTTGTAGGTGATTGTGGAATATTTTATTGCTATAAGGTTGCAAAGAGAAAGGTTCATCAGAAGTTGCAGAGCTTGACCTCCACTTCCAAACAGCACTTGTGCTAACAGTATGCACAATAGCATAAATCAGAAATCAACAGAAGTTTGTATTCATTGAAATGCTCCTCTTCTAATTTAACTTGGGCATTGCAAAGTATTATAAATTATATATTGAAGTTGTAGAGCCATAATACATAAAAATATAATTTTTTACAAAGGATTGACTTATAATTTTTTCCCAGGAACTGTCTCTACTTCCGGTCTAGAATTTCCAACTCAAAATTCTATGGGATCCAGAAATGAGTCGACTCATCTAGAAGATTCTGGTTGTGATATATCTAATGGGCAAGGATCAGATACTCAGGACCTATTAGCTAACCATAGCCTGGGACACTTTGATTCTTATTCACTAACTGGTGAAAAAACTACAGCATTAGTCAATTCTAAATTGCTGTCTACTGAATCAAACACTGCCAAGAGAGAAGAATTACAAGAGAAAGAGAAAATGCTCAATTTTCACACTCAGTTTCTACAGTGTTTAATAAGAATTAGAAAGATCGCAATGAACAGAACTCCAACAGCAGACATACTGGATGTAGAGAGTGACTACTCAGTAGTGACAGATTCTGTCTCTCATCTTGCTCAGAGTTTGCTAGTTTTATGTACGGAGCCTAGATCTCTATCCCCAGCTTCTTTGCTAATGGAAACAACACAGACTCTCGTCCACATAATGCATGATGGTAAATTGCCAAAGCTGGTTCTTGCGCAGTGTATTAAGAGAGTGGAAGAGCTTGTGAAGGAGTTGGTGAAAGTCATTTTGGATAACACAAAAATAAATAGGGTAAGCACATTTTGCATAATTTTGTGTTCCTCTTAATAGTATCTGCACTTAACCGACGTAAAGCTTCAGCTTAACCACTGTCTGTATGTGGATTTTTCCTCGTTATTGTTTACTTCAAGTACTAGTGCATATTATAGGGACATTTATCCAGAGGCAGACAATTTTTACTGTAAAGATTTTTGCATACTATTAATATGGTGATATTTTGGTTGGTGTTCTTGAGATTGAATAGTTACAGGTTGAATTCATAAACTAGAACAGTAAGACCCTGAAAGTACACTATCAGATACTAGCATTGTTGGTTTGCAGTTCTTCTGCTTGCTATTTCATTGGAGTTACCAGCCCACTTTGTTTGTGTCATTGTTTCCATTAAATTAACAGAGAGACAAATTTCAGATTTCAGTGTGAATGTGTAATTTCATGATTTAAAGGAACTATTTTCATATGTCTGGCTTAAGACCTTAACTGCCCACCAAAAACAATCCAGAATCTTGGCTCAGTTCCTTTCCATTTGAGGTGGCAAGACTGATAGTTACATTTTTAATTAATAGGATATTTATCGTAAATGAGCATTCAGATATGTCTGTCCCAACAGTAGAGTTTTGGCTGGGAATTTTTTTGTTGCATAATATATACGATCCTAGAATATTGTGAACATATGCAGTTAGTGTCCTTTTCCCATTGAGGAAAAGAGCCCAGCCATTAGTCTTTCTCCTTTTGTTACTCCTACTGTGTTAGGGTTTTGAGTTGCCATGAACACTACTACTTCTGTACTAAAACATTGAGAACGAGTGACAGTGCTAATTAACACCAGGTTTACATAAAATTCCCAAGAGAACACTTAAGCCAATACCATTTCTGTGGGCACACGTTGAGAAATGGTTACAGGAATGGAGGCCTAGTGCAGATGTTTAAATTTGGAACAATGATCAAAGATAGGTATCTAAGTTATCTGGAAAGAAGTATGGCTGCTTGTTTGTTTAATGGTGTGATTTATTTCTGGTATAGCTTATTAGCAGTTGGGTAATTCTGTATGATTGTGTTGTAAGGATTTTGTAGCAATTATACCATAGTGCTGCTTTTACTGATTCTGGGTGGTTGTTTTAAATATAGCCACATACATATGTGTGAAATATCATGTGTACATAGAAAAAAAACTTATGCTTTAGATTGCTAATATATTTACTTTTCTTCAAATGGGAAAAGGATTCTATAAATGTCCTTCAGGCATATATATACGGAAATAATTCTGAAAAAACCAATGGTGTGACGTCGTGCTGTATTACATTATTATATGAATGTGTTAATTTAAGAAACATAAGAAATAGGAGCAGAAGTAGGCCATACGGCTCCTTGAACCTGCTCCGCCATTCAATAAGATCATGACTGATTCGATCTTGGCCTCAACTGCACTTTTCTGTCTGTTGCCTATTAGCCTTGACTCCCCTATAGTTCAAGAATCTATCTATCTCAGCTTGAATGTATTCAATGACAGTCTCCACAGCTCTCTAGGATAGAGAATTGCAAAGATTCACAACCCTCTGAGAGAAGAAATTCTTCATTTCCATCTTAAATGGGTGACTCCTTATTCTGAAACCATGCCGCCAAGTTCTAGATTCTCCCATGAGGGGAAACAGCCTCTCAGCAACCCCCTCAGAATCTTCTATGTTTCAATAAGCTCACCTCTCATTCTTCTAAACTGCAATGAGTATAGGCCCAACCTGCTTAACTTTTCCTTATAAGACAGCCCCTTCATCCCAGAATCAGCGTAGTGAACCTTCTCTGAACTGTCTCCAATGCAAGTATATCTCTCCTTAAGTAAGGAGACTGAAATTGTATGCAGTACTCTAGATGTGGTCTCACCAAAATTGTAGCAAGAATCTAAGGCCCCAAACACTCAATCCAGGTGGAACAGTGATTTATTTGTACTTCTTTCAATGTAGTATAGAGTATTCGCTGCTCACAATGCGGTCTCCTCTACATTGCGAAGACCAAACGCAGTTTGGGTGACCACTTTAAGGAACACCTCCGTTCAGTCCACAAGCGTGACCCCCAAGTTTCCAGTTGCTTGCCATTTTAATTCAGTACCTTGCTCTTATGCCCACATTTCTGTCCTTGGCCTGCTGCAGTGTTCCAGTGAAGCTCAACGCAAGTTCGAGGAACAGCACATCATCTTCTGATTACCTCATCTTCTGATTAGGCACGTTACAGCCTTCTGGACTCAACATTGATTTCAACAATTTTGGACCATGACCCCCACGTGCCAGCCTTAAACTTGTTTTTCATGTTTTTGCTTTCAGACAGCTGTTTGTTATTCTGCCATTAACACTCTCTCTCTGGACAAATGCTTTGTCTTTTACAACAACTATTACCACTCCTTTTGCCTTTTGTTCCATGACATCTTTGTCATTTAATCTCTCCCACTTCTGCCCTTTCACACACCTTCCCTTTTGTTCTTCTTCTCCACCCCCCCTCCAGACTTGCTCAAACCTATTACATTTTTAACCTTTGCCAGTTCTATTGAAAGGTCATTGACTTGAAATGTTAACTTTGTTCCTCTCCCCACAGACGCTGCCAGACCTGTTGAGTATTTCCAGCACTTTAGCTTTTTATTGTAGCAATACTTCCCTACTTTTATGCTCCATCCCCCTTACAATAAAGGCCAGCGTTCCATTTGCCTTCCTAATTACTTGCTATACCTGCATGCTAACTTTTTGTGTTTCATGTACGAGGACACCCTGATCCAACTCGCTCATAGCATTCTGTAGTCTCTCTCCATTTTAGTAATATTTTGCTTTTTTATTTTTCATACCAAAGTGGATAACCTCACATTTTCCCACATTGTACTCCATCTGCCTATTTTTTACCCAGTCACTTAACCTATCTCTATCCCTTTATGAACTCTTTGTGTCCTCCTCACAACTTGCTTTCCCATCTATCTTTGTATCATCAGCAAATTTAGCTATAATACACTCTGCAGATGTTAAATAGTTGCGTCCCCAGCACTGATCCCTGTGGCACCCCATTAGTTGCAGTTTGCCAACCTGAAAATGAACCATTTATCCCAACTCTCTGTTTTCTGTTAGTTTGCCAATCCTCTATCTATGCTAATATATTGCCCCCAACACCATGAGCTCCTATCTTATGCACTAACGTTTTATGTGGCAGCTTATCGAATGCCTTTTGGAAATCCAAATACAGCACATCTGCTGGTTCCTCTTTATCCACCCTGCTCATTACATCCTCAAAGAACTCAAATAAATTTATCAGACAAAATTTCCCTTTCATAAAACCATGTTGACTCTGTTTGTTTATGTTATGATTTTCTAAATGTGCTGCTATTCCTTAATAATGGATTCTAACATTTTTCCAATAACAGATGTTAGGCTAACTGCCCTATAGTTTCCTGCTTTCTGACTCCATCCTTTCTTGAATAGAGGTGTTACATTTGCAGTTTTCGAATCTGCTGGGACCTTTCCAGAAACTAGACAATTTTGGAAGATTACCACCAATTACAACCATTCACTGTCCTCTGCAGCCACTAAGACCCTCGGATGCAGGCCATCAGATCCAGGGGACTCATCAGCTTTTAGTCTCATTAGATTTCATAGTACTTTTCTCGAGTGATATTATTTTAAGTTCCTCCCTCCCCTTTCCCCCCTGATTTTCTATGATCCTTGGGATGCTTTTAGTCTTTTTTACAGATGCAAGATATTTGTTCATGGTCTCTGTCATTTCCTTGTTTCCTATTATTAGTTCTCCAAGTCTCATCCTCTATAGGACCAATGTTTACTTTAGCTACTTTATTCCTTTTTATATACATGTAGAAGAAGCTCTTACTGTCTGTTTTTATATTTCTTGCTAATTTACTCTCATAATCTATTTTCTCGCTGTTTATTCTTTTTGTCATTCTTTACTGTTTCTAAAGTTTTACTAAACTTCTCATGGAGAGAGATACAGCACTGAAACAGGCTCTTCGGCCCACCGAGTCTGTGCCAACCAACAACCACCCATTTATACTAATTCTACATTAATCCCTTATTCACGACCACATCCCCACCTTCCCTCAATTCTCCTACCACCTACCTACACTAGGGGCAATTTACCATGGCCAATTAACCTATCAACTTGCAAGTCTTTAGCTGTGGGAGGAAAGCGGAGCACCCAGCGGAAACCCAAGCGGTCACAGGGAGAACTTGCAAACTCCGCACAGGCAGTACCCAGAACTGAACCCAGGTCGCTGGAGGTGTGAGGCTGCGGTGCTAACCACTGTGCCACCTATGCAATATTTTCATAGAGATGTGCTAAGTTCTGACCTACCACTAATCTTTGCAACATTGTATGCTTTTTCTTTCAATTTGATACTATCCGTAACATGTTTGTATGAAATTCCTTTCCCCATCTTTAACAGGGTGTTAAACTGTTTACTTAGCACATCTCTATGAAAATATTGCACAGTGCAATATTACTCTAGAAATGACTCAGAAGGCAACATGTTTTGTTTTTAAAGTGTAACGGTCTTGTCATGTGGCACAGAGGTACAGCAGTCATGTAGAACGACTATATTTCAATAACTAATAATGATCAGTATTTTAAATAATGTAATGCTAATTAGCAGATATCCAGTTGGCTTGAATTTTCAAGGAAGCAATTTAAACAAAGTGCCCAAAACAGGTGCAAATTTGGCGAAGTGGCTGCTTTGCACATTTATGCTGGCGTGAGGTCTGAATCATTTTGAGGTGCTTGAGCTGTAAGATCCTAGTGGGCGTCGCACTGTAGCCCGTTGGTTCTGGAACGGCTGGGAATTGCTTGGCAATCACTTGGCAAATGGGCTGGGGCGAAGGAGGAAGGGAGGGGATCAGGATGGAGCAGGGAGCTTGAACATCTTTTTTCAGTAGTGTGCCCCAAAAGAATTGAAAGGTTCCTGGACTTTTTTGAGCTGTTTCCAGCGGTTCCCTTAAGCGCCGCTGGTTAGGCTGCTTAACACCTGATGCAAATGGGCAAGTTTGCACTGCACAGCCTCTGCCCATTTGTACTGGAAAATTGCAGTCAGGCTGCTAGATCACTGTAGAATTCTGATTTGCATATTTAAGCAACTTCCTGCTTGTTTCAAGTGGGTGGGCTGCTTGGCTATTTACAGGCCTGTCGAAAAACTGTATCACGTGGTCTTTGGCGGCTTAAAGGGACAGCCGAGGTGTTCCCCACTCCTCTGATTTTCAGTTTGGCTATTTGTTTCTCAGACAAGAAATGAGCAGCTGGCATTTGGAAATTGCTCCCTCAATAATCACCAAATCTACAATTGTGTAGCTCCTTTTCCATGGTTCTAAAGTATCTATTTTATAAGGCACAACAGCTGTCTACATGATGAAACTATAACCTCTAACTCTCACAGACAGTTGTCTGCACTATTTATTCGAGGACAATTAAGTTGCAAATACAATTATTCTGACAACATATTTTGCTGCAAAATCGCACAACAAAATGTTGACTTCTAGTACAATGATCATGACAGTTTATGGAGTTGACATTCCCTTAAGAAAGTAATTTGAAAATGTTCTTTTGTTTCACCATAACACCTCTCTTTTCCACGGCTTTGCTTGTTGACTGGAATTAGTAAATTAGATGCTGGACACGTGACTATTTTGATTTGTGCATCACTGGACGTTGCACTGAAATTGTCCCAACAGATATATTCCACATTAAATGCTTTGGAAGGGGTTTATCCTCGGTGATCTTTCCGTGGTCTGGATTCTGGCTTCACATTGCAGAGTTGACTTGAAGTGGATATTATATTCCACCACCCCCACCCCACCCTAAATTGTCTGAAATTTTAAACAACTTGGGCTGAATTTTACCGGCCAATCGACGCCGCGGGGGCCGGTAAAATTCTGCAGAGAGAGGCTCGCCTCGACCCACGATGTCGAGAAGAGCCTGCCGCATATTACCGGCGGTGGGGGGACCTTGGTGCCTCCCCCCCCCACCAGCCGTCTGGCGGCAGGCCTTTCATATACATATGCAAATTGTACCAAATGATATGCAAATAAACTTACCTGCAGGCAGTGGCTGTCCCACACCAATTTTACAGTCACTGTTCATCTCCGCATGGAGCTCTGAGGCGAGAACCTGGTGGGAATGGGGGAGAAATAAAATTTTCAGGGTGGGAGCGGTGGAGGAGCGGGGAAATCAATTTTTATTGGATGTGGGGCTGGTGGGAAGGGGTTATATGTCAAATGTTAGAATGTTGGGGATGAAAGTTCGGGTAGGGAAAAAGGCATGTGTTGGTTATTCTGGGGAATTGAAATGACCATTGGGGGCGGTTGGAGAAGGGCCTACATATTTTTATTAACTGTTTAATAAAAATGCTGATTAGTTTGCCTTTAAAAATTAAAACTTAATCTAAGGTCTTAAAGCCCTTCAAAAATGGCGCCGGCGCAGTGGTGCCAGATGCCGTTGCCAGGGACGCGGTGGCTGCCCCACTATGTTATCAAGGGTGGCCGTTCCACCCCCTCTATTTAAATGAGCCCCCACGCATAATATTGCAGGGGGCCCCTGGGCGGCACTTCCGTGTCGGAAGGCCGCTGAGTTGAAAGCGCACCGCCGCAGAGCGCGGCGCATGGTTAAAATTCAGTCCCCTGACTCTCCATTATATTGCTGCAGCTTTCTGAACGATTACAAGGAATTATGTAGAATAAACAGCAAGAAACAGGACATTTGGCCCAACCAGTCTGTGCTGGTGTTAATACTCCACACGACTTCCCTCCCATTTCACCTAACTCATCTGAGCTTTTCAGTATCTCTTTCTATTCCCTTTTCTCTTATGCACTTCTCAAATTTCCTTTTATAAGCATCTAAGCTATTTGTCTCAACCAATTCCTGTGCCACTGAGTTTCATATTCTAACCACTCTTCAAGCAAAGACATTTCTCCTTATTTTCCTATTGGATTTATTGGTAATTATCTTGTATTTATGGCCCTAGTTTTGGATTCTCCTACGAGTGGAAATATTCTTTCCACATTTACTCTGCCCAATCCATTCATTATTTTTAAGACCTTTATTAGGTATTACTGTTGGCTGACAGCTCCATTAGGCGGGACTTCCTGCCTCAAGGAGGTGGTAGTCCCGCCCAAGACCAATTAAGGGCCTGGGGAGCAAAAAATCCCGGCCTGACCTCCCAGGCCCGGCAGAGGCGGGCTCACCCCCGACGTTTTGGCCAGTGGGCAGGACCTCCTGCCCAACGTAAAATTCCGGCCGATGAGTTGTGGCCTTTAAGATTGGAGTTAACTAAGAGGAAAAAATAGGTGGAGAAAAACTGAATATGGATTTGTAAAGAGCTCCCAGAAATGTCCATTGCAAGAATATTCTCATTATGATCACTTAGACTTCGCTTGACAATATCTGCACAGAGATTCTACATAATTACTATTAGATACTTTGCTCAATAACAGATCTTCCTGATTTCACATGGAAAGACATGGCAGTTTGACTTGATCACAATTCTGTTATGACCAGCTCACTCTTTGAACTTGTTCCATTTGATTTAATATGTTTCTAACCAGTTTGTAGCTGTTCCGAGACCAGTTCTTTGATTGCTGTAGATGATGGAACCTGGGAGACACAGAAAGCAAGATAAAGTGACAATAGTAATAGAATAGCTGGTGGTTGAGCAATAAAAGAAAAGGATAAGATCTGATGAAGCTAGAATTATTTTACTTTTATTATGATTTAGATTTTTTTTTTAGATTTAGAGATACAGCACTGAAACAGGCCCTTCGGCCCACCGAGTCTGTGCCGACCATCAACCACCCATTTATACTAATCCTACACTAATTCCATATTCCTACCATATCCCCAGCTGTCCCTATATTTCCCTACCACCTACCTATACTAGGGGCAATTTATAATGGCCAATTTACCTAACAACCTGCAAGTCTTTGACATGTGGGAGGAAACCGGAGCACCCGGAGGAAACACACGCAGACACAGGGAGAACTTGCAAACTCCACACAGGCAGTACCCAGAATTGAACCCGGGTCGCTGGAGCTGTGAGGCTCCTATGCTAACCACTGCGCCACTGTGCCGCCCCAAGGTTAATATTCTAAGGTTAATATTAGAATAAGAAAGTAAATGCTCACTTTTGAGTAGGTCGTTTTGAAGACAGAGAAACCTGCATAGACACACCCAAGAAACAAGACACAGGCAAAAAACAGACACTTACTGACTGTCCCAAATACTTAGATTATAAAATATATAAAAGGCACTTTGAAACCACAGATTCTTGTAAATCACAAACTCCGGACAGCCTTCAATGCAGCAAGCTATTTTACAGTTTAAAATAGGGGACACAGCTGACATCACACTTTAAAATGTTAAAAGAATGTACTGTATCTGAGGCTATAGATCGTGATGACCAATGGATTGTTACTGCTTTTATCCATGCCATTAGTGGGTTGGAATCACCCCTGCAGCCACAGTCCCCGCTTCCAGAAGCAACCCCGTTGATAATACATGCCAGAAGATGTCCATGTACCTGACCCCAGGCGGTACAGTTGTCATCTGAGGGTGGCATTAGTAACAGGTTCCACTTAAATCCTTTGTATTATTATAGCTGATTAGGTGCTGATCATAATTGCACTTGGTACTTCAAGAAGGTTGGGAACATTTTTACTGAAAATATAATGACTATTTTGAAAATAGAGGATCTTGAATAAAAGGACAGCTTTGTTGCCAGTCTCTCAGGTGCCCTCAATTTACAGGTTTCAATGTGTTTTTTTAAAAACATAAATTGCATGAATTTTAACAGCTGCTGTACAGTATTGTTATACAGAACAGGAGAATATAGTGATACAATGAAGTTGTTTGTACATTTACACTCAGACTGGGAATTACGTGCTTTGGGGATCAAGGTAGTTTGGTTATGTTCCTCAGATACAGCTGAGTTAGGGAGTGGTTTTGTTACAGTACTGTATTATTTAGTTCAATGTCCCAATGTGTAAACTCTGCTGTAATTGGCAACAATCCTGGAGAAATGGTGTAAGTGATCATTTTTGTCACCTCTGTAGGTTTTCTGCCAAAGTTAGGGTGGAATATCGGGAAAACTGCACAGAAATTCCAGGCAAATGTCAATTTAAAGTTTTAAAAAAAGGTTTTAAATGTAATAGTTTTAAAATTGATTTAGTCTCCTCCACAGATGGTAATCTATAATCTATTAAGTAACTTTTGGGACGACTACTGTGCACCAGTCCTTGTATGATTTCCTCCAGCATGTTTGATCAAGTAGGCATTGGTGCAGTTCATGGAGGCGCAGTAAGACTACATGGGGCCATTCCAGATCTCATTAAATGAGAGGATTTGAAAATGGTAGAATACGTCAAGGCAGTCTACAAAGCAGGTCAATCCTTACAGTACCCATGAGGAGATGTGTTAATTCATGAATAGCAGTGGAAGAATAGTCTTTTCAGACAAAGAATAGTGGGTATCTGGAATGAGCTGCCAGAGGAGGCGGTGGAGGCGGGAACAGTAGCAACATTTAAGAGGCATCTGGACAGGTACTTGAATGAGCATGGCATAGAGGGATATGGAATTAATGCAGGCAGGTGGGATTAGTATAGATAGGCATTATGGTCGGCATGGACGCGGTGGGCCGAAGGGCCTGTTTCTGTGCTGTACGACTCTATGACTGTAAGGAAAGGGTTGCTTTGGAGGTCATCAGGTGAAATTCCAGGAATTATTTATGATCGTCTCCTCATGTATAAACTAGAATGAAAGTGAAAGGAACTCTTTATTTTTAATAAGATTTAAATCAGTTTCCTAGTATTACCTTACTGGCTATCCAACATTTCCTGGCAACTTAAAAAGAAGTAGCAGCTGGCATCAGTTGTCAGTTTTCAGTTTTTCAATGGCCTAGTGAGTCCGAGGGACTACTGAGCCATTGAGAGAGTTGCAACTCGATATCATCAATAGGGACTAGAGCTGGAAAGTCAAGACTTGGAATCTGTCACACTCGGCCAAACCAGCCCACTGTCTCTGTTTTAAATCGGCACAGGTGGGTCTGAGGCAGGTTTTAAAAAAAAAACAGAGGAGCGATGTCAAAGGTGCAGGTGAAGAACGTGATGATAGTGATGGACACCCTATCACTGTTTTTCAACCCTTTTCTGTTCCAAATTACCTTCGAGTGCATTGAAGATCTGTCTCAGAACTTGGAATGGAAAATCATTTATATGGGTTCAACTAAAAGTGAATAATATGACCAAGTCGTGGACTCTATAATGGTGGGACCTGTTCTTGCTGGAAGACATGTGTTCAGCAAATCCTTCCTTAATCTCAGATGTGGATGTAGTTAGAGTAGCGGTTGTTCAAAATAACCTGCATTTACCAGGGTCAAGAATTTATCAGAGTTGTGTGTTATGTAAATGATTACAACAATCTAGAGCTGTGTGTAAATCCTCCTATGAAACCAAATTTCTCTAAGCTTCAGCGAAACATTTTGTTATCAAGTTCACAAGTTACAATGTTCCATATGAACTGGGATAAAACAGTAGTGAAAAAACAACTGATTCTGAATGCAAAAATCTTAAAATACAGTTCGTTCTTTCCACAAGTACATTGCCTTCAGCCTCTAAGTGACATCAGAGGAAAACAGAAAAAAGATAAAGCTAAAAGTACATTATCTGAAGCGTGAAATAGTTTCAACAAAATAGATGGGGCCTGATTTTTCTGTCCGGGATCGGAAACAGACGTCGGGACTGTTTCCGGGTCCCAATTCCGCCCTCGGGGGTAGCAGTTACAGGCCCTGAATTTCAAGTGGGTGCCCAATTTATTGGCTGGAGGGCTGGTTGGGTTGCCAATTGGCCACTGCGGGGTTAGAAACGGAGGCCGCACTGAACAACTGCAGGCCTGATTTAAACAGATGGCTGTCATTTCATGAAACAATTGCTGTATTACTGATGGAGCAGGAGAGGCAGAGGGCTGGAACCCGAGGCAAGGCTGTACCTTGCTTTGCTAATGCAGACCTGGAGGCCCTCCTGCAGGCATGAGGGAGAGGAGGCAGGTCCTCTTTCTGGAGGGTGGCAGGAGAAGGCCACCCTCCCATGTCATGCTGATTACTGAGTGTTATGTGGATTTGCATATTAGATACGACATGGTACTCACATAGTAGATACAATACAGTATTTACACATTAGATACTATAAGATATGAATTCTGATGCAAGGTCACAGACCTGAAACGTTAACTCTACTCCACAGATGCTGCTAGACCTGCTGAGTATTTCCAGCACTTTTGTTTTTATTTCAGATTTCTAGAATCCACAGTGTTTTGCTTATATTATATTAAGATACATTGGCGGCACAGTGGCGCAGTGGTTAGCACCGCAGCCTCACAGCTCCAGGGACCCGGGTTCGATTCCGGGTACAGCCTGTGTGGAGTTTGCAAGTTCTCCCTGTGTCTGCGTGGGTTTTCTCCGGGTGCTCCGGTTTCCTCCCACAAGCCAAAAGACTTGCAGGTTGATAGGTAAATTGGCCATTATAAATTGTCACTAGTATAGGTAGGTGGTAGGGAAATATAGGAATAGGTGGGGATGTTTGGTAGGAATAGGTGGGGATGTTTGGTAGGAATATGGGATTAGTGTAGGATTAGTATAAATGGGTGGTTGATGTTCGGCACAGACTCGGTGGGCCGAAGGGCCTGTTTCAGTGCTGTATCTCTAATCTAATCTAATCTAATCATACATTCTGCACTCGTTAGGAGGTCATCTGATCTGGGGGCTAAATCACATCGCACATATTGAAGGGCTGTATCGAGTGAAGATGGCTGAATAAAGTCTGTGAAGCAAGCTGAATCTTGGTTGTGCTAAATATCAGTACTGGAGGATTTGACAGTGACAACGAGGAGCAAAGTATTGGATTAGGTTGATGAACTGTTACAGTTGGATATGGCTTTTGGCAGATTGGAATCTGCTGGGATTAGAGGTGTAAATCTGTTTGATCCCAGTGGTGAAGTCAATGCAGTGCACATTTGGAAAACACCCTTCTTCGGCGGGGCCTCAGACTTTGGGTCATCACCCTTTGTGGGCGGGGCCTAGCAAGAGCATGTGAGCTCAGAGGGGTCACTGCAGAGCATCAGGGTGCAGGAGAGTTTCCAGGATTGTACTTTCCAGGAGGTGGTCATCACACAGGCAGTAAGAGTTCAGGATACTAGGTGGATGACCATCCAGAAGACTAGGAAGAAGCAGGAGGCCCAGGAGTCTTGGGGTTGTGTGCCACTCACAATCAGGGAGTGATGATACCCTGAAGGAGTGCAGTCCAGACCATGGCACCAATGGTCAATAGACGGTATAGGAGGGAGCAACAAAGTGTAGAAAGTTGTTATAGAAGATTCCATAGTCATGGGAACAGACAGGCATTTCTGTAACTGTCATTCTGAGACTGCATGGTGTGTTGTCTTCCTGGTGTCAGAGAAAAGGACATCATGGAGAGGGTTCAGGATATTCTGCAGGGGGACGGTAGTGAGCCAGAAGCTGCGGTGCATGTTGGTACCAACGACATAGAAAAAACAGGTATTGAGCTCCGACAGTCAGATTTTCAGCATCTAGGGAGGAAGCTAAAGAGCAGGACCTCAAAGTTAGTAATCTCTGGATTACTCCCTGTGCCCTGCGCTAGTGAGTGTAGAAATAAGACGATAGGATTAATACATGGGTTGAAGCATGGTGCAGGAGGGAGGGCTTCAGATTCTTGGGGCATTGGGAGCAGTTCAGGAGCAGAGGCACCTATTCAAAAGGAACGGGTTGCACCTCAACAGGACTGAACCAATGTCCTTATGGGGAGGTTCTCCAGTGTGATTGGGGAGGATTCAAACTAAATTGGCAGGGGTTGGGCACCAGCAGATAGAAGTAGAAAAGAGGAATAAAGTGCATAATGTGAGTGTTGGACAGCTCTATAGAAGGGAGTAGTTCGATATTAGATATGATAGACTGAGAAGGGCGATGAGGAATGCAAAGACAGGATTACAATGCATGTATGTAAATGCGAAAAATGTGGTGAATAAGGTTGGTGAGCTACAAGCACAAATAGCAGTAATGGGAATATGATGTAATGGCAATAACGGAAACGTGGCTTAAAAATGGTGAGGACTGGGTGCTTAATATATAAGGATATAAAGTGTACAGAAAAGGTAGAGAAGGAAAAAAGGGAGGTAGGCTGGCAGTACTGATTAGGGAAGACATTGTAGTGTTGGAAAGATGGGATGTCCTTGATTAGAGTTGAGAAGAAAAATGGGTGTAATCATGCTACCAGGGGTATTCTATAGGCCTCCAAATCATGAGAGAGAGAGAGAGATACAGTAGCAAGTATGCAGGGAAATCAGTGATGTGCAAGAACTATAGAGTGGTGATATTAGGGGACTTTGATTACCCAAATATCAATTAGAGTAAAAGGAAAGGCGGGGGAGGAATTTCTGCAATGTGTTCAGGAGAACTTTATTGATCAGTATGTTCTCAGCCCAACTAGAAAGGAAGCATTGCTGGATCTGGTGCTAGGAAATAAGGTGGGCCAAGTAGACCAAGTGTCTGTGGGGGTGTACTTGGATAAGAGTGATCATCGTATCATAAGGTTTAGATTTGTAATGCAGAAAAGCAAGGAAAGGTATGAGGCAGAACAGCTAGATTGGAAGAGAGCTAATTTCAATGCAGTGGGTAAGGATCAAACCAGGATAAAGTGGAACTGAATACTGACAGGGAAAAATGGATTGGAAAAGTTGCTTCAGGTACAGACTGGGTACATTCCAACAGATGTGATATGTGGGAGGCCTTTAAAGAGAGGTTGATTAGCGTGCAGGAGAGACATGTTCCTGTGAAAATGAGGGATAGAAATGGCAAGATTAGGGAACCATGGATGACAGGTGAAATTGTGAGACTAGCTAAGAGGAAAAAGGAAGCATACATAAGGTCCAGGAGGCTGAAGAAAGACGAAGCTTTGAAAGAATATCGGGAATGTAGGACCAATCTGAAACGAGGAATTAAGAGGGCTAAAAGGGGTCATGAAATATCTTTAGCAAACAGGGTTAAGGAAAATCCCAAAGCCTTTTATTCAATTATAAGGAGCAAGAGGGTAACTAGAGAAAGGATTGGCCCACTCGAGGATAAAGGAGGAAAGTTATGCGTCGAGTCAGAGAAAATGGGTGAGATTTTAAACGAGTACTTTGCATCGGTATTCACCGAGGAGAGGGACATGACAGATGTTGAGGTTAGGGACAGATGTTTGATTACTCTAGGTCAAGTCAGCATAAGGAGGGAGGAAGTGTTGGGTATTCTAAAAGGCATTAAGGTGGACAAGTCCCCAGGTCTGGATGGGATCTATCCCAGGTTACTGAGGGAAGCGAGAGAGGAAATAGCTGGGGCCTTAACAGATATCTTTGCAGCATCCTTAAACACGGGCGAGGTCCCGGAGGACTGGAGAATTGCTAATGTTGTCCCCTTGTTTAAGAAGGGTAGCAGGGATAATCCAGGTAATTATAGACCTGTGAGCCTGACGTCAGTGGTAGGGAAGCTGCTGGCGAAGATACTGAGGGATAGGATCTATTCCCATTTGGAAGAAAATAGGCTTATCAGTGATAGGCAACATGATTTTGTGCAGAGAAGGTCATGTCTTACCAACTTAATAGAATTCTTTGAGGAAGTGACAAAGTTGATTGATGAGGGAAGGGGTGTAGATGTCATATACATGGACTTCAGTAAGGCGTTTGATAAGGTTCCCCATTGTAGGCTGATGGAGAAAGTGAAGTCGCATGGGGTCCAGGGTGTACTAGCCAGATGGATAAAGAACTGGCTGGGCAACAGGAGACAGAGAGTAGTAGTAGAAGGGAGTTTCTCAAAATGGAGAAGTGTGACCAGTGGTATTCCACAGGGATCCGTGCTGGGACCACTGTTGTTTGTGATATACATAAATGATTTGGAGGAAAGTATAGGTGGTCTGATTAGCAAGTTTGCAGACGACACTAAGATTGGTGGAGTAGCAGATAGTGAAGGGGACTGTCAGAGAATACAGCAGAATATAGATAGATTGGAGAGTTGGGCAGAGAAATGGCAGATGGAGTTCAATCAGGGCAAATGCGAGGTGATGCATTTTGGAAGATCCAATTCAAGAGTGAACTATACAGTATCTGGAAAAGTCCTGGGGAAAATTGATGTACAGAGAGATTTGGGTGTTCAGGTCCATTGTTCCCTGAAGGTGGCAGCGCAGGTCAATAGAGTGGTCAAGAAGGCATACGGCATGCTTTCCTTCATCGGACGGGGTATTGAGTACAAGAGTTGGCAGGTCATGTTACAGTTGTATAAGACTTTGGTTTGGCCACATTTGGAATACTGCGTGCAGTTCTGGTCGCCACATTACCAAAAGGATGTAGATGCTTTGGAGAGGGTGCAGAGGAGGTTCACCAGGATGTTGCCTGGTATGGAGGGCGCTAGCTATGAAGAGAGGTTGAGTAGATTAGGATTATTTTCATTAGAAAGACGGAGGTTGAGGGGGGACATGATTGAGGTGTACAAAATCATGAGAGGTATAGACAGGGTTGATAGCAAGAAGCTTTTTCCCAGAGTGGGGGATTCAATTACAAGGGGTCACGAGTTCAAAGTGAAAGGGGAAAAGTTTAGGGGGGATATGCGTGGAAAGTTCTTTACGCAGGGGGTGGTGGGTGCCTGGAACGCGTTGCCAGCGGAAGTGGTAGACGCGGGCATGATAGCGTCTTTTAAGATGTATCCAGACAGATACATGAATGGGCAGGAAGCAGAGATACAGACTCTTAGAAAATAGGCGACATGTTTCGATAGAGGATCTGGATCGGCGCAGGCTTGGAGGGCCGAAGGGCCTGTTCCTGTGCTGTAATTTTCTTTGTTCTTTGAAAGGTAGGGGAAGCAAAAACAGGCCTTCTTGGATGACCAGGGAGATAGAGATTATGATGAAACAAAAAAAAGAGGGTGTTGGATACATGTCAGGTGAATTCTTTAAGTGAGAACCAGGCCAAATACAATAAGTTGAGAGCAGAGGTGAAGAGGAAAATTAGACTGGGAAAGAGAGAATATGAGAAGAGAATGGCAGTCAACATAAAATGCAGCCGGCATTCTACCGGCATGTAAATAGTAAGCGGGTAGTAAGAGGTGAAATGGAGCCTATTAGGGACAAAGAGGGTAATATATACTTAGAGGCAGGGGCAAAGCTAGAATATTTAATGAGTACTTTATATTGGTGTTTACTAAGGAAGAGGAATGTGACAAAATATCAGTCGAAATGGAGAGAGTAGAGGCAATCGATAGCGTAAAAAATTGAGAGGAGGTACTGGAAAGGCTGGCTATGCTTCGGGTAGATAAGTCACTGGGTCTGGATGGCTTGCATCCCAGGTTGCTAAAGTAAGTGGAAGTGAAGAGAGTGGAAGGGCTTGCCATAATCATCTAATCTTTGCTAGAAAGGGGAGTTACCAGAGGATTGGAGAGTGGCAAATTCAAGAAAGGGTGTAAGGACAGTCCTCCCAACTACAGCCAGTTAGTTTATGTACGGACATACGAATTAGGAGCAGGAGTAGGCCACTCGGCCCCTCGAGCCTGCTCCACCATTCAATAAGATCATGGCTGATCTGATTGTAACCTCAACTCCACAATCCTGCCGACCTCCAATAACCTTTGCTTATCAAGAACTTATCTACCTCTGCCTTAAAAATATTCAACGACTCTGCTTCCACTGTCTTTTGAGGAAGAGAGTTCCAAAGTCTCACGACTCTGAGAAAAAAAATTCTCCTCATCTCTGTCTTAAGTGGGTGACCCTGTATTTTTAAACAGTGACCCCGAGTTCTAGATTCTCCCACAAGAGGAAACATCGTTTCCACATTCACCCTGTCAAGACCCCTCAGGATCTTATGTGTTTCAATCAAGTCACTGCTTACTGCTCTAAACTCCAGCGGATACAAGCCTAGCCTGCCCAATCTTTCCTCGTCTGCCAACCTGCCATTCCAGGTATAAGTCTAATAAACCTTCTCCGAACTGCTTTCAAGTATTAACATCACAGGAAATAGGAGCAGGAGTAGGCCATTCAAGCAGATCATGGCTGATAATCTACCTCTACACCATTTTTCCCCACTATCCCCATATCCCTTGACGTCATTAGTATCCAGAAATCTATGATTTCTGTCTTGAACATGCTCAATGATTGAGCTTCCACAGTCCTCTGAGGTAGAGAATTCTACAGATTCACCACCCTCTGAATCAAGAAATTCCTCCTCATCTCAGTCTTAAATGGCCTGCCCCTTATTCTGAGACCATGTCCCCTAGTTCTAGACTCACCAGCCACTATCCACATCTACCCTGTCACGACTTGTAAGAATTTTGTATGTTTCAATGAGATCACCTCTCATTCTTCGAAACTCTAGAGGATACAGGACCAGCTTCCTTAATCTCTCTTCATAAAACAATATAGGGGAGGCGGTGGCGTACTGGTATTGTCACTGGGCTAGTAACTCCAAAACCCAGGTATTGCTGTGGGGACATGGGTTCGAATCTCACCACAGAAGAAGGTGGAATTTGAATTCAATTAATAAATCTGGAATTTAAAGCTGGTCTAATGATGGCCTTCAAACCATTGTCGATTGTTGTAAAAACCCATCTGGTTCACTAATGTCCTTTAGGGAAGGAAATCTGCTGTCCTTACCTGGTCTGACCTACATGTGACTCCAGATCCACAGCAATGTGGTTGACTCTTATATGCCCTCGAAATGGCCTAGCAAGCCACTCAGTTCAAGGGCAATTAGGGATGGGCAATAAATGCTGGCCTGGCCTGCAATGCCCACATCCCATGAAAGAATTTTAAAAAAATATCGCCATCCCAGGGGTTAGTCTGGTGAACCTTAATTTTGCATTCCCTTTATGGCAAGTGTCTCCTTCCTTAAATAAGCAGACTAAAACTGTCCACAATATTCCAGGTGCGGTCTCACCAAGGCTTTATACAATTGCAGCAAGCCATCTTTATTCCTTCACTGAAATCCCCTTACAATGAAGGTCAACATACCATTTGCCTTCCTAATTGCTTGCTGCACTTGCATACTAACTTTTAGTGACTCATGAACAAGGAAACCCAGGTCCCTTTGGACATCAACACTTCCCAACCTCTCATCATTTAAGAAATACTCCGCCTTTCTGTTTTTCTACCAAAGTGGATCACCTCACACTTATTCCCATTATATTCCATCTGCCATGTTCTTGCCCATTCACTTAGCCTGTCAAAATTCCCTTGAAGCCTCCTTGCATCCTCCTCCAACTGACATTCCCACTCAGTTTTGTGTCATCAGCAAACATGGAAATATTTGGTCCCCACATTCAAATCATTTGTATAGATTTTCAACAGCTGTGGCCCAAGCACTGAACCTGGCAGTACCCCACTAGTAACAGTCTGCCATTCCTGAGAATGACCCATTTATTCCTACTTTCTGCTATCTGTCTGTTAACCAATTCTCAATTCATAGCAATATATTACCCCAATCCCATATGCTCTAATTTTGTTTCCTAACCTCCTGTGTGGGACCTTATCAAAAGCCTTCTGAAATACACCACATCCTTCTTTAAATAAGGAGACCAATACTGTACACAGAAGTCCAAATGTGGTCTCACCAATGCCCTGTATAATTGAAGCATCACCTCGATACTTTGGTATTCAATTCTCCTCACAATAAATGATAACATTCTATGAGCTTTCCTAATTACTTGCTGTACCTGCATGCTGAACTTTTTTGATTTATGCATTAGGCCACCCAGATCCCTCTGCATCTCAGACCTCTGCAATCTCTCACCGTTTAGAAAATATGCTTTTTTATTCTTCATGCCAAAATGGACAATTTCACATTTTCCCACATTATACTCCATTTGCCAGATCTTTGTCGACTCACTTAACCTATCTATATCCCTTTGAAGCCTCCTTATGTCCTCTTCACAACGTACTTTCCAACCTATCTTTGTGTCATTAGAAAATTTAGCAAACATACTTTTGGTCCCTTCATCCAAGTCATTTATATAAATTGTAAAAAGTTGAGGCCCCAGCACTGATCCACTCGTTACATTTTGCCAACCAGAAAATGACCCATTTATGCCTACTCTCTGTTTCCTGTTAGACAATCTTTTATCCATGCCAAAATGTTACCCCCTACACCATGAGCTTTTATTTTCCGCAATAACCTTGTCAAATGCCTTCTGGAAATCTAAGTACAGTACATCCACCGTTTCCTTTTTATCCACAGCACATGTTACTTCTTCAAAGAACTCCAATAAATTGGTTAAACATGATTTGCCTTTCACAAAACCAGGAAGACTCTGCCTGATTATCTTGAATTATTCTAAGTGCCCTGCTATAATGTTTGTAAGATTTTCCCTAAGACAGATGTTAAGCTAACTGGCCTGTAGTTTCCTGCTTTCTGTCTCCCTCCCTTTTTGAATAATGGAGTTACATTGGCTATTTTCCAATCTAATGGACGCTTGCCCGAATCCAGGAAATTTTGGAATATAAAACCAACCCATTAACTATCTCACTAGTGTTATGAAATTGATTGTTTTTAATAAAGATATTTTTAAAAGGAATTTATAGTTAAACTGAATGAATGTTGGACCAGTTTATTTTAAAAAAGAAAGCCATCAAGAGGACCTGTGGGAACCGGATTGGTAACAGTGTTACTGGTTGTCACATGACTCAAGTGAAAGATAGAAAAGTAACCCTGGTAATGGGCCAGAGATGTGACAAGCGCCCCTTTGATTGGACAAGCCCAGTAGCAACAGAGTGCCTGGGATGGACTGAAAACTCACAAGCATTCTGGTTGTGTGTGTGTGGTTTTACCTTCTGGAGTGAGATAAAGTCAAGTCTGCTGAAGAAGCAGAAAGGAGAGAAGATCACAACTCAGCTTGCTTTCCAGAATTTTCAGAAACGATGCTGTGAAGTCCACTGTGTCGATTCATCTCGTTTTCTGTCTTGGAAGAAAGCCTGATAAATTCATTTTCAATGCTGCTTGAAAAGAACTGTTCTGAAAGATCCGAGTGACCTGTCAAAGTGTACTCAGAAGTTAGACTGTATGCCAGTTTTGGAATAACATATCTCATCTGCTGTTTTCTTCAAAACAAGCAAATAATCAACCCAAGTGCTTTTTGTTTCCAATAAAGCTCTGATCCAAAAATCCCTTTTTATTTTTTCGGTTAACTGGTGTGTGTATGTATATATATATTTATATATATATATGTGTGTGTGTGTGAAAGGACTAAGTCCTTGGACTTAAAAATTTGGTTAAGGTGAAAAGGGAACTTTAAAAAATTTAATGTTGAGACTTGTAAAATTTCAATCTTTGTGTTTATGTTTTACTTCATTACTAGTTAATACTTGTTTTATAATCTGATAATTTTGTTGTTCATGAAAGAAACCTGGTTAGTGTGTTCTGTTCTGGGGAAAATAGAGTATATGATTGACCATATCGATAATTGGGAAAACGTAAAAATAATATGTTGTGACCTGTGGAGAAGTGGGAATATAAAACAGTGCACTCCTCCCTTCTCGGTCGTAACACTGGCCACTTCTTTTAAGACCCTAGGATGAAGACCATCAGGACCCGTTGACTTATCAGCCCGCAGCTTCAACAATTTGTTCAGTACCACTTACCTGGTAATAGTAATTTTCTTGAGTTCCTCCCTTCCATTTCCTAATTTACAGTTATTTCTGGGATGTTACTTCCTCTATGTAGAAGACTGATGCAAAATACCTGTTGAATTCATCTGCCATCTCCTTATTTTCCCTTATTAATTTCCCAGACTCACTTTCTATAGGACTGATGCTCACTTTGTTTACTCTTCTTTTTCAAATATCTCTCGAAGCTCTGACTGTTTTATATTTCTAGGCAGCTTCCTCTCCTACTCTAATTTTTCCCTCCTTATTAATCTTTTAGTCGTTCTTTGCTGATTTTTATATTCTGTCCAATCTTCTGACCTGCCACCCTTTACGCATTTATATGCTTTTTCTTTGAGTTTGATACTATCTTTCACTTTTTTAGCGAACCACAGATAGTGGGAATTTCTCTTTCTCATTAGAAAGTCTCTATTCTGTGTATTCTGAAATATCCCCTTAAATGTATGCCACTCCATCTCTACTGACCTATCCCTTAACCTACTTTGCCAGTTCATTTTTGCTGGCTCTGCTTTCATGCCCTCGTAATTGCTCTTATTTAAGTTTAAAGTACTAGTCTTAGACCCACTCTTCTTTCCCTCAAACTGAATGTAAAACTCAATCATAATATGATTACTGCTGCCTAGGGGTACCTTCACTATGAGGTCATGAATTAATCCTATCTCATTGCACAATACCAGGTCTTGTATAGCCTGCTCTCTGGCTGGCTCCAGAATGTGATGTTCTAAGAAACTATCCCAAAAACATTCTGTGTACTCCTCATCTAGGCTACCTTTGCCCATCTGATTTTTCCAGTCTATATGTAGATTAAAATCCCACATGATTATCGCCATACCTTTCTGACAAACTGCCATTATTTCTTCCATTATACCCCATCCTAGCGTGTAGTTACTGTTCGGGGACCTGTGCACCACTCCCAAAAGTGACTTCTTGCCATTATCATTTCTCATCTCGACCCAAACCGCTTCTACATCCTGGTTACCTGAACTTAGGTCATCCCTCTCTATTGTGTTAATACCATCAATAACTAACAGAGCCACCCCTCCACCTTTTCCTAGCTTCTTGTCCTTCCTAAATGTTATGTAGCCTTCAATATTCAGGTCCCAATCTGTCATCCTGCAGCCATGTCTCTGTAATGGCTATCAAATCGTACTTGTTTATTTCTATTTGCACTATCAGTTCATCTGTTTTGTTTCGAATACTACATGCATTCAGATACAGAGCCTTTAGTTTTATCCTTTTATTATTTTTGTAACATCTAGCCTTGTCTGCTGATTTACACTTAGATTTATACCCACTGTCCCTTTCTGTCACAGTCTGTTTATATTTTCCCATATTAATACCTTTCTCTCTTGCCTTGTCTCTACGCTTTGATTTACCATAAATTTGATCCCTTGCCCCCACTATTTAGTTTAAAACCCTCGCGACTTCCCGAGAACACCGGTCCGAGCACGATTCATGTGTAGACTGTCCCAAAGGTACAGTCCCTACTTTTACCGGCATTGGTGCCAGTGCCTCACGAAGCAGAATCCACTTCTACCACACCTGTCTTTGAGCCACAAATTTATTTCTCTAATCTTATTTTCCCGACTCCAATTTGCATGTGAATCACGTAATAATCCAGAGGTTATTACCTTTGAGGTTCTGTTTCTTAATTTGGTACCTAGCTCCTCAAACTGACTATGCAGAATAAAAGCAAAATACTGCGTATGCTGGAAATCTGAAATAAAAACAAGAAATGCTGGAACCACTCAGCAGGTCTGGCAGCATCTGTGAAAAGAGAAGCTGAGTTAACGTTTCGGGTCAGTGACCCTTCTTCGGAACTGACAAATATTAGAAAAGTCACAGGTAATAAGCAAGTGAGGTGGGGGTGGGGCAAGAGATAACAAAGGAGGTCTAGATTGGACCAGGCCACATAGCTGACCAAAAGGTCACGAGCAAAGGCAAACAATATGTTAATGGTGTGTTGAGAGACAAAGCATTAGTACAGATTAGGTATTAATACACTGAATATTGAACAGCAGCAAGTGCAAACCTGAAAAAAAACAGTGGGTAAGCAAAGTGAACAAACTAAGATGAAATGAAATAAATGCAAAAAAAAAGATTGTAAAAAATGTAAAAAAGAATGTTAAAAAAAAGGAAGAAAAAAATAACTAAAAATGAAAGTAAAATGGGGGGCTGTCATGCTCTGAAATTATTGAACTCAATGTTCAGTCCGGCAGGCTGTAGTGTGCCTAATCGGTAGATGAGATGCTGTTCCTCGAGCTTGCATTGATGTTCCCTGGAACACTGCAGCAATCCCAGGACAGAGATGTGAGCATGAGAGCAGGGGGGAGTGTTGAAATGGCAAGCAACCGGAAGCTCAGGGTCCTGCTTGCGGACTGAGCGGAGATGTTCCGCAAAGCGGAAGTCTGCGCTTGGTCTCCCCAATGTAGAGGAGACCACACTGTGAGCAGCGAATACAGTATACTCCATTGAAAGAAGTACAAGTAAATCGCTGCTTCACCTGAAAGGAGTGTTTGGGGCCTGGGATAGTGAGGAGAGAGGAGGTAAATGGGCAGGTATTACACCTCCTGCGATTGCAGGGGAAGGTGCCATGGGATGGGGACGAGGTGGTGGGGGTAATGGAGGAGTGGACCAGGGTGTCGCGGAGGGAACGATCCCTTCGGAATGCTGACAGGGGAAGGGAGGGGAAGATGCGACTGGTAGTGGGATCACGCTGGAGGTGGCGGAAATGGCAGAGGATGATCCTTTGGATATGGAGGCTGATGGGGTGAAAAGTGAGGACAAGGGGAACCCTGTCACGGTTCTGGGAGGGAGGGGAAGGGGAGAGGGTAGAGGTGCGGGGAATGGGCCGGACACGGTTGAGGGCCCTGTCAACCACAGTGGGGGGAAAACCTCGGTTGAGGAAAAAAGAGGTCATATCAGAAGCACCGTCATGGAAGGTGGCATCATCGGAGCAGATGCGTCGGAGCCGGAGAAACTGGGAGAATGGAATGGAGTCCTTACAGGAGGTAGGGTGTGAAGAAGTGTAGTCGAGGTAGCTGTGGGAGTCGGTGGGCTTATAATGGATATTAGTAGACAACCTATCCCCAGAGATGGAGACAGAGAAGTCGAGGAAGGGAAGGGAAGTGTCAGTGATGGACCATGTAAAGGTGAGAGAAGGGTGGAAATTGGAAGCAAAGTTGATAAAGTTTTCCAGTTCGGGGCGGGACCAGGAAATGGCACCGATACAGTCATCAATGTACCGGAAAAAGAGTTGGGGGAGGGGGCCTGAGTAGGACTGGAACAAAGAATGCTCGACATATCCCACAAAAAGACAGGCATAACTAGGACCCATGCAGGTACCCATAGCAACACCTTTTACTTGAAGGAAGTGCGTGGAGTTGAAGGAGAAGTTGTTCAATGTGAGAACAAGTTCAGCCAGGCGGAGGAGGGTGGTGGTGGATGGGGACTGGTTGGGCCTCTGTTCCAGGAAGAAGCGGAGAGCCCTCAAACCATCCTGGTGGGGGATGGAGGTGTAGAGCGATTGGACGTCCATAGTGAAGAGGAGGCGGTTGGGACCAGGAAACTGGAAATTGTCAAAATGACGTAGGGCGTCAGAAGAGTCACGGATGTAGGTGGGAAGAGACTGGACCAGCTGAGAAAAGATAGAGTCTAGATAGGAAGAAATAAGTTCAGTGGGGCAAGAGCAGGCTGACACAATGGGTCTGCCGGGACAGCCCCGTTTGTGGATTTTGGGAAGGAGGTAGAAGCGGGCTGTCCGGGGTTGTGGGACTATGAGGTTGGAAGCTGTAGAGGAAAGATCTCCAGAGGAGATGAGGTGAGTGACAGTCCTTTGGACGGTGGCTTGATGTTCGGTGGTGGGGTCATGGTCCAGAGGGAGGTAGGAAGAAGTGTCCGTGAGTTGGCGTTGAGCTTCTGCAAGGTACCTCTTTCCTTGCCCTGCCTATGTCGTTGGTACCTACATGGACCATGACAATTGGAACCTCCCCCTCCCACTGTAAGTTCCTCTGTAGCCCTGAGCAGATGTCCTGAACTCTGGTACCGAGCAGGCAACACAGCCTTCTGGACTCTCGCTCTTTGCTGCAGAGAACAGTGTTAATCCCCCTCCTAAACTGTCCCCTACTACTACTCCTTTCCTTTATGCTCCCCCCCCACCCCACAGCTTGAATGTCTTCCTATATCATGGTACCATGGTCAGTCTGCTCATCCACACTACAGCCTTCGCTCTTGTCCATACAAGCTGCAAGAATCGAAATTTTGTTGCTCAGTTGCAAGGTCTGAGGCTCCTCCATTCCTACCTTCTCGATCCCCTTACCTTACTGACTTGTAGGCCTGTCCCTGACCACTGCCCAAAGCAGGCGACCCTATCCTCAGCGGTGTGACTGCCTTCTGGTACAAAGTGTCCAGGTAAGATTCCCCCTTCCTGATGCATCGCAGCGTCTGCAGCTCGGCCTCCAGCTCAATGACTCTGAGCCGAAGCTCCTCAAGCTGCAGACACTCACTTGAAACATGGTTGCCATGGATTGCTGTGGCATCCAGGAGCTCTCATAGATTGTATCCATGACACATCATCTGTCCTGCCATCTTTATTGTGTTAATTTCATGAAATTTATCTTCTCTTAATTAATTTATGGTTCCATAGTTCCCCTCCTTACTCAACTCCCATCAGTGGTGGGCAAGGTTTTCGAAATAATAATCAGGGAAAAAATCAACATCGAGAATTAATTAAGGAGTGCCAGCAGGGATTTGTAAAAGGCAGATCATGCTTGACTAACCTAATTGATTTTTTTTCATGTAGTAACAAAGAAGGTTGATGAAGCAAATGCACTAGATGTTGTCGATAGATTTTAAGGAAGTGTTTGATAAAGTACCACATAAAAGGCTGATTAACAAAGTGTCGAGTTTCTTGAGTGTTGTTGGAGCTGCACCCATCCAGGCAAGTGGAGAGTATTCCATCACACTCCTGACTTGTGTCTTGTAGATGGTGAACAGACTCTGGGAGTCATGAGGTGAGTTACTCGCTGCAGGATTCCTTGCCTCTGACCTGCTGTTGTAGCCACAGTATTTATATGTCTACTCCTGTTCAGTTTCTGGTCAATAGATGTTAATAGTGGGAGATTCAACCATCGTAATGCCATTGATTGTCAAGGGGAGATGGTTAGATTTTCTCTTGTTGGAGATGGTCATTGCCTGGCACTTGTGTGGCGTGAATGTTACTTGCCACTTATCAGCCCAAGCCTGGATATTGTCCAGGTCTTGCTGCATTTCTACACGAATTGCTTCAGTATCTGAGGAGTCGCAAATGGTGCTGAACATTGTGCAATCCTCAGCGAACATCCCCACTTCTGACCTTATGATTGAAGGAAGATCATTGATGAAACTGCTGAAGATGGTTGGGCCTAGGACACTACCCTGAGGAACTCCTGCAGTGATGTCCTGGAGCTGAGATGATTGACCTCCAACAACCACAACCATCTGTCTTTGCGCTAGGTATGACTACAACCAGTGGAGAGTTCCCCCCCACCCCTCGATTCACATTGACTCCAGTTTTGCTCGGGTTCCTTGTAGCCATACTGGGTCAACTGCTGCCTTGATGTCAAGGGCAGTCACTCTCACCTCGCCTCTTGAGTTCAGCTCTTTTGTCCATGTTTGAACCAAGGCTGTAATGAGGTGAGGAGCTGACTGGCCCTGGCGGAACCCAAACTGAGCGTCACTGAGCAGGTTATTACTAAGCAAGTGCCGCTTGATTGCACTGTTGATGACACCTTCCATCACTTTACTGATGATTGAGAGGAGGCTGATGGGGCGGTAATTGGCTGGGTTGGACTTGTCCTGCTTTTTGCGTACAGGACATAGCTGGGCAATTTTCCACATTGCCGGGAAGATGCCAGTGTTGTAGCAGAACTGGAACAGCTTGGCTAGGGGCGCGGCAAGTTCTGGAGCACAGGTCTTCAGTACTATTGCCAGAATATTGTCAGGGCCCATAGCCTTTGCAGTATCCAGTGCCTTTAGTCGTTTCTTGATAACACGCGGAGTGAATCGAATATGCTGCAGTCTGGCATCTGGGGTCCTCAGGAGGAGGCTGAGATGGATCATCAACTCGGCACTTCTGGCTGAAGATTGTTGCAAATGCTTCCACCTTATCTTTCGCACTGATGTTCTGGGCTACTCCATCATTGAGGTTGGGTATATTTGTGGAGCCACCTCCTCCAGTTAATTGTTTAATTGTCTGCCACCATTCACGGAACATCTTCCTAGAACAGTTCTTTTCAGGCGATGTTGAAGATCAGTTTGGGTAGGCTTCCAGGAAACTTAGCAGCATAGGTTTCAGACACAGGCCTTACAGGAGGAATGCAGCCACAATTTCAGTCTGATACTTACACTTGCTTGTCGATTGCTCATGAGATGGAAAACTAGCAGGCGTTTTCCAAACTGCGAGAACAGACTGAGTTGTGGTGGTTTGTTCTTCTTGGCAAGTTTTCTCCAACTGTCTTTTTCAAACCATTCTTCATCCCTAACTCACTATGCAAAATGAAACCATAAACAGTGTCAGGAGTCAAGCCTCCTGACCCCTATAAATCTTGACCAGTCACTTCTCTGTAAGCGTATTCCCCAAGTCAAAAACAACCCCTTCTGGGTGCCTTCCAGTAACTATTTACAATTCAAACTTCTCCATGGTCCTGTAAAAAAAAATCCATGGATTCCTTTTCAGTTTGAAAACGCAAGTTCTCAAAATTTAACAAAAAAATGGAGGCACTCGTAACACACATTAGATACTATAAAGGTCCATTCTGTACTATTTAGGAGTTCATCTGAGTCGGGGGTTAATGGTCAGATAGCTGATGTTCAAGGACTGTATCTGGAGAGGTGAAAGTGGCTCGATAAAGTCTGTGAAGCAAGTTAAGTCCCAGTAGTGCTAAATGTCAGTACTGGAGGATCCAATGTCCCAGACCAAGGAGGCCTGGATTGAGGTGGCGGAGACCATGAGCAGGTATGCCACCACCCACTGGTGGCCGGCACTCCCGCACCTTCGGATACCCGTCCGGGGACATGAGTGGGGAGTGGGGAGCAGGTAAGTATTTCAGTGTGGGGTGGGGGGAGCGGGATAAAACTCATTCAATTGGTGTAGGGGATGGTTGGAAGTGGTAAAGTGCTTAATGTATGAACTTTGGGGAGGAAAGTTCAGGTGCACAAGGCAAATATTTTGGGCGGGAGAGGGCAAGGAATGAATTGTATGGTTCTTGGGGGGTGGGAGAGGGGCTAGAAGCATTTATTTAATTTTTCCGAATTAATTTTACTTCACAATCTCTTTAAAAATTTTAATTAAATGGAAGGGCTCAAAGCCCTTTAAAAATGGTGTCGGTGCCTGTGCAATGTCACCTGGTGCCATTGCCGGGATGGACCGCTTGCCCGCTCCAGATCATCGGGATGGGCGATCTGCCCCGGCCATTTAAATGAGCCGTGGCACTGAATATCGTGGCAGCTCTGCGACGTGCGGTCCATGCGGGAAGACCGCAGCAGCGAGCTTATAAAACTAGCCCAACGTTTCAGGTGTGTGAACTTTCATCAGAACTGGCAAAGCTTAGAAATGTAATAGGCTTTGAGGAGGTGAAAAGGGGGATGGGGGAAGATGAACAAAAAGGAAGGTGTGTGATCGGGCAGAGAACAGGAGAGATTCAATGACAAAGATATTGATATGGAGACCAAAACTATGTGCAGTACTCCAGGTGTGATCTCACCAAAGCCCTATGCAATTGTAGCAAGACTTGCTTGTTCTTGTATTCCAGTCTCCTTGCAGTAAAGGCCAACATGCCATTTGCCTTCCTAATTGTTTGTTGCACCTGCATGCTAACTTTTTGTGTTCCTTGTACAAATACACCCAAGTCTCTCTGACCATCAACATTTAAATGTTTCATATCTTTAAAAAAATTGTGGTTTTCTTTTACTACCTAAACCTCACACTTCCCCACATTATACTCCATCTTCCACCTTGTTGCCCACTCACTTAATGGGCTGAGTTTTATGTCGCCCCAGCGGATTGGATGGTGGTGTGAGGGTGGATGGGGGCGGTGTAAAATTGAGCGGGAGGCTCCAGGAGGCCTACCTGCTCCGCTCCCGCCTCCGGTCACCTTTATGCCGGTCGGGCGGGTGGCACCCAAGGTTAATCGAGGCCGGGCCCTCGCCCGCCTCCATGGGTATTTTACCCATTGGAAGCAGGCGTGTTGGGGATGTGAAAGGCCGCCCAGCGATAGCTGCCGGGTGGGGGGCCATGGCAGTCGGGCACAGAGTGCCCGATTGAGGGCCGCCCCCGGCTCCCAACCCACCCCCAGGACCCAAGACGCCCCCTCCGTCCCCACAATCGACCACTCTAGCCTCACCAGATCACGATCCATCTCACTGGTGAGGCATGCCCAACTTACCTTCACTCCTTGCTCCATGGCGTCGGCTGGGTTGCAGTCCCAGCACTGGCCACGGCTCCCGGTGGCACTGCTGGGACTAAGAGCTGCCGGCCCGCTGATTGGCTGGCAGCTCACTGAGGTGGGACTTCCTCCCTCAAGCGGGTGGAAGTCCTGCCTCGGGACAGTTAAAGCTGGGGGACCTGTAAAATGCGCGACGAATCCCCGGGCTAGGCGGAAGTGGGTTCGCCACCGACTTTTATGTTGATGGCGAATATTCGTCCGCCTAAGGTAAAAAACAGCCCAATGGGTTTATATCTCTTTGCAGCCTCATTGTGTCCTCCTCACGGCTTACCTTTCCACCGAGCTTTGTATCATCAGCAAACTTAGATACATTACTCTCTGTCTCTTCATCTAAGTCATTAATATAGATTGTAAATAGCTAAGGCCTCAGCACTGATCATTGCGGCACTCTGCTAGTTTCAGCCTAGAGGTGTGCAAAGGAAACCCGACGCAAGCCTGAATTCCTGACCCGGAAGTCCGACCCCACCGGACATCAGTACGTGGGTAAATGCCTGCTACCCGACCTGACCCCGACGGGATACGACGGCATGTGTCGGGTTTGTGTCGGGTTCAGTCGGGCTTCCGGGTCCAGCATTCGGACTTGGGTCGGGTTTCCTTTGCGCACCTCTATTTCAGCCTGCCAACCTGAAAATGCCCCATTTATCCCTACTCTCTTCTTCCTGTCCATTGACAATCCTCTGTCCATGTGAATGTATTACCCCCAACTCCATGAGCCCTTATCTTGCGCATTAACCTTTTATGTGGTGCCTTATCGAATGCCTTTTGGAAATCCAAGTATACCACATCTATTGGTTCCCCCTTTATCTACTCTACTTGTTAATTCTCAAAAAACTGTAGTAAATTTGTCAAACATGATTTCCCTTTTGTTAAACCATGTTGACTTTGTCTAATCATAAGATGATTTTCTAAGTGTATTATTAAGAGCTCCTTAATATACTCCAGCATTTTCCCAACGACTGATGTCAGGCTAACTGACCTGTTTTATCCCTCCCTCCTTTCTTAATATAGTGGTGTTACATTTGCAAGCTTCCAATCTGCTGGGGCGGTTCCAGAAGCGAAGGAATTTTGGAAAATCATGACCAGTGCATTCACTATGTCTGCAGCTACCTCTTTTAGAACCCTAGGATGTAGGCCATCAGGTCCTGGGGATTTGTGGATTTTTAGTCCCTTAAGTTTCCCAAATACTTTTTCTCTGCTGTTGTTAATTACTTTAAGTTTTTCACTCTTGATAGCCCTTTGATTTCCCTCTATTTCTGGTATGTAAATTGTGTGTTCTACTGTTAAGACAGGCACAAAATATTTATTTAACATCTCTGCCATTTCCTCATTCCCCATGATAATGTCTCTTGTCTCTGCCTCTGGGGGACCAATGTTTACTTTAGCTACTTACCTTTTTATATACCCGTTATAGCTCTTACAGTCTGTTTTTATATTCCTGGATGGTTTACTCATATTCCGGTTTTTCTTTTTTTATTTGTTTTGATTGCCCTTTACTGGTTTTTAAAACTCTCCCAATCCTCAGGTTTACTGCTATTCTTTGCAACACTATAAGCCTCTTCCTTTAATTTAATACTATCCTTAACTTCCATAGTAAGCCACAGATGGATCTTTCTCACTGAATTTTTGTTTTTTAATGGAATGTATTATTGTTGAAAATTTTGAATTATTTCTTTAAATGTTTCCCACTATTTATTTACTGTGTCACACTCATGGGAAGTGCAGCAATGGGGATACAAAAATAAACCCGACAGTTATAAAAAAGAACAATTTAAAAGTCTGGTACACTTGCCTTCAACAAGATGGAGGACAAAGTCACATAATATCCACCTTCTCCTGCACTTAAATACCCATTCATGTCTGCTAGAACTAAAACTCATTAACCCCGCCTGCATTGAAATTATAGACAGCTCATCACACATGGATGTGACCTATCCAGAAAAATGAGTGAAAACAAAGGCACTTGCATACACTCTGTCTCCAGCTACAATCACGACAATAAAGTGTGAAAATACCTCATCTTATCAAAATAGACTGTATAACCCTTCAGGAACTTGAAACCTAAAGTCACATGGGTGAGACTGACACTTTATGAGTTTATCTTTAAACGTAACCTTTTTTTGGAGAACAAAGAGAACATCAGCCAGAGATCTCTAGCCACAGAGAGAACATCAAAAGCCATCTTTAATTCCAGCACAAGGCTGAGAGAGAGATCAGTTTCAACTAAGAGAGTTAAAGCTTGCTGAGATGAGTTTGTAACCAACAGCAGCAGAGAAATAAGAGAGTGTCTTTTGAACAACTCTTCTGCCTGTGAAAATTGAACTAAGCACTGTTTTCAAACTAAGTGTTAACTGCCAAAAGACATCGGCATCCCAGCAAATGCAAGACAACCAGCAAACAGGCCTGCAACTTTAAAAACTTACCTTCCAAGAAGATCCCACAGGTTTTTCCTGAAAATAGCAGTCTTTTACACATTGAACTCTTAACATCTCTCACCCTTTACCTTCTATCTATCTTTTCTGGAGTATGCACGTGAGAGTGATTGTGTGCATGGGTGATGTTGTGATCATTTCAGGTGATTATTGTTCAATAAATATTAAACCTTCTGATTCAAACCTACAAGAAAACATGTCACTGTCTGTTTATTTTGCAAACAAAGCACAGGGGCTGAAACACTAGTTTAACAAAAACTCTGTGATCAGTTGGGAGGTGACCAGTGGAAACCAGCCACCCCATTTCCCACCTGCCTGTAACAACTGCTATGCTTTCAGTCTATTTACCTAATCAACCTTCGCCAGCTTTCCCCTCATCCTCATACGAACATACGAATTAGGAGCAGAAGTAGGCCATTCGGCCCCTCAAGCCTGCTCCGCCATTCAATAAGATCATGGCTGATCTGTTTGTGTAATTGGCTTTGTTTAAGTTTAAGATTCTTGTTCTCTCAAACTTAATATGGAATTCAATTGTATTGTGATCACTTTTTCCCACAGGACCTTCTACTATGAGATTGCTAATTAATCCTACCTCATTACACAATACTAGATCTAAAATAGCTTTGTTTGTAGTTGGTTCCACAATGTATTGTTCTAGGAAGCTGTCTCAAAATCATTCGACAAACTCATCTTCCAGACTACCTTTGCAAATTTGATTTGACCAGTTTATATAAAGATTAATGTCCCTCATCTGTTTGCTTCACAAACCACTGACCACCTCCAAGCGCTTATCCATTGTCTCTCGAGATGGTGGATGCCCACCAAAGCTACTAAGTATCATCACCTCATTCCATGACAATACGAAAGGCACAATTGAGCATAGCGGCACCTCATCAGACCCCTTTCCAATCCTGAGTGGCGTGAAAAGGGCTGTGTTCTCGCACCTACACTGTTTGGGATCTTCTTCTCCCTGCTGCTCTCACATGCATTCAAGTTCTCAGAAGAAGGAATTTTCCTCCACACAAGATCAGGTGGCAGGTTGTTCAGCCTTGCCCATCCAAAAGCGAAGACCAAAGTACGGAAAGTCCTCATCAGGGAACTCCTCTTTGCTGAAGATGCTGCATTAACATCTCACACTGAAGAGTGTCTGCAGAGACTCATCGACAGGTTTGCGGCTGCCTGCAATGAATTTGGCCTAACCATCAACCTCAAGAAAACGAACATCATGGGGCAGGACGTCAGAAATGCCCCATCTATCAATATCGGCGATCACACTCTGGAAGTGGTTCAAGAGTTCACTTACCTAGGCTCAACTATCACCAGTAACCTGTCTCTCGGTGCAGAATTAAACAAGTGCATGGGAAAGGCTTCCTCTGTTAGGTCCAGACTGGCCAAGAGAGTGTGGGAGAATGGCGCACTGGCACGGAACACAAAAGTTCAAGTGTATCAAGCCTGTGTCCTCAGTACCTTGCTCTACGGCAGCGAGGCCTGGACAACGTACGTCAGCCAAGAGCGACGTCTCAATTCATTCCATCTTCGCTGCCTCCGGAAAATCCTTGGCATCAGGTGGCAGGACCGTATCTCCAACACAGAAGTTCTCGAGGCGGCCAACATCCCCAGCATATACACCCTACGAAGCCAGCAGCGTCTGAGATGGCTTGGCCGTGTGAGCCACATGGAAGATGGCAGGATCCCCAAGGACACATTGTACAGCGAGTTCATCACTGGTACCAGAACCGGCGGCCGTCCATGGCTCCACTTTAAAGACATCTGCAAACGCGACATGAAGTCCTGTGACATTGATCACAAGTTGTGGGAGTCAGTTGCCAGCGATCGCCAGAGCTGGCGGGCAACCATAAAGACGGGGCTAAAGCGTGGCGAGTCGAAGAGACTTAGTTGGCAGGAAAAAAGACAGAAGCGCAAGCAGAGAGCCAACTGTGTAACAGCCCCGACAACCAATTTGATCTGCAGCACCTGTGGAAGAGTCTGTCACTCTAGAATTGGCCTTTATAGCCACTCCAGGCGCTGCTGTACAAACCACTGACCACCTCCAGGCGCTTACCCATTGTCTCTCGAGACAAGGAGGCCAAAGAAGAAATGTCCCTCATGATTATTGCATTACCTTTGTTACAAGATGCAGTTATTTCTTGCTTAATGCTCGGTCCAAAAATATAACTACTTTTAGAGGACCTATAAACTACTCACAACAGTGTTTTCTGACCCTTGTCATTCCTAATCTCCACCCGTACTGATTCTACTTGCTGGTTTTCTGAGCCAAGATCTTTTCTTACTACTATCATCATCTCTGCTATGTCATCCTTTACCCCGATCAGGGCTACTCCTCCTCCTTTTCCATGTGGTCTATCTTTTTGAAATGTTGTTTACCCTGGAATATTTATTTCCTAACCTTGGTCACCTTGCAACCTCTAATGGCGATTATATTCGTGCTGCTGGTCCATATATCTTGATACAAATTTTAAAACATTTTTCTTTAATTTTTTTTGCCGCTTTTCTTTGCATGGACCTGATTTGCTGGTGCACTGGAGCAAGGATATCTTGCTGAAATTATACAAGGCCTTGGTGAGACCACATCTGGAGTATTGTGTGCAGTTTTGGTCTCCTTATCTGAGGAAGGATGCTCTTGCTTTGGAGGGAGTGCAGCAAAGGTGCGCCAGACTAATTCCTGGGGTGACAGGACTGATGTATGAAGAGAGATTGGGTCGATTAGGCTTGTATTCACTGGAGTTTAGAAGAATGAGAGGGGATCTCATAGAACCCTACAAAATTCTAACGGGACTGGACAGACTAGATGCAGGAAGGATGTTCCCAATGGCGGGGAGGTTTCAGTCCAGGGGTCACAGTCTAAGGATAAGGGGTAAGTCATTTAGGACTGAGATGAGGAGAGATTTCTTCACCCAGAGAGTGGTGAACCTGTAGAATTTTCTACCACGGAAAGCAGTTGAGGCCAAATCATTAAATATATTCAAGGAAGAGTTAGATATAGTTCTTAGGGCTAATGGGATCAAGGGATATGGGGAGAAAGCGGGAACAGGTTACTGAGTTTGGATGATCAGCCATGATCGTATTGAATGGCAGAGCAGGCTCGACGGGCCGAATGGCCTACTCCTGCTCCTATTTCTCTATATTTCGATGTTTCTATTAACATTAAACTCTCTGTTGCTTGTTCCTTTCTTTCCCACTCTGCTTGCCTTTACCCAAATTGCTATACTGCTCTATTGCCTCAACATTTCTCTTTAGATTTCTAAATCTCTCTTCACCTGACCCTTCCACCAACCAGCAACCCCCGCTCACCCCGGCCTCTTCGTTTGAAGCCCTATCCACAGCCCTAGTTCTCGGACTTGCCAGAATGCTGATCCCAGTCCGTTTAAATTGGAGCCCATTGCAATGGAACAGCTCCCTCTTTCACCAATTCTGGTACCAGTGCCCCATGAATCAAAACTCCTTCTTCCCACACCACGTCTTGAGCCACATATTTTATTCTCTTACCTGCCTAACCCTGTGCCAATTAGCATGTGACTCAAGTAACAATCCAGTGAGGATCTGCATTTTAATTTGGACTCAAACTCTTTCAGCAGAACATTGTTTCCAGTTCTACATATGTTGTTGGTTTCCTTCGTAGACCATGACAACTGAATCCTCCCCCTCCCACTCTCATGTTTGTCTCCAGCCGTGAGGAGATCTTTAACCCTGGCACCGGGCAGGCAACACAACCTTTGGAACTCACGGTTGCGGCTGCATGTTCCTGACTACACTGTCCCCTATCTCTACCACATTCCTTTTCACTCCTCCCATTTGAATGGCTTCTTGCACCATGGTGCTATGGTCAGTTTGCCCGTCCACCCTGCAGTCCTTGCTCTCATCCACGCAGGGTCAAAATCAAGGGCTGCAGCTCCTCCATCACTACACCCTGGATCCCCATACCTGCCTGACTCACAGTTACACCCTCCTATCCCTGACCATTCACAAACCCTAAAGTTCTACTTAACCTAAGGGGTATGATTGCCTCCTGGAACAAAGTGTCCAGATAACTCTCCACCTCCCTGATGCCTGCAATATCTGAAGTTTGGACTCCAGTTCAATAAACCTGAACTGTAGCTGCATGTGCTGGAGGCACTTACCGCAGATATGGTTGTCTGAAATTACAATGCTCTCCACAAATTCTCACGTGGCAGTTCTCGCACACCATCTGCCCTGACATGTCTATCTGAGCTTATTTATTTATTTATTTGATTAGATAATTAGCTGCTAATTTAGTAAAGTAATAGCAAGTTACAGTTTCTTAGCTTAGAAACAAAGGAAAAACACTCACCAGCTACTCGAGGGAAAACAAAAAGAATGAAATGGAGCACCTCTTTCTCCCTCTGCACCAAATTTCCACTTATACCAAGTTCCTGAATTTAGCAGTGTTTGCAAAGCACACCTAATCAGGCAACAACTTTCAGCTGATTGACAGTTTACTGCCACTGACAGGCTGTTTCTGTTGTCAAAGTATCTTAACTAGCCTGCAGTTTCTTTTATGTTTTAAAGTTCTAAGTCAAATTCTAAATTTCAAAAGTAAATTTCAGCTTGAGAAGTACTTGGCAGAGAGATCCTTGGACACAAAATTCCTGACTTTTGCACTCTGTTTATGAAGCACTCCTTTTACGACACTCTGTCCTCTACACTCTCCACTTTATAGGTAATATTAAGAAATAGAAAATAATTTAAGACTGTAGCGGGTGTTGTGTATAAGCCCCCTGGTAGTAACTATGAAATGGTAGCTTGTAAAAATGTTGTGGTTAGACAAGCATGTAGCAATGGCAGAGTGGTTTTAATCGGGGATTTTAATTTTCATATAAATTGAGATAAGTAGACCAGCACATATCAGAAAGGTAGTGAATTTCTTGAGTGTGTCCAGGATAGTTTTCTGAAACAATGGCTGGAATTTTTCCAAATCCAAGGCTGTCCTATTGCCGTTACCAAAAGCTGGATCCGAGCCCGTGCGGACAGACTTCCTATCATTCGTCACCCCAGCCATTACCTCGACCATCTCCGCTTCTACTGATATTTTGTCAGCATCCTCTTAGTAAACACCAAACAAAGTACTCTTAAGTATTCTTGCCTTTCCCCTTTAAACATATATCACCCACTTTGTACATGTTAGGACCCACCCAGAGTCACAGAGCAGAGAGCAGTTTATTTCCAACTTGTGTTGAGTGGTCTACTCCATCAACCCAACAGTCATGCTAACTGTTATGGAAGCTCTTGTGATAACTTTCATACCTGCCTTGGAAGCTCAGACAGTTGCTATCTTGGCTTTGGGGGCCAGTGTTGACAGGGGCCTCCAGAGCATCATCTCACTTCTGCACTCTGTTCTCACGCTGAGCAGTAGGAGTTTTTAAAAAATTCATTCATGGGATGTGGGCGTCGCTGGCCAGGCCAGCATTTATTGCCCATCCCTAATTGCCCTTGAGAAGGTGCTGGTGAGCTGCCTTCTTGAACCCCTGCAGTCCATGTGGGGTAGGTACACCCACAGTGCTGTTAGGAAGGTAGTTCCAGGATTTTGATCCAGCGACAGTGAAGGAACAGCAATACAGTTCCAAGTCAGGATGGTGTGTGACTTGGAGGGGAACTTGTAGGTGGTGGTGTTCCCATGTATGTGCTGCCCTTGTCCTTCTAGTTGGTGGAGGTCGCGGGTTTGGAAGGTGCTGTCTAAGGAGCCTTGGTGCATAGCTGCAGTGCATCTTGTAGATGGTACACACTGCTGCCACTGTGCGTCGGTGTTGGAGGGAGTGAATGTTTGTAGATGGGGTGCCAATCAAGCGGGCTGCTTTGTCCTGGATGGTGTCGAGCTTCTTGAGTGTTGTTGGAGCTGCACCCATCCAGGCAAGTGGAGAGTATTCCATCACACTCCTGACTTGTGCCTTGTAGATGGTGGACAGGCTTTGGGGAGTCAGGAGGTGAGTTACTCGCCTCAGAATTCCTAGCCTCTGACCTGCTCTTGTAGCCACGGTATTTATATGGCTACTCCAGTTCAGTTTCTGGTCAATGGTAGCCGCTAGGATGTTGATAGTGGGGGATTCAGCGATGGTAATGCCGTTGAATGTCAAGGGGAGATGGTTAGATTCTCTCTTGTTGGAGATGGTCATTGCCTGGCACTTGTGTGGCGCGAATGTTACTTGCCATTTATCAGCCCAAGCCTGGATATTGTCCAGTTCTTGCTGCATTTCTACACGGACTGCTTCAGCATCTGAGGAGTCACGAATGGTGCTGAACATTGTGCAATCATCAGAGAACATCCCCACTTCTGACCTTATGATTGAAGGATGAAGCAGCTGAAGATGGTTGGGCCTAGGACACTACCCTGAGGAACTCCTGCAGTGATGTCCTGGAGCTGGGATGATTGACCTCCAACAACCACAACCATCTTCCTTTGTGCTAGGTATGACTCCAGCCAGCGGAGGGTTTTCCCCGATTCCCATTGACCTCAGTTTTGCTAGGGCTCCTTGATGCCATACTCAGTCAAATGCTGCCTTGATGTCAAGGGCAGTCACTCTCACCTCACCTTTTGAGTTCAGCTCTTTTGTCCATGTTTGAACCAAGGCTGTAATGACATCTGGAGCTGAGTGTCCCTGGCAGAACCCAAACTGAGTATCACTGAGCAGGTTGTTGCTAAGCAAGTGCTGCTTGATAGCACTGTTTATGACACCTTCCATCACTTTACTGATGATTGAGAGTAGGCTGATGGGGCGGTAGTTGGCCGGGTTGGACTTGTCCTGCTTTTTGTGTACAGGACATACATGGGCAATTTTCCACATTGCAGGGTAGATGCCAGTGTTGTAGCTGTACTGGAACAGCTTGGCTAGGGGCGCGGCAAGTTCTGGAGCACAGGTCTTCAGTACTATTGCCGGAATATTGTCAGGGCCCATAGCTTTTGCAGTATACAGTGCCGTCAGTCATTTCTTGATATCACGCGGAGTGATTCGAATTGGCTGAAGTCTGGCATCTGTGATGCTGGGGACTTCAGGAGGAGGCCGAGATGGATCGTGAACTCGGCACTTCTGGCTGAAAATTGTTGCAAATGCTTCAGCCTTATCTTTTGCACTGATGTGCTGGGCTCCCCCATCATTGTGGATGGGGATATTTGTGGAGCCACCTCCTCCAGTTAGTTGTTTAATTGTCCACCACCATTCACGGCTGGATGTGGCAGGACTGCAGAGCTTAGATCTGAACCGTTGGTTATGGGTTCGCTTGGCTCTGTCTATCGCATGCTGCTTATGTAGTTTGGCATGCAAGTAGTCCTGGGTTGTAGCTTCACCAGGTTGACACCTCAATTTGAGGTATGCCTGGTGCTGCTCCTGGCATGCCCTCCTGCACTCTTCATTGAACCAGGGTCGGTCTCCTGGCTTGATGGTAATGGTAGAGTGGGGGATATGCCGGGCCATGAGGTTACAGATTGTGGTTGAGTACAATTCTGCTGCTGCTGATGACCCACAGCGCCTCATGGATGCCCAGTTTTGCATTGCTAAATCTGTTCGAAATCTATCCCATTTAGCACGATGATAGTGCCATACAACACGACGGACGGTATCCTCAATGTGAAGGCGGGACTTCGTCTCCACAAGGACTGTGCGGTGGTCACTCCTACCAATACTGTCATGGACAGATGCATCTGCGGCAGGCAGATTCGTGAGGACGAGGTCAAGTATGTTCTTCCCTCGTGTTGGTTCCCCACCAGCTGCCGCAGACCCAGTCTAGCAGCTATGTCCTTTAGGACTCGGCCAGTTCGGTCAGTAGTGGTGCTACCGAGCCACTCTTGGTGATGGACATTGAAGTCCTCCACCCAGCGTACATTTTGTGCCCTTGCCAGCCTCAGTGTTTTCTCCAAGTGGTGTTCAACATGGAGGAGTACTGAGTCATCAGCTGAGGGAGGGCGGTAGGTGGTAATCAGTAGGAGGTTACGTTGCCCATGTTTGACCTGGTGTTATGAGACTTCATGGGGTCTGGAGTCGATGTTGAGGACTCCCAGGGCAACTCCCTCCCTACTGTATACCACTTTACCACCACCTCTGCTGGGTCTGTCCTGCTTGTGGTACAGGACATACCCGGGGATAGTGATGGCAGTGTCTGGGACATTGTAAGGTATGATTCTGTGAGTATGACTATGTCAGGCTGTTGCTTGACAAGCCTGTAGGACAGCTCTCCCAACTTTGGCACAAGCCACCAGATGGAGGACTTTGCAGGGTCGGCAGGGCTGGGTTTTATATTATTTTTAAAAATATTTTAGAGTTTGTCGTTGTCATTTCCAGTGCCTCGGTCGATGCCGGTTGGTCCATCCGGTTTCATTCCTTTTTTATTGACTTTGTAGCGGTTAGCTACAACTGAGTGTCCTGCTAGGCCATTTTAGAGGGCATGTAAGAGTTAACCACATTGCTGTGGGTCTGGAGTCACATGTAGGCCAGACCAGGTAAGGACAGCAGATTTCCTTCCCTAACGGACATTAGTGAACCAGATGGGTTTTTATGACAATCAATGATAGTTTCATGGCACCATTACTGGGACCAGCTTTCAATTCCAGATTTTTAATTAATTGAATTTAAATTCCATCAGCTGCCATGGTGGGATTTGAACTTGTGTCTCCAGGGCATTAGGCCTGGGCATCTGGATTACGAGTCTAATGATATTGCCACTGCACCACCGTCTCCCTGTTGGTAACACTGTTGCCTCTGACTCAGAAGGTTTTGCGTTCAAGTCCCATTTGGAGACTTGAGCACAAAAGTTTTGGCTGACACTCCAGTGCAATACTGACGGAGTGCTGCAGTGTCGGAGGTGCTACCTTTCGAATGAGTCATTTAACCGAGGCCCCAATGACTTTCTCAGGAGGATGTAAAAGATCCTATGACATTATTTCGAAGAAGAACAGGAGATCTGTCCCTGTTGTCTTGGCCAACATGTATCCCTCAATCAACATCATTAAACAAACAGATTATCTGAAATAAAAACAAGAAATGCTGGAACCACTCAGCAGGTCTGGCAGCATCTGTGGAAAGAGAAGCAGAGTTAACGTTTCGGGTCAGTGACCCTTCTTCGGAACTGGATTATCTGGTCAGTATCACATTGCTGTTTGTGGGAGTTTGCTGTGCATTTCTGCATTTCTGAGATTAGAACAGCAACTATACTTCAAATGTACTTAATTGGGTGTAAAGTGCTTTAGGATGTCCAAGGGTCGTGAAAGGCACTTATATAAATGCAAGCCCTTTTCTTTCAAAATTGAGCCTGCCAATTCCCTTGTGCTTTTCAACCCTTACCACAATCTGCTTGCTAAGTTTCAAATAATCTCAATTAAGCATATTATAATATGAGCCAGTGACACTGTAGGTCTATGTTTCCTGCATTTTTACTTGCAAAGTGCTTGGAGTAAGTAAGACATGGAATTAGAAGGCACACCTGTTATCAGGATCAGCTTACAGGCAGAGTTGAAGAGTATGGAGTATTTCAGAAAGAATTTTTGCAGCTCGAAATGACTATTTGCAGTGATTTTTTTTCAATTCTATCGACACAGACCTGGACTGCACTGCTGACAAGCAGTGAGCCATTCCAATAATGCAGAATGCAACAAGTTACAATGATTCTTAAGGTCTCATTTGGCTGTATTATGGTGTTCTACCATATTTATCAAGGCATCTAAAATGGAGTTTGAGAACTGGTGCCATCTGCTTATATAACTTCTTACTGTGACATGGGCTTCATTAAGCTTTTCACCCTTTCTGTCTGGGGAATTATTGATGGAGTCATCAACAATGACTGCAGGTGATAGTTCTGATCACCAATTAACCATTCAGACACATGGCTCTGAGACCTGAGGGCTGGCATTCTGGATTGTTGCATTCTCAGGGGTGATAACCATGAATATGTACTTTCCAGCAGGGGTCACAAGATCAAGAGCAGGAACTGTGGCTAAATTTTTATCAGCCCCTCCTGAGCCTGTGGATGTTGAATCCAAGTGTAAAATATCCACCAGAACCTGCCCAGCTGAGATGAGCAAACTCAGCATAGATGAGATGTTAGCCCTGGGAGCTATTAAATAACTCACATTGGGGTAGATTTTCATCTTCACCAGCTGAGAGGTAATCTGGCAAAGTGGGTCATCCACCCTTTAGAAAACCTGCCTGATTTTCATTCCATTGATTTCAATTCACTCAATCAGATTACTACTAAGGCAACAATGACAGAAATCTAGCCTATTCTGTTTTCCCACTGAGAAGTCAGCAGAGACTTGCCATACTTTATTGCAGTTGAAATTGTATAACTTTTTAGTCCTTTGATAAAAATGCATCACGCCAGCAACAAGGCTGCTTATTCAAGCACGGAAGAATGTAAATGCTGAACATTCAGACATTTTCAGGAAACTGGGGTTGTTGTGAATAATGACAATCAAAAAACAGATCAATGACGACTGTAAAGGTACATTGCTAAGGCAACTATTCTTAGAAAGAAACCACCCACTTATCTGCCAGTTTGTAATTGAATTTAGTTAGGTTTGAAGCATTTTGAAATCTTCTGTTCAGTAAATATAGTTCACAAAGGAGGGATTTGTAAACATATTTATGTTTTTGTGTTTGGATGGTGTCATGCTAGGCCCCCACCTGCCAAGAATGAGGCACATTAATTTTGTCAGGAAAATTGATTTTAAACTGTTACTGGAGTGAAGAAAGGGCTTGTTAAACAGATCAGCCATGGCTGGAAAAAACATTTGCATATTAAAGACAGTGTTTGGAAGGATAAAGCAGCCATTCCCTGACACGTTCAACCCACAATGGACTTTTGATCACCAGGCGTTGAAGGTGGGGGAGCTCGCATTCCAGGTTGACTGCTAAGATGGCCGAATACACAAACGGACATGGTCAAATCAGTTAGTCACATGACTAACCTGTTGGGCAACCTGAGTTTTTTGAATTTATGCACACAGTTTGGGCAGAAAGTCTGTTTGTTCCTGGACTGAGACGATTTCTCTCCTGTCTGCTCCCATCTCTTTCTCACAAGCCTCTGAATCCACTGAACCCCAAGAGAGAAATGTCTCCTACAGTGAATGAGGTTTAAAAGACTACTAGGCCCCAACGAAAAGCAAGATCTACCTACAATCAAGGACTCTACAGCGAGCTTGAAGAACCGTAACAACAACTCTTCAGATATTGCCTCAAACTTTTCCACTTTAGATTTCTTCTGTTTCCTTTCTGTCTCTGTCTGCATATGTGCATACTAGCCTGGGCGCGTTGTGTATCCATAGGCGTTAACTGAATTAGAGTTAAGTCTAATAAATTTCAACTTTTTTTCTTTAAAGCTAAGAAAGCCTTTTGTGCTGGTTTCTTTGTCTTATAATTGGAAAGTGGTGAACAAGGATTCACCAAGGGGGCAGCTAAATAGTACTGTGTGTTTAAAAATAAAACCCTGTTACAGTAAGACCAGGTGAAGGCTGAAAGGGAACCCTAGACCTCTTTCTCACCTGGTCATAACAGAAATTTGGGTGCTACCATCCTGGATTTTACCCACAGACAAACGAGAGGAATTGGAAGTGGGAAGCCAATTTGTTCCCAATCAAAAAGGAGCAAGATTTCAATACAGGTTTTCTTGCGGTTGTGTGTGCTTGAATACTAACATGTCTGCAACTGAAGCTAGTAGCTCTCTAAGCCAAGGTGAAATAACTTGGGATAAGTTAAAAGCACTGTCTATGGAGGATTTGAGGAAAATGGCTGAGCGGTGTGGTATCACTGTACATGGCAAGGTTAGGAAATCTGAACTCCTAAGGCTAGTGGCCAACCATTTTCCCTTGAATCTGAAGAAGCAGAAGCAGGATTAGAAGCAGACTCTGACATTGTATTGTTAGCAAAGATACAATTGGAACAGAGAAAACTTGAATTTGAGGAGAGGGAGAGAGAAAGAATATTCCGGAAGGAATGCGAAGAGAAAGAGTTGAAGCGGCTTAAGTTAATTAGAGGGCGACAGAGTAACCCCATTGAAAACATGACCAATATGGAGGAGTGTAATTCAGGACTGGCTACAAAATTGTTCAATCTAGCTCAACTAATTCCAAAATTCAATGAGGAAGATGTGGAAGATTTTTTGTGTCCTTTGAGAAACTGGCAAGGCAGCTAAAATGGCCAGCTGAGACCTGGCCTCTTTTACAACAAAGCAAGCTAAATGGAAAAGCCGATGAGGTTTATTCCCTGTTGCCATATGAGAGTTCATCAAATTATGAACTGACCAAAAATGCTATCCTCGGGGCGTATGAATTAGTACCCAAAGCCTATCGCCAAAAATTTAGAACCCTCAAGAAGCAAGCTAATCAAACTTATCTGGAGTTTGAAAGAAGTAAGAAGCTGGCTTTTGACCAGTGGCCGAGGGCTTTTAAAATACAGGTCAGCTATGAGATTCTCAGAGATGTAATTCTGTTAGAGGAATTTATACACGCTCTCCCACTCTCCATAAAGACCCATGTAGAGGAGCAGCGGGTTCAAAGAACCTGGCAAGGGACCGTCCTGGCCGATGAGTTTGCTTTAATTTATAAGTTGGTTTTCCAGGGGAGAACTTTTCTTAGTCACCCCCACAAATCTGAAATTGACAAAGGGTGGGAAGGTGATATCTGCCCAAGCAGTCCTGGGAGAGAAAGAAAAGCAGGAGACAGAGGGGGGGCCTCCTCTAGCCAAAGGTGCTTGAGCAAGAGTGACACCTGGAGACCTGTGTATTAAAGCAGTGCATTTAAGAGCTGACTGCTGGAAACTAAGGGGAAAACCGGTAGGGTTAATCAGGGCACGCCTGTGAAGAAGCTGGAGTACTGTGTACAGCTCTGGTCACCACACTATAGGAAGGATGTGATTGCACTGGAGAGGGTACAGAGGAGATTCACCAGGATGTTGCTGGAGCATTTCAGCTATGAAGAGAGACTGAAAAGGCTAGGGTTATTTTTCTTCGTGTAGAGAAGGCTGAGGGGGACATGATTGAGGTGTACAAGATTATGAGGGGCATTGATGGGTTACATAGGAAGAAACTTTTTCCCTTAGTGGAGGGGTCAAGAACCAGGGGGCATAGATTTAGGGTAGGGGGCAGGAGGTTAAGGCGGGATTTGAGGAAAATTTTTTCACCCAGAGGGTGGTTGGAATCTGGAAGGCACTGCCTGAAGAGGTGGTAGAGGCAGGAACCCTCACAACATTTAAGAAGTATTTAGATGAGCACTTGAAACGCCATAGCATACAAGGCTACAGGCCAAGTGCAGGAATATGGGACTAGAATAGTTGGGTGCTGGATGGCCGGCACAGACACGATGGGCCTGTTTCTGTTCTGTATAACTGTATGTATGATGGAAAGCACAGCTTAACAAGCTGTGGCTTTAACTGCAGTAAGAGTGAGATCCAGGACGTCTACCCACTGCAAGTGTGGGAAAATTTAATAGGGTTCCTGAGGGTTATCAGGGTTTTGTGTCTGAAGGGAGAGTAACCCCATACCCCTCGAGTGGGGCAAGCATGCCCATAGTGATTCTCAGGGACACAGGGCCCCTTTTACTTGGAAAAGGCTTGACCTTTTCCCCAGGGAGTGCAGTGAACACCAAAATGGTGGTGAATGGTATTGGAGGGCAGTGTATGTTTGTACCTTTATGTTGGGTGCACTTGGAGTGCAACCTAGTTTCAGGACCAGTGACCATAGGGATTGTTCATAGTTTGCCTGTGCACAGGGTTAACCTGCTCCTAGGTAATGATCTGGCGGGGGTGAAAGTGGTAGCCCCCCCAGTAGTGAAAGAAAGACCGCAGAAGGTTAGAGAGACAGGGCAGGGTGGGAGACGGATCCCTGCAGTTTCCCTGAATGCGTAGTGGATCAGGCATTGGCATTGCAGGCAGATGACCATGAGGTCTGCCTGTCCGAGACTTTCTTTGGAAAGTTAGGAGAGCCAGGGAATGAATTCAATGGATTTTCCCTAGCTGAGGCTCAGCGAGCCAACCCAGTTGTGAGCGTTAGCACAGGCTGCCCAGTCTGAAAGTGAAGCAGTGGGAGTCCCTGATTGCTACTATTTAAAGAATGAGGTACTGATGAGGAAATGGAGTTCTCCTCACAGACCTGAGAGCAAGGAGTGGGCAGTAGTTCACCAGTTCGTGGTGCCGTAGAGGTGCCGGAGAGAAATATTAAGGGCCCACGAGACTACAATGCCGGTATAGAGAAGACCAAAGCCCGCATAAGACAGCAGTTTGACTGGCCAAAACTCCACAAAGATGTGGTGGAGTACTGCAGGAGTTGCTACATGTGCCAGGTTGAGGGGACACCCCAACCTACAATGAAACCTGCACCCCTAAGTCCTGTATCGGTGTTAGGAGGACCCTCCAGCAGAGGGCTGGTAAACTCTAAGGAACCTCCGCCGAGAACAAAAAGGGACAGGCAGGCACACGGCTGGCAAAAAGTTAGACAGAGAAGGGAAAAAAGTGACCAAGAGGGCAGGTTAAAGGAAGTCTGGGAGGAATCTTGAATGTAAATGCTTACTGTCCAGTCAGCCAGCCCCGAAAAATTTGAAAGTTAGACCCCACATCCTCCTATGTAAATGCAGACACTAGAAGCACCCCACCAGTGTTGCTAACAACATTTACAGGAACCTGCAGAGACAAAGAGAGACCTCTAGGGGGCAGAGAAACCATGAGGGAGATGCCTCATCTAGTCGAAGTGCCGCAGTAGAGGCTGCACAAATACCTACAGTCAGGAGTGTTCTCTGGGATAAAGGGGAAATTAACAAAGAATCCTCCCCCACTATCAGAACCAAAGAAAACCACCCATTCCCCCAAAGTCAAAAGCCTTTGCATGACTAAGCAAAACACTGAAAAAGAGTTCAGGATAGACCTGCCTACTACTGGCACTTTTGTAAAAAAAAATTACCTCAACAGGAACAAAGACCCCAGGCAGCCATGGAAATGGGCAAAGGGAAGAGAAACTTCCCAAAAAAAGGAACCACATGTTTATTGGGATACCAAAAAGGGGGCAAGCAGCACTGACACCAAGAGAAGATAGGCTAAAATAAGTTTTAGGATTTATGAATGAATGGGAATGAATGAAAGAACTGCATGTTTTTTCTGTATCTTATATTTTTCTCTCGACCTTTTTAATGAAATGCTCATTTCTCAAATCGCGCACATTAATTTTGCCATGAACATTGATTTTAAACTATTACTGGAGTGAAGAAAGGACTTGTTAAAACAGATCAGCCGTGGCTGGAAAAGACATTTGCATCTTAACAGACCGTGTTTGGAAGGATAAAGCAGCCATTCCCTGACACATTCAACCCACAATGGACTTTTGATCACCAGATGTTGAAGGTGGGGTAGCTCGCACTCCAGGTTGACTGCTAAGATGGCCGAATATACAAATGGACATGGTCAAACCAACTAGTCACATGACTAACCTGCTGGGCATCTGGAGTTTTTTGAATTTGTACAGTTTGGGAGAAAGTCTGTTTGCTCCAGGATTGTGAAGATTTCTCTCCTGTGTGCTCCCATCTCTTTCTCACAAGCCTCTGAATCCACTGAAGACACATGAACCCCAAGAGAGAAAAGGCTCCTACAGCGAACAAGGTTTATGAAGAATACTGGGCCCCAACGAAAAGCAAGATCTACCTACAATCAAGGACTCTACAGTGAGCTCGAAGAACCGTAACAACAACTCTTCAGATATTGCCTCAAACTTTTCCACTTTATATTTCTTCTGTTTTCTTTCTGTCACTATCTGCATGTGTATATTGCATGTGCATTCTAGCGTAGGCGTGTTGTGTATCCGTAGGCTGTAACTGAGTTAGAGTTGAGGTTGAAACTAATAAATTTCAACGTTTCTTTTTTAAACCTAAGAAAGCCTGTTTGTGCTGGTTTCCTTGCCTTATAATTTGAAAGCAGTGAACAAGGATTCACCAAGGGGGGAGAAGCTATAAAACACAGTGCTTTAAAACTTATAACCTGTTATGGTAAGACCAGGTGAAGGCTGAGAGCGACCCCTAGACACCTTTAAAATCAATTGACAAACCATGAACATAAGGTGCCATTTTATTTGATCTTTTATTGTTCTGGATGGATGGCATTGTTCCTTGTTTGCTGAATATATGTTAATTGTGCAAACAAGAAAGATCTTTTACTGGAGGATTGATGCAGATAGTGGGGTGATTTTCATTGGCTTTTTCTGGTGCTGAAGGGCCTCCAAGGTGGCCAAGATGAGATTGTGAACTGAAATGTTCTTTTAGACCATGTTTCGTTCAAGGCACCAAGTTGGTGAGGAGTTGATATTGAATCACAAAAGGAAATATTAGGGCAGAACTTAGGGCATTGGCAACTGAAGTCACAGCCACCAGTGATGAAGCAATGCAAATCGGGGTAGATGAAGAGGCCAGAATTGGGGGAATGCAGATATCGCTGAGGGTTGTAGGGCTGGAGGAGATTACAGAAATAGGAAGGGGAGGGGCATGGGTGGGATTTGAAAACAAGGATGATAATTTTAAAATTGAGGTGTTGTTTAACCAGGAGCCAATATCGATCAGCAAGCACAAGGGTAATGATCGAATGGGAATTTGTGCTGGTTAGGACATGGGTATCAGATTTTTGGATGACCTCCAGTTTACGGTGGATGGAACATGGAAGGCTGGCCAGGAGTGTGTTGGAAGAGTCAAGTCTAGAGGTAACAAAGGTATAGATGAGAGTTTCAGCAGCAGATGAACTGAGGCAGGGGTGGAGTCAGGTGATATTACTTAGGTGGAAATAGGGGGTATTAATTATGGCACGGTTATGTGGTCGGAACCTCATCTTGGTGCCTAAATATGACACCAAGGTTGCTGTTAGGAGAGGGTATTAGTTGAAGTGCTCACCAGCAAAATGCCATGTAGTTCCTTTAATGAGAGTTAGAAGACATTTGAAGTGTTACGAACGGGTGAGGAAGGGGTCTCAGGCTCCCCTCTTGTCCCTTTCCTTGTTTGGCCGTAACAGGGTTTATCTTTTAACTATTTTTAGTTTACCACCTCAGTGAGTCCTTGCTCACTGTTCTGTAACTGTAGTAGCAAATGAACCAATCAGACAGGTTTTCTTAGGTTTAAACAAGAATGGTGTAGGTTTATTAGTCTTACCACTCTAACTTGGTTAAAATTACTAAAATATGTGACGTAACCACACTAGCATGCATAGGAGATAAACACACACACAAATAGATACAGAGGGGAAGAAAGAATTGGGGGGGGGGGGGGTGGTGGTGGTATTGACGTAGGTTTAGCAATAAATGGAATTCAGTTACTGTCTTTTGTTTTTGATGTAAAGTCCTTGGTGGAAGTTGGGGTCTTGGAGTTCTTGCTGGGGCCCAGTACACACTTTCAAACTTGCTTCTCTGGTACCAGAAGGCCGAAGGGAGGTTTCAGTTGTCTTCTCGGTGGTCGCCTGTAAAGTTCTGTTGTCTTAAGGCTTATGCTGCCACTGTTGCTTTCATGGGATTTTGCTGGAGAGAGAGACAGAGAGGTGCTTTCTCCTTTGAGTTTAGTTGCAGTCTCCAAAACCTTTCTGTGAGGCACAATTCAAACAGTCCCTAGTCTGGCCATCAGGCAAGTCATGTGACCATCTCTTTGTTTGAGACAGCATCTTCTGGGAGGGTTGTTGATTCTCAGAGCTCTCCAGTCACACTCAGTGGGGTGTGGAGTTCTGGCTCTTACACAGACAAAGAATGTTGATTATCATGATTGCCCAGACCAATCTTGTGAATTGAATCAGTGAGCAATCCCATTGTCTCTCTATTTGACTGTTTCTCAGAATGCAACTCTGTGGTCATTTTTTAACCAAGCTATGGGCAGTGTCCTGTAAAAAAGGTTCAAGTAGTGTTCTATGTGACAAAATTAATATATTTCCATTTAGCAGGTGTGGTTTCCGTCACATCTCCAACCCTCGCTGAATGAAATGCGACATTTGGGGAGTGTTTCATTATAAATTAGAAGAGAGAGAAAATACAGGAAAGCACACATGCCTTTCTCTCATTCGTTTTCATTCATTCAGAAATCTTAAAATTGTTTCAGCCTGTCATTCCTTTGCAGCAATGCTGCTTTAAACTGCCCCTTTTCCCTTGAGGTGGGTCTGAGATAAACCCAAGGGGTTTAAAGTTTCTTCACTATCAGCCTGCAATACGTTGGGAATGGGCATCCCAATAAACATCTGATTTTTGGGGAGGTTTTAGGTTTGCACATTTCCATGATTGTCTAGGGTGCCTTTGTTCCTGTTGGGGTCTTCAAGGGGATGGTAAGATTTAATTAGCCCTGGTTTGGAGCTCATGGAAGTCGGCAGTAGATGGATCCACTCTGACCTCACTTTCAGTGCTCTGGTGAGTCATTTAAGTGCTGTTCACTTGTGGGGGAGGATTCTTTGCTCATCTCTTTGTCCTCTGGGACATTCCTGCTTGCAGGCATTTGACCAGATTCTACTGCACTCTCTGGTGACACTTCGACTAGGTGAGGCATCACTTTCACTGACTTTTGAAGACCTTCTTTGTCCCTGCAGGTTTCTGCAAATGCTGTTAGCAACCCTGATAGGGTGACTCGGTTATCTGTATTTACATAGGAGGATGTTGGGTTTAGTTTTCCCAACATTTCGGGGTTGGCTGACCAGACAGTAGGGGTTTTCATTTGGGAATCCTCCCAGACCTCCTTTAACCTGTCCTTTTGTCCCTTTTTCCCCTTTCCTCTCTAACTTTTTGCCAGCCCTGTGCCTGCCTGTCCCCTTTTGTTCTCGGCAGGGGTCCCTCCAATTCACCAGCCCTCTGCTGGAGGGTTTCCGAAACAGGAATTAGGGGTGCAGATTTCACTGTAGGTTGGGGTTTTCCCTCAACCTGGCACATGTGGCAACTCCTACAGTACTCCACCACATCTTTGTGGAGTTTTGACCAGTCAAACCACTGTCTTATGCGGGCTTTGGTTTTTCGTATACTGACATGTACAGCCATTGTAATCTGATGAGCCATTCTTAATATTTCTCTCCGGTCCCTCTGCGGCACCACTTCCTGGTGAACCTCTGTCCACTCTTTATCCTCAGGTTTGTGAGGAAAACTGCATTCCCTCATCAGTACCTCATTCTTTTAAGTAGTAGCAATCAGGGACTCCCTCTGCTTCAGTTTCAGACAGGACAGCCTGTGCTAACTCCTTGAATACTGGGTCAGCTCGCTGAGCTTCAGCCAGGTAAGATCCATTTAACTAATTCCCTGGGTCCTCTAACTTTCCAAAGAAAGTTTCAGACAGACAGACCGCATGGTCACCTGTCTGCAGTGCCAATCTTTCTCCTCTGGGGGAGCTGGTTTGGTCATGGCCTGATTCACTACACATTCAGGGGAACTGCAGGGGTCCGTCTCCTGTCACTGCCCTGTCTCTCTGACCTCCTGCGATCTCTCCTTCACTACTGGGGAAGCTACCACCTTTGCCCCCGCCAGATCATTACCTAGGAGCAGGTCAACCCTGTCCACAGGCAAACAAGGGACAATCACTACACTCACCGGTCCCGAAACGTGGTCGCACTTCAAGTGCGCCCACTGTAAAGGTACAGGCGTACACGGCCCTCCAGTACCATTCACCACCATTCTGGTATTTACTGCACTCTCTAGGAAAAAGGTCAGGCCTTTTCCCAGCAACAGGGATCAAGTGGCCCCTGGATCCCTGAGGATTACGAGAGGCCTGCTTGCCCCACTCAAGGGGCATGGGGTTGCTCTCCCTTTAGATACAAAATCCTGATAACTATCAGGGATCCTATTAAACTTTCCTGCACCTGCAGCAGTATTTTTTCTGGGGCCTTCTGCTGTTGCAGTTAAAGCCACGGCCTGCTCTGATGCACTTTCCGTCAGGGTCCCTTCTCCTGCGCTGAGTGGGTGTGCCCTGGTTAACCTTACAGATTTTCCTTGTAGTTTCCAGCAGTCAGCTCTGAGATGACCTGCCTTATTACAATGGAAGCACACAGGCCTCCGGGTCTCACTCCTACTTACAGCACTATCCTTTTTGGCAGGAGGAGGGCCCCTGTGTGGCCAAATTTTCTTTCTCTCCCAGGATTGCTTGAGCTCCTATCACCTTCCCACTCTTTGTCCTTTTCGGATTTGTGGGGGTGACAAGGAAAGTATTTCCTCTGGGGAACTGACTTGTATATTAGAGCAAACTCATCAGCCAGAACTGTGGCTTGCCTCGCTCTATGTACGTTTTGTTCCTCCACATGGGTCTTAATGGAGAGTGGGAGAGAGTTTTTAAATTTCTTTAGTAAAATCACCTCTGAGGTTTTCATAGGTGGGCTGCACTTTAAGAGCCCTCAACCACTGGTCAAAAGCCAGCTGCTTACTTCTCTCAAACTCCAAGTAAGTTTGATCATCTTGTTTCCAGAAGGTTTGGAACTTCTGGCAGTAGGCTTCCGGTACGAGCTCAGATGCCCCGAGGATAGCATTTTTCGTCAGTTCATAATTTGATGAACTCTCAACTGGCAACAGAGAATAAGCCTCATGAGCTTTTCCTGTTAGCTTACTTTGTAGCGGGAGAGACCAGCTCTTAGCCGACCATTTTAACTGCGTTGCAAGATTCATAAATGATACAAAAAATGCTTCTGCCTCTCCTCATCAAATTTTGGAATCAATTGGGAAAATTTTAAAAACTCAGCACACAGACCCACATTACTTGTATTCTCCATTCTTTCACTGGGGTTACTCTGTTGCCCCCTAGCTAACTTAAGCCGCTTCAGCTCCCTTTCCTCCCACTCCTTTCGGAAATTTCTTTCTCTCGCTTCTCTCTCCCTTTCCCTGTCTTCTAATTCAAGTTTCTTCTCTTCCAATTGTTTCTTTGCCAGTATTACCCTGTTTGACTCAAATTCTAACCCTGCCTCTGATTCGAGGGAAAATGGTTGGCTACTAGTCTTAGGAGTTCCGATTTCCTGGCTTTGGCACAGAAAATAATCCCACACTGCTCAGCCATGTTCCTAAACTCATCCATAGATAGTGCTTTTAACTTGTCCCAAGTTACTTCACCCAGGCTTCGGGGTGTATTGGCGTCAGTCGCGGACATGTTAGTATTCTTGCACACACAACCACAAGAAAACCTGTATTGAAATCTTTTCTCTTTTTTGATTGGGATCAATTTGGGCGGCACAGTGGCGCAGTGGTTAGCACCGCAGCCTCACAGCTCCAGGGACCCGGGTTCGATTCCGGGTACTGCCTGTGTGGAGTTTGCAAGTTCTCCCTGTGTCTGCGTGGGTTTTCTCTGGGTGCTCCGGTTTCCTCCCACAAGCCAAAAGACTTGCAGGTTGATAGGTAAATTGGCCATTATAAATTGTCACTAGTATAGGTAGGTGGTAGGGAAATATAGGAATAGGTGGGGATGTTTGGTAGGAATAGGTGGGGATGTTTGGTAGGAATATGGGATGAGTGTAGGATTAGTATAAATGGGTGGTTGATGTTCGGCACAGACTCGGTGGGCCGAAGGGCCTGTTTCAGTGCTGTATCTCTAATCTAATTTGATTTCCCACTTCTAATTTCTCATTTGTCTGCAGGTCCAATCTGGATGCCAGCCCCTAAATTTCTGGATTACCGGATAAGAAAGGGGTCTCAGGCTCCCCTCCTGCCCCTTTCCTTATTTGGCTATAATAGGGTTTATCTTTTAAAACACAGAGATATTAACTTGCCACCTCAATGAGTCCTTGCTCACTGCTCTCTTATTTTAATTGTAAATGAGCGAATCAGATAGGTTTTCTTAGGTTTAAATAAGAAAGATGTAAGTTTATTATCCTTACCACTCTAACTTGGTTAAAATGACTAAAATAAGCAACGCAACTACACTGAAAGCATAGGAGATAAACACACACACAAATAGATACAGAGGGGAAGAAAGAATTGGGGGGGGGGGTTGTTGGGGAGTGGTGTTGAAGTAGGTTTGGCAATAAATGTTACTGTCTTTTGTTGTTGATGTAAAGTCCTTGGTGGAAGTTGATACCTTGGAATTCTCGCTGGGGCCCAGTACACATTTTCAAACTTGCTTCTCTGATACCAGAAGGCCGAAAAGAGGTTTTAGTTGTCTTCTCGGTGGTCACCTGTAAAGTTCTGTTGTCTTGAGGCTTATGCTGCCACTGTGGCTTTCCTGGGACTTTGCTAGAGAGACAGAGAGAGAGAGGTGCTTTCTCCTTTGAGTTTAGTTACAGTCTCCAAAACCTTTCTGTGAGGCACAGTTCAAAAACAGTCCCCAGTCTGGCGAGCAGGCAAGTCATTGGATCATCTCCTTGTTTGAGACAGCACCTTCTGGGAGGGTAGTTGATTCTCAGAGCTTTCCAGTCACACTCAGTGGGGTGTGGAGTTCTGGCTCTTACACAGACAAAGAATGTTGATTATCATGATTGCCCAGATAAATCTTGTGAATTGAATCAATGAGCACTCCCATTATCTCTCTATTCGACTGTCTCTCAGAATGCAAATGTGCAACCATGTTTTCAGCTGTTGAACTCTGTGGTCTTTTTAAAAACAAGTTATGCGCAATGTCCAGTAAAAAAGGTTCAAATAGTGTTCCATGTGACAAAATTAATATGTTTCCATTTTTCAGGTGTGGTTTCCGTCACAGTGGCAGTCAATGAATCTGTGAGTCTAGGGGTGGTTATTCCTAACGCTGGCTTTAACTCCTTTAGCAAGATTATGTATTGTACTAAAAGCAGGTTAAAAGGCTGTTGCAGCCTGAGATCCTATCATTGTCACATTGTCACAAGCTCCAGTCCCCAAAGAATTTAGGAGATGGTACATCAGATGAGGCGGTGGTCGGCCCACCAGTCTTTCATACTTGTCATGGTGCGGGTGATGTGGACCTCTCTGCAGTCCCTCACTCAAACGATGATGTGGTCGAGTAGGTGCCAGTTTTTGGACTGCAGGTGTTGGCAGGAGGCCTTGTGTTTGTCTCGGTGGAGGAACAGGGTGTTTCAAGGCATTTCATTGGGAGGAGGATTCTGTTGGAGTTTGCTTTCCTTAATCCTTTCTTGCCAGTCATCCCTGATGAATAACCCTTTGTTGTGATGGTAATCATTAAAAAAACATATTCAAGGTCAGTTATTCCATTTAGTTCTGGGAAGTGAAACTGGCCTAGCAAACTTGTTTATCATAAATTTAGAGCCTGCCGAAACTAAAAGGCTGTCCAGGAATCGTTACAGTAGACATATGGACTGGGATAGTGCAGCATAGTTTTTTTAAATTTTCATCATTCATGAGTAGTGAAGTAATGGGGTGATTTTCAACAGCTAGCTGCCCAGTTCTTGCCTGAAAATTGTGTGGCTGTCAGTTGTTAATCGAAGGAGGTACCATACTCACCCCATTGATATCCAAAACCTGCCTGATGTAAATGATGTAACTGGACTATTAGCACGCCTGCCTGAAATAGGTGGGCAGCTGTTTAAATATACAGAGTTCTACACTGGCTATAGGATCCCGATTGCAATTATCTAGCACAAGTGGGTGGAGTAAATGTGTTACACAGTCTTGCCCATTTATACTAGGCTTTGAACAGCCTAACCTGTGGTCCTTAAATAAACTGCGGAGAGCACTCAGAAAGTTGCAGAGGGAATTTGTGCTCTGTTCTTAAGTTCTGTTGTCAAAATTACAGTTCTTAATTTCTACTTCCTTCCGCCCCCCCTCTGGGTTTGCCAGTAATTTCTCTTTCTTTGATATGCAGAAATCAATATTTTTCCATTAAGCAGCCTAGCTCTAGTATTGCTTGGTTTTATTGAAAATTTCAAAAGGTGAGGATCTTTGTGTGTACAGAGTTGCTGGTGTGTTGCTGAACAGCAAATACAGTATATAATTTTAACATCTGTTTTAGTTTCCCTTTGCAGATTGCTTATTAAATGAAGCTTAATTGAAGATTCTTTGTTAGAATGCACAGTGGAAAGAACATGATGTCATATTTTGTGATTAAGAGATTTAATTTCTGTGAAAGTTCTCTTGATTGTCTGCTATAACTTCAATGGAAGATCCACGAAAACCCCAGAGAAACAGCATAAGAACCTGTGTTGCAGCGAATGATCTGGAGAACCCCTGTGGAAATTAATGACACCAATGTTGCTGCATTTATAGTTTAAATGTAGGTTGAATCCAGAGTCAGTGCCCAACACAACACCAGAGAGCAATAGTGTTGTTTTCCATAGGAGAGAGTCTCACTTTGCTTTTAGAGACAGTTCAGATCTTAATATCTGAATGACAATACATAAGTGTAGCGTCGGTGTGCAACCAAAACCATTTCCACTGATGATAACACTTGTGCTGTAAATGAGAAAAATGTAGACATGCCTGTCTGCTAAGGGAATTTCCCTCAATGCAATAGAAGGACTGCTCCCCCTTTTATGTGTCAGAATTCGTTCCTTTTCTCTGCATTAGAGTGAATTATAAGCAGGTACAGATCAGACAGAGTTGAAAGACATTCGTTTCTGTGGCAGTAAAAGTGATTGCAGGATGGTGTGTTGCCTGCCTGGTGCCAGGGTCAAGGATGTCACAGAGTGGCTGCAGGACAATTTTCTGGGGGAGGGTGAACAGCCAGAGGTTGTGGTCCACAGAGATAACAAAATCATAGGTAGGAAGAGGCATGAGGTCCTGAAAGCAGATTTTAGGGAGTTAGGAAGGAAATTAAAAAGCGGGACCTCAAGAGCAGTAATCTCAAGATTGCTCCCAGTGCCACGTACTAGTGAGCATAGGAATAGGAAGATTGATTCAACACGTGGCTGGAGAATTGGTGTAGGAGGGCGGGCATTAGATTTCTGAGGCATTGAGACCGGTTTTGGGGCAGGTGGGACCTGTACAAGATGGACAGGCTACACATCAACAGGACTGGAACTAATATTCTCGCAGGGGGATTAGCTAGTGCTTTTGGGGAGGGTTTAAACTAGCTTGTCAGGGGAATGGGAACCTGAGGGTTAGTTCAAATTGGAAGGAAGTAAAACTGGTAGCAGGAGGTAGAAAAGTAGCAAGTGACATTAGAAGGCAGGCGAAACAAAGGCAAGCATCAACTAGGTTGAGAATGCACATTAATGTCAAGAAGACAAGATTCAGGGCACTCGACATGAATGCATGCAGCATTCGCAACAAGATAGATGATTTAAAGGCACAAATAGAGTAAATGGGTATGATTTAATTGAAATTACAGGGTGACCACGACAGGGAACTGAATATTCAAGGATATTCGACATTTAGGAAGGACAGGCAAAAAGGAAAAGGTGGTGGTGTTGTGCTGATAATAAGGGATGGGATCAATATATTAGTATGGGAGGATCTCAGATTGGAAGAACAAAATGTGGAATCTGTTTGGTTGGAGCAAAGAAACAGCAAGGGGCAGCAAACATTGGTAGGAGTTGTTTATAGGCCCCAAACAGTAGTGGTAGTGGGGCATGGCAGTAATCAGGAAATTAGAGAAGCATGTAGCATGGGTAATACAGTAATCATGGGTGACTTCAATCTGCATATAGACTGAATAAACCTGATGAGCACTAATGCTGTGGAGGACGAATTTCTGGAGTGTGTTAGGGATGGTTTTCTAGAGCATGCATCTAAGGGTTTTAAAAGAAGTGGCTACAGAGATAGTGGAGGCATTGGTCGTAATATACCAAAACTCACTGGATTCCGGTTGGGTACCAGCGGATTGGAAAACCGCTAATGTGATGCCCCTATGCAAGAAAGGAGGGAGACAGAAAGCAGGAAACTATGACCAGTTAGCTTAACATCTGACATTTGGAAAATGCTAGAGTCTATTATTAAGGAAGAAATAGCAGGACATTTAGAAAAACGTAACACAATCAAACAGAGTCAACATAGTTTTATGAAAGGGAAATTATGTTTGATAAATTTGTTAGATGTTCTTTGAGGATACAACAAGCAGAGTGGGCAAAGGGGAACAGGTAGATGTCGTGTATTTGGTTTTTCAGAAGGCGTTCGAAAGGGTGCCACATAAAAGGTCTTGCACAAAATAAGAGCTCAGGGTGTTGGGGGTAATGTGTTGGCATAGATTGAGGATTGGCTAACACACAGAAGGCAGAGAGTCTGGATTAATGGGTCTTTTTCAGGTTGGAAGGCCGTAACTAGTGGGGTGCCACAAGGAACGGTCCTAGGGCTTCAACTGTTTACTATCTATATTGATGACTTGGAGGAAGGGACAGAGTGTAGTGTATCCAAATTTGCTGATGATACAAAAATAGGTGGGAAGGCATATTGTGATGAGGACACAAAGAATCTGCAAAGGGATACAGATAGGTTAAGTGAGTGGGCAAAAATTTAGCATATGGAGTTCAATGTGGGAAAGTGTGAGGTCATCCACTTTGGTAGGAAGAATAAAAAGGCAGATTATTATTTAGATGGAGAAAGACTACAAAATACTGCAGTACAGAGGCATCTGGGTGTTCTTGTACATGAAACACAAAAAGTTAGCATGCAGGTGCAGCAAGTAATTGGGAAGGCAAATGGAATTTTGCCCTTTATTGCGAGGGGGTTAGAGTTTAAAAATAGGGAAGTCTTGTTACAATTGTACAGGGTGTTGGTGAGGCCACACCTGGCGTACCACGTACAGTTTTGATCCCCGCATTTAAGGAAGGATATGCCAGCATTGCAGGCAGTTCACAAAAGGTTCACGAGGCTGATTCCTGGGATGAAGGAGTTGTCTTATCAAGAAAGGCTAAACAGGGGTTAGGCCTTTATTCATTGGAGTTTAGAAGAATGAGAGGCGATCTTATTGAAACATATAAGATTCTAAGGGGGCTTGATAGGGTAGATGTTGAGACTATGTTTTCACTGGTGGGGGATTTTCGAACTCGGGGACATAGTTTCAGAGTAAGGGGTCACATATTTAAATCTGAGATGCAAAGGAATTTCTTTTCTCAGAGGGTGGTGAATCTCTGGAATTCTCTACCTCAGAGAGTTGTGGAGGCTAGATCACTAAATGTATTTAAGGAGGAGGTAGATAGATTTTTGAATCCTCGGGGAGTTGAGCGATCTCTGGAGCAGGCCCGAAAGAGCAGTTGAGGCCTGGGACAGATCAGCCATGACCTTAATGAATGGCAGGGCAGGCTTCAGGGGCTGAATGGCCAACTCTGCTCCTATTTCTTATGTTCTTATATTCAGTATGTTGAGGAACCGCTTAGAGAACAGACTATTTTAGATCTAATATTATGTAATGAGAAAGGGCTAATTAATAATCTTGTTGTAAAAGAACCTTTATGAATGAGTAACCATAATTTGATAGAATATTACATTATGTTTGAAAGTGAGATAGTTCAGTCTGAAGCCAGGGTGTTAAGTTTGAACAATGGAAATTATGAAGGTACGAAGGGCAAGTTGGCTGAGGTGGATTGGGAAGACACATTAAAAGGTATGACAGTACATAGGCAATGGATAGTCTTTAAAGGAATATTACATAGTTTATAACAACTATACATTCCTTCAAGGCACAAAAACCCCAAAAGTAAAGGCAGTCAACTGTGGATAACAAAGGAAGTTAAGGATTGTATAAGATTAAAAGAAAAGGTCTATAAAATTTCCAGAAATAGTAGTAAACCTGAAGGTTGGGAGGATTTTACAATTCAGAAAAGGAGGGCCAATAAACTGATAAAGGGAGAATAGAATATGAAGGTAAGCTAGCAAAAAATATAAAAACGGATTGTAAAAGCTACTATAGGTACGTAGAAAGGAAATGTTTGGCGAAGACAAATGTGGGTCCATTACAGGCAGAGTCAGGAGAATTTATATTGGGGATAGAGAAATGGCAAAGAAGCTAAATGACTACTTTGAATCTGTCTTCACTGAGGAAGATGCAAGAAATCTTCCAGAATTAGAGATCCAAGGGATTAGGGGGAATGAGAAATTGAAGGAAATTAGTATTAATAAGAAGGTTGTATTGCAGAAATTAATAGGGCTGAAGGTTGATAAGTCCCCAGGACCTGATATTCTACATCCCAGAGTGTTGAAAGAGGTATCTATGGAGATAGTGGATGCATTGGTGATCATCTTCCAAAATTCTATAGATTCTGGAGCGGTTCCTGCAGATTGGAAGGTTGCAAATGCCACCCCACTATTTAAGAAGGGAGGGAGAGAGAAAACAGGAAATTACAGACCTGTTAGCTTAACACCAGTCATTGGGGAAATGCTAGAATATATTCTAAAGGATGTGATAAATGGACACTTTGATAATACTGATCTGATTGGGCATAGTCAACATGGATTTATGAATGGGAAATCATGTTTGACAAACCTGTTGGAGTTTTTTGAGGATGTTACTAACAGAATTGATAAAGGTGAGTCAGTGGATCTGGTATACATGGATTTTCAAAAGGCCTTTGATAATGTTCCCCACAGGAGGTTGATTAGCAAAGTTAAAGCACATGGGATAGGAGGAAATATACTGGCATGGATTAAGGACTGGTTAACAGGCAGAAAAAAGAGAATAGGAATAAACGGGTCATTCTCACGTTGGCAGACTGTGACTAGTGGGGTACAGCAGGGATCAGTGCTTTGGCCCCAGCTGTTCACAATATATATCAATGATTTGGACGTGGGGACCGAATTTAGTATTTCCAAGATCGTGGATGACACAAAACTAGGTGGGAATATGTGATGTGAGGAAGATGCAAAGCGGCTTCAAGGGGATTTGGAAAAACATTGAGTGGGCAAGAATGTGACAGATGGAAGTTTGTTTCGGTGAAAAAGGGGACTGCTGGGTAAGTAAAAACTTATATATTTGGGTAGTGGCTGAACCCGAGACACTACACATGTAATGTCTCCCACCCGCCCTCCTTCTCTAACCAAAAAAAAGGACTCTGGTGTGTTGATAAGGTAAGCTTTTTTATTTCTTCTGTATCGTGTGATTGGTTAAAAATTTACTTTCTTTTTTTACTTACTTTTTTTGATTTATCTATTAATTGGATATTTGAAAAAGACCATAGCTGAGAAGTATCCGAAATTATTTAACTCATAAATTTATATAAAGTAATAAAGTAATTAACTAAGTAGAGATGGCTGGGCAGGTGATGTGCTGTAGCTGTATGATGTGGGAGCTGGCTGGCCCCATTGTGAACGGCAGGGACCACATCTGCAGCAAGTGTTGGTTGCTGGAAGAGCTCCGGCTCAGAGTTGATGATCTGGAATCTGAGCTTCAAACACTGCGGCACATCTGGGAGGGGGAGAGTTACCTGGACGTTTTGTTTCAGGAGGCAGTCACACCTGGTAGATTAAGTAATTCAAATTCAGTTAGTGATCAGGGACAACAGGGTGTGATTGCAAGTGAGGCAGGTAGGGGGATCCTGAGTTCAGGAGTGGAGGAGCCTCAGCCTTTGACCTTATCCAACAGGTACGAGATACTTGCTCCCTGTGCGGATGAGGAAAAGGGCTGCGGGGAGGATGAGCCAACTGACCATGGCACCATGGTGCAGAAGGCCATTCAAGAGGGGGGAGCAAAAAGACAAGTGGTAGTTATAGGGGATTCTATAATTAGGGGGATAGATAGTATCCTTTGCAAGCCGGATCGGGAGTCCCGCATGGTGTGTTGCCTGCCCGGTGCCAGGGTGCAGGACATCTCTGACCGGCTTGAAAGGATATTGGAGCGGGAGGGGGAGGATCCAGTTGTGTGGTCCACGTTGGGACTAACAACATAGGCAAGGCTAGGATGGAGGACCTGTTTGGGGATTATAAAGCACTAGGAACTAAATTAAGGAACAGGTCCTCGAGGGTCATAATCTCCGGATTACTGCCCGAGCCACGTGCAAATTGGCTTAGGGAGAAGAATATTAGGGAAGTAAACACGTGGCTAAGGGAGTGGTGTGGGAAAGAGGGGTTCCATTTCATGGGGCATTGGCATCAGTTTTGGAACCGGGGGGATTTGTACCGATGGGACGGTCTCCACCTGAACTGATCTGGAACCAGTGTTCTAGCGAAACGGATAAATCGGGTGGTCTCTAGGACTTTAAACTAGTGACTAGGGAACTAGGGAAGGGAAAGGGAAAACGACAGGGAGTATGATGATAAATAAAAAGGTAAGCAGCAGGCTAACATGTGTGCAGGAGGGTTTAAGTTCAAGGCAGACGATGAAAGAAGCAGAAAGGAAGGATAACTCAGGAGTTATTATTAGAGATGTTGGGAATCATGAGGGTAAGAAAGCTAGCATAAAGGCACTTTACCTGAATGCTCCTAGCATTCGTAGCAAGGTTGATGAGTTAACGGCACAAATCATCGCGAATAAATATGATTTGGTAGCCATTACGGAGACATGGTTACAGGTTGGTCACGACTGGGAGTTAAATATCCAGGGGTACCAGACTATTCGGAAGGACAGACAGGAAGGTAAGGGAGGTGGTGTAGCTCTGATACTCAATAGGTTCTATGGAGAATGAGGTTGAATCCATTTGGGTGGAAATTAGAAACTCTAAGAAGAAAAAGTCATTGATAGGCATAGTCTATAGGCCACCAAATAATAACATCACATTGGGGCGGGCAATAAACAAAGAAATAACTAATGCCTGTAAAAATGGTACGGCAATTATCATGGGGGATTTTAAACTGCATGTAGATTGGTCGAACCAGCTCAGTCAGGGTCGCCTTGAGGAGTAATTCGTTGAGTGTATCCGTGATAGTTTTCTTGAACAGTATGAAATGGAACCGACGAGGGAGCAAGCTATCCTAGATCTAGTACTGTGCAATGAGACAGGAATAATTAATGACCTCATGGTTAGGGATCCTCTTGGAAGGAGTGATCACTGTATGGTTGAATTTAGAATACAGATGGAGAGTGTGAAGATAAAATCCAATACCAGGGTCCTGTGCTTGAACAAGGGGGACTACAATAGAATGAGGGAGGACTTGGCTGAAGTGGACTGGAAACAAAGGTTTTACGGTGGGACAGTTGACAAGCAGTGGAGGACTTTCAAAGCAATTTTTCAAAGTGCTCAGCAAAAGTATATTCCAGTGAAAAGGAAGGACTGGAAGAAAAGGGGTAATCTGCCATGGGTGTCTAAGGAAATAAGGGAGGCTATCAAATTGAAAAAGAAGGCGTACAAAGTGGCCAAAAGCAGTATGAAAGTAGAAGATTGGGAAAACTTTAAAGGTCAACAGAAAGCTACAAAAAGAGCAAAAAGAAAAGTAAGATGGAACATGAGAAAAAACTAGCACAGAATATAAAGACAGATAGCAAAAGTTTCTATAAATATATAAAATGAAAAAGAGTGGCTAAAGTAAACGTTGGTCCTTTAGAGGATGAGAAGGGGAATTTAGTTATGGGATATGATGAAATGGCCGAGGCATTGAACAGGTATTTTGTATCGGTCTTCTCAGTGGAGGACATTAATAACATGCCAGTAATTGACAAAGAGACGAACGTAGGTGAGGACCTGGGAACAATCATTATTACGGAAGAGATAGTGTTGGGCAAGCTAATGGAGCTAAGGATTGATAAGTCTCCTGGCCCTGATGGAATGCATCCCAGGGTACTAAAAGAGATGGCGGGAGAAATAGCAGGTGCACTGACGGTAATTTTCCAAAATTCGCTGGACTCTGGGGTAGTCCCAGTTGATTGGAAAACAGCAGATGTGACGCCACTGTTTAAAAAGGGAGGTAGACAAAAGATGGGGAATTATAGACCGGTTAGCTTAACCTCTGTAGTGGGGAAGATGCTTGAGTCTATTATCAAGGAAGAGATAGCAGGGCATCTCGATAGAAATTGTCCCGTTGGGCAGACGCAGCATGGGTTCATGAAGGGCAGGTCATGCTTGACAAATCTTTTGGAATTCTATGATGACATGACGAGCAAGGTGGACAATGGGGACCCAGTGGATGTGGTGTACCTAGATTTCCAAAAGGCCTTCGACAAGGTGCCGCACAAGAGGCTGCTGCATAAGATAAGGATGCATCGCGTCAGGGGTAAAGTATTAGCATGGATAGAGGATTGGTTGACTAACAGGAAGCAGAGAGTGGGGATAAATGAGTGCTATTCTGGTTGGCAATCAGTCACTAGTGGTGTGCCTCAAGGATCGGTGTTGGGACCGCAATTATTTACAATTTATATAGATGATTTGGAGTTGGGGACCATGTGTAGGGTGTCAAAGTTTGCAGATGACACTAAGATGAGTGGCAGAGCAAAGTGTGCAGATGACTGTGAAACTTTGCAGATGAACATAGATACATTGAGTGAGTGGGCAAAGGTCTGGCAGATGGAATACAATGTTAATAAATGTGAAGTCATTCATTTCGGTAGGAGTAACAGTAAAAAGGATTATTACTTGAATGGTAAAAAGTTGCAGCATGCTGCTATGCAGAGGGACCTAGGTGTCCTTGTGTATGAACCGCAGAAGGTTGGTCTGCAGGTACAGCAAGTAATTAGGAAGGCAAATGGAATTTTGTCCTTCATTGCTAAAGGGATTGAGTTTAAAAGCAGAGAGGTTATGTTGCAGCTGTATAAGGTACTGGTGAGGCCGCACCTGGAGTACTGTGTGCAGTTTTGGTCTCCTTACTTGAGAAAGGATATACTGGCACTGGAGAGGGTGCAGAGGAGGTTCACTAGGTTGATTCCGGAGTTGAGGGGGTTGGCTTATGAGGACAGACTGAGTAGATTGGGATTATATTCATTGGAGTTCAGAAGAATGAGGGGGGATCTTATAGAAACATATAAAATCATGACGGGAATAGATAAGATACAAGTAGAGAGGATGTTTCCACTGGCAGGTGAAGCGAGGACAAGAGGGCATAGCCTCAAGATTAGAGGGAGCAGATTTAGGACTGAATTAAGAAGGAACTTCTTCACCCAGAGGGTTGTTAATCTATGGAATTTCTTGCCCAGTGAAGTAGTTGACGCTTCTTCAGTAAACGTCTTTAAAGCTAAGGTAGATATCTTTTTGAACAATAAAGGAATTAAGGGATACAGTGGGAGCGCGGGTAAGTGGATCTGAGTCCACGAAAAGATCAGCCGTAATCTTATTGAATGGCTGAGCAGGCTCGAGGGGCCGGACGGCCTTCTCCTGCTCCTAGTTCTTATGATCTTATAATGTGAGGTTATCCACTTTGGCAGGGGGAATAGAGGTGCAGAGTATTTCTTAAATGGTAAGAGATTAGAAAGTGTAGATGTACAAAGGGACCTGGGTGTCCTTGTCAATAAGTCACTGAAAGCTAACATGCAGGTGCAGCAAGCAATTAAGAAGGCTCATGGTATGTTTGCCTTTATTGTAAGAGGATTTGAGTACAGGAGTAGTGAAGTCATGCTTCAATTGTGTAGAACCTTTGTTAGACCGCATTTGGAGTACTATGTGCAGTTTTGGTCCCCTTAGGAAGGATATTATTGCCATAGAGGGAGTGCAACGAAGGTTCACCAGACTTGTTCCCAGGATGGCGGGACTATGAAGAGAGATTGAGGAAACTGGGCCTTTATTCTCTAGAGTGTTGAAGAATGAGAGGTGATTTCATTGAAACCTACAAAATACTTAAAAGAGATAGACAGGGTCGATGCAGGTAAGATGTTTCCCCTGGTTGGGGTGTCTAGAACCAGGGGACACAATTTCAAAATAAGGGAGAAGCCACTTAGGACAGAGATGAGGAGAAATGTCTTTACTCAGAGGGTTGTGAATCTTTGGAATTCTCTAGGCCAGAGGGCTGTGGAAGCTTAGTCATTGAGTATGTTTATAGCAGAGATTGACAGATTTCTAAATACCACTGACATAGGGGGATATGAGGCTTGTGTGGAAAAAAGGCATTGTAGTGGATGATTAGCCATGATCATATTGAATGACTGAGGAGGCTCGATGGGCTGAATGCCCTGCTCCTGCTCATATGTTCCTATGCCAAGTGAGTTGGGGTTGATGGGCTTCCCTCTTTTCCCTCTCCTTGCTTTACCACAATAGGTTTAATTCTTTCTTAAAGTGGATGTACTGGCCAGTTCAACAGGTGTTTTATTACTTATTTGGTATGATCATGAAAAGAACCAATCGGACTGGTTTTCTTGAGTTAGCAAAAAAAGTTTACTTTCTTGTACTTCAACCGAGCTAATAAAATAATAAACAAGACACCAACTTTCATTTTCACAAACACACTAGAGATTTGCACACACACAAATAGGTTACAGAGTAGGGAAAGGTAGACTAGTTGAGTTATAGCGTCCATAAAAATAAAAAGGAATGCCATCAGGGGCGGCGAAGTGGTTTGCACCGCAGCCTCACAGCTCCAGCGACCTGGGTTCAGTTCTGGCTACTGCCTGTGCAAGTTCTCCCTCTGACTGTGTGGGTTTCTGCCGGGTGCTCCTGTTTCCTTCCACAACCAAAGACTTGCAGGTTGATAGGTAAATTGGCCATTGTAAATTGCCCCTAGCGTAGGTAGTGGTAGGAGAATTGAGGGAAGGTGGGGATGTGGTCGGGAATATGGGATTAATGTAGGATTAGTATAAATGGGTGGTTGACAGTCAGCACAGACTCGATGGGCTGAAGGTCCTGTTTCAGTGCTGTATCTTTCTATGACTCATCTGTGAAGTTTGGTGATTCAGCTGGTTTCTAGCTGAATTCAGTGGTCCTGTGGTTTTTTTAGTCTGAAAAGGTAGATGACTGGTTCAATGAGTCTCTTGGATGCGGATGATTTCCTCCAATACAGAGTATGCAAAGGTAGTCAATTAACAAGCAGGATTTGAAAGATTTCAAACTGGAATGGAGAGAGAGACGCCAACTTAGGGTTTGCTCATGTCATAGTGCAGTTGCTTCTCTGCTGCAGAGAAAAACACTAGCTTAAAGCCACAGATGGGGAGGGGCTTGTCATGATAGTCACTCAGTGATTCGAACATAGCTGAGGAGTATTTCTCTCGCTAAAAAGGAAAATAAGAAACAGTTCCTTTAAACTTCCTGGATCTTGGTTGTTGCTGGGAAATGCAGCCATTTTGCCTCCCTCCTCACAGTCCTTTGCAATGTAAGTTACAATGTAGCAGACTAGGTGATCATCTTAAGTTGCCAGCAAAGGCATCCTTTTAGTTGGTCGTTTTAAATTACTTCCAAAAAAAAGTCAAATTTCCAGTCAGTGGACCAAAGAAAATTATCATTCAATAAAACACACTGGCATAATAGAAGGCAGTGGGACCAGATATCGTCGCAGCTCAATGCCAGCAGTCTGGCCCGAGGACCTGGATGTAGTACCACAAGACCACACATGAGTGGTCAAGTTCAGTGAATGCATCTTCAAATGCCATATCGTATCAACTGAACTACGAGCCTTACACTGCACAATTCATTGCAACGCCATCACTCATTTACCAACAATCTTTATCAATTACGACTTATGCCTAACATTTATAGCTTCACCTCACCCTCATATACTTATCACTGCTGCAAGCCTCACATCTTGCAGCTGGCCCACACGACCAGCTATTCACCCATGATCATCACATCATCAAATAAGTGGCACGACACTCATTGACATACTTCCCTCTCTTTTGCAGGACTGTGTGGCACGTAACTGGAGGCAGCAGCACCTAAACAGCAGGGCAATGTGCACAGCTGCATGTTATTGCCCCGATGGAGGAAATGATGCTCGCTATTATTGGAACAGCTTTGGCCAGTGGCGGAGCTGAAAGCACCAAAGATGCCAGTATGTTCAACAACAGCAACTTATATTTATATGGTGCATTTATCATAATAAAATATCCCAAGGCGCTACACAGAAGGGTTATAATGCAAAATTTGACACCAATCCACATAAGGCGATAATTAGAGCCAAGGAACAAAAGCTTGAATCTTAAAGGAAGAAAGAGAGGTGGATAGGTTTAGTGAGGGAATTCCAGAGCCTAGGGTTAGGTAGCTGAAGGTATGGCCACTAATGGTGGAGCAATTAAAATCAGGGATGGTCACAAAGCCAGATTTAGAGCAGAAATCTCAGAATTTGAGGGGCTGGAGAGATTACAGTGATAGGGAAGGGAAAGGCTGTGGAGGAATTTGAAAACAAGGATGAGAATTTTAACATTGATATATTGCTTAACCGGGAGCCAATGTATGTCAGTGAGCACAGGGGTGATCGGTGATTGGTACATGGGCAGCAGGCCATCGGGAACAGCTGTGTGCCATTAGTGCCCGGTCGAACCTAAAGACCACTGTCATAAGCACCTACAAAGAGGTCCTTGGCTTCTCCACCAGGAAGTATCGTGACTGGTTTGACGAGAACGACCAAGAAATACAGGATCTAAATGAGCGGAAGTGCAAAGCCTTTGCAGACTGGAAACATCACCACACATCCAAGCAGAAATCCTACGGGCACCTGAAGGCAGCAGTGCAACATGAAACCCAAGACATCAAAAACAAATGATGGGCAGTGTTACAAGTATTTTGTTTTTAAAAAGAAAACTTAGAATTCTGTGTGTTTAAAAAACTGAGAAAAGGATTTTTTTGCTCAGTGGACATTAATCTGAAAATAGTTGGAATTCCTGCAATGTTTTGAAAGGAAGCCATAACAACAGTTGAACTTTATGGGTACTTTGAAAGGAAGTTGAACTCATACACGGACAGGAAAGCCAGCAATTTCAAGGAAACCACAGTGTTTTGACCTTTCTTCAGAGCAGCTTTTGAGTGACAGTGGGAGACACTGTGTCGGGATATGTGACCATGGAAGGTTCTTTTTTTATCTTGGACCCTTTAAAAAAAATCCTGTGATTTGGACAAAGGGCAGGCTTTTGAAATCTTTGCTTTGACCTGCCTGGAGCAAGAGATAAAAGTGTAAAGGAGGCTTGGAACTCTTGAAAAGGAATCTTGCTTTTGAAAGGTGGCAGATTCCTGTTGTCTCCAGTCTCTGAAGAATTCCTGCATTCAGTGAGATTCCTGCTGCCTCCTGTGTTCTAAGAAATCCTGAAATCTGAAGAACTCTTCTATTGCTAGACTGCTGCTGACCTAAGCAGACCTGTTGCTACATCCCTGATTGAAGACCCATGTGATGCTCGCTGCAGTTAAATTGCCGTAAACGCCTACCCTTCACAGACTGTTCATCAACCTCGCCTGGAGAGACTGAGTGGCATACGATTATTCGAATCTGGGACACCTCACCGTACCAAAAATATCCGACCAGAACATGATAAACTCAATTATTTTTATTATTCCTTCTATTCCTAAGAAACAGCTGTAAATCAAAAGTCCTTTTCCCCCGGTTAACCGGTTTATTTTTGAATGTATGTGTGCACATGAGGGTTAAGGAAATGAGGGGTTTTTCGTATATAGATTTATCACATTAGGAATTGAGACCGATTATTTATTTTCTAATAAATAGTTAATGTTGTTGTTTAAAGTAACCTGGTTTGGTGTGCTTTATTCTAGGGAAAGCTAAAGTGTTTAATTTGTCTATTCTTTGGTAGGTGGGCAACTTTATTTGATATGCTATGACCTGTGCAGTAGTGGGACTGAATTAACAATGCATTATTCCCGCCCTGGTCATAACAAGTAAAAGGAGTGCAAGAGATCCAGCAATTTGTGGACACCAACGACATGTGGGGTTTCTTAAGTGCTGTCAAGGTGGTCTATGGCCCAAGCACTCAAGGGCCCACCCCGCTGAGAGCCAAGCATGGAGTAGAACTCATCAAGGACAGGGAGGCAGTCAGTGGTCAATGGAAGGAACATTTCGAAGAATTCTTCAACCGAAACTCCATCCTTCAACACCCCATCCGGTTCAGTTTTGGCGCTACCCTAGTCTAAAGCGAGGTCGAAAAAGCCATTCAACAGCTGAAGAACAGCAAGGTCTCTGGAGCAGATGGAATCCCTGCCAGAATACGGAAGCATAATGGAGATGCACTGCTGGTATGACTGCAAAACCTCATATCCCTCATCATGGATGAGAAGTGTTTGCCGGGAGATTTCAGGGATGCTGTGATGGTGATTGTATTCAAGAAGGGAGACGAGACTGATTGCAGCAACAACAGAGGAATCTCTCTGCTTCTGCCGCAGGAAAGATGATTGCTAGGAAACTCCTCAGTCGCCTCCTCCCAGTGGCTAAAGAGCTCCTTCCAGAGTCGCAGTACGGCTTTCACCAATTTGAGAAGCACCACAGACATGATCTTCACTGCGCGGCAAATCTAAGAAAATACAGTGAACAATGCCAACCCCTGTACATGGCCCTTTTCAACCTCACAAAAGCCTTTGACTGTACCAACCGTGAAGGCTATGGCGCATCCTGCTCAAATGTGACTGCCCTCAGAAGTTTGTCACCATCCTCCTTTTACTCTAAGCAGTGATCCTCACCAAGGGAATCACGACAGACCCTATCTCAGTCAAGTCTCGGTCAAGCAAGGCTGTGGTATCCCACCAACCTTCTTCTCCACTTTCCTCGCTGTAATGACCCACCTCACCTCCAGCGAACTATCCACAGGCATGGAGATAATCTATGGAGCAAACAGGAAACTGTTCTACCTATGCCGCCTTCAATCCAAAACCAAAATCACTCCAACCTCAGTCGTCGATGCGCTTGTGTGTGCGCTTACTCCGAAACTGAGCTCCAAATCATTGTCCACTCCTTCTCCAAAACAAATGAGAAAATTGGTCTTTCATTAAACACTCAGAAAACGAAGGTCCTCTTCCAACCAGCTCCCACAGCGCAACACCTCCCCCCATCAATCAATATCAGTGGTGTCATCCTGGAAAATGTGGGCCATTTTCCATATCTTGGGAGCCTCCTCTTTGAAAATGCAGACATAGATGTCAAGGTTCATCTTCGCCTCCAATGTGCCAGTTCAGCCTTCAGCCGATGAGGAGAAGAGTATTTGAGGATCAAGACCTCAAATCCAAGACTAAGATCATGGTTTACTGGGCATTAGTGATCCCTGAACTTATATGCTTCGGAGACCAGGGTAACCTGCAGCAGGTACCTCAAAGTACTGGAGAAGTGCCACCAGAAATGCATCCACAAGATCCTCCAAATCCTGTGGCAGGGAAAGTGGTCCAAAGAAGCATTCTCTCCCAAGCCAACCTGCCCAGCACGGAGTGGTAATCATCCAAAACCAGCTCCGCTGGGTGGGACATGTCGTTCGCATGCCTGACTCCAGACTCCTGAAGCAGTTGTTCTACTCAGAACTTGGTTGTGGCAGGAGACTCCCAGGAGGACAGTGGAAATGCTTTAGAGCTGTCCTCCAACACTTCTGAAGAGATGAGACATCACTGTCAACTCATGCGAGTCCCTGGCTCGTGACCATCCTAGATGGAGAAAACTCATTCCGGAAGGCATCGTACATTGTGAGGGACTTCATTGGGAACATGGAGAGACAAAGCTAAGGCTTCGTAGGGAGCGCACAAACCTCCAAGCTACTCATCTACCTGACCCTTCAAGTAGCACCTGCCCCTCATGGCAGCATCTGCAGGTCACACATTGGACTTATCAGCCATCTCAGACCCCATCGAACCGGAGTGGAAGCAAGTCATTCTCGATCCTGAGGAACTGCCTAAGAAGATGAGTGATTGATGCGTGGAAGGACATGGGCAGCAGAGTTTTTGATGGCCTCAAGTTTATATAGGGTAGAATTTGGGAGGCTGGCCAGCAGTGCATTGGAATAGTCAAGTCTGCAGGTAACAAAGGCATGGATGAGGGTTTCAGAAGCAGGTAAACTGAGGTGGATTTCCTCATTGATATCTTTCCCGAACTCTGTGCAGTTTGTGCAGGTAGTGGCCTATGGTGCTGCTGCCCCAGGAAATAGACATAGTCTGTGTACCGGTTCCACATGAACAAATTTTTCCCCGAGTTCTTTTATTCTCGTTAGATGAGTAAGGACTCCTCACATTTATATTCGTCTTGTGATCTTGCAATTCAATTGGCTGCCTGCTGCCTCTTCATTTGCTTCTGGTGCTATATTACTACCAGAAGCTAGCTACTGATTCTGCTTAAGCAGACCTGTATTGTTGGAAATACATGTCAGAAAATCTACTCTCATATCTTCCTCTTCTGCTGTCATTTATTGTTCGGTGCTGAAGTTTTTACCATGGAGGTCATGTTTTCCTTTGTGTGGAAAGTTATAAAAAATTTGCAAAAATTTTCACTGGAAGCCAGCAGTAGCTTAGCAAAACAGATTTTCAGATTGCATCCAACAATAATCCCAACTTGCATTTACACAATCCTCCCATAAAAGAACATAGGGGGAAAGTATTGACCCATGTGATGGGAAGAACAAGCACATTTCTTCCTGTCCTGTTATAATGATCCAGGAGTATTCTGGTGGCATTGTGGTGGAAATGTTTGCACTGGAGTGCTGACTTGGGTTGCATTAGAGTGTTAAAGTGGAAGTTTGGTGACTGAGGGTAATTAAGGGTTAATTTTATCTCAAGTCTAGTCTATCTTTTATTTATTTATTTAGTGATACAGCACTGAAACAGGCCCTTTGGCCCACCGAGTCTGTGCCGACCAACAACCACCCATTTAACCTTAGGCAATGCCATATTCCCTACCACCTACCTACACTAGGGGCAATTTACAATGGCCATTTAACCTATCAACCTGCAAGTCTTTGGCTGTGGGAGGAAACCAGAGCACCTGGCGAAAACCCACGCGGTCACAGGGAGAACTTGCAAACTCCGCACAGGCAGTACCCAGAATCGAACCCGGGTTCCTGGAGCTGTGAGGCTGCGGTGCTAACCACTGCGCCACTGTGCCGCAGATTAACTTAATAGTTGCTGTTTGGGTTGGAGAAGGTGAGTTTTAGACCAGCTTTAAACAGGGTTCACTCAGGCTCTGCTTGCAGCTGCACCTTGTTAATTAGAGAATTGGCTTAAACCAGTTTTCAGGGGCGAGTGTCAGTCAGTATAAAAGTGGGCCATCTTACAGTGCTGCCCTTGTTTGCACGAGAGTGCTGACTTGGGTTGCATTAGAGTGCTAAAGTGGAAGTTTGGTGACTGAGGGAGTTTGGTGAGGAGGGAGCGAGGAGCTCCTTTCATTTCCTCCCTGTCCTCAAAGAGCGTGAGGGGAGCCGAGAGTTTCCAAAGAGCACAGTTGACTGGTGAGTAAGTCCTGGTGGGTATTTTTCAAACTGGATTGGATTGTAAGTCACTGTTTTAGCAAGATTTAGTTGTTTTTTAAAATTATAATAGTCTTCTAAAGTTTTAAATTTAAAGGGTTCAGTCATGGCAGGAAAGCTTAAAGCCGTGGTTTGCTCCTCTTGCTGCATGTGGGAATCCAGGAACATTTCCTGGAAGCTCGGGTTTCAGAGCTGGAACGGCGGCTGGAAACACTGTGGAGCATCCGCGAGTCTGAGAGCATCGTGGATAGCACGTACAGAGAGGTGGTCACACCGCAGCTGAAGGGACTTGAGAAAGGATAGGAATGGGTGACCACCAGGCAGTCCAAGAGAATCAAGCAGGTAGTTCAGGAGTCCCTTGGGGTCCCGCTTGCAAATCGGTATTCCATTTTGGAGGCTGATGAGGCTGGTTCCTCCAGGGAGTGCGGACAGAGCCAAGCTTTTGGCACTGCAAGCAGCCTGTCTGTACAGGAAGGGGGAAAGACAGGAAGAGCAATAGTAATAGGGGATTCTATAGTCAGGGGAACAGATAGGCGCTACTGTGGCCGTCAACGTGACTCCAGGATGGTGTGTTGCCTCCCTGGTGCCAGGGTCCGGGATCTCACTGAACGGCTGCAGGGCATCTTGAATGGGGAGGGTGATGAGGCAGAGGTCATGGTACATGTTGGTAACAATGACATAGGTAGAAAGAGGGATGAGGTCTTGCATCAAGTATTTAGGGAGTTAGGCAGTAGACTAAAAAGCAGGACCTCTCGGGTTGTAATCTCTGGATTACTCCCAGTGTCACGTGCTAGCGAGTATAGAAATAGGAGAATAGCACAGATTAACGCGTAGCTTAAGAGTTGGTGCAGGAGGGAGGGTTTTAGATTCCTGGACCACTGGGACTGTTTCTGGGGAAGGTGGGACCTGTACAAGTGGGACGGTCTACATCTGAACCAGAGGGGGACTAACATCCTTGCTGGCGGGTTTGCTAGTGCAGTTGGGAAGAGTTTAAACTAATTTGGCAGGGGGCGGGGATGCAGACTCCTGGCAGAATAGGGACACAGCTAAACACAGGAAAATGAATAAGTCAGAGGAAATACAGTGGAAGTAAGTTTCAAGGGAGTAAGGCCAGGATGGAAGGCCTCTACTTTAATTCCAGGAGTATTGCAGGTAAAACGGATGAGTTAAGGGCAAGGATTGACAGGTGGAATTGTGATATCGTAGCCATCACGGAGACATGGTGGAGGGAGGGGCAGGATTGGCAGCTCAGTATCCTGGGATATAGAATCTTCAGGCGAGACAGAGGAGGGGGTAAAAGAAGAGGGGGCATTGCAATATTAGCTAAGGAGTCAGTTACTGCAGTAAGGAGAGATGATATCTTGGAGGGGGCATCAAATGAAGCTTTATGGGTAGAGTTTAGGAATAAAAAAGGGACAGCCACTTTGCTAGGTGTTTATTATAGACCCCCAGATAGTCAGCGGGAAATTGAGGAGCAAATATGTGCGCAATTTGCAGAGGTGTGTAAAAATAATAGGGTAATTATATTAGGTGATTTCAACTTTCCCAAAATTAATTGGGATAGTCATCGTGTTTTTTATTTTTATTATTTTTTTTTGATTTTAGAGATACAGCACTGAAACAGGCCCTTCGGCCCACCGAGTCTGTGCCAACCAACAACCACCCATTTATACTAACCCTACAGTAATCCCATATCACCTCCCGACACTCGGGGCAATTTACAACGGCCAATTTACCTATCACCTGCAAGTCCGTGTTAAGGGCTTAGGTGGAGTGGAATTCTTAAAATGTATACAGGAGAACTTTTTAGCTCAATATGTAGAGGATCCAACAAGGGAGGGTGCAGTGCTGGACCTAATTCTGGGGAATGAAGCCGGACGGGTGGTTGATGTGTTGGTGGGGGTGCATTTTGGTGATAGCGACCACAACATGGTACAATTTAAGCTTGTTATGGAGAAAGAAATAGACAAGTTGCAAAAAAAGGTTTTGGATTGGGGGAGAGCGAATTTTAGTAAAATAAGGCAGGATCTGGCCAAGGTAGACTGGAAAGAGTTACTTGTCGGGAAATCTACAGAAGAGCAGTGGATGGCATTCAAAAAGGAAATGGGGAGGGTACAGGCCCAGCATGTTCCCTCTCGGGTAATAGGTAGGAGCAACAAGCCCAGAGAACCATGGATGACCAGAAACATTCAGGGTACGATGAGAAGGAAAAGAGAGGCTTTTAGCAAATACAAGGAGAGCAAATCAATGGAAGCATTAGTGGAGTACAGAAAGTGTAGGACGGAGCTTAAGAAAGCAATTAGGAGAGCAAAGAGGGGATATGAGAAAGCTCTGGCTGGTAAAAGTAGGGAAAATCCCAAGATATTCTATAAGTATATCAATGGGAAGAGGATAACCAGGGAAAGAGTGGGACCCATTAAGGACCATGGGGGAAATTTGTGGGTGGAGCCAGAGGACATTGGTAGGGTGTTGAACGAATACTTCACATCTGTCTTCACCCAAGAGAATGAGGATGTAGATATGGAACTTAGAGAGAGAGACTGTGAGGTTCTTGAGCAAATTGTCATCGGGGGTGACAATGTATTGGAGGTTTTGGAAGGCTTAAAAGTGGACAAATATCCAGGTCCGGTCGATTTGTGTCCCAGGATGCTGTGGGAGGCGAGGGTGGAGATTGCAGAGGCTCTGACCCTAATTTTGAATTCCTCTCTGGCCACGGGGGAGGTGCCAGAGGACTAGAGAACAGCTAATGTGGTCCCACTATTTAAGAAAGGTTGTAGAGATAAGCCAGGGAACTACAGACCAGTGAGTCTCACGTCAGTGGTAGGGAAACTATTGGAGAAAATTCTGAAGGAGAGAATCTATCTCCACTTGGAGAGGCAAAATTTGATTAGGAATAGTCAGCATAGCTTTGTCAGAGGGAGGTCATGCCTAACAAATTTGATTGAATTTTTTGAGCATGGACCAGGTGTGTAGATGAGGGTAGTGCAGTTGATGTAGTTTGCATGGATTTCAGCAAAGCCTTTGACAAGGTCCCACATGGGACACTTATCAAGAAAGCAAATGCACATGGGATACAGGGTAACTCGATAAGGTAGATTCAGAATTGGCTTTGCTGTAGGAGACAGAGAGTGATGACAGATGGCTGTTTTAGTGACTGGAAGCCAGTGTCCAGTGGCGTACCGCAGGGATCTGTGCTGGGTCCCCTATTGTTTGTCATTTATATAAACGACAGAGATGACTATGTTGGGGGTAGGATCAGTAAGTTCGCGGATGACACAAAGATTGGCCGAGTGGTTAACAGTGAGGTGGAGTGACTTATGTTACAGGAAGATATAGACGGGATGGTCAAATGGGCAGAAAAGTGGCAGATGGAATTTAACGCTGAAAAGTGTGAGGTGATACACTTTGGAAGGAGTAATATGACATGGAAGTATTCAGTGAATGGCCTGACACAGGGAAGTTCCGAGGAACAAGGGGACCTTGGCGTGTTCGTCCATAGATCTCTGAAGGCAGAAGGGCAGGTTAATAGGGTGGTGAAGAAGGCATATGGGACACTTGCCTTTATCAGTCGAGGAATAGATTACAAAAGCAGGGAGGTCATGTTGGAGTTGTATAGAACTTTGGTAAGGCCACAGCTGGAATACTGTGTGCAATTCTGGTCGCCACATTATAGGAAGGATGTGATTGCATTGGAGGGGGTGCAGAGACGATTCACCAGGATGTTGCCTGGGATGGAACATTTAAGCTATGAAGAAAGGTTGGATAGGCTTGGGTTGTTTTCGCTGGAGCAGAGAAGACTGAGGGGTGACCTGATCGAAGTGTACAAGATTATGAGGGGCATGGACAGGATGGATAGGGAGCAGCTGTTCCCCTTCGTTGAAGGGTCAGTTATGAGGGGTCACAAGTTTAAGGTGAGGGGCGGGAGGTTTAAGGGGATTTGAAGAAGAACGTTTTTACCCAGAAGGTGGTGACGGTCTGGAATGCCCTGCCTGGGAGGGTGGTAGAGGCGGGATGCCTCACATCCTTTAAAAAGTACCTGGATGGGCACTTGGCACGTCATAACATTCAAGGCTATGGGCCAAGTGCTGGCAAATGGGGTTAGGTAGACATGTCAGGTGTCTTTAATGCATTGGTGCAGACTCGATGGGCTAAGGGGCCTCTTCTGCACTGTATTATTCTGTGATTCTGTGAAACGTATTTTTTTCTTGAATAGCGTAGAGAATAACCTGACTAGGCTCTTAAATGCTATAATACACTGTCGGAATGAAACTTTATAGTGTGGCTCTGAGATTATGTCATTGCGTTGTGATACCATTGCAAACATTATTTGAGTTTTGCTGTTTCTGAACTTCTGTTCAAGTTTTGATTTTTATTATTTATTGTTTCTGGTTGTAGTTGGGGTGCTTATGTTTGTCATGGAATTTCACATCATGTCACATAAAGAACAGAATAATAGGTGAGCTGAGAATGCAGTCAGAGGTTGTGCTGAAATATAATGTAGAAATTAGACTGAAATGGTTGCTGCTGAAGCTTTTTCATGTATGTTATTCAAACTCTAAGAGACTCTTGACGATTTCTTGAGAATAGAGCTTTCCAATTAAATTATGCCTTAGAGCTTTAAATTGCTGCTTTTAGTTGCTTATGATCGTGGGGTTACAGACATTTAAGAGGCCTGGGGTGCAGTTCCGTCGTTGTGTAATGGGACGGGTGGATGCACTTCCAATGGATTGCCCTGCTTCTTCTATGTATAAAGAATAAACGAGGCAGTAATTCAGTAGTTGGATGTCATTAGAAGCTACTTATATTGTAATTAAAACAGCTTTGAGCACACTTCCAGTCATTTATTTTGATATACACACATTAACTAGAGATTAGGCACAGGGAGATGCTTCCATCGGGAGAGGAGGCACATCTATTATAAGATGTATATAGGTGAACATCGAAGCATTAGAAATAAGATGCAGTCGAGAACTATGATGTGGGTGGAATATCAGAAACATGGTTAAAATTACATGGAAATAAAAGCATGGAAATTAATATTATATTCAGAGGTGCAAAGTCAAATAAAAAATGGATAGGTGGTGGAAACTACAAAATTAACTGCTGTAGTTAGGTATTTCAAAATCAGGCTATGCAAGGCATAATCAGGTTACATAGAAACATAGAAAATAGGAGCAGGAGTAGGCCATTCAGCCCTTCAATCCTGCTCCGCCATTCATTATGATCATGGCTGATCATCCAACTCAGTTAGCTGTTCCCACTTTCGCCCCATACCCTTTGATCCCTTTAGACCCCAAGAGCTATATCTAACTCCTTCTTGAAAACATAAAATATGTTGGCCTCAACTGCTTTCTGTGGTGGCGAATTCCACAGGCTCACCACTCTCTGGGTGAAGAAATTTCTTCTCATCTCAGTCCTGAAAGGTTTACCCTGTATCCTTAGACTATGATCCCTGATTCTGGACTCCCCGACCATCGGGAACATCCTTCCTGCATCTACCCTGTCAAGTCCTGTTAGAATTTTATAGGTTTCTATGAGATCCCCCCTCACTCTTCTGAAATCCAGCGAATATAATCCTAACCAACTCAATCTCTCTTCATACGTCAGTCCCGCCATCCCAGGAATCAGTCTGGTAAACCTTCGCTGCACTCCCTCTATATCAAGAACATCCTTCCTCAGATAAGGAGACCAAAACTGCACGCAATATTCCAGGTGTGGCCTCACCAAGACCCTGTATAATTGCAGCAAGACATCCCTGCTCCTGTACTCGAATCCTCTCGCTATGAAGGCCAACATACCATTTGCCTTTTTACCGCCTGTTGGACCTGCATGCATACCGTCAGCAACTGATGTACGAGAACTCCAGTTTATAGCCGTTCAGATAATAATCTGCCTTCCTGTTTTTGCTCCCAAAGTGGATAACCTCAAATTTATCCACATTATACTGCATCTGTCATGCATAAGCCCACTCACTCAATTTGTCCAAATCACCCTGAAGCCTCTCTGCATCCCCCTCACAACTCACCCTCCCACCCAGTTTTGTGTCATCTGCAAATTTGGAGATATAACATTTAGTTCCCTCATCTAAATCATTAATATATATTGTGAATAGCTGGGGTCCGAACACCAATCCCTGTGGGACCCCACTAGTCACTGCCTGCCATTCGGAAAAAGACCCATTTATCCCTACTCTTTGTTTCCTGTCTGCCAACCAATTTTCTATCCATCGCAATACACTACCCCCAATCCCATGCGCTTTAATTTTACATGCTAATCTTTGATGTGGGACTTTGTCGAAAGCCTTCTGAAAGTCCAAATAAACCACATCCACTGGCTCCCCCTCATCAACTCTACTAGTTACATTCTCAAAGAATTCTAGTAGATATGTCAAGCATAATTTCCCTTTCGTAAACCCATGCTGACTCTGCCCGATTCTACCACTGTTCTCGAAGTGGTCTGCTATAAAATCTTTGATAATGAACTCTAAAATTTTCCCCAATATCGACGTCAGACTGACTGGTCTATAATTCCCTGCTTTCTCTCTACCTCCCTTTTTAAACAGTGGGGTTACATTAGCTACCCTCCAATCTGTAGGTACTGTTCCAGAGTCTACAGAATCTTGGAAGATGACCAACAATGCATCTACTATTTCTAGGGCCACTTCCTTAAGTACTCTGGGATGCATACCATCAGGCCCTGGGGATTTATCGGCGTTCAGTCCCATCAATTTCCCCAACACTGTGTTTCTCTACTAATACTGATTTCCTTCAGTTCCTCTCTCTCTCTAAGCCCTGTGTTCCCCAACATTTCTGGTATGATATTTGTGTCCTCTTTTGTGAAGACAGAACCGAAGTATGCATCAGTTGGTCAGCCATTTCTTTATTCCCCATCATAAATTTCCCTGTTTCCTTTTCTCTTCACATACCTATGGAACCTATAGAAACTTTTACAGTCAGGATTATATGTTCCCCGCAAGCTTGCTCTCCTACTCTATTCTCCCCTTCTTAATCAATCCCTGGGTTCTCCTTTGCTGAATTCTAAACTGCTCCCAATCCTCAAGCCTGTTGTTTTTCTGGCAAATTTATATGCCTCTTCTTTGGATCTAATGCTATCTCTAATTTCCCTTGTAAGCCATGGTTTGGCTACCTTTCCCGTTTTACTTTTGTGCCAGACAGGGATAAACAATTGTTGCAGTTCATCCATGCGCTCTTTAAATGTTTGCCATTGCCTTTCCACCATCATCCCTTTAAGTAATGTTTCCCAATCCGTCATCGCCAACTCATGCCTCATACCTTCATAGTTTCCTTTACTAAGATTCAGGACCCTAGTCTCAGAATAAACTGCATCACTCTCCATCTTGATGAAGAATTCTATCATATCATGGTCGCTCATCCCCAAGGGGTCTCGCACCACTAGATTATCAGTTATTCCTCTCTCATTATACATTACCCAGTCTAGGACGGCCTGTTCTCTAGTTGGTTCCTCAACGTATTGGTCCAGAAAACCATCCCGTATACACTCCAAGAATTCCTCCTCTGTGGTATTGTGACTAATTTGATTTGCCCAATCTCTTTGCAGATTAAAGTCACCCATAATTACAGTTTAATGAGAGACTTCAATCAAGCCAATATGAACTAGAAAAATCCAAGTGGTTTAAATTCAGAGTTGATAGATGTAATGCAGGACTGCTTGTTGACCCAGTGTGTCATGAGAGGCAGCACTAATCTTGATGTGGTATTCATTATTGAAATGTAACTTGTGAGACACCTGGGAATACTAAGCACAGAAAGATAAAGTTAAAACGATTTTGAAGTCAGAAATATGTAAAATTAAGAGCTAGGCACGTAACTATAATAGGGCTAAATTCCAATAAATAACCAACAACCAAAGCAATTTTGGGAGTTGCTCAACAGCACATCAGTAGAAGGCAAGTTGACATACCTTTAAAGCTGTGCATGCAAGATAAATTCCTGTGTTTCATCCCTCTGTCCCCATGAACCAAAATTCTATGAAACACTGGTTCTCTTTCTGTTTGTAGTTCTCTTTGGACCTTGACTTCCAATGACTCACCATATTGATGACACCAGAGTCTTAGAGAGATACAGCACTGAAACAGGCCCTTCGGCCCACCCAGTCTGTGCCAACCAACAACCACCCATTTATACTAATCCTACTTTAATCCCATATTCCCTACCACATCCCCACCATTCTCCTACCACCTACCTACACTAGGGGCAATTTACAATGGCCAATTTACCTATCAACCTGCAAGTTTTTGGCTGCGGGAGGAAACCAGAGCACCCAGTGGAAACCCACGTGGTCACAGGGAGAACTTGCAAACTCTGCACAGGCAGTACCCAGAACTGAACGCGGGTTGTTGGAGCTGTGAAGCTGGGGTTCTAACCACTGTGCCACCCCGTTGATTTAACTTTATTTAGTACAAGTGAGACTTGATATATTATAGTATTGGAGTAGTGGTTTACAGAGTACAGTTGAGACTTATATTACCCTGTTGCATCCTAGGTAGAAGTTGTGACTGCATTTATGAGCAACCTTGCCTCTTGCTACTGGTCCGTCTCCTTGGTGCCTCCTGAGTTCTTCCCGACATCTTCTAGACTTAACCTACTTTGGGTCCCTTATTTTCATAACTTGCAAGAACTGTGGCAAAGCTGGTTCCAATCACCTTGTTATGCCCGACTAACAAGGCAAGGGAAGATACAATGGATGGTAGGACCCTAGGAAATCCAGAGGGTCAGAGGGACCTTGCTGTTCTCGTCCATAGATCAATGAAGGCAGCAGCACAGGTAGATAAGGTGGTTAGGAAGGCATATGGGATACTTGCCTTTATTAGCCAAGGCATAGAATATAAGAGCAGGGAGGTTATGATGGAGCTGCATAAAACGCTAGTTAGGCCACAGCTGGAGTACTGTGTACAGTTCTGGTCGCCACACTATAGGAAGGATATGATTGCACTGGAGAGGGTGCAGAGGAGATTCACCAGGATGGTGCCTGGGCTGGAGCATTTTAGCTATGAAGAGAGACTGAAAAGGCTAGGGTTGTTTTCCTTAGAGCAGAGAAGGCTGAGGGGAGACATGATTGAGGCATACAAAATTATGAGGGGCATTGATAGGTTAGATAGGAAGAAACCTTTTCCCTTAGCGGAGGGGTCAGTAACCAGAAGGCACAGATTTAAGGTAAGGGGCAGGAGTTTAAAGGGGATTTGAGGAAAAATTCTTTCATCCAGAGGCTGGTTGGAATCTGGAAGGCGCTGTCTGAAGAGGTGGTAGAAGCATTTATATGAGCACTTTAAATGCCATAGCATACAAGGCTACGGGCCAAGTGCTGGAAAATGGAATTTGAATAGTTAGGTGCTTGATGGCCAGCACAGACACGATGGGCCGAAGGGTCTGTTTCTGTATTGTATAACTCTATGACTGTATCACTTTTCATTCTTCTAAACTCCAATGAGTATGGACCCAACCTGTTCAACCTTTCTTCATAAGATGAGCCCTTCATCCCCGGAATTAGCTGAGTGAACCTTCTCTGAACTGCTTCTAACACAATTATATCCTTTTTCAAACAAGGGGACAAAAACGCTACACAGTACTCCAGATATGGTCTCATCAAGGCCCTGTACAGCTGCAGTAAAACTTCCCTACTTTTATACTCAGTTCCCCTTGCAATAAATGCCAAAAATTCAATTTGCCTTCCTAATCACTTGCTGTACCTGCATACTAACTTTTTGTGATTCATGTACCAGGACATCCAGATCCCTCTGTCGCACTGAGTTCTGCAATCTCTCTCCATTTAAATAGTATACAGCTTTTCTATTCTTCCTGTCAAAGTGGACAAGTTCATATTTTCCCACATTACACTCCATCTGCCAAATTTTTGCCCATTTACTTAACCTATCTATATGCCTTTGTAAACTTTCTACCGCATCTTTATCCATGCAAATATTTCGCCCCCTGCACCATGTGCTTTTATCTTGTGTGGCACCTCATCAAATGCCTTTTGGAAATCCAACTACACGACATCAACAGGTTCCTCCTTATCCACATTGCTTGTTATTTCCTCGAAGAACTCTCTCTTTGGCCTCCTTATCTTGAGAGACAATGGGTAAGCGCCTGGAGGTGGTCAGTGGTGTGTGGAGCAGCGCCTGGAGAAAGGCCAATTCTAGAGTGACAGGCTCTTACACAGGCGCTGCAAAAAATTTGTTTGTTGGGGCTGTTACACAGTTGGCTCTCCCCTTGCGCTTCTGTCTTTTTTCCTGCCAACTGCTAAGTCTCTTCGACTCGCCACACTTTAGCCCCGCCTTTATGGCTGCCCGCCAGCTCTGGCGAACGCTGGCAAGTGACTCCCACGACTTGTGATCAATGTCACAGGACTTCATGTCGCGTTTGCAGACGTCTTTAAAGCGGAGACATGGACGGCCGGTGGGTCTGATAACAGTGGCGAGCTCGCTGTACAATGTGCCTTTGGGGATCCTGCCATCTTCCATGCGGCTCACATGGCTAAGCCATCTCAAGTGCCGCTGACTCAGTAGTGTATATAAGCTGGGGATGTTGGCCGTCTCAAGGACTTCTGTGTTGGAGATACGGTCCTGCCACCTGATGCCAAGTATTCTCCGGAGGCAGCGAAGATGGAATGAATTGAGACGTCGCTCTTGGCTGACATACGTTGTCCAGGCCTCGCTGCCATAGAGCAAGGTACTGAGGACACAGGCTTGATACACTCGGACTTTTGTGTTCCGTGTCAGTGCACCATTTTCCCACACTCTCTTGGCCAGTCTGGACATAGCAGTGGAAGCCTTTCCCATGCGCTTGTTGATTTCTGCATTTAGAGACAAGTTACTGGTGATAGTTGAGCCTAGGTAGGTGAACTCTTGAACCACTTCCGGAAGGATGAATGAGAATGGGCAGAGACTGCTTGAGTTGTGTACCTATCATAACCTCTGCATCACCAACTCGTTCTTTCACACTAAACCCTGTCACCAGGTTTCATGGAGGCACCCAAGATCGCGTCGTTGGCACCATCGTCACAGTCCAACTCTAATAATATAGTTAAACATGATTTCCCTTTCACAAAACCATGTTGACACTGTCTGATCCCATTATGATTTTCTAAGTATCCTGGTATAACCTCCTTCATAATGGATTCTAGCAATTACCTTATGAAAGATGTTAGGCTCACTGGCCTATAGTTTCCTTCTTTTTGTCTCTCTCCTTTCGTGAATAAAGGTGTTACATTTTCTATTTTCCAATCCCTTCCAGAATCTATGGAATTTTGGAAGATTATAACCAAAGCCTTTATTATTTCTGCAGCCACTTCTTTTAACTCGCTCGGATGCAGGCCATCTGGTCTTGGGGACTTTTCAGTCTTTAGGTCTAGTAGTTTACCCAGCATCTTTTGCCTGGTGATGGTGTTTGTTTTAAGTTCCTCCCTCCCTTTCATCTTTTGATTTTCAAGTATATTTGAGATGTTTTCTAAGTCTTCTATATTTGTTTGTAGCATCTGCCATTTCCTTGTTTTCCATTATCAATTCCCCAGATTCTCTCTCTCTTGAGGACCAACACTAGCCTTAGTTACTCTTTTCCTATTTAAATACTTGGAGAAACTGTTACTATCTGTTTTTATATTACTAGCTAGTTTTCTCTCATACTTTACTTTCTCCCTCTTTATTTATTTTCATCATTCTTTACTGGTTCTTAAAATCTGTCCAGTCTTTTTATTTATTTAGAGATACAGCACTGAAACAGGCCCTTCGGCCCACCGAGTCTGTGCCGACCATCAACCACCCATTTATACTAATCTTACATTAATCCCATTACCCTCTCACATCCCCACCTTCCCTCAATTCTCCTACCACCTACCTATACTAGGGGCAATTTATAATGGCCAATTTACCTATCAACCTGCAAGTCTTTGGCTGTGGGAGGAAACCAGAGCACCCGGCGAAAACCCACGCGGTCACAGGGAAAACTTGCAAACTCCGCATAGGCAGTACCCAGAATCGAACACGGGTTGGTGGAGCTGTGAGGCTGTGGTGCTTGCCACTATGCTGCCCACAGGTAGGTTTTCTGACCTACCTCTAATCTTTGCAGATTTGTACAGTATTTCTTTCAATTTGATACTATCCTTAACTTACTTATTTAACCACGGATGATGCATCCTTCTCAAAGAATCTTTCTTTCTCACTGGGATAAATCTTTACTGAGTGTTATTAAATATCTCCTTAAAATCTGCCACTGTATCCCTACTGTCCTACCTTTGACCCAGTTTCCCAGTTCACTTTAGCTACCTCTGCCTTCATACCCTAGTAATTACCATTATTTAGGTTTAGAACACTCGGGTTCAACCATACTTCTCCCTTTCTAACTGAATGTGAAATTCTATCATGTTATGATCGCTGTCGCCTAGAGGCTCCTTTACCATGAGGTTGTCGATTAATCCTGTCTCATTGCACATTACCAGGTCGAGAATAGCCTGCTCCCTGGTTGGTTCTAGAATGTACTGCTCTAAGAAAAACATTCCTTGAACTCATTTTCCAGCTACCTTTGTCAAACTGATTTGCCCAATCGACAAGGAGATAAAAGTCACCCATGCCTATTGTGGTACCTTTCTTTCATGCCCCTTTATTTCTTCCTGTATACTCTGCCTTACAGTGTAACAACTGGTAGGGGGCCTATAAACTACTCCCACAGCTAACCTCTTACATTTCTTATTTCTTAAACCAAACTGAATTTCGGGGCTGGATTTTGTGCTGGAGGCGGGGCTGCCAGTGCCGGGCCAGAAAGGCAGGGGAAAGCCCGCCTGTGCTTTCTCTTGCCCCCCTCACCGGAATGATCCTTTGCTTAAGTGTCCTACACCTGGATCCCTGTCCTTTGCAAGATGGGGATCCGCCTCCAAGAGTTGCCGGCCAATCACAGGGTAACGACACAGGGAGCGGTGGCCACTGCCGGTACTGCAGAGGCCTTGGACACAGGCCCAGTGCTGGAACCCCGGACCTCAGGTAAATGAGGTGGGGTCGCTGGGGCTAGTCCAGAAGACCCCGGGAAGGGGAGGTTGGTCGAGTGGTTGTGCAATCCATGGGGAGGGTGGTAAAGTGGTTCCCATTGGGGGTCCTCCATGGGCCACAGATTTTCCATGGAGGAGGTACCCCGCCCTGTTAATAGACCACAAGGGTTTCAATTGGTCTCTGTGCTAGAAGGTCGTGTCGGCCAAACCCGCCCCCGGGAAGATCGTTTGGCGACGGGGATGTGACAGGCCCTGCACCCCCCCACCGCCTGTCGCTATACTCTGTGCCTTCCTGCCTCTGACCCCGCCTCGGAGGTCCATAAAATTCTGGCCTACATCTTGCTCTTTCGAGCTAAGGTCATCTCTCGCTACTGTTCAGGATGACATCCTGAATGAACAGAGCTACCTCACTACCTTTTCCTAGCACTCCTGTCTTTTCAAAATGTTAAATACTTTTCAACATTCAGGTCCCAGTCTTGGTCACCTTGCAACCATGCCTCTGTCATGGCTATCAGATCATCCATATTTATTTCTATTTGTGCGAGCCATTTTGTTACTAATGCTGCACACATTCAGATACAGAGACTTTAACTTGTCTTTTTACACTTTCTGTAATGTTTTGCCTTATCTGCTGGAGCACTCTTAAATTTGTATGCTTTGTCCCTTCCTGCTAAACTCTGGTCATCATTACTCAAATCGCTACCCTGCTGTATTACCTCATTGTTTCCCTTTAATTTACCAGATCTCCTTTCACATGATTGAAACCCCCCACTATTTAGTTTAAAGCCCTCTCTACCGCCCTAGTTATACAACTCGCCAGAGCACTGATCCCAGCACAGTTCAGGTGAAGACCATCCCCACAGTACAGCTCCCACTTTCTCCAGTACTGGCGCCAATGCCCATAAATTGAAACACATTTCTTCTACACCAGTCTTTGAGCCACGTCTTCACCTTTCTCGTCTTAATTACCCTACGCCAATTTGCTCGTGGTTCAGATAATAATCTCAAGATTATTACCTTTGAGGTTCTTTTTAATTTAGCCCCTAACTCCTCATACTTCCTATGCAGAACCTTTTTCCTGTCCTATCTATGTCGTTGGTACCCATGTGGACCACGATAACTGGATCCTGCCCCTCCCACTGCAAGTTCCTCTCCAGCCATGAGAAGATGTCCCAAACCCTGGCACCAGGCAGGCAACACAACCTTCTGGACTCACGCTTTTGGCTGCAGAGAACTGTGTCTATCCCCCTGACTATACTATCTCCTACTGTCACTGCATTCCTATTTACTCCGCTCCACTTGAATGACTTCATGCCTGACGGTGCCATGGTCAGTTTGCTCATCCACTCTGCAGGCCTCGCTCTCATCCATAGAAACTGAAAGAACCTCAAACCTGTTGGTTTATTGCAAGGGCTGAGGCTTCTCCACTTCTGCCATCTCGATCCCCACATCTGCCCCATTTGCAGTCAAACACCACTTCCCTTACCACTGACCAAATCAGAAGATGCTATCTTAAGAGGTGTGACTGTCTTCTGGAGCAAAGCATCAACTATTTCAAATTTATATGTATTTGGTACCAATCATAGTTAATTCCTACATTTCAACAGTGACTCCACTTCAAAAGTACTCATTTATCTGTAAAGCACTTAGGAATATCCTGAAGTCATGAAAGGCTACATATAAATGCAAGTCCTTGTTTATGGTGCTTTGTACGTAATATGGCTTCATGGTCACAATGGACAGAGATTGTGGTACATTGATGAACTGCAAGTATTTTGTTGGATACCGCTGAATTAGCCAATGCTGAACTTTCCTGGTAGAGTTTTAATATTGAGAGTTCAAGGCCAGAATTTTCGTCATGAGGTCAGGAACCCAACGACCAGAACATTTCCAGGTCCCGACCGTGCACCGCATCAGTGTCAGTGACGTGACGCGATTTTGAAATTCAAAATTGTTAATTGACACACAATTAGAGACGCTGGAAGTGTCCTGGAGGTGGGAACGGGTCACTAACGACAATTTTAAAAGACAAGTGGCAGCCATGTCTGGGCTTGCCGTTGCCTTCAATAATGCAGCACCAGGCAAGTCGTGGGGCCTCTCTTGGCATGGGCATGTGTCCCCGGATGGAACCCTGTTTCTTTGATGCCTCCCTGGAGGCACTCATTGTTGCAGGGTCACAGAGGAGAGAGCTATTCTTCCCGGCCTCAGGAAGGAGAAATCCGCCCAGCGAAACCAAAAGGGCTTGGATGGAGAAGGTGAGTGAGGTCAGCTGCTGGGACTAATAAGAAGGATCTGGGTCTAGTGTAGAAAAAGGTTCAATGACCTCTTGTGTTCTGGTAAGGTGAGTGGCTCAAGGCACCCGGTTCACTTGGCACCAAGTCTCTAAGCACCAGAATGCAAATGAGCTGACCTTACAATGTCCATACTTCTCCCTAACATTGTTAGAATAAGTCAACGGTCACAACACTGAGATGCAGCCACCCTCACATACGGGGTGACATTCAAATGGGGACATCACTGAGGGGAGCATCAGCCAACATGTATGTCATGCTGGAAGAGATAAGGGATGGATAAGGGACACCTACTCATGAATCATTCTCCTCTCATCCTGCAGGGGAAGAGAGCTCATAATATGCAGGAGATGGCCAGAGCGGGTGGTGGAGTGGCCCAGCTCCGTACTCTGACAACGGAGAAGGAGGCAGCACTGGAGATCACCAGGGTGTTCTCGAGGAATTCAGTGGCAGATAGCGAGATGGGAGGCTGTGAGCAACAGTCATTGGATAGCTCTTTCTTGAGGTGAAGGGCACGGAGGAGACTCATATCGAATGCATGTCATGGATCTTAGACTGCTGTCATCTGAGTACATTGTTGTGTTGGGGCATTTGTTAAGTAGGACCAGTTCTCATTTCCATTTTGCCGTGTTTCTCATAGGGCCAGATGTAGAGCAAGAACACAGTGGACATGCCAAATCGGCACCACCATCCTTGGCGGTGGGGGAGTCTACAGAATTTGCACTGTTACATCATATCTCGGCACTTTCCACTAGCGCTGACGCACTCACCTCAGTTGGGCCACAGATTAGCATAGAAAGGGGAATACTGGGTGGACCTCACATCACGCGTGAGCAGGAGGAGGAGGGTAAGGCAGAGTAAGCTGTGGGCAGTCCCTCTTGGAGGATGGAGGACAGAAACAGCGATCTTTCGCTGGGCGAAAGTGCTGGGCCTTGGGTGTCATGGACACGGAGGGCCTTCCTTGAGAACCAGAAGCAGGTAAGTTCCTGTTTGTTGGAATTCCCTGAGGCCTTGCGCAGCCATGGACAGGCAGTGGAGGAGTTCATGGAGCGCATGTGCTCTGTCATGACTTAGATTGGTTCGCATGAACTCCTCCATTGTGAGATTGGGCAACCTGTTGGAGAGCCATATGCAGCACCACTCTGAGTGGGTGCAGAAGCAGCACACTGATATGCACAGTGTTGCGACCAGGTAAGAAAGGGGTCTAGGGTTCCCTCTCAGCCTTCACCTGGTCTTACCGTAACAGGGTTTAATTTTAAACACATCGTATTTTAGCTCCCCTTTAGTGAATCCTTGTTCACTAACTTACAATTATAAGGCAAAGAAACTAGCCAAACAGGTTTTCTTAGGTTTAAATAAAAAAGGTTGAACTTTATTAAACGTAAACTCTAATTCGGGTAACACCTGATACGTGACGCGTCCACGCTAGCATGCGTACGCAATACACACATGTGTATTGAGCAGAAGAAATAAAGTGGAAAAGGTTGAGACAATATTTGAAGATGATTTTGATTACTAATCTTCAAACTCGCTGTAAAGTCATTGATTGAAGGTAGGTCTTGCTTTTTGTTGGGGCCCAGTATTCTTCTTAAACCTTGTTCAATGCAGGAGACTCTCCTCTCTTGAAGTTCATGTCCTCAGTTGGTCCAGAAGTTGAGAAAGCGATGGGAGCAGACAGGAGAGGTCTTCTCACTCCAGAAGCAAACAGTCTTGTTTTTTCAAATTTTTCGTACAATTCAGAAAAAACTCAGGTTGCCAAGCAGGTTAGTCATGTGACTAGCTGGTCTGACCACGTTTGTTTGTGGATTCTCTTGTCTTAGCCGACCCTGGAATGTCTCTTCTTACACACAATACCTGGTGCTCAAAGTCTATTGTGGGTTAAATTGGAGCAGGGAATAGCCCCTTTGTCCCTCCAAGCACTGCCTGTTAGTATGCATATGTTTTTTCCAGCTACGGCTGTTCTATTTAACAAGTCATTTCCTTGCATCAGCAACAGTTTAAAATCAAATTAATGTGCCTCATTCTTGGCAGATGGGGGTCTAGAATGACAACTGAAAGAATAAAACTTTCTGTAGCATTGACTGCTCAGTGTCGCTGATGGCGCAAAGGTGCTCGGAGTGGATGCCAGCTATGTCCCAGTTGGTGGCCGCAGCCAGCATCAAAGGGTGCCAGGAAAAGGCTGTGATGGTCGTGGTGGCAGTAGAAGGAGGCATCTCTCGGGGAATTCGTGTCACTCTTTGGTCCCACGCTCCCTCTGACGCAGAAGCCATTTATTTACTAAGACCCTGTGACAGTGGCAGCCGCTGCCCTGCAGGTGTGATAGCCTATGGAGGAGTCCCTACGAGCACTTCCAAATTGAAGATGGAAGCCACAGGCATCTCAGCCGGAGGCAGAGAGTAGGTAGCAGGCTTCCTCCACCTCATCCTGTGCCACATGGGAAGCAACCCCTAGAAGTGTTGGGGAGAGGAAGGGGCCACATCATTGTATTCAATTAATGGGTCACCTGGGTGCTATTGTCTACATCTGTCTGTTAGTTCATTTGCATCACAGTATAACTTCTGTCATCATTCTGACAGGTGTGTTGTTGATGTCTCATCTCAGGAGGGAGATATAGCATTATGGGGTGAGGATGCGGGGCACTAGGAATGTTATGTGCCCAAGCCTTATGATGTTGGACAATGTTGGCGGAGAAACCCTCAATCTGTAATTGGCTTGCAAATGAGACCTCACAGTTATGGGTCATAGCTGTGCTACAGGGTGAGTTTTGGGGTCATCAGCCACAAGGGCCTGGGATGATCAGGTGAATTGCTTCTGAATCAGCATGGCCCTTGCTGCATGCCAGCCTGTAGTTCACCCTGAGGTTTGGGATGGCGTTGACAGGGATCCTCTGCTGCCTGGGTGCCGGCCACCTCTTGAGCGATTTCTTCTTCCTCCTCCCAATCCTCTGAGGCGGAGTGGCATTCAGGCACCTTCTCTTCATCCGTCTCCAGGCCTCTTTGGAGTGTCATGTTGTGCAGGGCGCAGCAGATGACCATGATACAGAATATTCTGGTTGGCTCGTATTGGAGGGCACCACCTGACTGGTCAAAGTGCATCTTCAAGAGGCCAATGGTCTGTTCAGCGCAGGTCCTTTCAGGATATGGCTCTGGTTGTAGCACCTCTCTCCATCCATGTCTAGGTTTTGGACAGGAGTCAGAATCTTGTTATCCTCAGCAGCCACCCAAGGAGTAGGTATTTGGTCTGAAGAGTTGCGGCACCTGGGACTCTCGCAAGATAAAGGAGTCATGACAGCTGCCTTGGGAACTGGTTGCAGACCTGCAAGATTCACTTCACGTGGTCACAGAATCGCGGACATTCAAAGTGTAGCCCTTTCAGTGAGGAATCAACCTGACTGGTAAGTTGGTGCCTTGATGGCTACATGGGTGCAATTGATGACATCCTGGACCTGAGGGAATCCATTACTGGCGACAAAGCCCAAAGCCCTCTGTGCCTGTGCTGGCCCATTTGTGTCAAAGAGGATGTAGTTCCCCAGCCTCCCCTCTGGAATATGGCATCCGTGAACTGCCTGAAGATGTGATGAGCTGCCAACTGCGTGATGCCACCTAGCTCCGCAGCTGATCCCTGGAACAACCCGATTGCATAGAAATTTAGCGCGACGATGACTTTGATGGCTGACTGCCATGGGGCCTGCGAGGCCTCAGGTCATTGTGAATCAGAGCATAAAGGTCTGAGACCATCAGCCTGGATAGGCGTAGCCTTCTACAGCACTGGCGCTCTTATTTGTAGGTAGCTGACTCTTAGGTGGTAGATGCAATATCTTGGGTAGAACCTTCTTCCCCTTGTAGCCATCCCCCCCCCCCACCCCCCCGCAGTTCTCCTCTGGCCTCCTGCTGTCCAGGAGGTTGCATCTGCTGAAGCTCATCCTCTCTGTTCTGTCAATGTCACAATAGCCTGTTCCCATATCAATTCCCTCAGCTGGGCTTTACATGTTTACCAGGTCTTCCTCTGCCAACCCTAGCTGCCCAAGTGATGCCAGCAGCCTCACATCCATCTCCAGATTCCTACCACTCACCATTGAGAAAAGCAAGTTCCAACTCCAACAATGGCCACTTTGTGGCACTTTTGGAGCAGCTGAGCTTTATTTTGTTCCTCTGCGTTATGGTAGACAAGCCTTCCAATTGCCCTCATGGTATCTTGACAATTCACATCTTCTAAACCCTGCTATATTTCAGACATGGAAATTGAAAACTGCTTCTGACAAGTCTCCACAATGAGCTCAACAGGCTCTTAAATGGAGGCGTATGGGGTTGTGATTCCCTCCTACCCTTTAAAAACCAGAGGTGGCAGAACCCCGTGTTGACCTCGGAGAACACAATCGTCAATTCGCACGTGCATCTGCTGCTGACCCCATCAGGCATTAAAAACCCTGTCCCGTATGTTTGGAAAAGGTTTGAAAATTGGGTGGCAAATGGGCATTGGCAGGCAGGTCAGTGTGCAATGAGGGCACATAAAGTTGGTTAGATTTGAGTAGGAGAATGAATCAGGCAGGTTATTGATGACAGATAGAGTTGCGGGGGCTAGCTGTGTTCAGTGCGCATTAATCAATAGTAGAGGGTGATAAGCGCATAAGATCACTGCACTTTTACAGATACCTGGTGGTCAGGAGCTGATGCTGGAGTTGAAACTAAGTTGAATTTTCAATTTGAAATTAAAAGGGTAACAATGAAACACTACTTATGAAAGCATAAAGGTAAAATAATAGTTGGTTGGTTTTGTAAAATTAAAATTAACACTGTTGAATATGTACAAACCAGGAGCAAGAAATTGTTAGGTTTGAAAAAATTTGTGAGATGTGAGTCTGATGTAAGTAGTGTGACAGTTGTTGTCAGTCCCTCAAAACGAGGATGATGTCTGTTACGCTTCATGATTTGTGTATCCTCCAGTGACTCAGCAGGCCAACGCTGGAGCCACAGATCTTTGGGCAGAGAGGACAAGAGTTGCCTTGAAGAAGGGGTGATGGGGGTGTTCTCAAGCCAGGGTTCTGCTCTTCTTCCACTTTCGTCACTTCTCTGCAACAGTTTATGTGGTCAGTTTCCGAATGTGTTGTGGCTTATTGGATGAGGCATTGCCACTGGTATGGTTTGTGACAAGTTTCTCCCACGCACCGATGCCAGTTTGTTCCCTTTTCAGTGAGGTTTTCAGAGTGTCCTTGAGTCTGTCTTGAGATCGGGTGCCATCCTTAAGTTGTGGCAAGTGGATCTACTTTGGAAGCCGATTATTAAGCAAGCAGATGCAGTGTCCATACCAGTGGAGCTGATTTTACATACTCATTGTTGCGATGCTGGAGGAATTGGCTTCAGTGAGGATGCTGGAGTTTGTTCAGCTATACTCCCACTTGACTTTGAGAATTCTGTGAAGACATCGCTGGTGGAAGTTCTCCAGCTGGAGGTGCCTTTGGTAGGTGACCCAGGTGTCACTGCCATATAGAAGGATGGTGACAACAACAGCATTGTAGACTGAAGCATTTGTCCTCTGGCTATCTCTGTTGTTGAAGACCCGGTTGTGCAGTTTTTGGAAGGCTGTGCTTAGCGCAGCCGATTCTGTGTTGGATCTCCACTTCGATGGAGACCTTTTGAGAAAGGTAGCTGCTGAGAAGTGACAAGTCTTCAATGACTTCGTAAGTCTCCCCATCAATATCAATAGCTGGAGGTGTAGATGTCTGTCTGGGGGAAGGCTGGTGGAGGATTTTGGTCTTGCTTGATGTTGAGTGAGAGACCAACCCTTTTGTATGTGGAGTTGAAGAGGTTAAGGGCGGGTCTGAATGTCACTTGCATTGTGGGCCATATCTGCACAGTTATCAACATATTGTAAATCGTGGATATGCTGGCGGGTCACCTTAGTCTTGGGTCATAGCCTGTTGAGTTTGAAAAGCTTCCTGTTGAATTGAAACTCAATCATGACCCCTTGTCGAAGTTGGTAATGAATGAGTTCCGTGACCAGGCTGAGGTAGATGGTGAAGAGAGTAGGTGCAATCACATAGCCTTGCTGGATACGAAAAGGCTCAGTCTCCAATCCATTGGAAAGTGTGGTTGCTGTCATATTGTCATGCAGAAGTCACAGAATAGTAAAATATTTAGCTGGACATCCAAGTCTCTGGAGAGCTTTCAGAAGTATTTTACAGTTGATGGAGTCAAATGCCTTTGACAGATCAATAAAGGCTGTGTAGAGCTCTTTGCATTGTTCCAGACATTTTTCTTGAATTTGTTGAGCAACAAAGATCATGTCTGCGGCTCCCCTGGATGCTGGAAACCGCACTGGATGTCTGGAAGGATGTCTTCGCTGATGGGTAGAAGGCGGTTCAGGAGGATTCACCTGAGAATCTTTCCGACAATGGACAGAAGAGATATGCCCTTATAGTTCCCACAAATAGATTTATTACCTTTCTTGAAAAGTGAGACAACGATGGCATTACGGAAATCGGGAGATAGTACCTCTTCTTCTAAATTTTTGTAAAAAGGACTGAGAGTTTGAGCGAGAGTTCATTACGATCAGCTTTATAGATGTCTGTAGGAATGTTGTCTGGACCACACGCCCAGTTGTTCTTCTATTGGATAGCCTTTAGTATCTCAGCAAGTGTTGGCAGCATATCCAAATATGATCTCTCAAGCTGTTGTGGGATTATTTTGATTGATATGTCTGATACTGCACACTGCCAATTGAGAACGCTCTGGTGTTGCTTTTTCCAATGGCCTCAGATGGCTGCATCGTCTTTGAGAAGAGTTTTGCCGTTTTCAGCTCAGGGTAGTGGTTGGGGTGGACCACTTGTTTTTGGTCTGTAGATGCTGTTGGTGGCCTGGAAGAAACTGCACATGTCGTGCTGGTCTGCTTAGCATTGAATTTCATTGGCTTACTCTACCCAGCACTTATTCATGATGTCACGTATCATTCTCTGAGCTTCGGATTTGAGTAGTAACTATTCTTTTCATTTCTGATCTGATGTAGGGTGATTTTGATATGTAAAGAAGGCTTGGCATTTCTGATCGAGAAATTTCCATATTTCTTTATTATTCTTGTCGAATCAGTCTTGGTGCCCACAAGATTCAAACCCAGTGATCTGGGTGCATATCTGTTGAATCACAGATTTGATCTTGTAATGTGTGATTAAAAACATAGTAGGCATACCCCTTGTATTTAAGTATAAAAAAGCATCTAAAGTGCTCAAAATAAAATTATTTTTTAATTATTCAATCAGCCAAAGATTTGCATCTATTTACTTCGGCTGATGTACAGCTAAGAAAGTAGTTGAATTGACTTTTGTCTGATTGGGTTCTAAAAATCAATCTTTATACCTATTTGAACTTCAGGTGTTGTTGAACAGTGAAGATTTCAGCTTCACTGCCACAGTGGGCAGCAGAGAATGAAAATCACAACTGGTGGGGATCTAGAACTGTGCTAGTCAAGGGTCAGAAAGTTAATTACTTGCATTGCTTTTGGTGATGGATTCTAAGGTATATAAAAAAGCAACAGATACAGTCTGAATTGTAAAATCAGGAGAACCACTGTGTTCGGCCAAACGCAACACTACTTTGATTTTTAAAGTCTTTTAGTGCAAGCACAGAGTGCTGATGAAATCTTCTGTAGTAGGAGTTACTGAGGTATGAAGGAATGGAATTAACATATGCATGACTGAACCTTAAGGACTTTGGTTTTGAGCAATATTTAATTCCGATCCCTTACCCTATCAGAATGGAGGCATGTCGATAATAGGCATAAAGAGGCTGTTTTGAGGAAAGTTAACTTAAATCTGGCCCATTTATTTAAGGCTACAAAATTCAAGTATTCAGAACCAAAAGCTGAGGGTAAATTTTATGGCATAGCATGCCTGGCACAGAGCTTTGCATGGCAGAAGAGCATAGTGGGAAATTGGCCATAAAGGTCAGTGCACCCCATACAGTTTTCTGTCCACTAATATTAATGGGTGAAATATTGCGCAAAGTGCACTGACCTCTGCACTCAAATTCGCGTATGTGCTGTTGTTGCATGATGGGTTCTATACAGGGATTGCAGCATCCACCACCTCCCCCTGCCCCGCCCTGGTCTATCTGATCAGCTGCTCCCTGTAGTTAAGTGATAGAAACAGGACCATCGCATTGTCAGTAGGAGGGTAATTGTTGCTCAGCAAAATTTAGATGTTGCTTATTTGCATGTAGGCTCCTTAGGAATCAGTTGCTGTAAAATTCTCTTCAAATAGATATTTCCTAGGTTTTCCCTGATCATACCACATATCATATATATCATATATCGAGAGATAAGGAAGGTAATATTATAACCAATAATTCACTGAGAAGACAGGTGGCCAAATTACTAATGAGATAAAAGTTGATATTTCCCTATAGACTATAAACAATCAGCAATTGTTAGCCTATCTTGGGTATCGATTAGAAAGCCTGAGGTCCTAGGCACTCGGCAGGAGATGATCCACCAGACCACCAAACTCCCCTGATCTGAAGGAGAAGGTGCCAAAGGAATAGGGGAGATACCAAGGTGAGTGTTCGTGATAAGAGCCACACCACCAATGCAGGGGATGAAATTTATAGTCAGGATGGAAGGCTTCAGTAATGTGCAAGAACTGTAAACTTTCTTTTGAGCATCTTAATATCTTTCTCAATTCTTATCCTTGTATTCAAGTGTGCTTCATTGTGGCGATCTGCTCTGCTGCTGACGGTCCTAACAGTAACTTTCCATTCTTTTGCTTTTTAATTAGTAGAGGAGCACATGGGGTTTTACAGAGACACTAGACATGTTTGATGGAAGGAAAGGCTTACAGAAAGTACAGTTCCCACCCTATATAGCGGATATGTTCGTGCTAATGCGATTTGTCTGCTATGCGCAGTGAACAGTGAAACCATCTGAATGAGCTGCCTGAAGGTCTACAATTTCCGATGCCTCCCATAGTTGCTAGCAGTATGACAGCTGTGTGCCAGAAGTCTCCAGCTGTTCACACTGTTAACTGTTAACAACTACGGGCGACATTCAGAAAGTGGATATTTTGTATGGCTCTGATATGTTTAATGTGAGATCAGGTCAACCTCTCTTACAATATCTTGGTTGTATTTATGTCTCTGTGGTTCTAACAACTGCCTGTTTATGTTTCTGAATGCAGAATGACGTGTGGTCATTCTGATGCATTTCTCACTTTTTAAAATTCATTTCATGGGATGTGGCTGGCACTGGCAAGGTCATCATTTGTTCCTCATCCCTAGTTTCCCTTCAGGAGGTGGTGGTGAACTGTTTTCTCGAACTGCTGCAGTTCATTTGGTGCGGGTACACCCACACTGTAAGGGAGGGAGTTCCAGAATTTTGATCCAGCATCAGTGAAGGAACAGCGATAAATGTCCAAGTCAGGATGGTGCATGGCTTGGAGGGGAACTTGCAGATAGTGGTATTTCCACACGTCTTGCTTGAATGCAGCCATTAAAAGAAAAATCAGCTTTTAAATCAGAAAGTACCGAACTACATGAAATAGTTGGCACTCATAATATGGCTTAAGTGCCGCCATTGTAATTGCTGCCTAGAGTGATCCCAGATGATTTGCACTATTTGCCTGATATAGGCAACTGCCCATGATAAACACGCACGGTGTAGTGATGGAGACTATACAATTAGTTCAGATTCCAGGAGCCACTGAAAGGGAATGCTGGCACATCAGAATTACACCAGGGGTACTGTTTCAGGATAGGAACAGGACCTCGGGGTTTTAGAGCAGGGCTGTGCTAAAAATCAAGAACAACAATCCATGCCTTGTGATAGCTGTCAGCAACTCCACATGCGATTCACTAGTAGATCTGAAAAAGGCAAACATTAGTATCTTTAAAACTGTCAAGACACAAGTAGCAGCATGCAGCCTTTTTATGACAATAGAAGGTTATGCTTTCTGACAGATGCACTGCTCTGGTAAATTATGAAATAATTGAAGCTCATTGGACTGGAAACACCATCCTATCCCAGAAAATAATGTGCAAAAAATTACAGAATCTTCTCTTGAGACATACTGATGACATCCAAACAGAAACCACAACAGGCACAGTCAAGAGACGTTTGTACACATTTAAAAAATAATGTCTCACCAGCTGATTTCATATGGCATTGCTCAAAGGCAGTAAACATGTATCTCTTTTACTATAAATGTGCCTCACTTTCCTTCTTTCCTACAGTTGTGCTTGTCTTGCTCACTCTCTGCTTGGTTCTCACACACTCCTTCGTCATCTCTGTATTTCCCTGTTCTGTTCTTCTATGCTTTGTGTCACTGCTAATAAAAGATTAACAAAGGCACTTAACTTTTGAGAAAAAAAAGATGGATGTTCACAATAGACACCACAGTCATGGTCTGCAGTTATAGTGCACCTGGTGCAATGTACAAAAGACTTCTAGAGAGCCGTTACAGTTCTTGGCTGTAGTGTAGTCTGTAATTATGTTGGGTCCTGGTTCTGTAGTTCGACTGGTATTTTCGGGTTGATATGCACCTCTTTGCATCATTGTAAAAGTCTTGCTCATTCATTTTTCCAAACCACTGCTCACTATTCATACTCTTCTCTAATGCTTTGCTTTCCTAATTTACTGATTTCTTATTCTTGGTGCTGCATTTCTCACTTTTTAAAATTCATTTCATGGGATGTGGCTGGCACTGGCAAGGTCATCATTTGTTCCTCATCCCTAGTTTCCCTTCAGGAGGTGGTGGTGAACTGTTTTCTCGAACTGCTGCAGTTCATTTGGTGCGGGTACACCCACACTGTAAGGGAGGGAGTTCCAGAATTTTGATCCAGCATCAGTGAAGGAACAGCGATAAATGTCCAAGTCAGGATGGTGCATGGCTTGGAGGGGAACTTGCAGATAGTGGTATTTCCACACGTCTTGCTGCCCTTGTTCTTCTAGGTGGAAGAGGTTGCAGGTTTGGAAAGTGCTGCCGAAGGAGGCGTGGTGAGTTGGTGCCATGCTCTTGTAGATGGTACACACTGCTGCCACTGTGTGTTTGTGGTGGAGGGAGTGAATGTTTAAGGTCGTGGATGGGGTGCCAGTCAAGCTGGTAGCTTTGTTCTGGAAGATGTCATCCAGCCAAGTGGAGAGTATTCTATTACTCTCCTGACTTGTGCCTTGTAGATAGTGGACAGGTATTGGGGAGTCAGAAAGTGGGTTATTCGCCGCAGAATTCCCAGACTCTGACCTGCTCTTGCATCCACAGTACTTAGGTGGCTGCTCCAGTTCAGTTTCTGGTCAATGGTAACTCTCAGGATGTTGATAGTGGGGGATTCAGCGATGGTAATACCATTGAATGTCAAGGGGAGATGGTTCGATTCCCTCTTGTTTGACATGATCATTGCCTGGCACTTGTGTGCCATTTCTCAGCCCAAGCCTGAATGTTATCCCGGTCTTGCTGCATCTGGACAGGGATTGCTTCAGTATCAGGAGTTGTGGAGTTGCAAATGGTACTGAACATCGTACAATCATCAGCAAGCATTCCCACTTCTGACCTTATGATGGAGGGAAGGTCATTGAATAAGCAGCTGAAGATGATTGGGCCTAGGACACTACCCTGAGGATCTCCTGCAGCAATGTCCTGGGGCTGAGAGGACTGGCCTTCAACAACCACAACCTTCTTTCTTTGTGCTAGGTATGACTCCAACCAGTGGAGACTTTTCTATCTGATTCCCATTGACTTCAATTTGGCTAGGGCTCCTTGATGCCACACTCAGTCAAATGCTGCCTTGATATCAAGGGCAATCACTCTCACCTCACCTCTTGAGGTCAGCTGTTGTGTGCATGACAAAGGCTGTAATGAGGTCAAGAGCTGAGTGGCCCTGGCGGAACCCACACTGAGCATCAGTAAGCAGGTTGTTGCTGTTTAAGTGGCGCTTGATAGCACTGTCGATTTAACCTTCCATCACTGTGCTGATGATCGAGAGTAGACTGATGGGGTGGTAATTGGCTGGATTGGATTTGTCCTGCTTTTTGTGGACAGAACATACCTGGGCAATTTTCCACATTGCTGGGTAGATGCCAGTATTGTAGCTGTACTGGAAAAGCTTGGCTAGAGGCACGACTAGTTCTGGAGCACAAGTCTTCAGTACTATAGCTGGGATGTTGTCAGGACCAATAGCCTTTAAAGACTGGCATCTGTGATGCTGGGGACCACAGGAGGAGACTGAGATGGATTATCCAGTCAACCCTTCTGGCTGAAGATGGTCACAAATGCTTCAGCCCTGTCTTTCGCACTAATGTGCTGAGCTCCTCTATCATTGAGAATTGGGATATTTGTGGAGCCTCCGCCTGCAGTTAATTGTTTAATTGTCCACCACCATTCATGATTGGATGTGGCAGGACTGCTGATGATTCATCTGATCCGTTGGCTGAGGGATCGCTTAGCTCTGTCTATTGCATGCTACTTCCACTGTTTGACATGCAAATAGTCCTGTGTTGTAGCTTCACCAGGTTGGCGCCTCATTTTTAGGTATGCCTGGTGCTGCTCCTGGCATGCTCTCCTGCATTCTTTATTGAACCAGGACTGATCCCTTGGCTTGATGATAATGGTAGAGTGTGGGATACATCAGGCCGTGAGGTTACAGAGTGCTGTTAAATACAATTCTGCTGCTGCTGATGGTCCATTGCCCCTCCTGGATGCCCAGTTTTGAGCTCCCAAATCTCTTCTAGGAATCTAGGAACATAGGAGCAGGAGTAAGCCATTCAGCCCATTGAGACTGCTCTGCCATTCAATTAGATCACTTTCCCGCGCTCTCCCCATATCCCTTGATGTCATTCTCATCCACATATCTGTTGATTTCCACAGCCCTCTGGGGTAGAGAATTCCAAAGATTCACCACCCTTTGAGTGAAGAACATAGGAAATAGCAGCAGGAGTAGGCCCAGCAAACCTGCTCCACGATTCAAACAGATCATGGCTGATCAGCTACCTCTACACCGTTTTTCCCCACTATCCCCATATCCCTTGATGCTATTAGTATCCAGAAATCTACTGATTTCTGTCTTGAACATGCTCAATTATTGAGCTTCCCCAGCCCTCTGAGGTAGAGAATTCTACAGATTCACCACCCTCTGAGTTATGCAATTCCTCCTCATCATAAATAGCCTGCCCCTTATTCTAAGACTGTGTCCCCTGGTTCTAGATTCATCAGCCAGAGGAAACATCCTATCCACATCTGCCCTGTAAGAATTTTGAGAGTTTCAATGAGATCATCTGTTAGTCTTCGAAACTATAGAGAATACAGGCCCAGTTTATGCAATCTCTCATCATAAGACAATCCCGCCATTCCAGGAATTAGTCTGGTGAATCTTCGTTTCACTCCCTCTGTGGTAAGTCTATCCTTCCTTAGAAAAGGAGACCAAAACTGCACACAATACTCCAGATGTGGTCTCACCAAGGCATTAAATAATTGCAGCAAGACATCTTTACTTCTGTACTCAAATCCCCTTGCAATGAAGGCCAACATACCATTTGCCTTCCTAATTGCTTGCTACACCTGCATGCTAGCTTTTCGTGTCTCATGAATAAGAAGACTCAGGTCCCTTCGGACATCAACACTTCCCAACTTCTCACCATTTAGGAAATGCCTTTCTTTGTTTCCTACCAACACTTCACATTTATTCTCTTGAAGCCTCCTTGCATCCTCCCGACAATTTACATTACCACCTAGTTTTGTGTTAGCAGCAAATTTGGAAATATTACATTTGGTCCCAACATCTGAATCATTTCTATAGATTGTGAACAACTGTGACCCAAGCACTGATCCTTGCCATCCTGAGAATGACCCATTTATTCCAATTCTCAATCCATAGCAGTATATTACCTCCAATCCTATGTGCTCTAATTTTGTTTCCTAACCTTCTTTGTGCGATCTTATCAAAAGCCTTCTGAAAATCCAAATACACCACATCCACTGGTTCTCCTTTATCTATGCTACAAGTAACATCCTCAAAGAACTCCAACAGGTTTGTCAAACATGATTTCCCTTTCATAAATCCATATTTTTTTTATTCGTTCGGGGGGATGTGGACATCGTTGGCTATGCCAGCATTTATTGCCCATCCCTAATTGCCCTTGAGAAGGTAGTGGTGAGCTGTCTCCGCTGCAGTCCTTGGGGCGTAGGTCCAACAACAGTGCTGTTAGGAAGCTACAAGCAAAAATAGTCATGTGGGAATATGATACCATAGCAATAATGGAATTGTGGTTTAAAAATGGTGAGGACTGGGCACTTAATATTCAAGGACACAAACAGTTCAGAAAAGATAGGAAGGAGAAAAAGGAGGTGGGTGGCAGTACTGATTAGGGATGATATTGTAATCTTGGAGAGAGAGGATGTCCTTATATTGACTCTGCCCAATCATATTATTATTTTCTAAGTATCCAGTTATCTCATCCTTTATAATAGATCCTGACATTTCCCCTACTATTGATGTCAAGCTAACAGGTCTGTAGTTCCTCCTCATCTCAATCTTAGATGGCTTACCCCTTATTCTGAGGCTATGTCCCCTGGTTCTAGACTGAACATCCAGGGGAATCATCCTATGCACATCGCCCACTGTCACCCCCGTCAGAATTTTGTAAGTTCAGTGAGATCACCTCTCATTCTTCTAAACCAGGGTTGTCCAAACTTTTCAAGTGGGGGCTACATTACAAATTTTTATCATACATAGGGGGCCAGTGAGACAATTTCGGAAAGATAAAGGCATTAAAATTTATCTTACTATTAATCAAAACAACAACAAAGGTGCATTTTTGTGAAGAAGCTTTAAATGAGAAGCCTAATTTATTGACTTACTTTCTGGTAACTATATTGGACACTGATTTGGTGAGATACCTGGCATTTTTTGCTTGCACAAATAGTCAGTGTTTGCCTGCACACTTGTAGCAATGCAGGAGTGATCTTGATTGCTCTCTCTCTCTCTTTCTCTGTCCCCCTCTCCCCCTCTCTCTCTGTCCCCCTCTCCCCCTCTCTCTCTGTCCCCCTCTCTCTCTCTCTGGCAGTTGCAGAGAGTGGAGTGCTCAGCAGATGGTCGATCAGTTTTTTAAAAATCTCAAGTCAGTTTCACAGCTGAAAGGTCCTGACATCAGGAATAGCAGTTTCTGAACTTCGGATAAATTCAAGGTTTTCCGGCGGGCTTTTAAAAATCCCCGAATCTGTTCCAATCTATCAGCTGTGAAACTGACTTGCGATCTTTTTTAAAAGCCGTTCTGACAATGAGGAAATTCTCATTTCCAGTCATGGACACCTGTCGAGGATGAGGAATGGCCCCAGGTACAATTGAAAGCTGCAGGCCGGATGGCAACCTTTGGCAGGCCGGATGCTGGCCCACGGGCCGTGTGTTGGACAACCCTCTTCTAAACTCTAGAGAATACAGGCCCAGTTTCTGAATTGATGCTATTTAAACAATGGCAGTGCTGCACAATACGCTGGACAGTATCCTCAGTGTCTTTCTTCCTGTCATTACTTTTTAATTTTCATTCTTTTTGAATCTTTGATATTCTTTCTCTGAATTCCACCAAGTGTAAAATTTTTAATTAGGCAGATTTGTTACCAAATCATTGCAAATGCTCACATTCATTGTTTGTGGAGGGTGGCTAATCTGGCAATTATTGTAGTTTAGTCCTTTCTGTATCATTCTTTTTCCTTTCTCATTTGCACTCTTTGTTTTTCATAACTTCCTAATTACTCTTTTGCCTTTTTTTGAATTCTTCTTTTCCATTGATTGCTCAAGATTAATTATGTTGCTTTTAACTGCTCACCATGGTACCCTTAAAACTTGCATTTTCTGTTGGTCAGTCAAGTTGCCTTTCTCCTCATTTAGTTTCTTTTTTTATCCTATTTCTCTTTATTTCCATGGAATTTATTTTTTCCATCTTAGCCTTTTGGATTCTCTTGCCCCACCACCAGTTACTAGATAGAAGGCACACAAGAGGTCTGCTTAGAGGCTTTTACCAATAGTGATTTGGAAAACATCAGATTTGCTGATTGTCACTTTTTTTATAGCATCTTTGTTGTGCAAGTGCCAGAATTTAATTGGTGCTTCTCATTATAAACTTGAGTCATAGTATGTAAGGAAGCTGAGATGAGAACCACCTTCCAGAATTGTGATTGTACAGCATGCTGATGCACCAGCACACTGAAACTGCATCACTTTGCCATTTCTTTTTGTGAATATTTGAGAAAAGGAAAGTACGATACACAATTTACAGATTGAGGAAACAAGTAGCTTGTCCACATTATTGAATTATGAAACAAACTCCGATGAAGGATGTGATTGTTGATTTAGACAAAGGGTTGAATTTACCCAATCCTTTGGGGTCTGGCTGGGAGATGGGAGGGGTCGGAATATCAGGACGGAAGGCATCCGGACGGAAGCCCGATGTCTTTATGTCGCAACCGGACATTCTGAAGGGCAGCCTGCATAGCAGGGATTGGGGGGACAGGAGAAGAGTGCAGAGGGGCATGCAACCAGCCTCCTGTGCGAAGAAGAGGTTATCCTCCACAGAGCTTCCACCTACCAAGGTTCAGTTACCTTCAAATGTTGGAACAGCAGTGTCGTCAAAGACTGCAGCTCTCCAGCAAGGCTGTCACACGGCTGTGTGTCCAATGGAGGACGAGCTGATAATGACCAGATAATCTGAAATGGAGGAAGATGCTGACCAGATGCAGGATGTTGACGAACCCCAGGAACCACAGGCAAGATGCCATGAGATACATGCAAGCAAGGTTCAGGATATGATACCACAGGCATGTTTCACATGATCCTGAATGATAGATGCATGGAATTAAATAAAGCTTCAGCACTCTGCAGCCCTGTTGGCACTTCCTTCATTGACCTTGCCATTTACCTGCACCAAGTAAGACATGCCACTGGGGAATGGGGAATGCATACTCCTCACGCGATGTGGTCCCACCCATAACACCCTTGATGGAGCCAGGGTACTGCTGATGTCCTAGCGGCTTGCAAGAAATGCAAGGATACCTCCTGCCTTGCCACATGACACATTTATTAGAGAACAAAAAAATTGCCCGTGCTGTCTTAAATCTCTCACATGTGCTTCTAAGAAAAAGAAATGTAATTAACACAATAAAGATGGCAGGACAGGTAATGTGTCATGGCTGTGGGAGCTCCTGGATGCCACTGCAATCCCTGGCAACCACATCTGTAGTAAGTGTCTGCGGCTTGAGGGGCGTCGGCTCAGGGTTAATGAGCTGGAGGCTGAGATGCAGCCATTGTGCTGCATCAGGGAGGGGGAAAATTATCTGGACATTTTGTTCCAGAAGGCAGTCACACCTCTTAGGATAGGGTCGTCTGATTTGGTCAGTGATCAGGGACAGGAGGGTGTGACTGTGAGTCAGTCAAGTAAAGGGATTGTGAAGATGGGAGTGGAGGAGCCTCAGCTCTTGCTGAGGATCCAGCTATCATGGTCCATGTAGGTACCAACAACATTGATAGTACGAGGAAAGAGGTTCTGCATAGGGAATATGAAGTGCTAGGTGCTAAATTAAAAAGCAGAACCTCAAAGGTAATAACCTCTGGATTATTACCTGAACCATGTACAAATAGGCATAGGGTAAATAAGATTAGAGAGATGAATGCATGTGGTGGAAGTGGGTCCGGTTCGTGGGGCACTGGCACCAGTACTGGGGAAAGTGGGGGCTGTACCGTTGGGACAGACTTCACCTGAACCGTGCTAGGACCAGTGTTCTAGCGAGTTGTGTAACTAGGGAAATAGGGCTTTAAAATAAGTAGAGGGAAGAAGGGATCATGTGGGAGGAATGGGTTCGAATTCATAGGACATTGGCACCAGTGCTGGGGAAGGAGGGAGCTGTTCCGATGGGGCAGGCTCCACCTGAATCACGCTGGGACCAGAATCCCGGCGAATCGCATAACTAGGGCTGTAGATAGGGGTTTAAACTAAATAGTGGGGTGTAGGGTTCAGTTGCATGGAAAATTAGGAAGTCAAAGTTAAAGGAGAAGGTAGGAGTGCAGGTTAGTGATGAGGCTGATTGTTACCAGAAAAGAAAAGGTAGGGACAGAACATGTGATCGTCATATTGCTCCAAGGAATCGTAACTAAGGCATACCATATTGTAAAGGCCAGTGGCAGGCTGGAAAATTGGGAAACTTTTAAAGATCAACAAACGGTTACTAAAAAAGTAATAAAAAGAGCAAAGGTAAATTATGAAAGAAAACTAGCGCAAACTATAATAACGGATAGCAAAAGCTTCTATAAGTATATAAAAGGTAAGAGAGTAGCTAAAGTGAATGTTGGTCCCTTGGAGGATGAGACTGGAGAGTTAATTGTGGGGAACACAGAAATGGCAGAGACACTAAATCAGTATTTTGCCTCAGTTTTCACGGTGGAGGACACTAGTACCATCTCAATAGTAACAAGTAATGCAGAGGTTATAGAAAGTGAGGAACTTAGAAAAATCATCATCACTATGGAAAAAATACTGAGCAAACTATTGGGATTGAAGACAGACAAGTCCCCAGGGCCTTATGGCCTACATCCTAGGGTCTTAAAGGAAGTGGCAGCGGAGATACGTTATTCCAAAATTCCCTGGATGTGGGAAAGGTTCCAGCGGATTGGAAAAATTCTAATACAACGCCCTTATTCAAAAAAGAGGGAGACCGAAAGTAGGAAACTATAGACCAGTTAGTTTAACATCTGTCGTTGGGAAATTGTTGGAATCCATTATTAAGGGAGTTATAACAGGACATTTAGAAAGTCAAAATGCAATCCATCAGAGTCAGCATGGTTTTATGAAGGGTAAATCTTGTTTGACTAATTTGCTAGAGTTCTTCGAAGATGTAACAAGTAAAGTGTATAATGGAATCCTGTAGATGTAGTATATCTGGACTTCCAGAAGGCATTTGATAAGGTGCCGCACAAAAGGTTAATACACAAGGTGAGATCACATTGGGTTAGGGGCAATTTATTAGCTTGGATAGAGGATTAGCTAACCAACAGAAAACAGAGAGTCGGAATAAATGGGTCCTTTTCTAGTTGGCAAGATGTAACTAGTGCGGTGCCACAGGGTTCAGTCCTCGGGCCCCAACTATTTACAATCTGTATTAATGACTTGGATGCAGGGATAGAAGGTACAATAGCCAAATTTGCAGATGCCACTAAAATAGGTGGGATAGTAAGTTGCAATAAAGAAAAGAGAAATTTACAAATGGATATGGATAGGTTAGGTGAATGGGCGAAAATTTGGCAGATGGAGTTTAACGTGAATAAGTGTGAGGTTATCCATTTTGGTCGGAAGACTAGAAAGGCAAATTATTATTTAAATGGAGAGAAACTTTAGAGTGCTTCGGTGCAGAGGGATCTGGGTGTCCTCGTGCATGAATCGCAGAAAACTAGTATGCAGGTGCATCAGGTAATAAGGAAGGCAAATGGAATTTTGGCATTTATTGCTAAAGGAATAGAGTATAAAAGTAGGGAAGTGTTTTTGCAACTGTACAAGGCATTAGTGAGACCGCACCTGGAGTATTGCGTACAGTTTTGGTCCCCTTACTTGAGGAGGGATGCAGTTGCATTGGAGGCAGTTCAGAGGAGGTTCACCAGATTGATTCCAGAGATGAAGGGTTTGTCTTATGAAGAGAGATTGAGCAGTTTAGGCTTTTACTCTCTAGAGTTTAGAAGAATGAGAGGAGATTAATTGAGGTGTATACGATGATTAAAGGGATTGACAAAGTAGATGTAGAGAGGATGTTTCCTCTGGTGGGGCAATCTAGAATGAGAGGTCATAGTTTTAGGATAAGGAGTAGCAGATTTAAAACAGAGATGAGGAGAAATTACTTCTCTCAAAGGGTTGTGAGTCTGTGGAATTCACTACCCCAGAGTGCGGTGGATGCCGGGACATTGAGTAAATTTAAGGAGGAGATAGACAGATTTTTAATTAGTAATGGGTTGAAGGGCTATGGAGAGCGGGCAGGAAAGTGGAGTTGAGGCCGAGAAGAGATCAGCCATGATCATATTGAATGGTGGAGCAGGCTCAAGGGGCTGAATTGTCTACTCCTGTTCCTTCTGTTCTTCTGTAGGGGAAGATTGAGTAAATTAAAGGGAAATGACAAGGCAATGGATCAAGGTAGCAATAAAAGTAATGATAATCAGAGTATGGCAGGAAGGGACAATGATTGCAATCTTAAGAGTATGCCAGCAGAAAGGACCAGAGGTTTTTAAAAAAGACAGTCGTTTGGTAGTACAGAACTTGAATATTGCTGAAAACAGAGACATTTTGTCGAAGCTGTTCGTCTTGCACTCATCAGGACAATTCGCAAGAATACCAATGTAAGGGACGCAACAAATTTATACTGTATGAGATGTGAGTGCTGACTGGTTGGCAAGTGGACTCTGGTAGAAGCGTTACCATGGAGAATGCACCAATTTATGGTGACTGACAGTTAACTGCCAAGCTTTGATTGAAATTTAAACCAGGCAACTTTACTCTGATTGGTCAAGGCATTGCCCTGAGGAATGAACCAGCAAATGGCTGTCACTTATTTTGTTTAGCTGAAACGGGCGCAATGTGTGTACATGTTCTTTCTGTCTGCAAAGAGCAGGGCTCTGTGTATTAATATATGTAGCTTCCAGTATGCGCAAATGCGCCACACTGCGAGCCCGACTAACAATCTTAAATTGGTTGTCAACGTAATTCTTAGCACACTGAAGTTTATTTAGCAAATGTTGTCCAATCACAGAATGACATCTAATGTTGGACACTGTGGGCTGAACTTTACCAGTCCCTCGGTGCCGCAGGTTGCAGTGCGGGGGCTGGTAAAATGCTGCGGGGAGAGGCCTGCCTCGATCCACAACGTCGAGAAGGGCTTGCCACATATTACTGGAGGCGGCAGGACCTCAATGCGGCTCCCTCGCCGCCTGGCGCCGGCCCCTTCATCAGCATATGTAAATGAACATGTCAAATATTTAAATAAACTTACCTGCAGGCGGCGGCTTCCCACTGCAATATTATGGCTGCCTTTTGTGCTTTGCGCGCCTTCGGAACTCTGTACGGAGTTTCGGGCGAGAACCTGGTGGGGAGGGGAGAGGGATAAAATTTACAGGGCAGGAGGGGTGGAGGAGCAGGGAAGTCCATTTTTATTGGATTTGGGGATGGTGGGAAGGGATTGAAGGGCAAAAGATGGGAGGTTGGTGGGGGGGGGGATGTTCGGGTATTGGAACAAACAACCGATGGTCATTTCATTGCCTAATGAAATTGCCATTGGGTTGGGGAAGGGCCTCCATCACTTATCTTTTAATGTATTGAAGATCTTTTATTTTATACCCTTTAAAAATTTAAACCTCTTTGTAAGGGCTTAAAGCCCTTTAAAATGGCGCCGGCATGGTGGCGCCAGATGCCGTTGCTAGGGACATCATCCGGGGTGGCCGCTCCATCCCCTCTATTTAAATGAGCCCCCGCACATAATATCACGGGGCCTCAGGGATGGCGCATCCGCATGGGATGCACACCGCGAACTGCGGCGCACTCATAAAATTCAGCCCTGTGTTTTGCCCACTTGCCAACCAATTAGCACTCTCTTCTCATACGGTATAAATTTGTTGCATACCTTACGTTGGTAGTCTTGCGATTTGTTCTGATAAGTGCAAGACAAAAAGCTTTGACAAAATGTTTTCTTCAGAAGAAGCATCACTGACCTGAAACGTTAACTCTGCTTCTCTCTCCACAGAGGCTGCCAGACCTGCTGAGTATTTCCAGCGTTTCTTGTTTTTATTGCAAGATATTAATATTGGTTAAAAAAAACTAGAGAGATTAATGGAACTTAAAGTAGATTATTCCCCTGGCCTGATGATCCACATCCCAGAGTATTGAAAGAGGTGGCTGTAGAGATAGTAGATGCATTGGTGGACATCTTTCAAAATTCTATTTAAGAAAGGAGGGAGAGACAAAACGGGAACTACAGACCTGTTAACCTAACATCAGTTGTAGGGAAAAATGCTAGCATCTATAATAAAGGATGCGACAACAGGACACTTAGAAAATAATAAAAACACGAAATGCTGGAAATACTCAGCAGGTCTGGCAGCATCTGTGGAGAGAGAAGCAGAGTTAACGTTTCAGTTCAGTTTTTTCAAAACTGAAAAGCAGGACCCCGAGCTTCCGGTTGCTTGCCATTTCAACACTCCCCCCTGCTCTCATGCTCACATCTCTGTCCTGGGATTGCTGCAGTGTTCCAGTGAACAGCAGCGCAAGCTCGAGGAACAGCATCTCATTTACCGATTAGGCACACTACAGCCTGCCAGACTGAATATTGAGTTCAATAATTTCAGAGCGCGATGGGCCCCTCATTTTACTTCTATTTTTAGTTATTTTTTTCTTTTTCCTTTTATAAATTTTTTTTTTCTGTGTTTATTTTATTTTATTTCATCTTAGTTTGTTCAGTTTGCTTACCCACTTCTTTTCATGTTTGTACTTGTGGCTGTTCAATTTTCAGTCCGTTAATACCCTTTCTGTACTAATGCTTTGTGTTTCAAAACACCATTAACGTATCTTTGCTCCATGACCTTCTGGTCAGCTATTCTGTGACCTCGTCCTATCTACACCTTCTTTGTTATCTCTTGCCCCACCCCCACTTTACTTGCTTATAACCTTTTAAATATTTGCCAGTTCTGAAGAAGGGTCACTGACCTGAAACGTTAACTCTGCTTCTCTCTCCACAGATGCTGCCAGACCTGCTGAGTATTTCCAGCATTTCTTGTTTTTATTTCAGATTTCCAGCATCCGCAGTATTTTGCTTTTAACTTAGAAAATAATGGTAGGATTGGGCAGAGTCAATGTAGATTTATGAAAGGGAAATCATATTTAACAAACCTATTGGAGTTTTTTGAGGATATAACTTACAGAATAGATAAGGGGGAACTGGTGGATGTGGTATATTTAGATTTTCAGAAAGCTTTTGATAAGGTCCCACACAAGAGGCTAATAAACAAAATTAGAGCACATGGGATTGAGGGGAAAATACTGGCATGGATTGAGAACTGGATAACGGACAGAAAACAGAGAGTAGGAATAAATGGGTCATTTTCAGGTTGACAGGCTATTACTAGTGGGATCAGTGCTTGGGCCCCAGCTATTCACATCTATATCAATGATTTCATTGTGGGGACTAAATGTAATATTTCCAAGTTTGCAGATGACACAAAACTAGATGGAAGTGTGAGTTGTGAGGAGGATGTAAAGATACTGCAAGGGGAGCTGGAGAGGCTAAGTGAATGGGCAAAAAGTTGGCAGATGAAATACAAAGTGGAGAAATGTGAGGTATCCACTTTGGTAGGAATACAGGGTATTTCTTAAATGGTGAGAGGCTGGGAAGTGTTGAACTTCAATTAGATTTGGGTGTCCTTGTTCATGAGCCTCTTAAAGCTAACATGCAGGTGCAGCAAGCAATTAAGAAGGCAAATGGTATGTTGGCCTTTATTACAAGAGGTTTTGCGTATCGGAGTAAAACTATAATTGTATTGACCTTGATAAGACTGCACCTGCAGTATTGTGTACAGTTTTGGTCCCTTACCTAACGAAAGATAGACTTGTCATAGAGAGAGTGCAATGAAGGTCCACCAAACTAATTCCTGGGATGGAGGGATTGTCCTATGAGGAAAGATTAAATAGACTTGGACTTTATTCTCCGAAGTTTAGAAGAATGAGAGGCGATCTCATTCAAACATACAAAATTCTTACAGGGCTCGACAGGGTAGATGCAGAAAGGATGTTTCCCCTGGCTGGGGAGTCTAGAACCAGGGGACACAGTCTCAGAATAAGGGTCAGGCCATTTAGGACTGAGATGAGGAGGTATTTCTTCACTCAGAGGGTGGTGAATTTTTGGAATTTTCTGCCCCAGAGGGCTGTTGAAGCTCAGTCGTTGAGTATGTTCAAGACTGAGATTGATAGATTTCTATATATTAAAAACATCAAGGGATAGTGCAGGAAAATGATGTTGAAGTAGAAGATCAGCCATGATCTTATTGAACCGCAGAGTAGGCACAAAGAGCTGAATGGTGGCAAAGTAGAGCAGTGGCTAGAACTGCAGCCTCACAGCTCTAGCGACCTGGATTCAGTTCTGGGTACTGCCTGTGCGGAGTTTGCAAGTTCTCCCTGTGACTGTGTGGGTTTCCTCTGGGTGCTCTGGTTTCCTCCCACATGCCAAAGACTTGTGGGTTGATAGGTAAATTGGCCATTGTAAAAATTGGCCCTAGTGTAGGTAGGTGGGAGGAGAATTGAGGGAAGGTGGGGATGTGAAAGGGAAAAATGGGGTTCATGTAGGATTAGTATAAATGGGTGGTTGATGGTCGGCACAGACTCGGTGGGCCAAAGGGCCTGTTTCAGTGCTGTATCTCTAAATAAATAAATAAATAAATGGGTGGTTGATGGTCAGTGCGGACTCGTTGGGCCAAAGGGCCTGTTTCGGTGCAGTATCTTTCTATGGTGTATCCCTGCTCCTATTTCTTATGTTCTACGTTGTGCTCCCTGTGTGCTGTCAGCTAGGTGGAGGCAGGTTGCTGACCTTGCTGCCCGGTGCCTTTGGATGAACTTGGCCATTGTCCTCCGGCTGCCTGAGGCCTGGAGGGCCGCGGCATATTGAGAGCCTCCTGCACTAACGCAGAAGCCTCCTCTGTCATCGTGGCTAAGTGAGTCGCTGGTGTCACTGATGGATGGGCTGAGGAGCCGCTGTCCACACCAGATGCATCAGGCAGCTGCTCCTCCTCCCCTTCAAGGTACACCTGTACCCGTCTGTTTACTTGAGGAGTGTGATGTGCCCAGGCACCTTGCACCCCCTCCCCCCCACCCCGTCATTGCAGCTCAAAACTTGTGGAGTCGGCAGTGACATGCAGGTCTGTACACAACTCCGACATCCACCAGAGTTTTGCTGGATATGACTCTGTTGCCAGTTTCTTGATGGAGGAAGCCAAGTGTGCACACGCCAGAGACATTTCATGATATGGATGGACTCTTCCATCATCTGTGCCAGGATGCACATAGCATCTGGAAGCTCTGCCAGATGTTCCCTCAACCCACGCTGTAGCTCCAGTATTTGCCGCCTTGCTGACAACTCCAGAGGCATGTCATCAGCCTCAAGCCTCAGGCCTGAGCCATTGCCCCAGCCTCCCGTAATCCTCTGAGTGTTGGTGCCCTTGTCTGTCACAATCTCTGTCAGCTGCTCGAAGGCAACTGTGCTATGCTCAGCAGATGGTCATCCTGAATCTACGTGCGAGGAAATGATGTGATGGTGCATCCTCTGAGGCTCCCTCCTCCTCAGCGTTGGATGGCTGTCCCTCGGTCTCTGGAGCCGTCTGCTCTTGTCTTTGACCTGCACGATAGAGGAGATTAATTAAAGGATAATGCGCATTCCATCACATCCTTCAGACTGCTCCAAGTGTGGAGCACCATGTAGTCATTGGTGGACACAGAGGACTAGGCTTCCTGTTCATGAGAGGCCATCCATTCGGCCGTTCACTCTCTCGTGCCAACTCCACTCTCCGCAGCTGCAATGAAACAGCCCCCATGCTGGCCTCCGAGTTTGAGAGCCTCCTCCTCCATGGGGGTCAGGATTGTGAGGTAAGGGACACCACCGCCAGTCTTAGCCCTTTCCTTGGCATTGTGGGCAGTCTTCTCTTGTAATCACATAGATGACCATTGTTAGTGGCCTGACAAAAACATGCACAACACCTATGCTGGTGGCAGCCTGACTGTCCATGATGGCACCACAGGAATACCTCCATTCCAGGAATGCAGCCACTCAAAGGCAGCAGCGCAGGAGTCAACTCTGACGGACTGGGGACATTCACCAAGAGGTTGCAATGCCTGTGACAGGCAATGCTGCTGCCTGGCCCCATTGCCAGTGACTGGGTTGCCATTCCTGTTTTAGCTGTCTCACCCTCACGCATGGCCACGTGCAAGCCCCGAAGGAATGCAATGTGTGGTGCAACTTACCTTGGCGGATTGCATTATCATTAACCTGCTTGCGGCACTACAGCCAGGATTGAGGTAGGGCCCCACGACTGCTGACCTCCTCTGTGATCTCCGTCCAGTCTTGCTTAGTCTGGCAGGCAGGTTTCCGTCTCCCATCCCAGGGGAATAGGACCTCCCGCCTTGCACTTATGGCCTGGAGGAGAACCTGCAAGGAGGGGCACTGAACCATGGGGCAACCTGGAATCGTTCCTCTGCCATTCTTTGGCTTTTTTTCTCAAGTCTTCCACAAATGCTTCTTTGTGGATGGATCGATTTCACCGAGTGCTGGCAGCCTTTTAAATATGGCTCCAGCACTTCCAGTTGCCGCCACCGCTGTGTGCCTCCTCTGCGTCCCAGCAGTTAATTGACCAGCCACTACAGAATATCGATCCCCAGCACATCCCCCTGCCCAAGTGACAGAAGCTCCCGCTTCCAGTCCCGGCTGCGGGACTGTGGCCTTGCCTCAAAATTCAGCCCAAAGTAATCAAAAATGAAAACCATTCAATAGATTGATTCCCAATCAATTTTTTTGTTGTCTGGATTAATAGATTATCCTAAGAAGGATGACATGGCTTTATCAAGGGGGCAAAAGAGATATACCAGACTCGTACCAGGGATGATGGGCCAAGTGGCCTCTTTCTGTGCCATAAACTTTCTATGATTTATGATTCTATGAGGGATTTTAGTTATGTGTAGAGACTAGAGAAGCTGAGATTGTTCACCTCAGAGAAGATTAAGGGAGATTTAATGGATATGCTCAAAATTATGAAGGGCTTTGATTAAATAGAAAGGCAGAAACTATTCCTACCAGCAGGAATGTTTTCAACCAGAGGGTACATAAGAACATAAGAAATAGGAGCAGGAGTAGGCCATTCGGCCCTCAAGCCTGCCCCGCCATTCAATAAAATCATGGCTGATCTGCCCCAGACCTCAACTCCTCCTTCATAGCAGCTCCTCATAGTCCTCAACTCCCCGATATTTCAAAAATTTATCTACCTCATCTTTAAATACTTTCAGTGATCTAGCATCCACAACTCTCTGGGGTAGAGAATTGTAGAATTCACTACCCTCTGAGAGAAGAAATTCCTTCGCATCTCAGTTTTAAATGAGTCTCCCCTTATTCTGTAACTATGTCCCCTAGTTCGAGATTCCCCCACCAGTGGAAACATCTTAATATCTACCCTGTCAAGCCCCCTCATAATCTTGTACGTTTCAATAAGATCACCCCTCATTCTTCTAAGCTCTAATAAATAAATGCCTGACCTGTTTAGCTGTTCTTGATAAGTCAACCCCTTCATCCCAGAAATCAGCAGAGTGAATCTCTTTTGAACAGCCTCCAATGCCAGTATATCCTTTCTTAAATACGGGGACCAAAACTGTACATAGTGCTCCAGGTGTGGCCTCACCAACACCCTGTGCAGTTGTAACAAGACTTCCCTACTTTTAAACTCCAACCCCCTAGCAATAAAGGCCAAAATTCCAATTGCCTTCTTAATTACTTGCTGCACCTGCATTCTAACTTTTTGTGTTTCATGCACAAGAACACCCAGATCCCTCTGTGCTGCACTTTTTTGGAGTCTCTCTCCATTTAAATAATAATCTGCCTTTTGATTGCTCCTACCAAAGTGCACAACCTCACACTTTCCCACATTAAGCTCCATCTGCCAAGTTTTTTCCCACTCACTCAACCGATCTATATCCCCTTGCAGATTCCTTATGTCCTCATCACAACATGCCTACCCACCAATTTTTGTATCGTCAGCAAATTTGGATATATTACAGTCTGCCCTCTCCTCCGAGTCATTAATATAGATAGTAAATAATTGAAGCCCTAGGACTGAGACTTGTGGCACTCTACTAGTTACGTCTTTCCAACCTGAAAAAGACCCATTAATCCCAACTCTGTGTCTTCTGTGTGTTAACCAATCCTCAATCCATGCTAATACATTACCCCCAATACTGTGAGCTCCTATATTGTGCAATAATCTTTTATGTGTGACCTTATAGAATGCCTTCTGGAAATCCAAATACACTACATCTAGCGTTTCCCCTGTATCAACTCTGCTTGATATGTCCTCAAAGAACTCTAGCATATTTGTCAAACATGATTTCCCTTTCACAAAGCCTTGTTGACTCTGTTTGATTGCATTTTCCCAACGACTGACGTTAGGCTGTCTGGCCTATAGTTTCCTGTTTTTTTGTCTCCCTCCCTTCTTGAGCAGGGGCGTCACATTAGCGGTTTTCCAATCTGCTGGGACCCTCCCTGAATACAGTGAGTTCTGGAATATTTCAACCAGTGCTTCCACTATTTCTGCATCCACTTCCTTTAAAACCCTTGGATGTAGGCCGTCAGGTCCTGGCGACCTGTCTGCCTTTAGTCCCATTAGTTTGTCAAATACTTTGTCCCTCGTGATAGAGACTGTTACAAGATCTTTCCTCCCATTAGCTCCTTGCTTATCTGATATCTGTAGGATGTTTATAGTGTCCTCCACCGTGAAGACGGGTGCAAAATATTGGTTTAAATTATCTGCCATTTCCTTGTTCCCTGTTATCAATTCTCCAGTCGCATCCTCCAAGGGTCCCAAGCTCACTTTTGCTACTCTCTTTTTACATATCCGTAAAAGCTCTTGCTGTTTGTTTTTATATTTCTTGCCAATTTACTTTCATAATCAGTTTTCTCCCTTTTTCTTAGCTCTTTAGTCATCTGTTGCTGGTTCCTAAAAAATACCCAATCGTCTGGCCTACCACTAGTTTTCGCCACTTTGTACGCCTTAGTTTTTGATTGGATACTCTCCTTGACCGCCTTTGTTAACCACGGGTAGTTCATTCTTCTCATCGAGTCCTTCTTTTTGACCGGGATAAATTTTTGCTGAGCGTGATGAAATATCTGCTTTCGTGTCTGCCACTGCTCATCCACTGACCTTCTCCTTAGTCGATCTTCCCAGCCCACTTTAGACAACTCTTTCTTCCTACCTCTGTAATTGCCCTTGTTTAAGTTGAGGACACTGGTTTGAGACCCGAGTTGCTCGCCCTCAAACTGAATTTGAAATTCTACCATGTTGTGATCGCTACCCCCGAGAGGATCCTCAACTACGATATATATCTCTTATTAATCCTACGTCATTCACATTACTAGATCTAAAATAGCCTGTTCCCGGGTAGGTTCTGCAACGTATTGCTCTAAGTAACAATCCCTGATGGACTCTACAAATTCGTCTTCCATGTTACCTCTGCCAATCTGATTTGTCCAGTCAATATGCAGATTAAAATCACCCATGATAATTGTAGAGCCTTTCTAACACGCCTCCGTTATTTCCCGATTTAGACTTTGTCCTTCAGTGAGGCAACTCTTCGGGGGCCTATAGACGACTCCCACCTGTGACTTCTTCCCCTTGCTATTCCTTATTTCCACCTAAACTGATACCACATCACGATCTATTGCACCTATATCACTACTCACCACCGCACTGATACCTTCCTTTATTAACAAAGCTACCCCACCTCCGTTTCCTTTTTGCCTATTTTTCCGGATTGTCAAATACCCTTGAATATTGAGTTCCCAGTCTTGGTCACCCTGCAACCACGTCTCTGTAATAGCTATCAAGTCATTTATTTTATTTAGAGATACAGCACTGAAACAGGCTCTTCGGCCCACTGAGTCTGTGCTGACCATCAACCACCCATTTATACTAATCCTACATTATTCCCATATTCCTACCACATCCCCACCTGTCCTATACTAGGGGCAATTTATAATGGCCAATTTACCTATCAACTTGCAAGTCTTTGGCTGTGGGAGGAAACCGGAGCACCCGGCGAAAACCCACGCAGACGCAGGGAGAACTTGCAAACTCCACACAGGCAGTACCCAGAATCGAACCCGGGTCGCTGGAGCTGTGAGGCTGCGGTGCTAACCACTGTGCCGCAAGTCATATTCATTTACTTCTATTTGTGCTGTCAACTCATCTGTCTTGTTACAAATGCTGCGTGCATTCAGATAAAGAGCCTTAAGCTTTGACTTTTACCATTATTACCCATTCTGGTTCTAATTTCTGCTGCACTCTTCTGCTTATATTTTCTGCCCCTTCTTGTCACACTTTGATTACCGTTCGCCTCTTCACTACCCTGCACCTCTGCTCTCTCGTTTCTTTTTGATTTTTTTAAACTTCCCGTCAATTGAACCCTCCCCCCCCCACTAATTAGTTTAAAATCCTATCTACAGCTCCAGTTATATGATCCGCCAGGACACTGGTCCCAGCATGGTTTAAATGAAAACCATCCCAATGGAACAGCTCTCTCCTTCCCCAGTACTGGTGCCAGTGCCCCATGAATCGGAACCCATTTCTCCCACACCAGTCTTTGAGCCACACGTTTACCTCTCTAATCTTATTTACCCTATATGGTACATATTCAAGATATTGGCAAAAAGAACTGGGAGGAGCTGAGGTGAATTTCTTTTACACAGCAAGTTGTCCTGATCTGGAATGTACTGCCAGAAATGGTGATGGAAGCAAGCTCAATCGCAACTTCCAATGCCCATCCTTAAGTACTTTGCCAAGTTTCTCCCTGAGGTATCTACATTTTCATCCCCTCAACATCTGAGTGTGTTCTCATTCTTGGAGATTTCAACCTCCCTCTCTCCTCTGATTTCACAGTCCTCTATTCTTCTTTTACCTCTCCCTCCATATAAACTCCCCTACCCATATTCATGGCCAACCTCTCGAACACCCCCCTCACATCTCTGCATCAATCTCAGATAAGGCCATCTCTGATCATTCATTCTACATCCCCTTTCCTTCTCCCAACCCCACTTCTTTCTGTGTCTGCCTGTGGAAAAAACTCTTCCCCAAGTGCTTTCAAATTCCAAACTGTCTAGTGTTTGGCCATCCATTCTCTATGACATTTCGGCAGCTACCGATCTGCTCAATCACACCCAGCCCTCCACCTTTGATGCCCTTGTCGAGAGTAACCCTGGAAAACGGGCATGGGAATTGCAGTAGGCAGTTAAACTACATCCATTCATTGCATTGCAGGCAGCACATTAAATTTGTTCATTGGCTGCAGAAGACGAGCACTACAGAAAAACAGCCTGCATCTCTGAAAGGAGAGGTGCATTGTGGCTACAAGAAGTGGTGGGAGTTATTTGTGGACTAAATCTGACATGAGGAAATCAGATGAATGTGTTGCTCATTGTATAGAGAGCCTCTGTGACCTCCCTTATACAGCAGTGCATGTGAGTGTGATCGTGGTAAACTATCCCTTCTCTCCTGTCTGCAACCTTAGACATAGTTGGCCACTCCATACTCTTCCAATGCCTGCCCTTTGTTGTCCAGCTGGGTGCAACTGCTTTCGCCTGATTCCATTCCTGTCATAACTTTGGATGTTTTTATTACATTACAGTTGGTCTATAAATATAAGTTATTCAAAAGGAAGTTGGATATATACTTGGAAAGGAAAAAAAATCATGGCTATAGGGAAAGAATTGGGTGTGGGATGAAGCAGATAACTCTTTCAGAACCAGCACAGATACGATGGGCTGAATAGCCTTCTGAGTTGTAAGATTCTATTCTATAGTCAAATAATTTGGGTGGGAAGAGTAGAAGTGGGGGGAATAATGGGTCTGGAGGATATTCTGTCTTTATCTTGTGTTCTCAGATTTTTTCAGTTCTTAAAGGTGCCTTTTTTGGAGATGACAAGTGGATGTATTAATGCAATACTGCACTCCTGACCATAGGAATTCATGTTTTCTAATGTAGCAAATCTGTACAATCAGCATCCTCTTTTATTATGGGAGATATACTGAGACAATCACATTGAAAATAGAGAGACTAATTTAACACTGACGGCAAAAATATTTTGCAATGTTCATTCCACAGTAACCTGAAAGTTTTGTTTTAATCTGCCGATTTGTTTCCTCTGGGCTTGTTTTGTTTTCAGCTGGTTTCAGCACATTTTAGTGAGCAGACCAACACTTGAATGACTGTTGCTATATTACTAGGAGACAAAGGAATAGAATCACAATGTCAACATACATGAGACGTAACTAGTTTTTTAATAAGACAGTGCTTTATTGACTTACATAGTGGTGAAGTTTTACCAATGCCTTATATATCCAGAAATGCATCTAATTTCCCTTTACAGCCATTTATATTGACTACTTCAGTATTCTTTTCTGGTGTCAGCAGTGGCTCAGTGGGTTGTGGGGTCACGTCCTACTCCAGACACTTGAACACAAAATCTAGTTCTGAGGGAGTGTTGCACTGTCGGAGGTGCTGTCTTTCAGATGAGATGTTAAATGAGAGCCTGCCCTCTCAGGTAAAAGATCTCGTGGTTCGAAGAAGAGCAGGGACATTCTCCCAGTGGCCTGACCAGTATTTATTCCTCAATCAACATCACCAAAACAGATTTATCTGATCATTAGCAAATTGCTGATTGTGTGACCTTGCTGTGCATGAATTGCTTTGCCTCCATCATTACAAGAGTGACAACACTTCAAAAAAAGTACATTGCAAAGCCTTTCAGTATGTCCTGATGTCATGTAAGGCGCCAATTGCACATGAACAGGTGCGATGCTACCTGACACAATGCAATTTCACCATGATTATTTAAAGCCTTACTTCACAGATGCAGTTTGGAGGAATTATGTGGATTATATTCAGTGAAGTGAAAGTGTGAGATGAAATCAAAGAGGGAAAAGGCTGTGTCTTGACTTAATGAGGCATTCTTAAAAGTACTGCTGGGTGCAGTGAGAGCAAGGAAGGAGGCAGAACAGCCTCCTGCCAGTACAAAGTGGTTGAGAGTGGTCCAAGAGGTGAGCAACAAGAAGGTTGTCATGAGGACTTGTATCTAGTGTAGGAAGTGTTTCAGTGATCTAACCAGGTCAGGAAAGGTGAGTAAAGTTGTAGCTGCACGTACATCCTGTAGTGTACCTCTCATTCACTTTGTCTTGTCAATCGTACTCTATTCACATCACTCCTCACGCCCAGTTACGCTTCAGCAGCATCTATTGTTGCCTTTCAATGAACTTCCTCACCTACCCTTCCTCCATTCTACATTGCCATTTATCCCAATCTTTATGAAGTATGATCCCACCTCAGTCAATTCCCCGAATTCTCAACACATACTCGAATGTATGCCAGTGTCATTCGTAATTCATCTTCCTGATAGTCACCCTCACTGAATGTGTCATCCATTGGCCACTCATAGGTTCAAATACAAAGGAAAGGGAGCTCACAAAAGCTGAGCAAAAAGCTTTAGAGTTGAGGGGCATGTCAACCTCCCTGAGCAGCAGAGATGGTGAAACTCATACTTCATTGCAGCAGGGTGACAGAATTAATCTCTGCGGCACACATCTCATAAAAGAATAAAAGCCAAATACTGCAGATTCTGGAAATCTGAAATAAAAATAAGAAATGCTAGAAATACTCAGCAGGTCTGGCAGCATCTGTGGAGAGAGAAGCAGAGTTAACGTTTCAGGTCAGTGACCCTTCATCAGAACCCATCTGACCTGTTCCATCCTCACCACCCCCTACCATCTGCCAACTCACCGCCACCCAGAATCGGTATGCAACATGCATACTAATATTTCTAACATTTTTAATATTTGCCAGTTCTGATGAAGGGTCGCTGACTTGAAACGTTAACTCTGCTTCTCTCTCCACAGATGCTGCCAGACCTGCTGAGTATTTCCAGCATTTCTTGTTTTTATTTCAGATTTCCAGCATCTGCAGTATTTTGCTTTTATTTCAGTATGCAACATGTTGCCCCCTGTCCCACTGGCCCAGTTTGCCCCTACACAGGGAGAGTGGCCTGCTGTTGTCTCTGCTGAATCCACAGGGATTTCACCACAGAGGAGTGCGAGTGAAAGAAAACAACAAGCTTTGTAGTTCACTAAGGTTCTGTGCATGGGTGTATATAAAAATGTTTTGTTACAATTTCATTAACTAGCTTAGAATGTATTACTTTGTACCACTTTTTTGTGTTGCCCGGTCATGCATGGCGAGTGTCAGCTCGGTTTTTCAGTGGTTTGGTGTTGAATGTGAAGACATGAATTCACAGAGACCAATTATGTATATGCAACGAGTGGATGGCTGCTTAAGTGACTGTGACTGTGTAAGTGGGAAAGAGGGAACCGAGATTGCGATAGTTATATTACTCCAGTTTGAGTTACTAAATGAACCTTTGAGTTATTATGGCATCCCAAACAGTGTTTGACTGGTTTGGCATTGGGCTCCTCAATTCCCTCCATGTCCTCCTCCTCTCCATTGGAATCCTCCTGAGATGAAGAGTGCTGAGCAGTTCTTGACACTCCGAAGACTTTGCTTAGGAGTTTTGATATCAACCCCGAGTCCTGGGAGAAGCTCACCCGGGATCGCTGCACCTGGTGCGACCAAATACGTAAGGGTGCGGCCTTCTTTGAAGTGCATATCAGAGGCAGAGAGAAAAAGCAAGGAAAGGAAATCCTGATCCAGCAGCTCGTCCAAAACTCAATCATCTGTGGTATCCTGCCCTATTTGTAGCAATACCTTCTGGGCGCAGTTTGGCCTTAGCAGTCACCTATGTCCCCATCGGAACCCTATGAAGCACCCCAAAGGATGGACATGGGCATCTTTGCCTTGAAGGACAAACAACAACATCTTCTGAGAGGTCAAGGAATATGACCCTCTCCACCTGTAGACCCTATTAGGTGCGTACAGCCTCCTGTGAACTCCACCCCTCAGTTACTCCCTTCTCTGCAAGGTCACCTGCAGCTCCCTCCATAATATGCCCTTGCTGCTGAGGATGCTGATTGTCTTCCTCATTCGAAGTCCAATCAAACACAGCCATTTCTCTGTGTGACTACCTCCAAACTTTGCAAATACTCACAAGTACTCTCACCAGACTGTTTCCCAGAGGGAATGTAGCTATGAGCATTGAACGTATATTCAGATTGGGCCTTTTGACCATGAATTGCTGCTCAATCTCACTTCTGTTTCACTGGCAAGTTTTACTGACCTTCGAAAACCGGGTCAGGAAACGTTAATTCAAAATCATGTAACAGGAGCATCATTTATAATTATAATTACAAACCCATCCCTCCAGGGAGGGTTACTCTGATTCCCCTATATTCACTGCAGTAAAAATGTAATGGGTACGTGGGTTAGAGTTGCATTTTGCGAATTTTTAATATTGAGGCCCCAATTCGATTATTTGAGTGTTATAAATAATTTGTCAATCTACACTTTTGTTAATTTTCTTGAAAATGTTGAATATTTAATTCAATTGCATGAAGTTGTTTTTTGGAACTAAAGTAAAATCTAGTTTAGAGTCGTAGAGTCATTTTAGTTTTTCAACATGTCTCACAACAGAGGTTCCAGATGCTGACAGTAACAACAATTTGCATCTATATCAGGGTTGTCCACATACAGCCCGCGGGCCAGGATCCAGCCTGCCAAAGGTTTCCATTCGGCCCATGGACGTATTTCAGAGATGATAAATTTTCCATTGGCTTCTTTCAGACCAGCTTTTTAAAACATTGTGCTGTCAGTTTCACAGCTGACAGTTGCTTGGAGCGGGAACAGTGGCTTTTGAACTTGGGACAGATGCGGGGTATTTGGGCGGGTTCCAACTTTTATTTAAAAGGCCACTGGAAAATCCAGAATCTGTCAGAAGTTTGGAAACCACTGTTCCTAATGTCAGCACCTGTCAGCTGTGATGTTTTTAAAAGAACTGACCAACCACAAAGCTGCTGTGCTGTGCGCTCCCTGCAACTGTCAGAAAGAGAGGGGGGGGTGCAGAAATAGAGAGGGGGAGGAGAGAGAGGTGGGGGACAGAGAGTGGGGGAATAAAGAGAGAGGAGGGGACAGAGAGAGAGAAGGGACAGAGAGAGAGAGGGTGGACAGAGAGTGAGTGGGGTACAGAGAGAGATGGAGGGACAGAGAGAGATGGAGGGACAGAGAGAGATGGGTACAGAGAGAGGGGAGGGCAGAGAGAGAGGGGGGATAGAGAGAGGGAGGGGTGGACAGAGAAAGGGAGGACAGAGTGAGAGGGGGGAACAGAAAAAGAGAAAAAGGGAGAGAGTGTGATCAAGATCACTCCTGACAGATGGACATCTATCCAGAATACTCCGCATCGCTATAACAAGTGTGCGGACAAACATAGACTACTTGTGCAAGCAGAAAATGCCAGGTATCTCACTAAAGTAGTGTCCAACATAGTGATGAGAAAGTAAGTTAATAAATTTATCTTAACATTTAAAGCATCTTCACAAAAATGAACATTTGTTGTTGTTTTGATTTGATAAAATTGTCTCACCAGCCCATATGTAAAACAAAAATTGTATGGTGTCCCCCACGCAAAAATGTTGGACACCCATGATATACATAATACCTTTAATATAGTAGAACATTTCACAGAAATGTTGTCAAACAGAAATTTAACACTGAGCCACATAAAGGGTTATTAGGAAGGATGACCAAAAGCTCGGACAAAGAGGTATGTTTTAAGGAGCATCTTAAAGGAGGAGAGAGAGGGGAAGTGTTTAGGGAGCAAATTCCAAAGCTTATGGCCTAGGCAGCTGAAGGCATTGTTGTGACTGGTGCATTGATTAAAATAGGGGATGCTACTGAGGCCAGGGAGAGAGACGGGGGTGGGGGGGGACAGAAAGACAGAGAGTGGGGAGAGAGAGACGGGGGGGGGGGGGGGGGGTGCGCAGAAAGTGGGGGAATAAAGAGAGAGAGAGGGGGACGGGGGGGACAGAGAGTGGGGGAACAGAGAGGGAGTGACCGAGAGAGGAGGGATCTTTGAGGCTTGTGGGACGAGGGGCAAGGCCAACAAGGGATTTGAAAACAAGGATGATAATTTTAAAGCACAGGTGGTGCTGGAATGGGAGTCAATGCAGATCAGTGAGCACAGAGGTGATGGGTGAATGGAACTGGGTGTGAATTAGGATACGAACAGCAGAGTTTTTGAGGAGTGCAAGTTTATATAAGGTGGAAAATGGGAGGCCGGCTAACAGCATTGGAATAGTTAAGTTTGGAGGTAATAAGCGTGGTTGAGGTTTTCATCAGTAGATGAGCTGAAGCTCATCGGGAGGTTGAAGTAGACGGTGATGATGATGGAGCAAATATTTTGGTAAAAAAACTTGGTGTGGTACCTGGGCAAGCAGTGGAGAACGACGGTTTTAAATGAGAGGCGAAAGGGGTGGAACAAGGTGGGATGCTCAAAGGGGTAAAGGTGCCAGAGGAGTAGGGGACAGACAAAGGTGTGATTTGGTGATGAGGGCTACACTGCCACAGTGGTGGATTAGGCATGGCAGGTGATGGAATGTAAGGCCTGGCTGCTAAGCTTCATTAAGGGTGTAAGATGTCATCACCTACCCCCGCGCCGAGGCCATGTTTCCATCAAGGACATGGGAGAGACAGAAAGCACAAGAGTAAGAAATAGTAAGGCATCAGGTGGCATCGCAGTAAGAGGGAATTCAGTAAGGTCCAAATTAGGTTTACAGTTTATGCATGTGAATGTACGGAACATGGGAAATAAGGTTGGTGAGCTGCAGGTGCAGATAGACAGGGGAAACAATGGAGACCTGGCTCAAAAAAAGGCAGGAATGGATAGTAAATATTCCTGGATACAAGGTGTTCAGGAAAGATAGGTGCTACAATCAGGTGAGAAAGGGGTCTAGGGGTCCATCTCAGCCTTCACCTGGGTCTTACTGTAACTGGGTTTAATTTGAAACACACCGTGTTCTGAGCTCCCCCTTGGTGAATCCTTGTTCATTACTTTCCAATTATAAAGCAAAGAAACCAGCACAAACAGGTTTTCTTAGGTTTAAAGAAAAGAAGGTTGAAATTTATTAAACTTAAACTGAAACTCTAATTCGGTTAATGCCTATGGATACACGACATGTCCATGCTAGCATGCATACACAATACACACATGCAGATAGAGTCAGAACAGAGCAGAAGAAATGAAGTGGAAAAATTTGAGGCAATCTCTGAAGAGGGTTTTTGTTACAGATCTTCGAGCTCACTGTAGAGTCCTTGATTGTAGGTAGATCTTGCTTTTTGTTGGGGCCCAGTATTCTTCTTAAACCTTGTTCTCTGTGCCCTAGCATGACACCTCCACATCCAGTGGAATGAAATGCGATTTTTAAAGAGAGCATTTCATTAAAAGGGTTGAGAGAGAAAATATAAAATACAGGGGAAAAACACATGTCTGTCTCTCATTCATTCACAGTCATTCATAAATCCTAAAACTTATTAAACCTGCCCCCTCCTTTTTGGCATCCTGTTAAACATGTCATTTTTTTGGGAAGTTTTTCTTCAGTCTGCCCATTTCCATGGCTCCTAGGATCTTTGAGATGGTTAGGTTTAATTAGCCCTAAGTTGGAATTTTTTTTCTCGGGAAAGTAGTAGTGGGTGGGTCTATTCTGAACTCTCTTTCAGTGCTTTGCTGGGTTATGCAAAGGCTTTTGACTTTGGGGGATGGGTGGTTCTCTTTAGTTCTGACTGTGGTGGAGAATTCTTTGCTAATCTCCCCTTTGTCCTCTCGGGCACTCCCGCCTGCAGGTATTTGTGCAGACTCTACTGCGCTCCCCTATGTCACTTCGACTAGGTGAGGCATCACCCTCACAGTTTCTCTGCCCCCCAGAGGTCTTTCTTTGTCTCTGCAGGTTCCTGTAAATGCTGTTAGCAACACTGGTAGGGTGCTTCTTGTGTCTGCATTTACATAGAAGGATGTGGGGTCTAACTTTTCACATTTCTCGGGGTTGGCTGACCGTACAATATGGGTTTCCATCTGGGATTCCTCCCGGACTTCCTTTAACCTGTCCACTTGGTCACTCTTTTCTCTTCCCTGTCTAACATCTGGGGGCTTGTGCCAAAGTTTGGAGAGCTGTCCCACAGACTAGTCAGGCAACAGTCTGACATAGTCATACTCACGGAATCATACCTGACAGACAATATCCCAGACACCACCATCACCATCCCCGGGTATGTCCTGTCCCACGGGCAGGACAGACCCAGCAGAGGTGGCGGCACAGTGGTATGCAGTCAGGAGGGAGTTGCCCTGGGAGTCCTCAACATTGACTCCGGACCCCATGAAGTCTCATGACATCAGGTCAAACATGGACAAGGAAACCTCCTGTTGATTACCACCTACCGCCCTCCCTCAGCTGATGACTCAGTACTCCTCCATGTTGAACACCACTTGGAGGAAGCACTGAGGGTGGCAAGGGCACAGAAACTGAACTGGAGTAGCCATATAAATACTGTGTCTACAACAGCAGGCCAGAGGCAAGAAATCCTGCGGCAAGTAACACACCTCCTGACTCCCCAAAGCCTGTCCACCGTCCACAAGGTACAAGTCAGGAGTGTGATGCAATACTCTCCACTTGCCTGGATGGGTGCAGCTCCAACAACACTCAAGAAGCTCAACACCATCCAGGACAAAGCAGCCCGCTTGATTGGCACCCCATCCACAAAACTTCGCTCCTGTCACCACCGACGCACAGTGGCAGCAGTCTGTACCATCTACAAGATGCACTGCAGCAACTCACCAAGGCTCCTTAGACAGCACCTTCCAAACCCGCGACCTCTACCAACTCGAAGGACAAGGGCAGCAAATGCATGGGAACACCACCACCTGCAAGTTTCCCTCCAAGTCACACACCATCTGGACTTGGAACTATATCGCCATTCCTTCACTGTCGCTGGTCCAAAATCCTGGAACTCGCTTCCTAACAGCACTGTGGGTGTACCTACCCCACATGGACTGCAGCAGTTCAAGAAGGCAGCTCACCACCACCTTCTCAAGGGCAATTAGGGATGGGCAACAAATGCTGGCCTGGCCAGCGACGCCCACATCCCATGAATGAATGAATTTAAAAAAAGCACCACATAACAGGCTTGTCAGCGAAGTCGAAGCCCCTAAAATAAAAGGACAGTGACGGCATGGATACATAGTTGGCTGAGTGACAGGAAACAGATAGTATTGAGCAATTGGTTTCCCAACTTGAGGAAGGTATACAGTGGGATTCCGTAGGAATCGGTATTCGGACCAGTGTTCTTCTTGATCTATATTAAGACCTAGACTTGGGTGTGCAGGGCACAAATTCAAAATTTGCAGATGACACAAAACTTGGGAGTATTGTGTACTGTGAGGAGGATACTGATGGACTTCGAGAGGACATCGAAAGGTTGGTGGAATCAGCTGACACAAGGCAGATGAAATTTAATGCATAGAAATGTGAAGTGATGCATTTTGGTAGGAATCATGAGAAGAGGCAATATATAATAAAAGGATTGTTATGGCCACGTGGTGTGACGTGGGTGGTTCTCACTGTTCAACTCCTCACTGACTGCAGCAAGTGTATTTGTATTAGAGTTCCGCCCCTTGTTTTATTTTTCAAATAAAATAACAGCGACAGGTTTTCTTGTAGGTTTTTAAAGCAGGTTGTTTATTGATCAATACGCTAATTGTTTATTGATCAATACGCCTTATCCTGAAATTGTCGCAACTGTATCGACTCACACACACATAGAAAAAGAAACTGACAAGAGAAGTCGTTTTTTAGTGGGGGAGAAGGGTTACGATAAACCTGTTGAATTCTCTTGAGACTCAAGTTCTAGATGATTGCAGGCCTGAGATGATTGTAAATTTATCTCTCTTGATTGAAGAACAAAGAACAAAGAAAATTACAGCACAGGAACAGGCCCTTCGGCCCTCCAAGCCTGCGCCGATCCAGATCCTCTATCTAAACCTGTCGCCTATTTTCTAAGGGTCTGTATCTCTTTGCTTCCTGCCCATTCATGTATCTGCCTAGATACATCTTAAAAGATGCTATTGTTCCCGCGTCTACCACCTCCGCTGGCAACGCGTTCCAGGCACCCACCACCCTCTGTGTAAAGAACTTTCCACGCATATCCCCCCTAAACTTTTCCCCTCTCACTTTGAACTCGTGACCCCTAGTAATTGAATTCCCCACTCTGGGAAAAAGCTTCTTGCTATCCACCCTGTCTATACCTCTCATGATTTTGTACACCTCAATCAGGTCCCCCCTCAACCTCCGTCTTTCTAATGAAAATAATCCTAATCTACTCAACCTCTCTTCATAGCTAGCGCCCTCCATACCAGGCAACATCCTGGTGAACCTCCTCTGCACCCTCTCCAAAGCATCTACATCCTTTTGGTAATGTGGCGACCAGAACTGCACACAGTATTCCAAATGTGGCTGAACCAAAGTCTTATACAACTGTAACATGACCTGCCAACTCTTGTACTCAATACCCCATCCGATGAAGGAAAGCATGCCGTATGCCTTCTTGACCACTCTATTGACCTGCGTTGCCACCTTCAGGGAACAATGGACCTGAACACCCAAATCTCTCTGTACATCAATTTTCCCCAGGACTTTTCCATTTATTGTATAGTTCACTCTTGAATTGGATCTTCCAAAATGCATCACCTCGCATTTGCCCGGATTGAACTCCATCTGCCATTTCTCTGCCCAACTCTCCAATCTATCTATATTCTGCTGTATTCTCTGACAGTCCCCTTCACTATCTGCTACTCCACCAATCTTAGTGTCGTCTGCAAACTTGCTAATCAGACCACCTATACTTTCCTCCAAATCATTTATGTATATCACAAACAACAGTGGTCCCAGCACGGATCCCTGTGGAACACCACTGGTCACACGTCTCCATTTTGAGAAACTCCCTTCCACTGCTACTCTCTGTCTCCTGTTGCCCAGCCAGTTCTTTATCCATCTAGCTAGTACACCCTGCACCCCATGCGACTTCACTTTCTCCATCAGCCTACCATGGGGAACCTTATCAAACGCCTTACTGAAGTCCATGTATATGACATCTACAGCCCTTCCCTCATCAATCAACTTTGTCACTTCCTCAAAGAATTCTATTAAGTTGGTAAGACATGACCTTCCCTGCACAAAACCATGTTGCCTATCACTGATAAGCCCATTTTCTTCCAAATGGGAATAGATCCTATCCCTCAGTATCTTCTCCAGCAGCTTCCCTACCACTGACGTCAGGCTCACAGGTCTATAATTACCTGGATTATCCCTGCTACCCTTCTTAAACAAGGGGACAACATTAGCAATTCTGCAGTCCTCCGGGACCTCACCCATGTTTAAGGATGCTGCAAAGATATCTGTTAAGGCCCCAGCTATTTCCTCTCTCGCTTCCCTCAGCAACCTGGGATAGATCCCATCCGGACCTGGGGATTTGTCCACCTTAATGCCTTTTAGAATACCCAACACTTCCTCCCTCCTTATGCCGACTTGACCTAGAGTAATCAGACATCTATCCCTAACCTCAACTTCCATCATGTCCCTCTCCTCGGTGAATACCGATGCAAAGTACTCGTTTAGAGTCTCACCCATTTTCTCTGACTCCACGCATAATTTTCCTCCTCTCTCTGCTGTATACTGTAGATGTCCGATTTTTTCAGCAGGGCATCTTCTTTCTGGCTTGCTGGCATCTGACCTTATAGGTCAGTCTCTCTTTTTTAAGGTAAAACTGTTTCACTTCTCACCTCCTGTTAGGAGACATTCTGGTTTCTTCCCCATGATGATTACACAATGGCCTAGGACATTGTTACTTCACACCTCCTTCGTTTTTGAAGAAGACATTGATTTTAGGATAGGTGTAAGACGGGTTTCATTGACACTTTTTGGCTTTGAAGATTTGTCCTTTGTCTGTCAGACTGTTTGCATACACAAAAGGCTAATCCAGTTTTTCTTCAGTGATCATTTTGGACCATTGTTCACTTTTTAAAATAAAGGTTCATTTTTCAAAGACAAAGTCCATTTTTTCATAACTCTTGAGAGTTAGTCCGTGAATGTTGTATCGTCGCACTTCCGATGTGCGTGATAGGATACTATTCTAAAAGAGGTTCAGTAATAGAGGGACTTGGGGTGTATGTCTACAAATCGTTGAAGGTGGCAAGGCAGGTTGAGAAAATGGTTAATAATGCATACGCGATCCTGGGCTTTATAAATAGAGGCATGGGCTGGATTTTACGTAGGGCGGACGGGAGCTGGCCACCAACATAAAAGTCGGTGGCGAACCCGCTTCTGCCTAGCCCGGGGATCCGTCCCGCATTTTACTGGTCCCACGGCTTTAATTGTTCTGAAGCGGGACTTCCACCCGCTTGAGGGAGCAGATGCCACTGCTGGGACTGCAGCCCAGCCGAGGACATGGTGCCAGGAGTGCAGGTAAGTTTGGTTTGCCTCAACAGGAGTACTCGGTCGGGCCCCGGTGAGGCAAGGGTTGTCGATTGGGGGAAGGGGGGCGTCTTGGGTTATGGGGGTGGTTGGGGAAGCGGGGGCGGCCCTCAATCTGGCACCCTGTGTCCGTTTGACAGGGCCAACCCCCTGGGCACTGAGGGGCTGCCAGCTTTCACTGGGTGGCCTTTCCCGGCTCCAGGACACCCGCTTCCCACGGGTAAAATTCCCATGGAGGCAGGCGAAGGCCCTTGAGTGGCTGTTAATTGGCAGCTTAAGGGCCTTGATTGGCCTGGGGTGGGTGGCCAGTTTTTCACCCCCCCACCCTGCCCTACATAAAGCGGGGCGGAGGCGGGAGCGGGTCAGAAAGGCCTCTCAGAGCCTCCTGTTCCATTTTATGCCACCCACCCCCCTCGCCACCATCCGGCTCACTGGGGTGGTGTAAAATTCCGGTCATCGAGTGCAAAAGCAAGGACGTTATGGTGAACCTTTATGAAACACTGGTTTGGCCTCAACTGGAGTAATGTGTCCAATTCTGAGCATCATACTTTAGGAAGGATGTGAAGGCACTGGAGAGTGTGCAGAAAAATTTACAAGAATGGTTCCAAGGATGAGAGACTTAAGATTGGAGAAGCTGGGGCTGTTCTCCTTATAGAAGGGAATGTTGACAGGAGAGGTGATAGAGGTGGTTAAAATCATGAGGTGTCTGGACAGAGTAGCTGGGGAGAAACTGTTCCCATTGGTGGAAGCGTTGAGAACCAGGGGACATTGATTTAAGGTGAATGGCAAAAGAACCAAATGTGACATGAGGAAAATATTTTTTAGGAAAGCGAGTGGTTAGGATCTGGAATGTACTACCTGAGAGTTTGGTGAAGGCAGATTCAATCGTGGCTTTTAAAAGGGAATTGGATAATTATATGAAAGGAAATAACTTGCAGGGGTACGGAGAATGGGTGGGGTAGTAGGACTAATACTGGGACTGCATGGCCTCTTTCTGTGCTGTAACCATTATAGTGAAGATTCCTGTCTCTCAATCAATTTCTATGTTAAATGAGCAATAATTTTAATCCATTGTCAAAGATTTTGAAGATTTGGTAATAAACCAGAGTGCGCATCCATGTGAAAAAGATTTTAAAGATGCATGACCATTAATATGTTTTTTTTTCAATAGATTATCAGCAGTAGAACAGGCATTATGTGCTACAGCCCAAGACAAAATTCAATCCTAATGTCTCTGTCCACCATTCAATGAAACCTATATGTTTGCATAAAAACTCAGTGTGAGAAAGCTGTAATTTTCCATGTTCAACTTTACATATATTTTGCCTGCATAAACTTACCATAAAGTGCGATCACAAATGAGACTTGCGCAACTTTCTGAGCTGTCTGTGCCAGTTTGGAAGTCATCTTGATGTTCTTTTCTGAATTTACTAAGGTTAGTTTTGATCTGTTCAGTAAAGTGATTAATGTTTAAATTGTTGAAATTTTAACATTTTTGTTCTGATAACGTTTTTGATTTCCTGATATCTTAACGTTTTAAATTATAAAAATCCTGCTCTCAATGGCATTTGGAGTGTCCTGCTCCTCCTCCCAATAGTCTCTTCGGTGAACCCAATGTCTACCACTTCCCTTGCAGACATCCTCTGGCAAAAAAGAAGTTTGAATATTATTCAATATTTGAACTGGAAAAAGAAGCTTTTCTTTAGACCTATTGCTTACTTGAGTCCCTGCAGCGTGATTCTGCTCATGGTCTGCTGCATTCGTGATCCTGTTCCGTTATGCCTTCTGACCTAGCTCAATCCCTGTCTGAACCCAGACATTCTCCTACATGACCAAGTGCAGCATTTGTATTCCCAACAAGCAGAACTGTTTTCTACATTCTTTTTCTCCTCCTTCCACTCACCCTCCTCCATGCCTTTACCCCATTCTTTTTCTCTCTTCCCGTAAGTATCATTTATAAATCAGCTTGACCTTAAAATCTGTATTTGCAGAGCAAAAAAGGGGAGATTATTTCTGATACCAAGAGCTCAATTATGCAGAGAGCCTACATGAGTATAGAAAGTGCAGGAGTGACATTAAAAAGGAAATTAGGAAAACAAAGAGAGGGCATGAAAAAATATTGGCAAGTAAAATCACGGTGCACACAGCAATTTTTGATAAATGCACAAAGACCAAAAAAGGAACTTGTGTGTGGAGGCAGAAGATTCATTAAGATTCATTCTTAATGAATCCTTTGTATCAATCTTCACAAAAGTGGGGGACGATACATATATTGTAGTTAAAGAAGAGGAAGTGGTAGACATTGGGTTCACCGAAGAGACTATTGGGAGGAGGAGCAGGACACTCCAAATGCCATTGACAGCAGGATTTTTATAATTTAAAACATTAAGATATCAGGACATCAAAAACGTTATCAGAACAAAAATGTTAAAAATTCAACAATTTAAACATTAAACACTTTACTGAACAGATCAAAACTAACCTTAGTAAATGGAATAAACATAGTGAGAGAGGAAATATTAAGGGGTTTAGCATTGTTGAAAGTAGATAAGTTGCCAGGCCGTGGTGAAATGTATCATAGGTTGCTAAGAGAAGCTAGGGAGGTATTAGCAGAGGCTCTGGCCATCATTTTCCAATCCTTTCTAGCTACAGGCATGGGGTGCCTGTAGATTAGAAGACTGCTAACATTGTGCCGTTGTTTAAAAAGGGAGGAAGGATTAGACATAATAACTTACATGCATGTCAGCCTAAACTCAATGGTGGACAAACTATTTGAAAAAATTCTGAGGGCCGATATAAGTCATCATTTATTAAGGCACAAATTAATCAAGGATAGTCAGCATGGATTTGTAAAGGGAAGGTCGTGTCTGAGTAATTTGATTGAATTTCTTGAGGAGGTAACAAGGAGAGTCGTTGAAGGTAGTGCATTTAATGTAGTTGACATGGATTTTAGCAAGGGTTTTGACAAGGGCCCATAAGTTGAAAAAGTAAAACCCATGGAATGCAAAGGAAGGTGGCAAGTTGGATTGAAAATTGGCTCAATGGCCAAGAATCAAAGAGTAATGGTCGACAGGTGTTTTTGTGACTGGGAGGCTGTTTCCAGTGCAGTTCCACAGAGCTCAGTGCTAAGTACCTTACTTTGTGTGTGATTTAGACTTAAATGCAAGAGGCTTGATTAAAAAGTTTGCAGGTGATACAAAAATTGGACGTGAGGTTGATAATGAGGAGGAAAGCTGCAGGCTGTGGGAAGTTATCAATGGACTGATCAGTGGGCAGAAAAGTGGCAAATGGAATTCAATCCAGAGAAGTGAGAGATAAATGCTTTTAAAAAATTATTTCATGGGTTGTGGGTGTCGCTGGCTAGGCCAGCATTTGTTGCCCATCCCTAATTGCCCTTGAGAAGGTGGTGGTGAGCCGCCTTCTTGAACTGCTGCAGTCCCTCTGGCGTGGGTGCACCCACAGTGCTGTTAGGAAGGGAGTTCCAGGATCTTGATCCAGTAACAGTGAAGGAACAGCAATATAGTTCCAAGATAGGATGGTGTGTGGCTTTGAGGGAAAATTGCAGGTGGTGGTATTCCCATGCGTCTTGTTGCCCTTGTCCTTCTAGGTGGTAGAGGTCACGGGTTTGGAAGGCATTGTCAAAGGAGCCTTGCTGAATTGCTGCAGTGCATATTGTATATGGTACGTACTATTGCCACTGTGCATCGGTGGTGGAGGGAGTGAATATTTAGGGTGGTGGATGGGGTGCCGATTAAGCGACTGCTTTGTCCTGGATGGTGTCGAGCTTCTTGAGTATTGTTGGGGCCGCACTCATCCAGGCAAGCGGAGAGTATTCTATCACACTCCTGACTTGTGCCTTGTGGATGGTGGACAGGCTTTGGGGAATCAGGAGGTGAGTTACATGCCTCAGAATTCTCAGTCTCTGACTTGCTTGTAGCCACAGAATTTATGTAGCAGGTCCAGTTCAAGTTTCTGGTCAATGGTAACCCCCAGGATGTTGATAGTGGGGGATTCAGCCTTGGTAATGCCATTGACTCTCAAGGGGAGATGGTTAGAATCTCTCTTGTTGGAGATGGTCATTGCCTGACACTAGTGTGAAGTGTATATTACTTGCCACTTACCAGGGGAGGGCAAACAAGGCAAGAGAATACAGAATAATTGGTCGGATGCTGATAAGTGTAGAGGAACAGAGGGACCTTGGAGTGCATGCCCAAAGCTCCCTGAAGGACAGGTAGGTAAGGTAATTAAGAATGCATATGGGATACCTTCGTTTAGTAGCTGTGGCATAGAATTTATGAGCAGGGAGGTTATGCTAGAACTGTATAAAACACAAGTTAGGCCACAGCTAGAGTACTGCATACAGCTCTGGTCACCACATTATAGGAATGATGTGATCCCACTAGAGAGGGTACAGAAGAGATTTGCAAGGATTTTGCCTGGACTGGAGAACTTCAGCTATGAGGAAAGATTGGATAGGCTGAGGTTTTTTTTGGAACAGAGGAGGTTGCAGGGAGATTTAATTGAGGTGTATATAATTATGAGGGGCCTAGATAGGGTGAATCGGAAGGACCTATTTCCCTGAGCAGTAATCTGTCAGAGTGGAATGCCCTCTTTGTAGAACCTGCCTCATTTTTCTTCAATTAAAATTAATCGAATGAAAATCAGGCGTCTCTGAAGAGTACCATGCAAATAGCAAAGACAAAAATTAATCCCTAATGACCCTCTGCTGAAGACTCTAGGATTAGGATCAATGAGGTGATATTTAAAATAGTGAAGCAACACTTATGTTATGCGTGCATAAATAATAGCCTTGCGGGTAGGTTAACGGGCGCTGAGGGGGAGAGCTTAAACGAATTTAACAGGTGGTTGGGCACCAAGATGTAGTATTTAAAAAGTAGAAATAAGGTGCACAGAAGACTGGAAAAGATAGAAACAATACAGAATTAGGTGAGATCATAGAAAATACAGACATTTGAAGTGCATATGTATAAATGCACGAAGTATGGCTAATAAGGTGCAGGCATAAATAGCCATGTGAGAATGTAATGTAGAATGATAACTGACTATTAGCTCAAAAAAGGGGAGGATTGGATGCTTAATATTCCTGGGTAAGATAGGAAAGATGAGGAAGGAAAAAAAAGAGTAGAAGTTTTGATAAGGAAAACATTATAGTGCAAGAAAGAGAATGTCCTTGAGTGGTTAAAGACTGAGGGCTGAATTTTACCAGCCCCTTGACGCTGTGGGTTGCAGCGAGGGGGGCCGGTAAAATTCTGCGGGTAGAGGCCCGCCTCGACCCCCCCGACATTGAGAAGGGCCCACCGTATATTACCGGCGGCAGGGGGGACTTTAATGCAGCCCTCACCCGCCGCCAAGCGGCGGGGCCTTCATCTAAATATTCAAATGAACAATAATATTAAACACTAAAATACAAGCAAAATACTGCGGATGCTGGAAATCTGAAACAAAAACAAGAAATGCTGGAATCACTCAGCAGGTCTGGCAGCATCTGTGGAAAGAGAAGCAGAGTTCACGTTTCGGGTCAGCGACCCTTCTTCGGAACTGGTTCCGAAGAAGGGTCGCTGACCCGAAACGTTAACTCTGCTTCTCTTTCCACAGATGCTGCCAGACCTGCTGAGTGATTCCAGCATTTCTTGTTTTTGAATAATATTAAACAAATGAGCTTAGTTGCTGGCGGCGGCCGTCCCATGCTGGTTTTACAGCCGCCGAATGCGACTCGCGCACCTTCGGAACCCTGTATGGAGCTCTGAGGCAAGAAACTAGTGGGGAGGGGGGAGGATTAAAATTATCAGGGCGGGGCGAGGGAAGAGCGGCAAAAAGGAATGCGATTGGGTGAGGGGATGGTGGTATGGGGTTGTAAGTGAAAGGAAAGAAAGTTCGGCGGGGAAGGTTGTGTTGGAAAATTATGTTTTTGCGGGGGATAGGACAAATAATACACAGATTATTTATTGAGGGGATGGGAGAGGGGATTGAAAGTGTTCATTAAATTTTATTGCAGTTTATTTAAAAACCTGCCACTTTAAAAATTTAAATGTAAGTGAAGGGCTTGAAGCCCTTTAAAAATAGCGCCTGCGCATTGGCGCAGGACACCATTGCTGGGGATGCGGCGGCCACCTGCTCTGTGTCATCAGGGGCGGCTGCTTCCCCCCCTCTATTTAAATGAGCCCCCGTGGTGCGCGGTATGCTGATAAAATTCAGCCCTGAATTTATTTGGTTGGAGGTAAGAAACAATGCATGACCTCATATGCCAGTTGGTGTTTTTTATAGGCTACTAAATAATGGGAAGGAGATAGAGGAGCAGATTTACAAAGAACTTACGGGGTAAGTTGAAGAACTGTAGAGTAGTGATAATCGGACACTTTAACTATCCTCATATTGAATGGGATAGTGTTTGTGTTAAGACCAGAGAAGGGGCAGAATTTCTGAAGTGCGTCAGGAGAATTTTCTTGATCGGTATATTCCCTGCCCAATGAGGCATTGCTGGATCTAGTCCTGAGGAATGAAGTGCATCAAGTGGAGCTTGTCTGCTACCCCTCTTTGTTGTCCTTCCTCATCTTTCCTAACTACCTTGTACCTGGGAATATTAAGCATCCAATCCTCCCATTTTTTGAGCCAATTGTCAGTTACCATTCTACATTATATTCCCTCGTGGCTATTTGTGCCGGCACCTTATTAACCATACTTTGTGCATTTACACATATGCACTTCAACCCCTAATTCTGTATTGTTTCGGTCTCTTCCAGTCTTCTGTGCACCTTATTTCTACTTTTTAAGTACTACATCTTGGTGCCCAACCACCTGCTAAATTAATTTAAGCTCTCCCCCTCAGCACTAGTTAACCTGCCCGCAAGGCTATTATTTATGCATGCATAAAATAATTGTTGCTTCACTATTTTCACTGGGACACGCGATTATAGTAATCACAGTATGATAGTAAGGTTTAGATTAGTTATGAAGAAGGACAGGGAGCAGCCTAGAATAAAAATACCTAACTGGAGGAGGGTTCATTTCAGCAAATTGAAGATGGATCTGGCCCAGGTAAATTGGTGTCAAAAACTGGTAGGCTGAAATGTAATGGAGTAATGGGAGGACTTTAAAGAGGAGATGTTTTGGGTACAGTCTAGGTACATTCCCACCAGGGAAAAATGGAGGGAAACCAAAGCAAAAGCTCCCTGGATGGCAAAGGAGTTAAAGAGTAGGATGAAGCAGAAAAAAAGGGTGTATGACAAAGCAAGCTAGATAATGCAAGGGAGAATCATGCTGAATATGAAAGTACAGAGGAGAAGTGAAAAAAAATCAGAGCGGCAAAGAGACAGTCGGAGAATACATTGGCGGCCAACCAAAAAGGTAATTCAAAGATCTAATATATTTGTATTCATCGTAAAAGGGTTATCAGAGGAGCGGCAGGGCCAACTAGGAACTAATGTGGAGAACTAATGGAGGCAAAAGGCATGGATGAACTAAATGAATATTTTGTTCCAGTCTTTACTAAGGCTATCATAAATGAGGAGGTTGCCTGGATACTGAATGGATGGACACATGGCAGATAAAATTCAATGCACAGAAGTTTGCAATGATACATTTTGGTAGGAAGAATGCAGACACAATACATGCTAAATAGCACAATTTTAAAAGGGGTGCAAGAAAAGAGACACCTTGGGGTCTTTGTGTACAAATCTTTGAAGGTGGCAGAACAAGTTAACAAAGCATATGGGGTCCTGGGCTTTATAAATAGAGGCATAGGGTCAAATTTTAACATTTTAATCCTGAAGTATCTTCAGTGTATTTGTCAGTGGCGTTTTAGACCAGCCACTACATTTGCTTCTGACATCTGGGTTCCTCGACCAAGTAGCGTGAGTGGGTGTGATTATGATGTGCATGAGTCTTTCAGCTGAACTATTTATAGGGAAACTGGTAAGATAACAGTTGAAGGATTGTGCAGGTGGGGGAACAGAGGAAGCAATTGTACTAATGGATTCCCAATGTGGCAAGGCAATGCCTTGGTTCACAGATGCCTCCCTAGACCTGATGCTGTGGTGTGTAAGGCTGTGCAGGGAGATACACTTCCCTGCTGACAGGAGGAAAAAGCTTGCTTCAGAAACAAGAATCACTGATGAGGTTAGCAGGAGGAGTGTGGTGCCACACTCCTGAATACAGTGCCAGAAGTGGTTTAATGAACTTATCAGAGCAGAAAAGGTGAGTGCAGTGGCATATTCAACTATATTCTAATGTACATATCACCCAAACACCCTCAATCTGCCTTACCAAGCCTACTCCCGCACACCACTCCTCACACCAACCTACCTTGCAGCTGAATCCATCCCCTTCTGTCTATGCACTTCCTCATCTGACCATTTATCACTGACACCCTTCATCTTAATACAATGTCATACCTATCCCTCCTCATCACCCTCAACAGTAGTTGCCCATCCATCCGTTTGCACATTCCATTTCTCTCACTTTTAGAGCTCTTGATAGAACTCTTCTTTCCCTTCTCGCTGAAGGAGAGAGCACAGAACACAAAGGAGAGGCAGAGAAGTGGAGGTGGTCCAGCAGCCATCTCAATACTGACAGCTGCAGAGGAGGTTGCACTTGAGGTAAGCTGAGCCTTGGCATGCCTCGCCATGGGAGTTAGGTGCTGAAGGCCTCCCAGCTACCTGGCAACAGAATTAAATATCACACGGCCAGTCAGCATACAACACTTGCTCATGTTAACTTGGTGTCATCAGCCACTGAAATATGATCATGTACATAATGTTCACCTAAGACATTTTAGCCTGGATAGCTCTAATTTATGTCTTTAATCTCCCACAGGTCCTACAGGAGGTGGTGCAGGAAGTGGATGAAGACTCCTCAGAGGAGGTCACTCACTTTGCAAAGTCACAGGACTCATGCAGACCATGCACCAGCTCAGATACCTGGCGGGACCAGTAAGACAAGTAGTTGGGTTTTCATCTGGTGTCTCACTCATTACAAGTGAGCAAGAGAGAGAGGGACAGCAACAGAGAGTTCTCATTGGAGGACACAAGATGCTCCAAGCTCTGCTCAGCTGGATGCAGATGCTTAGCCTCAGGAGCTGTCGATGAAAGGGATAATTCTGGAGCAGCATCTAAAAATGAGTGAGGTATTGGGAGGCTTTCCAGCAGCACTGTGCTTGCTTGGAGAGGAATTGGAAGAGTCCATCTCATGCCTGACTGCCATGATATTGCAGGCCTTTGCGATGATGTCCTCATCCATGGAAAGTGTGGACACCTGCACAGAGCATCAAACATAACAGTTGGCCAACTGCATGTTGGGCCTCACCAATGGCTTGCACACTTTAAATGCCTCCTTAAATAAGATTGATCAAAACCTTGCCTTGGCCCTTCGGAGCCCCACTGATGTGCAGCTAAGTGCTCTCCGGCTCATTGCTAGCAGAAAAGTGTGAGTGGGCGATAAGAAGGATGGAGAAAAGGAACATTGAAGTGGGGAACTCTGCTCAAAACGCTTCCATTTCTCTACTATTACATCCTCCTCAGTCCACATGTTGCCTCCTGTCCCCATGGTCAAGTCTGCCTGCACCGTTGCAGCTGGAGCAGTCTTTGGCAGGGCCCTCATTGGTTCTAAAGCCCAAAGAACCATGGCCCCTAGCATCGCACCAATTAGAGCAGAGATCTGAGCAGTCTACCTCTTCCTCTGCGGAATCCAAGGGATAGCACCATGTAGGAGTAGCAGTAAAAGGAAGAGTGAGGATTTGTAGTTGCACAAGGATATGTACATGGGTGTATAACACAATGCTAGTTTGTTAAGTTTCTGCTTCTTTTTAGTCACATAAAAATTAATTGTTTGCAACACTTACCTGTCTTTCATGTTTATGCCTGCTGCCTGGCAAGCGGCCTTCTCACTTGTGGTGAGACAAGACTTGAAACTGAGCAATAGATGCCTGTGAAAGGGATGCTTTGTTACATGCAGGTCTGTTTTATGTTGGGAGGCTAAGTAGGTTCAGCATGTGGTTGCCAGATGGGTGCACTGGTGCAACCTACTAAATCATGCCATTATTAGGCGAGCCCAGCAACAAAGTGTGTTCCTGCTGGAGAATTGTCTGCATCACGTTCCTCTTCCTCCTCCTCATGCTCCTTCTCCTCTGAAGAGAGAAATGCACTGTGCATCTGGTTCCTCCTGCAGCACCAAACCTCGCTGCTGCACTATACTGTGCAGAGTGCAGCATGCAACCATCATTCTTGAGGCCCTGGTTTGTGCATGTTAAAGAGCACCTCCTGATCTGTCCAGGCACTTGAAGCACATCTCATTGTCATACAGCTATGATTTTAGTGCACTTAGACCTCGTTGTTTAGGCTCACCATGGTGTTATCAGCCACGTTTTTAAGTGGATAGCCCTTGTTTCCAAGGAGCCAGCCAGTAAGTCTGTTCCAAGCTCTGAAGAGCACAGGACAAATGAATCATAGCAGTTCCCTGGGAATCTTGCACACCCCTGCATGATGATCATTTTATGGTTGCACGCAACTGCATATTAATGGAGTTGCAGCCCTTGCAGTTCATGAACACCCCTGGGTGATGTGGGGGTGCCTTGATTGGCATGTGTCTACAATCAATCATGCCTTGCACGTGTGAAGCCAGCCAGAGTCGCAAACCCGAGCACCCGTTCGTTCTGACTAGCCTCATTTGTGGCAAAGTGTACATCATTTCCTGCTCTGGCAAACATGGCACTGGTCACTTGCGTGATGCATTTATGGTGGCAGACAAACATATGCTGCAAATATCTCCTGCAGATCCCTGGAATGAATGTAACGCAAAGAAGTTTTTTTTTTATTCATTCATGGGATGTGGGCATTGCTGGCCAGGCCAGCATTTATTACCCATCCCTAATTGCCCTTGAGAAGGTGGTGGTGAGCTGCCTTCTTGAACCGCTGCAGTCCATTTAGGGTAGGTATACCCACAGTGCTGTTAGGAAGGGAGTTCCAGGATTTTGACCCAGCAACAGTGAAGGAACGGCGATATAGTTCCAAGTCAGGATGTGGTAAGACTTGGAGGGGAACTTGCAGGTGGTGGTGTTCCTATGTGTTTGCTGCCCTTGTCCTTCTAGTTGGTAGAGGTCGCGGGTTTGGAAGGTGCTGTCTGAGGAGCCTTGGTGCATTGCTGCAGTTCATCTTGTAGATAGTACACACTGCTGCCACTGTGCGTCGGTGGTGGAGGGAGTGAATGGTTGTAGATGGGGTGCCAGTCAAGCGGGCTGCTTTGTCCTGGATGGTGTCGAGCTTCTTGAGTGTTGTTGGAGCTGCACCCATCCAGGCAAGTGGAGAGTATTCCATCACACTCCTGCCTTGTGCCTTGTAGATGGTGGACAGGCTGTGGGGAGTCAGGAGGTGTGTCACTCGCTTCAAATTTCCGAGCCTCTGGCCTGCTCTTGTAGCAACGGTATTTATATGGCTACTCCAGTTCAGTTTCTGATCAATGGTAGCCCCTAGGATGTTGATAGTGGGGGATTCAGCGATGGTAATGCCTTTGAATGTCAAGGGGAGATGGTTAGATTCTCTCTTGTTGGAGATGGTCATTGCCTGGCACTTGTGTGGCACAAATGTTACTTGCCACTTATCAACCTAAGCCTGGATATTGTCCAGGTCTTGCTGCATTGCTACACGGACTGCTTCAGTATCTGAGGAGTCACGAATGGTGCTGAACATTGTGCAATCATCAGCAAACATCCCCACTTCTGACCTTATGATTGAAGGAAGGTCATTGATGAAGCAGCTGAAGATGTTTGGGCCTAGGACACTACCCCGAGGAACTCCTGCAGTGATGTCCTGGAGCTCAGATGATTGACCCCCAACAACCACGACCATCTTGCTGTGCGCTAGGTATGACTCCAGCCAGTGGAGGGTTTTCCCCCTGATTCCCATTGACCTCAGTTTTGCTAGGGCTCCTTGATGCCATACTCTGTCAAATGCTGCCTTGATGTCAAGGGCAGTCACTCTCACCTCGACTCTTGAGTTCAGTTCTTTTGTCCATGTTTGAACCAAGGCTATAATGAGGTCAGAAGCTGAGTGTCCCTGGCGGAACCAAAACTGAGCATCACTGAGCAGGTTATTGCTAAGCATGCCGTTGATGGCACTATTGATGACGCCTTCCATCATTTTACTGATAATTGAGAGTAGGCTGATGGGGCAGTAATTGGCTGGGTTGGAGTTATCCTGCTTTTTGTGTACAGGACATACCTGGACAATTTTCCACATTGCAGGGTAGATGCCAGTATTGTAGCTGTACTGCAACAGCTTGGCTAGGAGCGCGGCAAATTCAGGAACACAGGTCTTCAGTACTATTGCTGGAGTATTGTCAGGGCCCATAGCTTTTGCAGTATCCAGTGCCTTCAGTCGTTTCTTGATATCACGCAGACTGAATCGAATTGGCTGCAGTCTGGCATCTGTGATGCTGGGGACTTCAGGAGGAGGCCGAGATGGACCATCAACTCGGCACTTCTGGCTGAAGATTGTTGCAAATGCTTCAGCCTTATCTTTTGCACTGATGTGCTGAGCTCCCCCATCATTGAGGATGGGAATATTTGTGGAGCCACTTCCTCCAGTTAGTTGTTTAATTGTCCACCACCATTCACGGCTGGATGTGGCAGGACTGCAGAGCTTAGATCTGATCCTTTGGTTATGGGATCGCTTAGCCCTGTCTATCGCATGCTGCTTACGCAGTTTGGCACGCAGATAGTGTTGTAACTTCACCAGGTTGACATCTCATTTTGAGGTATGCCTGGTGCTGCTCCTAGCATTCCCTCCTGCACTCTTCATTGAACCAGGGTTGGTTTCCTGGCTTGATGGTAATGGTAGAGTGGGGATATGCTGGGCCATGAGGTTACAGATTGTGGTTGAGTACAATTCTGCTGCTACTGATGGCCCACAGCGCCTCATGGATGCCCAGTTTTGCATTGCTAGATCTGTTCGAAATCTATCCCATTTAGCATGGTGCTAGTGCCACACAACATGATGGAGGGTATCCTCAATGTGAAGGCGGGATTTCGTCTCCACAAGGACTGTGCGGTCCTACCAATACTGTCATGGACAGATGCATCTGCGGCAGGCAGATTGGTGAGGACGAGGTCAAGTATGTTTCCCCTCTTGTTGGTTCCCTCACCACCTGCTGCATACCCAGTCCAGCAGAAATGTCCTTTAGGACTCGGCCAGCTCGGTCAGTAGTGGTACTACCGAGCCACTCTTGGTGATGGACATTGAAGTCCCCCACCCAGAGCAAATTTTGTGTCCTCGCCACCCTCGGTGCTTCCTCCAAGTGCTGTTGAACATGGAGGAGTACTGAGTCATCAGCTGAGGGATGGCGGTAGGTGGTAATCAGCAGGACGTTTCCTTGGCCACGTTTGATCTGATGCCATGAGAATTCATGGGGTCCGGAGTCGATATTGAGGACTCCCAGGGCAACTCCCTCCCTATTGTATACCACTGTGCCACCACCTCTGGTGGGTCTGTTCTGCCGGTGGGACAGGACATACCCGGGGATGGTGATGGCAGTGTCTGGGACATTGTCTGTAAGGTATGATTCCGTGAGTATGACTGTGTCAGGCTGTTGCTTGACCAGTCTGTGAGATTGCTCTCCCAACTTTGGCACAGCCCCCAGATGTTAGTAAGGAGGACTTTGCAGGGTCGACAGGGCTGGGTTTGCCGTTGTCGTTTCCGGTGCCTCGGTTGATGCCGGGTGGTCCGTCCGGTTTCATTCCTTTTTATTGACTTCGTAGCGGTTAGGTACAACTGAGTGGCTTGCTCAGATATGTAAAAGTCAACCACATTGCTGTGGGTCTGGAGTTACATGTAGGCCAGACCAGGTAAGGACTGCAGATTTCCTTCCCTAAAGGACATTAGTGAACGAGATGGGTTTTTACAACAATCGACAATGGTTTCATGGTTCCATCATTAGACTAGCTTTTAATTCGCGAGATTTATTAATTGAATTTAAATTCCACCTTCTGCTGTGGTGGGATTTGAACCCATGTCCCCAGGGAAATACCCTGGGTCTCTGGGTTACTCGGCAAGTGGCAATACCACTACACCACCGCCTCCCCTAGTTGTGGGTGTTGGTCACTTTGACAGTGGGCTTCAAATGTCTGAGATGACCTAACAGGGCACCCTGATCCTCCTGATGCTCTGGTGTTCGAACATATTGAGAATGCTGATCCTCTGCCTATACATCCTGAGTTGTGGGAATCGCCTCCTTTAGCTGCACCAATGGGCTCATCCCCCTCTTTTGTGGAGTGGCAGGCCTATAAGGAGACAGTAATTCGGCCCCAGCTGGAGTATCGTGTCCAATTCTTTACACCATACTTTAGGAAGGACATAAAAGCTTTGGAGAGAATACAGATGAGATTTATTCGAATGCTTCACAGCCATCAACAAAGATGCACCAAGAGAAGACACCCCATGTTAATTGTGTGATTATATGCAGGTGAAGGGAGTTAATTGGAGTTTTAGTTGAGAACTTAAAAGCAGACACTCACTGGGACTGGGAGAGGGATTTGTATGAGGAGCTACATGTTTGTAAGCCTTTTATTCTGCACAATAAATGTGAAACTGAGTAAACAGAGGCTCCAGCCTTATCCTTCCATTACAAGCTTTCTGGAGTATAACATGGTAGCAGAGGATGGTTGCCTAAAGCTGAAGGTTGGAAAACAGGATTTTTTTTTGGATAGAAAACTGAAGTCTCAAGGGCCATTGTGAAAAATATAGCAGAAAGCCCTCCAGTGTTTTCAGAGTCTGAATCATATGACCAGTGGAAGAACGAAGTGGATATGTGGACACGGGTTACATCTCTACCAAAAAGGAAACAAGGTATGCCTTGGCGTGGTCACTTCCTACCAAAGATAAAATCAGAAGCAAAATGTTTTCTGAACTGGATGCTCGTCAGTTGGATACTGATGAAGTGCTGGATCTTCTGTTAGGATTTTTGGATGAAATTTACAAGAAAGATGACCTTTTGAATGCGTATGAGGCATGGTCAGACTTTGATAGATTTCGAAAAACAGATGGTTATTCAATGCTGCGGCAGTGGCCACCCTGACCGCGATGGATGAGGAAGCACTGGAGATTGGCAGGGTGGCATGCATATTGGCTGTTGGCGATGGAGAGATGGGGGTGTTCCAGAGACCTGGTGACAGCATTAGATATCACACTGTCACTCATATTGAATTGATGTCACCGATACATTCAGTATCTGCACTATGCTAACTTGGAACCCTATATCATCTACTTTCATCAGTAACTCATGTCTTTCATCTCCCACAGGTGCTTTGTGGGTCCTGACGGCAGAGGGGAAGGAGGAGCCTGACGAGTCCTGAGAGGAGGATCAGCACTCTGAGGATGCACCGTCACGCAACTCCTATGCATCCTCCACCCGTGAAGATACGCACACCTCTATGGTTCCAGCATCACAGTTAGATAGGGCAGCACATGGTGAGGAGCACAGCACATGTGAGCAGGTGCTGGTGCTGCAGACAGGGAGAGCAATGGAGAGTCCTGTCAGAATGCACAGGATATTTTAGGCGCTGCTCAGCTGCACATAGATGCGGAGGCTCAGAGGTCATCCATGAAAAAGGAACTTGTGGAGCAGCAATGGGAAATGTGTGTGCTGCTGTCAGCATTTCCAGAGGCATGCCTTTGTAGAGAGAATGGAGGAGTCCATCTCAAGCTGATCACCACCTCTATTGCAAGAGTGGCCAACTTCATGGAGATGTGGCAGGCTACTCAGTGCATTTTGGCTGCCAGTTTACAGAGGATTGAGCAAAGCATCACCTTGGTGGCTGAACACCACACTAACATGCAGCTAAGTGCTCTCCCACTCTTGGCAAGCAGGGAAGGTGTAGGTGGACCCTGAGAGGGAAGATTGTGAAAGGGCAGATGGCAGTGCGTGCTCTTCTGAAGGTGCCCCCACTTCTTGGCCCCTGCCTTCCCCCCTACCTCAGACAGAGCCAGACAAGCTGCGCCGGTGATCGAGTCTGCCCTCGCACATGTGCAGGTTGGTTCCTCTCGGGCTGCAAAACCTGGAGGAATTCAATTGAGTTTTTTGAGGAGGTGACCAAGAGGATTGATGAGGGCAGGGTGGTGGACTTTAGCAAGGCCTTTCACAAGGTCCCACATGGTAGGCTGGTCCAGAAGGTTCGAACACATGGGATCCAGGGTGAGCTAGCCAATTGGATACAAAATTGGCTTGGTGATAGGAGGCAGAGGGTGGTAGTGGAGGGTTGTTTTTCAGATTGGAGGCCGGTGACCAGTGGTGTGCCACAGGGATTGGTGCTGGGCCCTCTGTTGTTTGTCATATATATTAATGACTTGGATGAGAATGTAGGGGGCATGATTAGTAAGTTTGCAGATAACACCAAAATTCGTGGTATAGTGGACAGTGAAGAAGATTGTTTAAGGTTACAACAGGATGTAGATCAACTGGGAAAGTGGGCAAGGGATTGACAAATGGAACTTAATGCAGACAAGTGTGAAGTGATGCATTTTGGGAAGTTAAACCAGGGTAGGACATATACAGTGAATGGCAGAGCCCCGGGGAGTATTGTTGAGCAGAGAGACCTTGGGGTGTAAGTACATAGTTCCCTGAAAGTGGCAACACAGGTAGACAGGGTGGTGAAGAAGGTGTATGGCATGCTTGCCTTCATCAGCCGAGGCATTGAGTGCAAGATTTGGGACGTCATGTTACAGTTGTACATAACATTTGTTAGGCCGCACTTGGAGTATTGTGTGCAGTTCTGGTTGCCGCACAACAGGAAAGATGTGATTAAGCAAGAGAGGGTGCAGAAAAGATTCACAAGGATGCTGCCTGGTTTGGAGGGCTTGAGTTAGAAAGAGAGATTGGATAGGCTGGGTCTGTTTTCCCTGGAGCAAAGGAGGCTGAGCGGGGACATGATAGAGGTATATAAAATTATGCGAGGCATAGATAGGATAGATAGCCAGAGTCTGTTTCCCATGGTAGGGGTGACTAAAACTAGAGGGCACAGATTTAAGGTGAGAGGGAGGAGGTTTAAAGGGGATCAAAGGGGTAAATTATTCACACTAAGAATAATGGGTATCTGGAATGAGCTGCCTGAGGAGGTGGTGGAGGCAGGAACAGTAGCAACATTTAAGAGGCATCTGGACAGATACTTGAATGAGCAAGGCATAGAGGGATATGGAATTAATGCAGGCAGGTGGGATTAGTATAGATAGGCATTATGGTCAGCATGGATGCGGTGGGCCGAAGGGCCTGTTTCTATGCTGTACGACTCTAGGATGTCCAACATGGGCATTTCGTGGCAGAGGGGAATGAGCAGCCTGCCTCCAGCTCAGCTGAAGCCACAGGGGTTGCACCATGTAGAAGAAGTAGAAAGCTTAGCAGGAAGACGTCTTAGTTGCACAAAGGGATTCATATAGGTGTTGATAACTGTGTTACTGTTCCATTAATGCTCTTTATTTCAATAAAAGAGTTAGATTAGATTAGATTAGAGATACAGCACTGAAACAGGCCCTTCGGCCCACCGAGTCTGTGCCGAACATCAACCACCCATTTTATACTAATCCTACACTAATCCCATATTCCCAACAAACATCCCCACCTGTCCCTATATTTCCCGACCACCTACCTATACTAGTGACAATTTATAATGGCCAATTTACCTATCAACCTGCAAGTCTTTTGGCTTGTGGGAGGAAACCGGAGCACCCGGAGAAAACCCACGCGGACACAGGGAGAACTTGCAAACTCCACACAGGCAGTACCCGGAATCGAACCCGGGTCCCTGGAGCTGTGAGGCTGCGGTGCTAACCACTGCGCCACTGTGCCGCCCTTGTTGGCTATTTGAACTCCTTATTGTCATGGCCTCTACTTTGTTGCATCCCCCATTGACCCTAGTCAGTTTTCATCTGGTGAATGGATTGATCAGCCTTGAAGAGGAGGAAAGGGTATGACTGTGATGGTTGGCTGGATGACTGTAGGAAGGAGGTGGGGATTGCTCATGGGTTTTGTTGGAAAGCATAGAATGCTGAAAGCACATTTTTGAAGTGAAGTGTGCCTGGATGAGTCTGTTGTGGGTTTCTCTGGCTGCCAGGTATAAGGCTGCAGACACATCAGACACCTCCTCTTCTGAGGATGCCAAGCGCTGCCCACCTTCCTCTTGTGCTAGCTCCAGTCCTCTCTGCAGTGCCATTTTGTGAAGGACACAGCAAACCACAACAATCCTAGAGATCCTTGTTGGGGAAATTGAAGGGCACCTCCAGATCTTGAGCAAGCCAATGACTTGCTCTATTGTCACCCTGGTGCTGACGTGGCTCCTGTTATACCTCTCCTCTGCCTCTGTGGTAGGGTTTCTCACTAGGGTCAGCAGCCAAGTCTTAAGTGAGTGTCCTTTGTTTCCCAGGAGCCAGCTGCTGAGACAATTTGGTGGAGAGAACATCTGCAGTATTTGAGACTGCTGAAGGATGAAGGTGGCATGGCAGCTTCCTGGATACCTGGTACAGACATGAATTATGTTCTTTCTGTGGTCACAGACCAAATGCACATTAAGGGAGTGGAAACCCTTCCGATTAATCAAGCCACCTGGTTCATTTGAGAGGGCTTTGATTGCCACTTGAGTGAATTCAATCACCCCCGGACCTGTGAAAATCCTGCTAGTGAGGTGAAGCTGACAGCCCTCTGGGTCTGACTCATCTCATCTATGACAAAGTGGATATATGCCTGAGCAACCATGGCATTGGTGACTTGGATGATGCAGTTATGGGCAGCAGGTTGTGAAATTCTGCAGATGTCACCAGTAGATCCTTGGAAGGAGCTGGATGTGAAGAAATTGAGGGTGAACTCACCTTGACAGCCTCAGGAAATGCGTGACCACTTGCTCCTCTTGGGAAGAGGTCTGCTTCCAGAAGGCTGCAGATCAGTGTGTGGCTTGAGGCATGGTGCAGGAAGGAGGGCTTCAGATTCTTGGGATATTTGGACCAGTTCTAGGGCAGGAGGCACCTATTCAAAAGGGATGAGTTGCACCTCAACAGTTCTCGCGGGGAGGTTCAACTGGTGTGGTTGGAGAGGGTTTAAACTAAATTGACAGATGTATGGGTCCAGCATGGAGAAATAGAAAAGAGGAATAAAGTGAATAAAGGAGTGAGAGTGTTTGATAGTACTAGAGAAGAAAATAGTGCCATATTAGATAGGAACACACGAAGAAGGATTATGAGGAATGCAAAGATAGGTTTAATATATGTAAGTACACAAAGTGTGTTAATAATGTTGGTAAGCTACAAGCACAAATAGCTGTGTAGGGATGTAGTGACAATAATGAAGCGTGGCTTATAAATGGTGAGCTTAATGGTACTTAATATTCAAGGATACAAATTGTTCAGAAAAGATAGGGAAATAAAAATGGGAGGGTGGGTGGCAGCACTGATCAGTGAAGACATTGTAGTGTTGGAAGCAGAGGATGTCCTTGAGGGGGCAAGGACAGAATTGAGAAACAAAAACAAGATTGTCATGCTATTGGGGCATTCTGTAGGCCACCAAATAATAAGAGGGTTAGATGGGCAAATCTGCAGGGAAATCATAGAGATGTGCAAGATCTATCTTCTTTCTTTGGCCTCCTTATCTCGAGAGACAATGGGTAAGTGCCTGGAGGTGGTCAGTGGTGTGTGGAGCAGCGCCTGGAGTGGCTATAAAGGCCAATTCTAGAGTGACAGGCTCTTCCACAGGTGCTGCAGAAAAATTTGTTTGTCGGGGCTGTTACACAGTTGGCTGTCCCCTTGCGCTTCTATAGAGTGGTAATATTTGGGGACTTTAATTACCCAAATATTGTTTGGAATAATGCTTGAGTAAAGAGAAAGGAGAAGGAGGAATTTCTGAAATGTGTTCAGGAGAACTTCATCAATATGTTCTTGGTCCAGCTAGGAAGGAGGCATTGCTGGATCTGGTGCTGGGGAATGAGGTGGGCCAAGTGTCTGGGGGAACACTTAGGTAAGAGTGATCATCGTATCGTAAGATTTAGATAAATAATGGAGAAGGACAAGGAAAAATCTAAAGTCAAACTTCTAAGTTGGAAGAGGGCTAAATTCAATGGGATGCAAAGGGATCTAGCCAGGGTAAAATGAAACCAGACTGCCAGTAAAAATGGTAACGAGACAATGCATGATCTTTACGGAGAGATGTTCCAGGTACCGGCCAGGTACATTCCAACAAGGGCGAACCAAAGCGAGGGCTCCTTGGACGATGAGGAAGATAGAGAATATGACCAAATAGAAAAAGGGTGTATGATGCATATGAGGTGAACTGTTCAAGCGGGAATCAGGCCAAATACAATAAGTTGAGAGGGGAAGTGAAGAGGAAAATAAGACTGGCAAAGAATATGAGAATCGAATGGCAGTTAGCATAAAAGGGAACCCAAAAAATTTCTACCAGCATGTAAATAGTAAGCGAGTAGTAAGAGGTGGAGTGGAGCCTATTAGGGACAAAGAAGATGGTATATACTTAGATGCGCAGGGCAAAGAAAGAATATGTAATTAGTTGCGCAGAGCAAAGGCAGAATATGTAATGAATAGTTTCAGTCATTGTGTATTAAGTGGTATGTCTGTTGTGGGAGGAGTGCACTGTTAATTCAGTCCTACTTCTCCACAGGTCACAGCATATCAATAAATTTTCCCACTTAATGAAACAGTCAATTAGATACTCTATTTGGCCCCAGAATAAAGCACACCAACCAGATTATCAACAACAAAATTATCCGTTTATCATAAAGCCAAGTCTTAACTTATAATAAGGTAAATATGTATATGCAAAATGAAATATTAAAGCCCCGTATTATTATTCTAGCTCTCAGACAAATTTACATACATCCAAAAACCTGTTAACCTGGAAAAAAAGGATTTTGTTTACAGCTGTTTCAAAGGAATAAAAAAGAAACTCAGACTGCAATGATCTGGAAGCAAGTCCTTTGGTTTAGCGAGGTGTCCCAAAGTCTAATAGTTGGATGCCACTCGAAGTCTTTCCAGGCGAGGTTGATGAACAGTCTATGTTGGGTAGTCGTTCAAAGAAATTCAACTGCAGCGGCTTCACATAGGTCTTCTAGCAGGCGTGCAGCTACAGTGTCAGTTCTCACCCACATTCAATGCAAAAGTCCTTTTAAAGATGCAAGGTTTCTGAAAATATTCAGGATTTCTTCAAAAATGCAGGAGGCAACAGTACCACGTCATACAGGCTTTTGCTTTTCACTAGCAACGATTCTTCAAAGAGAGGTACCAGTTACCTGTTCTTCTGATTTGGCAGGTCCATATGCAGATTCCAACTGCCTGCTTTTAGTCCAAAATTCAGCATCTTTTAACAGCGGAGGCCCAAGAGGAGTAGAGGAAGTTGAGGGGGGGGCGGTACTTAAAAAAGTAATTAGGAGAGCGAAGAGGGGACATGAAAAAACACTGGCGGGCAAGATAAAGGAAAATCCGAAGGCATTTTATAAGTATATTCAGAGCAAGAGGATAACCAGGGAAAGAGTAGGGCCCATTGGGGACCAAAGTGGCAATCTGTGTGTGGAGCCGGAGGATATAGGTGAGGTTTTAAATTTTTACTTTTCATCTGTGTTCATATGGAGAAGGACGATGTAGGTGTAGAGATCAGGGAGGAGGATTGTGAGAAACTTGAACATATTAGTATTGAAAGGGAGGCGGTATTAGCTGTTTTAGCGGGCTTAAAAGTGGATAAATCCCCAAGCCCAGATGAGATGTATCCCAGGCTGTTATGTGAGGCAAGGGAGGAGGTAGCAGGGGCTCTGACACAAATTTTCAAATCCTCTCTGGCCACATGAAAGCTACCAGAGGATTGGAGGACAGCGAATGTGGTACCATTATTCAAGAAGGGTAGCAAGGATAAACCAGCTAATTACAGGCCGGTGAGTCTAACATCTGTGGTAGGGAAACTATTGGAAAAAATTCTGAGGGACAGGATTAATCTCCACTTGGAGAGGCAGGGATTAATCAGGAATAGTCAGCATAGCTTTGTCAGGGGGAGATCGTGTATAACTAACTTCATTGAATTTTTCAAGGAGGTGACTCGATGTGTAGATGAGGATAAAGCAGTTGATGTAGTCTACATGGACTTCAGTAAGGCTTTTGATAAGTTCCCGCATGGGGGATTGGTTAAGAAGGTAAGAGCCCATGGGATCCAAGGCAATTTGGCAAATTTGATTTAAAATTGGCTTAGTGGCAGGTGGCAGAGGGTGATGGTCGAGGGTTGTTTCTGCAATTGGAAGCCTGTGACCAGTGATGTACCGCAGGGATCGGTGCTGGGACCCTTGCTGTTTGTAGTGTACATTAATGAATTAGACGTGAATATAGGAGGTATCATCAGTAAGTGCGCGGATTACATGAAAATTGGTGGTGTCGTAAATAGTGAGGAGGAAAGCCTTAGATTACAGGACTATATAGATGGGCTGGCATGATGTGCGGAGCTGTGGCAAATGGAATTTAATCATGAGAAGTATGAGGTGATGCATTTTGAGAGGACCAACAAGGCAAGGGAATATACAATGGATGATAGGACCCTAGGAAGTGCATAGGGTCAGGGGGACCTTGGTCTACTTGTCCATAGATCACTGAAGGCAGCAGCACAGGTAGATAAGGTGGCTAGGAAAGCATATGAGATACTTGCCTTTATTAGCTGAGGCATAGAATATAAGAGCAGGGAGGTTATGATGGAACTGTATAAAACGCTAGTTAGGTCACAGCTGGGGTACGGTGTAGAGTTGTGGGCATCATACTATATGAAGGATGTGATTGCACTGGAGAGGGTGCAGAGGAGATTCACCAGGATGTTGCCTGGGCTGGAGCATTTCAGCTAGGAAGAGAGACTGAAAAGGCTAGGGTTGTTTTCCTTAGAGCAGAGAAGGCTGAGGGGAGATATGATTGAGGTATACAAAATTATGAGGGGCATTGATAGGTTAGATAGGAAGAAACGTTTTCCCTTAGTGGAGGGGTCAATAACCAGGGGGCATAGATTTAAGGCAAGGTGCAGGAGGTTTAGAGTGGATTTGAGGAAAACATTTTTCACCCAGAGGGTGGTTGGAATCTGGAAGGCACTGCCTGAAGAGGTGGTAGAGGCAGGAACCCTCACAACATTTAAGAAGTATTTAGATGAGCACTTGAAATGCCATAGCATACAAGGCTACGGGCCAAGTGCTGGAAAATGGGATTAGAATAGTTTGGTGCTTGATGGCTGGCACAGACACGATGGGCCAAAGGGCCTGCTTCTGTCCTGTGTAACTCTATGAGTATCTCAGGTTGTTGGAGATTTATTCTGTGTCCTCTTATCTCGTTCAGTTATTTGCATTTTCTATAGTGCAATAATTTTGGTCTTGCAAATCATTTCAGCTTACCTGAATGGCTTGCTTCTGTGCTGTAAATTCTATGTAATAGCATACATTTAATATCAAGTAAGTTTTTTGAAGTATGCATACATATGTGATTTGAAGGGTCTGTGAATACTAGCAGTCAGTGAGCAAAGTGAAGGCAGCCAGCAGCCAGAGCTGTCCAACGCAGAGCAAGATTTAAAACAAAGACCAACAGAGAGCTTACTTTATCAAGTTTATTACCCCTTTTCAGTGAAGATTCAATTTGAGTATTACTCTACTATGTTTTCCAAAATGTGTTTAGAATTGTCATTTTTGAAACCTGTGCTATTTTTACTATGTTGTACCAGAATACTGTGCTCATATTTTATGCAAAGTTAATAAAGAAAGTTAGGACATATACTGAATGGGCAAACTGAATTATCAAACTCTGCAGACATGATGCTTTATTGTGCATCTATGGCCTCTTAATTTAAGATTGATTTTTGCTGTCCTCCACTAACGTTGTATGTTTGTGCACAGTAATTTTACTTGGCAGAATGCTGGATACACAGAATTGCAATGAATAGGATCATTAGTGAATTGTAAACATGATTCCTGGAAACTGTTGTAAGCTCAATATGTACTTTTCTAGATGAAAAACTATGCAACTTCCAGAAATGTTAGTGGAAAAACTGAATATCAGACAATGGGCTGTAATTGCCCGTGTTATTAACAATACCTATGTGGATAAAGCAAGAATTTTTTTTCACTGTTGCTTCGTGTTATGTTTAGTGCCAAATGCCTGTGGTAGCAGGGTTAGATGTAGGATCTTCAAAATGCAAGGGGCTATGTTTTTCAGCAAGTTTTAATTGTTTCTCCCTCTCATTTGGAGCTGGAAATGTCTATGCATTACATTTACCCGACTGGCAAAGGGAGATAGTGGCTAGCTCACTTTGGCCATGAGATGTTTAAGGTATTGGGGAAGCTAGAGTCATGTTTCTTCAGCACTGTGCGCTGTATCTTATTTGTGGATAGATTGCTAACTTGCTCCCATGCTTCTATTGGTAATTTTTCTCGTAGATTTTACTTTCTTTCTCCGGGTAGTCATCTTGCTCTTGCGTCCTGTTGTCCTGCTCAATGTCAGGATCAGGAGCAATTTCTGAAACAGAGACAAAAGGCAAGATTTTAAGATTGCAGTGTGGGAAGAGGAGGGGTTCAGGTTGTGCACGGGAAACCTAGAAGTCAGTGCAGTGCATTTCTCGGTTGCTTTTTAGCCCAGCTTCTACATTACCATATCATCTCCAGGTTTCTCAAGTTATTAGCATTAGTGGACATGATAACGACCCGCATGATGTGATTACTGCCAGTCCCACATGCTAGTCAGAGTATAAAAAGCAGGATATATCAGATGACTACGTGGCTGAAGAGATGGTGTGAGGGGGAGGGTTTTAGATTCCTGGGACATTGGGACCGGTTCTGGGGGAGGTGGGACGAGTACAAACTGGACGGGTTACACCTGGGCAGGACTGGGACTGATATCCTAGGGGGAATATTTGCTAGAGTGGTAGGGGAAGGTTTAAACTGAAATGGCAGGGGGATGGGAACCTTTGCAAGGAGTCAGAGGGGGTGGGGGAACCAAAGACAAAAACAAAAGACAGTAAGGGGAATAAGAAAAGTGATAGGCAGAGAAATCAAGGGCCAGAATCAAACAGGGCTACAGTGAAAAATAGTGGGAAGGGAACAAGTAATATTAAAAAGACAAGCCTTAAGGCTTTGTGCCTTAATGCGCGGAGCATTCGCAATAAATTGGATGTATTAATCACGCAAATGGATGTAAATGGGTATGATATAGTTGAGAATACGGAGACATGACTGCAAGGTGACCAGGGATGGGAAATGAACATCCAGGGGTATTCAGTATTTAGGAAGGACAGACAAAAAGCAAAAGGCGGTGGAGTTGCATGGCTGATTAAAGAGGAAATTAACACAATAGTGAGGAAAGATATTAGCTCTGATGATGTGGAATCTGTGTGGGTAGAGCTGAGAAACACTAAGGGGCAAAAACCGTTAGTGGGGGTTGTATATAGATCCCCAAACTATAGTGGTCTTTTTAATATTACTTGTTCCCTTCCCACTATTTTTCACTGTAGCCCTGTTTGATTCTAGAGCCAACTGTGCAACAGCCCCAACAAACAAATTTCTCTGCAGCACCTGTGGAAGAGCCTGTCACTCCAGAATTGGCCTTTATAGCCACTCCAGGCGCTGCTTCACAAACCACTGACCACCTCCAGGCGCGTATCCATTGTCTCTCGAGATAAGGAGGCCCAAGTGGTGATGTTGGGAATGGCATGAAACAGGAAATTAGAGATGCATGCGATAAAGGAACGTCTGTAATTATGGGTGACTTTCATCTGCATATAGATTGGGCAAATCAAATTAGTCACGATACCGTAGAGGAGGAATTCTTGGAGTGTATACGGGATGTTTTTCTGGGCCAATACTTTGAGGAACCAACGAGGGAACAGGCCATCCTCGACTGGGTATTGTGCAATGAGAAAGGAATAATTGACAATATAGTTGTGCGAGACCCCTTGGGGATGAGCGACCATAATATGATAGAACTCTTCAAGATGGGGAGTGACGCAGATAATTCTGAGACAAGGGTCCTGAATCTTAGTAAAGGAAACTACGAAGCTATGAGGCGCGGGTTGGCTATGATGGATTTGGAAACATTACTTAAAGAGACAATGGTGGAAAGGCAATGGCAAACATTCAAAGAGCGCATGGATGATCTGCAACAATTGTTTATTCTTGTCTGGCACAAAAGTAAAACAGGAAAGGTAGCCAAACCATGGCTTACAAAGGAAATTAGAAATAGCATTAGATCCAAGGAAGAGGCATATAAATTTAGCAGAAAAAACAACAGACCTGAGGATTGAGAGCAGTTTAGAATTCAGTGAAGGAGGACCAAGGGATTGATTAAGAATGGGAAAATAGAGTACGATAGCAAGCTTGCGGGGAACATATAATCCTGACTGTAAAAGTTTCTCTTGGTATGTGAAGAGAAAAAGATTGGTGAAGACAAATGTAGATCCCTTACAGTCAGAAACAGGGGAATTTATTATGGGGAACAAAGAAATGGCTGACCAACTAAATGCATACTTTGGTTCTGTCTTCACAAAGGAGGACACCAATATCATACCAGAAATGTTGGGGAACACAGGGTTTAGTGAGAGAGAGGAACTAAAGGAAATCAGTATTAATAGAGAAATGGTGTTGGGGAAATTGATGGGATTGAAGGCAGATAAATCCCCAGGGCCTGAGGTCTGCATCCCAGAGTACTTAAGGAAGTGGCCCTAGAAATAGTAGATGCATTGTTGGTCATCTTCCAAGATTCTGTAGACTCTGGAACAGTTCCTACAGATTGGAGGGTAGCTAATGTAACCCCACTATTTAAAAAGGGAGGTAGAGAGAAAGCAGAGAATTATAGACCAGTCAGCCTGACGTTGGTAGTGGGGAAAATTCTCGAGTCTATTATCAAAGATTTTATAGCAGAGCCCTTGGAGAACAATGGTAGAATCAGACAGAGTCAGCATGGATATACGAAAGGGAAATCTACTAGAATTCTTCGAGGATGTAACTAATAGAGTTGATGAGGGGGAGCCAGTGGATGTGGTTTATTTGGACTTCCAGAAGACTTTTGACAAAGTCCCATATCAGAGATTAGCATGTAAAATTAAAGCGCAATAGATTGGCGGTAGTGTATCACGATGGATAGAAAATTGGTTGGCAGACAGGAAAGAAAGAGTAGGGATAAATGGGTCTTTTTCTGAATGGCAGGCAGTGACTAGCAGGTATCGTTGCTAGGCCCCCAGCTATTCGCGATATATATTAATGATTTAGATGAGGGAACGAAATGTAATATCTCAAAATTTGCAGATGACACAAGACTGGGTGGGAGGATGCAGATAGGCTCCAGGGTAATTTGGACAAGTTGAGTGAGTGGGCAAATGCATGGCAGATGCAGTATAATATGAATAAATGTGAGGTTATCTACTTTGGTAGCAAAAACAGGAAGGCAGATTATTATCTGAATGGCTATAAACTGAGAGAGGGAAATATGCAACGAGACCTGGGTGTTCTCGTACACCAGTCACTGAAGGTAAGCATGCGGGTGCAATAGGCAGTAAAAAAGGCAAATGGTATGTTGGCCTTCATAGCGAGAGGATTCGAATACAGGAGCAGGAATGTCTTGCTGCAATTATACAGAGCCTTGGTGAGGCCACGCCTGGCGATTTGTGTGCAGTTTTTGTATCCTTATCCGAGGAAGGATGTTATTGCTATAGAGGGAGTGCAGCGAAGGTTTACCAGACTGCTTCCTGGGATGGCAGGACTGTCATATGATGAAAGATTGAATCGGTTAGGATTATATTCGTTGGAGTTCAGAAGAGTGAGGGGAGATCTCATAGAAACCTATAAAATTCTAACAGGACTTGACAGAGTAGATGCAGGAAGGATGTTCCCAATGGTGGGGGAGTCCAGAATCAGGGGTCATAGTCTAAGGATACGGGGTAAACCATTCAGGACTGGACTGAGATGATGAGAAATTTCTTCACACCAAAGAGTGGTGAGCCTGTGGAATTCGCTACCACAGAAAGCAGTTGAGGCCAAAACATTGTAAGTTTTCAAGAAGGAGTTAGATATAGCTCATGGGTTTAAAGGGATCAAAGGATATGGGCGAAAGCAGGAACAGGTTACTGAGTTGGATGATCAACCATGATCATAATGAATGGTGGAGCAGGCTCAAATGGCCTACTGGTGCTCCTGTTTTCTTGGTGTTTCTATGTGATTTCAACTCCAATATTTAAAGGGACACTTTAACCATGCAGTTTGAAGGAGTTGAGTTGAAAGTCAAAGAGAAGGAAGTGGGAGATTGCAGTCAAATAGGGGAAAGGCTGCCCCTCGGTTCAGTGGTGTCTCCCTGGATGTGCTGCTGGGGGCTTTAGGGAACTGGAGGGATATGCTGATCCCTTCCGGAGAGAAAAAGAAACTGACCTGGGAACCAAGAAGGTATGGTTGGAGGTAGCAAAGGAGGTCAGCAGCAGGAGTGTGGTGTCGCACTTCTGGATACAATATAGGAAGAGATTCAATGACCTAAGCAGAGAAGGAAGGGTGAGAGCAATGGTACATTTAGCTACATTCCGATGTGTGTATCACCCCAACCCCCTCACTCTGCCTTCTGAAGCCTACTCCAGTACATCACTCCTCACATCAACTTATCTCGTAGATATACCATCTATCTCTGTCTGTGTACTTGCTTGCATGTTCATCTGTCTATGCATTGCTGACACTCACCCTCATTCTTATGCAATGTCATGCCTCTCCTTCATAGTCACCCTCAACCAGTGCTATCCATCCAACTGTTCAACACATGCTATAACTCTCACCTTACAGGAGAAGAGAGCACAGAACATGCAGGAATAGCAGAGAGCAGGAGGTAGACCTCCACATATCTCTCAGCTAACAAGTGCCGAGGAGGTGGTGCTGGAAATAAGTGGAGTTTCGATATGTCTGGCCATAGGTGATGGGGAGGTGGGGGCCTTCCAGCTACCTATTTATAGAATTAAGTATCAGATAGCCACATGATATACAACACTCTCATGTTGGTTTGATGTCAACAGCGAGTGTGCATAATGATAACATCAAACTTTCTTGCATTGACAGTAATCATTTCTTTAATTTCCCATCAGCCCTTCCTGTGTCCCGCAGGAGATGGTCCAGTTGGCTGATGACAACTACAACTCCTCAGAGGAGCTGAATACCTCTGAGGGTGCACCACCATCACAGGACTCATGCAGACCATGAACCAGCACAGATACTCACACTTTGGTGGGACCAGTAAGGGTGATAGTGGGGTTTTTCTCTTGTTATTCATATGTCACAGGTGAGCAAGAGCAGATGGTGGAGACAGTGACAGCAGTGGAAGGTCTGCATCAGTGGGCACAGGAAACTGCCAAGCTCTGCTCAGCAAGATGCTGATGCGGATCCAAGGGGGCCGTCGATGAACAGGATGTATCCTGAGCAGCAGTAGAGAACATGAAATGTTCCAGCTGCACTGTGCACGCTTGTAGAGAGATTAGTGGAGTCTTGTCAAGCACGAGTGGCATGATTTTGCAAGCCTTGGCGATAAGGAGCATCAAATGTCGCAATCACACAAATGCATGTAGGCATTCGCGCTATGAATGCCACCTTTACTTAGAATGACTAATAGCCTAATCTTGACCATTCAGCACCCTACTGACCTACAATAGTCTCCAGCTTATTGCAAGCAGGGTAGTGTGGCCTGGCCATGAGAGGGATGATGGTCAAAGGGGGCATGGAAGTGGGAGCACAGCTTAAAGTGCTTTCACTTCTCACCCTTTGCTCCCTCCCTGAAAAGTCAGTATCCCAGTTCATGATGTTAACTGAGTGTTATGTGGACTTGCAGATTAGATACAATATGGTACTCACACATTAGATTCTGTACTAGTTCGGAGGTCATCTGACCTGGGGGTTCAAGGTCAGATAGCACATATTGAAGGACTGTATCTGGAGAGTGAAAATGGCTGAATAAAGTCTGTAAAGCAAGTTAAATCTCAGTCTTGCTAAATGTCATTACGGGAGGATCCAACAGTGGCGACAAGGTCTAGAATATTGGATAAAGTTCTGAACTGTTGCAGTTGGATATGGCTTTTGGCAGATTAGATGTGTAAATCGGTTTGATACCAATGGTCAAGCTAGTGTGGTGAGTGTGATGGGCTGCATGGCTGGAAGAGCTTAAGGCTTATGTGGAGAGCAGGGGCCTGTTTCTCGATGGGGGTGATGGCGGCACAGCGAGCGCAACAGAGAGCTTTGTTTCTCTACAATGCTGGGGCATCGGTGAGAGAGACATTCAAGGCACTTAATGGCACAGGAGAAGGGGATGATTATGACAAGGCCATGAATGCATTATCATTATGTGGTGACGATGAATGCAACACTTTCGTGACATGTTTATTGACAGATGGGGGAAATTGTTGCACAATTTGTCACTAGATTGCGCCAAGCATCTAAGGGATGTAATTATGGAAATGATTTAGACAGTCAGCTCATGGATCAAGTCATACAATTTGCCAGTCGAAATACTTGAGGCACAAGTTGCTTGAAAAAGGAGCTGTGTTAACCTTGGCGGAAACATTGAGGGTAGCAGCTCTGTTTGAAGCTGTGGAAGTTCAATTCCAGTTGATGAAATTGGATGCAGATGCTTGAGCTTCAGGGTGTCCTGGATCAAACTCGAGCTATGTAAACAAGCTTAGATCCTCCAGCGGGCAAGGTAGGAGTAGCCCAAATAAGACAGAGAACGAGTGCTTCAAATGTGGAAATTTGGGAGATTTTAGGAAGGATTCTTGCTGCCCCGCTAAAGGCAAGATCTGCAGAAATTGAAGGGAAACAATTACTTTGCTTGGAAGTACAAAAGAAAAACTGAAAAGAGAGTAAAGTCTGAAAAGGAAAACAAAGAACAGAGGAATGAACATGGCAGAAATGTATGCTGAGTAAAGGATGACAGTGAGAATGGGGATGAAACTGATGAGGGATACATGTTTGCAGTCAATGATGGGAACATGGAAGAGTTACAGTGCTGATTTGTGGGGTCAAGGTGGACATCTTTGTGGATTCTGGAAGTGATAGCAATGTGATTGATGGAGCATTGTGGGAAGAATTGAAGAAGGAGAGAATTTTGTGCACATCACAGAAATGGGTGGGGAAGTTGTACCCATACACATCAAACTGTGGGATGTTTCAAGCCTGTAATGCAAATAGGTGACAAAGATGTATGCTACGGCCAGGTGAGGAGGGGGTCTCAGGCTTCCCTCTCGCCTTTCCTCTTATTTGACCTCAACAGGGTTTATTCCTTTTAAACAGTGGTTGTGCTTACCACCTCTGTAAGTGTTTTGCATTTTTACCTTTACTGTGACCATGAAAGAACCAATCGGACAGGTTTTCTTGAGTTTAAACAAGACTTAACACTCTAACCTCGATTTAAAAATGCTAAAAAAAAAGACTACACATTCACACACACATCTGCATGAGAATCACACACACTCAAATAGATTACAGAGGGAAAAATCGATTTGATGTTTGGGTAAAAGTCTAGATTAAATGGAACTTAAATACACCGTCTGTGAAGTGGATGATCTGGTAGTCCTTGGCTGAAATTGTACTCTTGATGTCCCCGCTAGTCAAAGTGCACTTTGTAGTTGGCCTGTTTTGCTCAGGGTTTTCTTGAAGGCAGAATTGTGGTTATCTCTCTTCCCTGGCCGCTGGCTGTAGCAGTTTGTAGGCTTGGAGGGTCCACAGTCACAGACGGTTTTCAAACTTGATGTTTTCTGGGGAGAGAGAAAGGGAAGCACGCAGCTTTCTCTGCTGCTGCAGTCTCAGTTACTCATTGTCTTCTGTGAGTGTAACTAAACCCCTGCTTTTGTAGAGCTGGACAGATGGTCACACGGTTCTCTCAATCCCCTTTGTTTTTAATGAGGTACAAGGTTCAGAATTGGCTCCACAGGTTCCAGGATGCCAATATTAACACTCGGAGGGGTTTTCTCTTTCAAAGTCAATGTGTCAGGATGGCTTTGACTATCATGCTCATGAAGAAATCCTAGGTAATTCAGCAAGCTATTGTTCTGGGTCCAGGGCTTCTCAGACTTCTCTCTGCAGTTCAGTCTCCTGGTATTTCAGATGCAAATTGCAGTGGCCATCTTGGCTTCCAATTTTTTAAAAGTTACTATAGAATTTTTTTTCAATTAAAAGTCTAATGTAAGTGTCCAACTGATGAATTAATATTTCTCATTTGGTATATTATGTTTTCTTGACAGGTAGATGCAGAGTTTATGGTAATTGAAGGTAAAGCAGAGAGGTGGCTTAAGTCTTTGGGGTGTTGCATATTAGATTGAAGGTGAACTTGGTGAAGTCAAATGCTGAACTGAAGGAAGAGTTCAAACCTGTTTTCCAAGGAATAGGAAAGCTTCCTGATTGTCAGGTGAAGCTGACCAATGATGACAACATCAAGCCAGTAGCTCAGCCTGGATAAAGAACACCTTTTGGATTGAGGAGCAATATTGAAGCCATGATCCAAAAGCTCATTCATCAAAATATTTTTGAACCAGTGGAAGGATCAACACCTTGGGTGAGCTCAGTAGTGGTAATGCCCAAGTCAAATGGAGATGTAAAACTGTGTGGGGTGGCGCAGTGGTTAGCACCGCAGCCTCACAGCTCCAGCGACCTGGGTTCAGTTCTGGGTACTGCCTGTGCGGCGTTTGCAAGTTCTCCCTGTGACCGTGTGGGTTTCTGCCGGGTGCTCCAGTTTCCTCCCACAGCCAAAAACTTGCAGGTTGATAGGTAAATTGGCCATTGTAAATTGCCCCTAGTGTAGGTAGGTGGTAGGAGAATGGTGGAGATGTGGTAGGGAATATGGGATTAATGTAGAATTAGTATAAATGGGTGGCTATTGGTCGGCACAGGCTCAGTGGGCCGAAGGGCCTGTTTCAGTGTTGTATCTCTAAATAAAATAAAAATGAGGCAAGTGAATGAGGAAGTGGTTAGAGAATGACATCCTGTACCAACTGTAGATGAGATAGTCCAGGAGATGTTGACAGGTAAGGTGTTTTCCAAGTTGGACTTAAAGTGGGGGTGCCACCAGCTAGAGTTGCACCCGGATTCTAGGAAGGTGACAACTTTTGTCACACAATGTGGACTGTGCAAATACAAAAGGCTGTTATTTGGCATAAATACAGCACTTGAGATTTAACATCATGAGATCCATAAAGTAATTCAAGGTGTCCCAGGAGAGGCCAATATTTCAGTTGAAATCATTGTTCATGGTGCCCCTCGTGAGGAACATGACGATAGGTTGAGACCAGTGTTGGCAAGGGTGCAAGCAGCGGGTCTAACGGTGAGTGCAGGTAAAAGCCTATTCAGAGTGTCAGAGCTGGTATTTATGGGTCACAAGTTGACAAACTAAGGCATTTGTCCATTGAGCGAGAGGATTAAGGCGGTGGCAAAGGCAAGGCAACCACAAAATGTCAGTGAGGTGAGGAATTTTCTTGGCCTAGTAAACTATTGTGCAAAATTCATACCAAACCTTGCTACAATGTCTGATCCATTGAAGAGTTTAACGAGGAAGAATGAATAATTTGTGTTTGGCCAAGAGCAGAAGGATGCAATCAGAGCACTGAATAAATGCTTGATGAGTGCTCATACTCTTGGACAAGCATCAACGAAGGTCATTGCTGACGTCAGTCGGGTGGGACTAGGAGCAGTGCTAGTTCAGACGCATGCTAGAGGACTAAGAGTCATCGCTTCTGCAAACAGGTCTTTTACGGATGTGGAGAGAAGATATTCTCAGACAGAGAAAGAGGCCTTGGGACTGGTCAGAGCATGTGAAAGATGTCGTGCATACTTGTTTGGCACAGAATTTGAGTTGCTGACAGACCATAAATCACTGGAGACGATATACTCTCCGAGGTCAAAACCATGTGTTAGGACTGAGAGACGGGTACTTAGACCTCATCAAGACAAGTACAAAGTTAGTCATATTATGGAGAAGACGGACATTGCGGATTCGCTATCAAGATTACTGAAAGTGAACAAGATGGGAGGGTTTATGCCAGAGAAGGAAGCGGAATCGTTTGTGCGATTTGTAGTGGTGCACTGGACACCCAGAGCAATGACAACTAGGGAGATAGAGAGTTAGGCAGAGGATCCAGACAGGAGAGTGGGAGAAGTGTGTACACGAGTCTTATGTGCTGTGAGAGATGAACTGTGCACAATGGGGAAATTTGTGTTTAGTGGCAACAGATTTGTAGTGCCAAGGCAGCTAAGGAATATATTGGTGGCGTGGCTCATGAAGTTCATTTAGGAATGATAGTACGAAGCAGAACCTGAAGACCAAGTTTTGGTGGCCTGGAATGGAGAAGGATGCAGAAAAAATTGTCAAATCTTGTCAAGGATGTCTAATTGTTAGCCAACCCAACCCATCTGAACCAATACACAGCACATTGCTACCAGCTGGACCATGGGAAGATGTAGATTTTTTTATGTCTGTTTCTGTCAGGTGGGTCAATTCTGGTTGTGATTGACTATTACAGTCGCTACTATGAGTATGTTATGATGAAGTCTACATCAGAGAAAACAGTGACCACACTGACTATTTGCGAGGCATGGTTTGACAGTTTTGTATTCAGACAGTGGGCCGCAATTTATCTTACAGAGGTTTGCTGACTACATGCAGGTTAAAGGGATTCATCACCACAGAGTCATGCCAAAATGGCCACAAGCTAATGGAGAGGTGTTAGTTCAGAACCATTCTCTCGAGAAGTGGATGAGAATTGCCCAAGTTGAACGTGAAGACTGGAAGGAGGCATTTCTGTCATATGTGGCTGCGTACAGACACTACAACAGGGAAGAGCCCAGCAGAGTTGCTGTTCGGATGCAAAATCCACACGGAAATCAGAGACATCATTAATGATCAAGAGGTTCGAGACCATGATGCTCAGAAGTGTGTCAAAGTTTTATGCAGATCATAGAATGGGTGCCTGAGAGTCTGCTGTGATGCCGGGTAATGAAGTGTTGGTTAGATGACAGATTCTGAGCAAGATGCACACAACATTCTGTCCAGAACCATATAATGCTATTTTCAAGATTGGAAATAGGGTGACTGTGAGGTCTCCAGAAGGAGTAGAATATGACAAATACATCATATGTCAAGACATATCAGCATCGCAGTAGTTTTGTGATGCAGAACCCAGAGTCTGAGCTAAATCTGGTTTGAGATCAAGATACGCAGATGATGGAACAGTATATAGCAGTTCGACATCGAGGTGAGGTTCAGATGGCAGCAGAAATTGATGAGGCTGATGGACCAGGGACCAGAGACTCCAAAGTTTCTGACAGCAGGCTGACAGCTTGCAATCCAGATGTAAGTTTCTGAAAGGAAGCTGATACCCTCAAGTTCAGGGACGATAGCCAGAGTTCCTGAGATGGCAGTCAGAGCCAAGCATCAGAGGAGACCACCCAAGAGTTATGAGGATTTTACCAAATGTGCATGTATTGATTTGTGTAATGCCACAGAAATCTTGGACATGTTTTCAGTCTAATAAGGGAGGGATGATATGATGTTAACAGAGTGTTTTGCAGACTTATATATTAGATACAATATGGTACACATTAGATAGAATATGGTACATGCTGTACTAGTTAGGAGATTATCTGCCCTGGGGGTTCAAATTTCAGAAACACATGTTGAAGGACTGTATTTGGAGAATGAAGATAGCTGTATAACATCTGTGAAGCAAGTTAAATCTAAGTGTCATCACTGGAGGATCTGACACCCATATGCTGTTTCCTGTCCCGGTGTCGAGTCTGCCACAGCACAGGTACAGGTGGAGCAGTCTTTGGAGGAGCCATCACTGGCTCCTGAACACAGTAGACACTGGCCAAGGACATCCTCAGCAGTCAGAGCAGGGATCTGAACAGCCTGCCTTTACCGCTGTTAAAGCCACACGGGTTGCATCACATAGAAGTGTTAGGAAAAGGAAAAATAAAAAAAATTGTAGTCACAGAAGGGTATACAGATGGGGGAGTTTCACATTCTTAGAATGTTAAGTTTCTGTTTTGTATGCGAGCCACATAAATTGTATTATTTTGCATCACTTTCACTTTTTGCCCATTCTTGGTTGCTGGCTGGCAAATGGCCTTTTCAGTTGTGTGATGATGAATGGGAATATATGAATTGATGCCGAGCAATGAGGAGCTGTAAAAGGAAGGCTTGGTTGTTTGCAGGACTGCTTTGTGTTAATGGCAGTGTGATGGGATGCAAAAGTGGCTTTTGCAGGTATTTGTTAGATAGTGGACTAGTGGAACCTAAGTAAATCTTGCAATAATGAGGACAAACCTGGCAGCAATGTGCGCCGCTTCCAGCTCCTCTTCTTCTCCCTCCTCCTTAGAATCATCTGAACAAACAGCTCTAAGCTCGGCGCCTTGTTCGTCCTGCAGGTTCAAGCCTTGCTGTTGTGCACTCTTCTGTAATGTGCAGCACACCACAATCATTCTGAAGATCCTGGTTGGTGAGTACTGCGGGCACCTGATCTATGCGGACATCTTGAGCATGCCAGTGGCTTGTTTGATGACAACTCTCATGGTCATATGACATTCTTTATGTTGGTCTTGTGGTTCCTTCCCCGGCTTTCTGAGGGGTGTCATCCAATATTTTAAAATTGGGTATATTTTGTTTCTGAGCAGCCAGCCAGTAAATCTGCCTCCAAATGCAAAGGTGTTTGGGAGGGTGGACTGCCGCTGGACAAAAGCATCATGTCAGCTGTTCAGGAAGCTTGCACACACCTGCATAAAGATCTTTTGGTGGTTACACACCAGCTGCAAATACATGGAGAGGAAACCCTTGCAGTTGACAAACACTTCTGGGTGATTAGAGGCTCCCTAAATTGCTACATGCATGTAGTCAATGATGACCTGCACCTGTGGGAAACTAGCCAGAGCCACAAACCTGAGTCCTTCTTATTCTGACTGGTGTCATCGCAGGAGACTTTGACACAATTGCCTGTCCTGGCAAATAAACAATCCGTCACTTGCCACGTACATTTGTATGCTGCCGATTGTGAGATCCTGCAAATATCTCCAGAAGAACCCTGGAAGGGTCCAGAAGCAAAATAACTCAAGGTGGTAATGACTTTGACAGCCACTGGTAAAGCATGCCCATGAGGTTCAGCTGGCAGCAGCCCTTGTGCCAGACGACTGCAAGTGTCTCCACCACCTAAGATGACACCCTGAGTCTCCTGAGACATCGGTGTTCCAACATGTTGAGAATGTTTATCCTCTGCCTATAGACCCTGTCAGTTGGGTGTGGCCTCCTGTGAGCTGCATCTCTCTGTTGCTCCCCTCTTGTGGAACTGCAGAGCTGTGAGCAGCAGGCTGTTGTTGGTGCAGGTCCTGGTGCTCCTGGTGCAGCTCGTGGCCCTGCTGTTCCTCATCTAAGATCCAAAGTAATACAGTGTAAGCGGTACCCAAGCTGATATGATAGATCAGAACTTCAAAGTGTAGGTGATACTTCCAAAATGTGTAAAGTAGCCTTCAGAACGTATAAAGTAATCTCTCAGCACAAATAGTGTGAATAAACCCTTTCACACAAGCAAGTAAGAAAACACCTGTGAGCACTCCATACTTATTGACATATTTCCCTGACGTGGCTCCAGTCTCCTCAATTGACACTTTCTTTGAGCCTTGCTTTCACTGGTGAGTTTCAGAGGAGATTGTGGGGAGATGGTGGTGTATTGGTAATATCACTGAACTAGTAATCTAGAGGCCAGGTTAATGCCCCAGGGACATGGGTTCACATCCCATCACGACAGCTGGTGGAATTTAAATTCAGTAACTTAATTTTAAGAATATGGAATGGAAAGCTAGTCTCTAATGGTGCTATGAAACTATTATCGATTGTGTTAAAAACCCATCCACTTCACTAATGTCCTTTAGGGAAGGAAATCTGTTGTCTTACCCGGTCTGGCATTCATGTGACTCCAGATCCACAGCAATGTGGTTGACTCTTCAATGCCCTCTGAAATAATCTGGCAAGCTACTCAGTTGTCAAGAGCAATTAGAGATGAGCAACAAGTGCTGGCCTTGCCAGCGATGCCCACATCCCACGAAAAATTATAAAAAGGAAGCCCGGGAAACAGGTGGAACAAGCCCATGTTAATATTACCATAATTAACTGACTAACATATTGAAATTCACAGCCCACCTGTTTTGTAGGGGTTGTTTGCATGCAGCTGAACACGCTGTAGTGTTATGGAAAACGGTGGGTTGGAGCCAGCTTTCCGACATGCTTGCAATTTTCTGGGATCTCAGCCTCCATGCTTATCCAAACCCACAAGGTCATCCTCGTTGAAATCTGACCCTCACTTCTGCCAGTATTTTACCATTTTGTAAGCAACATATTGGATTGCTGTATCCAGTGGACTGCCTATCTTGATATTTTGTATGTGAACCTTGTTGTTGAATGATAGTCCAATACCAAGTATATTCTGTGTCTGATATGAGTGCAACTGGAGCTATACTTTCCTTCAAGTGCTATCAGAGGCAGTTATGTCTCTCAGCTTGAAAGTCAGGTACATTACAGTCTACATGCTATATTTGATGTAACTTGCTGTATGAAATTTATGTGGCAAGTTCCTTTCAGTACAGCGTCTGATATCAAATTATTTTGCATTCATACGGGATATCTATCCAGAAAACAATTCTGATTCACAATTTGTTATGTTTTTAACTGAATGGAACAGCACTACTGGATGAAGTTATTAACATAATCTATACATAATCTATAAGCACATAATGAACAGTGGAGTGTGTCTCGAATGGAAAATGACTATTCTCTGTTTAATGGCCAAGGCAATTTTATGAATTTGCAAATGGCTTATGAACTGAGGTATCATATAATAGGGAAATTTTTGAACCATCTTAACATTCAAAATTTTTGCTACATTTCAAATATAAATTATAATTACACTACTGTTAGCCACAGTAATCTTAGTACCTCAGTTGTTAGCACCGCAGCCTCACAGCTCCAGCGACCCGGGTTCAATTCTGGGTACTACCTGTGTGGAGTTTGCAAGTTCTCCCTGTGTCTGCGTGGGTTTCCTCCGGGTGCTCCGGTTTCCTCCCACATGCCAAAGACTTGCAGGTTGATAGGTTAATTGGCCATTATAAATTGCCCCTAGTATAGGTAGGTGGTAGGGAAATATAGGGACAGGTGGGGATGTGGTAGGAATATGGAATTAGTGTAGGATTACTATAAATGGGTGGTTGATGGTCAGCACAGACTCGGTGGGCCGAAGGGCCTGTTTCAGTGCTGTATCTCTAAACTAAACTAAACTAAACTACCTTGCAGTTGTTGATGAGGCATGTTTTCCAATGAACTGAACTGTCTGGTTTCCTGTGTTCTGAATTCTGGATCCCTCCCTCTGGCCTCTGACCTATCCAGATATTTCCAATGGGAAATGCTGTGGTGTGACATCAGCATCTCAATTTCTCTGCTCCCGTCACTCACTAACCTCCTCTCTGAACTTGCAGCACTTGGATCTCTCAGGTCCAGCCCTACCATTGTCATTATACCTGCTGACAAGGGTGGCGCTTTTGTTGTTTGGCGAGCCAACCTCCACCTTGAGAGACTAAATGGCTACTCTCTGACACCTCCATCTATCTCTCTCTGGACCATGACCTCATCAGTAAACAGTAAGCCATTGTTTCTAAAGCTATCAGTGACCTCAGCTCCTCTGGAGGTCTTCCCTCAAAGGCCTCCAACCTCATGGTTTTCCAACCCTACACAGCGCACATTTACCTCCTTCCAAAGATTCACTGACAGGACTGCCCTGATAGACCCATTGGGCAGGATTTTCCGCTGAGCTTCAGGACCCCAATGTCAGGACCAAATGGGGGTCCGGAGCTTGTACTTGCCAGCAGCGAGGCCGGGGGAGCTAGTTTCCCAAAGGTGGTCTCCTGATTGGCCGCCCCTGAGCTTGCCGTCCTGTGGTGGGTAGGTTCTCGATGCTGCTGGCCCAATCAGAGGGCCGGCAACTCTGAAGCCTTGACAGAGGTGGGTGCTGCTGAGGCAGGTTGGGGATCAAGAGGGCGGCCTGATGGGGGTGGGGCAGGGGTAAGTTTAAAATCAAATCTCAGAGGGGCCAAGTGGCCTCCGCGTGCCATGGTGGGGGGTGGGGGGTTGGTGTGGGCAGCTTCACCGCTGGCAAAATGTCAGTGTGCGCTCTAAATGGCCTCTAATTGGGGCCTTAAATATGCAGTTGGCAGCTGATCAGCTTGTCGGCCTGCCCCGAGGGAACTTACCTGGCAGAGGGAATGCATTGGTGAGCTGTCTCCACGTGGCTCTCTGCTATTTTCATAGTTCCCGCCTGCCTCTGGGAAAATTCTTCCCATTATTTCAGCTTCTTCCGACCTCATGAATCTCATTTCTTCCTAGTTTGACTCTATTTTTTCCCCCTTTGTCAAGTCTCTTCCCACCTATATCCATGACTCTTCCAATGCTTTCCACTTTAACAGTTTCCAGTTTTCTCACCTTAACCTTCGGCTGTTCACCATGCTTGCCCAATCCCATTATTCCATCCTCCATCAGGATGGCCTGAGAGCTCTCAGATTCTTCTTTGAACGGAGACTCAAGCACCACTACCCTCCTCCACCTGGCTGCTTGTTCTCACATTGAACATCATCTCCTTTGACTCCACCTACTTCCTTCAGTAAGTTGTTGCTGTGAGAGCCCATGTGGGTCCGAACTATGTCTGCCTTTTTGTGGAATATGTGGAACATTCTTTGTTGCATTCCAACTCAGGTTCTCTCCCTCACCGTTTTTTCTTGTACATTGATTACTGTATCAGTGCTGTTTCCTGCTCTGCCCCTGAACTGGAAAATCTCATCAACTATGCTTCCAATTTCTACCCTTCCATTGCCTTTGCATGGCCCATCTTTGACTTCTCCCTTCTCTGTCTCCATTTTTGGGGATAGGCTATCGACCGATACCTACTATAAGCCCATTGACTTCCAAGCTACCTTGACTAAACTTCCATCTCACTTCCTGTAAGGATTCTATTCCACTTTACCAGTTTCTTTGCCTGCAAAGCATCTTTTCTGACGATGCTACCTTCCATACCAGTGCTGCTGATATGTCTTCCTTTTTCCTCAACTGAGGATTCACCTGACAGTGATTGATGGGGCCCTCCACCATGTCCATTCCATTTCCCGCATTTCTGCACTCGCCCCTTCCCCTCCTTCTCAGCACCACGATAGTGTTGCCCTTGTCCTCATCTTCCACCCCACCAGCCTCCACGTTGAATAGAGCATTCTCTTCCATTTTCTCCACCTTCAGCAAGATGCCAGCACCAAACACATCTAATCACATGCCTTTGGATTCCTGGCATTTGAAAGTTGGTAGCAATGAGGCGAGACCTTCCCAGGGAGGCAGTTGCTGACTTACGCGACGAGTTGCCTTGTTCAAGAGGGCTGTGATAATGTGCACTACCAGACTGATCCTGACAGTCAGGCAGAGAGAGCCATCGGATTTGAGGCTGTTGCTGGTTTCCTGCAGGTGCAAGGTGTGATAGATTGCATGCATGTGGCCATCAAGGCTTCAACGGATCAACCAGCAGCCTTCATCAACAGGAAGGACTTTAATTACACCAATGTTCAACTGGTCTGTGACTACGTAAAGCATTTCCTGCAAGTGTGTGCCTGCTTCCCGGGAAGCAGCCACAAAGCCTACATACTTCAACATTTCCAGGTGCCGCAGCTTTTCAGGCCCCCCCCACTCACCTTCAGGGATGGATTCTTGGGGACATTGAAGACATGGCTGCTGACACCTGTGAGGAACCTACACAATGCAGTGGAGGAGAGGTAGAACACTTGCCATGACTCCATCCGAGTGACCATTAAGCAGGCCATTAGGCTTTGATGATGGGATTCCGTTGCCTAGATCAATGCGGTGGAGCTCTGCAGTATACCCCAATGAGGGTTTCATGTATAGTGGTGGTCTGCTGTGCTCTGCACAATCTACCACAGCAGAGGAGGGAGACCTTGCATGACAAGGACATGATTGAAGAACACTCCTCTAGGTCTGCACTGAGTGTTGCCAAAGGCACAGAGTGTGAAGATAGGAGTTTGGTAAGTGAGTGGATTTTAAGGGTTAATCTCTCTGAAGTCTAGTTTTTGTTTTGTTTACATTTAGCAATTAATTGAAATTACTGTTTAAGTTAAGAGGAAAGTTAGGTTTCTTACCACTTTAAACAAGGATATACAAACTCTCTGAGTGTAGGTATAGCTAGTTAATTAGGTAGCTAGCTTAAACTGGTTACTGAACTCTAGCTGAGCTGACACCATTATTTACAGGGAGCATAAATTCAGGGGATTCTCAGTGCTGCTTGTCTGCACTGAGTTTGCTGGAGGCACAGAGTGAAGAAGGGAGTTTGGTAAGTGAGGGAGTTTGGTGAGGGGAACTATAAGAGAGAAAATACATTTGTCTGCACGGAGAGCTACTTTGAGTGCACAGAGTGTAAAATGTGAGTTGGTGCATGAGGGAATCCAGTGAGGGAGGGGCTCCTTTATTTCTTTTTCTTTTTCTACCTTTTTTCAGCCTCCAGTAGTAGCTGCCTCTCTCTTCGGTACAGGGGAAGAAGCTGATTGGTGAGTAACTGGTAAGTTATTCTGATTCTAATTGTAATAATTAGTTTTTAAAGGGGAGGTATGGCAGGTCAGCTCAGCCAAGTGGAATGTACATCCTGTGGTATGTGGGAAGTCATGGACGCACCATGTGTCCTAGACGAACACATCTGCAGAAAGTGTCACCAGCTGAAGAAGCTTGAGCTCCGGGTTTCGGAACTTGAGTGGCGGCTGGAATCACAGTTGTGCATCTGCGAGGCAGAGGACTACATGGATCGCACGTTTAGGGAGGTGTTCAGACCGCAGGTTAGGAGCATGCAGGCAGAGAGGGAATGGGAGACCATCAGGCAGTCTAGGAGAACCAGGCAGGCAGTGCAGGAGTCCCCTGAGTCTATCTTGCTTGCTAATCAGTTTTCTATTTTGGATACTGGTGAGGGCGATGGTTCCTTAAGGAAGTGCAGCCAGAGCAAGGTCCGTGGCACCACTGGTTGCTCAGCTGCACAGGAGGGGAGGAAGAAGAGTGGAAGAACAATAGTGATAGGGGATTCAGTAGTCCACGTGACTGCAGGATGGTGTATTATCTCCCTGGTGCTAGGGTCAAGGATGTCATGGAGCGGCTGCAGGACATCCCTTTGGGGGAGGGTGAACAGCCAGAGGTCGTGGTAACAATGACATAGGTAGGAAGAGGCATGAGGTCCTGAAAGCAGATTTTAGGGATTTAGGAAGGAAATTAAAAAGCAGGACCTCAAGAGCAGTAATCTCAAGATTACTCCCAGTGCCACGTGCTAGTGAGCATAGGAATAGGAGGATTGATCAATTGAACACGTGGCTGGAGAATTGGTGCTGGAGGGAAGACATCAGATTTCTGAGGCATTGGGACTGGTTCTGGGGCAGGTGGGACCTGTACAAAATGGACGGGCTATACCTTAACAGGACCAGAACTACTATCCTCGCAGGTAGATTTGCTAGTGCTGTTGGGGAGGTTTTAAATTGGCTTGTCAGGGGAATGGGAACCTGAGGGGTAGTTCAAATCGGAAGGAGGTAAAGCTGGTAACAGGAGGTAGAAAAGTAGCAAGCGACATTAGAAGGCAGGCAAAACAAAAGCAAGCTACAACCAGGTTGAGAATGCACAATAATGTCAAGAAGACAAGGTTAAGGGCACTCTACCTGAATGCACACAGCATTCGCAATGAAGTAGATGATTTAAAGGCACAAATAGAGTAAATGGGTATGATCTAGTTGCCATTACGGAAACGTAGCTACAAGGTGATCAAGACTGGGAGCTGAATATTCAAGGATATTCGACATTTAGGAAGGGCAGACAAAAAGAAAAAGGGTGTGGTGTTGCGCTTATAATAAGGGATGGGATCAGTACATTAGTAAAGGAGGATCTCAGAGTGGAAGAACAAAATGTGGAATCTGTTTGGTTGGAGCTCAGAAACAGCAAAGGACAGCAAACATTGGTCGGAGTTGTTTACAGGCCACCAAACAGTAGTAGTAATGTGGGCATGGAATTAATCAGGGGATTAGAGAAGCATGTAGCATGGGTAATACAGCAATTATGGGTGACTTCATTCTGCACTTAGACTGGGTAAACCTAGTGAGCACTAATGCTGTGGAGGATGCATTTCTGCAGTGTGTTAGGGCTGGTTTTCTACAGCAGTATGTTGAGAAACCAACTAGAGAACAGGCTATTTTAGATCTAGTATTATGTAACGAGAAAGGGCTAATTAATAATCTTGTTGTAAAAGAACCTTTAGGGGTGAGTGACCGTAATATGATAGAATTTTATATTATGTTTGAGAGTGAGGAAGTTCAATCTGAAGCCAGGGTGTTAAATTTGAACAAAGGAAATTACGAAGGTATGAGGGACAAATTGGCTGAGGTGGATTGGGAAAATATATCAAAAGGTATGACAGAGCACAGACATTGGATAGTCTTCAAAGAATTATTACATAGTTTACAGCAACTATACATTCCTTCAAGGCACAAAAACCCCAAAAGTAAAGGCAGTCAACCATGGCTAACAAAGGAAGTTAAGGATTGTATAAGATTAAAAGAAAAGGTCTATAAAGTTGCCAGAAATAGTAGTAAAGCTGAAGATTGGGAGGATTTTACAATTCAGAAAAGGAGGGCCAAGAAACTGATAAAGAAAGCGAGAATAGAATATGAGTGTAAACTAGCAAAAAACATAAAAGCTGTCTGGAAAAGCTTCTATAGGTACGTAAAAAGGAAACATTTGGCAAAGACACATGTGAGTCCATTACAGGCAGAGAAAGGAGAATTTATAATGGGGAATAGAGAAATGGCAGAAAAGCTAAATGATTCACTGAGGAAGATACAAGAAATCTCCCAGAATTAGAGATCCAAGGGACTAGGGAGAATGAGGAATTGAAGGAAATTAGTATTAGTATGAAGGTTGTATTGAAGAAATTAATGGGGCTGAAGGTTGATAAGTCCCCAGGACCTGATATTTTACATTCCAGAGTGTTGAAAGACATAGCTATGGAGATAGTGGATGCATTGGTGATCATCTTCTAAAATTCTATAGATTTTGGAGCAGTTCCTGCAGATTGGAAGGTAGCAAATGTCACCCCACTACTTAAGAAGGGAGGGAGAGAGAAAACAGGAAATTACAGACATGTTAGCCTTACATCAGTAGTTGGGAAAATGTTAGAATCTATTTTAAAGGATGTGATAAATGAACACTTGGATAATAATGATCTGATTGGGCATAGTCAACATGGATTTATGAATGGGAAATCATGTTTACTAAAAGAGTTGATAATGGGGAGCCGATGGACGCAGTATACTTGGATTTTCAGAAGGCTTTTGATAAAGTCCCCCACAGGAGGTTGGTTAGCAAAATTAAAGCATCTGGGATAGGAGGTAATATACTGGCATATAAGGATTAAGGATTGGTTAACAGGCAGAAAACAGAGAGTAGGAATAAATGGGTCATCCTCGCGTTGGTGGGCTGTGACTAGTGGGGTACCGCAAGGATCAGTACTTGGGACCTAGCTGTTCATAATATATATCAATGATTTGGATGTGGGGACCAAATGCAATATTTCCAAGTTCGCGGATGACACAAAACTAATTGGGAATGTGTGTTGTGAGGAAGATGCAAAGCAGCTTCAAGGGGATTTGAACAAACTTTTTGAGTGGGCAAGAATCTGCCAGATGGAATAAAAGTGGCAAAATGTGAGGTTATCCATTTTGGTAGGAGGAACAGATGTGACGAGTATTTCTTAAATGGTAAGAGATTATAAAGTGTAGCTGTACAAAGGGTCCTGGGTGTCCTCGTCAATAAGTCACTGAAAGCTAGCGTGCAGGTGCAGCAAGCAGTTAGGAAGGCTAATGGTATGTTAGCCTTTATCGTAAGAGGATTTGAGTACAGGGGTAGTGAAGTCTTGCTTCAATTGTATAGAACCTTGGTTAGACCACACCTGGAGTACTGTGTGCAGTTTTGGTCCCCTTACCTTAGGAAAGATATTCTTGCCATAGAGGGAGTGCAACAAAGGTTCACTAGACTTGTTTCTGGAATGGCGGAACTGTCCTTTGAAGAGAGATTGGGAATCTGGGCTTGTATTCTCTCGAGTTTCGAAGAATGAGAGGAGATCTCATTGAAACCTACAAAATACTTAAAGGGATAGACAAGGTAGATGCAGGTAAGATGTTTCCCCTGGTTGGGGAGTCTAGAACCAGGGGACACAATTTCAAAATAAGGGGTAAGCCATGTAGGACAGAGATGAGGAAAAAGTTTCTTGACACTGAGGGTTGTGAATCTTTGGAATTCTCTATGCCAGAGGGCTGTGGAAGCTCAGTCATTGAGTATGTTTAAAGTAGAGATTGACAGATTTCTAAATACCAATGACATAAGGGGACATGGGGTTAGTGTGGGAAAAAGGCATTGAAGTGGCTGATCATCCATGATCGTATTGAATGGTGGAGCAGGCTCGATGGACTGAATGGCCTACTCCTGTTCCTACGCTCCTATGACAAGGTGGAGGGAAATGAGCAAGCAGTACTGGATGTTGAAGCCCTTGCACCAGAGTAAGGCACGTGGAATGATGGGCCAATGAGGCAAGAGACAATCTCATACTTACCCACTTCCAGCCACCATGATGACCAGTCAGAGTAATAAAGCAATAAAGACTCACCTCAATGCATGCAATCTGTCTCCTCCTTTCTATTTGCGTAGTGCCCAGCTGACCCGCCTGGGAGACCTTATTCAAATAAGGGCTGTGCCTACATTGACATCCACTAAGGAGAAAGGGTAAAGTCAGCAGCTCATAGTTAGTACATGATAGAATAATCACTTACACAATGAAGGTTAATTACAAGAACAAAAGAACTTTATCTGATGAAGCAAATATCAAGTTTCAAACACCCATGAAACCCCAAGTATCTTTAAATGGATTTCTTTATATGTTTACGTGTGCTTCTAGCAGCTGGGCTGGAAGCAGGTTGCTGATCAGGCTGCCCCTTGGCCTGTGTAGCTTCGGCAGCCGTCCTCAAGCTGCCTGAGGCCTGGAGGACTGTGGCTGCCTGAGGGTTTCCTGCACAGGTGCAGGGCTCTCCTTGGGGTCACAGCTACCGGAGCTGGGCTCACTGGCGGAGGGATGAGTAGCCGGTTTCCCCACACAACGTGCCCTGAGGGGAGCCCCCAGCTGTGGAGGTCAGCCTCTCCTCCTACCTTTCAAGGCTCACATGAACCTTCCTGCTGACCAGAGAAGGATGAGGAGCTGGATAAGACTCCAGGCGCCTCATCCTTCTCCCACCTTGCCACTGCTGCACCGAGGCGATGGTTTGCTGGTCTGCATGCATTTGTGGATCTGGCTGTTCATGAAAGTCGCCAACTTCTCAATGGAGGAAGCCATGGGTTAACATGCCTGAGACATGGCAGCACACATGGCATGGATGGACTCCTCCATCGTTCGCTCATGGCTGTGCATGGCCTCTGGCATCGCCACCAGATGTTGCCTTACCTCTCTGTCTGCAACTCTGGCATGCCCTATGCTGTCGACACCAGAGGCTTGTTATCAGCCTGGAGCTCAGCATGAGCCTGGCCACCCACAGACCTCTAACTATCAGAGGATGTGTCTCAGTCTCAGCCTGCGCCAGGAGCTTGGGCGCATGTGTGGTGCTCTCACCAGCTTGTGTCCATGATTCTGCAGCTGAGTGGAAACCCACTGAGGTGAAAGTATCTGCGCTGGTGGAGGATGCAGGAGAGTCATGGGATGGTGTTTCTTCTGATTGCGGTTTCTTCTCAGAGGTTGATGGCTGTTCCCCTTCTGCTTGAGTCTCCTGCCGATGCCGACCTGCATGAAAGAACGCAGACATGTGTGGGTTAGGCTGTGCCGATCTCGCCATGTCAACCATGCATGATGTGGGACACCAGAAGTGAACTGTATGTCGATGGAAGACAGTTCTCACTCTCTTGCATGTAGACTGCAGTCTCTCCATCTGATATGGAACGACTTTCCTGGGTCCCCGCTGATTCTAGTGCCTCCACCTCAGCTGTGGAAAGATGCCAAAGATCTGGGACGAGATGTGTTTCTGCTGTTATGGGCCCTCTTGTCCTGCAAGTGGAAAGAGGGAGGTAGTCATACTTCGCAGAGATCAACATGACAGTTCTGCTAGTGGCAGCCCCTCGTTCCCTACTGGAGTATCACATATGCTCCTGCCTGCTCTCAGAGGAGTAAATGGGGGTGAGCTGCGAAAGAAGATGGTCTGTGGCTGAGATGCAACCATGCATCTATCAGGATGAGGTGAGTCATGGAGAGATACAGCACTGAAACAGGCCCTTCGGCCCACCTAGTCTGTGCCGACCAACAACCACCCATTTATACTAATCCTAAATTAATCCCATATTCCCTACCACATCCCCACCATTCTCCTACCACCTACCTACACTAGGGGCAATTTACAATGGCCAATTTACCTATCAACCTGCAAGTCTTTGGCTGTGGGAGGAAACCGGAGCATCTGGCGGAAACCCACGCGGTCACAGGGAGAACTTGCAAACTGCACACAGGCAGTACCCAGAACCGAACCCGGGTCGCTGGAGCTGTGAGGCTGCTAACTACTGCGCCACTGTGCCGCCCTGTGACGGCAAGCCCCCTCTGGCAGTGCAACTGCAGTGCCTCCCTCCCCATGTACCGCTTCCTCCTGCGTATCCACTTGCAATCCCTGTAAAAAGAAGAGTGTTATGGAGCAATCACCTTGGCAAAATGAAGGTCGTTGATCTCTCACATCTGGGGAGTGACCCTACGGCTGCTAACCTCCTCAGCTATCTCCATCCAGGTTTGCTTGGTCAGGCAGGAGGACCTCTTTTTGCCATTGCTAGGAAAGAGGACCTCCCGCCTTTCCCTTGCAGCCTAGCGGAGTATCTCGAGGGAGGCATCGCTAAACTGTGTGGCCACCCGGTGTCTTCCCATTTCCATCCTGCAGGGTCTGTCTCTGGGGGGTTGTGGGGGGTGGTCTAGAAGCCACTCCAACACAGGTCTCAGCAATGAACAGCAAGCAGCAAATAAGTTCAAGGCAGCAATGCAAGCAGGCCTGGCAGGCCTTTAAATATGATGCCAGCACCTGCTCCAGAGTTATCTGATGCTGCATTTAGCATCTCACATCCCACCCCGTCACGGGATTGGTTGGTTCCCGTGCCTTCCTTATGCAGTGTGGCCACCTGCCACGTGATGTTGAATGGCGCACATTTCCAGGTTCACCCCCGGGACCCATGACAGGCTCACTAAGTTCAGCCCACTATCTTTTAATATTAAAATGGAGACCCGTAATACAAGATGGAACCTGAACATAATCTTGCATAGCATTGCTTCTCTTGCACTCCCACCTTCCTTTGTCTGAAAGAGTATTGTACAAAGGAGTAAGTGATCTTTGTGTGCTATGTCCCTGAGGGTGCAAGGCAGAAACACAGACTTGCTGCTACGCTTTCTATGGAAGAAGAGTTAGGATGTAAACAGAGATGACACTTGAGTGTTTCCCCTGATATCAGAACACTTGTTCCTCATTTGGTCACAGATGTAACAGATCCAGAAGACTGTACTGACTCACTTCATGACCTCTACCCAGGCACCTTGAACTCCTGTTTTCAGAGATGCTTGCCCTTCAGCTGCATAGTGGTCCATGCTCCTATGCTGCACCTCCTGCAGCTGGAGCACCCTTGGAATCTTTCTGCAGCTACCACTAAAAACTGCTCTATGTCCACCCTATTGAGCTCCCTTTTAATGGCATCCAGAAGCCCTATAAAATTTGCTAACTCACCCAGTTTTGCACCTATTAGGCAAGAAGCTTGTAAACCTACATGCTTGCAAATATTTTCCAAATACAACATCAACTTGCATTTATACAGCACCCGTAACAGAGTAAAATGTGCCAAGGTGCTTCACATGTGGACTATCAAACGAAATTTGACTGTGCCAAATAAGGAGATATTAGGGCAGGTGACCCAAAAGCTTGGTTAAAGGCAGGTTTTAAGGAATATATTAAAGGGTAAGAGTGAGGTGGAGAGATGAAGTGGTTTTGGGAGAGAATTCCAGACATATGGCTCAAGGACGCTAATGATGGAGCAATGAAAATCAGGGATGCGCAAAAGGTCAGAATTGGAGGAGCACTGTGATCTGGGAGGTTGTACGGCTGGTGTACATTACAGATATAGGAAGGGGTGAAGACATGGAGAGACATGCAGAAACACTAGCCAGGCTAGTGTTTTCAGTTTCCAGTGTGGACATACCTGTGTGATAGGCGCAACCTGATGTTTCCTGGATTTGTAAAATTAAGGTATAGCTTATATAATAACACACAGTTCTGACTGTCTGCACATTTCTGATTGGTCAGTGGGTTGAATTGATGTGCAGAGACAGCACTCAGTGCAGCAGCAAGTTTATCAGCCCCATTTTGCACTGTGAGGGAGGTGAGTTGTGGAAATTAAAACACTTTTTGGCATTTAAATTTGGCTCCAAATGAGAAATCAGGTCCACAGTGGATATGTTGAAGGTTTTCACACGTACAGTGAGAGGTGAGTTTTGTACGCACTCGCGAAACTATAATATAAAATTGACAGAGACTGTGGTAAAATTTAATGAATATAATAAATAGAAAGAGACTGAGGTTAGTTATAGCCAATATAAAATGAAATAGAGTGTGTCAGGCAAGCCCCCCACCTGCCAAGAATGAGGAAAATTAATTTTGCCACATGAACATTGATTTTATACAGTTGTTGTCGAAGAAAGAACTTGTTTTAAAAAAAAACAATTGGAGACTTTGGCTGGAGAGAGACATTAGCATATCAACAGACAGTACTTCAAAGGACAAAGGAGCTATTCCCTGTTCCAATTTAATCTACAATGGGCTTTTGATTACCAGATGTTGAAGCATTCCAAGTTAACTACTAAGATGGCCGAATACACAAACAGACATGGTCAGGCCAGTTTAGTCACATGACTGTTGGAGTTTTTTGAATTTGACCTTCTAACAGGGAATTTGAAATCAGAAAGCACTTTGTTCCTGGATTCAGAACATCTCTCTCTTGTCTGCTCTCATCTCGCTCTCACCAGCTTTGGAAACCATTGAAGACATATGAACCTCAAGAGAGAAAAGTCTCCTACAGTGAACAAGGTTTAAGAAGAATACTGGGCCCCAATGAAAAGTGAGACTACCTACAATCAAGGATAACAGTGAGCTCGAAACACAATAAAAACCTCTCTTCAGAGATTTCCTTAAACCTTTTTGCTTTATTTTTCTAATGCTTTTTTCTGTCCCATTGGCATGTGCGTATCACATATGCATGCGAGTTTGGGGTGCAGCGTGTAACCGAATTAGGGTTTAAAGTTTAATAAATTTCACTTTCCTTCTTTAAACCTAAGAAAGCCTGTTTGTGCTCATTTCTTTGCCTTATATTTGGAAAGCTGTGAACAAGGATTCACCAAAGGGGGAGCTCAAAACACAATGTGTTTAAAAATTAAACCCTGTTACAGTAAGACCAGGTGAAGACAGTAAAAGACCCCTAGACACCTTTCTCACCTGTTCGTAACAAGTGAAAGAGGTAAAATATTATATAAAGTAGAGAATGAGGCTAAGTATAATCAATGTAATGTAGGGATTGCAGAGGGAGACCCATTTTAACAATAGGGCAACTTCTGTTGGGTTTGTAGGTTTTAGTTTGTGGGGTGTTTTGTTAGGTCCAGTGAAATTTTGCACCTGTGGGCTGACAATTGGTTGATTAGATATAGAACATAGAACAGTACAGCACAGTACAGGCCCTTCGGCCCACGATGTTGTGCCGAACCTTTAACCTACTCTAAGATCAAACTAACTACCTACCCTTCATTCTACTATCATCCATGTACCTATCCAAGAGTCGCTTAAATGCCCCTAATGTATCTGCTTCTACTACCACCGCTGGCAGCGCATTCCACGCACCCACCACTCTCTGTGTAAAGAACCTACCTCTGACATCCCCCCGAAACCTTCCTCCAATCACATTAAAATTATGCCACCTGGTGATAGCCCTTTCCACCCTGGGAAAAAGTCTCTGACTATCCACTCTATTTATGCCTCTCATCATCTTATACCCCTCTATCAAGTCACCTCTCATCCTTCTTCGCTCCAATGAGAAAAGCCCTAGCTCCCTCAATCTTTCTTTGTAGGACATGCCCTCCAGTCCAGGCAGCATCCTGGTGAATCTCCTCTGCACCCTCTAAAGCCTCCACATCCTTCCTATAATGAGGCGACCAGAACTGAACACAATATTCCAAGTGTGGTCGAACCAGGGCCTTATAGAGCTGCAGCATAACCTCGCGGCTCTTAAACTCAATCCCCCTGTTAATGAAAGCCAACTCACCATATGCCTTCTTAACAACCCTATCAACTTGGGTGGCAACTTTGAGCCATCTATGGACATGGACCCCAAGATCTCTCTGTTCCTCCACACTACCAAGAATCCTGTCTTTAAGCCTGTATTCCGCATTCAAATTCGACCTTCCAAAATGATTCACTTCACACTTTTCCAGGTTGAACTCCATCTGCCACTTCTCAGCTCAGCTCTGCATCCTGTCAATGTCCCGTTGCAACCTATAACAGCCTTCCACACTATCCACAACTCCAGCAACCTTTGTGTCATCGGCAAACTTGCTAACCCAGCCTTCCACTTCCTCATCCAAGTCATTTATAAAAATCACAAAGAGCAGAGGTCCCAGAACAGATCCTTGTGGAACACCACTGGTCACCGAGCTCCATGCTGAATACTTTCCATCGACTACCACCCTCTGTCTTCTATGGGCCAGCCAATTTTGTATCCAGACAGCCAACTTTCCCTGAATCCCATGCCTCCTTACTTTCTGAATGAGCCTACCATGGGGAACCTTATCAAACGCCTTGCTAAAATCCATATACACCACATCCACTGCTCTTCCTTCATCAATGTGTTTTGTCACATCTTCAAAGAATTCAATAAGGCTTGTGAGGCATGACCCGCCCCTCACAAAGCCATGCTGACTGTCTCTAATCAAACCATGCTTTTCCAAATAATCATAAATCCTGTCTCTCAGAATCCTCTCCAATAATTTTCCCACGACCGACGTAAGACTGACTGGTCTATAATTCCCAGGGTTATCCCTATTCCCTTTCTTGAATAAGGGAAAAACATTTGCCACCCTCCAATCATCCGGTACTACTCCAGTGGACAGTGAAGACGCAAAGATCATCGCCAAAGGCGCAGCAATCTCTTCCCTCGCTTCCCGTAATATCCTTGGGTATATCCCGTCTGGTCCCAGGGACTTATCTGTCCTCATATCATTCAAAATTTCCAGCACATCCTCCCTCTTAACCTCAACCTGTTCGAGCATATCAGCCTGTTCCACGCTGTCCTCACAAACGACCAGGTCCCTCTCACTAGTGAATACTGAAGCAAAGTATTCATTTAGGACCTCCCCTACCTCCTCCGACTCCAGGCACAAGTTCCCTCCACTATCCCTGATCGGCCCTACCCTCACTCTGGCCATCCTCTTGTTCCTCACATAAGCGTAGAACGCCTTGGGATTTTCCTTAATCCTACCCGCCAAGACTTTTTCATGTCCCCTTCTTGCTCTCCTAAGTCCATTCTTCAGTTCCTTCCTGGCTACCTTGTAACCCTCTAGAGCCCTGGCTGATCCTTGCTTCCTCAACCTTAAGTAAGCTTCCTTCTTCCTCTTGACTAGCTGTTCCACATCTCTTTTCATCCAAGGTTCCCTCACCCTACCATCCCTTCCCTGCCTCATCGGGACAAACCTATCCAGCAGTCGCAGCAAGTGTTCCCTAAACAACCTCCACATTTCTGTTGTGCATTTCCCTGAGAACATCTGTTCCCAATTTAAGCTGCCCAGTTCCTGCCTAATAGCATTGTAATTCCCCCTCCCCCAATTAAATATTTTCCCAACCTGTCTGCTCCTGTCCCTCTCCATGACTATAGGAAAGGTCAGGGAGTTGTGATCACTATCACCGAAATGCTCTCCCACCGAGAGATCTGCCACTTGGCCTGGTTCGTTGCCAAGCACCAAGTCCAACATAGTCTCCCCTGTAGTCGGCCTATCTACATATTGAGTCAGGAAACTTTCCTGGACACACCTGACAAAAACTGCTCCATCCAAACTATTTGCACTAAGGAGATTCCAATCAATATTAGGGAAGTTGAAGTCACCCATGACAACAACCCTGTTACTTCTGCACCTTTCCAAAATCTGCCTCCCAATCTGTTCCTCCATGTCTCTGTTGCTATTGAGGGGTCTATAGAAAACTCCGAACAAAGTGACTGCTCCTTTCCTGTTTCTGACTTCCACCCATAATGACTCAGTAGACAAACCCTCCTCGACGACCTCCCTTTCTGCAGCTGTGATACTATCCCTGATTAACAATGCCACTCCCCAACCTCTTTTGTAACACTTTGTTGTAAGATTAAAGTACAGCACATGTTGAGTGACAGTTGTTTGATCGATTCAGTACAAGGCACTTGGTGAATGGGGATGATGGATTTTATGGGCAGTGCCTGGTGCATGTGGGGAGGAGACTATGGTGATTGGTTCTTGAAAGATTTGGAGGCAGATTGGGATAAAACAGGTTTGATGTTGAATTTAAAGGCAAAAACAGAGAGAGACGGACGTTAGATATAGAAACATAGAAAAATAGGAGCAGGAATAGGCCATTTGGCTCTTCAAGCCTGCACTGCCATTCAATACCACCATGGCTGATCATCCAAACTCCGTAACCTGTTCCCGCTTTCTCCCCGTATCCCTTGATCCCTTTAGCTCCAAGAACTATATCTAACTCTTTATTGAATATATTTAATGATTTGGCCTCAACTGCCTTCCATGGTAGAGAATTCTACAGGTTCACCACTCTCTGTTAATATAATATAATTTTTTTTTATATTTAGAGATATAGCACTGTAACAGGCCCATCGGCCCACTGAGTCTGCGCAGAGCAACAACCACCCATTGAAACTAATCCTATATTAATCCCAAAAATAAAAGCAAAATACTGCGGATGCTGGAAATCTGAAACAAAAACAAGAAATGCTGGATTCACTCAGCAGGTCTGGCAGCATCTGTGGAAAGAGAAGCAGAGTTAACGTTTCGGGTCAGTGACCCTTCTTCGGAACTGACAAATATTAGAAAAGTCACAGATTATAAACAAGTGAGGTGGGGGTTGGGCAAGAGATAACAAAGGAGAAGGTGCAGATTGGACCAGGCCACATAGCTGACCAAAAGGTCACGGAGCAAAGGCAAACAATATGTTAATGGTGTGTTGAAAGACAAAGCATTAGTACAGATTAGGTGTGAATATACTGAATATTGAACATCAGCAAGTGCAAACCTGAAGAAAAACAACCTGAAAAAAACAGTGGGTAAGCAAACTGAACAAACTAAGATGAAATGAAATAAATGCAAAAAAAGATTGTAAAAAATGTAAAAAGGAATGCAAAAACAAAAAGGAAGAAAAAATAACTAAAAATGACTAAAAATGAAAGTAAAGTGGGGGGCTGTCATGCTCTGAAATTATTGAACTCAATGTTCAGTTCGGCAGGCTGTAGTGTGCCTAATCGGTAGATGAGATGCTGTTCCTCGAGCTTGCGTTGATGTTCACTGGAACACTGCAGCAATCCCAGGACAGAGATGTGAGCATGAGAGCAGGGGGGAGTGTTGAAATGGCAAGCAACCGGAAGCTCAGGGTCCTGCTTGCGACTGAGCGGAGATGTTCCGCAAAGCGGTCACCCAGTCTGCGCTTGGTCTCCCCAATGTAGAGGAGACCACACTGTGAGCAGCGAATACAGTATACTACATTGAAAGAAGTACAAGTAAATCGCTGCTTCACCTGAAAGGAGTGTTTGGGGCCTGGGATAGTGAGGAGAGAGGAGGTAAATGGGCAGGTATTACACCTCCTGCGATTGCAAGGGAAGGTGCCCTGGGACGGGGACGAGGTGGTGGGGGTAATGGAGGAGTGGACCAGGGTGTCGCGGAGGGAACGATCCCTTCGGAATGCTGACAGGGGAAGGGAGGGGAAGATGCGACTGGTAGTGGCATCACGCTGGAGGTGGCGAAAATGGCGGAGGATGATCCTTTGGATATGGAGGCTGGTGGGATGAAAAGTGAGGACAAGGGGAACCCTGTCACGGTTCTGGGAGGGAGGGGAAGGGGTGAGGGTAGAGGTGCGGGGAATGGGTCGGACACGGTTGAGGGCCCTGTCAACCACAGTGGGGGGAAATCCTCGGCTGAGGAAAAAGGAGGTCATATCAGAAGCACCGTCATGGAAGGTAGCATCATCAGAGCAGATGCGTCGGAGACGGAGAAACTGGGAGAATGGAATGGAGTCCTTACAGGAGGTAGGGTGTGAAGAAGTGTAGTCGAGGTAGCTGTGGGAGTCAGTGGGCTTATAATGGATATTGGTAGACAACCTATCCCCAGAGATGGAGACAGAGAAGTCGAGGAAGGGAAGGGAAGTGTCAGAGATGGACCATGTAAAGGTGAGAGAAGGGTGGAAATTGGAAGCAAAGTTGATAAAGTTTTCTAGTTCGGGGCGGGAGCAGGAAACGGCACCGATACAGTCATCAATGTACCGGAAAAAGAGTTGGGGGAGGGGGCCTGAGTAGGACTGGAACAAAGAATGCTCGACATATCCCACAAAAAGACAGGCATAACTAGGACCCATGCGGGTACCCATAGCGACACCTTTTACTTGAAGGAAGTGCGTGGAGTTGAAGGAGAAGTTGTTCAATGTGAGAACAGGTTCAGCCAGGCGGAGGAGGGTGGTGGTGGATGGGGACTGGTTGGGCCTTTGTTCCAGGAAGAAGCAGAGAGCCCTCAAACCATCCTGGTGGGGGATGGAGGTGTAGAGCGATTGGACGTCCATAGTGAAGAGGAGGCGGTTGGGACCAGGAAACTGGAAATTGTCAAAATGACGTAGGGCGTCAGAAGAGTCACGGATGTAGGTGGGAAGAGACTGGACCAGCGGAGAAAAGATAGAGTCTAGATAGGAAGAAATAAGTTCAGTTGGGCAGGAGCAGGCTGACACAATGGGTCTGCCGGGACAGTCCCGTTTGTGGATTTTGGGAAGGAGGTAGAAGCGGGCTGTCCGGGGTTGCGGGACTATGAGGTTGGAAGCTGTAGAGGGAAGATCTCCAGAGGAGTTGAGGTCAGTGACAGTCCTTTGGACGGTGGCTTGATGTTCGGTGGTGGGGTCATGGTCCAGAGGGAGGTAGGAAGAGGTGTCTGTGAGTTGGCGTTGAGCTTCTGCAAGGTAGAGGTCGGTACGCCATACAACAACAGCACCACCCTTGTCTGTAGGTTTGATGACCATGTCGGGGTTAGACCTGAGAGAACGGAGTGCCTCAAGTTCAGAGGGGGACAGGTTAGAGTGAGTGAGGGGGGCAGAGAAATTGAGACGACCAATGTCTCGCCGACAGTTTTCAATGAAGAGATCAAGAGCGGGTAAGAGGCCAGGGTGAGGGGTCCAGGTAGAGGGAGAATGCTGGAGGCGGGTGAATGGGTCTGCTGGTCGGGGGGAGGACTCCTGGTCGAAGAAGTGAGCCCGGAGGCGGAGGCGACGGAAGAAGAGCTCAACGTCATGCCGAGCGCGAAATTCATTGAGGTGGGGGCGTAAGGGGATAAAACTAAGACCTTTGCTGAGTACAGAACGCTCAGCATCAGAGAGGGGGAGGTCAGAGGGTATAGTGAATACACGGCAAGGGGTCAGATCAGAAGGGGTGGGGTCAGAGGGAAGTGAAGCGGAAGGAGAATCTGGAGGGGCATTAGTCCCCATCAGCTGCTGGAGCTTGCGTTCCTTAACATCTGAAAGGAAGAAAAAAAGTTTTTTGTTAATGCGACGGATGAGACGTAAGATGAGATGAAACTGCGGAGTAGAACAGATTTGAGATAAGGTGAGACGGTGCTGCTGGAGAGAGAGGTCCAGTGTGTGCATATGGCGGCGCATAGCACTGAGTGTGGATCTCAGGATGCGGTGAGAGTAGCAGTCCGAGGAACATTGTATTTCTCGGAGATACCTGTGATCCTGGGTGGTTTCAAAGCATGATGGGTGAAACTGCAGTTGGAATCCACGTGGAATCAGTCGGAGCCGGAGACAGTCACTGAGGAAGGAGATGTGGCTGTGAAAACGAGTTTTGGTAGATACCTTATCAAACACCAGGAGGGAAATAGAAAGCAATGAAGGTGAACAAGGTAAAAGAGACAAACGAAAATCCCGTCGGAGAGAAGAGCAGTACTTCTTCAAGGTAGGCATTCCTGGAAGAGAAGTGGCAGTGAATTAAACACTAAAATAAAAGCAAAATACTGCGGATGCTGGAAATCTGAAACAAAAACAAGAAATGCTGGATTCACTCAGCAGGTCTGGCAGCATCTGTGGATGTCTCTTCCCACCTACATCCGTGACTCTTCTGACGCCCTACGTCATTTTGACAATTTCCAGTTTCCTGGTCCCAACCGCCTCCTCTTCACTATGGACGTCCAATCGCTCTACACCTCCATCCCCCACCAGGATGGTTTGAGGGCTCTCTGCTTCTTCCTGGAACAAAGGCCCAACCAGTCCCCATCCACCACCACCCTCCTCCGCCTGGCTGAACTTGTTCTCACATTGAACAACTTCTCCTTCAACTCCACGCACTTCCTTCAAGTAAAAGGTGTCGCTATGGGTACCCGCATGGGTCCTAGTTATGCCTGTCTTTTTGTGGGATATGTCGAGCATTCTTTGTTCCAGTCCTACTCAGGCCCCCTCCCCCAACTCTTTTTCCGGTACATTGATGACTGTATCGGTGCCGTTTCCTGCTCCCGCCCCGAACTAGAAAACTTTATCAACTTTGCTTCCAATTTCCACCCTTCTCTCACCTTTACATGGTCCATCTCTGACACTTCCCTTCCCTTCCTCGACTTCTCTGTCTCCATCTCTGGGGATAGGTTGTCTACCAATATCCATTATAAGCCCACTGACTCCCACAGCTACCTCGACTACACTTCTTCACACCCTACCTACTGGAAGGACTCCATTCCATTCTCCCAGTTTCTCCGTCTCTGACGCATCTGCTCTGATGATGCTACCTTCCATGACGGTGCTTCTGATATGACCTCCTTTTTCCTCAGCCGAGGATTTCCCCCCACTGTGGTTGACAGGGCCCTCAACCGTGTCCGACCCATTCCCCGCACCTCTACCCTCACCCCTTCCCCTCCCTCCCAGAACCGTGACAGGGTTCCCCTTGTCCTCACTTTTCATCCCACCAGCCTCCATATCCAAAGGATCATCCTCCGCCATTTTCGCCACCTCCAGCGTGATGCCACTACCAGTCGCATCTTCCCCTCCCTTCCCCTGTCAGCATTCCGAAGGGATCGTTCCCTCCGCGACACCCTGGTCCACTCCTCCATTACCCCCACCACCTCGTCCCCGTCCCAGGGCACCTTCCCTTGCAATCGCAGGAGGTGTAATACCTGCCCATTTACCTCCTCTCTCCTCACTATCCCAGGCCCAAAACACTCCTTTCAGGTGAAGCAGCGATTTACTTGTACTTCTTTCAATGTAGTATACTGTATTCGCTGCTCACAGTGTGGTCTCCTCTACATTGGGGAGACCAAGCGCAGACTGGGTGACCGCTTTGCGGAACATCTCCGCTCAGTCCGCAATCAGGACCCTGAGCTTCCGGTTGCTTGCCATTTTAACACTCCCCGCTGCTCTCATGCTCACATCTCTGTCCTGGGATTGCTGCAGTGTTCCAGTGAACATCAACGCAAGCTTGAGGAACAGCATCTCATCTACCGATTAGGCACACTACAGCCTGCCGGACTGAACATTGAGTTCAATAATTTCAGAGCATGACAGCCCCCCACTTTACTTTCATTTTTAGTCATTTTTAGTTATTTTTTCTTCCTTTTTGTTTTTGCATTCCTTTTTACATTTTTTACAATCTTTTTTTGCATTTATTTCATTTCATCTTAGTTTGTTCAGTTTGCTTACCCACTGTTTTTTTCAGGTTGTTTTTCTTCAGGTTTGCACTTGCTGATGTTCAATATTCAGTATATTCACACCTAATCTGTACTAATGCTTTGTCTTTCAACACACCATTAACATATTGTTTGCCTTTGCTCCGTGACCTTTTGGTCAGCTATGTGGCCTGGTCCAATCTGCACCTTCTCCTTTGTTATCTCTTGCCCAACCCCCACCTCACTTGTTTATAATCTGTGACTTTTCTAATATTTGTCAGTTCCGAAGAAGGGTCACTGACCCGAAACGTTAACTCTGCTTCTCTTTCCACAGATGCTGCCAGACCTGCTGAGTGAATCCAGCATTTCTTGTTTTTGTTTCCTATATTAATCCCATATTCCCTACCACATCCCCACCTTCCCTCAATTCTCCTACCACCTACCTACACTGGGGGTAATTTACAACAGCCAATTTACCTAACAACCTGCAAGTCTTTGGCTGTGGGAGGAAACCAGAGCACCCGGCAGAAACCCACACGGTCATGGGGAGAACTTGCAAACTCCACACAGGTAGTATCCAGAACTGAACCCGGGTTGCTGGAGCTGTGAGGCTGTGGTGCTTACAAATGCGCCACTCCTAAATCTCATAAAATAGGACAGGTAATATAATCAGTATATCGTAAAATTGAGAGATGCTGAGGTGAAATCTAATCAATGTAATTTAAAATAGAGAGTGAGGTAAAATATAAAATGGAGAGAGACTGAGGTGCAAATCAGAACTTTCTTTGGCACTTAGATTTATCTCCAAATGAGCGATCAGGTGTACAATAGATACATTCAAGGTTTTCACACGTACAGTGAGAGGTGAGTTTTACATACACGCGAGACTATAGTATAAAATTGAGGGAGACTGAGGTAAAATTTAATCAATGTACCAAGAAATATAAGAGATACTGAGGTTAAATGTAGCCAACGTAATATAAGTTAGAAACTGAGGTAAATTCTACAATAATAATACTGTTTCAGTCTGTCCACATTTTCTGATTAGTGTGTGGTTTGATTTGGTGAGTGGATTCTGGCACACATACCTTGGTTACTGGCCCCTAGCTGTCGCTGCTCCCCGGCCTCAGCTACTGACCCCCAGCTCTCCCCTTTCTCCAGCCTCGCTTACTGGCTCTCAGCTCTCACCGCTCCCTGGCCTCGTTTACTGGCCCTCAGCTTTCACCACTCCCTGGCGTTGCTTGCTGGCCCTTGGCTCTCACCGCTCCATGGCTTTACTTACTGGCCCCCAGCTCCCACCACTTCCTGGCTTTGCTTCCTGGACCCCCACCTTTGCGACTCTCCAGCCTCCCTTACAAGCTACTGGAGGGAGGGAGCGACAGCAAGGGTTGGGGGTGCGAGGGGAATATGGCATGGGGGCAGGGATGGGAAGGGCGATGGAGGGGGTGTGGCATGGGAGGAAGGAGGGTAGGGGGAGGCATGGAAGGGAGGGTGGAGGCATGGGAGGGAGTGTAGGAGGGGAGGGGTTAGGGTGGATGACATGGGGGGGACAGCATGGGAGTGGGGAAGGAACGGCATGGGAGTCAGGCTGGGTCCGGCTGTGGGGGGGGGGATTGGGGGATGGGTATAGGGATGGCATGGGAGGAATGGGGATGGAGATGGCATAGGAAGAAGGGATGGTATGTGGAATGGGATGGGGATGCTATAAGAGGGATGAAAGGAATGGGATGGATATGGAATGAGAGGGATAGCATGGGAAGGATGGAATGGCATGGGATGGGGATTTAAAGAAGTACTGTTGCAATAAAGATACTAATTTCACTGCAAATGTTTTGCGGGTCTCTGCTGATCTTTAACCGTAACAGATGAGTCTATTGCAACTTATTGGGCAGAAGTGGTAGCCCCAGCTGGGTGCTTTTGCTACTCAGGTCAGTGAATGAATGCTGTAAGTGCAAGTGACTTGGGTGTGATACCATTGATGTTTACGTGCAGTGCGACATGACTGTTTGAAATATGGTGTATTCTCTTCATGGAGTCGCAGGAAAAATGGATGAGTATTGGTTATTCCAGAATCACTTTGCATTTTATGTTTTAATGGAGGCTGAGTTGACTCAGGTTGCATTGCGTTACTCCAGGAAGACTAAAGAGTCAATTTCAGAAATACACACTCTCCCCAGAAGCCTTATCCACGGGGGGCACTTATCAGAGCATGCTGTACGATTTTCAATCCATAAACGGAGCCTGCCTTTCTTAATTATTTCTCAAGTCAGCTCTGAATGTTAATGAAAATAGAGTGGTTAAAAGAAAGAAACAATCGAAAAAACAAGAAAACTGGGCAGATAATGGTTAATGCCATTTGGTAAAATGCATACTTAATCTCACAAAGAAGGCAAAATGACATATGGAGAGACACATATAATAAAAGTAGAGGATTCAAATTGAGCAAGCATAATGTACAGGAAATGAAAATAGATGAATTTCCTGGTTGCTCCAGAAAGGTTCAAATCTCTGTCAAAGAAATAATGGCCAGAAGTGCTCCTCAGACTGGAAGAGGACCAGTATTTCTGTGATGTCTCGTTCACCAGGCGAGTGGAGGCGTATTAACCTCCAGAGGGCATATGTGAAGAGTGATAGCTGAGCCAGCTTGGTTAGGAAGCCAAAGGATGGGAGGCCTGAGCAACCCGCCATCCAAGGGTAGGAGAATGGCAAAATTCACATTGACATGGGTAGGCAGGTCCCAGTGATGTCTTTGTGCTACCTAGCCTATGATAATCAGGTGCCTTCCCACTGATCCTGCAAGGATTCCCCCAAACAGTAGGAAAATGGTGGAAACCTGGAGCAAATGGATCTCAGCTATTTTCTTGGGAATTCTGCTGGTCATATACTGGAGATATGCCAGATGAAATCCACATCCCTCCCCACTGGAATTTTGAGGTGGTTGTATTTGGTATTTCATCTATTTTCATTTCCTGTTCATTCTGCTTACTCGACTTGAATCCTCTACTTTTATTATATGTGTCACTCCATATGTCATTTTGCTGCCTTTGTGAGATTAAATATGCAATTTACCCAATGGAATTAACCATTTTCTGCCCAGTTTTCTAGTTCATCGTCTGATTTTTTTTTTAACCACGTTTTTACCTCCCACAGATATTTGCCCTCAATATAATGTGAGTGGACTCTTGGGTGTTGACTGAAGGATTTGTCATAACTATATAGAAGTATTAGATCCTGTGACATTTTGTACGGTATCTTAATGAACTGAATTAAACCAGGAGGAAAATATTAGTCTAAAAATATTTGTCAAGATATATTGGTACATCAGTGATTATTAATGGAGAGGACATATAATTACCTTGGAATTTACCTTGTAAAATATTTAGCGACAGAGAGACTTCATAGAGTGAATTTTAATCTGCAGGAGTGCATGGATCTTGGTGCAGTTCAGTGGGTTTAGACTGGCAAAATTGACAATGGCCGGAATTTTACTCCGTCCCAGCAGGTCAGATGGTGGCATGGGGTTGGCGTAAAATTGAGTGGCAGGCTCTGGGAGGCCTACCCGCCCCGCTTTCGCCTCCGGACAAGTTTACGGCGGTCCGGCGGGGGGAAGGGGGGGGGGGCGGGATGGGAGACGGCCCGCCCGCCCAAGGCCAATCAAGACCCTTAAGTGGCCACTTAACGGCCACCTAAGGGCCCTCGCCTGCCTCTACGGGTATTTTACCTGTGGCAAGCGGGTGTGCTGGGGACGTGAAAGGCCGCCCAGCAATAGCTGCCGGCCTTTCCGCGCCCCGGGGAGTGGGGGGGGGCATGGCAGTCGGGCACAGAGTGCCCGATTGAGGGGCGCCTCCTCCATTCCAACTCACCCCAGGGACCCAAGACACCCTCCTCCCCCAAAACGACCACTCCAGCCTCACCAGGGAAGGACCGATCCCCCTGGTGAGACATGCCCCTACTTACCTTCCCTCCTCGATCCATGGTGTCGGCTGGGCTGCAGTCCCTGCAGTGGCCACTGCTCCCAGTGGCACTGCTGGGACTAAGAGCTGCTGGCCCACTGATTGGCCGGCAGCTCATTGAGGCGGGACCTCCTCCCTCAAGTGGGTGGAAGTCCTGTCTTGGGGCAATTAAAGCCCGGGGATCCGTAAATTACGGGATGGATCCCTGGGCTAGGCGGAAGCGAGTTCGCCACCGACTTTCACGTCGGAGTCCGGCTCCCATCCATCCACCGTAAAATTCCGGCCAATAATGCTTCAGAAAGCTAGATCTAATCCGCTGACTTCTGCATTTAGCTTGAGTATATTAGGCTGCGGGTGCATAATTACTATATATTAATCGCTCAATTAGAGCGATATAAACACACATTTTTGACTTTAAAATCGGGTCCATGTGTTTCCTGGGCTTCCTGAAACTCGCCAGTGAAATCAAGGTGAGTGCACATCAGCAATTGGCAGGGTTTAATCAATCTCGGAAATATGCCAATGCGTACTAGTACTCATAGCTCCTTTCTTACCTGCTAGTGGGGGAGGATTTGTTCAGAGTACTTTTGCTGCAGAGTTACTTTCTACACTTTGAATGTTTGCTGTGTCATATCAATTAAAGGCTCTTCATCTGAATCTGCAAAATATCCACAATAAGATAGATGAACAAATAGAGATAAATGATTTCTATCTAATCGCCATTACCGAGACATGTGGCTAGATTTTCAAAGGCCGCTGAGGACGGGAATGGCTGTGAGCGTGATTTGAATATCGCATTCTTAGAGGTCGGCACTGGGTCCCACTGCTTCCGGAACATTATGCCATTTTCAAAGGACCACCGTGATGGAGGGAACGGGTCGGGCACGTGCCCCCAATTAACTGCCTATTGAGCTCATTCAGAGCTCATTAACAGGCTTGTTAGTAGCAGTGCACAATTTTTAATGGCTGGGAATGGGGAAGACATCAGGTGCACAGCCCAAGAGTCAGCTACCTGCAAATGATAGAGTGCCAGTACAGTAGGAGGCTGCACCAATCCAGGCAGATGGTCTCATGCCTGTATGCTCTGATCCATAATGACCTGAGGCCTCATGGTTCCTGTGGCAGTCCTCTATCTGCAGTTATCAAGGTCTCTAATGCCCTGAATGTTCCTGGGATCAGCTGTGGACCTAGGTGGCATCTATCTGTCAGCAGCTCATCAGGCAGGACACAGATACTATTTTTAGGATGGCAGGGGACTACACCCATTTTGACACAGATAGGGCTGCACAGGAACAGAGGGCATTGGGTTCAGCGTCATCGCTTGTGCCATCAAGGCACCCAGTGACCGGCCAGTGAGATACTTCAACAGGAAGGGCTTCCACTCCCTCAATGTCAGAGTGGCCCACGATCACCACAAGAGCTTCTTCCATGTGTGCACTCGCTTTCCTGACAGTTGCCATGACTCCTTCATCCTCCACCAGTCCGGCTGCTTTAGTATTTCAGTCCATCCCTCAAAGTGCATGGCTAGGTCCAAGGGGACAAGGGAAATCCCGTGAGGAGTTGGCTACTGATCCGTCCGTGGGAGTCCCAAATAGAGGCACAGAGGCAAAACAACCAAATCCACCTTCTTAGCAGGACATCATGTTTTGTTAAGATGTGATTCTGGTGCCTGGATCAGTCGGGTGGCACCGTTCAATTCCCTCCTGCAAGGGTCTTGGTCATTGTGATACTCTGCTGCGCTCTCTATACATGACCCTCCAGAGAGGTGTGGACCTTGAGGACAGTGAGGCCCTAGAAGGCAACAGCTCATCGGGGGAGAGCAAGTGATGAGAGGAGAAGGGGCGGAGGGGAATAATATTGAACAGAACCCCTGCTGCATGACAAGCATGGATAGAGAATTGCTCAACGGATGGGAAGCAAAGAGTAGGGTTAAGAGTATTTTCAAGTTGACAGGCTGTAACTAGTGGAGTGCTGGTGCCTCAGCTATTTTCAATCTATATTAGTGACTTAGACGAAGAGACTGAGATAATATATCTAAGTTTGCTGATGATACAAAGCCAGGTGGGAATGCAAGCTGTGAGGAGGACACAAAGAGGCTGCAAAGAGGTATAGACAGGTTAAGTGAGTGGGCAACAAGGTGGCAGATGGAGTATAATGCGGGGAAGTGTGAAGTTAGTCACTTTAGTAGTAAAAATAGAAAAGCAGAATATTTTTTAAAAGGCATGAAACTTGTAAATGTTGATTTTGAGAGGGTCTTGGGTGTACTTGTACAAGGTACACTTGTACCAGCTAGAAATATAAAAACAGACAGTAAGAGTTTCTATAGATATTCAAAAAAGAAGAGTTAACCAAGTGAGCCTTGGTCTTAGAGAATGTGAGTCTGGGGAATTAAGGGAAAATAAGGAGATGACAGATGAATTGAACAGGTATTTTGTATCTGTCTTCACTATAGAGGATACAAGTAACATCCCAGAAATAGCTGTAAATCAGGAAATGGAAGGGAGCGAGGAACTCAAGAAAATTACAGCCAGCACAGAAGTGGTACTGAGCAAATTCTTGGCGCTGCAGGCTGACAAGTCCCTGGATCCTGATGGACCTCATCCTAAGGTCCTAAAAGAAGTGACGAGTGACACAGTTGATTCATTGGTATTAATTTTCCAAAATTGCCTAGATTTGGGGAAGGTTACATTCGATTGGAAAATAGCAAATGTAACTCCTTTATTCAAAAAAGGAGGGAGACAGAAAGCAGGAAAATACAGGCCAGTTAGCTTAACATCTGTCTTAAAGAAAATGTTAGATGCAGGGCACTTAGAAAAATTCAAGGTAATCAGGCAGAGTCAACATAGTTTTGTGAAAAGGAAATCATGTTAAACCAATTTATTGGAATTCTTTGAAGAAGTAACAGGTGCTGTGGATAAAGGAGAACTAGTGGATGTACTGTACTTAGATTTCCAGTAGGCATTTGATAAGGTGCCCCATCAAAGGTTATTGCGGAAAATAAAAGCTCATGGTGTACGGAGTAACGTATTGGCATGGTAGAAGATTGGCTAGCTAACAGGAAACAGAGAGTAGGCATAAATGGGTCATTTTCTGGTTGGCAAGATGTAACGAATGGTGTGCCACAAGGATTAGTGCTGGGACCTCAACTTTTTCCAATTTATATAGATGACTTGGATGAAGGGACCAAAGGTATGGTTGCTAAATTTGCTGATCACACAAAGATAGGTAGGAAAGTAATTTGTAAAGAGGACATAAGGAGGCTACAAAGGGATATAGATAGGTTAAGTGAGTGGGGAAAGATCTGGCAAATGGAGTATAATGTGGGAAAATGTGAAATTGTGCATTTTGGCAGGAAGAATTAAAAAGAAACATATTATCTAAATGGTGAGAGATTGCAGAGCTCTTGAGATGTGGGTGTCCTAGTGCATGAATCACAAAAGGTTAGTATGCAGGGCAAGCAAATAATTAGGAAAGCTCATAGAATGTTATTGTTTATTGCGAGGGGAATTGAATACAAAAATAGGGAGGTTATACTTCAGTTATACAGGGCATTGGTGAGACCACATCTGGAGTACTGTGTACAGTATTGGTCTCCTTATTTAAGGGAGGATGTAAATGCGTTGGAAGCAGTTCAGAGAAGGATTACTAGACTAATACCTGGAATGGGTGGGTTGCCTTATGAGGAAATGTTGAACAGGCTAGGCTTGTATCTGCTGGAGTTTAGAAGAGTAAGAGGCTACTCATTGAAACATATAAAATCCTGAGGGGTCTTGACAGGGTGGATGTGGAAAGGATTTTTCCTCTTGAGGGAGAATCTAGAACTAGGAGTCACTGTTTAAAAATGAGGAGTTGCCCATTTAAGACAGAGAGAAGGAGAAATTTTTTCTCTCAGAAGGTTGTGGGTCTTTGGAACTCTTCTACTCAAAAGGCGGTGGATGCACAGTCTTTGAATATTTTTAAGACCGAGATAAATGGATTCTTGATAAGCAAGGGGGTAAAAGGTTGTCGGGGGTAGGCGGGAATGTGGACTCGAGGTTACAATCAGATCAGCCAAGATCTTATTGAATGGCAGAGCAGGCTTGAGGGGCCGAGTGGCCTACTCCTCCTAATTCGTATGTTCATAGGTCAACAATTTGGAAAGCGAATGGCATGTTAGCCTTTATTGCATGGGGATTAGAGTACAAGAATAAAGAGAACTTGCTACAATTGTATAGGGCTTTGGTGAGACCACACTGGAGTACTGTGTACAGTTTTCGTCTCCATATTTAAAGAAGGTTATACTTGCATTGGAGGTAGTACAGAAAAGGTTCACTAGATTGGTCCCTGGGATGAGAGGATTTTCTTATGATGAGAGGCTGAGTAAATTGGGTCCGTATTCTCTGGAATTTAGAAGAATGAGAAGTGATCTCATTGAAACATACAAGATTCTGAAGGTGTTTGACAGGGGAAACACTGAGAGGTTGTTTCCCCTGGCTGAGGATTGAGATAAGTTACTCAAAGAGTTGTGAATCCTTGAAATTGTCTACTGCTGGGGATTGTGGAGCCTCCATTATTGAATATATTTAAGGATGACATAGACAGATTTTTGGTCTCTCAGGGAATCAAGGGATATGGGAGCAGGCGGAAAGTGGAGTTGATGCTGAAGATCAGCCATCATCATATTGAATCATAGAATCACAGAAAGTTTATGGCACAGAGAGAGACCACTTACCCATCATGTCTGCACCAACTCAAAATAAAAGAGCCAGTGCACTCATAGTACTGAATGGTGGAGCAGGTTCGATGGGCTGTATGGTCTACCTGTGTTCCTATTACCTGTGTCTGAGCATCAGTGTGTCAGGAGGTTCAGGATATCACAAGAGTGGTATCAAGACATCTGTAGCTTTCTAGAAGGCCTGCAGCCTACTGGACCTGTTAGCCACACATTAGCAGTGATAGTCAAAGTGACCACTGCTCTCAACTTCTTTGCCTTCGGATCCTTCCACGGGGTTGCTGGCAAACATATGCAAGATTACCAGGTCACTGCTGGGTTGTTTTCCAGGGCCAGCATCTGTGCCAACTTTGCCAGTGATAATGCTTGTCAGAATGAATGAGCGCACAGCTTTATGGCTCTGGCTAACTTCCCACAGGTGCAGGGCACTATCGACTGCACACATGTGGCAATCCAGCACTGCTAGAACCACCAAGAATACTGGTCAACAGCATGGGCTTCACTTCATCAATGTGCAACTGGCGTGCAGCTGCAAAAAGATATTGATGCAGATGTGTTCAAGATTCCTGGGCAGCTGCCATGCTACTTTTTGTCCTGTTGCAGTCCAAACTCCCTGGTCTCTTCAAACCTGGAGACTTTAGAGGTGGCTGCTAGACAACAAGGAATAACCACTGCCAACTTGGCTCAAGACCTCTGACGGAAGCTCCCAACACTGAATCCCAATTGTGCTACAGTTAATGCCAAATGACCACCAAAAGTGTGATTGAAAAGGTATGCTGAACATTTGCTTCAGGTGTCCAGTCAGAACTGGAGGCACCCTTAGGTTCGCACCAGTTAAGATCTCCAAGTAGGTGGTGGTTTGCTGTGTTCTGCACAATGTTGCGCAATTGTGAGGCTTGGACGTAAAGGAGGAAGAAGGAGGACAATGAGCTCAGATTCACTTCTGACAACTCAGAGGGGAGGAGGAAGAAGATGAAGAGGGTGACGAAGACTGCTCACAGTGCTGCCAGGGATGCCCTTATTAATGCAATCTTAGGTTACAGAAGTGGATGCATGTCACTAGAAAATTCATGGCCACTCTTCCCCTTCTGCCCCCACCCCTCTACTGATGCAAAAAAGTCCTGTAACCAATCAACCATCCCTTGGACTATCCTCCATTGGTTCCCATCAATTCATGTCTTCCCATTCATCATCAAACAAGGCCACTCATCACCCACACCCAAGAAGCGATAAGATGGGAAGGTAGTGAAAATGAACAACATTTATGTGATGTAAATAAAGAACAAAAACTTAACCAACATTTTCTCAGTCCTTGTGCAACTATAAAGCCTTACTCTTCCTTTTAGTTTAGTTTAGTTTAGAGATACAGCACTGAAACAGGCCCTTCGGCCCACCGGGTCTGTGCCGACCAACAACCACCCATTTATACGATTCCTACACTAATTCCATATTCCTACCACATCCCCACCTATCCCTATATTTCCCGACCACCTACCTTTACTAGGGGCAATTTATAATGGCCAATTTACCTATCAACCTGCAAGTCTTTTGGCATGTGGGAGGAAACGGGAGCACCCGGAGGAAACCCACGCAGTCACAGGGAGAACTTGCAAACTCCACACAGGCAGTACCCAGAATTGAACCCGGGTCGCTGGAGCTGTGAGGCTGCGGTGCTAACCACTGCGCCACTGTGCCGCCCCAACTACTAGTTTTACAACTACTCCTATGTGGTGCAACCTATGTGGCTTTAGTCGAGGTACAGGCAAACTACTCAGATGCCTGTTCTGACTGCTGAGATGCTTGTGGTCAATGTCCTCTGGGTTTTGGCACCCGTGAAGGCCTGAAGACTGATCCACCTTCACCCGTGTGGGCAACTAACTGAGAGGTGAGCTGTGGGTGAAAAGTGGAAACGCTATTAGTAGAGTCCCCACATCCATGACCCTTTTCGCCGTCATCTCTCTCATGTTGCACTTCACTGCTCCCACTAATAATCTGCAACAATTAAAGGGGAGGTGTACTCTGGCTGCAGCAGGTGCTGGAACTGTTTGTGGAAGAGAGTCTGAGCAGGAAGAAAAGTGAAAATGGCACAACAGGGCAGAGAACATGCTCCAAGTTTCTCTGGTGTAGAACTGGAGGCCTCGGTACAGGAGGTGGGCAGGAGGAGAGAAATCCTTTACCCACAGTTGACCAGGAGGTGCTCCAGACGACACTGAGAAGGCAGTTGGAGCAGATAGCCTCTACTGTTAGTTCAAGCAGTGTAGTTCTGAGGACTTGGATGCAGTGCAGGAAGAAGTTTAATGACCTCACACAAGTAATCAAGGTCAGTGAATGCATGATCAAATGCCATATCCTTATAATTGAACTACTAGCCTCACACACTGTTCCATTCACCACGCCATCCTTCACTCACCTACCAACATTCGCTATAAAGCACGACTCAAACCTAACATCCATAGGCTTGCCTTCCCCCTCACTGTTGCAAGCTTCACAACCACATCTCTCAGCTTGTACACAGTGCCAGTTATTCAACCATGACAGTGTCATCATCCAAACACATTGCAGCACACTCAATGATATACTTCCCTCTTTCTTGTCGGACAAGGTGGCGCACAAGCAGCAAGAACTAACCAACAGGTATGACTGCATATCTTTGCCCCAATGGAGGAGCCAGTGGCACCATCATTGGAGCAGCCACGACTGATGCCCTGGCCAGAGGCAGAACCAAAACAATTGAAGGTGGCAGTATGCTCATACCTAATCCTACTTTTCACATCCCATTTCCTCCTCATTCCATAATTTCTTCTAATTTAAAAGCTGCAGCTGCTTTAACGACCTCTTGCTTTCCCCCAACTCCCTGCACCACATCCGTACCCTTTGCCTTTTTCCTCCCAGGTACCCAAGAACTGTAACCTGGTGAGGCAGTGGTGCAGGAGCAGCAAGTGGTAGAGGAAGAGGAGACTGATAACTAAGAAACACCATCATTTTCTCTGACCTTCACAGCATCAGCTCAGATACTGACACAGCGTGCACTTTAAATGGGATCTGCATGTGGTGAGTCACCGGGCTTCAGTGGGCTGCAGCCAGGGCAGGGAGAACAGGTAGTGCACTTATCAGCTTGTATGAGGGTGGGATTGCAGACGTGTTCTTTTGTTGAGGACTTCGATGGGGCAGCATACAGACAAAGGCTGATGGGCATACACATAAAAATGCTTGGTACACTGGCACGTCTGCCAAAAATTCTGCGATCCATGTCAAGAAGCATGGAGAAGTCCTACACCAATGTTACATAGGGCTTTGCATATAGCTTGGAGCCCATCCTTTCCAGTGTGGAAATGGTGGCCAACTCCATGAGAGCACGTGCAGAACCAATTTTGATACACCTGGCTGATGGCTAATGGCTCAGCTCAGCTTCCATCACAGCACAAGCTGAAGCCATGCAAAATCTGAATGCTACAGTAGAAGCTCAGACTGAAGTCATACAAGGTCATCTTACTGTCATATAGGCTCAAAGCTGCAGATGCCAGTGCTCAAAGGGGCTGGTGGGGACTCTTAGCAGTCCAGCAATCTATGCTCCAGCAGATTACTAAGATTGCTGAGGTACCACACCGGGAGAGTAACAGTGGCTCTGGAGCACAAACCTGCTGTCCTCTTTCAGGGTAACAGCATTTGTCCTCCCACCACTGACATCACATCAGCATCCCTGCTGTTGCTTGTCAGCTAGCCAGACTGCTGCTGCCCATGCCGAGATGGTGTAATCTGAAACTGGGCCTTCTAGGGCCAGAGCTGTGCGAGGTTGCCCTGCAAGGTCATCTTCATTATCTCCCACTGAAAGTCAGCAGCCTTCCATCAGCCATGCTGGAGGCACTGGGATAGCACTGCGTTGGAGCACTAGACCAGGCAAAAGCACGCAGAAGACAGGCACAAATGGAATGCACATGGGTGATTTGTTCACTTTGTTTGTTAAAGTTAGTTTGGGATGTTTGTTTTGTGGTGGCTTTTATTTCAGCATTATGGTCCATTACAGAGAGACGGTAAGGTGTGTAATTGTTGTTTAATGGGGAATTAGGGTTACGTTCACCAGTGTCGTAATCGGAAGAGCCAACCACGGACAGCCCAGCCAGAAGTGGGATGTGTTGATTGTCTCCTCCCTGTTTCCTCCTTCTCCTCCTCCTTCTCTTCCTCCTCCTCTGCTACTCACCATATACCTGGTAGCAAGGGCTGTTCCCTCATGATGGCAAGGTTTTACAGGAAGCAGTAGACTAAGGCAAATCATGACACGCACTCTGCAGAGTACTGCAGGGCTCCTCCAGAGTGTTTCAGGCAGTGGAATAACTTCTTAAGCACCCCAGGTCTGTTTGATGGCATGTGTGATAGCATGGCTTTTGTTGTAAGCATGCTGCCTACGTGTGGTTAGGTTGCACGCCAGAGTCAGGTGGTCAGTGAATAGCCCTTGTCTCCCAGTAGCCATTCTGGTTTTTCGTAGTGACTCAAATGTAGATGGTACAGTGGACTGGTGCCAGGATAGCGGGCATACACCTGCATGATGTGCTGAGTATGGTCGCACACCAGCTGCACATCAAGGGACTGGAACCCTTTGCACTTGCAATACATCTCTGAATTTATTCCCGCCACCCACAAAGCAATGTGTGTATAGTCGATGGCACCCTACACAATGGGGAAGCCCCTACCCTGGCGAAGCCATGTGCATACTCTGCCTGCTTCGTTCTGAAGAGTGAGAAGGGCAATATAATTCCTGCTGTTTGCATACAGTGCATGAATAGCTTCTCTTATACAACAGTGGATGGCAAACTGTGAGATGTTGAAGATATCCTCTGCTCCCACCTGGAAGGAACCTGCGCAAAGAAGGCAGTGCGTCCTTGCCCTACTCTGAGCTGAAGGTCTGTGTGCAACAGGTGGCAGATTTCAGTAAACACCTCCTGAGTGAAACTGAGATGTTCAACGAACTGTTCATCACTGAGGTTGAGGTAGGAGAATTGCTTCCTGAAGACCCTGAGTGGATATGGCCTGCCACTGACAGCCCTCCTTCCCCCTCCTCCACCTCCTCCTCCTCCTTCCTCTTTGGGCAGCTCTGTGTCGCCTTTGCTAATTCTTCCTGTCATGCTGCAGGTCAAGGGGGATGGAAGTTACAGCACCTGTGACTGGGGGCAAGTGACCTGAGCAGAACCCTAGAAGTGAAAACCAAGGTCTTCACCACGTGCTACACCACTTCCTGTAGACTTCTGAAAGTTTAAATAACAGTACAAACCACCAAACTACTAATTCAGCAGCAGCAGTAGAAGTCAATCAGCAACTAAGCTTAGAGTAATTGATGGTTCCTTTAAATAACACTGGTGCTGTGTCCTTCCTGCTGTTGAATGCATGGCCAGCTGTGCAAGGTTAAGAGACCACATTTTCTGGAGTGTTGAGCTCGAAAATGGCAGCTGGATTCACATCACCATTACACACTGGCTGACTTCACGTTCTGCCTATTCTGCATTCTTCCGGTGCACGCTACTGACACCTGTGCAACCAACCTACCCAAAATCATATCTGGCATGGCCCACATCAGAAGTGTGCTCATGTGCTGCAGGCGTCATGGGCTGAATTTTAAAAGCCCACTGCCGATCTCGGTCGCGAGCTCAGAAAATGGCAGCCCGCATGCTAACGAGCCGCCGCAATCTCAAGCGCTCATTTAAATAGCCGGGCGGCCCACCACCCCCCCCCCCCCACTACCATGTCTTGTGGAAGGGGCAGGCTGTTAGTCCCTGGCAATGGCGTCAGCTGTTGTGCACTGGCGCCATTTTTAAAGGGCAGCTAACCCTGCTGCCTAATTTAAATTTTTAAACACGTACCCTCCAAAATTAAATGAATACATTTTTTATGCCCCTTTCCTACCCCCAATAATGATTTTATTAACTATTTGCCCTTCCCCCCCAAAACACTTATCTTTTACATCTGACCTTCCCTCGCCCCCCTCCCAAACTGCACAAAGTTTGAAGTTCAACCCTTCCCACCATCCCCTACACCCATTACTAGCATTTACCTCCCCCCCAACAATAGAAATCTTACCTCCTCCCCCCCCACCCCCTCACCACCTGTGTCGCGCCACCTTTTCCCCGGACAGGGATTTGAAGGTGCAGGAGTATCGGCCACTACGTTAAAGATCATGACGGGCCCTCAAGATTTCAGCTATTTTAATTGAGGTCCGTCACCAAGTGGCAGGGAGGCTGCCACGGAGCCTCGCTGCCGCCGGGAGGATCGGGCCAGGCCCGATTGGCGTTGAGGTCTGTGACAGGTCTCATCTGGACCCATCTTCTGGCCCTCCCCCCCCCCCCACCCCCCTGCCATGGAACCCGACAATGGGGGGTCAACAAGATCCAGCCCCATGTTGGAAATGCAATAACACTGAAAATACAAGCACTTCAGAGCCAGATTTGCAGCCATTATCTCAGTTGCCTGCAACATAAACTTCTTGCTTGAGGTGGATTCCTCAGATCTCTGCGGTCCTGGTGAGTCTACTTTGAACATCTGTCAGTGCATTGCAGATTGTCTGTTGCTGCTCAGTAATTCTCTTCATTGTTGGCCCCCAGGGTACAGCATTTGTGTCCATCTGAGCAGAGCTTGAAGAGGGCTGTATCTTCCGACATGGACTTTATACTGTTGTTCCTGTTTCGAACATCTGCTCTTGCTCACTTGTGAAGTGTAAGTCACCAGGTGAATCCCCAACTATCTCTCTTATTAGCCCCACCAAAGTGTGAGTATCTAAGCTGGTGCATGGTCTGAATGAGTCCTCTGACGATGCACCTTCAGAAGGATTGAGCTCCTCTGAGATCACCTGCCACATCCACCAACTCCTGCTGTATGTGTAACGTGGCATTCCGTGAAGAATAAAGGCAATTGGGAATGGTGGATGCATAGATGGGAGTGTGGAGAAGTGCATAGAAAGAAAGGAATGGATGCACCTCCAAGGTAAGTCGGTGTGAGGAGTGATATGATGGAGTAGGCTTTAGAAAGCAGGATGTGCCGGCGGGATGATGTGCACAGCAGGATGTAGATAAATGTGCCACTGCAATCACCTTTCCTGACCTGCTTTGGACATTAAGTCGCTTTATGCACTGAATACAAGAGCATGGCACTATGCTCCTGCTGCTGACCTCTTCTGCAACCTGTGACCAAGCCTTCTTAGTCTCTGCAGCAGGCTTCTTCCTCCCAATGGTAGGGAAGAATATCTCTGTCTGGGTCCTCACAGCCCTAGCAGCACATTTTGGGAGGTGTTGGTGAAATAGGGCACAGACTTTGCTCCTCTCGATTCCATTGCAGCACTTCCAATTCTTTGATAGCCAACTCCAACTCCTTCAACTTGCATGTTTAGAATGTCCCTTTAAATACTTGAGTTGCATTGCATCATGCGGGTCCACATCATGCCCACTGGTGCTGATTGAACGGGAAACCCAAAGTAAAATGATAATGACGTGACTGAGTTAAAAAGCCACTAACAGATTTACTCCCTGATTTCCTGTGCGCAATCAGACCCCATCCCCCCATTCCACCCCCGACTCCCAGTGCATTGCAAACTTAAAATTGGGGCCAATACGTTTATGTTAACCACTTAATGTATCACAATTTGCTTGGCCTTTTTTGCTAAAAGATAAATCAAAACTCTGAGGTAGTTATTTTGGCCAAAGGGTGAAAACTGATGGTAAATGAGTTCTGTGTTAATAAGACATGCCTGTTTAAAGGCTGGATTTAGAGCACAATTTTTGGGCTAGTTGATGATTATTAAGACTTAAACATGACTGCAGGTACTGAGACCGACAACTGCAGGTTTAGTACTAATGCACTGATTAGATGCAGTTTTCCTGGAGTCGAATACATAGCCGGCATTCATCCACTTCAACTGAAGGTGTGGTGTGCAGTGGCTGAGAGGAAGGATGACTGAAAAAGCAAGAGAGAGGACTGTCAGGTACTCTGATGCTGAACTGGAGGTCATGGTCATGATGGAGAGGAGGATGGATGGCCACTATTTCCAGGGGGAAGAAGGTCACAGAAGCTGTTGATGTGCCACCACATGTGGGAGTTGACAGTGAGGAGTCCGAGCTCCAGGACATGGCTTCAGTGCCGCAAGAAATTTAATGTCTTGGCACAAGGTAAGATCTCCTTCACATCTACATTTCTCATTAAGTGCAGCATCACAACCTTTCATCCACCATCTAAATTTACGATGATATTTATAGACCCCAAACTATAACACCCTTCACAGGCAATACTCTCACCTCAGACACATCTCACAGCTCTTCAACCACGTGAGGCATCACACACACACACAACTACACCTGCCAATATACCCATTCACTGTCTCTCTTCCAGGAATACATAACGCATAACAGGAAACAGCAGGCCTGACCAGGGAAGGCCAACCATGTCTGCATGACATCACTCCCCTTGAGGAGAGGTTGGCGACACCCGACCAGCGACCTGCGGAGCCCAACATCATGCAGCGTCAGATGACTGAGCTCGTAGGTGCCACTGCTGTCATTACAGCTGGTATGAAATGGCAAATTGCTGCAATGGAAGTTCAGGCAGCTGCCATGGTGGCTCTGGATTCCTTGATTAAAAAAGTGTCTCTGATGCCCACAAATTGGTCCTCCACCAGATCATTGGGTACACTGAACAGAGGCCCCAAGGTGTCGCCATGGGAACCCTGGAGCAGGAACCCAGTGGCCTCTGTCCAGATCTCAGCATTGTTTTTCCCTCCCCCACCACTCCACCATTCTCAGGCAGGCCCTTGGGATTGAGGATAAGTTGCTTCCACTATGGTTTGATGGGTTTGGAGAGGGGCAGGTGGTGTTTGAAGAGTCAGGTAGATAAGTAGCTTGGAGGTTTGTGCACTCCCTCCGACACCTCGATTTCGCCTCCCCATGTTCCCGACAAGGTCCCTTCCCAAATGAGCTTTCTCTATCTAGGATGGTCACAAGCCACGGACTCCCACGGGTCGACAGGGATTTTTGATCTCTTTGGGGATGCTTTGAGGATATCCCTAAAGCTGCATGTTTGACAAATTTGTTAGAGTTCTTTGAGGATATAACAAACAGAGTGGATAAAGGTGAACCAGTAGATGTAGTGTATTTGGATTTTCAGAAGGTGTTTAATAAGGTGCCACATAAAAGGTTATTGCACAAAATAGGAGCTCAGGGTATTGAGGGTAATGTGTTGACATGGATTGAGGATTGGCTAACACACAGAAGGCAGAGAGTTGGGATCAATGGGTCTTTTTCAGATTGGAAAGCCGTAACTAGTGGGGTGCCACAATGATAGGTCCTAAGGCCTCAGCTATTTACTATCTACATTCACGACTTAGAGGAAGGGACAGAGTGTAGTGTATCCAAATTTGCTGACGATACAAAAATAGGTGGGAAGGCATGTGATGAGGACAAAAAGAATCTGCAAAGGGATATAGGTAGGTTAAGTGAGTGGGCAAAAACCTGGCATATGGTGTTCAATGTGGGAAAGTGTAAGGTCATCCACTTTGGTAGGAAGAATAAAAAAGCAGATTATTATTTAGATGGAGAAAGACTACAAAATACTGCAGTACAGAGGGATCTGGGTGTTCTTGTGCGTGAAACACAAAAGGTTAGCATGCAGATGCAGCAAGTAATTAGGAAGGCAAATGGAATTTTGGCCTTTATTGCTAGGGGGTTAGAGTTTAAAAATAGGGAAGTCTTGTTACAATTGTACAGGGTGTTGGTGAGGCCACACCTGGAGTGCTGCGCATAGTTTTGGTCCCCGTATTTAAAGAAGGATATACTAGCATTGGAGGCAGTTCAGAAAAGGCTGATTCCTGGGATGACGGGGCTATCTTATCAAGAATGGCTAAACATGTTAGGCCTTTATTCATTGGAGTTTAGAGGAATGAGAGGTCATCTTATAGAAAGATAAGATTTTAAGGGGGCTCGACAAGGTAGATGTTGAGAAGATGTTTCCACTAGTGGGGGAATCTCGAACTAGGGGACATAATTACAGAATAAGGGGGCACACGTTTAAAACTGAGATACAAAGGAATTTTTTCTCTCAGAGGGTAGTGAATCTCTGGAATTCTCTGCCTCAGAGAGTTGTGGAGGCTAGGTCACTAAATGTATTTAAGGAGGTAGATAGATTTTTGAATTCTCGGAGAGTCGAGGTTAGGCAGAACAGGCCCAAAAGAGAAGTTGAGGATTGGGACAGATCAGCCATGATCTTATTGAATGGCGGGGCAGGCTTGAGGGGCTGAATGGCCTACTCCTGCTCCTATTTCTTATGTTCTTATGATCTCTTATATCATCATGGTGGCCGATATTAGTTTAGTTTAGTTTAGAGATACAGCACTGAAACAGGCCCTTCGGCCCACCGAGTCTGTGCCGCCCATCAACCACCCATTTATACTCATCCTATTCTTTACACTCTGTCAAGATTAACCCTTTCAGACCCTTATAGGATAGTGACAGACTTCTGAGGGAGGCCACATTTGAGCAGGATGCTCCATAAGCATTCACGGTTGACCGAGTCAAAGGTATTTGTGAGATTGAAAAAGGCCATGTACAGCGGTTGCCGTTGTTCCCTGCATTTCTCTTGGATTTGCTACTCAGTGAAGATCATGTCTGTGGTGCCTCTCGATGGATGAAAACTGCATTGCGATTCTGGAAGGAGCTCTTCAGCCACTGGGAGTAGGCAACTGAGGAGGATCCTTGCAAAAGTCTTCCCTGTGGCAGACAGCAGGGACATTCCTCTGTAATTGCTGCAATCGGCCTTGTCTCCCTTCTTGAATACAGTCGTCATCACAGTGTCCCTGAATTTTCCCGGCAAGCACTTCTCATCCCAGATCAGGGATATGAGGTTATGCAGTCATGCCAGGAGTATATGTCTGCCATGTTTCAAGATTTTAGCAGGGATTCTGTCTGCTCCAGAGACCTTATTGTTCTTCAGCTGTTGAATGGCTTTTCGACCTCACAGCATAGAGACTGAGCCGAACAGGTGTTGAGGGATGGAGTTAAGGACATTCAAGTCGAAAACAGAGTCTCTGTTGAGAAGTTCTTCAGTGAGCATCCTCTGCCTCCCTGCCCTTGATGAGTTCTTCTTTGTGCTTGGCTGTCTCGGGGTGGGCCCTTGACTGCTTGGGCCGTAGATCACCTTGACAGCACTGAAAAAAACATGCATGTCGTTAGTGTTAGCAAGTTGCGCTCTTTCTACCCACCATTTGTTTTTTATGTCCTAAGTTTTATGCTGCACCGCTGCCATCAGAAGCCTGTAGGATTGCTGCTTTATCTTGGATGTGTGGTGAAATTTCCAGTCTGCAAAGGCTTTGCGCTTATGCTGAATTAGGTCCTGTATTTTTGGTCATTCTCATCAAACCAGTCACAATGCTTCCTGGTGATGAAGCTAAGAATCTCTTTGCAGCTGTTTGTTCTGGTGGCATTTAGGGTCAACCAGGCACGAATGGCACACAGCGGCTCCTGATGGTTGGAGGTTGGAGGTTGAGAGGCTGGCAGTAAGGCACTGACTGCGAAGGACTGCTTTAGCGGGATCTTTGAGGCCTCCACCATTGGCCTTGCTGTTGCCTGTCAGCCAGGCAACCCAGACTGCTGATGCCCATGCTGAGATTGTGGCATCGGAGGTGGGGCCGTTAAGGCCACAGGCTCTCGAGGGCATCCCAGGAGTTCATCTGTGCTACCATTTTCAGATTCTCAGCTGCCTTCCACTGCACCTGCTTTTGGCTCTGGGCTTGCATTTTGTAGAAGCACTAGATTATGCAAGAGCAATTACAGATAACCACTAAAGGTAAGCACCAGGGTGAATTGCTGAGTATTTGTAAGGGTTTTGTCACTTTTGCGTTGCTTGTTTTTGATGTATATAAACAGTGGTTATGGTGATTACTTGATGCTGGTGGAATTCTTTTTTATTTTGTGATCTTCATGGGAAAGGAATTGAGTGCAGATGGTGGACTGCCTGATGGATCCAAGGTTGCAGAAAGTACATCATGTAGTGACAGTATTTTGGAGTCTGATGATGGAGCATGTCTGTCAAATGTGTTGTTTAACTCGATGGCAGTGAGTGTCCCTCTCAGGTGCAAACTGTCTACCTGAAAGCCTCTGGTGCTCCCCTGGTCTCCCTCCTTTTTCTCCTCCCCTTACTCCTTCCTCTGTTAGAATCATAGAATGGTTACAGCACAGAAGGAGGCCATTCACAGTCCATGTCGGCTCTCTGCAAGAGCAGTTCAGTTAGTCACACTCCCCTGCCCTTTCCCCCCAACCCTGTATATTTTTTCTCCTCAGGTACTTATCCAATTCCCTTTTGAAAGCCATAATTGAACTTTCCTCCACTATCTTCTCAGGCAATGCATTCCAGATCCTAACCACTTGCTTGTAAAATAGTTTTTCCTCATGTCGCCTTCGGTTCTTTAGCAATTCACCTTAAATTGGTGTCCTTTGGTTCTCAACTCTTCTGCCAATGGGAACAATTTCTCACTAGATATTCTGTCTAGAGCCCTCATGATTTTGGACACCTTTATCAAATCTCCTCTCAACCTTCTTTTCTTTGAGGAGAACAACCCCAGATTCTCCAATCTATCCTCATATTTGACATCCCTCAGCCCTGGAACCATTCTCATTAATCTTTTCTGCACCCTCTGCAAAACCTTCACATCCTTTCTGAAGTATGGTGCTCAGAAATGGACAAAATTCTCCAGTTGAGGCCTAACCATTGTTTTATAAAGGTTTATCATAACTTACTGGCTTTTGTACTCGATGCCTTTATTTATAAAGCCCAGGAACCCGTCTGCCTTTTTAATCACTTTCTCAACCTGCACTGGCATCTTCAATGATTTGTGCACATATACCCCAAGTCCCTCTGTTCCTGCGCCTCCTTTATAATGGTATCCTTTATTTTATATTGCCTCTCCTTGTTCTTCCTACCAAAATGAATCACTTCACATTCTCTGCATTAAATTTAATCTGCCACGTGTCTGCCCTTTCCATCAGCCTATGTACTTTTGAAGTCTATCACTATCCTCCTCACAGTTCGCTATACTTCCAAGTTTTGTGTCATCTGCAAATTTTGAAATTATTCCATGTACACCCAAGCTTAAGTCAATATATATCAAAAAAAGTGGTCCCTGTACTGACCCCTTCAGAACACCACTTCTTCCAGTCCAAAAAAAAAACCGTTTACCACTGCTCCCTGTTTCCTGTCACTCAGCCAACTTCGTATCCATGCCACCACTTTGTCCCTTTTATTCCTCAACTTTGCTGACAAGCCTGTGTTACGATCATGTGGTGTGATGTGGTAGTTCCCACTGTTCAACTCCCCAACGGGCTGCAGCAAGTGTATTTGCATTCGCGTTTAGCCCCTTGGTGTTTTATTTTTCTAATAAACAGGAAGTGACAGGTTTTCTTGTAGGTTTTAAAAAACAGAAGGTCAATTGTTTATTGATCAATGTGCCTTATCCTGAAATTGTCATAGCCACATCCACTCACACATTCGCTTGCGTGCACACACATACATACACACACAAGAAGAAACAGATAGAGAAGGGAAAAAGGAAAATGGCTTTTACTGGGGGGAATGGTTACAATAAACCTGTTGAATTCTCTTGGAAATCAAGTTCTCGATGGATGCAGGCCTGAGATGAGTGTAGATTTCTCTCTTGATTGGGTGGGTTACTTCTAGCTCTCACTGCTGTATAATGTAGATGTCGAATTCTGCAGCAGGGCACATGCTTTTTCCGGCTTGGTCAGAACACAAGCTGTTGGGATGTTGCTTCACCCTCTCTCTCTCTATCTTTCTCTATCTCTATCTTTCTCTTTCTCTGGCTGTCTTTTTTAAGGTAAAGCTGTTATCTCTGACCTCCTGTTAGGAGACGCCCAGGTCTCTTCCTCATGGTGATTGCACAATGGCCCTGGATTTGGCTACTTCACACTTTCTTTGTTTCAGAAGAATCATCGAATCATAGAAAGTTTAAGGCAGAGAAAGAGGCCAGTTGGCCCATCATGTCTGTGCCGGCTGAAAAATGATCCAACCATTCTAATCCCACCTTCCAGCATTTGGTCCGTAACCATGAAGATTACGGCATTGGAGGTGCATATCCAGACTCCTTTTGAATGAGTTGAGGGCTTTTGCCTCAACTACCCTTTCAGGCAATGAGTCCCAGACCCCCACCACCCTCTGGGTGAAAAAGTTTTTCCTCATATCCCCTCTAATTTTTTTTACCAATCACTTTAAATCTATGCCCCCTCGTCACTGACCTCTGTGCTAAGGTGAATAGACCTTTCATCTCTACTCTATCCAGGCCCCTCAAAATTTTGTACATTTCAATCAGATCTCCCCTCAGCCTTCTCTGTTTCAAGGAGAACCAACCCCAGTCTATCCAATCTTTCATCATAGCTGCATTTTTCCAGTCCTGGCAACATCTTCGTAAATCTCTTCTGTACCCTCTCTAGTGCAATTACATTAATAAGGTGACCAGAACTGCATACAGTACTCAAGCTGTGGCCTCACCAATAAGTTATACAGTTCCAACGTAACCTCCCTGTTCTTATATTCTATACCTTGGCTAATAAAGGAAAGGATTCCATATGCCTTCTTAACCACCTTATCAACCTGTCCTGCTACCTTCAGGGATCTGTGGACATTCAGTCCAAGGTCCCTCACTTCTTCTACGCCTCTCAGTATTTTCCCATTAATGGTATTTCTTTGCCTTGTTTGACCTCCCCAAATGCATCACCTCACACTTCTCTGGGTTGAATTCCATTTGCCAGTTTTCTGCCCATCTGACCAGACCATCAATATCTTCCTGAAGCCAACAGCTATCCTCCTTGCTATTTACCACATGGCCAGTCTTTGTGTCGTCTGAAAACTTCTTGATCATGCTCCCTACATTTACGTCCAAATCGTTAATATATACTACAAAAGCAGGGGACCTAGTACTGAGCCCTGCGGAATGCCACTGGAAGCAGCCTTCTAGTCGCAAAAACACCTGTCAACAATTACCCTTTGTTTCCTGCCACTGAGCCAATTTTGTATCCACCTTGTTGCATTTCCCTGTATCCCATGGGATTTTATTTTTTTAACCAGTCCGCCATATGGGACCTTGTCAAAAGCCTCGCTAAAATCCATGTTGACCACATCAACTGCACTACCTTCATCTATCTTCTTTGTTACTTGTCCAAAATATTCGATCATGTTGGTCAAACAAGATCTTCCCTTAACAAATCCATGCTTGATCCATCCTTGATTAACCTGTAATAAAAGCAAAATACTGCGGATGCTGAAAATCTGAAATAAAAACAAGAAATGCTGGAAATACTCAGCAGGTCTGGCAGCATCTGTGGAGAGAGAAGTAGAGTTAACGTTTCAGGTCAGTGACCCTTCTTCAGAACTAGCAAATATTAGAAATGTAAAAGGTTATAAGCAAGTAAAGCGGGGGTGGGGCAAGAGATAACAAAGGAGGTGTAAATAGGACAAGGTCACAGAATAGCTGACCAGAAGGTCGTGGAGCAAAGGCAAACAATATGTTAATGGTGTGTTGAAAGACAAAGCATTAGTACAGATAGGGTGTTAACGGACTGAAAATCGAACAGCCGCAAATACAAACATGAAAAAAAACCTGTGATTAACCTGTGTCTTTCTAAGTTTATCCTGTCTCTCAGAATAGATTCCAATAATTTGCCCACTACTGAGGTTATACTGACTGGCCTGTAATTATTTGGTCTATCCCTTGCTCCCTATTTAAACAGAGGTACAATGTTAGCAGTTCTCCAATCCTCTGGCACCACACCTGTATCCTGTGAGGACTGGAAAATGATGGTCAGACCTTCTAATATATTCCTCTCTTGCTTCTTTCAACAGCCTGGGGTACATTTCATACAGCCCTGGTGATTTATCAACTTTCAAGGATGCTAATCCCATTAATACTTCCTCTCTCCCTATGTTTAATCACATCCAATATTTCACATTCCTCCTCCTTAACTACAATATCTGCATCGTCCCCCTATTTTGTGAAGACAGACGCAAAGTATTCATTAAGAACAGTACCAACATCTTCCGCCCCTACACATAGGTTACCAGACATTAAGTCTGAAAATTTTTAGGATAGGTGTAGGATGGGTTCAGTTGCCACCTCATCGCTTTGAAGATTTATGCGTTGTCTTTGTCAGACAGTTTGAACACACAAAAGGCCAATCCTTTTCGACCAGTGTTCACTTTTTAATATAAAGGTTCACTTTTTAAAGATAAAGTCCATTTTCATATCTCTTCAGAGTTAGTCCATGGTTGTTGTACCACTGCACTTACGGTGTGCATGGCACCTTCCCAAAAGGGGAAAAATGAAATTCCTTGGATTTCATTTTTATGTTTGTTTTTTGTGTTCAGAAAAATGGAAAAAGGAAACAGTAAGAAAGTTTAAGGTTACACCACTGTACACAATCATTTCATTCACTGCTCCATCTTACAACAGCTGCAGTTGACATTATTTGTGGCAGCCATTTGAGATTCAAGTTTAAGTTTTTTCATCATCCTTTGGATGAGGTAAAATCAAAAAATTGCTTTTCTTTTGGTTATGTGTTGTCAAATGGGGTTGTAGTTTCTCCCCCACCAATTGTACTACTTTAGGAGTGTTAATCTCCAGAACCATGTGATTGTTGGTGAAGCTTATAGTATGCAAATTTCTGTTGCTGCTTGTTGTAAGGTACACTGTTTGTACAAGCATTAACCCCTTAACTGCTACTTCCACAATACGTGGCATTAACCATTCAGGTTCTGGCACATAGCTAGTTCTTATTTCTGGGGTGACAGTCATTGATACATTGTTTTTTAGCCCCTGCGAGGCATCTGGTATTTCTTCCTGCCCCTTGTTCTTGCTGAGTTCTGACTGTAAATTGTTGAGTTTGATTATTTTTGGATTCAGAACCTGATTGTGTGATTCTTCAGTGGGTAGATGCATGTTGACCTCACTTTTAGCTTTCTTGTGGTTTTCACAAATGTGGTTTACTTTAGGATATGTTACCTTCCCTTTTCAGATATCAGATAAGCAAGGAGCTAATGGGAGGAAAGGTCTTCCAACAGTGTTTATCACGAAGGACAAAGTATTTGACAAACTAATGGGACTAAAGGCAGAAAAGTTGCCAGGACCTGATGGCCTACATCCAAAGGCTTGAGTGGAAGTGGCTGCAGAGATAGTGGAGGCATTGGTCGAAATATTCCAGAACTCACTGGATTCCGGGAGGGTCCTAGCGGATTGGCAAATCGCTAATGTGATGCCCTGTTCAAGAAGGGAGGGAGACAAAAAGCAGGAAACTGTAGGTCAGTCAGCCTAACATCGGTCATTGGGAAATGCTAAAGTACCTATTAAGGAAGAAATATTAGGACATTTAGAAAAGCTTAACGCAATCAGACAGAGTCTACATGGTTTTGTGAAAGGGAAATCATGTTTGACAAATTTGCTAGAGTTCTTTGAGGATATAACAAACAGAGTTGTTAAAGGGGAACCGGTAGATGTAGTGTATTTGGATTTCCAGAAGGCATTCAATAAGGTGCCACATAAAAGATTCTTGCACAACATAGGAGCTCACAGTATTGGGGGTAATGTATTAGCATGGATTGAGGATTGTTCAACTCACAGAAGACACAGAGTCGTGGTTAATGGGTCTTTTTCAGGTTGGAAAGACATAACTAGTGGAGTGCCACAAGGATCTGGCGTAGGGCCTCAATTATTTACTATCTATATTAATGACTTGGAGGAGGGGGCAGAGTGTAATATATCCAAATTTGCTGACGATGCAGAAATTGGTGGGAGGGCATGTTATAATGAGGACATAAGGAATCTGCAAGGGGATATAGAAAGGTTGAGTGAGTGGGCAAAAACTTGGCAGATGGAGTTTTATGTAGGAAAGTGTGAGGTCATGCAGTTTGGTAGGAAGAATCAAAAGGCAGACTATTATTTAAATGGAAAGAGACTCCAAAAAAATGCAGCACAGAGGGATCTGGGTATTCTTGTGCATGAAACACAAAAAGTTAGCATGCAAGTGCAGCAAGTAATTAAGAGGGCTAATGGAATTTTGGCCTTTATTGATAGGGGATTGAAGTTTAAAAGCAGAGAAGTCTTGTTCCGACTGTACAGGGTGTTAGTGAGGCCACACCTCGAGTACTGTGTACAGTTTTGGTCCCTATATTTAAGAAAGGATATACTGGCATTGGAAGCACTTCAAAAGAGATTCACTAGGCTGATTCCTGGGATGAAGGGGTTGACTTATCAAGAACGACTTAACAGGCTAGGCCTTTATTCATTAGAGTTGAGAAGAATGAGGCGTGATCTTATTGAAACGTACAAGATTCTAAGGGGGCTTGACAAGGTAGATGTTGAGAAGATGTTTCCACTCGTGGAAGAATCTCGAACTAGGGGACATAGTTACAGAATAAGGGCACACTCATTTAAAACTGAGATGCGAAGGAATTTCTTCTCTAAGAGGGTAGTGGATGTCTGGAATTCTCTACCCCAGAGTGTTGTGGAGGCTAGATCACTTAAAGTATTTGAAGATGAGGTCGATAGATTTTTGAAATATCAGGGAGTTGAGGGCTATGAAGAGCTGGCACGAAAGAGGAGTTGAGGTCTGGGGCAGATCAGTCATGATCTCATTGAATGGCGGGGCAGGCTTGAGGGGCCAAATGGCCTACTCCTGCTTCTATTTCTTATGTACTTATGTTCTTTCCTTTTACTTCACAGATAGGTATTTCCATAATCTGCCCTATGTTCTCTGGGAGACTACTGCTCACAGGTGGTTGTCCAATTTCCACTGCACTCCCCTGTGGCACTTTAACTGGGTGAGGCATCTCCCTTACTCTTGGCTTTCCTGTTTGAGAACTTTCCTCATCCCGATTTAAATCTTTAAAAAAACATATCTTGGTTGCTTTTCCTTCAACTTTTGCAGCTTTGATCTTAGCTCCTTTAAATCATTTGACTCTATCTCAACCCTTTCAAATTCACCTAGCTGTATCGGCCCCTTTTGATTTTTGGGACTTCCCTAACCCTCTGCAGCTGTACAGAGTTTTTTGCACCCCTCAGTTTCACCACACTGCATGGACTGCTCTGGACCCTCTGTGTACAATACTGTGTTTCCTGCCAAGTCATTGCCCAGCAATAGGTCTACCCTCTGCATGGGTAAGCTCGGAATGACCCCGACTGTCACTACCCCAGTGATGAACTTACTCTGCAGCTAACTTTGAACGAAGGGAACTTTCAAGCATTTGCCAGTAAGCCCTCTTACTAATGCTGTGGTATTTGTTCTGCTTTTCAGTGGCATTTCTGTCAGTTTGGCTGCCAGTAGGGTTTGAAAAGAACTGGCATCCCTGAGGATGGTTATCTCCTTGTCTGGTGCCTGGAACACAAAAGAAGTCAATTTTCCTTTGTGCAAAAAGTTCTGATATGTGTTCTGCTGTTGAGTGATAATAGAACACAGACTGACCGCATTCAAAGCCATGGACACAGGCTTGACTGCAGCGCCTCCTGCTGGTTTATTGGCATACCAACAGTTGGCCGAGACATGCCCAGATTTGCCACACTGGAAACATGTCAGGTGGTCATTTGGGTTCCTTCTTTTAAAAGTTGGAGCCTGGTCCTGATGTAGTGGAAAGGATAGCGAAGATGATTCTCGACAGGAGCGAGAGTAACAGGGTAGTTGTTATGGGGGACTTTAACTTTACAAATATTGACTGGAAATACTATAGTTCGAGTATTTTAGATGGGTCAGTTTTTGTCCAGCGTGTGCAGGAGGGTTTTCTGACACAGTATGGAGACAGGCCAACCAGGGGCGATGCCACATTGGATTTGGTACTGGGTAATGAACACGGCCAGGTGTTAGATTTAGATGTAGGTGAGCACTTTGGTGATAGTGATCACAATTCGGTTAGGTTTACCTTAGCGATGGGCAGGGACAGGTATATACCACAGGGCAAGAATTATAGCTGGGGGAAAGGAAATTATGATGCGATTAGGCAAGATTTAGGATGCGTAGGATGGGGAAGGAAACTGCAGGGGATGGGCACAATCGAATTGTGGAGCTTACTCAAGGAGCAGCGACTGCGTGTCCTTGATAAGTATGTACCTGTCAGGCAGGGAGGAAGTTGTCGAGCGAGGGAGCCGTGGTTTACTAAAGAAGTTGAAGCGCTTGTCAAGAGGAAGAAGAAGGCTTATGTTAGGATGAGACGTGAAGGATCAGTTAGGGTGCTTGAGAGTTACAAGCTAGCCAGGAAGGATCTAAAGGGAGAGCTTAGAAGAGCGAGGAGAGGACACGAGAAGTCATTGGCGGATAGGATCAAGGAAAACCCTAAGGCTTTCTATAGGTATATCAGGAATAAAAGAATGACTAGAGTTAGATTAGGGCCAATCAAGGATAGTAGTGGGAAGTTGTGTGTGGAATCAGAGGAGATAGGGGAAGCGTTAAATTAATATTTTTCGTCAGTATTTACAGTAGAGAAAGAAAATGTTGTCGAGGAGAATACTAAGATACAGACTACTAGGCTAGATGGGATTGAGGTTCACAAGGAGGAGGTATTAGCAATTTTGGAAAGTGTGAAAATAGATAAGTCCCCTGGGCCAGATGGGATTTATCCTAGGATTCTCTGGGAAGCCAGGGAGGAGATTGCAGAGCCTTTGTCCTTGATCTTTATGAAGTCATTGTCGACAGGAATAGTGCCAGAAGACTGGAGGATAGCAAATGTTGTCCCCTTGTTCAAGAAGGGGAGTAGAGACAGCCCTGGTAATTATAGACCTGTGAGCCTTACTTCGGTTGTGGGTAAAATGTTGGAAAAGGTTATAAGAGATAGGATTTAGATTCATCTTGAAAAGAATAAGTTCATTAGCGATAGTCAGCACGGTTTTGTGAAGGGTAGGTCGTGCCTCACAAACCTTATTGAGTTTTTTGAGAAGGTGACCAAACAGGTGGATGAGGGTAAAGCCGTGGATGTGGTGTATATGGATTTCAGTAAGGTGTTTGATAAGGTTCCCCACGGTAGGCTATTGCAGAAAATACGGAAGTATGGGATTGAAGGTGATTTAGTGCTTTGGATCAGAAATTGGCTAGCTGAAAGAAGACAGAGGGTGGTGGTTGATGGCAAATGTTCATCCTGGAGTTTAGTTACTAGTAGTGTGCCGCAAGGATCTGTTTTGGGGCCACTGCTGTTTGTCATTTTTATAAATGACCTGGATGAGGGTGTAGAAGGGTGGGTTAGTAAATTTGCGGATGACACGAAGGTCGGTGGAGTTGTGGATAGTGCCGAAGGATGTTGCAGGTTACAGAGGGATATAGATAGGCTGCAGAGCTGGGCTGAGAGATGGCAAATGGAGTTTAATGCGGAAAAGTGTGAGATGATTCACTTTGGAAGGAGTAACAGGAATGCAGAGTACTGGGCTAATGGGAAGATTCTTGGTAGTGTAGATGAGCAGTGAGATCTTGGTGTCCAGGTACATAAATCCCTGAAAGTTGCCACCCAGGTTAATAGGGCTGTTAAGAAGGCATATGGTGTGTTAGCTTTTATTAGTAGGGGGATCGAGTTTCGGAGCCACGAGGTCATGCTGCAGCTGTACAAACCTCTGGTGCGGCCGCACCTGGAGTATTGCGTGCAGTTCTGGTCACCGCATTATAGGAAGGATGTGGAAGCTTTGGAAAGGGTGCAGATGAGATTTACTGGGATGTTGCCTGGTATGGAGGGAAGGTCTTACGAGGAAAGGCTGAGGGACTTGAGGTTGTTTTCATTAGAGAGGAGGAGGAGAGGTGACTTAATCGAGACATATAAGATAATCAGAGGGTTAGATAGGGTGGATAGTGAGAGTCTTTTTCCTCGGATGGTGATGGCAAACACGAGGGGACATAGCTTTAAGTTGAGGGGTGATAGATATAGGACAGATGTCAGAGGTAGTTTCTTTACTCAGAGAGTAGTAGGGGCGTGGAACGCCCTGCCTGCAACAGTAGTAGACTCGCCAACTTTAAGGGCATTTAAGTGGTCATTGGATAGACATATGGATGAAAATGGAATAGTTTAGGTCAGATGGTTTCACAGGTTGGCGCAACATCGAGGGCCGAAGGGCCTGTACTGCGCTGTAATTTCTATGTTCTATGGTCGGGTTTTCCTTTCCGGCTCTCCTTTTCTTTCTAGCCCATTTCTCCTTCGTCTGCATCCCTGCTGTCTCTCCCTAGCATGTTCGAGTTACTGGACCCAAATTTATTCGGAGTCACAGCCATTTTAGCTGCCTCCCTTACTCATGTGACTCTTTGTTCTTGATGTGGGTTCTTATACTGCTTCGGATGCTATTTTTAAATTCTTCCAACAACATCACTTCTCTCAAATTTTCTTTGAGAGGTCGCGCTTGAGCGATCGTGTCCAGCCTTGTGTTTCATTCTTTCGAATTTATTGTAAGTCTGTGTGGGTCTTTTCCAGGTGTGTTGTCTATATGCTTCCAGTACCAGCTCATATGCATTTAGAATTGCAGTTCTAGTTTGTTCATAATCAGAGGAACTTCCTTCTGCTAACTAGGGAAAAGCTTCACAAACCCTACCAACGCACTTGCCTTGTAAGAGGAGAGTCCAAAATTCTTTTCGCCATTTTAACTTGGAGCTATTTTCTCAAATGAGATAAAATATGACTCAGCCTCCTCCTCATTAAATTTTGGCACTAGTCTTGAGTGTCTCAGCACATCAAGGTTTTGCTATGAATTGTGTATGGATTTTGTTGTCTGGTGGCAGGTACAGAAAATGGCAGCCACCCTGCACAGGCGACATGCCGGCGCGATTACGCAGCGGGCGGCCACTTTACATATTGACCGTGCCCTGCCCTCCCCAAACAATCACGTGGCGGGGGTGGCATTGGTGACGCTGTTCACGGCATCATTTGATGCCGGAGCAGGTGCTGGCGCCATTTTTGAAAAGGCTGCCTTCCCTGTAAACGGTTCTAAATAATGCAGAGTTGATCCCTTCCCCCACTTCCCCATACAAATCATGCAGAGTTGACCTTACCACCCCCCCCCCATACACTAAATAGTGCAGAGTTGACCCCTTCCCCCCATATACTAAATAATGCAGAGTTGACCTCTTCCTTACCTCATTGGCAGCATCTTTTCCTGGATGGGAAAGTGAAGGGTCATGAGTGCCACAAAACGTGCTCAAGATTGGGAACTGAAGGTAAGATCGCAGGGAATTAAATTTACATTTATGCAGAGAGGTATTTTAGGGTCCCGTCGCAGAACGATGGAGGTGCCATCACGGAGCCTCGCTGCCGCCGGGAAGATCGGGTTCAGCAGTCCCGGCAGTGGACTCCACTCCAATTCTCCAGCTCCAGCCCCACCCCCACCCTGCCACAAAACCTGACGTCAGGCTGGGAACAAAATCCAGCCCAAGGCTTGAATAGCTGCAGTGTTTTCATTTTAGGTTTGCAGTCCCTGTAACTCAACCTTCTGCAATTGCATTTCTTCTCTTTCAACTGAAATTCTCTTTCTTTTTGTAACTGAAACGCTCCTTCTTCTTTTTCTTTCTGAAACTGTATTTCTTCCATTTTAATCTGCAACTGGATTCTAACTATAATGACATTTTTTCAGTCTCTGTTTCCATGCTGTCCTCTGCTAGATCAGGGGTAAGTTTAAAATGATTGGCTAGACTTTTCAATAGTTCAGGTTTTTTTTGCTTTTTGTCTGAAAGTGATTCCCACCTCTGTAGCTAAGCTTTTTAAATCTTCAATACTTAATTTGTTTAACTTATCATGGGATAGCTCTCCCTGCTCTGCACACTCCTTTGCATTAAATGTGGCCATCTCTTTTGTTTCTGGCACCGTAAAGAAAAAAACAGAAAAATGCAAGAAAACCTATTTATTTTCCACCGTTTTAGAGGTCAATTTTCCTCCCATTTTCCAAATCTCTCGTTTGTCTGGCAGTTCAGGTCCTGGCTTCGAGCCCCAAATTTGTTGCGACCATTTGGTGTGATGTGGTGGTACCCAGAGTTCAGCGCCCCACCTGACCACAGCAAGTGTATTTGCATTAGAGTTTAGCTCACTGGTGTTTTATTTTTTAGACAAACAGACAATGACAGGTTTTCTTGTAAGTTTTGAAAAACAGCGAGTCAATTCTTTATTGATCATACTCCTTATCCCGAAATTGTCGTAACCGCTTGCACTCACGCATTCCATCGCACACGCACGCAAGAAAAAACAGATAGAGAAGGGAAAAAGGAAGGTGGCTTTCGTTGGGAGGAAAAGTTACGATAACCCTGTTGAATTCTCTTGGAAATCAAGTTCTTGATGGATGCAGGCCTGAGCTGAGTGTAGATTTCTCTCTTGATTGAAGGTTCATTTGAAGACGGTGGTTTACTTCGAGCTTTCACTGCTGTATAATGTAGATGTCGGATTTTGCAGCAGGACATGTGCTTTTTCTGGCTTGGCTGGAACACGAGCTGTTAGTATGTTGTTTCATCCTTTCTCTCCCTCTCTCTTGCTGTCTTTTTTAAGGTAAAGCGGTTAACTCTCACCTCCTGTTATGACACACTCTGGTCTCTTGCCCATGGTGATTACACAATAGCCATAGACATGGCTACTTCACACCTTCTTTGTTTCAGAAGAAGACATTCAATTCTGGAATGTTTTTGGTTAAGTGTAGGATGGGTTCAGTTGACACCTCTTAGCTTTGAAGATTTGACCTTTGTCTTTATCAGGCAGTTTGAACACACAAAAGGTTAATCCCTCTTTCTTTGGTGGCCATTTTGGACCATTGTTCACATTTTAAAATAAAGCTTCATTTTTTTCAAGACAAAGTCCGTTTCCAGAACTCTTTCGAGTTAGTCCATGATTATTGTATCATTGTACTTCTGGTGTGCATAACACCTGTTATGTGGCTCTTTATCAAACATCTTTTGAAAGCCTATATAGACCACATCAACTGCATTACACTTATCCACTGTCCGTGTCTGTTACCTCATCAAAAAATGTAATCCAGTTAGTTGAACATGCTTTGCCTTTAACAAATCTGTGCTTGCCATAATTTATCCATCCTTGTCCAAGTGACTGTTAATTTTGTCCTACTGCCAAGGTTCAAAGGCCTGACCTGTCGTTGCTGGGTTTGTCCTTATACCCTTTTTTGAACAAGTGTGTAACATTTGTAGTTCTCCTGTCCTCTGGCACCATGCCTGTTTCCAAGGATGATTGGAAGATTATGACCAGTACCTCTGCAATTTCCACCCTTACTTCCTTCAACATCCTCAAATTTATCTCATGTGATCCTGGTGACTGATCAACTTAAAGTACAGTCAGGTTTTTTAATACCTTTTTATCAATTTTAGCCCATCCAGTATCTCAATTACCTCTTCCTTCACAATGACTTTTGCAGCTTCGTCTTCCTTGGTAAAGACAGAGGCAAAGTAGCCATTGAGTACCTAAGCTATGCCCTCTGCCTCCATACATAGATCTCCTTTGTGGTCCCTAATTGTCCCCACCCCTGCTCTTATTCCTCTTTTACTATTTATATACGAACAGACAACTAAGAAGACTTTTAGATTCTGCTTTATGTTAATTGCCAGTCTTGTATACTCTCTTTTTGCCTCTTTTATTTACTTTCCACTTCCCCTCTGAACTTTCGATAGTCAGTCTAGTTCTCACTTGTATTACAAACTTGACATCTGTCAGAAGAACATAAGTAGGAGTAGGCTATTTGGCCCATCAAGCCTGCTCCGCCATTCAGTAAGATCATGGCTGATCTGATTGTGGCCTTAGCTCCACTTTCCTGCCTAACCCCATAACCTTTTACTCCCTTGTCAATCAAAAATATGTCTAACTCACCCTTCAATATATTCAAAGACCCAGCCTCCACTGCTCGCTGAGGAAGAGAATTCCAAACTCTTAACGGCACTCTGAGAGAAGAAATTCCTCCTCATCTCTGACTTGAATGGGAGGCCCCTTATTTTGAAACTGTGCCCCCAGTTCTAGATTCCCCCATGAGAGGAAACATCCTCTCAGCATCTACCCTGTCCATCCCCCTTAGAGTCTTATATGTTTCAGTAAGATCACCCCTCAATCTTCTAAACTCCAATAAGTATAGGTCCAGCCTGCTCAACCTTTCGTCATAAGATAAACCCATCATCCCAGGAATCAGCCGAGACGGCAGGGTGGGGGTGGGGGGCTGGAAAATGCTGCCAGGAGAGGCCCGCCACGGATCTCAATGCCAGGAAGGCCCAGTGCCATATTGCCGGCGACAGAGAGGTCTCATGGCGGCCCCCTCATTGCTCGGCGACAGGAGCCCAATTTAAATAAATAAATTAATTTAAATAAATTAATTAATTACCATTGCACTCATGCCGCTGTCCCGGAGCGATATTGGTGCCGGTGGGCGGCAACCCCACGCCTTCGGATCCCCATCCAGGCATCTGAGGCGGAACACTGGTCGGGGGCGGGGGAGCAGATAGGTTTTTCAGCGCGGGAGGGGGAGTGGGGTCAAACTCATCTCATTGGTGTCGGCGATGGTTTGAAGGGTTCCAGTGCACAGTTTATGAACCTTGGTCTGTGATGGAGGGGATGGCCAGGTGAACAAGGTAAGTATTTTGTGGGCGGAGAGGGCAAGGTTATGGGGTGGGGGGTGGGAGAGGGTCACGATCAATTTATTTAATTTTTTAAAATCAATCTAGCTTTAAATATTTAAATTGAAATGTAGGGCTCGAAGCCCTTTAAAAATAGCGTCAGCACCTGCTCAAAGGTGGCCCTTCCACTTCATCAGGGTGGGCGGTCCACCCTGGCTATTTAAATGAGCCGCCGCACTTAATATTGCGGCGCCTCCACGATATGCGGTCCGCGCCGGCAAACTGTCATTGTTTATGTCCGCTGCCGATTACGGCGGCGGAAATATAAATTTCAGCCCAGTAAACCATCTCTGAACTGCTTCTGAACTGCTGTAAGTCCCTTCTTAAATAGCGTGACCTTCTTCTTCTTCTTTGGTTCCCTTGTCTCGAGAGACAATGGATAAGCACCCAGAGCCTGGAGTGGCTACAAAGGCCAATTCTAGAGTAACAGACTCTTCCAATGGCGCTGCAGATAAAATTGGTTGTCGGGGCTGTTACACAGTTGGCTCTGTCCTTGCACTTCTGTCTTTTTTCCTGCCAACTACTAAGTCTCTTTGACTCGCCACTCTTTAGCCCCGCCTTTATGGCTGTCCACCAGCTCTGGCGATCACTGGCAACTGACTCCCACGACTTGTGATCAATGTCACAGGACTTCATGTTGCATTTGCAGACGTCTTTAAAGCGGAGACATGGACGGCCAGTGGGACTGATACCAGTGACGAGCTCGCTGTACAATGCATCCTTAGGGATCCTGCCATCTTCCATGCGGCTCACATGGCCAAGCCATCTCAAGCGCCTCTGACTCAGTAGTGTGTATCAGATGGGGATGTTGGCCGCCTCGAGGACTTCTGCGTTGGAGATACGGTCCTGCCACCTGGTGCCAAGGATTCTCCAGAGGCAGTGAAGATGGAATGAGTTGAGACGTCGCTCTTGGCTGACATTACACTTAATTAAGGGAGGCACAGTGGCTCAGTGGTTAGCACCACAGCCTCACAGCTCCAGGAACCTGGGTTCAATTCTGGGTACTGCCTGTGCGGAGTTTGCAAGTAGTTCTCCCTGTGACCGCGTGGGTTTTCGCCGGGTGCTAGACAGGTTTCTGGTGATAGTTGAGCCTTGGTAGGTGAACTCTTGAACCACTTCCAAAGCGTGGTCGCCAATATTGATGGATGGAGCATTTCAGACGTCCTGTCCCATGATGTTTGTTTTCTTGAGGCTGATGATTAGGCCAAATTTGTTGCAGGCAGCCGCAATCCTGTTGATGAGTCTCTGCAGACACCCTTCTGTGTGGCATGTTAATACAGCATCGACAGCAAAGAGGAGTTCCCTGATGAGGACTTTCCGTACTTTGGTCTTTGCTCTTGGATGGGAAAGGTTGAACCATCTGATCTTGTGTGGAGGAAAATTTCTTCTTCTGAAGACCTGAACACACGTGAGAGCAGCAGTGAGAAGAAGATCCCAAACAGTGTAGGTGCGAGAACACAGCCCTGTTTCACGCCATTCAGGATAGGAAAGGGGTCTGATGAGGCACCGCTGTGCTGAATTATGCCTTTCATATTGTCATGGAATGAGGTGATGATACTTAGTAGTTTTGGTAGACATCCGATCTTTGCTCGTCGTCCAACAGTGTCCAAATCACATGCAGCTTCCACAGTGTGGACTGCGACACCAACCACTCCCTGGTGTGCAGCAAAGTTAGACTCAAACCAAAGAAGCTCAATCACTCCAAGCAGAAGGGTCATCCGCGCATCAACACTAGCAGAATTTCTTATCCACAGCTGTTACATAAGTTTCTAAATTCACTTGGAAAAGCCCTTCAAAACGTTCCTGCAGGGGATGCAGAGACCGAGTGGGCCCACATCAGAGACGCCATCTATGACTCAGCAATGACCACCTTTGGCAAACGTGAGAAGCAGAATGTAGATTGGTTTCAATCTCACTTTGAAGAGCTGGAACCTGTCATAGCCGCTAAGCGCACTGCACTGTTGAACTACAAGAAAGCCCCCAGCGAGTTAACATCCGTAGCACTTAAAGCAGCCAGAAGCGCTGCACAAAGAACAGCCAGGCGCTGTGCAAATGACTACTGGAAACACCTATGCAGTCGTATTCAGCTGGCCTCCAACACCAGAAACATCAGAGGAATGTATGATGGCATTGAGAGAGCTTTTGGGCCAACCATCAAGAAGATTGCCCCCCTCAAGACTAAATCAGGGGAAACGATCACTGACCAACGCAAGCAAATGGACTGCTGAGTGGACCACTACCTAGAACTGTACTCCAGGGAAAATGTTGTCACTGATACCCCTCTCAATGCAGCCCAGCCTTTGCCAGTCATGGATGAGCTGGACGAACAACCAACAAAATTGGAACTCAGTGATGCTATTGATTCTCGAGCCAGTGGAAAAGCCCCAGGAAAGGACGGCATTACCCCTGAAATAATCAAGAGTGCCAAGCATGCTATACTCTCAGCACTCCATGAACTGCTTTGCTTGTGCTGGGATGAGGGAGCAGTACCACAGGACATGCGTGATGCCAATATCATCACCCGCTATAAGAACAAGGGTGACTGCAACAACTAACGTGGAATCTCCCTGCTCAGCATAGTGGGGAAAGTCTTCGCTCGAGTCATTTTAAACAGACTCCCTCCCTTCCCCTTCCCTTCCCCTGTCAGCATTCCGAAGGGATCGTTCCCTCCGCGACACCCTGGTCCACTCCTCCATTACCCCCACCACCTCTTCGCCGTCCCAGGGCACCTTCCCCTGCAATCGCAGGAGGTGTAATACCTGCCCATTTACCTCCTCTCTCCTCTATCCCAGACCCCAAACACTCCTTTCAGGTGAAGCAGCGATTTACTTGTACTTCTTTCAATGTAGTATACTGTATTCGCTGCTCACAGTGTGGTCTCCTCTACATTGGGGAGACCAAGCGGAGACTGGGTGACCGCTTTGCGGAACATCTACAGCCTGCCGGACTGAACATTGAGTTCAATAATTTCAGAGCATGACAGCCCCCCATTTTACTTGCATTTTTAGTTATTTTTTCTTCCTTTTTTTTTTTAAACATTCTTTTTTACATTTTTTACAATCTTTTTTTGCATTTATTTCATTTCATCTTAGTTTGTTCAGTTTGCTGACCCACTGTTTTTTGCAGGTTTTTTTCAGGTTTGCACTTGCTGCTGTTCAATATTCAGTGTATTCACACCTAATCTGTACTAATGCTTTGTCTTTCAACACACCATTAACATATTGTTTGCCTTTGCTCCGTGACGTTTTGGTCAGCTATGTGGCCTGGTCCAATCTGCACCTTCTCCTTTGTTATCTCTTGCCCCACCCCCACCTCACTTGCTTATAATCTGTGACTTTTCTAATATTTGTCAGTTCCGAAGAAGGGTCACTGACCCGAAACATTAACTCTGCTTCTCTTTCCACAGATGCTGCCAGACCTGCTGAGTGATTCCAGCATTTCTTGTTTTTGTTCCAGAAGCTGGCTGATCATGTCTACCCTGAGGCATAGTGCGGCTTTCGAGCAGAGAGATCCACCATTGACATGCTGTTCTCCCTTCGCCAGCTACAGGAGAAATGCTGCGAACAACAGATGGCTTGGCCATGTGAGCCGCATGGAAGTTGTCAGGATCCCCAAGGATGCATTGTACAGCGAGCTCGTCACTGGTATCAGACCCACCGGCCGTCCATGTCTCCGCTTTAAATACGTCTACAAATGCGACGTGAAGTCCTGTGACAAGTCGTGGGAGTCAGTTGCCAGTGATCGCCAGAGCTGGCGGACAGCCATAAAGGCGGGGCTAAAGAGTGGCGGGTCGAAGAGACTTAGCAGTTGGCAGGAAAAAAGACAGAAGTGCAAGGACAGAGCCAACTGTGTAACAGCCCCGACAACCAATTTTATCTGCAGCGCCTGTGGAAGAGTCTGTCACTTTAGAATTGGCCTTTATAGCCACTCCAGGTGCTGCTCCACAAACCACTGACCACCTCTAGGCGCTTACCCATTGTCTCTCGAGACAAGGGAGCCAAAGAAGAAGACAATAAAGGAAACATTGCTTAAAAATGAGAACTGGGCGCTTAACATTCAAGGATACAAAGTGTTCAGAAAAGACAGTGACAGTACTGATTAGGGGAGACATTTTAGTGTTGGAAAGAGAGGATGTCCTTGAGGGGGCAAGGACAGAATTGAGAAGCAAAAAAGTGTACGATCATGCTACTGAGGGTATGCTATCCGCCTCCAAATAGTGAGAGATGGAGGAGCAAATCTGCAGGGAAATCACAGAGATGTGCAAGAACTATAGAGTGGTGATATTTTGGATGTTAATTACCCAAATTGGGATAATGTTGGAGTGAAGGGCAAGGAGGCGGAGAAATTCCTTGACCAGCATGTTCTCGGTTCACCGAGGAAGGAGGCATTGCTGGATCTGCTGCTGGGGTATGAGATGTGCCAAGTGGACCAAATGTCTGGGAGAACACTTGGGTAAGAGTGATCATTGCATCATAAAGTTTAGATTAGTAATGGAGAAGAGCAAGGAACAATCTAAAATAGAACTTCTAAATTGGAAGAGGGCTAACTTTAGTACGATGAGAGGTATCTAGCCAGAGTAAAGTTTAACCGAAGATTGACAGAAAAATCTCGAACTGAACTATGGGTGATCTTTAAGGAGGATTTGTTTCAGGTACATGCTAGGTACATTCCAACAAGGAGGAAAAGAAGGGGGCACCAAAGCTCCTTGGATGCTGAGGGAGATAGAGAATATGATGAAATAAAAAGAGAGTATACGGTGAATTCTTCAAGTGAGAACCAGGGCTAAATACAATAGGTGAAGCAGAAAATTAGACTGGAAAAGAGACAATGGGCTAGATTTTAAGTGCCCACAGCTGGGAGTGGCAGCGGTCGAAAAAATGGCAGCCCGCACATGTGGGCCGTGCGCCGCCATACTGCCGCGATCTACCACATGGTGGCTCATTTGCATGTGTAAATAAGCCGGCCCTGCCAATCACGTAGAGGGGGTGAGCTTTCCAACTCCGGGAACAATGTCAGCTGGGCAGCCAGCCCTGCATGTAACCTCTTCCTACGTTTCTCTTCTGCTGCTGGGGCTGAGCAGCCAAGACTGCGTGCAGCACAGCCCTATCTCTGAAGGAGCAACCCCTGGATGACAACCACGAATGATGGAGGTGCCAGGAAGGATGGCCCCATGATTTAACAATGCCTCCCTGCTCCAGGCTGCAGGGGAAAGGCAAGAGATCCTTTTCTCCAGCAATGGTAAGAAGAGATCCTCCCACCTGGCCAAGTAAGCCTGGATGGAGATTGCAGAGGAGGAAAGCTGCCATGGGGTCATCCAACAAGACTGGGTGCAGTGCCAGAAGAGGGTGAACGATCTCATGTGCTCGGCAAAGATAAGTGGCACTTTGCAGAGTGGCTCCGTTTGACCTGGGTGTCCCCTTGGTACATGGATGCCACTGCCATATCAAAGACAGGGAGGTCGGGCAGGAAGGACTGATGCCACACGAGTGGCTGCATGTGCGAATCAACTCACTCTCGTTTGCACCTCAGAGCATGGCACATCCATGAAAAGCTGAGTCCGTACACCAGATTAAGCTTTCCCCACCTGTTGGTGGAGTGTCCCTGTTGTCACATGCATCATATTGTTGTTTGGCAACGTTCAATATCTGCATCCTTGCTCTTCCAGGCTAAATTGACCCACAATAGTCGAGAGGCATGCAGGACCAGTGGTAAGGTGTCAGACCTGAGGCCGTTCACCCAAGCCAAGGAAGAGGCGCTGGAGCTAGCTGGCAGCCAGAAGCACGTTTCGGACATGGAGCTTGGGGTCCCGGGTAAACAGACTGTTTTTTGACAAACATAATGATTCCTCATAACATTTCATATTTGGAGACTCTGCTATCATCATTGCGACGTTTGTACCATAAAGCCCAGATGTATGCTCTTCACATGGTATCTTGTAGGATGACGCTCCGAATCAACATTGGAGGCCCTGGAGACGTTCACCACCACTGAGGAAGAGACAACCTCAGAGGATGCAGCGTCCCATGACACTCCCACACCTTCCAACAGTGCAGATACACTCACGTCAGTAGGAATCCGAACAGCTTTAGAATCTGGGTCAAAAGATGGTGAGAGCACCATGCACGTGCCCGAACAGATAGCTGAGGCTGAGAAAGGCAACGTCTCTGACAGTCGGAGGACTGTGGGTGGCCAGGCCCATGCTGAGTCCCAGACTGATGATCCTTTGGTGTCGACAGCACAAGGCGTGCTGGAGTTTCAGGAAGAGTTAAGGCAACATCTGGCGGAGATGCCACAGGCCGTGCCATGACAGCTGCCAAGTCCCAGGCATTTGAGCACATGGCTTCCTCCATCAAGAGGCTGGCGACCCTCATGGAGAGCCAGATTCCACTGATATGTGCTGACCTGTAAACCCTCGCCTTGGCCATGAGCTCGACGCAGCAGTGGCAAGGCAAAAGAGGGACCAGGGCCCTGGAGAGTGTTTCTGCTCCTGGTCCTTCTCGGGAGAGCAATGAGGTTCTTACGAGCCTTGAGAGGGAGGTGGCAAGCCTATGCTGCACATCTGGGATCTCCCCCTCAGGGTAATCCCAATGTGGACACCGGCTCCTCAGCCCCTCCGCCAGTGAGTCCAGCTCCAGCAGCCATGACATCTGACGACAATCCTGCACTGATGCAGGAGGCCCTCAGGTAGCTGGGGCCCTCCCGGCCTCAGGCGCCCAGAGGACGACTGCCAAAGTCATCCAGAGCCAAAGGGTGTCCTGATCAGCAGCCTGCCTCCAGTCAAGCTGTTAGCACAGAAGTCGCACCTTGAAGGAGCACCCACAGACATTTCAAAGAGACAGCTTGACACATATGAGTTTCACAGGTGAATCATTATTGTCAGTAAATGTGCTTTTCTAACATGTGTATCCTTTTTCTTGTGTGAATGATGCATGCCACCATGTACCGATTATGTGTCCTCACATTCCATCATTGGCCTGACAGAATTGCCAATGTAAGGAATAACATCATCGTCATGCCAGTATACATGATGTGCCATTGCATGAATGCAGTCACATGGGAAATGGCTCAGACAGCTGCTGCCTGTTGTGCTGGAGAGACAGATTTGACAGATACAGAAGACTGAAGGCGAAATGAAGGACAGTGGTCTGTATTGTCAGGAGCATATGTTGCACATTAGGGATTGTGAAAGTACTCAGTGATCAGGCGTTGTGCATCTCTTGCTCGCTACTCACCACGTTTGCGCTCTATCAGTGCTCTCCGTGCTCCCATGTGCGGCTGCTACTGGATGCCCTCTATGTCCTCATCATCCTGCAAGGCTTTCCCCGCTCTGTAATGCAATGTTGTGCAAAACACAGCATACAGCAACGATGCACGCAACCCTTTGGTACGTACTGTAGGGCCTCATCCAATCTATCCAGGCAGCGGAAGCGCATCTTCAGCTTGTAGAAGGCCTGCTCAATGTTTGTTTGTGTGGAGCTGTGGTAGGCATTGTAGCACTCTTCTGCATTGCTGCTGGGGTTCCTCACTGGCGTCAGAAGCCGTGTCTGCAAGGGGTAGCCCTCATCTCCAAGACTCCACCCCTGAATCTGAGCAGGTGCAGTGAACAGCAGCGGCACCTGGGACTGGCGCACGATGAAGGAGTCATGGCAGCTGCATGAAAAGTGGGCATACACTTGCAGGAAGCACTTCCCGTGGTCACATACTAGCTGCACGTTGAGCAAATAGAAGCCCTTTCTATTGAGGTAAGCAGCTGGTTGCTCCGTTGGAGCCTTGATAGCCACGTGCTTGCAATCGATGACCCCTTGCACCTGTGGTAATCCTGCATTGGCCCCAAATCCAATGACCCTCTCGGCCTGACTCTCAGGGTCCGTCCTGAAGTGCACATAGTCACTGGCCCTCCTGTACAAGGCATCGGTGACTTCCCTGATACAGTAATGTACTCTTGATTGCGAAACTGCACACAGGTTGCCGGGGAGCCTTGGAATGATGTGGAGGCATAGAAGATTAGAGGCGCTGTCGCTTTGAGGGCCACAGGCATAGGGTGTCCACCAAAGCCCATTGGCTCAGGTCATCATTCAACTATGCACAGAGATGTGTCACTGCCTCTCTAGACATCCGCAATCATCTTTTACACTGGCGCTCTGACATCTGCAGGTATGTCATCCAGGTCCTGTATCCCCACTGTCTTCTCTAGGCTCGAATGAGCTTTGGTGATTGCTGCTGCTCGCGTCTGGGAACTTACACATGGGCTGCGCCTGCCTCTTGGCTCCACCTCCAGCAGATATGCCTCCTCACGGCACTGGATCCAGAAAGTCAAGGTAGACCAGCTCCATCTCTTTGCTGGGGATCAACTCGGTTCCTTCACAAGGTCAATGGCACTTATCTGGGCAGAGAGTAATGTGATTTGGTGCTTCAGCTGCATTCTGACACGAGCTGTCTGGTATGGCATTACATCTTCGCTTTAAATAAGAGCGGAGCAGCCTGACCTCCCTCATATCATTCCAGTTGCCTGGATTGGACCACTGGCAACATGAGCTTAAACCGTCTAGCATTTGTGCCCTCCACCCAACATAAATGACTCATCGACTACCACTGTTCCCCCATCTCCTCCACACATCGTTGCCCGACTGCAAGGTCAACCCCCTCTTCCCTCCCCCCCAACCATTCACAGGCACAGTGTGGCTCCCTTTATGGAACAACGGTACGGGGTACAACCCTTCATGAATGCAGAGTTGAGATCCCTTCACAACACACAGCCACCTCCATCACTCTCAGAATAGGGAAATATTTGAAAGGAGTACACAAATAGAATGTTTGTAGTAATCCAGAGAGCGTGAATTCAAATCCCACCATGGGAATGTTTGAGAATTTCAATTTGATTTAAAAGAAAAATCTGGAAATAAAAGGCTGGCATTAGTAAAAGCACTAGGTGAAGTTCTTAAAGGTGTCAAAGCAAGAAGGTGAAGGTAGTGTGATTTGCAGATGACCAGGCCCGAATAGCTAGCACAGCAGAAGATCTACAGATATTAATGGATAGAATGAATGAAGTGGTGAAAGCTTACAGGATGAATATTAATGTAAAAAAAGCAAATTATGAAGATTGGAAGAAATAATGGTGGGAAAGCAGAGGTCAAGATAAATGGTCAACAGTTGGAACAGGTATCACAATTTATGTACCTGGGAAGCATCTTATCAGAATATGATTACTGTTACAAAGAAATCAGAGCTAGAATAACAATGGCAAAGAATGCACTCTCCAAACATTAAAAAATGCTCAGTATAGGAAGGATTAGAGATCTTAAGAAAAGAATTATCAAGACTGATTTGGTACTAATACAAAACCAAAATACTGCAGATACAAATCTGAAATAAAAACAGAAAATGCTAGAAATACTCAGCATGTCTGGTAGCATCTGTGGAGAGAGAAACAGAATTAACATGAAACCAATCTCTATAGAAGTTAATAAAAATTCAGTTGACCGATACTGGGACGTGTGTTAATAGTTCTTTTGGAATGAGCCAGATTAATGCTGTTGGGGAGAAATTACATGACAAGGATCTTGTTGTATTGCTAATGGAAGCAGTGCTTTATCTGGCAAAGTAACTGGGAACATGTCGAATTGGAGCTATAAAGTATTTCATTAATTTTTAAATCTATTATACTGTGCCTGATGGCAGTTGTTGATGAAACTCCTTGTTGCCTAGCAAGGCTAATGTCTTATGGTCTTCCTTCAATTGTTGTTGCCTTTCGTCTCCTGCCCACTCCATGGGCTACAGTAATTCTGAAGACCTTGATTAGGCTGTACTGTAGAACTCTCCCCGATCTGAATTGCTGCTTGAGGATGTGGATGATGCACTTAGCTAATACCCATTTTCGAGCATTGGACCTGTCCTCAGATCTTGCTCTTAGATTACATAGTGGTATCATAAGCCACTACATGTGGGGCACGTAACAGCCAAAAGGCAAAAGAAAAGTAAGTGATGCATAATATTAATAGAGAGACTGCCAGGAAATGATTGTTTCTTGTCCCAAAGTAATTTATTAAAAATTTAATTAATCGGATTTATTTGAGGAATTCAGTAGATTTCCCAATTTGAATGTCCCATCTTTGGCAAAGTTTTATCGTAAAGCAAGCTTTATCTTATTTAATTCTTGTTGCGCCTGATCCTGATTTACTAATGTCCATTACAAAGCATAACAACCGTTCAAACATATTAATGCAATTAACAATGTCATCATTATAAGTCAATGGTGTGTGCATCTGATGATTAGAGCACATTCCAGTTGCTCTGAGGAATATCAACTTAGACACCAAAAATAAACAGCAATACATTCAAATTCATTTTGATAATACCTGATTTGTAACAAAGCAGATGTGATACTGTTAGATTTTTAAAGGACACAAGCTCTATCGCAATAATGTTAGTGTGAAAGTTAAGCAGATCTGAACTTTTAGAACTGAATGACTTCCATAGGACAAGTTCCAGCACACTGTAATTTAGAAAGTTGTACTTTAAAAGTTTAAAGTGGATAGAACTCTGTGAAGGTATCTTAAAACTTCTGATTTTTATGTGAAACGAATTGATTCAGAATTGATCCACTCAACTGAAGAATTTTGTTGGATTACATCTTATGCCTCAAAGATGCCTAAAAAAACGACTATTGCCCATATTGGGCCGCAAAAATATTTAGATGTCCTAGGTGACCACTTTAAGCTGGCATTTGGCACTACTGCAAGCCATTGCCGGCCATGCTCGGCCCCCTTCCTTTCTTCCCCTCTTCCAGGACTTACCTCAGAGCCACTGATGGCAAGGCAAGTGGGCCAAATTGGATCGGGCTACACAAGCAAGCTGGCATTGGAAACATGACAGGTGCTAGCTACTCACCCCAGTTATTCATGCTTTGGGCCTACCTATTTTGCCATAGCAGCTGCACCCAGCTCATGCCAGCCTAGCAGAGCAAATGAATTTCTACCACAATGTCAATTCTCATTCTTTATCCAGCTATTGCAAAAGCATGAAGCACAATAAAAAGAGGTGACTGAGAGACCAGTGGGTCTATACATCTCACTTAATATATTAAGTGATTCACAGTTAACCATTAGATTGTCCTTTCACCCTTTAGTAGCAGCCAGGATGCAGTGTTTTCAAGATTGTTTTTAATAAAGGTACTATAAAGTACTATAATAGCCAAACATAAGCCTATCAGATACTTAGCAATTACCAACTTTGAACCCAAATTAAACTTTGGCAGTTTAGAGGCATTTCTGTCACTATCCAAGAACTGTCTTGACCCTACACTGCACATAACTCTTATCAGAGCAGTATTGAAACTAGAATTTCAGTAAAATGCAATGGTGGGATTGTGAAATGTTTCCAAAACTGTTTTACAAGGTTTTGTTTTACTACTAAGATTGCAGTAATGTATAACGACAGGACTGTGAAATATTCCTATTTTGTCCACTCTGTGAAAATTACCCAGCACCGTGATAATAGAATATTACACTCCATCCCATTTCATTTTTATGTTTAAGTCAACTGAAAAGTAAATGGAGTAGTGTGTAAAACCAATAAACTTCATTCATTTGGAAACAGGCACAAGAGCACTCGGTGACTGCATTAACTCAGTCGGTGACCTCCTTCCATGCAACTTGTAGCTGTACTTGTACTGGAGAGTGCTCTTCAACTTCAAATATGGCTATGCTGTTTGTGTACTTCCTGCAGTTGGTCCTTCAAACCTTCAGCAGTATTGCTTCCTTGTCCCCACTGTACCACTCTGAACACTTAATTATTTTTCTACCGCCTGCACAGCCCCTTAGTGGTGATGTTTAAGAACTTTTGCCTTGTCGGATTTTCCACTCTAGCTGTGATAAGTTAATATTTTGTGTGCCGACCTTTCACCAAAGGGGAAAATAAGCAAACGCCTTTACAGGACTAAAGAGGAATGAAAGTAAAAAATAAGAGTCTATGCTACTGTCAAGCAAGCTCCCAACCTGCCAAGACTGAGGCACACATTATTTTGCCACATGAACATTAAAACTTGAAATTGCAATCCTCTGACTGGAAAGACATTTGTGTAATAACAGACAGTGGTGGAACAATGGGGGCCCAGTCGTTGCTTCCCCAATACACAGAAGTGGTCAGACCAGTTTTAATCACGTGACTGACTGACTGTTGGAGTTTTTTTGAATTTGAACTTCCAACAGGGAAAGAAATCAGGAAACACTTTTCTTCTGGGCTGAGAACATCTCTCTCCTGTCTGCTGCCATCTCACTCTCACCAGCTTTGGAAACCATTGAAGATACATGAACCTCAAAGAAAGAAAGGTCTCCTGTGTTGAACAAGGTTTAAGAAGAATACTGGGCCCCAATGAAAAGTAAGAGCTGCCTATAATCAAAGACTCTACAGTGAGCTGGAACCACAGAAACTAACAAGAAACCCCCTTCAGAGACTGCATCAAACCTCTCCATTTTATTTTTCTTCTCCTTTCTGTCCCTATTTGCATGTGTGTATCGCGTGTGCATGCAAGCACAGCCGCGTCGTATATCCGCAGGCGTTAACCGTGTTAGAGTTTAAGTTGAATGTTTAATAAATTTCACTTTCCTTCTTTAAACCAAAGAAAGCCTGTTTATGCTCATTTCTTTGCCTTATAATTGGAAAGCTGTGAACAAGGATTCACCAAGGGGGAGCTCAAAACACAGTGTGTTTAAAATTAAACCCTGTTACAATAAGAGCAGGTGAAGACAGCAAAAGACCCCTAGACACCTTTCTCACCTGGTCATGACGCTACTTATAGTTTTAATAGCCTGTGGTTTGTATAAAGCTGTAAAAAGATAAAAGTAAAATATTGTTCAAAAATCAGCAGTGAAAAGCATTAGACAAACAAATAAATGTGATAACAGGGAATTAAGTAGAAGGTGGATTGGAGAAATAATTGAGAAAATATGCACTTCAGAAAAATGCTTGTGAGAGCTGACTTCCAAATATGATCTATTCCAGCATTTTTTTTTTAATAAGCATTTTCAGTGCAATTTTCTTTTGTCAGTTTTTCTCACCTCTATTTGTAAGATGACATGCCAATGATGTTGTCTATTTTCTACAACCAGGCTGTCAGTTCACTGCAAGAATATAATGCTTTCCTTCCACTAGCCTATTAGTGCCAGTGGCCAAACTTCCTATAATTATACCCACTACCATAGCCCTGAACTCAAATCTTCCTCCAGTTTCTCTCCTATCTCCCCTCATGCCTCTCTGAGCTCATCTTGTCCTTGTCTTGAGCTCATAGGAGACCGACCTCCCATTCACTTGATCCTATTTCCACCAAACTGCTGATCACCTAACTTCCCCTCCTGTGGCCCATGTTAGCCGATATTGTGAACAGTTCTCTTTCTTCAGGTGTATTCCCTCTCTCCTTTAAATCTGCCATCATCACCCCTCTCCTCAGAAAGAAACCCTTGAATCCACCATCCTTGCACCATCACCTGGTTCCATTCTTATCTATTTAATCGTAGCTAGAGAATCACCTGCAATGGTTTCTCTTCCTGATCCTGCATCGTTACCTCTGGTGTCCCCCAAGGATCTATCCTTGGCCCGCTCCTTTTTCTCATCCAGATGCTGTCCCTCGGCAACATCATCTGAAAGCACAGCATTAGTTTTCACATGTACGCTGACGAAACCCAGCTCTACCTCACCACCACCTCTCTCAACTCCTCCACTGTTGCTGAACTATCAGACTGCTTATCTGACATCCAGTACTGGATAAGCAGAAATTTCCTCCAAAAAAAAGTGGGAAGACTGAAGCCATTAATTTTGGTCCCGCTCCAAACTAGCTACCGACTCCATCCTGCTCCCTGGCAACATTCAGAGATTAAGCCAGTCTGTTCGCCAATTTGGTGTCACATTTGACCCCAAGTTGAGCTTCCTACCTCATATTCATGCCATTACTAAGACCGCCTATTTCCACCTCAGTAACATCACTGGACGTCGCCCTGCCTCAGCTCATCTGCTGCTGAAAACCTCAATCATACATTCATGATTGAAACATATAAGATCCTGAGGGGTCTTGACAGGTTGGATGTATAAAGGATGTTTCCCCTTATGGGAAAATCTAGAATTAGGGGGTCACTGTTTAAAAATAAGGGGTCGCCCATTTAAGACAGAGATGAGGAGAATTTTTTTCTTGCAGAGGGTCGTGAGTCTTTGGAACTCTCTTCCTCAAAAGGTGGTGGAAATTTTAAGGCAGAGGTGGATAGATTCTTGATAAGCAGGAGGATGAAAGGTTATCGGGGGTAGGCAGGAGTGTGGAATAATCAGTTCAGCCATGAACTTATTGAATGGCAGAGCAGGCTCGAGGGGCTGAGTAACCTACTCCTGCTCCTAATTCATATGCTTGTATGTTACTCCTAGACTTGACTATTCCTACACATTCCTTGTTGACCTCCCACATTCTACTCTCCATAAACTTGAGGTCATCCAACACTCTGCTGCCCGTGTCTTAACATGCACCAAGTCCCGTTCCCCATCAACCCAGGGCTCACTGACCTACATTAGCTCCTGATCAAGCAACGTCTTGATTTTAAAATCCTCATCTTTGTTTTCACATTTCTCCATAGGCTCGCCGATCCTTATCTCTGTAATCTCCTCCAGCCCCACAACTCTCCAAGATATCTGCGCTCCTCTAATTCTGTCTCTCGTGCTTCCCTGATTTTAACCGTTCCACCATTGGTGGCCGTGCTTTCAGTTACGTAGGCCCGACGCTCTGGATACCCTCCCTACACCTCTCCACATCACTTTCCTCCTTTAAGACACTCCTTCCAACCTACCTCTTTGGCCAAGCTTTTGGTCATCTGACCTAATATCTCCTTTTATGGTTTGATGTCATACTTTGTTTCATAATGCATCTATGATGTGCCTTGGGATGTTTGATTATGTTAAAGGTGTATAATATAAGTTGTTCTTGTTAATTGTAACAGCACCATGGGCACATAACGAAGACTTCTATTTTTTATGGCAGGAAAGCAAGAGCTGCTGCAACTATGTCTTAACTTCATGTATCAATTTAAATTTCTGCATGGAATTCCAATACCAAATCTTAACACATTGCTGTTCTGGCCTGTGGAACTTTGTTGCAGGCAGTGTTCTCACATTAATGTTGTCCCTTAAGTGCAGAAGCTCAAATGAAGAGACAGCCAACTGTCGCTGAATCAAGCTTATTATAGAATGGATTGTGCTGTTGGAAAATTCTGTCTTGCCCATTGGCACCAAGTACAATTTCTGCAAATCATTTTGTAACCCTGCCCCCATTAGGATCAAATTCAAGAGATATGCTGCAACGTTATGCCATAGCATGTACAGAAAAAAAGGCCATGTCATCAGAGGGAGCCAGATGCCAGCCAGTTCTTCATGGAAAGCAAAGGATAATTGTCACTGTGTTTTTATCCACTGCTGATCATCCCTTAATGTCATTCTCAAGAGTGACATAGAACAAAGAACAGTACAGAACAGGAACAGGCCATTCAGCCCTCCAAGCCTACGCCGATTTTGATGCCTGCCTAAACTAACACCTTCTGCATTTCCGGGGCCCATATCCCTCTATTCCCTTCCTATTCATATATTTGTCAAGATGTCTCTTAAACGTCGCTATCGTATCTGCTTCCACCACCTCCCCTGGCAGCAAGTTCCAGGCACTCACCACCCTCTGTGTAAAAAAACTTGCCTCACACATCCCCTCTAAACTTTGCCCCTCACACCTTAAACCTATGTCCCCTAGTAACTGACTCTTCCACCCTGGGAAAAAGCTTCTGACTATCCACTCATAACTTTGTAAACCTCTATCATGTCGCCCCTCCACCTCCGTCGTTCCAGTGAAAACAATCCGAGTTTATCCAACCTCTCCTCATAGCTAATGCCCTCCAGACCAGGCAACATCCTGGTAAACCTCCTCTGTACCCTCTCCAAAGCCTCCACGTCCTTATGGTAGTGTGGCGACCAGAATTGCACGCAATATTCTAAGTGTGGCCTAACTAAGGTTCTGTACAGCTGCAACATGACTTGCCAATTTTTATACTCTATGCCCCGACCGATGAAGGCAAGCATGCCGTATGCCTTCTTGACTACCTTATCCACCTGCGTTGCCACTTTCAGTGACCTGAAACAGTAACCTCAGACAGGAGCTGAGTTGCAAGCTTCTTGCCCAGCTTCTCCACTGGCGAACTGTATGTGGCCTAAGTTGACCTAAAAAAAGGGAAAACAAAAATTAATTCAACATAGGGAAGAAAACTAAAAGTTTTGTACCTAAGTAGCTATCTAAACAAAATATTGTGTGTCTGAATTGCATTGGATGTTCTTCCAGACTCCTGCTGCAGCTCTGGTGGAAGCCCATTGCAATGGCTTAGAAAAGGATCAGGACCCAGAAACACTGGGTCCCAACTGTAGTTGGGAGATTCCAACTTGTAAGAACCAGAGCCTTCACCTGCTCCATACAAGGTTGACCATATCGAGATAGGCTAAGGTGCAGGGGTTCCTTACAATGGGAGGTTCTGTTTCCTGGTGCTTAAGTGACCTGACCATATTAGCTGAGCCATACTGGCCTCTAGAAGGACAGAAGAGGACCCTTCAAGGCAGAGATCCTTAATGATGGAGAAATTTGTTTTTAAATTTAGTGTCAGTCTCCTTACATGGCGCTGAGGAAAGAAACTGTATGTGGTCCATAAAGTGTCACTGACAATTGTTAGACAAAAACCTAAACTTTAGCAGGAAAGAAAATACTGCAAAGTTTCACACTGAATGGTATTAGATGTTTGTTAAGTAACTATGCACTGAAGTACATTTACCTTTATTGTGCGTAAGGCTTTTTCTACTAAAATTTGTGCATGTGACTAAAATGGTGTCACCGCAGCCAAGCTTATGGCTTGTGTGCAATTTCCATTGCTGGAGTAGAGCAGTCAATGGGAGATGGAGAGGCCAGAGGTGTGACTGTGAACATGGGTTGTAAAATTCATCTTGAGGGAAGGGAATACAGAGACGACAAGCAGGGGATGAAGATTGAAATCAGAGCTAAACTAAACTCCAATACAGTAAGATTTCTCACTGAATGTGATACAACCTTCCTTTAATAATCTACTGCAAGCAAGCAGGGAATAAATTACCTTAACAAATCTTCCCCGTTAGTTTTGCAGAATGAAACATAAATCCAGTGTGAATTATAAGTATTTCCAATACACTTTATATATCTAAGTTCTATATGACCAGCTATGATATCATTTGTACATAGTCATAGAGTTATACTGCACAGAAACAGGCCCTTTGGCCCATCTTATCCATGCCGGCCATCAAGCACCTATCTATTCTAATCCCATTTTCCAGCACTTGGCCCGTAGCCTTGTATGCTGTGGCATTTCAAGTGCTCATCTAAATACTTCTTAAATGTTGTGAGGGTTCCTACCTCTACCACCCCTTCAGACAGTGTTCACCCAGATTCCAACCACCCTCTGGGTGAAATTTCTTTTCCTCAAATCCCCTCTAAATCTTCTGCCTCTTACCTTAAATCTATGCTCCCTGGTTATTGACACCTCCACTAAGGGAAAAAGTTTCTTCCTATCTACCCTATCTTTGCCCCTCATAATTTAGTATACCTCAATCAGGTCCCCCTTCAGCCTTCTGTGCTCTAAGGAAAACAACCGGAGCCTATCCAGTCTCTCTTCATAGCTGAAATGCTCCAGCCCAGGCAACATTCTGGTGAATATCCTCTGCACCCTTTCCAGTGCAATCATATTCTTCCTATAGTGTGACGACTAGAACTGTACACGGTACTCCAGCTGTGACCTAACTAGTGTTTTATTCAGCTCCATCATAACCTCCCTGCTCTTATATTCCATGCCTTGGCTAATAAAGGCAAGTATCCATATACCTTCCTAACCACCTTATCTACCTGTGCTGCTGCCTCCAGTGATATATGGGCAAGCGCACCAAGGTCCCTCTGACCCTCTGTACTTCCTAGGGTCCTACCATCCATTATATATGGTATATTTCCTTGCCTTGTTAGTCTTCCCAAAGTTCATCACCTTACACTTCTCGGGATTAAATTCCATTTGCCACTACTCTGCCCATCTTACCAGCCCATCTATATTGTCCTGTAATCTAAGGCTATCCTCCTCACTATTTACAACACCACCAATTTTCGTGTCATCTGCGAACTTACTGATCATATCTCCTATATTCACATCTAAATCATTAAAGTACACTACAAACAGCAATGGTCCCAGCACCGATCCCTGTGGTACACCACTGGTCACAGGCTTCCAATCGCTAAAACAACCCTTGACCATCACCCTCTGCCTCCTGCCACTAAGCCAAATTTGGATCAATTTGCCAAATTGCCCTGAATCCCACGGGCTTTTACCTTCTTGACCCATCTCCCATGCAGGACCTTATCGAAAGCCTTACTGAAGTCCATGTAGACTACATCAACTGCTTTCTCCTCATCTAAACACCTCGTCACCTCCTCGAAAAATTCAATCAAGTTAGTTAGACATGATCTCCCCCTGACAAAGCCATGCTGACTATCCCTGATTAATCCCTGCCTCTCCAAGTGGAGATTAATCCTGTCCCTCAGAATTTTTTCCAATAGTTTCCCAACCACTGATGTTAGACTCATCGGCCTGTAATTACCTGGTTTATCCCTACTACCCTTTTTGAATAATGGTACCACATTTGCTGGCCTCCATTCCTCTGGCACTTCTCCTGTGGCCAGAGAGGATTTGAAAATCTGTGTCAGAGCCCCTGCTATCTCCTTTCTTGCCTCACATAGCGGCCTGGGATACATCTCATCTGGGCCTGGGGATTTATCCACTTTTAAGCCCACTAAAACAGTTAATACCTCATCCCTTTCAATGTTAATTTGTTCAAGTATATCACAATCCCCCTCCCTGATCTCTACACCTATATCGTCCTTCTCCATAGTAAAAACAGATGAAAAGTAATCATTTAAAACCTCATCTACGTCCTTTGGCTCCACACACACATTGCCACTTTGGTCCCTAATGGGCCCTACTCTTTCCCTGGGTTATCCTCTTGCCCTTAATATACTTGTAAAACAAACAGGAGAATTTACAGTTCATTGGGTGCAGAAGCACAAGGGGAGAGCCAACTGCGAAACAGCCCTGACAACCAATTTTATCTGCAGCACCTGTGGAAGAGTCTGTCACTAGTATTGGCCTTTATAGCCACTCCAGGCGCTGCACCACAAAACACTGACCACCTGCAGGTGCTTACCCATTGTCTCCCGAGACAAGGAGGCCAAAGAAGGGTACCACTCAAAAAACTAAGAAATTGTACTGTAAGCCTTTGGCATATTTGTGAAAAAATAAAGAAAACATTAATTGTACATTTTAGCTTCTCCTTTGATGTAAAATTAGTCATAGAGGAAACAGAATATTCTCCTCTTGCCAGGTGTCAAATTCCACCTGCAGTGCAAACAGCCTGTCAGCAGCAAAGGAAAGCACATCCTTTTCATCTGTCTGTGTCCTTCATAGCACAGTGGGGAGATTCTCCACCTACAACTTAACTTCTGGCGATGCTTTATAAAGCAATTGACCCTTCAGAGAAAGTCACATATCAAACTTGTCAAATGTTTTGACTGATCAAAAGCACTCAGAGTATCTGAAAGTAGCTATTCCTCACAAACTTTCACACATAGTCATAACCTAACAAATCATATTTATCCTCTAGATTCAATAGGAACAATACTGAGTATATTATCTAACAATTAGCAGCTTTTAATGGACTGATAAGACAGAGGAAAATAAGTTTTGTATTGCATTGTAAGGATGATTGGGCAGTGGAAGCACGATGGGCACAGAATTTTGATTTGTAGCACCACTGGATATGACACCAAGGAATCCGAACACCCTGCAGGAGGGTATGCTATCCTGTCAGCCACTTCAGATGCTATCTGCGCAGCGCACCTTATTGAGAAAAATACTTGCTCGTCTGTCTCTTACATGTGCCAGAAGCAGCTGAAGAGATGCTTTCATGACATTACACAGCTGATGTGATGCTCATTTTGGAAATTTGGACTGGACAGGCCTATCTATTTGAAGAAATTTGTTTGTCACTCACCAAAGATCAAGCATTCAGCAGCAAGAGGGACCCAACTCTAGTGTTATTTAAAGGGCCAGGCACCAAACTTGCAGGTAAGGCAATTTTTAATAACATATGAACTAGGATCAGGAGTAGGCTATTTGGCTCCTCGAGCCTGCTCCGCTATTCTACAAGATCATGGCTGATCTGTTTCTAGACACATCTCCACTTTCCTGCCTACCCCTGATATCCTTTGACTCCCTTGTTTATCAAGAATCTGTCTACTCTAAAAACATTCTGCTATTGCAAAGTCTCTGGAGGCGATTTAGAGTATTTTTAGAGATGTTCTGGTGAGTTGCCTGATTTGACAGGATGTGTTGCTGCATCTCACAGGAAGGGCAGAGGATTTGGTGATTCTTTCCACACAAAGGCTGTAACACGCACGACAGGGAGATGAGGCAGAGGCTGTGGGTAGGGGAAGTTCTGCCCGAAGCGCTGTGCCAAATTAGAGACGAACTCCTCCATGCTCATTGACAGTGACAGGCTGTTTGGCAGACTAGTCAATGCACCCAGCATCTCGGTGTGCATGCCCATTAGTGTTCTTCTGTATGTCATCCCATTAACTTGCCCATCTGAGTCCTCTCTAGCGAACTCATCGGTGACCAGACCCTCCAGTGAGCTGGCAAACAAACCATCCTTTACCCCTGCCTTGACTGCAGCCCACTCATGCTCGGTGACTCACCATGTACAGATCCTGAGTCTATACTAGCCTCCATTGTATGCCAGTATCTGAGCTGGTGGCTGTGAGTGCCAGATCAAGTGATGGGACCTCTTCAGTGCTGTGCTGTTCCTTTCTCTCCTTCTGCTGTATATGCTGTAGCTGGGAGGTATCAGTTTTTGGGTGTTTGAAATCAGAAAACCAGAAAGGGAAGATTGGGGTGAGGAAAGGGGATGTCATGGAGAGCAAGTGGTTCAGCGTCACACCATCAGCAGCTTTCTCATCATGCCACGTAGCACAATGATGGTGTACTGGGAGTTACGAAGGGGCATAAGGCAGGAAGGTACCATCATCATCAATGTTCTCAGCGATGCCAGATGCCACAGTCTTTCGCAGCTGGCCTCATGATGCGGAGAGCCATCTCCTCCGTAGGGCTCAGGAGATGCAGATGTCCTTGGTCCCTGTAGGTTCTGCTCTGCTTCCAACTATTGTGTGGCATCTTGACATGCAAGAGAGAGGGAAGGATGTTGGTTATTGCGTAGCACTGTGTTTGGGTGATGTGCCTGCCATAGTTCAATAGTTGGAGGTATGTGGAGGCAGCAGGAAATGGGTGTGAAGCTGGCAACATTGGTAGGCATGTGAGGTGGAGTATTTGGATGTTAGGTGTGAGTCCTTAGTGCAAGGCACTGGTGCTGGTTGAGTGATGGGGCTGTGGTGCATTGAGTAGCATGATGGGTTGGACATGTTATATGAACATGCATTCAATGATCTTGACCATCCATGTAAGGTCATTAGACTTCTTGTGGTACTGCTGTCAGGTCCTCAGGGCCAGACTCTGGAAATTGATCGCCCTGGCCACTGGCTCCCAATTTCTTCTGAGGGCGGTCCATGAGGGCCTCCTGGCGCCCCACCCCCACCCCACCCCCAAACATGCACCTACCCACCCCCCGTGGAACCATGAGAGAGGGACGGAGACAGTATCTAGTGAACAGAGTTTGGAGCAGGGACTGAAAACAATGGCTTCAGTCTTCCCAATATATAATTGGAGGAAATTTTTGCTCATCCAGTATTGGATGTCGGATAAGTAGCCTAATAGTTTAGCAACAGTGGAGGAGTTGAGAAAGGAGTTGGTGAGGTAGAGCTGGGTGTCGTCCGCGTACATGTGAGAACTAACGCTGTGCTTTCAGATGATGTCGCCAAGGAACAGCACATAGATGAGAAATAGGAGGCGGCCGAGGATAGTTCCTTGGGGGACACCAGAGGTAACATTGCGGGAATAGGAAGAGAAGCCATTGCAAATGATTCTCTGGCTAGATTGGAATGGAACCACCCAGCTGGACAACAGTGGCGCGGCGTTGGAGGAGAATCTTGTGGTCAACTTTGTCAAAGGCTGCAGACAGGTTGAGAGGATGATTTATTCTCAACATTATCTTCAATGGTTTCAACCCTGCCACTGGCTATGACCTCAGTCATGGCTGCTCCAATGGTGACGAGCAGTGTTCTCCATTGGTGAGGTCTTGGTGTTCCCTGCCAGTTAGGTGTTGCTGTTTATGACTATGTGAGTGTGGTACAAAGTGCCTCGGTGATCAGTTATAGTTGAATAGCTGGCAGTGTCTGTGCAAGCTGTGAGATGTAGGTGTGAGACGATGAATGTGAAATATGAGATGTGCTTGAAAATATTGGTAGGTGAGTGAAGTGGCGTGGTAAATTGAACAGCGTGTGAGGCTAGTGATTCATTTGTAGGGATAAGGTATTTGAAGGATTTACTAACCTTGACCACTCGTGTGAAGTCATTAAACAACTTTTGCACTGCATCCAGGTCCTTGGGGCTGCAGTTCTTGTTTGCTCCCACCTTCTCAGTGTCTGTCTGGAGGGCCTCCTGGGACCACCACCCCCCAAACTGCTCCGGATAGAGGATCTCTTTCCTCCTATCCATCTCCTGCACCAAGGTCTCCTGTGCTGCTTCAGTGAACCTTGGAGCATGCTTTCAGCCCTGTTGCGCCATTGTCGCTGTCCTGGTAGGTCAGACAGTCTTCCCCAGCCACTTGCAACACCTGCTGTAGCCAGAATGCACCTCCTCTTTAACAGATGCACGCTAGCTTTCAGTAGTGCAGGCTAGCTTTAATTGGCACTAGCCTCGTACAAACTCAGGTCCCCTGCTGAGGCGGGCAGCCACTCGGCAGCACATTTAGTGGCATGCTACTATCATTTCAATTGGCAGGCAGCAAACATGCTGCTTGCCTCGCAATAAACAAGCACAGGTTCATCGTACATGGGGTTCCCCGTGCATATTTTTGGGCGTTAAACAATTTTTCCCTCCTGAGTTTGTGAAAAGCACTAAATAAATACAATTCTTCCGTCGCCACCACTGATGTATCAGAATTTAGACAGCATGTTGAAGTTTGAACAGCAGGTCGTTGCACAGAGCTCCATAGATGGCAAATTGCAGGACCACCTCCAGGGTTTTTCGTGTCATATGTTCCTGATCTCAACCTCAACCAAGAGAGGGGGCCATACTGTCCGAGTTGGGCCAGAGGGGAACGCTGCACATGGATCTAATGAGCAAGAGAAAGAACTGTTTCATTTACAACAGGCAGGACAAGGTAGCTAATCTAAGGCTGCTACGCACTGTTATAAATTTCTATGATTGTAAGGAAAGGACTTAAATTTATATATCGCCTTTCACAATCTCAGGGCATCCCAAACCACAACCAATGAAGTTCTTTTTGAAGTGTAGGCATTGCTATAAAATATCGAACCTGATTGTTGCAGGCTCATTGTTTTCTGCACATCATAAGATGAGCCTTTGCTATTCTGTTGCATACTTTTTTCAGATTGCTGCCACTGCTGTGTTGTGAAAATTCTTTCAGAATTACAAATCACTTATGTATCACTGTGAAATAATGTATTCTGGCAATCACAATGGAGCAATGATCCCATTGCTGTCCTTTGTTTTCAGTCTCCAAATAATGTACTACAAAGTTCCAGAAACTGTAAATGTATGTCAAACCTAGAAAGTATAGGTCTGTGTGCAATCAAAATATTTAAATTGTTGCAAACAACCCTGCCAATTTCTTAATTTGTGTTGCACATCTGTGTTTTTCTGTTGTCCATTTTAAATCAGATGAACATCATTCAAGTGTTTCATGTGTTTATCTGCTTAGTTTCAGGAGCAGGAGTTATTGGCTGACCTTCTCATCATACTTGGACAATGCCCATCATTCAGCACTCAGGTTTTTGCCAATCTTCTCTCAAGAATTAATCGTTTCATTGATTATCTCTGGCAGATACATCAGGTACTGAATTCACATTATTGCTTTAATTAATGAACATTCTTGTACATTACCATTTAAACAAGTTGGCACTCAAGCTATCCACTTGATTTAAATCTGATATCTACGAAACCAGGAACATTGCCATGCAGTAATTTGCTTGAGGATCAAAAAGTAGCACAACTGTCTGATTTTAACCCTGGCATTTTTTGAACAAGTGTAGCAAGATGAATGAGAAACTCACCTACTTAACTAGAAAACAGGCCCAGAGTATTTTAACTCACACACAGCATTAAAATCCTACAGGCAATTTTCACAGCTGATTTGTTGATCCACCAGGATGCCCCCTACTTCCTGTTTAAAGCAAGAATTTGCCTCTTTCTGCTAGATTTTGCAGTTTCATTGCTAGAAAAGCAGGTTGTTCATAAATTAATCACAGCAAGTCTCCCCAGGTTCTTTGAGAGATCCCTGGAGATCCTGCTGTAAAGGATCGGTGTGAAGGATGATGTTTTCTTTCCAACCAGTGGCATGAGGATCCAGAAACACTAAACCCACCAGACATGGAGAAACATTGCACAAATTATCAGCTCCAAGAACATCATCCCCAGGACCTGTATCCAGTGCAGAAACTGCTTCAAATGACTTCTCAAGAGAAGCAAGGGTGAGTACATTTTTTCATTTTTCCATCTCAACAATACATGGCATGATCTTCCCCTTCCCCCACCACAATTCCACTTCCTCCAATACATCTTTCACCAACCAGCACAAGGCCGCACTATACCACTTCATTTTCTCATTGCAAATACATATTCGCTTCATCTTTTCTCCCATCTCAGCAGCCACTAGAGCAACTATCTTTTTACCTGCCAGCTTTTGAACAATTAGCATCTTCCCTCATGAGTCCTTCCTCGTCACATTACACACCCAGCTTTTAACTTAATACTCCCCATCCTGATTTCCTCTTTCTGCTTCTCCGTCATCATCTTCACAACCAGCAGAAGCCCCACACAACACCCAGTCATTTACGACACAGAAGACAACCATTTGGCCCATCAAGTCTGTGCTGGCTCTCTGTAAAGCAATCCAGTCAGTCCCATTCCCCCACTCTATTCCCATAGCCCTGCCAGTTTATTTCCTTCAAGTGCCCATCCAATTTCCTTTTAAAATCATTGATCTCTGCTTCCACCATTCTCGTAGGCAACGAGTTCCAGGTCATTACCATTGGCTGCATTAAAAAAAGTTCTTCCTCACAACCCCCTGCATCTCTCTTGCTCAAAACTTTAAATCTCTATCTTCTAGTCTTTGCACCATCAGCTAATGGGAACAGTTTTTCTTTCTCTACCTTATCTAAACCTGTCATAATCTTGTACACCTCTATCAAATCTCCTTGCAATCTCCTTTGCTCCAAGGAGAACAACCCCAGCTTCTCCAACCTAACCTTATGGCTAAAATCTCTCATCCCTGCCTGGAACCATTCTGGTAAATCTCCTCTGCATCTTCTCAAGGACCTTCACATCCTTCCTAAATTGTGGTGACTAAAACTGGGCGCAATACTCTAGTAGTGGCCTAACCAGAGCTTTATAAAGGTTCAGCATAACTTCCCCGCTTTTGTACTCATCAGCAGTCTCCTTTATAGAAGACAGTCAGTAGGACTGTCTCTGCAGGACAAAACAGTACTCAAAAACATAAAGAGGAGTTAGATTGTAACAGACCACCCAACTTCATGGTGCTGTCAGATCTGGAATAGCAAGTGTTGGAAATCAGTGACCCCTCCAGAGCTGTCAGAATATGAGATTTCAGGCTGGGGGCCTCTGTGAACAAGTCCTCTGATTAATACTTTTACCCTTTATGAACCACTAAAAACCTCACAGTCAGTTTGACTATATCAAGCTGCATTGTGATGCCTCTCATCTGCTACCATCCAACCTCGCTGTGTCATCCTAAGTCTTGTTTTTTTTTCCTCTTTCTTTCAGATAATTCTGAACAATCACAACTTCCCCTAAGAAGATATCTCAGACAAGGAGAATCTTTCTGAGGTGGCACCATCATGTGTTCCATCACTACCATGCACCAACACAGAAAATGACATCCCAGCTGTGTTAGGGAGTGAGCTAGAGGAGTCTCCACGTGGAGAACACCCAGCACTAGTGAACAGCAGCAGGTACTGGTGGCAAGAGAGACTAGGAAAGAGCTCACTGGAGCCTTCTTTCAGCTCTGAGGAGGAGAACAGAGATGCGGACCCCAGCAATGAGAAGAAAACTGCTTGTTTCACACAAGTAGTTGTATCAGGTATTGGAAGGTCTGCCAAGGTGTTTCACTACCATGGCTGAAAGTGGAGGAGTCCACTTCCAGCCTGTGTGGTGTCATCTCCTAGGATATTGGCTGCTGCAGTATACCTTGGAGAATGTGGCCAACTGTAGGAATGCAGCATCCAAGCCCTCACAACACAAGTAAATACAGCAACCTTTGCAGTTTTAATGGAAGCTTAAATGGCTATTATATAGACTCTTGGCTCAAATCAGTGCTCCACCTTGGAGAGGCAGTCATCTACCTTTGGGCAGTTTGATTATATTCTAATTTATTTGCAAATTGAGCTGGATACCAGGAGGTGAAGGAGTTAGCATTTTTGTTTCTTCTTCAAACATTTCTAAAATGCTGAACTAACGTGCCATGATAACAGTTCATCTTACTTTTTCTTTCCTATGTCAGGAAATAACATTCTTTTGACCTGTTGCTGCTGGTGTAGCCCATGAAATCCATCACTAAATGCAAGAAAGTTCATTATAAATCACACCCAGGATTCTGAACCAGGATCCTCAATACATGAGTTCTGAAGTGTTAGGAATCTATTGGTCAGAACAGAAGAAAAGTTGGTGATGTTCTGTCACCATATTTTTTATGCACTTTATAAATAAGCTGTGTTATCGGATTTACTGATTGTGCTACTGACATCTTGTGATCAAACAACAGTATTCCATCAGCAGCTTCGAGTGTCCCCGTAGCACTAAATTGGAAATAATAATTATCATGATATTTGGCCCTACTATCAAACACCAATACAAGGTGAATTCAAAGAGTAGTGTGGGTTTTAGCCGAGTAAATTTAGCAGGAAAATTTAATGCAGCAACAATGAGGGATTCAGGGGATTTTGGAATTCTGTAAGTAATGTCAATTTTCAGTCGGATACTGATCCATTGGAACTTGAAGAATGGCAAAAAGCAGGAAATCCTATCCACCATCATTTGCATCACTCGACTTGCAATCCTTGAGTGGCCACGAGGTTTGCATTATCATTAGATAACATGGTGCATGTACAATTTAAGGCAAGTTTCCCCACCTTCCAACCTCCTCCTGCCACCTTCTAGCCTGCACCCATCACCCTTGACCGACCCAATGTAACCTTAACCCTTCCCTGTTACCATTGAACATCCCCCCATTGCCTTGGACAATCACAATCAATTTATTCACGCCATCCCTCCCACCCGCCCCCCCCCACCGCCATTCTTATTCCCATTACCATTGAAATGCCAACTCTGACCCTTGACCTTCTCAAACCTAACTTAATATTATTGCCGAGTCCTGTTCCCCTTCCTATGATGTCATAGAATATTAAGTCTTGACCTCCATGCTGCAGAATCCCACAGCTTTCATTGACTGTGACCATTCCCTCTGCCAGCCAGTGCACTGAATTCGCCCCACAGGTTCCCGAAGTTGACAGCACTCATCTGTTAATGTCAGTGCTCAGCAATAACAATCACTACACACCTTGGACACTCCCATCCTCCCTCCCCTGCTCCTCCATACACCTGATATCCCCACCCTGTCCTCCCTCCCTCCACTGCTCCTGCATGCACCCAGTAACCCTGCCCTGTCCTCCCTGAGTACCTTCCCCTGCTCTTCCATGCACCTGATCACCCCACCCTGTCCTCCCCGAGTACCCTCCCCTGGTCCCCCATGTACACCACCCCCCCATGCCTTCCCCACCAACGCCTGAGAAGAATGGCTCTTGCTGGTGCCGAGCCCGGAGCCAAACATCCATTCCAATGTTGGTGATCCTTGTGCCATTGAGTTCAATACATGAAACCACTGACCTCAGACAAAACTGCACAAAGCCCACTGGTGTACCCACGTTTAAAGGAACGTGAACCGGGTGGCACAGGAATACAAGTGGCCACTAACTTAATCTGGCAGGTGGGATTTAATTTGAATTAATTGTAGGGTAATGAGCATTGATGCTATGGAAATGAATGCAAAGCTGCAATCCACCACCAGGCAGGGAGAAGCACGGACCACCGCAAAAAAACCACTGACTTAATTTTGGAAAAAAATTCCGCCGTCGGAAATCTGAAAAAACAAGTCACGCCTGATTAATTCACCCCGCACGCCACCAAAGCCGCACTTGCAGGGCCCATAAAATTCCATCCTTAGGGTACTGTGTGCCATTCTGGTTTCCAAATTATAAAAAGGATATAGAGGCATTTTAGAGGGTGCAGAGAAGATTTACAAGGATGATATCAGAAATGTGTGGGAATACAGATCAAGAAAGCATGGATGGGTCAGGTCTCTTTTTTCTTGAAAGAAGGTGGCTTAAGGATGACTTAATAGAGGTCTTTGAAATTATAAACAGTTTTGATAGAGTGGATACGGAGAGATTGTTTCCACTTGTGGGAAAGTTTAGATTCTGATGATATAGTGTGTTACACATTCTGATGATGCAGTATGATTCAAATTTTAATGAAAGAGTATGTTTTAGTTTCTGATGATGCTGTGCAGCTTTGATTCTGATGATGCACTAAAGAGATGATTGGATCCCAACCCATTCTGTATCAAGCACTACACTCCTTCCACTGATCACCTTTCGTAGATCCTTACCACTGATAAAAACAGTAATATACATTTTTTAGTGATACCTTTGGGTATAACTACTTCTATCACTGTTACAGCTACTGTTGTGCAATTGCATTAGGGTGAAAATTAGCTCCATTGTGCCTGTAATTCAATCCTGAAGTTGTTTGTTGCAGGTAAATTGCTCTGCACTACAACTTTCATTGAAATACCAATTGGCTCTATTGTCACTCTTTTTCAGTAGATAGTTCATCATTCTGCCACTGTGTCTGACTCCTCAGGCTTACCATTTCTGGGCCAATTTGTTTTTCTTGAACATCAATTTTACTGTCTTTTTGGCAGCTAATTGATATATCCAACACTGTGTTTTCATTGGTCATTTATTTAACCTGTCGTCATTGACTAGTGACACCTAAGTTACAGGATAAAGGTAGCTGGGTGACCGTCAGGGGAAGGAAAGGGATTAGGCGCACAGTGCAGGGATCCCCTGTGGCCGTTCCCCTCAATAATAAGTATACCGTTTTGGATATGGTTGGGGGGGACAACCTACCAGGGGAAAGCCACAGCGGCCAGGTCTCTGGCACTGAGCCTGGCTCTGTGGCTCAGAAGGAAAGGGGGGAGAATAGGAGAGCGATAGTGATAGGAGATTCAATGGTTAGAGGAACAGACAGGAGATTCTGTGGTCGCGAACGAGACTCCCGGATGGTATGTTGCCTCCCGGGTGCCAGGGTCAGGGATGTCTCAGATCGAGTCTACAGGATTCTTAAGGGGGAGGGGGAGCAGCCAGAAGTCGTGGTACACATCGGTACCAATGACATAGCTAGGAAAAGGGATGAGGACCTGAAAAGCGAATATCGGGAGTTAGGTTGGAAGCTAAAAGGCAGGACGAGCAGAGTAGTAATCTCAGGATTGATACCGGTGCCATCTGCTAGTGAAGCTAGAAACAGAGAGCGAGTGCAGCTGAACACGTGGCGACAGAGCTGGTGTAGGAGGGAGGACTTCAGATATGTGGATCATTGGGATACCTTCTGGGGAAGGTGGGACCTGTACAAGAAGGACGGCTTGCATCTGAACTGGAGGGGCACCAATATCCTGGGCAGGAGGTTTGAGCTCTTTGGGAGGGTTTAAACTAGTTTGGCAGGGGGATGGAAACCGGAGCTATGGATCAGTGGATGGGGTAGCTGTTGAGCAGGCAGATACAGAGTGCAGAGAGTCTGCGAGGAAGGTTAGACAGTTGACAGGGCAAAGTTGCAGCCAGTATGATGGGTTGACGTGTGTCTATTTTAACGCAAGTGTCAGGAATAAGGGTGATGAACTTAGAGCATGGATCAGTACTTGGAGCTACGATGTTGTGGCCATTACGGAGAATTGGATATCACAGGGGCAGGAATGGATGTTGGATGTTCCGGGGTTTAGATGTTTCAAAAGAAATAGGGAGGGAGGTAAAAGAGGTGGGGGAGTGCATTGCTAACCAGGGATAGTATCACAGCTGCAGAAAGGGAGGTCGTCGCGGAGGGTTTGTCTACTGAGTCAGTATGGGTGGAAGTCAGAAACAGGAAAGGAGCAGTCACTTTATTGGGAGTTTTCTATAGACACCCCCAATAGCAACAGAGACACGGAGGAACAGATTGGGAGGCAGATTTTGGAAAGGTGCAGAAGTAACAGGGTTGTTGTCATGGGTGACTTCAACTTCCCTCATATTGATTGGAACCTCCTTAGTGCAAATAGTTTGGATGGAGCAGTTTTTGTCAGGTGTGTCCAGGAAGGTTTCCTGACTCAATATGTAGATAGGCCGACTAGAGGGGAGGCTTATATTGGATTTGGTGCTTGGCAACGAGCCAGGCCAGGTGGCAGATCTCTCGGTGGGAGAGCATTTCGGTGATAGTGATCACAACTCCCTGACCTTTACTATAGTCATGGAGGGGGATAGGAGCAGACGGGATGGGAAAATATTTAATTGGGGGAGGGGGAATTACAATGCTATTAGGCAGGTACTGGGGAGCTTAAATTGGGAACAGATGTTCTCAGGGAAATGCACGACAGAAATGTGGAGGTTGTTTAGGGAGCACTTGCTGCGACTGCTGGATAGGTTTGTCCTGATGAGGCAAGGAAGAGATGGTAGGGTGAAGGAACCTTGGATGACAAGAGATGTGGAACAGCTAGTCAAGAGGAAGAAGGAAGCTTACTTAAGGTTGAGGAAGCAAGGATCAGCCTGGGCTCTAGAGGGTTACAAGGGAGCCAGGAAGGAACTGAAGAATGAACTTAGGAGAGCTAGAAGGGGACATGAAAAAGTCTTGGCGGGTAGGATTAAGGAAAATCCCAAGGCGTTCTACACTTATGTGAGGAACAAGAGGATGGCCAGAGTGAGGGTAGGGCCGATCAGGGATAGTGGAGGGAACTTGTGCCTGGAGTCGGAGGAGGTAGGGGAGGTCCTTAATGAATACTTTGCTTCAGTATTCACTAGTGAGAGGGACGTGGACGTTTGTGAGGACAGCGTGAAACAGGCTGATATGCTCGAACAGGTTGATGTTAAGAAGGAGGATGTGCTGGAAATTTTGAAAGACATGAGGATAGATAAGTCCCCGGGGCCAGACGGGATATACCCAAGGTTATTACGGGAAGCGAGGGAAGAGATTGCCGTGCCTTTTTGCGAAGATCTTTGCGTCCTCACTGTCCACTGGAGTAGTACCAGATGATTGGAGGGTGGCAAATGTTATTCCCTTGTTCAAGAAAGGGATTAGGGATAACCCTGGGAATTACAGACCATTCAGTCTTACGTTGGTGGTGGGCAAATTATTGGAGAGGATTCTGAGAGACAGGATTTATGATTATTTGGAAAAGCATAGTTTGATTAGAGATAGTCAGCATAGCTTTGTGAGGGGCAGGTCATGCCTCACAAGCCTTATTGAATTCTTTGAGGATGTGACAAAACACATTGATGAAGGAAGAGCAGTGGATGTGGTGTATATGGATTTTAGCAAGGCGTTTGATAAGGTTCCCCTTGGTAGGCTCATTCAGAAAGTAAGGAGGCATGGGATTCAGGGAAATTTGGCTGTCTGGATACAGAATTGGCTGGCCCAGAGAAGACAGAGGGTGGTAGTAGATGGAAAGTATTCAGCCTGGAGCTCAGTGACCAGTGGTGTTCCGCAGGGATCTGTTCTGGGGCCTCTGCTCTTTGTGATTTTTATAAATGACTTGGATGAGAAAGTGGAAGGCTGGGTTAGTAAGTTTGCCGATGACACAAAGGTTGCTGGAGTTGTGGATAGTGTGGAGGGTTGCAACGGGACATTGACAGGATGCAGAGCTGGGCTGAGAAGTGACAGATGGAGTTCAACCTGGAAAAGTGTGAAGTGATTCATTTCGGAAGGTTGAATTTGAATGCAGAATACAGGCTTAAAGACAGGATTCTTGGCAGTGTGGAGGAACAGAGGGATCTTGGGGTCCATGTCCATAGATGGCTCAAAGTTGCCACCCAAGTTGATAGGGTTGTTAAGAAGGTGTATGGTGTGTTGGCTTTCATTAACAGGGGGATTGAGTTTAAGAGCCGCAAGGTTATGCTGCAGCTCCATAAAGCCCTGGTTAGACCACACTTGGAATATTGTGTTCAGTTCTGGTCGCCTCATTATAGGAAGGATGTGGAAGCTTTAGAGAAGGTGCAGAGGAGATTTACCAGGATGCTGCCTGGACTGGAGGGCATGTCTTATGAAGAAAGGTTGAGGGAGCTAGGGCTTTTCTCATTGGAGCGAAGAAGGATGAGAGGTGACTTGATAGAGGTGTACAAGATGATGAGAGGCATAGCCAGAGACTTTTTCCCAGGGCGGAAAGGGCTATCACCAGGGGGCATAATGCACTGCCAGCAGTGGTAGTAGAAGCAGATACATTAGGGGCATTTAAGCGACTCTTGGATAGGTACATGGATAATCGTAGAATGAAGGGTATGTAGGTAGTTTGATCTTAGAGTCGGTTAAAGGTTCGGCACAACATCGTGGGCCAAAGGGCCTGTACTGTGCTGTACTGTTCTCTGTTCTAAAGTACTCATTTAGGACCTCGCCCATTTCCTCTGGCTCCACACGTAGATTCCCTCCTCTGTCCTTGAGTGGGCCAACCCTTTCCCTGATTACCCTCTTGCTCTTTATATACGTATAAAAAGTCTTGGGATTCTCCTTAATCCTGTTTGCCAATGACTTTTTATGACCCCTCTTAGCCCTCCTGACTCCTTGCTTAAGTTCCTTCCTACTTTCTTTATATTCCTCAAGGGCTTCGTCTGTTCCCAGCCTTCTAGCCCTTACGAATGCTTCCTTTTTCTTTTTGACGAGGCTCACAATATCCCTCGTTATCCAAGTTTCCTGAAACTTGCCAAACTTATCCTTCTTGTTCACAGGAACATGCCGGTCTTGGATTCTAATCAACTGACGTTTGAAAGACTCCCACATGTCAGATGTTGATTTACTTTCAAACAGCTGCCCCCAATCTAAATTCTCCTGTTCCTGCCTAATATTGTTATAATTTAGCACCTTCACCCGAGGACTACTCTTATCCTTTTCCACAAGAACCTTAAGACTTACGGAATTATAGTCACTGTTCCCGAAATGCTCCCCTACTGAGACATCGACCACTTGGCCGAGTTCATTCCCCAATACCAGGTCCAGTACAGCCCCTTCCCCAGTTGGACTATCTGCATATTGTTTCAAGAAGCTCTCCTGGATGCTCCTTCCAAATTCTGCCCCATCCAAGCCCCTAGCACTAAGTGAGTCCCAGTCAATATAGGGGAAGTTAAAATCACCCACCACTACAACCCTGTTACCTTTACATCTTTCCAAAACCCCAGTACCCCAAAACTCTTCGGAACTTATGAACTGCATTCTTATGTGTTCATAGGTATTTCAGTCTTTGTGTTTGTATTAAAAAGGAAAACATTTCTATGAATGTCTTAAAGCATTTAATAATACCCATTTTTCTTGAATGTTCTTGGAATAGTTTAAACAGAGCTATTTGTATTGAGATCTTTTGCACAACACAACTTCATTTTGAAGATTACTGATTTTTAAAAAATCATTTCATATTAAAATCTTACACTTTCACAGCCTTCTGATGTTAATCAATACCAGGTACCTTGACAATTTAACGCTGATATCTTCTCTCAAGAACCCTTTCCTTCAGTAGCAATAATTTAGAGTGCTAAGTACTTCAGGACTTCTTATTCTATTCAACATGGGAGTATAGCATCTTTTTAAGTTTAAGTAGCAAAGTTTGTTTTGGTGATAAAACAAAATGCATCTTTATAGTTACTTACCAGATTCAATAATCATTAAGCATATGCTTTGGTCATAAAACATGCTTTAATTTCATTATTAGTAGATTAATTGTTTCGAAGTAATTTTCTAACTGCACTTTTGGCAGGGAGCTTCACCCACCAAGGGCACATATGAGAAGTTCTAAAGAGTCAGAAAATCATTTGCAGTTTCTGGCCAGATTTCTGATCTGTACTTACAACAAGGGACACTTCTCACCACTTGGCATGTTTTTCTTATATTGAAGGGAGTAATAAAGTGTGTGACAGTGTGGTGAGGGAGGGGATTTCAAAAGCCAAAAGAGCATTCAATCATTTTTATCACAGTGATACGATATGTAAGTGACACAGTGAGACACTTTACCGTGATTTGGCTTTGCATTGTGTTTTTAACCAAGATGAAATGAAGTTTGCTGGACATTTATGAACCTTTAAATAATGAGATGATTTTTAAAAAACTCATGTCTAATAATACAGAGGAGTCCAAATGTCATACCTTTCTTTTCACACTCAAAAAGGTAAGCAGTAAGAATGAATATAAATGAGGTTAAATGTTAGTGCTTGTCCTACGGGACGCATACTTGCCATTTTAAGTCACAACCAGTTCTGCATTCTGCGGAGGCTTTTAGAAGAGCTGTGATCACCTGCATCTGAGTATCTCACCTCTTCAAAAGTTCAACGAATGACACCTTACAGAACACAACCAATATGGTTACCTTCAAATTAGGTATTACCTGCAACATGCATCAATGCTCTATCAATTATAATGCGAGTAGACATGCTCAGCCTGAACTGTATCTTTCACTTTATGAAGGTTAATAGTACACAAAGCCTGAAGGAGGCCTTAATTGAGATCTTGCGCATACATACTGCGGGCTGGATTTTATGATTCATTAGAAGGCTTACCTTCAGGAGCTGAGAGGAGTCAGACCTGTGAGGAAACATCTACAATCGAGAGAGAATAAATTACAGCACCAGACTTGGGGCCTTTGCTTATCTTCAGGGACAGGACAGGATTTAGACCTGTGTGGTATCACCTAGAATCAGGAGAGAATAAATCCTGTGCCAGGCTCAGGGCCTTCACTTACCTTCAGGGAGCGGAGAGGAGCCAGTCCTGCCTGGGAGCACCTAGACAGCTGCAGGAGTTGGCAAATGCTGTCTGAGTTTGAAAAAAATTCAAACAGTGACATCACAGGAAAGCTGTAAGGTGATTGGTTGGTGAGTAACTGCTGTGAGGGAGTATCTGTAAATAGCTTTGTTAGTACACTGCTGTTAGGGTATGTGTATTAATAGTGTTACTAGCTGGAAATTAGAAAAACATAAAATTAAAATTTATGTAGCTACCTAATAATTAGGCAAGTAGAAGGGAAGTAAGCTGGTGAGTCTGCTGTTCTGATTTGATTTTGATTTAGAGTTTTTCAATTTGATTTAGAGATACAGCACTGAAACAGGCCCTTCGAGTCTGTGCCGACCATCAACCACCCATTTATACTAATCCTACACTAATTCCATATTCCTACCACATCCCCACCTGTCCCTATATTTCCCTACCACCTACCTATACTAGGGGCAATTTATAATGGCCAATTTACCTATCAACCTGCAAGTCTTTGGCATGTGGGAGGAAACCAGAGCACCCGGAGGAAACCCACGCAGACACAGGGAGAACTTGCAAACTCCACACAGGCAGTACCCAGAATTGAACCCAGGTCGCTGGAGCTGTGAGGCTGCGGTGCTAAGCACTGCGCCACTGTGCTGCCCATGTTTTATTTTTAAGTGGTAAGGTTTATTGTATTACCAAGGTTTAAATTAGAGCAGTAAGTGCTGGTGAGGTGAGGCATTAATCAAAAAATTAATTGAGTAAATAATTATTTTTTTATTTAAAACACAATAAGGATGAGAGGGAAGGTGATGTGTTGCAGCTGCAGTATGTGGGAGCTCGTGAACACCAGTGTGATTCACAGCAACCACATCTGCAGTAAGTGTCTGTGGCTCAAGGAGCTTCGGCTCAGTCAGTGAGCTGGATGCCAAGCTACAGACACTGCAAAACATCAGGGAGGGGGAAGATTACCTGGGCAATTTGTTCCAGAAGGCAATCACACCCCATAGGATAGGTTTTTCTTATTTGGTCCATGGTCAGGGACAGGATGATGTGACTGCAAGTGAGGCAGGTACGGGGATCAAGAAGGCAGAAGTGGAAGAGGCTCAACCCTTGCAATTGTCCAACAGGTTTGAGGTTCCTTCAGCTTATATGGATGGGGGCTGCAAATGGATGAGCAAATTGACCGTGGTACAGGATGCCATTCAAGAGGGGAAGTAAATAGGAATGTAGTGGTCGTAGAGGAAAATTAGTCCAGGGATAGACACCATTCTCTTCAGCCACGAGTGAGAGTCCATAAGGCTGTGTTGCCTGCCTGGTGCCAGGGTTCAGGACATCTTCCCAGGGCTAGAGAGGAACTTGCAGTGGGAGGGGAAGGATCCAGTTGTCATGGTCCACATGGGTACCAACAAAATAGGTAGGACTAGGAAAGAGGTTCTGCATAGAGAGTGTGAGCAGCTAGGGGCTAAATTAAAAAGCAGAACCTCAAAGATAATAATCTTTGGATTATTATCTGAACCACAAGCAAATTGGACTAGGGTAAATAGGATTAGAGAGTTAAATGCTCAAAGATTGGTGTGTGAGAAATGGGTTTCGATTCATGGGGTACTGGCAGCAGTACTGGGGAAAGTGAGAACTGTACCATTGGAACGGTCTTCACCTAAACCATGTTGGGGCAGTAGAGAGGGCTTTAAACTAAACAATGGAGGTCGGGGATCAAGTGAGAGAAGGTATGATAAATTTAAGAGAGAGGACAAGGCAAGAGAGCAAAGTAGCAATAAGGGAAATAATAATCAGAGCGTGGTAGGAAGGAACAGAAGGTTACAAAATTAAGAGTGTGCAAGCGCTAAGTCTAGATGTTGCATAAATAATAAAAAGACAGAACTAAAGGCTCTGTATTTGAATGTGCATAGCATTCGTAACAAAAAAAATGAATTGATAGTTCAAATAGAAATAAATATGTATGATCTGATAGCCATTACAGAGATATCGCTCCAAGATGACAAAGGCTGGGACCTGAATATTCAAGAGTATGTGACATTTTGGAAGGACAGGAAACAAGGAAAATGTGGAGGGGTAGCTCTGTTAATTAAGGATGGCATTAGTACAACAGAGATGTGACCTTAGTTCTAAAAATCAAGATGTACAAAGAACAAAGAAAATTACAGCACAGGAACAGGCCCTGCGGCCCACCAAGCCTGCGCCGATCCAGATCCTCTATCTAAACATGTCGCCTATTTTCTAAGGGTCTGTATCTCTTTACTTCCTGCTCATTCATGTATCTGTCTAGATACATCTTAAAAGACGCTATCGTGCCCGCGTCTACCACCTCCGCTGGCAATGCGTTCCAGGCACCCACCACCCTCTGCGTAAAGAACTTTCCACGCATATCCCCCCTAAACTTTTCCCCTCTCACTTTGAGTAGAATCAGTTTGGGTGGAGATAAGAAATAGTAAATATAAGAAGTCACTTGTGGGGGTAGTTTATAGGCCCCCTAACAGTAACCTCACAGTAGGACAGGGTATACAGGAATAAAATAACGGGGGTTTGTGAGAAAGGAGGAGGAAGACAGAAAGCAGAAAACTACAGGCCAGTTAGCTTAACATCTGTCATAGAATCATAGAATGTTTATGGCACAGAAAGAGACCACTTGGCCCATCCTGTCTTTGCCAGCCGAGAAACGATCCACCCAGTGTAATCCCACTTTCCGGCATTTTGTCCATAGTCCTGCAGGTTATGGCACTTGAGTTGCATATCCAGACTCCTTTTGAATGAGTTGAGGGTTTCAGCCTCAACTACCCTTTCAGGAATGAGTTCACCCTCTGGGTGAAAATAATTTTCTTCATCTCCCCTCTAATCTTTCTACCAATCACTTTAAATCTATGCCCCCTAGTCACTGACCTCTCTGCTAAAGTAAATAGGCCCTTCGCCTCCACTCTATCCAGGCCTCCTCTGAGCCTTCTCTGTTCCAAGGAGAACAACCCCAGCTTATCCAATCTTTCCTCATAGCTGCATTTTTCCAGTCCCGGCAACATCCTCGTAAATCTCCTCTGTACCCTCTCTAGTGCAATTACATTCTTTCTGTAATGAGGTGACTGGCACTGCACACGGTGCTCAAGTTGTGGCCTAACCAATGATTTATACAGTGCCGGCATAACCTCCCTGCCCTTATATTCTATACCTCGGTTAATAAAGGAACGGATTCCATATGCCTTCTTAACCATCTTATTGACCAGTCCTGCTACTTTCAGGGAGCTGTGGTCTTTCACTCCCAGGTCCCTCACTTCCTCTACACCTTTCAGTATTTTCCCATTAACCGTGTATTTTTTTGCCTTGTTTGACCTCCCTAAATGCATCTCCTCACACTTCTCCATGCCACTTTTCTGCCCATCTGATCAGACCATCAATATCTTCCTGCAACCTATAGCTATACTCCTTGCTATCCACCACATGACCAATCTTTGTGTTGTCTGTATGCCATTGGGAAAATGCTGGACTCTATCATTAAGGAGGTTATAGCAGGTCACTGAGAAAATCTCAATGCAATCAGACAGAGTCAACATGGTTTTGTGAAAGGGGAAATCGTGTTTAACTAATTTATTAGAGTGATTTGAGAAGTAACAAACGACGTGGTTAAAGGGGAATCTGTGGATGTGGTGTACTTGGATTTCCAGAAGACATTTGACAAGGTGCCACATCAAAGGTTACTAAACAAAACAAGAGCCCATGGAATAGGGGGTAACATATTTGCATGGATAGAGGATTGGTTAGCTAACAGGAAACAGAGGGTTGGCATAAATGGGTAATTTTCAGGTTGGCAAGCTGTAACTAGTGGAGTGCCACAGGGATCAGTGTTGGGGTCTCAACTATTTACAATCTATATCAATGACCTGGAAAAATGGACAGAATGTATGGTTGCTAAATTTACTGGTGACACAAAGATAGGTAGGAGAGTAAGCTGTGAAGAGGACATTAAGACTCTGAAAAGAGATATAGTTAGGTTAAGCGAGTGGGCAAATATTTGGCAGATGGAGTATAATGTAGAAAAGCGTAAATTTGTCCATTTCAGCTGGAAGAATAGAAAAGCAACATGTTATTTAAATGGTGAGAGATTGCAGAACTCTGAGATGCAGAGCGATCTGGGTGCCCTAGTACACAAAACACAAAAAGTTAGTATGCAGGTACAGCAAATGATTAAGAAGGCAAATGCAATGTTGTTGTTTATTACAAGGGGAATGGAATATAAAAGTAGAAGTGTTTTGCTACAGTTGTATAGGGCAATAGTGAGACCAAATCTAGAGAATTATGTACAGATTTGATAGAAAGATATAATTGCATTGGAAGCAGCTCAGAAAAGGTTCACTCGACTGATTCCTGGGATGAGAGGGTTATCTTATGAGGAAAGGTTGGACAGGTTGGGTTTGTATTCATTGGAATTTAGAAGGATGAGAGGTGATCTTATTGAAACAAAAAAAGATGCTGGGGACTTGACAGGGTGGATGTTGAAAGGATGTTTCCCCTTGTGGGAGAGACTAAAACTAAGGGGCATAGTTTAAAAATAAGTGGTCTCCCATTTAAGACAGAGATGAGGAGAAAGGTTTTTCTCTCCGGGTCGTGAGCCTGTGGAACTCTTTTCACGAGCGAGCAGTGGAGGCAGGGTCATTGAATGTTTTTAAGGCAAAGGTAGACAGATTCTTGACAAACAAGGGAGTCAAAGGGTATCGGGGGTAAGCAGGAAAGTGGAGTTGTGTCCACAAACAGATCAGCCATGTTCATATAGAATGGCAGAGCAGGCTCGAGAGGCTGAATAGCCTGCTCCTGCTCCTAGTTCATATGTTCATATGCAAGGCAGGTTTTTATGCAAGGGGGAGGGGGGCACCCGGAGAATCGGCACAGAGTCGCCCACCACAGAACCCGCGCTGCAATACCAGTTTCTAATTTTCTCGGAGGCGGCGAAGTTCTGTGGCGGCACCTCCGCTGCAATGCGACGGGTTCGTAATTTAAATCTGTTTCATACTGCTTCCCATGAATTTATATCTAATTCGCCATGATCCAACCAGGCGTTCGCAATCTTATGTGTCTGTCTGCAGATCTTTGCCTACCTCCCTCTGCATGATCTCAATGCCTGGGGTCTTGTCCAGACTATCGAATGCAGTTCTCTTTAAATATAACTTATAGGCAAGGATACAAATATTGCCAAGAGAAAGCTATCAAATTACCAATCTTATCTACACTTTTCTGACTTTCACTGGAAAATTTTGGACTTCTTGGAATTTCTACACTATATTAATTTAGCAGTTTGAATTCTAATTTCACCATTGTTTGTCCCCGAAATTCCTTTATTAGCTCTTGCATCAGCCAGATCTCACTTCCAATTCCCATTAATTATAATTCTATTTCATTTTTGAGCCCTGGAGGAAGTTTATTGTTCAATACTTATAATAGCTTTAAAACAGAAATCAAACATTCCCATTTGAGTCCAGGCATTACCATGTTTTGTTTGTTTGTTCCTTATCTTAGCTGACATTTTATTTTCTTGAAAGTAACTTGCTAAATTATGCTGAACTTTTGACATTTCAAAAATATCCCAAATTCAAAAGAAAGTGTTGCTGGGTTGACAGGTTTTGTCAATGTTCAAATTATTTCTCCCAAAAGAACCTTATTTCTCTATATTCAGAGAAACCAACAACAAAACAACAAAAGTCATTTGCAACATTATCAACTTCAAAGGAAAACACCTCCATCAGGGAAGACAGCATTTTAGATCAGATTCCAATTGTTTACAGATGTTTTAACATCACTTTGTAAGAGGTTTCAAACCCAAGAATTTTTTTTGATACAACCAGGATGATTCCAAATTCCAATTCACAGCAATAAACATTTAAAATTCAAAATGGCTGATGTTATATGAGTGAGCCTTATATCCAGAATTAAAGACTCCCTCATACTTTACCATGATAATTTGGAAGCTCATTTTGGCCACAAATGAAATTCCAGTTTTCCCAACTTTAACAGTTTAGTTAACCTTAATACTTTAAGCTTAATTCAGACCAATGCTTATTAACAGTGAACAGAATAGCATATGCTTTTTAAAGAAAAGGTAAATTGCATAATTTTTTTGTTCTTTCTTCAAATGACTGTAATGAAACTATAGACAAGGAAGAAGACTAAAGGAAAAGCGGCGGTGGGCAAAAAAATATGGTAGCCCGCCTATGCGGGCCGCACGCCAAAGAGCCGGCACGATTCCAAACATTTAAATAGTTCCGATGAAGGGTCACTGACCCGAAACATTAACTCTGCTTCTCTTTCCGCAGATGCTGCCAGACCTGCTGAGTGGTTCCAGAATTTCTTGTTTTCATTTCAGATTTCCAGCATCCGCAGTATTTTGTTTTTATTTAAATTGCCGGAGCAGGCCTCCCCCATCCCCGATCATGTGGAGGGGGCGGATGTCCGTCCCCGGCAATGGCAAGTGATAATGCCATTTTTAAAGGGCTGTTAGCCCTACTGGCAAATTTAAATATTTAAAGTTAAATGGCACTTAAAAAACCTCTCTTTTGCCCCTCTCCCACCCCCAATAACAATTAAATTAATTATTTGCCCTTTCCCCCGAAAAGCACTTACCTTTATAATCTGATCTTCTTCCACCCTCCACCACCACCCCCCCCCCCCCCCCCAACTGCACAAAATTTAAACTATAACCCTTCCCACCATCTCCTACACCCATGATGTTAATTTGACTCCGTCCCCGTCACCCCCACTGCACTGAGAAACTTACCTCCTCCTCCTTCCCCACCAGTGTGGTGCCTCGTTTCCTTGGCCAGGGATCTAAAGGTGTGGTAGTGCCAGCCACTGGGGTGAAGATCGCAGCAGGACTTCAGGAGGTGATAGGAGAGTAACTAATGCAGATATTTTAATTTATTTAAGTATTTAAATAGCGGTCCCGTTGCCAAGCGACAGGGTGGGGGGGCTGCCGCAAGGCTTCACTGCCGTTGGCAATATCAGTCCAGGCCCTGCCGACATCGAGGTCTGTGGCGGGCCTCATCCGGGGTTATCTTCAGGCCCCCACCACCACGGATCCTGACATCGAGGGCTCTATAGAATCCAAAACTTCAAACTGGATTTCTGCCAGACGTCTTCAAGGCTGAAGCTTACCTCTTATAAAACAAATTGCTCATTGCCTTTTCACAATTGCAATACCAACCTTTTAAATAAAAATAAAACAGTACATCAGCATCTTTAATTTAAAATGTAATTCAGTTTTATATCCCATTTTTGGGTGCACAATCTTAAATACATACTCAAAATTAACATTCACAGGGCTAGATTTTCTCCTCTTGCCACCCGGAGCGGCGACAGGGGAAAAATTGACGCCCCGCATGCGCGAACTACGTGCCGCCATGCCGCTGCAATCTTCCTCGCTGCGGCCCAGGATAATGAGCCGGTCGGGCAGCTCCACCCCACCAATCACATGGAGGGGGCAGGCTTTCCAATACCGGCAAACATTTCAGCTGCCTTTGTGCAGGCTCTGGTGCCATTTTTAAAGGGCAGCCAGCCCTGCCAGGTCATCTAAATTTTTAAAAGGCTACCCCACCTCCACCCCCCAGAAGACCAATGAAAAATCCATCGCCCCTTCCCCCCCAATAACAATTAAATTCAATATTTGCCCTCTCCCCCACCAAAACACTTACCTTCAACACTTGACTTCCCCCCTCCACCACAAACTGAGCAAAGTGCGGAGGTCGCCCCTTCCCACCCTCCCCTACACTAGTCATTGACATTTGATCCTGTCCCCCAACACTGCACTAAGAATTATAAGTTCCCCCTTCCCCATCATGGTGGCGCCTGTTTTCCCTTGACGGGAAGGTGAAGGCACATGAGTGCTGGCCGCCGCTTAGAAGATCGTGGCCCATAGGTAAGATCACAGTGTATTGTATTCACATTTATTCATTTCATTAATTTAAATATGTTAATCCAGTTCCCATTGCCCAGCGGTGGGGTGGGGGGCTGCCATGGAGCCTCACCGTCGCCAGGAAGATCAGGCCCAGTACTCCTGGCGTCGGGCTCCGTGGTGGGCTGCTGCAAGAACAACCTTCTGGCACAACCACCACCCCCCCCATCCCCGAGAGGGGACCCGACATTGGGAGCTCAGTAAAATCCCAGCCACACTTCCTTAATTCCAAACAACTTAGAAATATTGATTTCTGTAATGAGTTATGAATTGAAAGCGCCAAAAATCTGTGTTATATTTCCATTCCCTAGCCCAAGGAAGATTCAGGGGGAATTTTACACCACCCTAACAAGCGGGATGGTGGCCGGGGGTTGGCGCAAAATGGAGCGGGAGACTCCAGGGGGCCTTCCCAACCCGATCCTGCCTGCGCGCCACTTTATGTAGGGCGGCGGGGGACGAAAAACAGCCAGCCAGCCCCAGGCCAATCAAACCCTTAAGTGTCCACTTAATGACCACTAAAGGGCCTTCGCCCACCTCCACGCAGACTTAACACGTGACAAGCGGGCAGCCAAGGACTAAGCGAAGCCGCCTGGCAAAACCAGGCGTCTGCCAAGTGTCCCGGAGGGCGGGCCCTTATGATCGGGAACAGGGTGCCCGATAGAGGGCAGCCCCCGCTACCCCAACCACACCCAACACACACCCCTTCCCGCCATCCAACCACACTTGCCTCGCCGGGGCCCAACCGATTACCCCCGGCGAGGCAATCAAAACTTACCTTCCTTCCAGGCTCCATGTCTTCTTCTGTCTTCAGCTGGGCTGCAGTCCCAGCAGTGGCCACTGCTCCCGCTGATTGGCCGGCAGTTCAATGAAGTGGTGATTCCTCCCTCAAGCAGGTGCAAATCCCACCTCGGAACAATTAAAGCCTGGGGACCCATAAAATGTGCGTCAGATCCCCAGGCGAGGTGGAAGCAGGTTCGCCACTGCATTTTCAGTCTGTGACTGGCTCCCGTCTGCCCAACGTTAAATTACAGCCTCAGTTTCAACTACTCCACAACCAAAACATGACTCAAGGTTCCCACAAAAAATATGTACGTGTATAAATAGAAAAAGTTACATCCAGGAAGTAAGGGGTGTGGGTGGTCCCCACTGCTCACCTCCCAACTGACCACATTAAGTGTTTTTGTTACTCACATTTTAAGCCCTTGTGTTTTATTTGTCAAGTAAAGAGACAGTGACAGGTTTTCTTACAGTTTTAACACAGATGATTAACTATTTATTGAACAATATTCATTCCAGAATTTGTCACAACTGCACCCACACACACATTCACTCACACACACAAGAATAGATAGATGGATAGAGAAGAAAAGGATAAGTAGTTTGAAAAGAGGTAGGTGTTCAGGGTTCACGGTAAACCTGTTGAATATTCTCATTGGACAATTTCTCTTTTAAAGTTGCAGGCCTGGGTTATTTGTAGATGTTTCTGGTGACCAAGACTTCAGTCTGGAGGTGGTTATCACTTTCAGTTCTCTGCTGCAACAAGTTGAAGTGTAAAATTCACAGCAGGTCTCCTTTGCTTTTTGCTGGATCTCTCACACTCTTGGCTGGACAGGCTTTGGGGATTTTGTTGTGATCTCTCCCTCTCTCTCCAGAGAGCTACTTTTTAATGTTAAAATCTCTCACATGTTGCCTCTGTTAGGAGATGCAGAGCCTCCTCCCTGTGGTAACCAACAATGGGCCAGGGTGTGGATACTTCATACCTTCTTTGTTTCACAAGAACCCATTCAATTCAAAAATGTTTCTTGATGGATTTAGGATGGGTGTAATTGACACCTCTTAACTTGGAATGTATCCCTTTGTCCTTAACAGACAATAAGACAGTAATACAGGGCCAGATCGTTTGACCTTCGGCAGCCATTTTGCAGCATATTGTCTACTTTTTAAAAGGAAAAGTCAATTTTTATAACTCTTCAGTTTGGATTCTGTATTTTCATTGCTGCACTCCATATAAGTGAGACAGCCTCCCGTTTCAACATTAAAGCCAGACTACAAAGGGTTAACGACTGTTAGCTCTCCAGAACCCAGGTGACATAGAGATAAGGACATTTATTCATGGAAGCTTCCAGCATTCACACAGAATCAAACAAAAGACCTTGCTTTTACTCACTTTAACTTTCAATAAAAATTTTCTTATTTAATTTCTCTTGGCATGGAAGCTGACAACATTTACTATCAGCCTAAGTGATGATTTCAACTCGTAGGGAGTTGTCCCTCTTTTATTTTATATTTAGAGATACAGCACTGAAACAGGCCCTTCGGCCCACCAAGTCTGTGCCGACCATCAACCACCCATTTATACTAATCCTACATTAATACCATATTCCTACCACATCCCCACCTTCCCTTAATTCCCCTACCATCTACCTACACTAGGGGCAATTTATAATGGCCAATTTACCTATCAACCTGAAAGTCTTTGGCTGTGGGAGGAAACCAGAGCACCCAGCAAAAACTCACGCAGTTACAGGGAGAACTTGCAAACTCCGCACAAGCAGTACCCAGAATTGAACCTGGGTCACTGGAGCTGTGAGGCTGCAGTGCTAACCACTGTGCTGCCCCAATTCTCTCAATCTGACACCGCTTAACTCACCATTCCAGTTCTTCCCAATCTAAGTTTCCACCATCATCCTCGTGGCAGGCCGGACAGTGCCTCCCATGTTTACCACAGGCACAATTGCCTGTTGTCTCCCCAATCTTCCCTGTGGGTCCAAATCTCCTTTTAAACACTCATGCTCCTCTTTCTGCTGTTTCAACTGACTTTTAGCTTCCTGAGTGTCAGTCACAACTACGCCAGCATTCAGGTTAGAGACATGCTACTGTTACAACAGTGCGGTTGTACACTGGTGGCACAGTTTCAAATCTCGAACCCTCTGGTTTAATCGCTCAACCTCTTTATCTTTCCGGGTAGCAGACTCCTGAATCCGCTGATTCAATTGCTCTATCACTTTATCTTTCTGGTTAATAATATTGTCATCTCTCTGAGCACAAAAGTGAGCATTATAAGCCAGAAACCTTTTTGCCTTCGCTATCTTTGACTTCTTCTGGCCTATCCTATCTTGAATGAACTCTATACTTCCTTGTATTTCTGCTCGAAGAACCATTTAAACATCTTTGGATGACATGGCTTTATCTATTCTCTTCATAAATTCTTATATAAGTGTCTTTGATCATTGGTGGACCTGTTAAGATCTCCACGCTTCCCAAAGGGTTTTCCCTCCCAAGATGCGTGTTGGCCAGACCCACGAACTCGAGATTCTTGCCTTGTCTCAAAAAGGCGTTTACAACATGCCAAGTCCTGCTGTGGTCACCACTTCTAAGATAAGACAGTGGGAGGTTATGCCCCTGTTAAGGCAGCAAAGCTTTGTTGTGAATCGACTTTATTGAGCTCAAGTTAAGGACAAGTTAAACTATAGTCACAAACTCAGGCAGTGATTATCAGTCTAATGTGAATATTTTATTACCTGTATTAGGAACTGGACGGCTAGATAGCACGACTAATTTCCCTTGCAGCGCTGTTCTTCAAGCTTTCTGTCTCTCTCTCTCTCTTGATTCTTGTTTGAAAATTCTCTCAGCTGTACATGGACAAAGATAAGGCATCTTTTATCTTAGCTAGTTTCCAATTAACCCCTCCCTTTTCCCAATCATTTTTAGTCTTGTGTTAAAGGATGCCTTCCTTAACCAACCAAGGATCATTCTGTTGCTGTTGTTAATCTTTTGGATTTACGTAGGTAATACCCTTTTTGTTGACTACTTTATCTCCATGCCTTTCCATTCCATAGTCCCTTATCTCATTGAGAGACAAATCTACATTTCGTTCCAACAGAAGCTGTCTTCACTGACTGCTCCAAGCATTTTAAAACTTGACATAATCTTCTAGAATCCTCCCTTGACATCTTGTCTATACTGTGCCATATTTCCTAAGTTTTCCTACTTACCACACTAAAAAGAGTTCTAATAAAGTTCTAATATTAGTTTATGATAATAAGTCAGTTTTTAGTTTATAATAGCTATATTTTAACAATTAGTATTCTGGTTAATAACCTAATAATCTTACACATTTAAGGCGATATTTTGTAACTCTGAACAAAAATATATTCCATTGAGAAAGACTCTATGAGAAGGATGCAGCATCTGTGGCTAACGAAGGAAGTTAAGGATGGTATGAAATTAAAAGAAAAGGCGTATAGAGCTGCGAAGATTAGTGGTAGGCCAAAGGATTGAGAAAATTTTAGAAACCAGGAAAGGATGACTAAGAAAATAGTAAGGAGGGAGAAATGAGAGTAAACTAGCAAGAAATATAAAAACAGATAGTAAAAGCTTCTACAAATATATAAAAGGGAAAAGAGTAGCTAAGTTAACTGTTGCTCCGTTAGTGGATGAGACTGGGGAACTAATAATGGGAAACAAGGAAATGGCAGAGACTTTGAACAAGTATTTTGTATTACAATAGAGGATACAAAAAGCATCCCAAGAATAGCAGAAAATCAAGAGGCAAAAGGGAGGGAGGAACTTAAAACAATCACTATCACTAGAGAAAAAGTACTAGGAAAACTAATAGGACTAAAGGCTGACAAATCACCTGAACCTGATGGTCTGCATCCTATGGTCTTAAAAGAAGTGGCTACAGAGATAGTGGATACATTAGTTATAATTTTCCAAAGTTCCCTAGGTTCCGGAAAGGTCCCAGTGGATTGGAAAATGGCAAATGTAACACCTCTATTCAAGAAAGGAGGGAGACAGAAAGCAGGAATCTGTAGGCCAGTTAGCCTAACGTCTGTCATTAGGAAAATGCTGGAATCCATTATTAAGGAAGTAGTAGCAGAACATTTAGAAAATCATAATGCAAATAGGCAGAGTCAGCATGGTTTTATGAAAGGGAAATCATGTTTGATGAATTTATTAAACTTCTTTCAGGATGTAACTAGCAGGGTGGATAAAGGGGAACCAGTAGATGTAGTGTATTTGGATTTCTAAAAGGCATTCGAGAGGGTGCCACATAAAAGGTTACTACACACAATAAGAGCTCATGATGTTGGGGTAATATATTTGCATGGATAGAGGATTGGCAAACTAACAGGAAGTAGAGAGTCTGGATAAATGGGCATATAAGATAATCAGAGGGTTAGATAGGGTGGATAGTGAGAGTCTTTTTCCTCGGATGGTGATGGCAAACACGAGGGGACATAGCTTTAAGTTGAGGGGTGATAAATATAGGACAGATGTTAGAGGTAGTTTCTTTACTCTGAGAGTAGTAGGGGCGTGGAATGCCCTGCCTGCAACAGTAGTAGACTCGCCAACTTTAAGGGCATTTAAGTGGTCATTGGATAGACATATGGATGAAAATGGAATAGTGTAGGTCAGATGGTTTCACAGGTCGGCGCAACATCGAGGGCCGAAGGGCCTGTACTGCGCTGTAATGTTCTAATTCTAATTCTAATTTTCAGGTCGGCAAACTGTAATCAGTGGAGTGCCACAGGGATCAGTGATGGGGCCTCAACTATTTCTGATCTGTATTAATGATTGGGATGAAAGGACCGAGTGTATTGTAGCCAAAAGGGAAAAAAACAAATGCCTTGGATTTCTTTTTTCATTTTGTTGGTTTCATGGTTTAGAAAGAAAGGAAGAAAGAAGGTATAGGGTCACACCATAACACACATTCATTTCATACACTCCTCAGACTTCCAGCCCTGAGTTTGGTACAAGCTTTTGTTGATACACGGTTTAAAAAAAAATCCTGGACAGTGCATCAGCTTAGGACATTGTTTTTTTTCCCACTATGTGTGTAATTTTTAGGTTGAATGCTTGGAGGAGTAAACACCTTCGAAAAAGCCTGGCATTTTTAACTTTGAATGTTTTCAGGAATGTGAGCAGAATGTAGTCTGTAAATTTGAATCTATTTGTGTCTGTTATTCATGTAAATTTCAAAATGTTGAAGAGCTAAGAGGTGCCCTAATGCTTCTTTTTCTATAGTGGAATATTTCTTTTAATGTTGGTTCAGTTTTTTTGAGAAATAACCAATTGGTCTTTCAAAGCCCGAATCATCATCTTGGAGTAAAACTGCACCGACTCTAACATCACTTGTGCCAATGGCTACTTAAAAAGGTTTGCTGAAATTTGGGCTTGCCAATACTGGATCATCGGTTAAAATTGCCTCCAACTTTTCGCATGCTAGTTGGCACTGCTCTGCCCACATCACTTTTGGACTTTTCTTTAGCAGGTCTATTAGGGGAGCAGCTAAAGTGCTGAAATTGGGAACAAATTTACAGTAGAAACCACACATTCCTAGGAAATGCATGATTTCCTTCTTGGATTTTCAATGGGAAAATCTACCAAGGCCTACACTTTTGCTGCCCTTGGCAACACCTGACCTTGCCCTACAATGTGGCCTACATAGGTGACTTTGACTTTGGTGAATTTGCTTTTTGTCAAGTTAGCCACGAGGGGCTGGATTTTGTGCTCAGTTGGAAGGTGGGTTCTATGGCAGGTGGGAACTGGATAATTGATGCAGATTTGTCTGCTGTGGAACCCGACACCATAAAGCCAGTTTCGGATTTTCTTGGAGGAAGTGAAGTTCCCGTGGCGGCAACTCTGCCACTCTGTGATGGGACTGTACTTTAAATATGTTAAATACCGTTTTGCATGAATTAGTATTTAATTCACCATGATCCTACCAGCCATTCGGAATCTTCTGCATGACGTGCGGCATTCACGTGCCTTCATTTTCCTATCTTTGAAAAGCTGGGGCCACTGAGGCGAGAGTCCTCGGTGCCTGCAAAGGTTAGGTGAGTTATGCATTGCTATCCTGTTGAATTTGCTTTAACATCAGACATTGCCACTAAGATCAATCTGCATATATGAGAGGAGGTTGGCACTCTACAAATGTATACTGTTGTGGGGGGTGGGGGTGCGGGGGAAAGGAGGAACCCTGCAAGTGTATACTGTTGGGGAGAAGTGGGGGAGCTCTGCAAGTGTATACTGTAGGGGAGCCGGGAGAGGGAGCTGTGCAAGTGGGGATACTGGTGGGGGTGGGGGGGGAGGGGGAGCTCTGCAAGTGGATACCATTGTCGGGGGCGGGGGGTGGAACTGGGAAACTGTATAGGTTTTTTTTTCGGGGGTGCAGTGCAGGCAACTCAAATGGAATTCTGATGGTCATGATGGCTCACACTTATTGAAAAGTTGTGAGGGTAACATCATGCCATACTGTTATATTTATGCGCTGGGTTACTGGGTTTAATTTTGATATCCAATTTAACTCTGAGTAATGCAGTTATTACACTTGTTGCAAATAACCAACTGGTTTATTTAAAACACATTAACTATGACTTAAAAGGTCTTACAGATTGCAACACATGTCTTGTCACCAGCCTGTGGCTGTGAAAGCAGATTCAAACTGTGGTCTTTTTTGGAAGTGTCTACTCTCTCTAGCTCCACCCAGAGGCTTAAGTGATCAAAGCAGTGAACACAGACCAAAACCATCAAACTCAGATCAATCAAATACTACACATACCATAGAGCTTATGCCAGAATCCTGCTGTATCAGAAATTAACACAAATCTATGCCCAGATATATGTACTTGACCTTTTGAAGGAGTCCAAAGTTGCAAGGAGAATAGAGAAGGGTATTATTCACCCTGTTTTCCTGGATTCCCTTGCTGTGATGAGACATCTCCGCCAGAGGCGGTCCCAAGAGGCAGGTGCGGCGCAAGAGGAAGCTCCTAGATGAGAGCAGCAGCAGCCACCAAGGCGAAGAGGAGCCCAGAGATGCCAGCGAGTCTATAGGACTCGGATGACATACCTGCAGATGTCAGAGCACCAGTGTCAAAGGTGACTGCGGATGTTCAGAGAGGCCATCACACACCTCTCTGCACTCCTGAGTAATGATTTGCAATCAATGGGCTTTGGTGGGATATGCCAAGCCGTGAGGTTACAGATTGTGGTTGAATACAATTCTGCTTTTGCTGTTGGCCCACAGAACCTCATGGATACCCAGTTTGAGCTGTTAGATCCGTTCTGAATCAATCCCATTTAGCACACTGCCACACACTATGGAGTATGTCCTCAGTGTGAAAACAGGACTTCGTCTCCATCAGGATTTTGCAGTGGTCACTCCTACCAGTACTGTCATGGATAGATGCATCTGTGGCAGGTAGATTGATGAGGACAAGGCCAAGTAGATCTTTCTCTCGTGTTGGTTTTCTCATCATCTGCCGCAGGAGCATTAATCCAGCATGCGGTTGTTAGGATGCTTTTACTATTATAAATAGAAATATACCTCCATGCATCTGGGCAGTATTTGTATTCTGTAGGATAGGTATATTTGAGGCTCCTATTTTAAAACTCAAATTAGTTAATAGAATTCATTGATACATTTGCGCAGCATTCTGCCTCAATGAAACAGAAAAAAGGCAGAGGTCTACAGTACAGTTAACTAGTTATTTAAATTGTAGGGTGAAATTGAGAAGTGTTAGGAGAAAATGGGGTTGGCGTTCATCTTCACCACCTGGGCAGTAATCCAACAGAATGGCTTGCACACACTTTACTTGACTTCTTCTCTGCACCATTTCATGTTTGTATGCCAGCACTAGTCTGAGTGCGTTTTCCCATTTATCTTCCATTCTGCTAAATATTTAATGTTCTGCAGGTAAATTCAAGCCTATACCTTCTGTCATTGTGAATTCATGCCTAACTCTCTTGAGTGCACTGTCAGTCACAGTTATCAGCCATGAAATTCCTATCATATTTCCTGCAGTGCGCAATTGAAATGCATGCTAATCAAGTACAGAAATCATTTTACAGTCTTGAGTCCTACATGGTCAATCTTGAAAAGCAGCAAAAAAACACACAAACAAGTTTTATTTATTTATTTAGAGATACAGCACTGAAACAGGCCCTTCGACCCACCGAGTCTGTGCCGACCATCAACCACCCATTTACACTAATCCTACATTAATCTCATATTTCCTACCACATCCCCACCATTCTCCTACCTACACTTGGGGCAATTTACAATGGCCAATTTACCTAACAACCTGCAAGTCTTTGGCTGTGGGAGGAAACCGGGGCACCCGGCGGAAACCCACGCGGTCACAGGGAGAACGTGCAAACTCCGCACAGGCAGTACCCAGAACTGAACCCGGGTCGCTGGAGCTGTGGTGCTAACCACTGCGTCACTGTGTCCATGGGAGAACATATGTTAATGAGGGTTTTCTTCACAATGGCATGTTAATGAGGGCTGTGGTCACATTGGTATAGCCCTAAGGGGGAATGGAGAGGTCAGCATCTCACAATTAAGGCATAATGGAACATGGCTTTCCAACAATGAAGCATAATGATTTGAAGAAAGGATCTTTAATTATTTAACACAAAACATATATGCTTCTCCCATGAGACCCAAAGCATGGCTATGTGCTCTTCTGGAAAGGAGCCAGGTTGTTGAACAGGTTGCTCGTTGGCCAGTGATGACTTCAGCAGTCGTCCTGTGGCTGCCTGAGGCCTGGAGGGCCACAGCTTATTGGCGGTGTCCTGGACTGGTGCAGGACTCTGCTCAGGCATCGCAGCTACTGGAGCTGGCCTCAGTGGCTGAGGAGCTGGTGTCCATGCTCGGAGCCCCCAAATGTGGAAATCAGCTTCTCCTCCTCCCTTTAAAGGCCTCCCTGCTCACCAGAGAAGGACCAGGAGCTGCAGAAGCCTCAGAGCTCCTGTTCCTTCTCTCGCCTTGCCACTGCTGCATTGAGCAGGCAATGTTTTGTTGGGCTGCGCGCATCTGTGGGATCTGGATCTCGATGAGAGTCTTCAACCTCTCGATGAAGGAAGCCACGTAGTCATATGCCTGAGACATGGCAACAGTCTTGGCATGGATGCACTCCTCCATTGTCACTCATGGCTATGCATGACCTCTGGCATCTCCGCCAGATGTTGCCTCACCTCGCTCTGCAACTCCAGCATGCTCTGTGCTGTCGACATCAGAGGCTCATCAGAGGCCTGGGGCTCAGCATGGGCCTGGTCACCCACAGTCCTCCGACTGCCAGAGTGCTCGGCTGTTTCAGCCTCAGCTAGCAGCTAGGGTGTGTTTGTGGTGCACTCAGCAGCTTGTGACCCTGATTCTAAAGCGGAGCGGGTACCCGCCAAGGTGAAAGTATCTGCGCTGGTGGAGGGTGAAGGAGAGACATGGGACAGTGCATCCTCTGTGGTCCTCCTGCACAGAGGTGGATGATTGACTCCCAGTGGTTGTGGACCCCTGTGAATGGCTACCTCCATGAGAGAACACAAACATATGTGAGTTATGCTGTGCAGATCTCTTGATGCCAACCTTGTGGCATGTGGGTCTCCAACATTTATGCACATGCTGAAGGGAGGCATTCCTCACTCTCTTGTGCAGAGACTCCAGTCTGCGCGTCCGATATTGCACGGCCGCCCTGGGTGCCTGCCAGCTTCAAAGCCTCTTCCTCGGCAGAGGTAAGTGGATGTATATCTGGGAGTCCTCCTCCAGTCTGGGCCAACTCCCTCTATTATGGGTCCCCTTGTCCTGCAAGAGGAAGGATGGAGATAGTAGTAAATAGCAGAGAGATCACAGTGACAGTTCTTCTCATTTCAGCCCCTTGTCCCCTTCTGGGGGATCTGTTGTATCTCATGCCAACACTCGCTGTCAGTGGAGTTAAGGGGGTGAGCTATGAAGGAAGGTGGCCTGTGGCCGTGAGACAGCAGCGCATCTGTCAGGAAGAGATAAAACCCTAGCCACTCAGCCAACACCGCAGCGCTGCTACCCTCCCCATGTCACGCAACCTCCCATGTAGACACATGCAATGCTCAGAAAGGCGATTGGTATGGAGGTCTCACCTTGGCAGAACGCAGTAGGTCATTGACCCTCTTCCTGCATTTGACCCAGTTGTGCTGGGTGACCCCATGGCTACTAATGTCCTCTGCGATCTCCACCCAGGGCTTGCTTGGTCAGGCTGGAGGGCCTCCTTGCCATCATGGGGAAAGAGAACCTCTGCCTGTCCCTTGCAGGCTGGAAGAGGGAGGCATCATTGAACCATGTGGCCACCCTGTGTCTTTCCTTGGCCATCATCTTCTACCCTCCTTGGGGGGTGATGGGGTACAAGAACCAGTCATACAGAGTTGTAAGCTTCACAAAGCTGAAGATAAATCCAAGGCAGGAGTGAATGCAGGGCTGGCAGGCCTTTAAATATGGTGCCAACACCTGCTCTGGAGTCATCTGAAGCCATAATCAACAACTTGCCTCCCGCCCCTACTCATGATTGGGGGAGACCCATGCCTCTCCTATACAAAATGGCCACCCACTGCGTAATTGCGGTGGGGCGGCTGCCCACATGATGGGTGCAAACGGCACCCTTTTCCAGGCCCATCGCCGGGACTGGCGATGAGCTCATTAAATGAGCAGCTAAACTGAAAATTGGCCATAGACCATAGAGAAGATAGTGCCAAACCTTTGCGATCCTTGACCGAACCGGACTCCAGCTAGTAAGTCTGACCTGAGCCAACCCATCTCTTGTGCATGTGCCCCTCATGAAAACATTGGCCTGACTCTAGCTGGCAGCCATGACCCAACCAACCCAACCTTTGTTTGCAGCAGTGACTCTGAAATAGATTAGATACATAGCTATTTGTTTACTTCATATTCACATCTGGAACTTTTGTGTCTGTTAAACCTCAATAGTTGAACAAGTACGGGTAATCTCTGTAAATGTTACAACTTCCATCTTGAATATGTATGCCTTGGAAACAGGTGTCCCCAGAAAATGCACAAATGTTTCCCTTTCTGATAACTTGGTAAGTTGTAAGTGCAAGTTGTTTCTTCCTTTGTTCATTGTCATTTGATTCATTGGTTGATACTGTGTGCCTTTTCTTTTTGTCCTTGGTCAGTGCCAAGTTATCCTTATCATTTCTGATGAAAGGTCACAGACCTGAAACATTAACTCTGCTTCTCTTTTTATTTCAGATTTCCAGCATTTGCAGTATTTTGTTTTTATCCTTATCATCTCTTCATTACTGAAGAAGTCGTTCTTCTTCATGGTATAGTGTGGCATTGATCAATATCAACTTAGTCAACTTGGCTTAATCCTCTGTAGAAACTGATATTTGTCACCCATTCCTAAGTCTGGAACAATTTATTCATCTTGTCTTAATTCATTGGTCAACATTGAGTTCTTCATCCCTTCATCGGTTTATGTTGGGTTACTCATATCATCTTTATGTGTCACTCGATGACCAAAGAAAACACCCTTATGTGAGATGACACTGAACTAGAAGTAGCCAGATTCAATTCCAAGTCTTTATTAGCTTAATTGATCTCAGTCAGGCCCAAGTTGGAGGTTCTGCAGTTGGTCTGAGCAACCTAAGCTAGGAAGTAGAAAAAGTCACATCATCATTCCCCTGCCTGATTTCTCACCTATGTCTCCTACCAAAAATTGTACATTGACACCAGTGAGAGCAGGACTGAGCATGTCTCTGATGCTTTTCTATTATTGAACAGCCTGTTGGTCCTCACTTTCTAAGCTCCACACATGAAAAATTGCCATTTGGTCAAAATACCAGAAAGATTTCAGCTACTGTGGAACATAATGCAGCAAACATCAATGCCTTCAGCAGAAAAGGTAAAAAGGGAGGGGGAGTTTTAATCTCCTCATCAGTAACTTGTTAACATTCTCTTGTTTGCTGGTCAACAGTCTGTGCTTGACCTCTTCACAAATCAGCACCATGTTTTTCCTTGTTTCATGGCTTGGATTATACACTCAGTCATGACACCAGCAGAGCCGTATCTCCCATATGGATATTCTTCTGACCTTGACTGATTTTCCGTGGTCAAGGACATTTTATTAATTTTGGTGGGCTACCAGCCTCTACCTGGGAATTCGCATGAGGGAGGTATGCAGAATATGTGCAGAAGTAGTTGGAGGCCTGTCGCAATGTAACATTTTCAGCTCCTTCTGTCCTGCTTGAAGAACTTTTTTTAACAATTCATTTTTTTTTAACAAAGTGAATTGTCTGTGCAATCGGTCACCCTGCTAAGGCACAGGTGAGAGATTGTGAAAGAAGTGGCATTCAGTGCCACCATTCTCCAGGTAGCATGAGTGACAATTATGGGAAATGCAACTTATGACATAAACACATCATTTATGTGTAATTATAAAATATCTGCCCATATGTGGGGGAAGATTCTGGAAGTGACGCGGTGAACAGAGAACCAACAGTTCACTGCCAGAAATTGGATTTCAGCCATCCCTCCAATAGGAAATCTAGGCTGCTGTGTTTTCAAGCACCAGTTCCAATATGGTAAGAAATTCTCAAATGGCCTCTCTAGGCATGATGGCAATAGCTTCATTATTTGTTGGGGCTTTTTGCATCCATACCAGACAGGATAGCTTACAATGCCGACAAGGATTTTTAGCAGTGGAAATAACTGATAAGAAACTCTTGTGTCCCTGATACCAAATGGTCCTACTTCTTCCTTGCTCTTTCCTGCTCTATCTAGAACCACCATTGTGTACTTTGCAGGTTTTCTGATACCACTGGCCACAAGCAATCAACTATTATGCCACATGCCAGCAGTTCAACCAGCACCATTCGAGACTCATCAGAAGGGTCCACATCCAAACCAGCTAAGTATTCCAAGATCTAAATGTACCAGTCAATGCCAAAACTGGGGCTTTTAGCCAAATGGACATCTTTGGCTTGTTCTCGCTCCATTTGGGTTTAAAGATATCAGCTATGTAGAGACTCTAGTTGAATCATCTTCCCGAACCAGCCAGCTGGATATTTTCTTCAATATTGTTTGGCATCAATCCCCACAGTTCTTAATGGTCACGATTAAGACTTTTCTTCAGCCATTCCTACACCATTAAAATGTTTCAAAGCAGGTACATTTACATTATTCAACCTCAATAAATCCAAAATAATTTATTCCTGTTCTGAAAGGTAAAGTTCGGAGTGTGTGCAGTTTGTACTATATTTTCAATGGTTAGCTTTAACTGGAGATAATAGAACATACATTGCACCACACTGGAAGATGACAGTCCGCTGCAGCAATTTATGCCCATTGAGTACTGTTTTTTTTCAATGAAAAGGCAAGTTCTACACACTATGCTGCCACCCACCTATCGACAAAGGAAAGATATAGAGAAACAAATCTGAAAGGAAATTACAGAAAAGTGCAAGAATTATAGAGTAGGTATAATGGAGGATTTTAATTATCCTAATATAGACTGAGATAGTAATAGTGTAAAGGGCAGAAAGGGGCAAGAGTTTCTAGAGTTTGTTCAGGAGAATTTTCTACATCAGTATGTTTCAAGTCCAACGAGGAAGGAGACATTGTTGAATCTGGTTCTGGATAATGAGGTGAGTCAAGTGGATCAAGCTTGATTAGGGAAACATTTAGGTGACAGTGATCACAGTATCATAAGGTTTAGGTTAGCTATGCAAAAGGATAAAGAGCAATCCAGAGTAAAAATAATTAGTTGGAGGAGGGCCAACTTCAGTGGGGTGAGAATGGATCTGGCCCAGATAAATTAGAATCAAAGAGTAAGAGGCAAAACTCCAGTGGAACAATGGGTTGTCTTTAAAGAGACTTAAAGGTGCATTCCCACAAGGAGGAAAGGAAGGGCAAACAGATCCAGAGCTCCCTGGATGACGAAAGAGATAGAGAGTAAGATGAAGCAGAAAAAGGGTGCATATGACAGATGTCAGGTTGATAATACAGTTGGGAGCTTGGCTGAATATAAAAAGTTCAGAAGTGAAGTAAAAACTAAGTAAGAAAAGCAAAGAGGGAGTATGAGAAGAGACTGACAGCTAACATAAAAGGTAATCCAAAAGTCTTCTATAGACATAAATAGTAAAAGGGTGGTAAAAGGAGGAGGGGGGCCAATTAGGGACCTAAAAGGGGATTTAAGCATGGAGGCAGATCGCATGGCTGAGGTACTAAGTGACTACTTTGCATCTGTCTTTACGAGGGCAGAAGATGCTGCCAAAGTCATGGGAAAGAGGAGGTAGTTGAAACATTGGATAGGCTAAAAATTGATAACGAGGAGGTATTAGATAGGTTGGCTGTATTTAAAGTTGATAAGGCACCAGGACCACATGAGATGCATCCAAGGATACTGAGGGAAGTAAGGGTAAAAATTGCAAAGGCACTGGCCATAATCTTCCAATCCTCCTTAGATATAGGTGTGGTGCCAGAGGACTGGAGAATTGCAAATGTTACACCCTTGTTCAAAAAAGGGTATAAGGACAAGCTCAGCAACGACAGGCCAGTCAGTTAAACCTCAGTGGTGGGAAAGCTTTTAGAAATGATAATTTGGGGCAAAATTAACAGTCACTTGGACAAATGTGGATTAATTAAGGAAAGCCAGCATGGATTTGTTAGGGGCAAATAATGTTTAACTAACTTGCTTGAGATTTTTGATGAGGTAGCGAAGAGAGCAACATAACAGGCTTGTCAGCAAAGTTAGAGCTCATGGAATAAACATAGCAGTGGCAGCATGGATACGAAATTAGCTGAGTGACAGGAAACAGAGCGTAATGGTGAACGGTTGTTTTTGGAAGTGGAGGAAGGTATATAGTGGGGTTCCCAGGGGTCAGTGTTAGGACCCCTGCTTTTTGTGATATAAATTAATGACCCAGACTTGGTGTACAGGGAACAATTTAAAAATTTACAGATGACACAAAACTTGGAAGTATTGTGAACTGTGAGGAGGATGGTGATAAACGTCAAAAGGACATGGGCTTGTGGATTGGGAGGACTAGTGACAGATGAAATTTAATACAGGAAAGCGTGAAGTGATTCATTTTGGTAGGAAGAACGAGGAGTGGCAATATAAAATAAAGGATACAGCTTAGTGGAGCAGAAGGGTATTTTTTTATTCTTTAATGGGATGTGAGCATCGCTGGCAAGGCCAGCATTTATCACCTATCACTAATTGCCCTTGAGAAGGTGGTGGTGAGTCACCTTCTTAAACCACTGCAGTCCACATGGTATAGGTAAACCCAGGAGTTGTTATGGAAGGAATTGCAGGGTTTTGGCCCAGCGACAGTGAGGAAATGCCGATATAGTTCCAAGTCAGGATGGTGTGTGACTTGGAGCGGGACTTGCAGGTGGTGATGTTCCCATGCGGCTGCTGCCCTTGTTCTTCTAGGTGGTACTTTGCAGGGTAGACTGGGCAGGGTGTGCCTTTGTCATTTTGCTGCCTCGGTCAATATTGGGTGGTCGGTCCGGTTTTATTCTAATTCAACTTTTCTGTTGTGGTTTGATGCAACTGAGTGGCTTGCTAGGCCATTTCAGAGGGCAGTTAAGAGTCAACCATATTGCTGTGGGTCTGGAGTCATCTGTAGACCAGACTGGGTAAAGATGTCAGATTTCGCCCCCTGAAGGGCGTTAGTGAACCAGATGGATTTTTAAACAAAGTGGTAGTTTCATGATCATTATTAATGAGACTATCATTTTATTTGAGATTTTTCAGATAAGCGTTCTGACAATTTAGAGACAGTAGGAGGGTTGAGAGAGGTGGTGGTGAGGTAGAGTTGGGTGTCATCAGGGTATATGTGGAAACTGACGTATTTTCGGATGCTGTCGCTGAGGGGCAGCATGTAGATGAGAAATAGGAGGGTTCCAAGGATAGATCCTTGGGGGACATCAGAGTTAACTGTGTATTAGCTAATTAAGAATTGAATCAGGCAAGTGCAGTCCCACTCGATGATGGATAGGCATTAGACAAGGATTGACTGATAACAGGATACCATATTATATTAAATTATATGCTGATAATACAACCTGGTTCCCAGGCTCTGAACAGCTCAAAAACACCCTCTGACTGACAAGAGAATAGCGCAGTCCCATTCCCAAACTGGAGCGACCAACTCCAGGATGTCTGATTGGCTGCAAGGCTCCTGTCTACCTTGGGAGGAAATATATCCTATGCTTATACTATAATACAACATTGGACTGTGCCTATGTACAACATAACTGTCGTTGCACATTTGCTGAGGTGTTTACCCACTTCTAATCATCTTGGCTTTTGCCTCTATCCTACAAGCTTTATTTATTATACTGTAAGCATGTAGGGCAATCCTTATTTTTTACTGTGGTATGTGGTGTCCAATGCTAAAAATACAAATAAAAAGGAAACTGGCCTACTTTGGCCATTCAAATCATCTTTGGTATTTTATTTTGAGATACAGCACTGAAACAGGTCCTTCAGCCCACCGAGTTTGTGTCAACCATCAACCACCCATTTATACTAATCCCATATTCCTACCACATCTCCACCTGTCCCTATACTCCCCAACCACCTACCTACACTAGAGGCAATTTATAATGGCCAATTTACCTATCAACCTGCAAGTCTTTGGCTGTGGGAGGAAACCAGAGCACCCGGCGAAAACCCACACAGACACAGGGAGAACTTGCAAACTCCACACAGGCAGTACCCAGAATTGAACCCAGGTTGCTAGAGCTGTGAGGCTGCGGTACTAACCACTGCGCCACTGTGCCACCCTTGTATTCTAGCACAACAGTTACTGATAGGAGATTTCATCAGAGATGTTCCCTCTCCACCGCTGTAACTTTGCCGTAACCAAATGGGCGGGGTGGGGGTTCTGCCATATTAATAGCAAAGTTACAATGGCAGAGCAGGAGCAGCTCCGAGGATACGTTCAGGATAAATTATTTTGTCCAGAGGGTGGGTGGGGGTCTAGAACTCACTGCCTGAAGGGATAGTAGAAGCAGAAAGCCTCATTGCATTTTAAAAAATACTTAGACATGTACTTGAAGTGCTGTAACTTAAAGGCTACGGACCAAGAACTGAAAAGTGGGATTAAGCCGGATAGCTCTTTTTCAGCTTGCACAAACAATGGGCTGAATGGCTTCCAAAAAAGGTCCACTACCAGCTTCTCAAGGGCATGTAAGGATGGGTAATAAATGCTGGCCATGCTAGTGACACGTACATCCCAAGAATGGTTACTGATAGTGGTTGTGGTAATTAATCATGGTTAAAAATGTGAAAGATACAGAGAGAGGCGTTTAAAATTTTGTATGAACTGGCATAGAAATAACTGTGAATTGCTCTCCAAATTACTCCCAGTTGAGTACTGAATGAGTTTATCTAAATCTGATACTGGCTGTACATTGTTAAGGGGTTGTTTGAAATTGATTTGTTTTGCTATGTTAGAGTTCCAGCTGTCTATATGGTGGTGATCCTTTTTCCATATTGTTCGTATTAGTGTGCCTTCAGAATAAGGACATTGAGAGCAAAAGATCTGAAGTGTTCAAGGAAATAAAACATACATCTCTAAAAGTCAATAGGGTAAGTTTTGCAGAGAGCAGTGAGCTTGGTGCTCATTGATGTAATGCTGGGTCAACTGGCCAGCTTTCTCAAGGTCAGCCTCATTAAGAATTACAGTGAACTCTTAAAGTCTGCTGCTGTTACTTAAAGGAGCTGCTTGATGCTGGACAAAAAACTGATAATAGCTGATCAGTAAAATAGAGCTACTCTATTTTCAGAACTTTGGAGGTGCTTCTGTTTGAGACCTCCAAGGTACAAGGAAATGGAAAACACAATAAATGCTGAGTCAAACAGCCAATGGACATGGGAGCAGATGAAAAATAAAGGCTTGTGGCCTTAGGAAATTTGCAATGCCAAGGCTGCGCAATATTTCACTTCACAAATGGATGGGCAAATTTTGCATGGCACAAAGATTTTCCTCCCACCCTGTTAAAAATGGCTGAGGCTGCATGATCAGTCCTCAAACAGCTGTTTCCAAGCTTCACATGCCTTTTCATTCTGCTCTAGCAGAGATTGATGCACCCTGTATGATGTAAATAGTCAGTTTGAAGAAAGTGCTGCAGTTAAGATGCAGAGCACAATGGAGAAGGAGCAATTTTCTCATTTATTCTTAAGATGTGGGCAATGCCTGCAAGGTCACACCAATTGCCCATCCCTTGTTGTCCCAAAAAGATGGTGGTGGGCCATCTCCTTGAATCGTTGTTGTCATTGTGCTGATAGTGCTTGTAATGGTTTTCAGTAGAGAATTCCATGATCACTAGCCATGGAGTACCTAACTTCTATCCTCCTCTTGTAGCCTTATTGTTAATATGGCTGGTCCAGTTAAACTTCTGGTCAGTGGTGACCAGGATTTTGATGGTGGGAAACTCGACAATGGTGGGATCCTTGAAGTCAGGCAGAGGAGGTGTGGCTTGCCTGGAACTCATATATCATGAATGCTAGTTGCCACTTGTTAGCCCAATCCTGCAGGTCCTGCTGTAGGATGGCATAGTTGCTCCTTTATTGGAGGAGTTGTGAATGGAATTAAAGAATCATCAATTCATTGGTGAAACAGCTGAAAAAGGTCGCTACCCTGTTGGCAGTGAAATCCTGGGGCTTTTGTTGATTAAACTCCGGCACAAACATCTTCCTTTGTGTAAGCCTTGACTCCCCTCTTTGGTACCTTAATCTCAGGGGAGATCCCTCTCCCTTTTCTCTTGCATTTTAACCCTTGCGCCCATGTCTGCATCTCGGCTACAGAGAGGTCTGGAGCCAAGCAATTCTGGTGAAGTCAGAACTGAGCATCGAAGAACAGGTTACTGGTGTGCAGGTATTGCTTGATAACTCTTTCCATCACATTGCTGAAGACTGGGAGGAGGTTGATGGAGTGATAACTGACTGGTTAGATTTGTCCATCATTTTCTGGATAGGACACCCCTGGCAATTCTGCACATTGTTAGGTCGATGTCAATGTCATAACTGCCCTGGATTAGCTTGACTGGTGAAGGGGGAAGGTTAATTTTGGCGCGTAGGTCTTTAGCAAGACAAACAGGATGTTTTCGGCCAATGCGCATTGGTAGTAGAGGAGGAGCAGGAGCCTGATGATCAGAGGACCAGCTCACACCTTTCCTCACAGGTCTACATTTAAAGAAGAATGCTGTCTAAGTATCAACATTTCTTTTTGTCATTAGTATGCCAAACATCCTGCAAGGCAGGACAGTAAAGGAGCCCACTAATACCTATGCAGTCATGTATAACTGCTTAACAAAATTGCTGTCTACCATGGTGCATGTGACAACTAAAGGAAGCTCCAGCAGAAGCCCCAATAACAGGGCCTAAGAGAAAGCAAGCAGAAACATCCAGCTGCTTGAACATCGGACATGACGATACCTGTTGTAAGACCATGGCAACATCCTGCACAAGGAACTGCAAAGCTATCTCCATCCTAAGAGCTTCCCATTGACACTCAGCAGCCAGCCACTATGCTTACTATTGCCACTGGAGAAGTATCTAAATGAAGCACAAGATTAGGATATAGAACACAGAATACATACACTATCACGGGGAAAAATCATGAGCTTCATAACTAATCAGTTTTAAGAATTAAATTTGATTGCACCATATTTCAATTATATCCAGAATCCTAGCTATGTTCGTACAGAAGCCAATATTGACAAAGAGCGACTGAAGCACTGCACTATGCATATCCTGAATAGGCCATTGAGGCTTCGCGTAGATGAGGCACTTGCTTAAGCTCTCATCTATGCAAGTTTGCTATATGACTTGCTATCTGCACTGATGATTTAGAAAATATATCTTCTGGCCTGCTTTACAGTGACTTACACTTTGGTTGGCTGCAGGTGAGTGTCCTCCTTCAAAGACCTGTTGGAGAGTTTTCCCTGACCTGACACAAAAATAGATGATCTCATCATTTATCTCGATGCTGTTTGTAGAAACTCACTGGGGTGAATTTAGTGAAGCCAGCAGGGGTCCCGGCGCCAGGCCAAAAAGGCGAGGGGAGCCCCCCTCGGTCCTTTGGAGCCCTCCGGGTGCAATTCAATGGCGCTTGGGTAATTAAGGACAGGGATTCCCGCCTCCAAGAGTTACCAGCCAATCAGAGGGCCAGCAGCTCAGTATTATTGGCAGTGCCACTGGGAGCGGTGGCCACTGCTGGTACTACATCAGGCCTGGGACCAGGGCCAGCACTGGAACACCAGACCCCAGGTAAGTGTGGTGGGGACGCCGGGGCCGGTGGTCAATGAGAGCGGGTGGGAGTGTTAGTGGAGGGGCGGCCTTTGCTGCTGGGCACCCTCTGTGGGCCACAGATTGTCCATGGAGGAGGCCACCCTTCCAACCCTGCAGGGAGGCAGCCTTGTTTTACTGCACAACCTCCCTGCCTGGTGGAGGCACCCCCTGCCATTGGTGTAATGCCAGGGCAGTGGAAAACGGCCCTTAATTGGCTATTAATTAGCCACTTAAGGGACTCAATTGGCCACTGGGCAGGAAAGCCAATTTTGGCCTTTCCCCTTCATGGCTTAATTGCGGTGCAATGGGAAGGCACAGGCCCTCCACCCGCCTTCCCATAACCTTCCGTCACTATTCTATGGGGCATCCGCCTCCCAATCTGTCTCCCGGGGTCCATTAAATTCAGCCCACTGTGTGCATATTGGCTGTTGAATTTTAACAGTGGCTGCAAGAACAATTTGCATTCATATAGCGCCTTTAACATAGTGAAACATCCCAAGGTGCTTCACAGAAGCATTATCAAACAAAGTTTGACAATTAGGACAGCTGACAAAAAGCTCAGAATCATGGAAAGTTTAAGGCTCAGAAAGAAGTCACTTGGCCCATTGTATCTGCGCTGGCTGAAAAATGATCCACCTAATCCCACCTTCCAGCATTTGGTCCATAGCCGTGCAGCTTATGGCACTTGAGATGCATATCCCGACTGAGTTGAGGGTTTCTGCCTCAACTACCCTTGCAAGCAATGAGTTTCAGACCCTCACCACCCTCTGGGTGAAAAAGCTTTTCCTCATCTCCTCGCTAATCTTTCTACCAATCACCTTAAATCTATGCCCCCTAGTCACTGACCTCAATGCTAAGGTAAATAGGCCCTTCAGCTTCACTCGATCCAGGCCCCTCAAAATTTTGTACATTTCAATCAGATCTCCCCTCAGCCTTCTCTGTTCCAAGGAGAATAACCCCAGCCTATCCAATCTTTCCTCATAGCTGCATTTTTCCTGTCCCGGCAGCATCCTCGTAAACTCCTCTGTACCCTGTCTAGTGCAATTACATCCTTTCTGTAATGAGGTGACCAGAACTGCACATGGTACCCAAGTTGTTGCCTAACCAATGAGTTATACAGTTCCAGCATAACCTCCCTGCTCTTATATTCTATACCTTGGCTAATAAAGGAACGGGTTCCATATACCTTCTTAACCACCTTATCAACCTGTCCTGCTACCTTCAGGGGTCTGTGGGCATTCACTCCAAGGTCCCTCACTTCCTCTACACTTCTCAGTATTTTCCCATTAATTGTGTATTCCTTTGCCTTGTTTGACCTCCCCAAATGCATCACCTCACACTTCTCCAAGTTGAATTCCATTTGCCCCTTTTCTGCCCACCTGACCAGACCATCAATATCTTCCTGCAGTCAACAGCTATCCTCGTTGCTATCAACCACACAACCAATCTTTGTGTCATCTGCAAACTTCTTGTTCATGCCCCTACATTTATGTCCAAATTATTAATATATACTACAAAAAGCAGGGGAATCAGTACTGAGCCTGCGATACGCCAATGGAAACAGCCCTCCAGTCGCAAAAACACCTGTCAACAATTACCCTTTGTTTCCTGCCACTGAGCCAATTTTGTATCCACCTTGCTGCATTTCCCTGAATCCAATGGGATTTTATTTTTTTAACCAGTCTGTCATGTGGGACCTTGTCAAAAGCCTTGCTAAAATCCATGTAGACCACATCAACTGCACTAGCCTCATCTATCTTCCTTGCTAGTTCTAAAATTTGATCAAGTTGGTCAGACAAGATCTTCCTTTAACAAATCTATGCTGACTGCCCTTGATTAATCCATGCCTTTCTAAGTAACAGTTTATCCTGTCTCTCAGAATTGATTCCAATAATTTGCCCACTACTGATGTTAGACTCACTAGCCTGTAATTATTCGGTCTATCCCTCACTCCCTTTTTAAACAGAGGTACAACATTAGCAGTCCGCCAATCTTCCAGCACCACACCTGTATCCACTGAGGACTGGACAAAGCGGTAAATTTTAAGGAAGATGTTAAAGGAGGAGAAGGGAGGAGAGGTTTAGGGATGAAACTCCAGCGCTCAGTGCCTTGGCAGCAGAAGGCTCAGTCACCAATGGTGGAGCAATTAAAATTGGGCATGCACAAGAGGCTAGAATTGGAGGAGTGCTGAGATCTCAAAGGTTTCTAAGTCTGGAAGAGGCGACAGAGAAAGGGAGGAGAGAGACCATGGAAGGATTTGAAACAAGGATGAGAATTTTTAAATGCAGTTTAGTGAGCACTGAGGTAATGAGTGAAAGGGACTTGGTATGAATTGGGATATTGTTACGACCAACTGCTCCTGTCAAAGCCCCCAATCAAAATATACGATTCTGATTGTGGTGGGACCAACGCACTGTTAATTCAGTCCCATCATTCCACAGATCGGCTAACATCTCATTAAAAAACTTTCCAAATTAAAGGAAGACCCACCAAAATGTACCATCGATTAACTCCCGAATGAGGCTAACCAAACTAGGTGTCTTTAAATCAACAAATTAACTCTTTAATTAAAAGAACTAAATTCTTAAACGCTATGAACATTTAAAAATAGAAAAATTAGAGTCCTTGCAAATTTACAGTCCAATGCTGTTCGAAGCCCTCGCAGAATGTTGTTCAAAGTCCCCCGCAGAATGTTGTTCGAAACCCTTGCAGAATGTTGTTCGAAGTCTAGCGAAAAGCAACAATTAATGACTTGCAAACACTTTCAACAGAATCAATCTCACTTTAGAGTTTTTGAGGGATAAAAGATTGTCACAGTCTAACTTCCCTTTCTTCAGTATAAATAACCAGAGATCTCTGTCTTGGCTTGACTTTTTAGAATTTCGAGCGATAGTAAGGGCGGCACAGTGGTGCAGTGGTTAGCACCGCAGCCTCACAGCTCCAGTGACCCGGGTTCAATTCTGGGTACTGCCTGTGTGGAGTTTGCAAGTTCTCCCTGTGTCTGTGTGGGTTTTCTCCGGGTGCTCCGGTTTCCTCCCACAAGCCAAAAGACTTGCAGGTTGGTAGGTAAATTGGCCATTATAAATTGCCCCTAGTATAGGTAGGTGGTAAGGAAATATAGAGACAGGTGGGGATGTGGTAGGAATATGGGATTAGTGTAGGATTAGTATAAATGGGTGGATGATGGTCGGCACAGACTCGGGCCGAAGGGCCTGTTTCAGTGCTGTATCTCTAAAAAAAAATAAAAATAATAATTAAACAGACAAAAATCCTATTTCCTTCAGTTTAAATGGTTGAGAGCTCTTTTTCAGTGCTGACACCACAGCTGTCTGAGTCTGTGTGTTAGGACAAACTGTCTTACTAACTGCCAGTTCAAACTGAATTGTAACAAATGTATCGCATCAGGCTCACTCCCAGTGTTTCCATGGTATCAAGAATGCACCCTTTGAATTGCAGTCTCCAAATGGCTGTTTCTAAGGCAACAAAAATGCACCTTCCTATAACTCCTAAGGCTTACCGGCTCTTAAAGCAATACTGATCCCTTGCAAGCCTTAAAGGCAAACTGCATATTCCAAAAAAAACTACAGCACCATGACAATATGGACAACCAAGTTTTGGATGAGCTGAAATTTATGTAATTGATTCCTTTCGACATCCTCTTGAGGCCCACACCATCATGGATGCCAGTTTATGCCAATTTGATTCATTCAAGGAGCAGCTGAGCACAGCAAATCTAAGCTAGATTAGGAAACAGCAAATTCTATGGGCTTCGACGACATCCCAGCTGGACTGTGCTTCAGACCTAGCCCTGCCCCTTAGCAAACTGTTCCAGTACAGATACAACACTAGCATCTACCCGACAATGTGGAAAATTGCCGAGGTATGTCCTGTCCATAAATAAAAAGACAAATCCAATCTGGCCAATTACCACTCCATCAGTCTACTTTCAGTCATCACCAAAGTGATGGAAGGTGTTGTCAGCAGTGGTGTCAAGTGGCACTTAGTGACCAATATGCTGCTCATTGATGCTCAGTTTGGGTTCCACCAGGATCACTCAGCTCCAGACCCGATTCCATCCTTGGTCCAAACATGGATAATACAGCTCACTTTCAGAGATAAGGTAAGTGTAACTGCCCTTGACATCGAGGCAGCATTTGACTGAGTGTGGCATCAAGGAGCGCGAGGAAAGTTGATGTGAATGTGAATCAAGGGGAAAGCTTTCCACTGGCTGGAGTCACACTTAGTACAAAGGAAGATGGTTGTGGTTGTTGGAGGCCAATTGTCTCAGCCCCAGGACATCACTACTGGTGTTCCACAGGGCAATGTCATAGGCCCAAACATCTTCAGCTGTTTCATCAATGACCTTCCCTCCATCATAGTATCGGAAGTGGGATGTTTCTGATGATTGCACAGTTCAGCTCCATTGGCAGTTCCACAGATAATGAAGCAGCCCATGCCCACATGCAGCAAGATCTGGACAACATTCAGTCTTGATCGGATAAGTGGCAAGTAATAATCATGCCACTTAAGTGCCAGGCAATGACCATCTCACAAGAGAGAATCTATTTATTTCCGCTTGACATTCAATGGCATTACCATCACTGGATCCCTCACGATTAACATCCTGTGTGTTACCATTGACCAGAAACTTAAGTGGACCACCTACATAAATACTGTGGCTACAAGATCACATCAGAGGCTGGGAATTCTGTAACGAGTAACTCACCTCCTAACTCTCCAAAGCCTGTCCACCATCTACAAGTCAGGAGTGTGATGGAATACTCACCACTTGCCTGGATGAGTGCAGCTCCAACAACACCCAAGAAGCTTGACACCATCCAGAACAAAGCAGCCTGCTTGATTGTCACCCCATCCACACCTTAATTATGCAATCCATCCATCACTGGCACAAGTGGCAGAACTGTGTACCATCTACAAGATATTGTGCAACAACTTGCTAAGGCTTCTTTGCCAGCACCTTCCAAACTCATGACCTCTACCACCTAGAAGAACAAGGGCAGCACCTGTAAGTTCCCCTCCATTTCACACACCTTCTTGACTTGGAAATATATCATCGTTCCTTCACTATCACTAGGCCAACATCATGGAACTTCCTTTCTAGCAGCACTGTGTGTGTACCTGTACCACATGGACTGCAGCAGTTCAAGAAGGCGGCTCACCACCCACTTCTTCAAGGCAATTAGGGATGGTCAATAAATGCGGGCCTTGCCAGCGACATCCACATCCCATGGAGCATGGAATAGTTAAGTCTAAAGGTAACAAATGCATAGATGAGAGTTTCAGCAGCAAGTGAGCAGTGTGCAAAGTCGGGAGATCGTATGGAGATGAAACTGGGCGGTTTTGATAATGGAGTGAATATGTGGTCAGAAGTTCATCTCAGAGTCAATGCGATACCAAGGTTGCAAGCCGTCTGGTTCAGCCTCAGAGAGATGCCAGGATGAAGGATGAAGTTGGTATGAATTTTGTGGTGGGAACCAAAGACAGTGGCTTTGATCTTCCCAATATTAAGTTGGAGGAAATTTCTGCACATCAATGTCAAACATGTCGAACAAGCAATGTGACAAATCAGTGACAGAGACAGTGGAGAGATCAAGAGAGATGGCAGTGAGGTAGATCTGGGTGCAGCCATGCGAAACCTGATGTTATGCGCAAGATTTTACTGTGGGCTTCGGGACCCCGACGTTGGGACAAAATGTTGGCTCTGAGCCCGCACTTTCGGGCAGTGGGACCAGCTCAGCAATTTTACTGGAGGCAGTGGGTAGCCTCCTGATGCTGCCAGCCAAATCAGAGAGGTGGGCACTGCAGAGGCAGCTCGGGGCTCGATAGGGCATAGCGATAATTAAATAAATAAGAATCAGAGCGGCCAAGCAGGCAGGCCCCCTGGATGACCCATTGCAGCTGTCGGGCGGCCTTGACCAAAGCCCCCCTTTGGGGGATGGCGCCTCCAACTCCAATGACCTCCATATGGCTGCAAAGTGCTGGCAGTCCTGAAGACTATTTAAATTGGCTGCCAGCCTCGTTTCCCATCTGGTCCTGCCACTTCCCCAGCTGTGAGACTGTGTCAGGGAGCATCCCAACGCATCTCTCTGCTATTTTCGAATCACCACCACCGCCCGCCGCCCCTCCTCCCCACCGCCTCTCAGCCCGGGGTCAGGAAAATCCTGCCCTATATTGTCAGATAATGTCACCGAGGGGCAGCATATAAATGAGAAATAGGAAGGGGCCAAGGATAAATCCTTGGTGGACTCGAGAGGTAAATCTGTGAAAGCAGCAAGAGAAGCATTTCAGGTGATTCTCTGCTTACAACTAGACAGATAAGAATGGAACCAGGAGAGGGCAGTCCCTGCCAGCTGGACAATAGTGGAGAAGCGATGGAGGAGGATAGTGGAGTCAACCATGTCAAAGGATACAGACAGATTGATAAGGATGGGGAGTGATAGTTTACCATGGTCACACAGGATGTCATTTATGACTAAGGGCTGTCTCTATACTGAGGCAGTGGCGCAAATCTGATTGGAGGGCTTCAAACATGGAGTTAGAGTCATAGAGTCGTACAGCATAGAAACAGGCCCTTCGGCCCACCGCGTCCATGCCCACCATAATGCCGATCTATACTAATCCCACCTGCCTGCATTAATTCCATATCCCTCTATGCCTTGCTCATTCAAGTACCTGTCCAGATGCCTCTTAAATGTTGCTACTGTTCCTGCCTCCACCACCTCCTCAGGCAGCTCATTTCAGATACCCACTATTCTTTGTGTGAAAAATTTACCCCTTTGATTCCCTTTAAACCTCCTCCCTCTCACCTTAAATCAATGCCTTCTAGTTTTAGTCACCCCTACCATGGGAAACAGACTCTGGCTATCTACCCTATCTATGCCTCTCATAATTTGATATACCTCTATCATGTCGCCTCTCAGCCTCCTTTGCTCCAGGGAAAACAGACCCAGCCTATCCAATCTCTCTTTATAACTCAAGCCCTCCAAACCAGGCAACATCCTTGTGAATCTTTTCTGCACCCTCTCTAGCTTAATCACATCTTTCCTGTAGTGCGACGACCAGAACTGCACACAGTACTCCAAATGCGGCCTAACCAACGTTGTGTACAACTGTAACATGACGTCCCAACTCTTGTACTCAATGCCTCAGCCGATGAAGGCAAGCATGCCATACGCCTTCTTCACCAACCTGTCTACCTGTGTTGCCACTTTCAGGGAACTATGTACTTGCACCCCAAGGTCTCTCTGCTCAACGACACTCCCCAGGGCCCTGCCATTCACTGCATATGTCCTGCCCTGGTTTAACTTTCCAAAATGCATCACTTCACATTTATCTACGTTAAATTCCATTTGCCACTCCCTTGCCCACTTTCCCAGTTGATCTATATCCTGTTGTAACCTTAGACAACCTTCTTCACTGTCCACTATACAACCAATGTTGGTGTCATCTGCAGTTCTGGGAAAGTTAATTTAACATCAGTGGGTTTTGGAAACAATAATCAGGGAATAAAAATCAACAGGCACTTGGAAAGGTTTGAGCTAATTAAGGATAGCCAGGACAGATTTATAAAAAGCAGATCCTGCTTGACTAATCTAGTTGAATTTTTGATGAAATAACCGAGGAGGCTGATGAAGGGATGTTGTCTATATGGACTTTGAGAAAGTGTTTGAGGAAGACTGGTTAATAAAATTGAGGCTCATGGAATAGGAGGGTCAGTGTCCAATTGGATAAAAAATTGGCTTAAGGACAGAAAATAGCAAGTCTTAGTGAATGTTTGCTTTCCAGGGAGGATGGGTCAGTGCTGGGAACACTGCTTTTTTCTGTTAAATATAAATGACTTGGACTTGGAATACAGAGTAGAATCTCAAAATTTGCTGATGACACCAAACTTGGAAGTGTGCATCATTCAGGATGATATGAACCGCCTGCAACAGGACATAGATAGGCTAGCTGAGTGAGCAGACAGGTGGCCTGTAGGATTTATACAGAGAAGTGTGAGGTGATGCATTTTGACAGAAGGAATAGGGAGAGGCAATCTCTACTGAATGTCACAGTTCTAAAGAATGTGCAGGAACAGAGAGACCTGGGAGATGCACATGCATAGATCTTTGAAGATGGCAGGACATATTGAGAGAGTGGCTATTAAAACATATGGGGTCTTGGGCTTCATAAATAGAGGCATTGAGTACAAAAGCAGGGAATTTATGCTGAACCTTTATAAATCTCTGGTTAGGCCTCAACTGGAGTATTGCGTCCAGTTCTGGTCACCACACTTTAGGAAGACGATAAAGGTCCTTGAGAGAGTGCAGAGGAGATTTATCAGAATTTTTCAGGGATGGAGGATTTTAGCTACAAGGTTATGGTGGAAAAACTGGGATTGTTCTCCTTGGAGCAAAGAGGATAAAGGAGATTTGATAGAGGTGTACAAAATTATGACAGACTTAGATAAGGTAGACAAGGAAAAACTGTTCCCATTAATTGATGGCACAAGGACTAGAGGACACCGATTGAAGATTTCGGACAAGAGATACAGGGGGAATGTGAGGAAGAACTTTTTTTACACTGCAAATGGTAATTCCCTGGAAATCACTGCCCACGATGACAGTAGAAGTGGAGATGATGAATGATTTCAAAAGGAAATTGGATGGGCGCTTGAAAGAAACATACTTGCAGGCGTACGGTGATAGAACGGAGAAGTGGGACTGACTGAATTGCTTTGTGGCGAGGTGAAATGGACTCGATGTGCCAAATGGCCTCCTTCTGTGCCATATATAACTCTAAGTGGGTACGAATTTGGGATGCGACAGCATGTTCAAGGACTTTGGAGAGGAAAGGGATGTTGGAGATGGGGGGACAGTTTGCAGGGACGGAGAGGTCAATGGTGGGTTTGCAGAGGAGAGGGGCGATGATCGCAGATTTGAGGGGAAGGAGAAGGAACCACTCACAATATCAGCTAACGTGGGGCCCAGCAAGGGAAGTTGGGTGCTCAACAGTTTAGTTGGAACAGGGTCGAAGGAGCAGGAAGTGGGTCTCTTGGACAAGATGAGCTTTGAAAGAGTATGAGGGTGATAAGAAGGAAACTAGAGAGTGATGTGAATTCAGGGCTAGGGGAAACCTTAAGGGAAGTTAACCCAGTGTGCTAGGGGCAGGAAGGGATGCAACAGAGGCAGCTGAATGAATGATCTCAATATGTGTGACAAAGAAGTCCATGAGTTCATCACACTTATTGTTGGAGGTAAGGGCAGAGGAGCCAAGAGAGAGGAGTTTAAGATGGTTTGTAGTGGAGAAGAGAAGCCACGCATTATCTTTGCATTCCAGGATGACCCTGGAATAGTGAGCAGCTTTGGCAGAGGAGAACAGTGCTTTATATTGTCCAGCCAAATCAGTTGATGAATGGTCAAACCAGTTGTCTACCATAGACCTTCACATCTGCAGCCCTTGGACATAAGGGAGCAGAAATGAGGGCCATTGCAAGTGAAATAACAGAGTGAGAGTATTAGGGACTATGACATCAAAAGTGGAAATGAGGATGTGACTGAGTAAATTCGTAGCTACAGAAATATGGTGAGTGGAGGGACAAATGCTAGCTAGTTGGGAATTTGAAAGGTCAGTTATAAATGACTTGGGGTGAGCCAAAGAAGTATGATTTTAAAAATGTAAAGCGGATTACAACATTGTGTGGATGTGAAAGGCAGTATATAAATGCTAGTTCTTTCATTTGAGATGAACGTGTCATGACTGCTGCCTAGGAAGTGGACCTTTTAGTGCATGATTCTATGTCACTGATCACTAAGCACCTGCTCATTGATGGATTAACACTGCTTGCAATTCATAAATTACATGCAGAGGCCTGGCTGACTTAATGGGTTAGGTGCATCACTGACTAGGGAATCTTTTGATAAAAATAAATTGCAAGACCCTCTCATCCTGTTGCTAGGTTTCCAAAGGAGCAATTGATAAAGTTGATAAACAATGCACTAGTAACCTGTTTGTTGTGTTTGTGCACTGCAGATTAATTGATATTTCTGATATATTCCATTGGAACTTGGAATATATCTGGTACAGTTCAGCACTGTGATGATGTGGACTGCCATTGGCATTGCCATAATTATGATGGCGATTAACAGACTTGAGCAGATGGTACAACTATGTTGCTATCTTCTCTGGGCAGTTTTCCTTGTAGCTTCCCAGACAGGTGCTCCTGAGTCTAAAGACATAGCTGAGTGGGTAAGGACAGGTGTGGGAAGTCCATTAGTAGTGCAGTTGAAACTGACTCGCTGCCCTTCCTTTCAGTCTTTCTGCTTCCTCTGAATCAGACAAAAAGATAGCCATGTGTGTTACAATTCTCATTTGTAGATTTTTAATTATATCGGTGATGACTCTTACTTCCAAAAATCTGGGCAAAATCCTCCAAGGACAAATGCTGATGAATTCAGTTCTCACAGATTTAAATTTCACATTCATATATGCTCCAAATAAAAACATGGCTGGCTCCAACACAGCTGGTCCCTTTTTAAACACTGACTTCCTGTCAGTCTAGAATGTGCCTGACACTGTTTGCCTACTATGTGTGGTGTCAGAAAATTAGGGAATTGCACGTATGCTGGTTTCTATCTCATTGCCATTCCTTGCAACATTAAAATGAAGCTCTCTGACACTTTCCTACTCCTTAGTTGTGCATTCCACTCTGGCACCTAAGAAAACTCACATACTGCTTATTAGCAACTTAGATTTAGATGCGTTTCAACTATTTTCTTTTAATAGTATAAAATTAATCACAATTTCAAGGCTCCTCCCTGGAGTCCTGTTAATTCTTTGTTCGCTGCGTAAAATGAACATGTTTTAATGATGCCAGTCATGAGGGTCCATTTGTTAGTCATTTGCATCCTATCTTCTGTGTATGACTCATTTCAGATCTGTTCGAACTGTCTGTTTTCCTAATTGCCTGCTGAGATTTCAAAGAGGCTGGTGCTGAAAAAAGCTCCTGAAGAAATTGTAATTCATTTTATACACACTGTAAGCAAAAGAAAAATTATTAATGAGGTCCCATAATAATGGTAAGCTTTTTGAATTGATCAAGCATACTAACCTGCAGCATAAACATGGCATTCTGTAATCTGAACACTTGTCATGCTGTTAAACTTGTAAGAGAGTGATAGCCCAGTTTAATCAGTCCAGTGTTGGTGAGGATGGGTTGTGGTTTGGAGCAAGACATCTTCATCAAAGGGTTTAATTTGCTCTGTGTGTTCAAGCTAACATACATGTTATTTCTGTGTTAAGGAATAGTTATAATAATGATATGATATTAGTTGAGCAGACAGTAACTTGTACCCTTGCTCCAATAATTAAAGATTTTTAGCACAAGAAAGGAATGATGACTTGCATTTATATAGTGCCTTTCATGACCTCAGGATGTCATTATAGCCAATGAAGTATTTTTGAAGTGTAGTCACTGTTGTAATGTAGCTCGCAGAACCAGCATCACTGCTTCTTTCAATTGTTAATCAAGCAGAAATTAACAGAATATACAAATTTATTTAGGATTTATGTAATTCCCACATTACAATAATTTCTTCCTTCTAAAGCACTAAAGGGAGCTGGCAAAGCTCCAGTAGTTGAGAGCAGAGCAGATGTTAATGCTTTTGGTGAATTTTTTTGAATGAATGTTGCATCAAATCTGCCCATGCTAGACACTTTGGAAGAGGAACAGCAACAGGAGACGATGACCACAGGAGGTCAACTTACAGGAGTTAGCACTAACTAATGCAGCTGCATACTGCTGGCATGTCACTTACCCAGACTTTAGTGAAGAGGCTGTACTTTGGCCGGGTTGTGATCTTAAACCTATGTTGCTCCTGGAATTAGACCTACAGCATGGGCCTACATTTAACCAGCATTTTTATTTGAAGTGCATGTGACTGCAGCACTTAAATTCCATCTCACTGGGTGCTTTCAGGAGATACCAATCAGATCAGTCACCACTAACATAACAAAAGTCCTCTTCTGCTATACGCCAGTATACCTCAAGTTCATTTGTGACATGCAGTACCAGGTGGAAAGGCTGCTCCAACTTAACCAGTTGCCTGGCATTTCCTGATCACAAAATGACTATTGATTGTGGTCATTCTGCCAGGCACCCACTGGCAATGTCCATCCATTTATTAATCGATAGGGTTACCTCTTCCTAAACATACAATTAGTAAGCAACCACCAACAAACCAATTTACAAATTAACGCTGGTATTCTGGGAGTTCCTAACAATACACACATCTGAAGGAAATTCTAAAACGGTGTCTCATGTCCGGAAGGCTCTGATAATGCTTTACAGTCTGACCTGCATTAAGTTAGCAGAATAGAAGCAGAATGTCGCATGGAAAGAGGCATACACAGCTTTCCAAAAAACTGAAAGGTAGCCCCCAGGAGGGCAAGAGGTCCATGTGGCCCTTTCTGAAAACAGAGGGACAGAAACTAGAACTTCACTTGTTTTTTGCTGTCCAATGTATTGACCACTGGTACTGAACCAAGTTGCCCTCACTGGGGTACAGTATTTATCTCAGTTTCCCTCAGTGGGGGTATTTATTTCACTCAATTGCACAGAAGAATTTCTGAATATGGGTGCCTTCTTGAAAGTGTTCCCAAGGTGGTACATTGTAAACAGTAGCCCAAATTTTGCAGTCAGTGGTGATCAAATAATGCGAGCCATTCATTGCAATTATACTGGCCTACAGACTTTCTGTAGCACCTTCTATGGGGGATCTGGGATCTGTTTGAACATGGCAAACAATGGTGTCTCCTTAATCACTCAGATTGAAGAATCCTTACTGATCCACGTAGTGGATTATTTTAACCCCTAGACATGGCTGGATTTGGTTCAGATGGAAGCTTAAAAAGTTTAACATTTGAAACAGGAAACCAACCCATCTCAAACCCACCCACTTCCACTTTTAACGGAAGCGGGATGAGGAGCAAGCAATCAACCAACTCGCAGGAGGTGGGCTGGCCATTGAAACCTTTTCAGGAGGCTCAATGCCTTCATTGTGACAGTGCTTTTATTTTTAACCACAGTCATCCTGGTTTCGTGAGCCTTGGGAAACTCGGCAGGTGAAAGGAGCAAGAAGGGCTAGTTCCATAAGGTCAGTGCCTTTACAGCATTGCTTTGGGTCAAGAAGAGCATGAACGTTTCCTGCTGCACAACAAGCCACTCTACCGGTAATTTCCAATCCCCCTGCACCCCCCCCGACCCCCCCGACAATTGGATTCCACCCCAGCCACCATCTTCCCCTGACCAAGATCTACCATCTGACAGCTTTCTACCCCTTGATCACAATATCCCCCAGCCATGATCTCTCCCATACACCCACCCCAACAAGAGCCCTGACTGCAATCTCTATGCCTCCGTATCTACTTTTTGCTTGATGGCTACTTATGCTGCAGGCTTTCTCCCTCAACAGTCAACCAGTATGTCGATCAGGCTGCTTGTTGGGTGCAAAACCTGGGGAAAAAAATACTGCAGGACTGAGTGCTTACATGACCAGTAAGTAGTTTAGAGACTATGTTCGACACAATCCCAGGGCTGTTACTGAATTGTATATATTTCGCTATTGTGTTTTTTCAAAACTATGTAGTGTACTGTTTCCAGTATTCCAATAGTTCCGGGTATCCTATTCATATCCCCTCCCCCACCCCTCCAAACTGAATGCACAGTCCCATGAATATCAGGGCTAAAGAGTCTAAACCAGGAAATATAAATTAGAATATTTAATTTAATGTAAAATCATGTATAGAGAGGAAGGGAAAGATTAGATTGTGAGTGAGATAAAAGAGACCACTATGAAAAAGTCAACTAAGAATAAAACAGAATGAACCACCTGGAACCAACCTAGGCAACCTCGGATCCATCAAAGGCACACCCCATCCTGTGGACCCTGCAAAATTCTCCTCATCAACACCCGGGGCCTTGTGCCAAAATTAGGAGAGCTGTCCCACAGACCAGTTAAGCAGCCCACTGACATAGTCATATTCATAGAATCATATCTTTCAGACATCTTTCCAGACTCCACCATCACCATTCTTGGATGCGTCTTATCCCACCGGCGAGACAAACCCAACAGATGTGGCAGTACAGTGTCATACAGTCAGGAGGGAGTGGCCCTGGTGTCATCAACATTGATCCCCGACTCCATGAAGTCTCATGGCATCAAGTCAAAGATGGCCAAGGAAACTCCTGCTGATTACCACCTACCACCATCCTCAGCTGATGAATCTGTACTCCACCACATTAAACACCACTTGGAAGAAGCATGAAGAGTAGCAAGGGAACAGAATCTACTATGCGGGAGACTTCAATGTTCATCACCAAGAGTGGCTTGGCAGCACTGACTGAGCTGGCCGAGTTCTGAAGGACATAGCTGCCAGACTTGCCTGCAGCAGTTGGTGAGGAAACCAACACGAGGAAAAAATCTACTTGATCTCGTCCTCACCAAGCTACCTGTCACAGACCTATCCATGACGATATTCATAGGAGGGACTATCCCACAGTCCTTATGGAGACGAAATTCTGTCTTCACAATGAGGAAACCCTCCATTGTGTTTTGTGGCTCTGCCACTGTGTTAGATGTGATTCATTCAAAACGGATCTAGCAGCTCAAAATTGAGCATTCATGAGGTGCTATGGGCCATCATCAGCAGCACAATTGAATTCCACCACAATCTGCAACCTCATGGCTTGGCATATCTCACACACGACCATTACCATCAAAGCAGGGAACCAACCCTGGCTTAATGAGGATTGTAGGAGAGCGTGTCAGGAGCAGCACCAGGTATACCTAAATATGAGATGTCAACTTAGTGAGACTACAACACAGATCTGCATGCATGCTAAACAGCAGAAGCAACATGTTATACAGAGAGCTAAGCAATCCCACAACCAACAGGTCAAAACTCTGCAGTCCTGTCACATTCATTTGTGAATGGTGGTGAACAATTAAACAACTAAAGGGAGTAGAAGGCTCCAAGAATATCCTCATCTTCAATGATGGGGGAGCAAAAGACAAGGCTGAAGCGTTGCAACCAACTTCAGCCAGAAGTGATGAGTGGATGATGCAACTCATGGCATATCCTGTGTTCCATTGATGGCTCTGTGACACACAACATCATCTAGCAGGCCCCTTAGCCGGAGCTCCTGCTCTGGAACAGGGTTGAGTGGAACAGGTTTAAGGGCCTAATGGCATACCCCCGTTCCTATCTTCCTCTCAGCAACAGCCACCACTTTTGTCCTGTGAACACGCATGATCAGTGACTTATCCCATGGTCCTGTTGAAGCTCACTGAGACCCCCTAAAATATCAATGTTTGAAGCCACATAGGTGGCATGACATCCTTTTACTACATTAAAGGCACTCTACAAATGTAAGCTGTTGTTGGCATTACAGAATACTGAAGCAAGCATGATGGTCCTGCGGTGCTGGCTTCTTCCTTCAGTTTATGGCCTTCCTGTAAAAAAAACAAGCCAAATTGTGAACACACAGACATTGTGGTGTACACTCTTGTCATAATTACAGTGCAATGCTATAATTTGCAGCACAGTACAAAGAATGTTTTTAAGCCGACAAAAGTCAGAATCATTGCCGGAGTCAATGCATACAACTTTCATTGCACAAAGCACAAGCATCATAACCTCCACAAGCTCCACAGATCCTTTGCAGCTTCCTATTCTATGATATCCTCTTTTCAGTAAGGAGCTTTCTTTGCTGAGCGCCACAACCAGTCTTCACAAGTTGGCACTTCTTAAAAGGACTTTCCTTCTGCAAAATAAAAGCTTGAATTATGTGAGAGGAAATTTTGTGGGGAGAAATGTAGGCTGCTGACAATTGTTTAAGCTGCTAGGCATTGCATCATAAGTTATCAAATACCTTATTAGTTGAGATTTTTGGAGTAGATAGTCATCAGTTACATCTCAGGGATTAAGATCCTGCTGATCACAGCCGCAAAGTCTTGGTTAAGTCTAGATTTTCCATTCAGGCCAAACCCTAACCACAAGTAGATCAGAGCATGATTCACACCAGCCCAATGTCAAGTGCGCTGGCCCTGCTGTATTTTCCAGCGGCTGCCTCATTAAAAAATTTAGGTGAACTGCAGGTGTTAGGAGGTCACCCACTGGTGGTCAGGAACTAGCATGCTGCTGCAAGGGTCACTGGTCACATTTGCCCTCTTTGCCAGAGCTGGACAGTACATATGTGGCCTTGCAGGGACAGAGGGCAGTGGATTTCGCTGCCATCACTGGATTCCCCCAGGTGCAGGCATCATCAATTGCATTCATGTAGCTCACTCTCCGCACCACCTCCACAGCACCAAGGGCACCTCCTTTGCAAATGTCGAGACCCGCATTGCCCTGCTGACCCTCTTTTGGGCCAGGGTGATGTCCTGGGGCAGCCATGACTGGCTCCCCACTCTGTAGCTGCCTCCCTTCAGCTGGTCAGAAACAGACAGCTCCTGAAACCAGTGCGCACCCTTCAAAATTCTACCCTCCCCCTCCAATAAGCACTTTATGAGCTTGTAAACTACTTTAATTGGCTCAATAAGGAGGAGAGCGGGATTCCTGTTCCCCCTCTCCCTCTTCCCTGGTTAACACTGCTGGCGCCGTGAATGACGTCCTGAAACTGACAAGCTGGCTGGCACCAGTATTTTCGGGCCCCCACCAACTTCTATTCTCAAAAATGCAGCCCATTATATAAATGTAACTCTTTTTTTAACTGTAGAAGACACTAACCCTGTCAGTAAATTTTATCATGAACCCCTTATTTCATTTCCTCTATCCCAAATTATATTTGACACTTCTCCATTGCAAACTTTTTTTTATATTCTTTTCTGGGATGTGAGCATCGCTGGCAAGGCCAACATTTATTGCCCATCCCTAATTGCCTTTGAGAAGGTGGTGGTGAGCCACCTTCTAGAATCGTTGCAGTCCATATGGTGTAGGTGTAACTACAGTGCTGTTGGAGAGGGCGTTCCAGGATTTTGACCCAGTGATACTGAAGGAATGGCGAAAGTTCCAAGTCAAATCATGTGTGACTTTGTGAAGAACCTGCAGGTAGTGGTGTTCCCATGCACTTGCTGCCCTTGTCCTTCTAGGTAGTACAGTTTCCAGGTTTGGAAGGTGTTGTGGAAGGAGGCTTGGCAAATTGCTGCAGTGCATCTTGTAGATGGTGAACAGTGCTGCCACTGTGCGCCGGTGATAGAGGGAGTGAATGCTTAAGGTGGTGGATGGGTGCTGATCAAATGGGCTGCTTTGTCTTGGATGGGGGAGCCGAGCTTCTTGTGTGTTGTTGGAACTGCACTCATCCAGGCAACTGGAGAGTATTTCAGCACACTCTTGACTTGTGCCTTGTAGATGGGAGTCAGGAGGTGAGATACTCGCTGCAAAATTCCCAGCCTCTGACCTGCTCTTGCAGCCACAGTATCTATATGGCTGGTCAGTTAAGTTTCTGGTCAATGGTAAGCCCCAGAATATTCATGGTGGGGGATTCAGCAATGGTAATGCCATTGAATGTTATGGGGAGATGGTTAGATTCTTTCTTATTGATGATGGTCATTACCTAGCACTTGTTTGGCATTAATGTTACTTGCCACTTATCAGCCCAAGCCTAAATGTTGTCTGCATGCAGGCATGGACTTCTTCAGTATCTGAGGAATGGAACTGAGCACTCTGCAAGCATCAGCAAACATTTCCATCATGACCTTATGATGGAGGGAACGTCATTGATGAAGCAGCTGAAGTGTCTCGGACACTACCCTGAGGAATTCATGCAGCGATGTCCTAGGGCTGAAATCATTGGCCTCCAACAACCACATACATCTTCCTTTGTGCTAGGTATAACACAACTCTCAGTGGAGAGTTTTCGCCTGATTCCATTGACTTCAATTTTGCTGGGGCTCCTCGACGCCACACTCAGTCAAATGCTTTATTGCTCTCAAGAACAGTTACTCTCACCTCACCTCTGGAATTCAACTCTATTGTCCATGTCTGGACCAAGGCTGTAATGAGGTCTGAAGCCGAGTGCCCTTGGTGGAACCCAAACTGAGCGTTTGTGAGCAGGTTAGAGCTGTGTAAGTGACACTTGACAGCACTGTCAATGACACCTTCGATCACTTTGCTGATGATTGAGCACAGTATATATTGGCTATATTGGATTTGCCCTGTTTTTTGTTGTCAGGACATACCTGGGTAATTTTCCACAATGTTGTGTAGATGCCAGTGTTGTAGCTATACTGGACTACTTTGGTTAGGGTTGCAGTTAGTTCTGGAGCACAAGTCTTCAGTGCTACAGTCAGGATGTTGTCATGGTCCATTGCCTTTGATGTATCCAATGCCTTCAACAGTTTCTTGATGTCAAGTGAAGTGAATCGAGACTGAAGACTGACATCTATGATGATGGAGACCTCAGGAAGAGACCAAGATGGATCATCCAATTTGCAGTTCTGGCTGAAGGTGGTTGCAAATGCTTCAGCCTTGTCTTTTGCATTGATGTGCTCGGCTCCCCCATCATTGAGGATGGTGATATTTGTGGAGCCTCCTCCTCTGGTTTGTTGTTTAATTGTCCACCACCATTCACAACTGGATGTCATAGAGTCATAGAGTTATACAGCACAGAAACAGGCCCTTCGGTCCATCATGTCTGTGCTGGCCATCGAGCGCCTATCTATTCTAATCCCATTTTCCAGCACTTGACCCGTAGCCTTGTATGCTATGGCATTTCAAATGCTCATCTAAATACTTCTTCAATGTTGTGAGGGTTCCTGCCTCTATCGCCGCCCCCCCCCCACCGCTTTTCAGGTAGTGTGTTCCAGATTCTGACCACCCTCTGGGTGAAAATTCTTTTCCTCAAATCCCCTCTAAACCATCTGCCCCTTACCTTAAATCTATGCCCCCTGGTTATTGATCCCTCTGCTAAGGGAAAACGTTTGTTCCTATCTATCCTATCAATGGCCCTCATAATTTTGTATAGCTCAATCAGGCTCCCCCTCAGCCTTCTCTGCTCTAAGGAAAACAACTCTAGCCTATCCAGTCTCTCTTCATAGCTGAAATGCTCCAGCCCAGGCAACATCCTGGTGAATCTGCTCTGCACCCTCTCCAATGCAATCACATCCTTCCTATAGTGCGGTGACCTGAACTGTACACAGTACTCCAGCTGTGGCCGAACTAGCATTTTATACAGCTCCATCATAACCTCCCTGCTCTTATATTCTATGCCTCGGCTTATAAAGGCAAGTATCCCATATGCCTTCCTAACCACCTTATCTACCTGTGCTGCTGCCGTCAATGATCTATGGACAAGTATACCAAGGTCCCTCTGACCTCTGTACTTCCTAGGGTCCTACCATCCATTGTATATTCCCTTGCCTTGTTAGTCCTCCCAAAATGCATCACCTCATACTTCTCAGGATTAAATTCCAAACTGCTCCACCCATCTTACCAGCCCATCTATATCGTCCTGTAATCTAAAGCTTTCCTCCTCACTATTTACGACACCACCAATTTGCATGTCATCTGCAAACTTATTGATCATACCTTCTATATTCACATCTAAATCATTAATGTACACTACAAACAGCAAGGGTCCCAGCACCGATCCCTGCGGTGCACCACTGGTCACAGGCTTCCACTTGCAAAAAAAACCCTTGACCATAACCCTCTGCCTCCTGCCACTAAGCCAATTTTGGATCCAATTTGCCAAATTGCCCTGGATCCCATGGGCTCTTACCTTCTTAACCAATCTCCCATGCAGGATCTTATCAAAAGCCTTACTGAAGTTCATGTAGACTACCTCAACTGCCTTACCCTTATCTACATATCCAGTCAGCTCCTCGAAAAATTCAATCAAGTTTGTTAGACACAGTCCCCCTCTGATAAAGCCATGCTGACTATCCCTGATTAATCCCTGCCTCTCCAAGTGGAGATTAATCCTGTCCCTCACAATTTTTTCCAATTGTTTCACTACCACTGATGTTAGACTGTCCTGTAATTACCTGGTTTATCCTTGCTACCCTTCTTGAATAACGGTACCATATTCGCTGTCCTCCAGTCCTCTGGTACCTCTCCTGTGGCCAGAGAAGATTTGAAAATTTGTGTCAGAGCCCCTGCTATCTCCTCCCTTGCCTCACATAACAGCCTGGGATACATCTCATCTGGGCCTGTGGATTTATACACTTTAAAGCCCGCTAAAGCAACTAATACTTCCTTTCAATGCTAATTTGTTCAAGTGAATCACAATCCCCCTCCCTGATCTCTACACCTACATTGTCCTTCTCCATAGTGAGCACAGATGAAAAGTAATCATTTGAAACCCCATCTATGTCCTCTGGCTCCACACACAGATTGCCACTTTGGTCCCTAATGGGCCCTACTCTTTCCCTGGTTATCCTCTTGCCCTTAATATACTTATAAAATGCCTTGGAATTTTCCTTTATTTTGCTCGCCAGTGTTTTTTCATGTCCCCTCTTAACTCCCCTTAATACTTTTTCAAGTACCCCCCTACATTTTCTATATTCCTCTAGGACCTCTGCTGTTTTCAGCACTTTGAATCTGCCATAAGCCTCCTTTTTTTCCCTTATCCAGTCCTCTATCTCCCTTGACATCCAGGGTTCCCTGGACTTGTTGGTCCTACCCTTCACCTTTACAGGTACATGTCGGTCCCGAACTCTCACTTTTTCCTTTTTGAATGACTCCCATTGGTCTGATGTAGACTTTCCTACAAGTGGCTGCTCCCAGTCCATTTTAGCCAGATCCTGTTTTTTCATATTGAAATCGGCCTTTCCCCAATTCATTATTTTTATTTCCGGTCCCTCTTTGTCCTTTTCAATAACTACCTTAAATCTTACAGAGCTGATGTGCCAGGATTGCAGAGTTTTGATCTGATCAATTGATTGTGGGGCCACTTAGCTCTGTCCATTGCATGCTACTTCTGCTGTTTAGCATGCATGTAGTCCTGAATTCGCTGCCTCCGGAGAATCCTTGGCATCAGGTGGCAGGACCGTATCGCCAACGCAGAAGTTCTCGAGACGGCCAACATCCCCAGCATATATACCCGACTGAGCCAGCGGCGCTTGAGATGGCTTGGCCATTTAAGCCGCATGGAAGATGGTAGGATCCCCAAGGACGCAATGTACAGCGAGCTCGTCACTGGTATCAGACCCACTATTGTATTGCATACAATTCTGGTCGCCACACTACCAGAAGGATGTGGAGGCTTTGGAGAGGGTACAGAAGAGGTTTACCAGGATGTTGCCTGGTGTGGAGGGTATTAGCTATGAGGAGAGGTTGGATAAACTCGGATTGATTTAACTGCAACGACAGAGGTGGAGGGGCGACATGATCGAGGTTTACAAAGTTATGAGTGGCATGGACAGAGTGGATAGTCAGAAGCTTTTTCCCAGGGTGGAAGAGTCAGTTACTAGGGGACATAGGTTTAAGGTGTGAGGGGCAAAGTTTAGAGGGGATGTGCGAGGCAAGTTTTGTACAGAGGGTGGTGAGTGCCTGGAACTTGCTGCCGGGGAAGGTGGTGGAAGCAGGTACGATAGCGACGTTTAAGAGGCATCTTGACAAATAGATGAATAGGATGGGAATAGAGGGATATGGACCCCGGAAGTGCAGAAGATTTTAGTTTAGACAGGCATCAAGATCGGCGCAGGCTTGGAGGGCCGAATGGCCTGTTCCTGTGCTGTACTGTTCTTTGTTCTTTCTTTCTTCTTTCACTGGCCGTCCATGTCTCCGCTTCAAAGACATCTGCAAACGCGACATGAAGTCCTGTAAGATTGACCACAAGTCATGGGAGTCAGTTGCCAGTGATCGCCAGAGCTGGCAGTCAGCCATAAAGGCAGGGCTAAAGAGTGGCGCGTCGAAGAGACTTAGCAGTTGGCAGGAAAAAAGACAGAAGCGCAAGGAGAGAGCCAACTGTGTAACAGCCCCAACAACCAATTTTATCTGCAGCGCCTGTGGAAGAGTCTGTCACTCTAGAATTGGCCTTTATAGTGACTCCAGGCGCTGCTTCACAAACCACTGACCACCTCTCGGCGCTTACCTATTGTCTCTCGAGACAAGGAGGCCAAAAAACAAGAAGTCCTGTGTTGTAGCTTCACCAGGTTTATACTTCATTTTTGGTTATGCCTGGTGCTACTCCTGACATGCTCTCCTACACTTTTCATTGAACTAGGGCTGATTCCCTGGCTTGATAGTAATGGTGGAGTAAGGGATATGCCGGGCCATGAGATTACAGATTGTGGTACAGATTCTGCTGCTGCTGAAGGCCCATCGCGCCTCATGGATGCCCAGTTTTGAGCTGCTACTTCTGCTCTGAATCTGTCCCATTTGGCACGGTGGTAGTGCCATACGACACATTGGAGGGTGTCCTCAGTGTGAAGATGGGACTTACTCTCCACAGGACTGTGCGGTGGTCATTCCTACCAATCCTGTCGTGGACAGATGCTTCTGCGAGGGGTAGAAAGGAGAGGGTGAGGTCAAGTAAGTTTTTCTTTCTTGTTGGTTCTCTCACCACCTGCCGCAGGCCCAATCTGGCAGACATGTCCTTCAAGACTCCACAGCTTGATCAGTATTCTAACCTATCTTCCTCTTTTCCTCCACAAAATTTGTCGAAGATGAGCATGTTCACATTAACTCACCCTCCTTCCTTTGGTTTTGAAGAACCTGGACATCCTGAACTCACGGGTGCTGCTTTTGGAATAATGATGTTGCAGAGGCTATGTCGGACAGCATGCTCCATACAATGGGCTGGATTTTAAGGAGCCCTCAACATCGGGATCCGTGGCAGAGGGGGGGGGGGTTGCCTGAAGGTGGCCCCAGATGAGGCCTGCCGTGGACTTCGAAGCCAGCAGGGGGCCCAGCCCAATATTAGCGGAGGCGTTGAGGCGTCATGGCACCCATCCCCGCCGCTTGGCAACAGGACCACAATTTAAATATTTAAATAAATTAAAATACCTGAATTAATTACTCTCCCGTCACCTCTTGACGTCCCGCCGCAATCTTCACCCTGGCGGCTGGTGCTGCCGCTCCTTCAGATCCCTGTCCGGGGATACGAGATGCAAAACTGATGGGAAGGGGTTAAGTTTATCAGTGCAGGGGTGGGGAACAAGGTCAAATTAACGTCAAGGGTGCAGGGGATGGTGAGAAGGGTTATAGTTTAAAGTTTGTGCAGTTGAGGGGTGGGGGAAGGTCAGATGGTAAAGGTTAGTGTTTTGGTGGGGAAAGGGAAATTAATTAAATTAATTGTTATTGAGGGGAGGGAGAGGAGCAAAAGAGGTGTATTTATTTTTTAATTCAATTCCCTTTTAAATATTTAAATTTCACGATAGAGCTGACAGTCCTTTAAAAATGGCGTCAGCGCCTGCGTACAGGCAACTGACGCCATTGCCAGGGGTAGACAGCCTGCTCCTTCCAGGTGATCAGAGGGTGGCCTGTCCCGGCTATTTAAATAGTGTAGGCAGGTGGTAGGGAATATGGGATTACTGTAGGGTTAGTATAAATGGGTGGTTGTTGGTCAGCACAGACTCAGTGGGCCGAAGGGCCTGTTTCAGTGCTGTATCTAAAAATAAAATAAAAACAACAGGTTCAGGGTGGCACAGTGGTGCAGTGGTTAGCACCGCAACCTCACAGCTCCAGGGACCCGGGTTCAATTCTGGGTACTGCCTGTATGGAGTTTGCAAGTTCTCCCTGTGACCGTGTGGGTTTTTGTTGGGTGCTCCGGTTTCCTCCCACCGCCAAAGACTTGCAGGTAATAGGTAAATTGGCCATTGTAAATTGCCCCTAGTGTAGGTGGTAGGGAATATGGGATGACTGTAGGGTTAGTATAAATGGGTGGTTCTTGGTCGGCACAAACCCGGTGAGCCGAAGGGCCTATTTCAGTGCTGTATCTCTAAATAAAATAAATAAAAATAAATGAGCTGTCACGTTTGGAATCGCAGCAGCTCTTTGGTATGTGGCCCGTCCAGGCGGGCCACCATTTTTTCCGCCCGCTGCTATAAAATTCAGCCCAATGGCTTGAGTGGGGAAGTGCAGTAGCCACATATACAGGACCATGCTGGATGGCTTTGTAGCACTTGAGTGTGTGTCCATTCCAGAGAACTTATACAGCTGAGGCTTCCTGAGTAGAAGCTCTCAGAGGAGCCTGTTCCTTTTCCCTGCCATAGCAGGTTGGAGTACACATGTGGGAGGCCTGTCTCTTCTTCCTTTAACAGGCTTAGCAATCTGGTAAAGGAACCATTAGACCTAACTTCACTGATCTCATTGATACCACCACCATTTTTCCCAGACTTCAGTGACCACGGAGAGGCAGTTCTCAGTACATGACAGGAATGGAAAAGAATCATAGTGCAATCTTTCAGGATGCAGCAGATGCCCCCCACCCCACCTCAATAGCCAATATATTACCCCCGAGTTTTACCATGAGCTTTTATTTTCTGCAACAATCTTTGATATGGTACCTTATCAAATGCCTTCTGGAAATCTAAGTACCATCCATCCACCGGTTCTCCTTTATCCACAGCACATGTTACTTCTTCAAAGAACTCCAATAAATTGGTTAAACATGATTTCCTTTTCACAAAACCATTTGATTCTGCCTGATTACCTTAAATTTTTCAAAGTGCCCTGCTACAAAGTCCTTAATAATAGCTTCTAACATTTTCCCTAAGACAAATGTTAAGCTAACTGGCCTGTAGTTTCCTGCTTTCTGTCATTTGCTGTTTTCCAATCTAATAGAACCTTCCCCAAATCTAGGGAATTTTGGAATATTAAAACCAATGCATCAACTATCTCACTAGCCACTTCTTTTAACACCCTAGGATGAAGTCCATCAGGGCCTGGCGACTTGTCAGCCCGCAGCTCCAACAATTTGGTCATTACTACTTCCCTGGTGATTGTAATTTTCTTGGAGTTCCTCCCTCCCTTCCATTTCCTGATTTGTAGCTAATTTTGGGATGTTACTTGTATCCACTGTATTGTCGACCGATTCAAAATACCATTTCAGTTCATCTGGCATCTCCTTCTTTTCCATTATTAATTCCCCAGACATACTTTCCATAGGACCAATGCTCACTTTGTTAACTCTTTTCTTTTTAAAATATCTATAGAAACTCTTACTATCTCTTTTTATATTTCCAGCCAGCTTTCTCTCGTACTCTAATTTTTTCCCTCTTTATCAATCTTTTAGTCCTTCTTTGCTGTTTTTTATATTCTGTCCAATCTTCTGACCTGCCACCCGTGTTTGCACAATTATATGTTTTTTCTTTAAGTTTGATACTATCTTTAACTTTTTTAGTTAACCACAGATGGTGGGTCCTTCCCTTGGAAATTTTTCTTTCTCGTTGGAATGTATCTATTCTGTGTATTCTGAAATATCCCCTTAACCGTCTGCCAAAGCATCTCTATAGACCATCCCTTAACCTAATTTGCTAGTTCACCTTAGCTTGCTCTGCTTTTATGCCCTCATAATTGACCTTATTTAAGTTTCTTATCTCCCTTGTTGACCCTCAAACTAGGGTGTCAACTGACGTGGACAAAGAACACCTACACGAGATATGTCATATAAACACTTTTATTGATACCTAAATCACTTATTAAGCTACTCATTATTTTCCTTGTTAAACTACTTGTTACTTGTTACAATAAACCACAAGACTCACAGCTTGGACTTAAATACAACCCGTTGCAAGGCGAGGTGATCAGTCTCCCTCCCGATGGGTTTTAAATCCCAAGACTCAGGGTTCCCTTCTGCGATTGTTTTTCCTGCAGGTCTTTAAAAGGAGTTTAAAAGTGCAGCGGGAAGAAGCGAGACTGAGTGAGAGCGGCAGAGTTTAAAAGTGCAGCGGCAGCGGGAAGGAGCGAGACTGAATGAGACTGGCAGGGTTTAAAAGTGCAGCGGGAAGGAGCGAGACTGAGTGAGACTGGCAGAGTTTAAAAGTACAGCGGCAGCGGGAAGGAGCGAGACTGAGTGAGACCGGCACAGTTTAAAAGTTCAGCAGGAAGGAGCAAGACTGAGTGAGACCGGCACAGTTTAAAAGTGCAGCAGGAAGGAGCGAGACTGAGTGAGACCGGCAGAGTTTAAAAGTGCATCGGAAGCGGGAAGAAGCGAAACTGAGTAAGACCGGCACAGTTTAAAAGTGCAGCGGGAAGGAGCGAGACTGAGTGAGACCGGCACAGTTTAAAAGTGCAGCGGGAAGGAACGAGACTGAGTGAGACTGGCCGAGTTTAAAAGTGCAGCGGCAGCAGGAAGGAGTTTTGAAAAAAAAAACTGACAGTGACGTCACAGCAGATCTGCAAGGTGATTGGTTGGTGAGTCACTGCTGTTAGGGAATAGCTCTAAATAGCTTGGTAAGTATCTCAGGCAAGAAAAGTTTAAAGTTTATTTCAAATATAGTAAGTAATGTTTTTTTTAGGGAGTTCTGTAGTAACAAGCACCAGGGAAGAAGGGTCCAAGAGTAACGGATATTGTTGGACATTAAGATCTTCCAGAAGGTTTAATTTAATTTAAAGGGTTAAGTCATGGCAGGAGAGCTCAAAGCCGTGGTGTGCTCCTCGTGCTCCATGTCGGAAGCCAGGAACAATTCCAGTGCTCGGGACCAGCATGTGTGCAGGAAGTGTCTCCAGCTGCAGCTTCTGGAAGCCCGGGTTTCAGAGCTGGAGCGGGAGCTGGGGACACTATGGAGCATTCACGAGGCTGAGAGTATCGTGGATAGCACGGATGAGAGAGGTGGTCACACCGCAGTCTCAGATCCCACAGGGAGGAGAGGAATGGGTGACCACCAGGCAGAGCATGAGGACTAGGCAGACAGTTCAGGAATCTCCTGTGGATATTCCCCTGCAAAACAGGTATACTGCTTTGGATACTGTTGGGGGGATGGCCTCTTAGGGGAAAGCAGCAACAGCCCAATTCGTTGCACCACGGTTGGCTCTGCTGCACAAAAGGGAGGAGTAAAAAGTGCGGGAATGCAATAGTTATAGGGGATTCAATTGTAAGGGGAAAAGATAGGCGTTTCTGTGGTGGCAAAAGAGACTCCAGGATGGTATGTTGCCTCCCTGGTGCTAGGGTCAAGGATGTCTCAGAGCGGTTACAAGACATTCTGAAGGGGGAGGATGAACAGCCAGTGGTCGTGGTACACATTGGTACGAACGAAATAGGTAAAAAAAGGATGAGGTCCTAAAAGCAGAATATAGGGAGCTAGGAAGTAAGTTGAAAAGTAGGACCTCAAAGGTAGTGATCTCAGGATTACTACCAGTGCCAGGTGCTAGTCAGAGTAGAAATAGCAGGATATATCGGATGAATACGTGGCTGAAGAGATGGCATGAGAGGAAGGGTTTTAGATTCCTGGGGCATTGGGACCGGTTCTTGGGGAGGTGGGACCAGTACAAACTGGATGGGTTACACCTGGGCAGGACCGGGACTGATGTCCTGTGGGGTGTATTTGCTACAGTGGTTGTGGAGGGTTTAACCTAAAATGGCAGGGGGATGGGAACCTTTGCAAGGAGTCAGAGGAGGGGGTATCAAAGACAAGAACAAAAGACAGTAAGGGGAATAAGAAAAGTGATTGGCAGAGAAATCAAGGGCCAGAATCAAACAGGGCCACAGTGAAAAATAGTGGGAAGGGAACAAGTAATATTAAAAAGACAAGCCTTAAGGGTTTGTGCCTTAACGCGCGGAGCATTCACAATAAAGTGGATGAATTAATCGCGCAAATAGATGTAAACGGGTATGATATAGTCGGGATTACGGAGACATGGCTGCAAGGTGACCAGGGGTATTTAGTATTTAGGAAGGACAGACAAAAAGCAAAAGGGGGTGGAGTTGCATTGCTGGTTAAAGAGGAAATTAACACAATAGTGAGGAAAGATATTAGCTCTGACGATGTGGAGTCTGTATGGGTAGAACTGAGAAACACTAAGGGGCAAAAAACGTTAGTGGGGGTTGTATATAGATCCCCAAACTGTAGTGGTGATGTTGGGAATGGCATTAAACAGGAAATTAGAGATGCATGTGATAAAGGAACAGCTGTAATTGTGGGTGACCTTGATCTGCATATAGATTGGGTAAATCAAATTGTTCACAATACCGTAGAGGAGGAATTCTTGGAGTGTATACGGGATGGTTTTCTGGACCAATACGTTGAGGAACCAACTAGAGAACAGGCAATCCTAGACTGGGTATTGTGTAACGAGAGAGGAATAACTGACAATCTAGCTGTATTCTAGAGTGAGGTGAGAGTGACTGTCCTTGACATCAAGGCAGCATTTGACCAAGTATGGCATCAAGGATCCCTAGCAAAACTGGATTCAATGGGAATCAGGGGGCAAATCTCCGCAGGTTGCATTCATACCTTACGAGATGGTTTTCTGGACTAATATGTTGAGGAACCAACCAGAGAACCAGCCATCCTAGATTGGGTATTGTGTAAAGAGAGAGGAATAATTGACACTCTAGTGGTGCGATACCCCTTGGGGACGAGCGACCATAATATGATAGAATTCTTCATCAAGATGGAGAGTGACATAATTGATTCTGAGACAAGGGTCGTGAATCTTAGTAAAGGAAACTACAAAGGTATGAGGCGTGAGTTGGCCATGACGGATTGGGAAACGTTACTGAAAGGGATGATGGTGGATAGGCAATGGCAAACATTTAAAGAGCGCATGGATGAACTGCAACAATTGTTTATCCCTGTCTGGCGCAAAAGTAAAACGGGAAAGGTAGCCAAACCATGGCTTACAAGGGAAATTAGTGATAGTATTAGAACCAAGGAAGAGGCATATAAATTTGCAAGGAAAAACAACAGACCTGAGGATTGGGAGCAATTTAGAATTCAGCAAAGGAGGATCAAGGGATTGATTAAGAAGGGGAAAATAGAGTACGAGAGCAATCTTGCGAGGAAAATAAAAACTGACTATAAAAGTTTCTATAGGTATGTGAAGAGAAAAAGATTGGTGAAGACAAATATAGGTTTCTTACAGTCAGAAACAGGGGAATTTATTTTGGGGAATAAAGAAATGGCTGACCAACTAAATACATACTTTGGTTCTGTCTTCACAAAGGAGGACACAAATATCATACCAGAAATGTTATGGAACACAGGGCTTAGTGAGAGAGAGGAACTGAAGGAAATCAGTATTAGTAGAGAAATGCTGTTGGGAGATTGATGGGATTGAAAGCCAATAAATCCCCAGGGCCTGATGGTCTGCATCTCAGAGTACCTAAGGAAGTGGCCCTAGAAATAGTGGATGCATTGGTGGTCATCTTCCAAGATTCTCCCGACTCTGGAACAGTTCCTACAGATTGGCGGGTAGCTAATGTAACCCCATTATTTAAAAAGGGAGGTAGAGAGAAAGCAGGGAATTATAGACCAGTAAGCCTGACGTCGGTAGTGGGGAAAATTCTAGAGTCCATTATCAAAGATTTTATAGCAGAGCACTTAAAGAACAGTGCTAGAACCAGGCAGAGTCATGGATTTACGACAAGGAAATCATGCTTAACAAATCTACTAGAATTCTTCAAGGATGTAACTAGTAGAGTTGATGAGGGGGAGCCAGTGGATATGGTTTATTTGGACTTTCAGAAGGCTTTCGACAAAGTCCCACATAAGAGAATAGCATGTAAAATTAAAGCGCATGGGGGTAGTGTATTGCGATGGATAGAAAATTGGTTGGCGGACAGAAAACAAAGAGTAGGGATAAATGGGTCTTTTTCCGAATGGCAGGCAGTGACTAGTGGGGTATCGCAGGGATCGGTGCTAGGACCCCAGCTATTCACTATACACATTAATGATTTAGATGAGGGAACGAAATGTAATATCTCCAAATTTGCAGATGACACAAGACTGGGTGGGAGGATGCAGATAGGCTCCAGGGTAATTTGGACAAGTTGAGTGAGTGGGCTAATGCATGGCAGATGCAGTATAATATGGATAAATGTGAGGTTATCTACTTTGGTAGCAAAAACAGGAAGGCAGATTATTATCTGAATGGCTATAAACTGAGAGAGGGGAATATGCAGCGAGACCTGAGTGTTCTCATACACCAGTCGCTGAAGGTAAGCATGCAGGTGCAACAGGCGGTAAAAAAGACAAATGGTATGTTGGCCTTCATAGCGAGAGGATTCGAGTACAGGAGCAGGGATGTCTTGCTGCAATTATACAGGGCCTTGGTGAGGCCACACCTGGAATATTGTGTGCAGTTTTGGTCTCCTTATCTGAGGAAGGATGTTCTTGCTATAGAGGGAGTGCAGCAAAGGTTTAACAGACTGATTCTTGGGATGGTGGGACTGACGTATGAGGAGAGATTTAGTCGGTTAGGATTATATTCGCTGGAGCTCAGAAGTGTGAGGGGGGATCTCATAGAAACCTGTAAAATTCTAACAGGACTTGACAGGGTAGATGCAGGAAGGATGTTCCCGATGGTGGGGGAGTCCAGAACCAGGGGTCATAGTCTAAGGATACGGGGTAAACCTTTCAGGACTGAGATGAGGAGAAATTTGTTCACCCAGAGAGTGGTGAGCCTGTGGAATTCGCTACCACAGAAAGCAATTGAGGCCAAAACATTGTATGTTTTCAAGGAGTTAAATATAGCTCTTGGGTCTAAAGGAATCAAAGGGTATGGGGCGAAAGCGGGAACAGGCTACTGAGTTGGATGGTCAGCCATGATCATAATGAGTGGCGGAGCAGGCTCGAATGGCCTACTCCTGCTCCTATTTTCTATGTTTCTATGCTTAGTGATAGTTGCAAAGCAAAACAAAATACATCTGCTGGCCTTGTTCTTCTTATCTGTCGAGCAATCCTTTGCGATCACAGCAGTCTCACAATCTCATTCGGAGCACATCTTATCACACACTGTCAATTCAGCAGGCTGGGTTCGTTAACTGCAACTGCAGCTGTTTAACAGTCCTTACCCTTGTGTCAGGCTGGCTATTTTTCCCTTCATGCTCTGCAGATCCTTAGCTGTTAGCCATCTGGCTACAGTCCCTCCCTTGATCCATTAAGCGTTATCAAATTGGATCATAAAGGAGCCCTGACATACCCCACCTCGCGACAGCAGATATTCAAGTCCATGCCGTGTTAGATTTAGTTATATCTATCATTCATTTGCATTTTTGCACATACCAGTCAGTTTCCAACTTCCCTTCCATTTCAACTTTCCAATGTTTCAACATAATCATAGTATACATTTGATACATCAAAATCACAATCATACCAATAATCACAATGTGCGAAACAATTCCGATCCACGAATGTATCTGTATGTTGGTATCCCAATTCAAAATATCATCCCACCAGTTGGTTACTCCAATCATTTCAATCTTTCGCCCAGTTCCCTTGGCTTTCTCAATGATTTTAACAAATGTCTGGTGGGTTTTAGCTTACTGTTTCTTGATCCATTGCAAGTCCTCGGGTAAAAGTCGAATGTTAGTTTCGTATTTTTCAAAATACCTTCCGAAACTCTGTTTAATTTCTTCCGTGACATTAATCCTGCCAACTACGCCAATTCTGTTGTGCCTAATTTAACTGGGATTGGAAGATTGACCCCTTTTCCAATGATGTCAAACTCACAGGCACAAGACACTGGAATACAAACATATGACAAGGAGAAGTTTATGGGCTCTCTTAGCCTGGTGAGTACCAGCATCCTCCCAATGCTGCACTCCTACGGATCACTAAACCTGTATACCGAGGGCCACTTATCCTCTAAGTACCCCATCAAAACAGACCCCTGGCCCGTGAGGATTCCCTGAATCCTTAACTAACTTACACAATGGACCCCTGGCCTACGAGGACTCCCCGAATCCTTAACTAACCTCGTTAACTTCCCCTTTTGTATTTTAGTGCCTAGTTCGGATCCTGCGAGCTCAAAATAAGCTTCTCGTCAGGATCCTAAATTCACACACTAAATCATCAAGTACAAGCTCTCACTAACTTGCACAGTATCAAGAATCATTACTTAAATGTTCACCAATCCGATCTGTCAAACTCGTAACTTTGTTTTTTTAAATTAGTTTGAACTCAGTGAGACTATTCAAAATAACTTGAAATAGCACGATAACCGAGTCCCTGTTCGGGCGCCAATTATGTCCCTATTGTTCCTTTTTCAAAATATCCTTTACTAGCTGGCTGAGCGTTCTAACCTTCTGGTCCACGCTTTCCAAGTCTATAGTATTGACAATTGAAGTTCCTGTATTAAAGACTGCATCATTCACTAAACTACTTTTACGTCCTTTTCCCTTTATTATTCCCTCATCACCAAATTTTTGTCTAAGCAATTGTTGCAGTAATACCTTGTACAACTCTCAGGTCTTCTCAGGGCACCAGTCAGGTAGCTGGATATCTGAGATATTCAATATTACCAGTACCAACTCATGCTATATATTATCAAATACAATTTTAGAGGAACGGTCAACAAAAACTTTGATTGCTGTCTCCTTCCCTTGTACACCCCCCAATGATTTTGACACAAAAGGTCCCTTGAGGGGAAAGATTTTTGTTGACGGTTCCTCTTTCTTATGCCCAGACTTGATTAGAGATACAGCACTGAAACAGGCCCTTCGGCCCACCGAGTCTGTGCCGAACATCAACCACCCATTTTATACTAATCCTACACTAATCCCATATTCCCAACAAACATCCCCACCTGTCCCTATATTTCCCTACCACCTACCTATACTTAGTGACAATTTATAATGGCCAATTTACCTATCAACCTGCAAGTCTTTTGGCAGGAAACCGGAGCACCCGGAGAAAACCCACGCAGACACAGGGAGAACTTGCAAACTCCACACAGGCAGTACCCGGAATCGAACCCGGGTCCCTGGAGCTGTGAGGCTGCGGTGCTAACCACTGCACCACTGTGCCACCCTTAACTTGGTGGTATTGCATTTTTTTACATTAAAGACAGAAGTGCTTGCAACTATCTCTCCTTCTCAAGCACTTTGTTTCATTGATAAAGATGCTGTGACATTTGTTGTCTGTAGTTAAGTTCTTAAATTCTTAACGCTGCTGGATCTCTTGCTGTGGCATCAGTTCTCACGTAGCCTTGGAACCTACAGACACCTGCTTAAAAAAACACAAAGAATCCATTGTGGCTCTGCCCCTGAGCCCAATGGGTTAATTTGTCCAATTATATCTGTCAATTTAGAAATTTAAAATTTAATAATGTTCAATATATATAAATTTTACTCTCAGCAATGCAAATATTGTGTGGTGGATTAAATGGAAAGAACAATAGCTGCAGCGGAGTTAATTTATTTGCTTGTCTCCAAGGGGCGGAGCAAAACCTTCTCAGCTGCGTCACTTTACGTAACCCTTTTTTATGATTGAAAAGAACTACACTCCATTTAAACTTTTTTTTCAATTCTTTTGGTATCCTTAGGGTTTGAAAACAACAAAATCATTAGTAACAGTATACATTTCAAAGGAAAGCATCTCCATCAGGAAAGAGCATTTTACATTAAACTCCAATTGTTTCCAAACTTTTAGCATCTTTTGTGAGAGATTTCTAATCCAAGGATTTTACTTTACACAACAAAGATGATTCCAAATTCCAATTCACTGCAATAAATATTTAAAAATCAAAACTGCCAATGTTATATGAACGAGTCTTATGTCCAGAATTAAAGACTCGTTCAAAACTTGGCATAATAAACTTGAAAGTTCATTGTGGCCACAAATGAAATTTCCAGTTTTCTCAACTTAACAGGTCAGTTAACCTTAATAGTATAAACTTAATTCAGACTTATTAACTTATAACACTTATTAACTACGCACAGAACAGAAGGCACATTTTTTTTAAAGATAGGTAAATTCCATCATTTTTCTTATCTTTCTGTAATGACTGTAATAAAACCAAAAACCAAAGAAAAAGTTATTTAACATTATTATAATAAAAGATTTGCTACTTAAAACAGTCAGTAAAACATGTCTTTAATTTAAACTCCAAAAAAAACAAGAACAGATTTTAAACTGGAACTCCAATTAAAGCAGTTTTTTAAACTTCAAATTGGATTTCTGCCAGACATCTTCAGACCTTCAAGGCTGAAGCTTATCACTTAGAAAATTGTTCATTGTCTTTTCACAGTTGCAAAACCAACTTTTAAAATAAAAATAAAAACTTTAATTTAAAATATAATTCAATTTTATATCCCATTCCTGGGTGCACAATGTTAAATTGAAATGAATACACTCAACAATCACTTTTCACACTCATTCAATTACAAACAACTTAGAAAATTGATTCCTGTAATGGGTTATGAATTCAAAGTACCAAAACCTGTGTCAAATTCCCTGTCCCGTGCCAAAGAACACAGGTTCAACTAGTTCACAACCAAAACATGACTCAAGGTTCCCACAAAATATACACGTGTTAAAAAAAATAGAACAAGTAACAGACTCATGCTTTCAACATGCCAGACAACAAAGAGTTAACGACAGTCAGTTTTACAGAACACAAGCTGCACATCCCAAGGACATTCATTTAATTCGTGGAAGCTTCCAACGTTCACACATTCGAATCAAAAGACGCAGTAACTTGTTTTTACTCACTTGAAATTTCACTAAATATCATACCTCGGTTGGCAGCAAGTTGACTTTTTAATCTATCTACTTCTCGCTGACACTTACTATGATCAGCTCCTTTACGCTGCCCTTGTAAGTGGGACTGGTGCAGCGCTTTAAGGGCCGCCTGCAAATTGTAACATTTTTCATTTAAGTCAGACGCTGCCTTAGTAATTGCCTCTTTCTCCTGCACTGCTCTCTCTCTCTCTCTCTCTCCTGGTGTTTCTGTCCAATGGGTCCAGGACCCTCAAAAACCCTACCAGTATATTCGACCCATTTATGCTTTAGGTACTGCCGGAGCACCTCCTCCCAATCTGGACGGGCATCCATCATTCTGCTGTTTGTCCGGCACGTCTATGGGTCACACACGGTGTGACATTAAGGCGATCACTTAACCATGCCCACCCAGGGACGCCAAAATGTTGACCCCTCAAACTAGGGTGTCAACTGACGTGGCAGACAATAGACATCCACACGAGATACTTCATATTGATATTTAAATCACTTATTAAGCTACTCATTATTTCACTTGTTAAACTACTTGTTACCTGTTACAATAAATCACAAGACTCACGGGTTGGACTTAATACTACCTGTTGCAAGGCGAGGTGATCAGTCTACCTCCTGATAGGTTCTAAATCGCAAGACTCAGGGTTCCCTTCTGCGATGGTTGTTCCTGCAGGTCATCTTCTTCTTCGGAGGCTCCTAGCCTCCCCTTTTTATCCAGTTGCTCTCAGCATCGAGAATGTTCTTAGTCACGTACACCCATGACTTGAAGTCATTCGTCTGCTTAGTGCTAGTTGCAAAGCAAAATACATCTTCTGGCCTTGTTCTTCTTATCTGTCCTTGTCTAGCAATCCTTTGCGATCACGGCAGTCTCACAGTCTCATTTGGAGCACATCTTATCAGACACTGCTTATTCAGCAGCCTGGGTTCATTAAACTGCAACTGCAGCAGTTTCACAGTCCTTGTCCTTGTGTAAGGCTGGCTGTTTTTCCCTTCATGCTCTGCAGATGCTTAGCAGTTAGCCATCCTGCTACACCCTCAATCAGAATGTAAAATTCAATCATATTATCATTTCTCTCTTGGCATTTCTTTGCAGACAAAGATTTTGGGAAGGTTGTACTCATCGGTTGCAGGCCCGCTGGTGGCTAGTCAGGTCTATCCGTAACTGGCAGATTCTCCCACAGCAGCTGCAAGTGAAGGTGTAGCCACTGCTGGGGGAAAGTGGATCTCTCCTTTTCCTTTTCTCTTTCATGCTGGTTCTTCGCTCAGTCTCAGAAGTGTCTGAAGCACTCCTGATGTCGCATCGCAGGCCAGATCTATGGCCTGCGCTTCCCACTGGCAATGGTTGATGTGGCACACAGAGAGGGACTACTTCAGGGAGTCCTTGAAATGTTTGTGTGGGGCCCCTCTGTTCTTTTTACCAGTGATCAATTCTCCACACAACATGATCTTGGGTAGGTGACTGCCGTCCATCCGGGCAACGTGACCCACCCAATGCAGTTGGCTTTGTAGGAGGTTGGCCTCGATGCTGGTGATGTTGGCTGTTTCCAGGACTTCAATGTTTGAGATGCGGTCCTGCGAGCGGATCTTGAGGATGCTGCGGAGGCAGCGCTGATGGAAGCACTCTAGAAGGCGTACATGACATATAGGACCCATGACTCGGCGCCGTACAGAAGGGTGGTGAGGACTACGGCTTTGTACACTTAGAGTTTGGTCTGTGCTCTGAGGCTGTAGTTGTTCCACACTTGTTTGTAGGATCTGCCGAATGTACTGTTTGCTCTTGAAAGCCTGTTGTCCACTTGCTTGTCTATGGTGGCATCAAACGAGATGACGTTCCCCAAATAAATAAATTGCTTGACGGCATTCGCTTCCCTCGATGACAATGCTTGGTGGTCTATATTCTTCTTGGGGTGCTGACTGATGCAGGACTTCAGTTTTCTCTAATCTGATTTTTAGACCGAAAAGTTGTGCCGCCTCAGAAAAATGTGTTGTTATGCATTGCAGGTCTGACTGACTGTTGACCAGGATACCTGGAATAAGCGGGTTGTCTTATGAGGAAAAGTTGGACAGACTGGCCTTGTTTTCACTGAAGTTTAGAAGAGTGAGGGAAGATTTTATTGAAGCTTATAGGATCCTGAATGGTCTTGACAAGGTGGATGTGGAAAGAATATTTCCTCTTGTGGGGGAGTCCAGAACTAGGGGGCACTGTTTTAAAATTAGGGGTCACCTTTTTAGGACAGAGATGGGGAAAAATTTCTTCTCTCAGAGGGTTGTGCGACTCTGAAACTCTCTGCCTCAAATGGTGGAGGCAGGGTCATTGAATAATTTTAAGGCGGGAGTAGATAGATTCTTGTTAGGCAAGGGAATCAAAGGTTAGCAGGTGTAGATGGGAGTGTGGAATTTGAGACACAAACAGATCAGCCATGATTTTATTGAATACCAGAGCAGGCTAGAGGGGCCAAATGGCCGACGTCTGCTCCGAATTCGTATGTTCATATGAGAGTGCAGTCATTGGTGAAAATAAGTTCATGGATGAATTTTTCTTGTGTCTTTGTGTGGGCCTGAAAATGCCTGAGGTTGAAAAGCGTACGTAAACTCCCTCCTTAAGGTCTTACATTGCCTGCTGCAGCATCATGCTGAAAAAGATGGTGAATAAGGTCGGGGCCAGCACACATCCCTGCTTTACGCCACTGGAGATTCGGAAGGGACTCGAGAGGTCACTGTTTTGCTTGACTTGTCCGTACTGATTTTCATGAAACTGCTTCACCGTGGCCAGGAACCTGGGTGGGCATCCAGGTTTTTCAAGGATTTTCCAAAGTCCGTCTCTGCTCACAGTGTCGAATGCCTTGGTGAGGTCTACGAAAATGCTATACAGGCCTTTGTTTTGCTCACAACACTTTTCTTGTAATTGTCTGAGTGCAAATACCATGTCTGTGGTGCCTCTGTTTGCTCTGAAATCGCACTGCCTCTCTGGGAAGTTTTCTTCCACAATGGTAGGCACAAGCCTGTTCAGAAGTATTCTAGCCAGGATTTTCCCAGCAATAGAAAGGAGGGTGAATCCACCGTATTTGCAGCAGTCTGCTTTTTTTCCTTTGTTTTTGTACAAGATGATGATAATGGCATCACAAAGATTCCATGGAATCCTGCCCTGTCCCCAGCAGGCTGTGGAAAACTCATGCAGCTAGGTTTTTAGGGCAGGGCCACCATGCTTCAAGGCTTCAGGTGGAATTCCATCTACTCCCGGGGCTTTGTTGCTCTTCATCTGGTTGATGGCGGTCACAGTTTCCTCCAGAGTTGGGTTGTCATCCAGTTCTTCTTTGACAGGCTGTTGTTGGATGCAATTGATGGCAGTATCATGTACTGTGCACTTGGCACTGAAGAGTGCTTCAAAGTGTTCCGACCAGCGATCCAGGACTGACTCTTTGTCAGTGTGTAGGGCCTTGCCATCGGCACTCCTCAAGGGGTTTTGGGTTTGATATGCTGGTGCATAGACAGATTTTAGTGCTTCATAGAATCTTGCTATGTTGTCAGTATCAGCGTACAGTTGAGTTTTTTCCACAAGTGCAATCCATAGTCATTTTGGATGTTCCTCAGTTTACATTGAAGGGTGCTGCATGCTTGACAGTAGGCTGACTTTTTCACTTGGCTGGCCAGGTGAGCCTGATGAGCTGACCTTTTTATTGTTAGCAGATCTTGAATTTCCCTTGTCATTTTCATCAAATCAGCCCCTATTCTTCTTGGTGCTGGGTCCGATGACCTCGTTGGAATTAACCAGTCCTGCAGCTTTGATGTGTTCCCAGAGTTCTTCTGGAGTGAAATCAGCAGTGAGATCAGCATGTTCAGTCTAGTCTGTAAGGTTGCTTGATATCTATCTCTGCAAGATGAGGTTTGCAGGCTGCTGACTCAAAATTTCTTTGATGGGTTCTCTCTAGGCCTGTTCTTGAGCTTAGGCTTGAAATGGAAGTTCAGCTTTGAGTGAACGAGCCGGTGGTCTGTATGACAGTTCAAACGGGACATGACTCTTGTATGCAGGGCATCCTTTAGGTTACACTCGCGCACCAAGATGTAATCTATCAGGTGCCAGTGTTTAGAGCGGGGATGCATCCATGTGGTCTTGAAGTGATTGGCCTCCAACAACCACAACCATCTTCCTTAGTGTTAAGTATGACAGGTAGTAACACTCAGTCATATTGTATCAGATACTTTGGCCGGGATTTTGTGTGGCCCCATGAGATGGGGTCGGAGGCGTGTGGGGGGGTGCATGGAGTATTGCGATGGGTGGTGAGGAGGCGCAGGGGGTCAGAGGGCCAAGCGATCTTACCAGGGGCAGGATAGGTAAAACAAGGCGCCCTCCCTGCAGGCTTGCGATGGGGGAGTGTCCCTCCTCTGTGGGCAATGTGTGGCCCTTGGAGGATCCCCGCTGGGAACCTGTTTACCCTTGGGAACTCCTCCCCCAGGACTAGACTACCACACCCCCCACTCCTGCTCACCGAGGCCTTCCGGACTGGCCCTGGGGACCCGGCCTCATTTACCTCTCTCTGGGGTTCCAACGCTGGGCCTGAGTCCAAGGCCTCTGCAGTACCGGCAGTGGCCACTGCTCCCGGTGGCACTGCTGATACTGCTGAGCTGCAGGCCCTCTGATTGGCCAGCAGCTCTTGGAGGCATGATCCCCATCTTTAAAGGGACAGCTCCTGAAACTTTGATTTTTAAAAAAACAGAGGATTGCTCCAGGGGAGCACGAAAAGGAAAGGTGGGGTTTCTCCCGCCTTTTTGTCCCAGTGCTGGGAATCCCGCCTCCAACACAAACTCTGCCCACCATGTGAGCTTTATCCTTCTGTTGGTATGTAAGCTGCGGAGTACTCTGACTTCACATGACTGTAAGGATAATTCTGTCTTTCTATCAGTAGTGCCTTCAGAGTTTCTTTCAGCACTTGAGATCACTATCTCACCTTACTTAGATCATAGCCACCATTCCCATTTTCTTCAACAGCATTTGATAGTAATTACCTACAGCTCCTCCGGGCCTATCTTTTATTTACTTGTCCCCTTACTTTCCCTTTTTTCTTTCATCATTCTGCCTATCACAGACCTGTTTTGTTTGTTCTCCCTCCCTTACTCCCTCCCTTCCTTCCTTTTCTCTATCTCTGCATTTGCTTAAAAAATGTTATTCTCTAACTTACATCAAGCCTGCAGCACAGAAACAGGGCATTCTTTTTTTTATTAATTGGATGTGGACGTTGCAGTCAAAGCCAGAATTTATTGCCCAACCTTAATAGCCCTTGAGAAGGCAGTGGGGAGCCTTCTTCTTGGCAACTGAATGGTTTTCCAGGCCATTTCAAAGGGCGGTTAAACATTAACCACATTACTATGGGTATGTAGTCACGTATATGCCAGAGGTGATTGGACAGCAGATTTATTTCTCTAGTGCATATTAGCGAACGAGATGGGTTTTACAACAATCAGGTAATTACATGGTCACCTTTACTGATAGTAGCTTTTTAATTCCAGGGCGGCACAGTGGCGCAGTGGTTAGCACCGCAGCCTCACAGCTCCAGCAACCTGGGTTCGATTCTGGGTACTGCCTGTGTGGAGTTTGCAAGTTCTCCCTGTGTCTGCATGGGTTTCTTCCGGGTGCTCCGGTTTCCTCCCACATGCCAAAGACTTGCAGGTTGATAGGTTAATTGGCCATTATAAAATTGCCCCTAGTATAGATAGGTGATAGGGAAATATAGGGACAGGTGGGGATGTGGTAGGAATATGGGATTAGTGCAGGATTAGTATAAATGGGTGGTTGATGGTTGGCACGAACTCGGTGGGCTGAAGGGCCTGTTTCAGTGCTGTATCTCTAAAAAAAAACTATATTTAATTCACTGAATTTAAACTCCCCAGCTGCCATGATGAGATTTGAACTCAAGTCTGCAATTGATTGTAATCATTGGTACAGGCCCCAGCATACTAGTCCTGTAACATAACCACTACACAACTATTCCCACTCATTCTAACTGGTCGATACCAGCATTTATGCTGCACATGTGCTTACTTCCACCAATCTTCATCCAACCCTAGAAATGTATCATAAGAACATAAGAAATAGAAGCTGGAGTAGGTCATATGGCCCCTCAAGCCTGCTGCGCCATTCAATAAGATCATGACTGAACTCTTAAATCAACTTCACTTTCCCACCCTATCCCCATAAAATTTAGATATACAGCACTGAAACAGGCCCTTCGGCCCACCGAGTCTGTGCCGACCATTAACCACCCATTTATACTAATCCTAAACTAATCCCATATTCCTACCACATCCTCACCTGTCCCTATATTTCCCTACCACCTACCTATACTAGTGACAATTTATAATGGCCAATTTACCTATCAACCTGCAAGTCTTTTGGCTGTGGGAGGAAACCAGAGCACCCGGAGGAAACCCACGCAGACACAGGGAGAACTTGCAAACTCCACACAGGCAGTACCCAGAATTGAACCCGGGTTGCTGGAGCTGTGAGGCTGCGGTGCTAACCACTGCGCCACTGTGCCGCCCTCGTGACTTCCTGAATTCTGAAGAATTTATCGAGTTCAGTCTTGAATATACTGTGCTGGTGGTGTGCCGTGACTGCAACATGTGGGAATCTGGGGAATGCGTTGCAGTCCTGGACAACCATTTCTGTGGAAAGTGTCTGCAGCTTGAGCAACTTCAGCTCAGAACTGCTGAGCAGAAGTCTGAGTTGCAGATATTGTGGGGCATCAGGAAAGGGGAGAGTTACTTGGACACTTTGTTCTGGGAGGCAGTCACACCCCTTAGAACTTTAGAGTTGGTCAATGGTCAGGAACAGGATGTGGAGATTCAGCATTTAGCCCTTAACTTTCACCAACAGATACGAGGTGCTTGCTACCTGTGTGGATTAGAACAAAGACTGCTGGGTGGTTGAGCAAACTGACCGTGGCACCTTGGTGCAGGATGCCATTCAAGTGGGGGAACAAAAAGGAATGTGGTCGTGATAGGGAACAGTATAGTCAGGGGATGGATACTGTTCTCTGCAGCTGCGTCGAGGAGCTCCAAAGGTTGTGTTCCTGCCCGATGCCAGGGTTAAGGACATTGCCTCATGGCTGGAGACAAACCCGGAGTAGGAGGGGGAGGATCTAGTTGTCGTGGTCCATGTGGGAACCAATGACATAGGTAGAACTAGGAATGATGTTCTGCTGAGAGAGTTTGAGGAATTAGGGTCCAAATTAAAATGCAGCACCTCAAAGGAAATCATCTCTGGATTGTTACCTGAGCCATGCACCAATTGACATAGCGTCAAGCAGATTACAGAATTAAACACATAGCTCAAAGAGTGGTGTGGGAAGAAGGAGTTTTGATTCATGGAGCAATGGCACCAGTACTCTGGAAAGAGGGAGTTTTTTCATTGTGTTACGACCAGGTGAGAAAGGTGTCCAGGGGTCTGTTGCTGTCTTCATCTGGTCTTATTGTAACGGTTTAATTTTAAACACACTGTGTTTTGAGCTCCCCCTTTGTGAATCCTTGTTCACAACCTTCCAATTATAAGGCAAAGAAATGAGCATAAACAGGCTTTCTTAGGTTTAAAGGAGAAAAATGAAATTTATTAAACCCTAAATTTAAACTCTAATATGGTTAATGCCTACGGATATACGACACGCCTACGCTAATATGCACACACGATACACACATGCAAATAGGGACAGAAAAGAGCAGGAGAAAAATAAAATGGAGAGGTTTGAGGCAATATCAGAAGAGTTTCTTGTTTACTATGCTGTGCTTCCAACTCGCTGTAGAGTCCTTGATTGTAGACAGCGCTTACTTTTCGTTGGGGCCCAGTATTCTTCTTAAACCTTGTTCACTGTAGGAGACTTTTCTCTCTTAGTGTTCATATGTCTTCAATGGTTTCTGATGCTGGTGTGAGTGAGATGAGAGCAGACAGGAGAGAGATGTTCTCAAACCAGGAGCCAGGAGCTTTCTGACTTCAAACACTAGTTTCTTCAATTTAAAACTCTCAGTTCAAACATCTGCAACAGCCAGTTAGTTATGTGACTAAAACTGGTCTGACCACTTCTGTGTATTGGGGAAGCAACGACTGGGCCCCCATTGTTCCACCACTGTCTGTTATTACACAAATGTCTTTCCAGTCAGGGGATTGCAATTTTAAGTTTTAATGTTCATGTGGCGAAATAATGTGTGCCTCAGTCTTGGCAGAGGGGGGTTTGCCTGATAATTGGGATGGGCTGCACTTAAACCAAGCTGGGATCTGTGTCCTAGCGAATCATATAACTAGGGTCATGGATAGGGCCTTAAGCAAACAGGGTGGGGGACGAGGGTTCAGGTGAAGGGAGATTTAGAAATCCAAAGCTGCAGAGATAATGGATGCACTGGTTATGATTTTCTAAAATTCCCCAGATTCTAGAATGGTGCCACTGGATTGGAAGCTAGCAAATGTAACACTGCCACTCAAAAAAGGAGGGAGAGAGAAAGCAGTGAACTAGAGGCCAGTTAGCCTGACATTAGTCGTCAGGAAAGTGCTGGAAACTATTATTAAGGAAGACTTAACAATGCACTTAGAAAGAAAATCATAGTATGATCAGACAAAGTCAACATAGTTTTATGAAAGGAAAATCACAGAAATACAGAATTGTTACAGCACAGAAGGATGCTATTCGGCCATCGTGTCCGCACCAGCACTCTGAAAGAGCATTTCACTTAGTGCCATTCCCCGCCTTCTCCCCATAACCCTGCATATTCTTCCTTTTCATATAACAGTCAATTGAACCGGCCTCCACCAGTGCATTCCAGACCTTAACTACTTGCTGTGTGAAAAAGTTTTTCCACATGTTGCTTTTGCTTCTCTTATGCATTACTTTAAATCTGTGCTCTCTCATTCTCAATTCTTTCACAAGTGGGAACAGATTCTCCCTATCTGGTCTGTCCAGACCTTTCATGATTTTGAATGCCTCGATCAAATCACCTCTCAGCCTTCTCTTCTCCAAGGAAAACAGTCCTATCTTCTCCAATCTATCTTCATACCTGAACTTCCTCATCCCTGGAACCATTGTCATGAATCTTTTCTGTACTCTTTCCAATGCCCTCACATCTTGTCTAAAATGTGGCACCCAGAACGGGATGCAAAATCATGTTTGACAAATTTATTAGAGTTTTTTAAGGATGTAACTTGACGGGTAGATAAAGGGGATCAGGTCTGGGGGTTTGTCAACTTTTAGCCCCATTAGAATCATAGAATGTTTATAGCACAGATGGAAGCCATTGTTGGTGCTCTGCGAGAGCAACTCGGGTAGTCCCACTCCCTTGCCTTTTCCCATAGCCCTGTAAATGTTTCCTCTTCAGATAATTATCCAATTTTCTTTTGAAAGCCATCATTGAATCCTCCTCCATCACACTCACAGACAGTGCATTCCAGATCCTAACTACTCGCTGCGTAAAGAAGTATTTCCTCACGTCCCTGGTTCTTGATCCTTCCACCAATGGTAACAGTTTCTCCCTATCTACTCTGTCCAGACCCCTCATGATTTTGAACACCAGTATCAAATCTCCTCTCAACCTTCTCTTCTCTTAAGGAGAACATCCCCAGCTTCTTCAATCATATTTCTGTACCTCTTCCAGCCCTACAACCCTCCGAGATCACTGCACTCCTGCAATTCTTGCCTCTTGCACATCCTCAATTTTCATCACACCACCATTGGCAGCCATGCTTTCAGTTGCCTAGGCGCGAAGCTCCAAAATTCCCTCCCTAAGTCTCTCTGCCTCTCCATCTCTCTCCTCTTTTAAGATGCTGCTTAAAACCTACCATTTTAACCAAGCTTTTTGTCACAGAATCACAGAATAATACAGTGTGGAAGAGGCCCTTCGGCCCATCGAGTCTGCACCAATGCATTAAAACACCTGACCTGTCTACCTAATCCCATTTGCCAGCACTTGGCCCATATCCTTGAATGTTATGACGTGCCAAGTGCTCATCCAGGAACTTTTCAAAGGATGTGAGGCAACCTGCCTCTACCACCCTCCCAGGCAGGGCATTCCAGACCGTCACCACCCTCTGGGTAAAAAAGTTCTTCCTCAAATCCGCCTTAAACCTCCCGCCCCTCACCTTAAACTTGTGACCCCTCGTAACTGACCCTTCAACTAAGGGGAACAGCTGCTCCCTATCCACCCTGTCCATGCCCCTCATAATCTTGTACACCTCGATCAGGTCACCCCTCAGTCTTCTCTGCTCCAGCGAAAACAACCCAAGCCTATCCAACCTCTCTTCATAGCTTAAATGTTCCATCCTAGGCAACATCCTGGTGAATTGCCTCTGCACCCCCTCCAATGCAATCACATCCTTCCGATAATGTGAAGACCAGAATTGCACACAGTACTCCAGCTGTGGCCTTACCAAAGTTCTGTGCAACTCCAACATGACCTCCCTGCTTTTGTAATCTATGCCTCGATTGATAAAGGCAAGTGTTCTGTATGCCTTTTTCACCACCCTATTAACCTGCCCTTCTGCCTTCAGAGACAAACACGCCAAGGTCCCTTTGTTCCTCGGAACTTCCCAGTGTCAGGCCATTCATTGAATACTTCCGTGTCACATTACTCCTTCCAAAGTGTATCACCTCACACTTTTCAGCGTTAAATTCCATCTGCCACTTTTCTGCCCATTTGACCATCCCGTCTATATCTTCCTGTAACCTAAGACACTCCACCTCACTGTTAACCACTCGGCCAATCTTTGTGTCATCCGCGAGCTTACTGACCCTACCCCCCACATAGTCATCTATTTCGTTTATATAAATGACAAACAATAGGGGACCCAGCACAGATCCCTGTGGTATGCCACTGGACACTGGCTTCCAGTCACTAAAACAGCCGTCTGTCATCACTCTCTGTCTCCTACAGCTAAGCCAATTTTGAATCCACCTTATCAAGTTACCTTGTATCCCATGTGCATTTGCTTTCTTGATAAGTCTCCCGTATGGGACCTTGTCAAAGGCTTTGCAGAAATCCATGTAAACTACATCAACTGCACTACCCTCATCTACACACCTGGTCACATGCTCAAAAAATTTAATCACATTTGTGAGGCATGGCCGCCCTCTGACAAAACCATGCTGACTATTCCTAATCAAATTTTGCCTCTCCAAGTGGAGATAGATTCTCTCCTTCAGAATTTTCTCCAATAGTTTCCCTACCACTGACGTGAGACTCACTGGTCTGTAGTTCCCTTGCTTATCTCTACAAAGAACAAAGAACAGTACAGCACAGGAACAGGCCATTCGGCCCTCCAAGCCTGCGCCGATCTTGATGCCTGTCTAAACTAAAACCTTCTGCACTTCTGGGGACCGTATCCCTCTATTCCCATCCGATTCATATATTTTTCAAGATGCCTCTTAAACGTCGCTATCGTACCTGCTTCCACCACCTCCCCCAGCAGCAAGTTCCAGGCACTCACCACCCTCTGTAAAGAACTTGCCTTGCACATCCCCTCTAAACTTTGCCCCTCGCACCTTAAACCTATGTCCCCTCGTAACTGACTCTTCCACCTTGGGAAAAAGCTTCTGACTATCCACTCTGTCCATGCCACTCATAACTTTGTAAACCTCTATCATTTTGCCGCTCCACCTCCGTCGTTCCAGTGAAAACAATCAGAGTTTATCCAACCTCTCCACATATCTAATGCACTCCAGACCAGGCACATCCTAGTAAACCTCTTTTGTCCTATCTCCAAAGCCTTCACCTCCTTCTGGCAGTGTGGCGACCAGAATTGCACGCAATATCCTAAGTGTGGCCTAACTAAAGTTCTGTACAGCTGCAGCATGACTTGCCAATTTTTATACTCTATGCCCCGACCGATGAAGGCAAGCATGCCGTATGCCTTCTTGACTACCTTATCCACCTGCGTTGTCACTTTCAGTGACCTGTGGACCTGTACGCCCAGATCTTTCTGCCTGTCATTACTCCTAAGGGTTCTGCCATTTACTGTATACTTCCCACCTGTATTAGATCTTCCAAAATGCATTACCTCACATTTGTCCGGATTAAACTCCATCTGCCATTTCTCCACCCAAGTCTCCAACCGATCTATATCCTGCTGTATCCTCTGACAATCCTCATCAGTCTTAATCTTTTTCTTTATGTGGCTCGGTGTCAACCTTTGTTTGGTAATGCTCTGGTGAAGCACTTTGAGACATTTTACCATGTTAAAGGTGCTATCTAAATGCGTGTTGATGTTGTTAAATATTCACAAATCACTCTATGTAGTGCACAGCTTAATAAGGCCATAAAAGTGAAAATCAGGCACTGATAGTCATTTTTGGAGGGACAGAATTGAAAAGCTATTGAGAGATGTTATATTAAACTTGTACTGAATCTTGGTTCGGCCACACTTGGAGTACTGTGCGTTGTTCTGGTCTCCAGAGAAGATGCAAAAAAAATCACAAATGTGATACCTGACTGAGAAGGTATGTGTATCAGGAAAGGCTAAATAGTTTGGGAATCTTTTCTCCAGAAAAAGAGATGGTTGATGTGTAACCTGACAGAGTTCTTTAGGATAATAAAGGGTATGATATGGCAGACATAGGTAAAATGTTTCCACATGTGTCAAGTCCAAAACTAGGGGTCATAAATAGAAGACAGTTACTAATAAGTCCAATCGGGAATTCAGAAAGAACCTCTTTATTTAAAAAGCGGTAAGAATTTTTTTGTAATTCGTTCATGCGATGTCAGTATCGTTAGCTCGGACAGCATTTATTTCCCATCCCTAATTACCCATGAGAAGGTGGTGGTGAGCCGCCTTCTTGAACCACTGCAGTCCATGTGGAGTAGGTACACCCACAGTGCTGTTAAGGAGTTCTAGGATTTTGACCCAGCGACAGTGAAAAAACGGCAATATAGTTCCAAGTCAGGATGGTGTGTGGCTTGGAGGAGGACTTGCAGGTGGTGGTGTTCCCATGCATCTACTGCCCTTGTCCTTCTAGGTGGTAGAGGTGGCGGGTTTGGAAGGTGCTGTCAAAGGAGCCTTTGTGCATTGCTGCAGTGCAACTTGCAGATGGTACACACTGCTGCCACTGTGTATCGGTGGTGGAGGGAGTGAATGTTTGTAGATGGGGTGCCAATCAAGTGGGCTGCTTTGTCCTGGATGGTGTCGAGCTTCTTGAGTGTTGTTGGAGCTGCGCCCATCCAGGCAAGTGAAAAATATTCCATCACACTCCTGACTTGTGCCTTGTAGATGGTGGACAGGCTTTGGGGAGTCAGGAGGTGAGTTACTCGCTGCAGGATTCCTAGCCTCTGACCTGCTCTTGTAGCCATGGTATTTATATTGCTGCTCCAGTTCAGTTTCTGGTCAATGGTAACCCCCAGCGATGGTAATGCCATTAAATGTCAAGGGGAGATGGTTAGATTATCTCTTGTTTGAAATAGTCATTGCTTGGCACTTGTGTGGCACGAATGTTACTTGTTACTTAGCAGCCGAAGTCTGAATATTGTCCAGTTATTGCTGCATTTCTACACGTACTGCTTCAGTATCTGAGGAGTCGCCAACATTGTGCAATCATCAGCGAGCATCACCACTTCTGACCTAATGGTTGAAGAAAGGTCATTGATGAAGCAGCTGAAGATGGTTGGGCCTAGGACACTACCCTGAGGAACTGTGGAACTCACTACCACAAAGAGTTTTTCTATTTGTTCATGGGATGTAGGCATTGCTGGGGAGGTCAGCATTTATTGCCCATCTCTAATTGCCTTTGAGAAGGTGCTGGTGACCTGTTTTCTTGAACCACTGCAGTCTGTGTGGTGAAGGTAGTCTTACAGTGCTATTCGAGAGGGAGTTCCAGGATATTAACCCAGCGACGAAGAAATGGTAATATATTTCCAAGTCAGGATGGTGTATGTCTTGGAGGGGAATGTGCAAGTGGTGATGTTTCAAGAGTAGTTGAGACAAATAGCACAGATGAATTTAACGGGAAGGTAATTAAGCACGAGAGAAAAAGCATAGAAGGATATACTAATGCACAAAGCATTTGAACAGATAGATAAATTAGTGACACAAATAAAGATAAATTGTTTTGATCCAGTAGCCAATACTGAGATGTGCTTTCAGGGTGACCAAGGGTTTGTATTAAATATTCCAGGGTATATGACTTCCAGAAAAGATAGGCAAAACAGAAAAGGAGGTGAGGTGGCCCTAAAAACAAAGGATGAGATAAAAGTTGTTGTGAGAAAAGTTCTTAGCCCAGAAAATCAGGATGCAGAATCAGTATGGGTGAAGCAAAGAAATAACAAAGGGCAGAAAACACTGGTCGGGTGTAGTTTATAGACCTCCTAACAGTAATCATAGTGTTGGACGTAGTATAAATCAGAAAATAAGGGGAGTATGTACCAAAGCTAATGCAATAATCATGGGGAACTTTAATCCTCATATAGGCTAGGCAAACCAAATTGGCAAAAATAACTTGAGGACAAGTTCATAAAATGCATTCGAGAGAGTTTTCTAGACCAATCTGTCAAGAAACCAACTAGGGACTTTGGGCTGTACTTTATTCTTGCGGCGGGGTTCCCAGAAGTGAGCCGGAAGGCAGAGGGAAAATCTGCCTCAGCCCTCCATTGGACTCACGAAGGCATTCCACGGAGGGCAGCCAATTAAGTACCCGTCCTCGGGGACACCGTCTCTTTCGGGGGCCGAGCTCCTGCCTCCAACAGCTGCTGGCCAATCAGAGGGCCAGCAGCTCTGCAGTACAGCAGCGCCACTGGGAGCAGTGGCCACTGCTGGCCCTGCAGGAGGACCTGCATCATCGAAGAAGAAGACAACCCTGGGACAGTTAAGTGGGGTCGAGGTCACCGGGGCCATTCAGGCAGGCCCTGGCGAGGGGCTGGGGGTGGTGGATGGTGAGAGTGGAGGGGTGTCTTCCGGGGGGGCCGGGGGGGGGCGGTGGCTGTGGTGATCGCCATCAGGTGGACCCTCTGGGCCATCCATGGCCTTCCGCGCCCTGGACAAAATGGCAGGGATCCCGGGCAATGTCAGTAATGGCAATCCCCTCTGCCATTTTGCTTGCCCCCTCCACCTCTATGCCCACTTCCGAGGGCAGAGTAAAATTCTTCCCTTTAGATATAGAATTGTGTACAGAGAGAGGGTTAGTTAGTAATCTATTGTAAAGTATCCTTGGGGAGGGTGATCATAATATAGAATTTCAGATTAACTTTCAGAGTGATGTGCTTAAGTCAGAAACTAGGGTTTTAAATTTAAACAAAGTCAATAATGGAGGTGATTCTGTATGGGGGCATTGGCTGAGATAGATTGGGGAATTAAACAATATGATGGTGGATAATCAATGGAAAACATGTAAAGAAATAATTCATAATTCTCAACAAACATACATTCTCTTGAGGGATACAAACTTCACTGGAAAAATGGTACAGTCATGGCTAACTAGAGAAGTTAAAGATAGTATTAGGTTAAAGGAAGAAGCTTAAAATATTGCCAGAAAGAATAGTAAGCCTGAGGATTGGGATGGTTGAACAATCAGTCAAGGAGTAGCAAGAAATTTACAGAGAGAAAGTAGAATATGAGAGTAAACTAGCCAGAAATATAACAACAGATTATAAGACCTTTTACAAGTATGTAAAAAGGAAGAGATTAGCAAGAGTAAATGTGGGTCTTTTAGAGGCAGAGATAGGAGAAATTATAATGCAGAATAAGGAAATGGCAGAGATGTTAAACAAATATTTTGTATTTATCTTCACATTAGAAGATGCAAAGAACATACTGGAAATAGTGGGGAATCAAGAATCTAATGAGAGTAAGGAACTGCCTTTAAAGAGGAAATAGTTCAAGTACTGTCGCTGTTCATTCCCACAAGGGGAAAAGATAGGACAAAAAAGCCAGAGCTCCCTAGATGACAAAAGAGGTGGAGAGTAAGATGAATCAGAATAAAAGTGTGTATGACAAATATCAGGTTAATAATACAAGTAAGAACCAGGCTAAATATAGAAAGTTTAGAGGGAAGTGAAAAAAGAAGTAAGTGCAGCAAAGACAGTATAAGACTGGCAGCTAACATAAAAGGGAATCCAAAAGTCTACTCTCGGCATATAAATAGTAAAATGGTGTTAAAAGGAGGAATAGGGTCATTTTGGCAACAAAAAGGGGACTTATGCATGGAGACAGAGGGCATGGCTGAGATATTAAATGACTGGTTTGCATATATCTTTACCAAGGAAGAAGATGCTGTCCAAAGTCAGAGTGAATGAGGAGGCAGCTAAGATACCAGATGGCTAAAAAAAAATAAAGAGAAGATATTAGAAAGGCTGTCTGTACTTAAACTTGAGAAATCACCAGAATCAGATGCATCCGAGGCTACTGAGGGAAGTAAGGGTGGAAATTGCAGAGGCACTGGCCATAATCTTCCTTAGATACAGTAATGATGTCAGAGGCCTGGAGAACTGCAAATCTTACCCCCTTGTTCAAAAAAATAGAATACAAGGGTAAGCCCAGCAACTACAGGCAAATCAGTGTAACCTCAGTGGTGGGAAAGCTTTCAGAAATGGTAGTCCAGGACAAAATTAACAGTCACTTGGACAAATGGGGATTAATTAAGGAAAGCCAGCATCAATTTGTTAAGGAAAAATCGTGTAGTAATTTGATGAGGTAACAGAGAGGGTTAATGAGGGTAATGCAGTTGATGTGTACATGAAAGGCTGGTCATCAAAGTTGAAGCCCATGGAAGAAAAGGGCCAGTGGCAGCATGGATACGACGTTGGCTGAGTGACAGGAACAAATAGTGGTGAACGGTTGTTTTTTAGACTAGAAGACGGTATATGATGGGGTTACCCAGGGGTTAGTATTTGGACTACTGCTTTTTTTGATCTATATTAATGACCTAGACTTGGATAACACAAAACCTGGAAGTATTGTGAACTGTGAGGATAGTGATGGACCTCAAGAGGATATAGACAGGCTGGGCAGACACATGGCAGATGAAATTTAATTCAGAGAAATGTGAAGTGATACGTTATTGTAGGAAGAATGAGTAAAGGCAACATAAACTAAATTATATAATTCTAAACAGGGGTGCAGGAACAGAGGGACCTGGGGGTATATGTGCACAAATCGTTGAAAGCGGAAGGGCTGGTTGAGAAAGTGATTAATAAGGCAAACAGAATCCTGGGCTTTATAAATGGAGACAGAATTAAAAATGAAGGAAGTTATGATTAACCTTTATAAGACACTGGTTCAACCTCAACTGGAGCATTGTGTCCAATTCTGGGAACCACACTTTAGGAAGGATGTGAAGGCACCGGAGAGGGTGCAGAAAAGATTTGAGACCGGATCTAGGGATGAGGGACTTCAGTTGCGAATGGGACTGAACACTGTGCAATCTTCAGCGAATATCACCACTTCTGACTTTATGATGGAGAGAAGGTCATTGATGAAGCAACTGACACTACCCTAAGGAACTCCTGCAGCGATGTCTGAAATGATTGGCCTCCAACAACCACAGCCATCTTTCTTTATGCTAGATATGACTCCAACAAGTGGAGAGTTTTCCCCCTGATTCCCATTGACTCCAGTTTTGCTAGGGCTCCTTGATGCAATACTCAGTCAGATGCTGCCTTGATGTCAAGGACAGTCACTCTCACCTCACCTCTTGAATTCAGCGCTTTTGTCCATGTTTAGACCAAAGCTCTAATGAGGTCCCTGGCAGAACCCAAACTGAGCATCAGTGAGCAGGTTATAAGTGCTTCTTGATAGCACTGCCGACGACACCTTCCATCACTTTGCTGATAAGTGAGAGTTAGACTGATGGGAAAATAATTGGCCAGATTGGATTTGTCCTGCTTGTTGTGTGCAGGACATACCCGGACAATTTTTCAATTTCCCCAAATGGATTTATATATGGTATTTGAACGTTAGTTTAATTCAAAGAATGTGAACTATTAAACTTCTGGAAAATATATATAATTCTATTGATATAGAAGTAACTTTCCATTTCCATATCTGTATATATATGGGTGAGGAGATAGGGAATAATAAGTTATCCCAATCTTATGAGACGAGCTGATTTATTCAGTATCTCATCCTGTGTGAATTATATCTGATTGTGAATTATTTGCAAAAGTATCCCATTGGGCAATTCGAGCAGCTAGTTCCCACTGTGTAAAATGGTCCTTCAATACTTCAATCTTCTTCTTTGGCCTCCTTATCTCGAGAGACAATGGATACGCGCCTGGAGGTGGTCAGTGGTTTGTGAAGCAGCGCCTGGAGTGGCTATAAAGGCCAATTCTAGAGTGACAGGTGCTGCAGAGGAATTTGTTTGTCGGGGCTGATGCACAGTTGGCTCTCCCCTTGCGCCTCTGTCTTTTTTCCTGCCAACTACTAAGTCTCTTCGACTCGCCACATTTTAGCCCCGTCCTTCAATACTTCAATATGTTGCTTATATTAAAGGAACGTGGTGGAGTGCCTTTCAATTCTACAGATCTGTCTAGTTTGTAAGATTCAATCAGTTTGCTTTAAAAATGCAATCTATTTTAATTCATCTTATTTTGAAAAGTAAACACCAGTGTAGATCTTGAAATGAATATGCAATTGGTTTCACGTTTTGGATTATTCATCTCATTCCTGATATTGCCCTGAAGTTTACAGCAATAAGCAGTGATAGTGTAAATTAGTTAAAATTTTTATTATAAAATGAATATTTAAAAAAATCCTACTGCTTTAATCTTCTCTGTTGTAGTGGAAATGTAATCTGACAACCATTACACAAAGTCCCTGATTTTAAAGTGGCGGCAGGCATGGTGCACGCGAGTCCCACAGTGCCAGAATACCAGAACACTTGCAGTGTCATGGAACATGGGAGCCTGAGCTATCTTAACAGCAGGACCTCATTTATGAAAGTTCCCAAAGTCCCAGTTGAACCTGGCCAGATCCATTATCTTGTCAGTGGATGAAAACGGGAATTTTACCCACAGGAACAGTCCCTGGCAGTTAGTGTGGCTGGGTGCTTGGAGGCAATCGGGGGTCGTTCCACTGCGATAGGAGGGAGTTGCCAGGGTGTACTTATGCTCCTGGTTCACACAGAGTGCTCACAGTAGTCATTTTTAATACTCACCTTGGCCTCTTCTGGCCAGTTGCCAACTCGCACCATGGTTTGGCTATTGGGTTCAGCTCAGACACAAGATTAAAATCACAGCACAGTATCAAGGACATCATTGGGCAAGGACTATTGCAGTTGAAGTTGGCCTCCACTCTCATCAGTTTCCCACCAGGCAGGTTAGGGTTTCAGAAATTTAGGACTGGATTTTACCAGCCCTCTGGCAACTGGCTGAGAGGTGGGAAAAGTCATAATATCGTGAGAAAAACCGTCAGGAGGGAAGCCTGACATCTTTACGTCGCAACCTGATATTCCGAAGGGTGGCCAGGTTGGCAAAGGACCTTGCACTGAAATGTAGTGGGAAAATAATTCAGCCTGTTTAACAGACAATTAACTCTTATTTTACCAGGGATTTCTAATTTTACGATGCTAGCTTCAGAGCCTTGCAAGGTATAAGGAAGTGGTGGATTAGCAGGAGGTGAGTGCTGGCTCTCGATGGCAGCCATTGTGAATAGTAACATGGTTTGGCAGAGAGGGTGGAACAGTGTGGGCAGTAGCAGTGGCAATACAAAGCAGGAACAGAGTTGCCAGCAAAGTGTGGGCTTGAGTGCCATCTCGGAAGTGGCACTTGTATGTTCAAAGCAGGACGTCTGACAGGCCCTGAAAACTGAGTGCAGCGATCTGCCATGGGCCTCATTCACTCAGACTTCGAAACCTGCAGTGAGGAGGAGCATCAGAGAGAAAGAGAGCTGCAGTCACTGGCAGCAGGCTAGCAGAAAGCTAAGGCCCACCAGGAACTTCAGCCTTGGCGGGGGCACAGAGGAGGAAGGAGCAGAGGGGCACGCAACCAGCCTCTCAAATGCAGAAGATGTTACCAGCAGGGAGGATCTACTGTCAGAGGCTCACCTTCCTGCAAATGTCGGAGCAGCAGTATCACTGAAGACTGCCTACCTTACTCTCCAGGGAGGCTGTCACTGAGCTGTGCGCCATGTTGGAGGACGAGCTGAGCCCAATGGGAAGTGATGGCCACCCAATGCCTGTGGCATCGAGGGTCACCATGGTACTGAATTTCTACGCCTCAGGATCATTCGATGGAACTTCAGCAGATATATGTGAGATCTCCCAGTCTGCATTTCTTCACTGCATCAAGGTGGCTCCCAATGCTGTCTTCAAGAGGGCCAGCCAATATGTGCGCTTTGCATTGATCCAGAAAGTCAAGCTGAGAGAGCCATAGGGTTCGGGCCATCGCAGGATTCCCCCAGGTGTAGGGTGTCATCGACTGCACGCATGTGGCCAACAAGGCCCCACAGACCAGACAGCAACCTTCATCAGAAGGAAGGTCTTCCACTCGCTCAATGTATAACTGGTCTGTGACCACCGCAAACAGTTCCTTCCGGTCTGTGCACGGTTCCCGGGAAGCAGCCATGACACCAAGATACTAAGGTAGTATCAAGTGCCAGATCTTTTCAGGTCCTCCCACTGTGCGCCGGCTAAGATGGGTGATAAGGGCTTCCCACTCAAGTCGTGGATACTGATGCCTGTATGGCGCCCAAGCACAGATGCAGAGGAGAGATACAACACCTGCCATGGGACAACTCAAGCGACCATCGAGCAGGCCATAGGGCTTCTGATGATGTGGTTCAGAAGCCTGGATAGATCAAGTGGAGCTCTTCTGTATGCCGCAGCAAAGATCTCGCATATGGTGCTGGTGTGCTGTGCTCTGCACAATCTGGCGCTACGGAGGGGAGGCTTTGAACTCTGAGTGCGAAATTGAGGATAGCATGAGGATAGGGAGGAAGATGCTGGCCAGGCACTGGCACAATGAAATACACACAAGGGATGCTCACTATGCACTAATACAGGCACATTTCAGATGATCCTTCTATATTTCATCAACACATAGTGGATACCCTTGCATAGTTGTTTCATCATCAGCTTTAGTTGCCTCTCAAAGCAGAATTTAGAGAGGCAATTTGGAGTGGGAATGGAGGCCTGGGGGGCTGGAGAATAGTGACAGTTGCGCCTGCAATCGGTTCCGGATTTAGTCAATGGTAGGAAAGCTCCAAGGCATCGTCGCTGCCCCAATACAAAGGGACTGCAATTTAAATTGTTGAACAGGTCGTTATAATACATTAGCATACAATTGATTACAATTCAATGGTGGGGGGGGGTTGGAATTAAGTGGCAGGCAGGTTTCACGTGCCTTCGGATCCCTAGCCGTTGAAAGGTGGCAAGCATTGAAGCAAGATCTCAGTGCCACGATGGGAAGGCAGCCATGAGGAGCAATGAATAGGAGAAGGGGAAGAGCGGAGGTCATTATCAGCCTGTAGTGCTGTGCATTCTGCACGGGTGGGCTTGGTCTCAGGTGACAGTGTCGGCTGGGCTTGGTCTCGGGTGAGAATCTCCATTGGCCATAGCACTGGGTGAGAGGGTTGGGTGGCCATAGTACAGAGGGAGGGCCAGGAGGCAGCTGCGCCTGACCATGAAGCTCCATGAGGTGAGTGACAGTAGCCAACTGTGCAAAGAAGGGCCCATCTGCACAAAAGAGTGTATCGGACTTGACGCAGCTACTTCCAAATGTCCGAGCGACAGTGTCAGCGAAAACTGCAGCTCTCCAGGGAGGGCAATAGTAACTTAGCACTGCGCTGCAGGACGAGCTGCAACCTATGGGCTTCTGTGGTCACCCTATGCCAGTGGCCGCTGAAGATCACTGTGGCACTCAACTTTTATGTGTGGGGTCTCCCAGGCAGCAACCCAGAGCTGTATCAAGGAGGTAACCAATGCTCTGTTTAAGAGGGCTAGTGACTATGTCTGCTACTGGACCAACCATGACAATCAGGCAGAGAGGGCGTTGGATTCGGGGCCATTGCTGGATTCCCCCAGGTGCGAGGTATAATAGATTGCATACATGTGGCCATCAAGGCTCATAAAGAGATCCATCTGCCTTCATCAACAGGAAGGGCTTTGATTCCATTAACGTTCAACTGGTCTGCGACCACTGAAAGCATTTCCTGCAGGAAGCAGCCACGTGCCTACATATTTCGACTGTCCCAGGTGCCATAGCTTTTCCGGCATCCCGCTCGCCTTCAGGAATGGATTCTTGGGGACAAGGGCTACCCTTTGACGATATAGCTACTAACACCTGTGAGGAAACTTTGCAATTGCCACGGCCCCACTCAATCGACCATCGAGCCAGGCCATTGGGCTGCTGAAGATGAGTGCTTCAACAAGATGTAGCCCCTATGCTAGCAGCTGGGCTGGAGGAAGTCTGCTGATCAGGCTGCCCCTTGGCCTGGGATGACTTCAATGGGTGTACTCTGTCTTCTGCCTGGAAGGCTGCTCTGGGACCCAGCTAGCTCCATGCTTGTTCCTCAGCCATGGAAAGAGACTGCTGATATTGTATGTCCCTGCCAGTCCATGAGGTCTCCCTGGTGTCTTGCGCACGGTTTTCCTGCAAGTGAATTAGAATTAGAATTAGAACATTACAGCGCAGTACAGGCCCTTCAGCCCTCGATGTTGCGCCGACCTGTGAAACCATCTGACCTACACTATTCCATTTTCATCCATATGTCTATCCAATGACCACTTAAATGCCCTTAAAGTTGGCGAGTCTACTACTGTTGTAGGCAGGGCGTTCCACGCCCCTACTAGGAAAGAAGAACGTGGCAAGACTTCATAGGAAGAACAAGAGAACAATTATGCTGGTGCCACAAACCTCTCAATGGGGGAAGCCATGTGCTCACACGCCTGAGACATGGCAACACTCATGGCATGGATGGACTCCTCCATCGTCTGCCAGCTACTCATGTGCATGGGTGGTGCTCCCATCAGCCGGCGACCCTGAATCTAAGGCCGAGTGCATACCCACCATCTCTGTGCTGGTAGGAGGTGCAGGAGGATCATGTGACATGCATCCTCTGACTGCTCCTCCTCAGAGGTTGACGGCTGTCCCCTTCAGCTGGAGTCTCCTGCAGTCGACGACCTGCATGAGAGAACACAAACATCTGTGGGTTAGGCTGTGCAGATCTTGTAATATCAACCATGCATGATGCGGATCTCCAGAAGTGCGGTGGAAGTCAAATGAAGACAATCCTCACTTGCTTGTGCAGAGACTTCTGTCACACTGTCCTCTACAGAACAGCCACTTTGGGACCCAGCTAGCTCCATGCCTGCTCCTCAGCCATGGAAAGAGACTGCAGTTATGGTATGCCTCCGCCAGTCCGCGAGGTCTCCTTGGTGTTTTGGGCAAGTCTTTTCTGCAAGTGGAAAGAGGGATGTGGTAAGATTTGATAGGAAGAAAAAGAGAATAGTTATGCTGGTGGCAGCCTCTCGTTCCCTGCTTGGGTTTCCTACATGGCTTCTCCCCATGTCCGCTCTCAGGGCACGTCATGGGGGTGAGCTGTGAAAGAAGGTGGCCTGTGGTTGAGATGCAGCCATGCATCTGGCAGGATGTGGCTCCTTTACAGTGCCTTTGTGGTGACTCCCTTCCCATTTTGAGCAGTCTCCCGCATAGCCACAAGCAAACCCCAAAGAGAGAGGACTCATGGCGAACTCACCATGGCAGAACGAAAGAGGTTGTTCACTCTCTTCTTGCACTGGACCCAGTTGCATGGGGTGACCCCACGGCTGCTGACTTCCTCTGTGATCTCCATCCAGGCTTGTTTGGTCAAGTGGGAAGACTTCTTCTTGCCATACCTTGGAAAGTGGACCTCCTGCATTCCCTTGCAGCCTAGAGGAGAATCTTCAGGAAAGCATCGCTAAACCGTGAGGCCACCCAGTGTCTTCCCTCAGACGTAGTGCCCAGATGTTCCTGTTTCATCCCATGGATGGTACATTCTTCTCGGTTGTCGGGTGAGGGGGCTCGAGGATTGCAACAGTGGCTCCAGCACACTCCAGAATCAGTGAATCACTGAAAGGCAGCAATACAAGCAGAGCTGGCAGCACTTTAAATATGATGTCAGCACCTACGTTGGAGTCATCTGACACCACAATCTGCAGCTCGGAGCTCACCCCTGTTGTGTGATTGAACCTCCATTATGTAAAGTGAGCGCCTGCCACGTGATCGCTATTGGCCAGCCGTAAACATCACAGGCAGAGACGGCACCCACTTCCGGGTCCAGCGCTGGGACCCGTGACGGGATCACTAAATTCAGCCTGTGATTTCCTGATCTGCATCCACTATGGGCAAGGCTTTACACTAGGAATGCAAAAGTGGAAAATTTACCTTATAATTTATACTACATACTATCACTAATGTCTTTGTTAAGTCTCATTCTTGGGCAAACTCCAGTTATGTAGGAATGGCGAATTGTGCATTAGGTTTATATGTAGGATTATGTATGATTCCTAAATTGGCTCTCAATTCTTCTGGCATATTAAAGTCTTGTCATCTCTAAACACCTGCAGATGCAATAATATTTTGTGTCAGATTTGACACAACTCTACCAACTTTGCTGGTGTGCTGTACTGCAGGTCTGAATAATGGTTTATATTTCATAGCTAGGATGTTAAATAGATTTAGAATGGACACATCCAGCAGCTGGCTTGAGAGACATCTGACAAGTTTACAAGAATTTTGTGTTTTTGGAATAAGAATGTAGTGTTATGATAAAGTTGGCTATCCACTACATTGTGTTAATTACTGTTCTACAGGTATAGCAAATAAACAACATTTTTGGTAGCTGTTGTAAGTGCACAATGATATTTACTCTTCTTCCCCTGTTAATAGTGCATCAAATGGATTCCAGGGTGTTTCAGTTTAGACCACAATTCACAAATTCTTAGAATGTATATTCTTGTGATTACTACATTTAAATCAGAGCTTGTGTTATGGGAACTGAGAGGTCACAAAATAAATATGGGTGAGGAAGTCTATTTGGCCTATCTTACCTCATACATCTAAAAAAATCTGAAGTCTCCTCATCACAGCATCCAATTATCCCTGAAACGATTCTAAGAGTTTTCTATCCATAAGCATGTGCTGCGTGAGGAAGAATTTCCTGATAACAGTTCTAACTGCTTTTTGTGCCCCTTCATCCAACTATCATGCTTTAACTTGAAGTGATGTTCCTGATTTACCTTTTACTATACCATTTACTATCTCAAATACCTCTTTAAGTCCCTTCCCAATCATCTTTTAAGGATGTATAACCCAATTTGTTCCAATATTTCCTTATAACCCAGGTTCTTTGGCACTAACGATCACCCATGTAACTATTCTCTGCACTGCATCTTGGACTTAAATGTCTTCCTTGGATACGGTATTCAGTGTGGTGTACCAGAGCACTATATAATTTTAGCATTGCATCCTCTGACTTGTACTCTACTGATTTAACAATATAATTAAGCACTCTATTTTATTTGTTTATTGCTAGACTACAGTGATTAAAACATTAAATTGCTTTCAACCTGAATATGCATCATATATGGAATATATGTGCGGTATTTCTTTCTTCCAGCATGCAACACCTTACACTTAACATGTATTACTTGATCTATAGAGTACATAAGACTGGCAGTAAAGGGTAGCAATTGTTTTGTGCAAGGTAATACAAGAGGAAATTATTTGTCTGATGTGTAGGGCTAGAGTGACTATCTACGACTATAGAGCAGCTGTCCAGTCATTGTTAGTCTGCTAATCAATGTCAACAAATGGAATTAAAACAAATGAGGCAATAAATCTGAAGCATGGCTTTTTGGCAATAAATGGTAGTGTATCACATATTTTGTTTTTGATTGTATTTAAATTGTGACCATTCTTAATTTTACTTTGACAAAGTTCTTTGTTGCATTCTTAATATGCATACATCAACTCAGCCCTGCAACAATCAGATATTCCATTTAAATGAATGAAGAAAAGGAATAGAGCTCATATTCCTCCAAAAGTCTATGAAGCATAGTCAAGTTTTAAATGTTGGCAAATTTAGGCCTGGATTTAGAAGTTAGCATAGTAGTAAGGTGATCAGCGCTTACGTTGTTATGGAGTAAATTGGACAGCAAACTCTGGCATCCGCAGATGCAAAGTTAAACACGGAAATCTAGAGGTTATGGTCTGAATTTCCTTGCTCCTCGACAAGCTTTGCTACACTAGTACCTTACTGATAGACTCAGCATTAAAATAAGGGTGAGAAGTTACTGTACTTACCCACTAGATGCCCAATAAACACCAGAAAAAGGGAAGGCCTGTCCATTCAAGTGTAATTGATTTTTTTAAGGGTGTGATAAGTCTCAATTGCTGCCAGACAACCTTTGTGGCACTGAAAATTAACTTTTACAAGTATGTAGTCTCATTCCTTCAGGCTTTAATTGTTGTTGGAGATTTAAAAAGTTTTAAATTTTGAACTATTTTTCTTACTTTCTCTTTCTGTCTTTTTTATCTTTCTCTCTTAATCCCATCTTTTTGTCCTCCTCATTATTTCACATTCTGTACATGATTTTACATTGACATATTATGAGCTACACTTCCTAGTTTAGACTCTGTGGCCGGAATTTTACGGTGGATGGACGGGAGCCGGACTCCGACGTGAAATTCGGTGGTGAACCCGCTTACGCCTAGTCCAGGGATCCGTCCCATATTTTATGGGTCCCCAGGCTTTAATTGTCCCGAGTCGGGATTTCCACCCACTTGAGGGAGGAGGTCCCGCCTCAGTGAGCTGCCGGCCAATCAGTGGGCCGGCAACTCTTAGTCACAGCAGCGCCACCGGGAACGGTGGCCACTGCTGGGACTGCAGCCCAGTTGACGCCATGGATCAAGGAGGGAAGGTAAGTAGGGGCATGCCTCACCAATGGGTTCAGTCCTTCCCTGGTGAGGCTAGAGTGGTCGTTTGGGGGGAGAGGGGTGACCTGGGTCCCGGGGGTGGGTTGGGAGGCGGAGGCAGCCCTCATTCGGGCACTCTGTGCCCGACTGCCATACCCCCCCACTCCGTGGCAGGCTCCGGGAGGCCTACACGCCCTACTTCCGCCTTCGGACAAGTTTATGACATCAGACGGGGGGTTGGAAACGGTCCGCCTGCCCGAGGCCAATCAAGGCCCTTAAGTGGCCACTTAACGGCAACTTAAGGGCCCTCGCATGCCTCCACAGGTATTTTATCCTAAGCAAGTGGGTGTGCTGGGGACGTGAAAGGCTACCCACGTCCCCAGCACACCCGCTTGCCAAGGATTTCCAACCCCTGCCCGATGCCGTAAACTTGTCCGAAGGCGGAAGCAGGGCGGGTAGGCCTCCCGGAGTCTGTTGCTCAATTGTACGCCGCCCCCCTCAGGCCACCATCCAACCCGCTGGGGTGGTGTAAAATTCAGCCCTGTGTGCCTCAGTAAGGATTCTCCAATCTGATTGGTTGAAGAGACACAGGTCCCAGATCTCCTGTGGAAGGATCCATGCTGTTTCAGATGCTTGATCACCATATGTTGCTGCACAAAAGTCTGTAGGCAGCTGTAAACAGAATGAATAACAAGCAGTGTTTCTTCACCACTCACTGCAAAATCTGGACCATTTTCTTAATCTGTTGAAATTGTTCAGTGAGACACGGCATTATGGTTGTTTTAGGTACCTGTTTAATTAATTGAAAAACATTAACAGTAGAATTATATACTCCAATGTAAGCAGGTGGCACTGAAATAGGAGTTATCAAAATGTCTCTTGCACTGGCCCAGTGAAGAGACCTATGGGTTGAATTGCAATTCATGCTACATTTGCTTTTTTTTCATTGTGTCTGCAATGAATTATGAACATAAGTCAATGTATTCATTCCAGTTGATTTAATTTCCTGTGAATACATTTGTAGAAATAGACTGGAGCAAGATGATAGACTAGTATTATTTGGCAAAATGAGAATCTGTCAGTGACAACTTGTGAATGCTACATATCAAAGCTATTGGGAAATAACAGAAAATAATTAAATTCTAACCATTCAGGATCTCCCTTTTAATGTCAGAATGCAAAATCAAATGCATGGTCATTGTCCAACAGACTTTTTAACATTTTCTTTGCATTGTGACCTTCTTTATCTATTGTAGATTATGAGCTAGCAAGCAAAATTCAGGCGCATTGATAAGCAGTCCGGCCGTGAGTCATTGTAATAAAACTGTTAAGAATGACTATCAATGAGATAATGGAGCAAGGCAGGATATGACAGACTTGCTACTCAACACATACTCCAAGACTTCCAAAGAAAACCATCAAAACAGATGGTATTATAGTGCACAAACAGCATAAATTGTCATTATTTTCCCCCCACAGGGGAAAAAACCCAGAAGCAATAATGAATTCAGAGACAACAAAAACTGCAGACAATTCGACTGCGTTACATTCTTTTCAACTTTACTAAGCAATTGCAGGAATACCTAATAATTCCAGCAGGGATATGGCAAGCATGCTGGTATTCTATTTTATAACGAGGAGGCAGCAAGGTTGAAAGGGATTAATAAGATATAGTTTACCATTTTAACTTCACTGCTTTTGGCATTTATTTAGTAGATGCCCCACCAAAAGTAAGGAAGAATCTATCACGAGAAATAAACATCAACCCTGAATTTCCTCCATATCTGTTGTGCCAATGTTGAACCAGAAAATTACACCAGCAGAGGAACTTGAGGACCTCCTGGGCAAGTGAATATGCATACAAAATGGTGCAAATTCGCGAGCAGAAGGCCTGAATCTTGTGGAGGTGGTGGTGCTCCCGTGCCAGGCCAAAAAGACTGGGTGAACCCTGCCTCGGCCTTTTCCTGACCCCGCCCCAGCACACTCCTCCATTGTTCCAAAGGCAAAGTTTCTGGCGGCAAGATCTCCATCTCTTTAAAGAGGGGGATCCCGCTTCCAAGAGCTACGAGTCAATCAGAGAGCCGGCAGCTCAGTAGTATCGGCAGTGCCACCAGGAGCCGTGGCCACTGCCAGCACTGTAGAGGGCTTGGACCCAGGATCAGCACTGGAACCCTCAGTTAAGTGACCCGGGGTTGCCAGGGCCAGTCCGGAAGGCCCTGGCGAGGTGGGTGTTGGTGTGAAGTGCAGGGGGAAGGGGGTTTTGCCGGCAGGTGTCCTCCCTGTGCTACAGATTATCCAAGGACAAGAGACCACCCCACCCCAACCCCCCCCGCCCCCCCCCGAAGCCCACAGGGAGTGCACCTCAATTTACAAGGCACCCTCCCTGCTTGGTAGAGGCGCACCAACCCCCCCTCCCCCACCCCTCTGCAGGTTAGATCCCAATGGTGGCGGGAAAGGGCAGTTAATAGGCCACTTAAAGGCATCAATTGGCTGTTGAGTGGGAAGGCTGTCGTTAGCCAATCCCACCCTGGCAAAATCACTTGGCAATGGGTGGGCGACAGGCCTCTCTGCCCCCGCCCTCTCCCCACCACCTGTTGTGATTCAGCAGTCCCCCCCACCTTAGGGGGCCCATAAAATCCAGCCCATTGTGTTGTAAAAGCACAGAGCAAAGGCTAGGTCTCAGAAAACTTCCATACAGAAACAGTGCAGGAAAGAAAGAATTGCATTTCTACAGCAGCTTCCATCACCACAGGATGTCCCAAAGTACTTTGAAGTATTGTTGAAGTGCAGTCATTGTTGGAAATGTAAGGAAGTGCAATCTCTGTAAAGACTGCAGTCTTTATTACAGCACTGAGGGATAGTAAAGGGATGCTGTAGTGTTTTGAGAATTGCATCGTACATATTGTTCACTTGAGGCTACCATGCACACACAAGACAGCAGAGGGAGCTGAAAGAGAAAGTGAAAGTAAAACGGAGTAAAGAAGCTTCATTATGTTTACAAACATACGAATTAGGAGCAGGAGTAGGCCACCCGGCCCTTCAAGCCAGCTCCGTCATTCAATAAGTTCACGGCTGAACTGATTACTCCACATTTCCACCTACCCCCGATAACCTTCCACCCCCTTGCTTATCAAGAATCTATCTACCTCTGCTTAAAAATATTCAAAGACTCTGCTCTCACCGCCTTTTGAGGAAGAGAATTCCAAAGACTCACGACCCTCTGAGAGAAAATATTTCTCCTCATTTCTGTCTTAAATGTGCGACCCCTTATTTTTAAACAGTGACCCCTAGTTCTAGATTCTTCCACAAGGGGAAACATCCTTTCCACATCCACCCTGTCAAGACCCCTCAGGATCTTATATGTTTCAAACAAGTCACCTCTTACTCTTCTAAATTCCAGCGGATGCAAGCCTAGCCTGTCCAATCTTTCCTCATAAGACAGTCTGCCCATTCCAGGTATTAGTCTAGTAAACCTTCTCTGTACTGCCTCCAACACATTTACATCCTTCCTCAAATAAGGAGACCAGTACTGTACACAATACTCCAGATGTGGTCTCACCAATGCCCTGTATAGCTGAAGCATAACCTCCCTACTTTTGTAATCAATTCCCCTTGTGATAAATGATAACATTCGATTAGCTTTCCTAATTACGTGCTGTACCTGTATACTAACCTTTTGCGATTCATCCATGAGGACTCCCAGATCCCTCTGCATCTCAGAGCTCTGCAATCTCTCACCATTTAGATAATATGCTTTTTTACTCTTTTTCCTGCCAACGTGGACAATTTCCCACTTTCCCACATTATACTCCATTTGTCATTGCCCACTCACGTAACCTATCTATATCCCTTTGTAGCCTCCTTAAGTCCTCTTCACAAGTTACTTTCCCACTACCTTTGTGACATCAGCAAATTTAGCAACCATACCTTCGGTCCCTTCATTTAAGTCATTTATATGGATTGTAAAAAGTTGAGGCCGCAGTCCAGATCCTTGTGGCACACCATTCGTTATATCTTGCCAACCAGAAAATGACCCATTTATACCTACTCTCTGTTTCCTGTTAGCTAACCAATCTTCTATCCATGCCAAGATGTTACCCCCTAAACCAAGAGCTTTTATTTTCTGCAATAACCTTTGATGTGGCACCTTATCAAATGCCTTCTGGAAATCTAAGTACCATACATTCATCGGGTCCCCTTTATCCACAGCACATGTAACTCCCTCAAAGAACTCCAATAAATTGGTTAAACATGATTTCCCTTTCACAAAATCTTGTTGACTCTGCCTGATTACCTTGTATTTTCCCAATTACCTTGCTATAGCATCTTTAATAATAGCTTCCAACATTTTCCCTAAGACAGATGTTCAGCTAACTGGCTGACAGTTTCCTGCTTTCTGTCTCCGTCCCTTTTTGAATAAATTTGCTATTTTCCAGTCCAGTGGAACCTTCCCCGAATCTAGAGAATTTTGGAAAATTAAAACTAACACATCAACTATCTCACAAGCCACTTCTTTTAACACTCTAGGATGAGGTCCACCAGGACCCGTGGACTTGTCAGCCCGCAGCTCCAACAATTTATTCAGTACCACTTCCATGGTGATTGTAATTTTCTTGAGTTCCTCCCTTCCTTCCATTTCCTGACTTACAGCTGATACTGGGATGTTACTTGTATCCTCGATAGTAAATACCGATGCAAAATATCTATTCAATTCGTCTGCCATCTCCTTATTATCCATTATTAATTCCCCAGACTCACTTTTTATAGGACCAACGCTCACTTTGTTAACTCTTCTTTTTTAAATATCTATAGAAACTCATACCATCTGTCTTTATATTTCTTTCTCTCGTACTCTAATTTTACCTTCCTTATCAATCTTTTAGTCATTCTTTGCTGTTTTCTATATTCTGTCCAATCTTCTGACCTGCCTCCCATCTTTGTGCAATCATAGGCTTTTTCTTTAAGTTTGATACTATCTTTAATTGTTTTAGTTAACCAAGGATGGGAGGTCCCACCCTTGGAATTTTTCTTTCTCGTTGAAATGTATCTATTCTGTGTATTCTGAAATATCCCCTTAAATGTCTGCCACTGCACCTTCATTGATGTATCCCTTAACCTGATTTGCCAGTTCGCTTTAAATAGCTCTGTTTTCATGCCCTCATAATTGTCCTTATTTAAGTTTAAAATACTAGTCTCGGACCCACCCTTATCTCCCTCAATCTGAATGTAAAGTTCCATCACATAATGATCACTGGTACCGAGAGGCGCCTTAACTATGAGGTCATAAATTAATCCTATCTCGTTGCACAATACCAGGTCTCGTATAGGCTGCTCTCTGGTTGGCTCCAGAAAGTATTGTTACAAAAAATTATCCCAAAAACATTCTATGTGCTCCTCATTTAGGCTACCTCTGCCCATCTGCTCTTCCAGTCTATATGTGGTTAAAATCCCTCTAATTATTGCTATACCTTTCTGACAAGCTGCCATTATTTCTTCCTTTATACCCTGTCCTACATTGTGGTTAATGTTAGATGGCCTGTACACCACTCCCACAAGTGACTTCTGGTCTTTATGATTTCTCATCCCTACCCAAACTGCTTCTACATCCTGGTGGCCTGAACTTAGGTCATCCCTCTCCAATTCCGCTAATATCATCATTAATTAACAGAGCTACCCGTCCACTGGCAGGCAGTGACTAGTGGGGTACCACAGGGATTGGTGCTAGGACCCCAGCTATTCACAATATACATTAATGATTTAGATGAGGGAACTAAATGTAATATCTCCAAATTTGCAGAGGACACAAAACTGGGTGGGAGGGTGAGTTGTGAGGAAGATGCAGAGAGGCTTCAAGGTGATTTGGACAAGTTGAGTGAGTGGGCTAATGCATGGCAGATGCAGTATAATGTGGATAAATGTGAGGTTATCCACTTTGGTAGCAAAAACAGGAAGGCAGATTATTATCTGAACGGCTATAAACTGAGAGAGGGGAATATGCAGCGAGACCTGGGTGTTCTCGTACACCAGTCGCTGAAGGTAAGCATGCAGGTGCAACAGGCGGTAAAAAAGGCAAATGGTATGTTGGCCTTCATAGCGAGAGGATTTGAGTACAGGATTAGGGATGTCTTGCTGCAATTATACAGGGCTTTGGTGAGGCCTCACCTGGAATATTGTGTGCAGTTTTGGTCTCCTTATCTGAGGAAGGATGTTCTTGCTATAGAGGGAGTGCAGCGAAGGTTTATCAGACTGATTCTTGGGATGGCAGGACTGACGTATGAGAAGAGATTGAGTCGGTTAGGATTATATTCGCTGGAATTCAGAAGAGTGAGGGGGGATCCCATGGAAACCTATAAAATTCTAACAGGACTTGACAGGGTAGATGCAGGAAGGATGTTCCCGATGGTGGGGGAGTCCAGAACCAGGGGTCGTAGTCTAAGGATACGGGGTAAACCTTTCAGGACTGAGATGAGGAGAAATTTCTTCACCCAGAGAGTGGTGAGCCTGTGGAATTCATTACCACAGAAAGCAGTTGAGGCCAAAACATTGTATGTTTTCAAGAAGGAGTTAGATATAGCGCTTGGGTCTAAAGGGATCAAAGGGTATGGGGCGAAAGCGGGAACAGGCTACTGAGTTGGATGATCAGCCATGATCATAATGAATGGCGGAGCAGGCTCGAAGGGCCCAATGGCCTACTCCTGCTCCTATTTTCTATGTTTCTATGTTTGCCTTTTCCCAGCTTCCTGTCCTTCCTAAATGCTAGTTATCCTTCAATATTCAGGTCCCAATCTATGTCGTCCTGCAACCATGTCTCTGTAATGGCTATTAGATCGTACTTATTTATTTCTATTTGCGCTCTTAGTTCATCTGTTTTGTTTCAAATGCTACGTGAATTCAGATACAGAGCCTTTAGTTGTGTCCTTTTATTATTTTTGTAACCTCTAGCCTTATCTGTTGATTTACTCTTAGATTTGTACTCTCTGTCCCTCCCTGTCACTGTCTATCATTTCCTTTCTCTCTGGCCTTGTCTCTACTCTTTGATTTACCATATCTTCCTAAATGATATCCCTTGGCCCCTCTCTTCAGTTTCAAACCCTGTCTACTTCCCTAGTTATACGGCTCGTTAGAACACCAGCCCCGGCACGGTGCAGGTGTAGACCGCCCCTAACTTTCCCTAGTACTGGTGCCAGTGCCCCACGAACCGGAACCCACTTCTACCACACCAGTCTTTCAGGTACGCATTAATTTCTCTCATCTTATTTGCACTCTGCCAATTTGCATGTGGCTCAGGTAATAATTCAGAGATTATTACCTTTGAGGTTCTGCTTCTTAATTTGGCACCCAGTTCCTCATACTGACTACGCAGAACCTCTTTACTTGTCCTGCGTATGTCGCTGGTACCTACGTGGACCACGACGACTGGATCCTGCCCCTCCCACTAAGTTCCTCTCCAGCCCTGAGCAGATGTCCCGAACCCTGGCACCGGGGAGGCAACACAGCCGTCTGGACTCTCGCTCTTTGCTGCAGAGAACAGTGTCAATCCCCCTAAATCTACTGTCCCCTACAACCACTACATTCATTTTTACTCTCTCCACTTGAATGGCTTCCTGTACCATGGTCGGGTTGCTCATCCACCCTGCAGCCCCCACTCTCATCCAAACAAGCTGAAAGAACTCAAACCTGTTGGACAATCGCAAAGGCTGAGGCCTCTGCACTCCTGACCTCTGGATCCCCTTACCTGCCTCAGCTGCAGCCACACTGTCCTGTCCCTGGGCACTGACCAAATCAGAAGACCCTATTCTAAGGCTTGTGACCGCCTCCTGGTACAAAATGGCCAGGTACTTTCCCCCTCCCTGATGTATCACAGTGTCTGCAGCTCGGACTCCAGTTCAATGACTCTGAGCCGAAGCTCTTCGAGCCGCAAACACTTACTGCAGACATGATTGCCCTGGATCACACTGGCGTCCAGGAGCTCCCACATGCTGCAGCCATGACACATGATCTGTCCTGCCATCCTTAATGTGTTTAATTAACTTAATTATTTTATTCAATTATTTATTTTATTTTCCTTTTTTAATATATTTTATTAAGCTTACCACTAGTTCCTTTACTATTTTAACTGTTAGGATTAGAATGGATCTGAACATCATGCTGTCTCCATCTCTTCCTCATATCCAAAAGAATCTTTCCACTGTGGTGGTGCTTACCCACACCGGACAGAATGTCCTGCTACTGGTAAACAGTGTAAAGCCTGTGGAAAACCCAACCACTTTGCTTGTGTTTATCACTCATCAGCAAAATCAACTACTAAAACCAATATCAACAGAGGGGTGTCAAGTATGCGGACAACAAGAAAAAGGTGAGCGAATGTAGCCAACGTAGATGTGGATGATCCTGAACATACTTTTGTCCTCTCTCTCAGACACAGCAAACAATCACACATGATAGTGACCATTGGCTGCTCGGATGTAGATGCTCTCATAGACACAGGAACGTCTGTCAATGTCATAATCAACAAGCGTCTTGCGTCTCACCCATACAAGTCGTCAAGAAACCCAAGAGCGAGAACCAGGTGGGCGACACAGTGGCGCAGTGGTTAGCACCGCAGCCTCACAGCTCCAGCGACCCGGGTTCAATTCCGGGTACTGCCTGTGTGGAGGTTGCAAGTTCTCCCTGTGTCTGCGTGGGTTTCCTCCGGGTGCTCCGGTTTCCTCCCACATGCCAAAGACTTGCAGGTTGATAGGTTAATTGGCCATTATAAATTGCCCCTAGTATAGGTAGGTGGTAGGAAAATATAGGGACAGGTGGGGATGTGGTAGGAATATGGGATTAGTATAGGATTAGTATAAATGGGTGGTTGATGGTCGGCACAGACTCGGTGGGCCGAAGGGCCTGTTTCAGTGCTGTATCTCTCTAAACTCTCTCAACTCAGATTAGAGTCTGAATTGATATATGACCACCAAACCAAGCCATACAATGAGAAAGACACTTTGCTAAACTTGGCCTCAATGCAAGCTATCTTCCAATCGAGCTTGCAGAAGAATCGAGATATCTTACTGTATTCACTACTCACATCAGACTTTTCCGATTCAAGAGGCTCAGCTTTGGTGTCAATTCAGCAGCTGAGTTATTTCAGCACTTGATTCAGTCTGCACTTCAAGGACTTGAAGGCACGCTGAACATCAGTGATAACTTTCTCATCTATGGCCCCACTGAAAGGGAACTCGAGTCATGCCTCCTTGCGTGCCACAATGTATCAGAGAATGGAACGTCACCTTGAACAAAGACAAGCACTTGTTCAATGAAAGCAAAATTGAATTCTCTGGCCATGTGTTCAGTGGTGAAGGATTATCACTAGATTCATAGAAAGTTGAAGCCATTGCAAACACTGCAGATCCTACAAATGTTCAAGAAGTCCGGAGTCCGCTAAGACTTTTCACGTACTGTCGTCGTTTCATTCCTGACCTCACTCTGTTATCTGCCCCTTTACGCAATCTGACAAAAGAGACCACCAATTGGGAATGGACTAAATCACACAAACAGGCAGTACACCAGATCAAACGGTGTTTGTCAGCAAGCTGTACAAATGCTTATTTCGACCCTGAGAAAACTACCCAGCTAGTCGTGGATGCAAGCTTAGGTGCAATTCTCATACAAAAAGATAAGACAGGTAATCCATCAATCGTTGTGATGGCATGCAGATCATTAATGCCACAGAGCAACATTATTCAAAAACAGAGAGAGAAGTGCTCTTAGTCACATGGGGTATCTTACACTTCCATCTTTACTTATATGGAAGCGAGTTTAAAGTAAGAACCGATCATAGACCACTAGTGAGCTTGTTCAACAATCCACAGAGCAAACCACCCACTCGAATAGAACATTTGATACTCAATCTACAAGAGTACAAGTTCCATGTTGAGTATCAGCCAGGCAAACGCAACCCAGCGGACTACCTTTCACGACATCCGTTACCAACATCTTAACTATGTAAGCATAAATGCTGTAACAAAGTCGCCAGAACTAGCTGACATCAAAGTAGCAATAAAACAAGATGAGGCTTTGCAATTACGTATGAAGGCTATAGAATCACGAAAATGGAAAGACGTAATCATGAAAGCGCCTACAAACTAAATGGCTCACTACAAGGTCTCCACAATGATCAAAATGAGCTCACCGTTACAACCACATCTGATCTTGTATCACACATCGACTGTATTGTCATTCCACACTCATTGAGAGAACGTGTTGTTGACATAGCACATGACGGACACCAGGGAATAGTCGAGACCAAACAACTCCTTAGGAAAAAGGTGTGGTTCCCAGGAATTGACCATATGGTAGAGTGTTATGTTTGAGGTGGAAGGAGTGCAGTATTAATTCATTCCATCTTCTCCACAGGTCACAACATAACAATAAATGTTCCCACTTACTGGAACAGCCAATTAGATACTTTATTTGTCCCCAGAATAAATCACACCAACCAGGTTTCTTTAATAAACAACAAAATTATCTATTTATTATAAAACCGAGTCTTAACCAATAATGAAGTAAATACATACGCGATTTGAGATATTAAAGCCCCGTAATTTTTATCCTAGCCCTCACACACACTCACATACATCCAAAAACCGGTTAACTGGGAAAAAAGGGATTTTTGTTCACAGCTGTTGCAAAGAAATCGAAGGAATAAAAAAAACTTTTACTGAAAAGATATGGAAGGATGTCCTTTGCTTTGGTGAGGTATCACAAAGTCGAATAGTTGGAGGCCACTAGGAGTCTTTCCAGCTGAGGTTGATGAACAGTCTGCTTTGGATAGGCATTCGAAGAAATTCAACTGCAGAAGGGTTCACATAGGTCTTACAGCAGGTGTGCAGCAACAGTGGTTTTAGTCCTCTCACCTTCGATGCAAAGTCCTTTTTTTAAAGATGCAAGGCTTCTGTAACCATTCAGGGTTTCTTAAAAATGCAGGAGGCAAGAGTACCACTTCATACAGGTTTTGCTTTTCAATAACAGGGATTCTTCAAAGACAGGTAATACCTTTCTTCTGAACTCCTGGCAGCTCCATCTCTAATTCCAATTGCCTGCTTTAGTCCAAACCCACTGGATTTTAACAATTCAAAATGAAACTACTTTTACAGGCAAGTCTCAGAGTCATAGAATTATACAGCACAGAAACAGGCTCTTTGGCCCATCGTGTCTGTGTTGGCCATCAAGCACCTAACTATTCTAATCCCATTTTCCAGCACTTGGCACGTAGCCATGTATGCAATGGCATTTCAAGTGCTTATCTAAATACTTCTTAAATGTTGTGAGGGTTCCTGCCTCTACCACCCCTCCAGGCAGTGCGTTCCAGATTCTAACCCCCTCTGGGTGAAAATGTTTTTCCTCAAATCCCCTCTAAATCTCCTGCCCCTTACCTTAAATCTATGCCCCCTGGTTATAGAGTCTCATGCTAGTCATACATTCTCTCTTGTCACAACAAAGAATAACTCTTAAGTCAACCCCCTGTGGTGTTTACTTGAAATCACCTTTTTTCCAGTAGTTGTTTACTGGTCAATACCAGGAACCTTTTGTTGACCTTTTTTTTAAAATAAAAGGCATTCATAAATTTCAGCTATCTCCAGATGTTTCAACGTGGATGAATTTTGTTTTCAGTTTTTAAAAATATAAATTCCCAAGTTTTAACACAAAGAATGGAAATTCTGTAACAAGAGCACAAAATCAACCAGTGTTTGCCATGTCAAGCAACCACAGTGTCAAATCTTCATGATCCTCTCAACCTGTCCAAACTACCTCCAGTCCCGAGAACATCACAGAAGCTACAGAGACTATGGGCTGGGTTTTCCCCCCGGGGCAGAAAACAGAGGTAGAGACTGTTTCTGGGTCCTGAACTCATCCCCAGGGGGAAAACAGTCACTCACCTGTGATTTTCCCTGGGTCAGCCAACTAATGGCCAGGGGGCAGGTTCGCCATCCAATTAAGGATGGTGGGCAGGCTCTTGAAGTTAGAGGGCCAATCAGAGACCTTCCTACTTGAGAGGGACAGCTGGTTGTAATAGGAGGTAAGGAAGAGAAATGGCACTTCAAGGTGAAGGCAACATCTCTTCAACTTTTTAAAATCTTTAGTTAAAAAATAAATCTAGCAGCCAGGGCACCACTGTGTCGGGGGAACCCCTCTGCAGGGAAGCCTATGGCTGCTCCTGCCACCAGGCAGGCAGAGAGGGCCTCTAGATCTGCCTAGAGCGTTTCACCCCCCGGCTTGCCACTAGGTGTGCCCACCTCCAGGCACCTAAACAGGCCCCTGTCACCTGCGGAAACCTGGAGGCCGACTGGAAAATTCCTTTAATTGGCCTCAATTAGGCTCTTTATTTCCTTGACCCATCTGCATTTTGTACTTGCCACCCCCATCTGAAGTGCATCTTCCCAGAACCATGAGCAGTTACATGCCAGCTGTGCCCACAGCTATGCACTAAAGGGCTGTGAATTGTTAACAGAAAGATCTGCAAGCCCTCCTGGAAGAGGTAGAAGAGAGAAGGGACAATCTCCCAGGTGACGTGGCAAGAGATCCTCTGTGGCACTTTGAAAGAATCCAGTGTCAAATAGATTCAGGGCAGTGATTACTTCCATAGCGAAAGACAGGGCCATTCTGACAGTGGAGCAAGGGTAAAGATCTTCACAAAGATGGTTGCACAGATGTGGAATGGCAGCCTTGGACAATCGCAATGTTTGAACACATCTGAGTTGTCTTCGAAGGACCTGCGCTGATCATAGATATGCAAGTTTCAGTGAGCAAAACTGTGAAACAAAGGATTTAATAAATAATGAAGCCAGAAATCAGGAAGCAAAGTTTGGAGACATTTCAAAGCTCTTGCTTCTTATTTTTGCCTGAATCAGGTGCCTGAGGAGAGCAGATGCATCTGTTTTTTAAATGGGTCTAACATTCTCAGAATGCAGTAGTGGCGTAAAACCGGGAAATTTTCAATTACATGTCACCAGGTGAGCAGTGCTTCTATACACAGGAGCCCACAGTGATTGGGTGGGTAGATCATCAAAGCTGCTAAAAGTGAGTTACCTGAAATTTTGTTTAGCATAATAACAGCATATGTGCTGAAGATAGCAAAGAAATTCAGGACTACATCTGTTCTCTTAGGTTCAGTCCGTTGCCCAGCTGCTAAAAGGGCAAAGTGTTGGTTAAGTATTGATGTTGCAAGACAACCTGGGGATACCTTGGTTGTATCAGTAGAGCATTCAGCAGCTGTTGAACTAAGCAGTTGTAGATCAGATGGCATAGCACAGCAAAAGTTGTCTTCTTTCATTTCTATTCAATGTAGGTTACTGTGTTGGGACCATTCTTCCCAGAGTGCTTTCAGTGAGATGATGAATCATTATAAACTTCATGCCCTTACAGTACTTGCTATACTTGCTCCGTTTTAATGTCCCAATGATATTTCTCCAAGATTGCAGGCAACATTGACCTGGAGATCAATCTTTAAGTCCTGGAGATTCCAGGATAATCCTGGAGGGTTGGCAACCCCATTTATTAACCCAAGTTGTATGAACAAGTCGGATATAAATTATTTCATGATATTCGTTTACCAAACAACACTTTTCAAAATCAAATGTTAATAGTGTGTGGTAATATAGGATAGTTGGTATCAACTTGATATTTAGTAGTGAAAAGAAGCATAGACCAGCCATGTCTGTTGATTGTCATTTCATTTTAGTTTTGTGTTTGTTTTAAGTCTGCCTTTATCCTATCTTTCTGCCTCAGTGATTGAATTATGAATGAGGGTAAACATCTCAAGGAGAAGGAAGACACAGAGAGAAGGCACAACAGGGAAAGCAATTATTGTGCTTAAAAAAATGTTGGTGTCTTTTACAAGAGGGAGTCATGATTCAGCCAAGCTTAAAACTCAAAGTGGATGCTAAGATTTTCTGAGGTAGTCTCAAAGCATGAATACGTGCATGGAGAGGAGTTTTCTAGAATCTTTTTTTCCCTTTGGGCCTTTGGTTTTGACTGTTTTTTGTCTCTCCCAGGAGATTATATTGCTGCAGCGGGAGGTGGAGGAAGTGTTTAGTCATAATGCTACAGGCATATTGAGATGTGGGGCAGGCTTAATAGGTCTTTTCCTGTTCATCAATTTTGTATGTTCATATGCTATTGACCTTTTTTGAGTGTTTCAGCTTGGTTGGATCATCCACCTTCATGGAAGCCACTTTGAAATCGGAAAAGATGGAACTCTGATGTAAAATCCACTACAATAATAGAGTATCCCATTTCCCTGATGTATGTCTGTTTGTCTATCAAAGGGGGACATCACCTTGGGATTGGGTGGGCAAATCATCAAAACTGCCAAAAAAGCAAGGAAATTTTCATCTACCGCATTCACAGTACAGTAGCGGTGTTACATACTGAACACAAGTTTCCTCAATAATATAAAAGCAAAATACTGCAGATGCTGGAAATCTGAAATAAAAACAAGAAATGCTGGAAATACTCAACAGGTCTGACAGCATCTGTGGAGAGAGAAGCAGAGTTAACCTTTCAGCCTGTCATGCTCTGAAATTATGGAACTCAATGTTCAGTCCAGCAGGCTGTAGCGTGCCTAATTGGTAAATGAGGTGCTGTTCCTCAAGCTTGCGTTGATGTTCACTGGAACACTGCAGCCATCCTAGGACAGAGATGTGAGCAAGAGAGCAGGGGGGAGTGTTGAAATGACCAGCAACCAGAAGCTCGGGGTCATGCTTTCGGACTGAGTGGAGGTGTTCCGCAAAGCGGTCACCCAGTCTGCGTTTGGTCTCCCCAATGTAAGGGAGACCACATTGTAGCAGCGAATACAGTATACTAAATTGAAAGAAGTACAAGTAAGTTGCTGCTTCATCTGAAAGGAGTTTTTGGAGCCTTGGATATTGAGGATAGAAGAGGTAAATAGGCAGGTATTACACCTCCTGCAATTGCAGGGGAAGTTGCTGTGGGAAGGGGACGAGGTGATGGGGGTAATGGAGGAGTGGACCAGGGTGTCGCGGAGGGAATGATCCCTTTAGATTGCTGACGGGAGGGGGGGGTGAGGAAGATGCATTTGGTAGTGGCATCACGCTGGAGGTGGCAGAAATGGCAGAGGATGATTCTTTGGATGTGGAAGCTGGTGGAGTGGAAAGTGAGGACAAGGGGAACCCTGTCGCAGTTCTGGGAGGGAGGGGAAGGGCTGAGGGTAGAGGTGCGGGAAATGGGCCGGACACGTTTGAGGGCCCTGTCAACCACAGTGGGGGGAAATCCTCGGTTGAGGAAAAAGGAAGCGCTATCATGGAAGGTAGCATCATCAGAGCAGATGCGTCGGAGACGGAGAAACTGGGAGAATAGAATAGAGTCCTTACAGGAGGCAAGGATGTGAAGAAGTGTAGTCGAGGTAGCTGTGAGAGTCGGTGGGCTTATAATGAATATTAGTAGACAGTCTATCCCCAGAGATGGAGACAGAGAAGTTGAGGAAGGGAAGTGAAGTATCGGAGATGGACCATGTGAAGGTGAGAGAAGGATGGAAATTAGAAGCAAAGTTGATAAAGTTTTCCAGTCCTGGGCGGGAGCAGGAAACGGCACTGATACAGTCATCAATGTACTGGAAAAAGAGTTGGGGGAGGGGGCCTGAGTAGGACTGGAACAAGAAATGTTCGACATATACCACAAAAAGACAGGCATAACTAGGACCCATGCGGGTACCCATAGCAACACCTTTTACTTGAAGGAAGTGAGTGGAGTTGAAGGAGAAGTTGTTCAATGTGAGAACAAGTTCAGCCAGGCAGAGGAGGGTGGTGGTGGATGGGGACTGGTTGGGCCTCTGTTCAACGAAGAAGTGGAGAGCCCTCAAACTGTCCTGGTGGGAGATGGAGGTGTTTCCTCAATCTTTTTTAATGCAATAAAGATGTAAATGGTGAAGACCTTGTGGAAATTCAGGGCCAGTTACTTTGCACAATTCTGGGCACCATACTATAGCAGGGATGTCTAGCCATTGGATGCAGCTAAATAAACTGGGGTTGTTTCTATGGAGAAGCAAAGGCTGATGGAGATATTATTCAAGCATTAGATATTGTGAATTTAACAGATAAATTGCACCGTTGTAATATATTTGAGATTGCAATGAGCTCTTAACCAGGGAACATGGGTTCTAGCTTAAAAGAACAAAGTGAAGATAAGTTAGCATTAACAATTTGAAGCAAAGATTGGTGAACTTGGGGATTGGGCTGTGCTGGGAGACATCGAAATGCGGATAATGCACAAACATTTTAAGAGAGAATTGGACAGATAATTGAGGGAGTGGGCAAAGGAAAGGTATTAGTTTTTGGGAATCCCCAGATGGAGTGGAGTCTTTTCCAATTTCCAGGTCTGTCTGGCTCAAACAAGTTAGTTCTATAATGGAGAAGTTACTGTATCCTTGCTCCCATAAATCAACCAGGGAGACAAATATCAAATCAACACCGATAACTGAAAAGTATTGCACATTGGTCGAAAGAAAGTGGAATGCATTGCACACAATGAGCTGAATTTAATCAGCCCACCACCGATTCCAGCGGCAGGCCTGGTAAATGGCTCCATTCCCATCCATCACATGGGTACCCACCCCACTGCGATTACGTGATGGGTGTCGATTTTGTATAGTGGAGGCGAGGGTCTCCCCCAATCACGTAGTGGGGGTGGGAGACGATTTATTGATTATGGCCTTAGATGACTCCAGAGCAGGGCCTGGCACCATATTTAAAGGCCTGCCAGCCCTGTATTCACTCCTGTCCTGGATACAGTGCTGCCTGCAACTTTGTCCTACTGGGTCCTGTATTCCTCCCACCACCCGAAGAGGGCAGAAGACGATGTCTGAGCAAAGACACAGGGTGGCCCCATGGTTCAGTGATGCTTGCCTGAAGATTCTTCTCCAGGCTGCAAGAGAAAGGCAGGAGGTTCTCTTCCCCCTCGATAGCAAGAAGAGGTCCTCCGCCTGACCAAGCAGGTTTGGGTGGAGATCGCAGAGGAGGTTAGCAGCCGTGGGGTCACCCAGCGCAACTGGGTCTAGTGTAGGAAGAGGGTCAATGACCTACTGCGTTCTGCCAAGGTGACTGCTCAATAGCAGGATTGCATGTGACTACGTGGGAGGTTGTGTGACTTGGGAGGAAGACAGCGATATGGTGCTGCCTGAGTGCCTAAGGGTGTGTCTCATCCTGACAGATGTATGAATATCTCTCGGCCGCGGGCCACTATCCTTCATTGCTCACCCTCTTAACTCCCATGACAGCGAGTGTCGGCATGAGAAACATGATTCCCCAGTAGGGGTTGAGGGGCTGAAAAAAGCTGAACTGTCATGTTGATCTCTATGCCATTCTCAGCCATCGCCATTCTTCCGCTTGCAGGACAAGACAGCTCATAATAGGAGGGAGATGTCCCGGACAGGCAGAGGAATCCCTGATGTACATCTACTTATCTCCAGTGAAGAAGAGGCCTTGGAGCTGGCGGACACCCAGGGTAATTGCTCAATAGTCAACATGGAGATTGGAGTCCCTATGCAAGAGAGTGAGGATTATCTCCCTTGGCATGCACAATGTTGGAGACCCACATAATGCATGGTAGACACCAGAAGAACAACACAGCCTATTCCACGTATGTTTGTGTTCTCTCATGCAGGTAGGCATTCGCAGGGGTCCGCTATACTGAAGAGGAGGATGACTCAGAGAATGCACCACCCATGACTCTCGTGCACCCTCTACCAGCGCAGATAGTTTCACCTCGATGGGTACCCGCTCAGCTTTAGAATCAGGGTCACAAGCTGGTGAGAGCATCTCACATGCGCACGAGCAGTTAGTGGAGGCTGAGACCACCAAAGCCTCCAACAGTCAGAGAACTGTGGGTGGCCAGGCCCATGCTGAACCCCAGGATGATGACGAGCCTCTGGTGTCAACAGCACAGGGCATGCCGGTGTTACAGAGAGAGGTAAGGCAACATCTGGCGGACATGCCAGAGGTCATGCCCAGCTATGAGTGAACGATGGAGGAGTCTATTCATGCCAGGACTGCTGCATTGTCTCAGGCATATGACCACATGGCCTTTTCAGCGAGAGGTTGACGACCCTCATGGAGAGTCAGATCCCACAGATCTGGACTGACCTGCACACCGGATTTCTGGGCGGATGGCTGCGTTCTGATTCGCCGGCCTTACCACCACCATTCCCACCCTCGACATCTGCACAAAAACCAGCCCAATAAATGAGATTAAATCAGCAGAGGGAAACATAGAAATGTGCCTTGGAATGAGAGTAAACTCTCAAAATTCTGCACAATGCAAGAATGGATTACAAAAGCAAATTGAAACATTAGCTTATCCTGTGTGATCTTGAGTTAGTAACATAAATAGTAATGTATTACAAATCTGTGCCTAAAAGTATTGGTCTTAATGTTATTGCGGGTCAGAATCGGTCTGTGCTAGGAACCTGGTTGAGCAACAAGCTTGATGTTGAACTCCTGAGCTCATTTTAATATCCAAGTTCCCACCTCCACCCAAACCGGGCAGATGACCACTGCCGGGGTCTCATGGGAATGGACCCAGTAGTCAGGATCGGGGAAGAGAGGGAGGGAGAGTGTAGTATAAGGACATGCAAGGGTTAATGTTGGAGACATTGAGAGCAACCCCCCCACTGTAGAGATGATGATGTAATAGTCACATGGAAATGGTTGTTGGAAGGAGAGATTGCAGCACAAAGAATGCTAGCTAGGGAGACTTGAGGAGAGTGTAAATAGTAATGTATATATAATAAAAAGTTATCAGTTGACCTAATCTAGATTCCTAGGCTGGAATTTTACATTGGGTGGGAGGCTCCACCCACCAGCCCAAAAGTCGGGGCGAGTCTGCCTCTGCCGGGTCTAGGGAGCCACGCCGGGATTTTTCGCAGGCCAGCAGCTTCCGGTCCCAGCAACAACACTGGGAGCGGTGGCCACTGCTGGGACTACACCCAGCCAATGGAAGCAAGAGGAAGGACAGCCCTGAACTAAAGTAAGGTCTTGGGGCCTCGCCAGTGACAATCGGGTATGTCCCAGCCGCAGCCCCAGCCCCTGCGAGGCAAGTGGGGGGGGGGGGGCGGGGAGTGCTGTCTAGTGGGGGCAGTTGGACCTCGGGGCGGGTGGGCCCCTCTGTGGGGCACAGGCTGCCCGATCATGATGGCGGCCCCCACCCCACCCCACCCCAGCCTGCAAGCTTGTGAAAGCTCGTGGCCTTTGCCGCCCGACCGCCGCAAGTAAAATACCAGCGGGGCAGGAGGAGGCCCTTAAGTGGCAGTTAATTGGCCACTTAAGGGCCTTGATTGGCCGAGGGCAGATGGGCCGTTTCTCGCCCCTGCCGCTGCCCCACATAAAATTGCAGCAGGGGTGGGAAGGCTTTGGAGGGACTGTAAAATTCTGGCCCTAGACTTTATTTACAATGCCCGAGCTACGCTACAACTACTACTACAACAACAATAATATGGTGGCAGCATTTAAAACAACCAGAAAGTATTGAAAATCACCTTACCTCATGAAGTAGAAGCAGGGGAATAGAAGATCTCATCAGGTGACTGCTGCGAACTCCAGAGCTGCTCCATAGCTGAAGAAGCTGGGGCGGCACAGTGGCACAGTGGTTAGCACCGCAGCCTCACAGCTCCAGGGACCCGGGTTCAATTCTGGGTACTGCCTGTGCGGAGTTTGCATGTTCTCCCTGTAACCGCGTGGGTTTTCGCCGGGTGCTCCGGTTTCCTCCCACAGCCAAAAGACTTGCAGGTGGTAGGTAAATTGGCCATTGTAAATTGCCCCTATTGTAGGTAGGTGGTAGGGAATATGGGATTACTGTAGGGTTTGTATAAATGGGTGGTTGTTGGTCGGCACAGAATCGGTGGGCCGAAGGGCCTGTTTTAGTGCTGTATCTCTAAATATAAAAACAATAAATATAATACAAAAATATAAATAAGATGCGGACAGTTGGTAAGTCGGCCATGCAGGCATTCAGACTGCACCACAGAAGCGTGGTGGTCTGCAATAAAACATCCAGGTCCAGCGATTGGGTTCCAAGTCTCAGCGCTGGGCGACGGTCTAGGATTGGGTGAGAGAATTTCAAAGGGGCCATTCTTGACTCACGGCGCATTGGGTCGAGAAAAGCAGGAAGAGAGGTCACCCGGGCGAAAAGGTGATTTGGGAATCAGGTGGAGTCAGCAGCCGTTAATCAATCCGCAGACAGAAAGCACAGGAACGGTCGGAAATCAAAGGAAAACCCCAGAAAGAGTGTGAACACCTCCATTAAAGCCAGTACAATTTAAAAAGGAAGGGGACTGCCATAAAAAGCCGATCAAATCATAAGAAACTGAATAGATTTGAAATTCTGAATGCCTGAAGCTTCCACGATCAGGAAGGACCCAATCAGGTACAAAACTGGTCCTTACGCAGAAAAAGATTCCTACGACTTAAGAGGCAATTTGTGAGGCAACTATTCGGTCTCTTTATCAGTTCCGCCTTTAATTTTGCATTTTCACATCCCTCTGCCAATTTGTACCAATTATTCATAAAAGAATCTATGGATTTGCCTATTCTCTTGGACTCATAGAGTCATACAGCATAGAAACAGGCCCTTCGGCCCACCGCGTCCATGCCGACCATAATGCCTATCTATATTAATCCCACCTGCCTGCATTAATTCCATATCCCTCTATGCCTTGCTCATTCAAGTACCTGTCTGGATGCCTCTTAAATGTTGCTACTGTTCCTGCCTCCACCACCTCCTCTGGCAGCTCATTCCAGATACCCATTATTCTTTGTGTACCCCTTTGATCCCCTTTAAATCTCCTCCCTCTCACCTTAAATCTATGCCCTCTAGGTTTAGTCACCCCTCCCATGGGAAACAGACTCTGGCTATCTACCCTATCTATGTCTCTCATAATTTTACATACCTCTATCATGTCCCCTCTTAGCCTCCTTCGCTCCAGGGAAAACAGACCCAGCCTATTCAATCTCTCTTTATAACTCAAGCCCTCCAAACCAGGCAACATCCTTGTGAATCTTTTCTGCACTTTCTCTAGCTTAATGATATCTTTCCTGTAGTGCAGCGACCAGAACTGCACACAGTACTCCAAGTACGGCCTAACCAACATTATGTACAACTGTAACATGACGTCCCAACTCTTGTACTCAATGCCTCAGCCGATGAAGGCAAGCATGCCATACGCCTTCTTCACCACCCTGTCTACCTGTGTTGCCACTTTCAGGGAACTATGTACTTGCACCCCATGGTCTCTCTGCTCAAGAACACTCCCCAGGTCCCTGCCATTAACTGCATATGTCCTGCCCTGGTTTAACTTCCCAAAATGCATCACCTCGCACTTGTCTGCATTAAATTCCATTTGCCAATCCCTTGCCCACTTTCCCAGTTTATCTATATCCTGTTGTAACCTTAGACAACCTTCTGCACTGTCCACTATACCACCAATTTTGGTGTCATCTGCAAACTTACTAATCATGCCCCCTACATTCAGATCCAAGTCATTAATATATATGACAAACAACAGAGGGTCCAGCACCGATCCCTGCGGTACACCACTGGTCACCGGCCTCCAATCTGAAAAACAACCCTCTACTACCACCTTCTTCCTCCTGTCACCAAGCCAATTTTGTATCCAGTTGGCTAGCTCACCCTGGATCCCATGTGTTCGAACCTTCTGGACCAACCTACCATGCGAGACCTTGTAGACAACGTCCATCGTCCTGCCCTCGTCAATCCTCTTGGTCACCTCCTCGAAAAACTCAATCAAATTCGTGAGACATGATTTCCCATGCACAAATCCATGCTGACTATCCCTAATCAGAACTTGCCTTTCCAAATGCATATAAATCCTGTCTCTCAGAATTCCTTCCAATAACTTTCCCACCACTGATGTAAGGCTCACCACCCTGTAGTTCCCTGGCTTATCCCTGCTGCCCTTCTTAAATAAAGGCACAACATTAGCTATCCTCCAGTCTTCTGGTACCTCACCCGTGGCTAACGATGATACAAAAATCTCTGCCAGGGCCCCAGCAATCTCCTCCCTTGCTTCCCATAGCATCCTAGGATACACCCGGTCAGCCCCTGGGGATTTATCCACCTTAATGGGCTTCAAAACCTCCAACACCTCCTCCTTTGTAATGTTGATATGATATGCTCCAGGATATCGCTGTTCCCTCCCTTGAACTCACTAGCTTCCATGACCTTCACGGTAAATACAGACGAGAAGTATTCATTTAAGACCTCACCCATTTCCCGTGGCTCCACACATAGATTACCACACTGATCCTTAAGGGGACCTACTCTTTCCCTAGGTACTCTTTTACTCTTGATATACTTATAGAATCTTTTAGAATTCTCCTTTATCTTATCTGCCAGGGAAATCTCATGGCCCCTTTTCGCCCTCCTAATTTCCTTTTTAAGTGTACTCCTCGAGGGACTCGCTTGATCCCAACTGCCTATACCTGACATATACCTCTTTCTTTGTCCTGACCAGACCCTCAATATCCCTCGTCAACCAAGGTTCCCAGCCTTGCCCTTCCATCTAACAGGAACATGCCAGCCCTGAACTCTTCCTATATTACTTTTAAAAGCCTCCCACTTACCAGACGTCCCTTTACCTGTAAACAGCCTCTCCCATTCAACTTTTGAGAGTTCCTGTCTGATGCCATCGAAATTAGCCTTCCTCCAATTTAGGACTTCAACCTTAGGACCAGTCCTATCCTTTTCCATAACTATCTTGAAGCTAATAGAGTTATGGTCACTGGTCCCAAAGTGCTCCCCCACTGACACATCAACCACCTGCCCAGCCTCATTTCCCAAGAGGAGGTCGAGTGTAGCCCCTTCTCTTCCACATACTACTTCAGAAAACTATCCTGGACACACTTAACAAATTCTTCCCCACCTGATCCCTTAGCACTAAGGCAGTCCCAGTCAATATTAGGGAAGTTAAAATCACCTATTACTAATTTCTATCTGTGGTTTCCCTACATATATGCTCCTCCAATTCCCTCTGACTATTGGGGGGCCTGTAGTATAATCCCATCAAAGTGATCACCCCTTTCTTATTTCTAAGTTCTACCTATATGGCCTCGCTGGACGTTCCCCCTGGAATATCCTCTCCAAGTACTGCCGTGATGTTCTCCCTAATCAATAGTGCAACTCCCCCTCCTCTCTGACCTCCACCACTGTCACGCCGGAAGCATCGGTACCCCAGAACATTGAGCTGCCAGTCCTGCCCATCCCTCAACCACGTTTCCGAAATAGCTATAATATCACAATCCCATGTCCCGATCCATGCTCTGAATTCATCTGCCTTACCTGTAAGGCTTCTTGCATTAAAATAAATGCAGGTTAGCCTACCAGACCTTCCACGCTCCCTGTCCTGCCCCTGCCCGGCCTGCCTACTAGACTTGCTTGCTTTAACCTCTACATTTGCCTCAACTATCTCATTGGAGAGACTACTACTTTGGGTCCCACCCCCCGCAAGACTAGTTTAAACCCTCCCGAGTATTACTAGCAAACCTCGCTTGTTAAATTTTCCTCTTTCCAGAATTTTGTCACTGCGTAAATTGAAAAATCTGTTGAAGGCTTGTGAAGAATTTGAAGATGTATTGGCATAGCTGATGAATCTGTCAGATCTTGAGAAGGCAATTGAACGAATGACAGGTGAAAGTACAGAGACAAAACAGAGCTGTTCTGTGGGCTGAAGACAGAGAGACAATCTGTAGAGAAGAAGACACACACAGGTAAGAAGGTGCAGCACACTGGGAAACTGTGCCAATGCTGTAAAGCCAGGAAGACCCACATACGGGAGCAAAGTCCTGCTAGGAAAGCGGAGTGCTTCATCTGTACAAAGACTGAGCATATTGGAAAAATGTGTCTGAGCAAGACCTCTTCGCTGAAAATCGTAAAGCAGAACACTTTCACACAGAGAGCGGTAAATGAAGTGCATCAACTTCCAGCAGGAAATGAACCAGGAGATTTCCTAGGAGAAGTTAATGACCCAAATCAAGGATTTTGGACAGCAGATATCTACGTAAACGGACACCTAACGAATTTTAAACTGGACACAGGTGCTGGTGTCATAGTTCTGTCAGACCAAGAGCCATGGTTGATGAGACATTGCCTACAACCTGTGGACACACAGTTGCATGGTCCATGCAGGATCCAACTGAAAGTGAAGGGTAAGCTTCAAGCAACTCTCCAATGTAGAGGGAGACAAATTTTGGAAACCTTATACGTCTTGCCAAAATAAGAATTTTCCTTGCTAAGTAGAAAAGCATGCTTAGATCTGATCGAGAAGATTGACAAATTCAAAAAGCGACAGGTAAACAGGTTCTTTCAGGAAGACTACCCGAAACTTTTCACAGGCCTGGGAAGACTCAAGGCAGAAAATAGTGTCAGGCAAGCCCCCCCCCCACCTGCCAAGAAGGAAGAAAATTAATTTTGCCACATGAAGATTGATTTTAAACAGTTGTTGGTGAAGAAAGAACTTTCTTTAAAAAAACAATTGGAGACATTGGCTGGAGAGAGACATTAGCATATCAACAGACAGTACCTCAAAAGGCAAAGGAGCTCCAATTTAATCCACAATGGACTTTTGATTACCAGATGTTGAAGCATTCCAGGTTAACTACTAAGAGGGCTGAATACACAAACAAACATGGTCAGGCCAGTTTAATCACATGACTAATTGTTGGAGTTTTTTTTTTGAATTTGAACTTCCAACAAGGATTTTGAAATCAGAAAGCTGTTTTCTCCTGGACTGAGAACACCCCTCTCCTGTCTGCTCTCATCTCGCTCTCACCAGTTTCGGAAACCATTGAAGACATATTAACCCCAAGAGAGAAAAGTCTCCTACAGTGAACAAAGTTTAAGAAGAATACTGGGTCCCAACGAAAACCAAGACTACCTACAATCAAGGACCCTACAGCTAGCTTGAAGCACAATCAAAAAAAAGCCCTCTTTCAAAAAAAAAGCCCTCTTCAGAGATTGCCTCAAACCACTCCATTTTATTTTTCTTCTGCTCTTTTCTGTCGCTATTAGGGCGGCACAGTGGCGCAGTGGTTAGCACCGCAGCCTCACAGCTCCAGTGACCCAGGTTCAATTCTGGGTACTGCCTCTGTGGAGTTTGCAAGTTCTCCCTGTGTCTGCGTGGGTTTCCTCCGGGTGCTCCAGTTTCCTCCCACAGGTTGATAGGTAAATTGGCCATTATAAATTGCCCCTAGTATAGGTAGGTGGTAGGGGAATATATAGGGACAGGTGAGGATGTGGTAGGAATATGGGATTAGTGTAGGATTAGTATAAATAGGTGGTTAATGGTCGGCACAGACTCGGTGGGCCGAAGTGCCTGTTTCAGTGCTGTATCTCTAAATCTAAATCTTAAAATCTAAATATTTGCATGTGTGTATCACGTGTGCATGCTAGCATGGGCACATCGTATATCGGTAGGCGATAACCATATTAGAGTTTGAAAAGTTTAATAAATTTCACTTTTCTTCTTTAAACCTAAGAAAACCTGGTGTGCTCATTTCTTTGCCTTATAATTGGAAAGCGGTGAACAAGGATTCACCAAAGGGGGATCTCAAAATACAGTGTGTTTAAAATTAAACCCTGTTACAATAAGACCAGGTGAAGACAGTAAAAGACCCCTAGACACCTTTCTCACCTAGTCATAGCAATAGAATCACACTTAAGGACAATGCCAGGCCAGTGTGTATTGTTACACCCAGAAAGATACCTCACCCATTGATGAACCAAGTTCAAGACCAGTTGGAAGAGATGACCAGAGGGGGAGTCACTTCTCTGGTTACACAACCAATTGAGTGGTGCTCGGTCATGGTTCCTGTCCCAAAACAAAATGGAACTGTACGTATTTGTGTGGATTTAACGCAGCTTAACAAAGCTGTGACACACGAGATTCACCGAAAGTCCACAGTGGATGACAGCTTAGCGAAATTGTCTCAGAGCACCATCTTTACCAAACAATGCCAATAGTGCATTTTGGCAGGCACCCTTAGATGAGACCTCAAGATTACTAGCCACATTTATAACACCTTTCATGAGGTTTTATTTCAATCGGTTACTGTTTGGCATAACTTCCGCACCAAAGATCTTCCAAAGATCTGTGTCTAACATCTTAGAAGGGCTCAAAGGAGTTATTTGTAACATGGATGGCATGCTGATACATGGGCAGACAGTAGAGGAACATGACCAAAGAGTCTGAGCAGTTCTACAACAACCTCAAGAAGCAGGGCTAACTCTGAACGAGAAGTGCAAATTTTCCGGGACTTCAATGTGTTGCTTGGGACACATAGTAAGCAGTAAAGATATAATGGCAGATCCACAGAAGACACAAGCCATTACGGAATTCCCTACTCCTACTTCCATTCAGCAACTCCAAAGATTCCTGGGAATGGTGAATCAATTAGCAAAGTTTTTACCTCATTTAGTGCAGGTAACAGAAGCATTAAGACAATTTCTCAGAAAAGAGCAAGTATTGTGTTGGAGTTCACTCCAAGAATTCCCAAAGATTAAAGAGATGCTCACATCACCGGCTTGCCACACTAGAACCCTACACTACCAATGATGATAGCGGCAGCAGCCTCCTCCACTGGATTAGGAGCAGTCCTTTTCCAGGAACAACCTGATGGTTCTTGTAGACCAATATACTGCACATCTAGAGCTTTGTCTGACACAGAGACAAGGTATGCAGTAATTGAAAAAGAAACCGTTGCAATCACATGGGGCATGTGAGAAATTTTCTGATTATATTGTCAGATTGAGAGTCGTCATCAAGACAGACCATAAACCTTTTGTATCTTTGTTGGATGAAAGGAAGATTGCAAAAATACCTCCAAGAATCCAAAGATTTTGTTTAAAATTGATAGGATATACATATGAGATAGTATATGTCCAGTAAAAGAAGTAAACGTCTGCTCATGCCCCATCAAGAGGAACGGTAGACTATCCGACACAACGAAGTGTGAATTTTGTGCATGAAATGGAGTTATATTTGCAGTATACCACACAAATATGGCCAGCAAACATACAGAAGTTGCAAGAAACTTGTCAAGCCCAAAGAAGTGAATGCATTCACATAAGGCAGTATTGCACACAAGGGTGGCCACAAGAATGTCCTTGTGGGAAAATGATAGAAACTTTCTATGAATGTAGAAAATACTTCACAATTATTGACAATTTGCTCGTTTATAATTACAGACTAGTCATTCTTAGTTCACTAAGATCGGAGATCTTAAAACGTCTACATCAAGGCCATATGGGAATAACGAAGCGCAGAGCAAGGGCACAATCATCAGTGTGGTGGCCAGGAATATCCACAAAGATATCAAAAATGTGATCCAGAACCGTCAGATCTGTGCAATACAAAGACCAGCATGAACCTCTGTAACTGCTCAATTTCCAACCAGATCTTGGCAATGTCTAAGTATGGATTTATTCATGTTCACTGAAAGTCCTACATAATTATCATTGATTACTTCTCAAGGTGGATAGAGTGAGAAGGTTATATTCAACTTAACCGAAGCAGTTATTAGAGTCCCACAAGACATCTTTGCGACACATGGTATCCCTGACAAAGTATTGTCAGACAATGGACCACAGTTTGTGCATGAATATTTCACACAATTTGCAATAAGAATGGGATCTCACAGGTTTACCATGGTATCCACAGTCGAATGGTAAAGCGGTAGGAGGTGTAAGAACCATAAAGTCCTTATTGAAAGAGAATGAAGATCTTCCAACCTCACTTCTCATTTATTGACCTTCACCGTTAATGTGTGGACTATCACCTGCAGATGGGCAGGAAGATAAGAATGCAACTTCCTATGATGCCTAAAAAATTGCTTCCAGGATTGAATTTTCAAGACTATGAAAGACCAGGAAAACTCTTATGGGAGGCAACAAACTCAAAATTACAACAAAAGATTTTGTGTCAGAGACTTACTGCAACTGAATGAAGGCCAAAGAGTATGGATACATTACGTAGCAAGGGAAGGTACTATAATCCACAGAAATGAAAACTACCAGAGATCGTATGTGGTACACTCAACTGAAGGAAACATACGTCTAAATAGGAGAAACATTATCCCTATTCCCCAGACGCAAGGAAGACCTAGATGAAGTTCAGCAAACCCAAAGCAAACAGAATACTACAATCCTTAGTAGAAATCAACGAAGTCAATGATCCATACTTACAAGGAAGACTACTGATCATCCAACTCAGACTAGAATAAGATCGTGAAACCTCCAAACAGTCTAAATCTGTGAAGTCAGAGACTTGGGGGAGAAAGGGTGGTAGGTTAAGTCAAGAATGTATATATGTTTAAGAAAATGTTGGATAAAGACTTGGGGGGAGATGTAGTATAGGGACTCATGAGAGTTCATGTTGAAGACAATGAGAGCAACCCCTCCACTGTAGAGATGACAATCTAATAGTCACAAGCTAATCGGTTTTAGAATAAGAGAGTATCAGCACGAAGGATGCTGCTCAGGAGGCTTGAGGAGAATGTAAATAGTAATGTATATATAATAAAGAGTTATTCGTTGACAATCTAAACTCCTAAACTTTATGTACAATGCCCTAGCTAAGCTACAACTACTACTACAACAACATGCAATAGGGAGGTTGGGGTTTCAGACACAATTGGGGGGAATGGGGGAAGCCTGGGGTAAGGGAGGCCCAAATTATCCTTGTGGGGCCCAGAAGAGCACTCTTGCACCTTCTGATCCAGAGGGAAACTTTGTTTTAAATTTACCTTATAGGGCCTCTTGTTGGCCCTAGATCCAGCTCCTGGCATGTTTGAGCTAATGGGGAAGTCATCACTGCTTTCCCACTCAGGCCTGAGGTTAAAGTAGCAGACTAAGCCCTGGTGATGTCATCAGAGCCAATTTGCATATTTAAAGAGAAACCTGCTCGTTCAGGGTTGGTGCCCTTGCCACCTACAATTTAAAATTGTAGCCGGCCAGGGTGGGAAAGGAGTGGGTAAATCTTCCACTCCATTTCTACTGCCTTCCTCCCACCCCCAACTCCCAGCCTAGTTTCTGCCAGACAAGGGGAGTTAAAATCGGGGCTATAGTGTCTGGCACCAGTTGATAATATTAGGCACCTGTCATCTGTGGGTATTTCCATTAATTTGTGTTCTATATTTCTTCCCATAATCAGACAGAACTTGATGTATCTTCCTATGAAAACGTCTACTACCTATTTTGGATACTGGAACAGCTTTTGCAGCACAAAAAGCCAGCAGAGGGTGGAGTCGCCACTGTGAATTGTGTAGAGCTGGAGAAACTTCAGCAAAGATTAGACAAGACAGTCCTTCATTTGTCAGATGATTTCCCATTGTTTACAGTGTACCTGTGGAGACTGGGAGCTCTGTTCAATGCCACTTCACAGCAGAAGGACAGCTAATGCACAGTTCCATATTTTAGCAAAGAGCTTCATCTTTTTCAAACCATTAATGTGGCTTGTACGTTCCTCCGCATTCTCTATTTTCTAATATTTATGTATTTGTGGCTTATAACATTGTTTAAATATATTCAAATGCACTGATGTACAAAATAAAATCAGGAGTCGTGCCCATATGTTCAAAGGAACAATAAAGAATTTTGTACAATCTTACCACAAACCAGCAGTGAACACTCTTCTAAATCTGAAATTGCAACTACTCTAAAAAGTTGAGCTGTTAATGTTTTGATAAGTGATGTTATCTGTTGATATGAACCAATTTCATTTCAATCCCAATGCATTTAATAGCTACAGGAACGGAACTTTTCTATCCGGTACTATGAATGAATTTGACACTATGGACAGAAAGCAAAACCTATACTTTGAGCTACTAAATAATGGACACTTGCTTAGAAACATAGGAGCACAAGGAAAACAATTATTTTAGAGCATCCATGGGACCTTTTCAGGGCCAGTGTTTTAATCAACACGTCAATGGCAAAATATTTATTTGTTCAGATATATGACAAAATAACTGAAATTAAAGCAGCTTTTTTCGTCAGCCTGACACGATCAGAAGACTATTACCATATTTAAGGTTGCAATTTTAGTAATGCTGGAAAGCAATTGCCACTTCACATTAATGCTAAACTTGCACCATAAATCCAGAGTTGGGGTCAATCTGATGCTGGAATAAATCATAGGGCAGAATTTAATGCGCCCCCTGGAGATGGGCTTTGAGGTGGGAGGACCCGTAGAATTGCGACGGAAGGCGGGGGAGGAAGGTCCGTCGCCTTCCCCTTGCGCCTTTCCCTTTTCCAATCAGTAACCAACTAAGGGCCTTGTCCCACCAATGTTGGAATTAAACCAATGGTGGATCGAGGAGAGCTTGAGCTACGTGGGGAGGTTGCCCAGTACAACAAGGTGGCCTCCCTGAGGTCTTTGGAAGGTGGAGGGCTCCTCCAAGGGCAAACATTTGTCAAATAAAGTGCCCCCAGCAGCAAAGACTGCTGGTAACACCCCTCCCCACCATCATCGCTCACCCTCCCCACCCCATTGCCAGGGCCTGCTGGACTGGCTCCGGTGACCCTGCCTCATTCACTTTTTGTCTGGGGCTCCAGTGCTGGGCCTGGTCCCAGGCCTCCTATAGTACCGGCAGTGGCCACCACTCCTGGTGCCAATGCCGATACTACTGAACTGCTGACCCTTTGATTGGTTGGCAGCTCTTGGAGGCAGGATCCCCATCCTTAAAAGGGACAGGGATCCTTGCGCCACACTGTTAATTGACCATGTGGCTTTGAATTGTACCGGGGAGCTTCAAAGGGCCAAAGCGGAGTTCTCCTTGCCTTTTCGGCCTGGCAGCTTGACTGAATTTAGTCCATAGAATCATAGAATAGTTACAGCAGAGAAGGAGGCCTTTCTGCCTTTTGAGTCTACTCCTGCTCTCTGCAAGAGCAATTTAGCTAGTTCCACTCACCCGCCCTTGCCCTGAAGCCCTGCAGTTTTTTTTTAGTTCAGCTGTTTATCCAATTCCTTTCGAAAACCACAATTGAATCTGCCTCTACCATCCTATCAGGCAGATCGCTCCAAATCAGAACCACTCGCTGTGTAAAAAGGTTTTTCCTCTTGTTACCTTTGGTTCTTTTGCCAATCACTTTAAATTGCTGTCCAATGGGAACAGTTTCTCTCTATCTACTCTGTCAAAACCCTTCATGATTTTCAACACCTCAATCAAATCTCGTCTCAACTCTGTCATCTCTGAGGGGAACAACCCCAGATTCTCTGTTATATCCACGTAATTGAAGTCCCTCATTCATGGAACCATTTTTGTCAATCTTTTATGCATCCTCTCTAAAGCCTTTAGATGCTTCCTAAAGTATGGTGCCCAGATTTGGAAACTATACGCTAGTTGAGGGCAAACCAGTGTTTTATAAAGATTCATCATAACTTCCTTGCTTTTGTACTCTATGCCTCTATTTATAAAGCACAGGATCCTGTATTTTTAACCACTTTTTCTGCCACCCTGCCACCTTCAATGATTTGTACACATATACCCCCAGGTCTCTCTGTTCCTGTACCCCTTTTATAATTGTGTGTTTAGTTTATATTGCCTCTTCTTGTTCTTCCTACCAAAATGTATCACCTCACATTTCTCTGCATTAAATTTCATCAGTCACGTGTCCGGCCAATCTACCAGCGTGTCGTATGTCCTCTCGAAGTCTATCACTATTCTCCCCACAGTTCACAATATTTCCAAGTTTTATGTCCTCTGAAAATTTTGGAAGTGTGCCCTGTGTACATCTAAGTTTCTGTCAAGAAAAGCAGTGGTCCTAGTATCGACACCTGGGTACCTTCTTCCAGTCCAAAAGACAACCATTCACCATTGCTCTCTGTTTCCTGTCACTCAGCCAACTTCATATCTATGCTGCCACTGTACCTTTTATTCCATGGGCTTCACCTTTGCTGACAAGCCTATTATGTGGCACTTTTACCAATGCCTTTTGGAACTTCAACCACATTACCATCATCAACCCTCTCTGTTACCTCATCTAAAAGCTCAATCAAGTTCTTTCAACACAATTTACCTTTAACAAATCCGTGCTGGCTTTCTTTAATCCACACTTGTCCAAGTGACTGTTAATATTGTCCTGGATTATTTTTTCTAAAAGCTTTCCTCTGGAACCACCCTTGAATCTAAAGAGAATTGGAAGCTATTGGCCAGTGCCACCGCAATTTATTACTTCCCTCAGCATCCTCAGATACATCTCATCTGGTCCTGGTGACTTAAAAACTTTAAGTGCAGCCAGTTTTTCAAGTATGTCTTCTTTATCAATTTTTAGCCCATCCAACTACTTCTTTCACTATGACTTTAGCAGCATCTTCTTCCCCGCGAACCGATTCCAATGTCCCAAGAATCTAAAGCCCTGTACCATCTCTCTCCAGCCATGCATTCATCTGCTCTATTTGTCTATTTTTATACTCACCAGCATGTGACACTGGGACCAATTCGGAGAGTACTATCTTTGAAGTTCTGCTTATTAGTCTCCTTCCTGGCTTCCTAAAACCTGCCTGCAGGACCTCCTCCCTCTTTCTACTCATGTTGTTGGTACCACTTTGGACCATGACCTCAGGCGGTAACCCTCCCACTTCAGAGTGCTGTACAGTGGCACAGTGATATCCTTGAACCTGGCACCATGGAGGCAACATACCCTCCTGGAATCACATCTGTGGCCACAGAAAGGCCTGTCTGTTGCCCTAAACATTGAGTCCCCAGTCATTATTGCTTTCCTTCATGCTGCTTCAGTTTGACACAGCATAGGGTTTAATATCCAAGACAGTGTCAAACCTGTGGAGAGAACAAACTAGTAAATGTCTCAGGTGGAGACACTTTAGCAGAACCCAAACAGCACAATTCACCATGAAATATCCTGCTGACCACAGTGTGGACAAACATAAATCCCTCCAAATGGTGGTTCCATCTGTTTAAATTGCAGAGCTTCAGTAACAGCTGCTTGCCTCTCTGCAACTTTATCACAGTAAGCACCTTGAGTATATAACACTGTCACCGGCATCAGAAAGCATCTTTCGGCAGTTGTATATAATGATTGAAATAAACAATTAAGCTTTCCTGTAGATACTTGCACTGTCAGAACACTCAGCTCACCACAAAAGAAGGGAATTTTATGGGCCCTGCAAGAGCGGCTTTGGTGGCGTGAGAGATGATTTAATTAGGTGTGAGTTGTTTATCGGATTTCCGATGGCAGGATTTTTTATCGCAATTTAATCAGCGGCGCATTTGCGGCAGTCTGGGGTTCCTCACACTGTGGCAGATTGCAGCTTTGCGTGCATTTCCATACCAGGAATATTCATTACCCTACATTTAATTCAAATTAAGTCCTACCTGCCAGATTAAGTTAATGGTAAACGGTATTCCCTTGCCACCCGATTCACATTCATTCAAACCTGGCATACATCAGTCAGCATTGTGAAGTTGTGTCTGAGATCAGTGTTTTCATGTCCTGAACTCATCAGCACAAGGAAGGCCAACATTGGAATGGATGTTTGGCTCCAGGCTCAGCACTAGCAAGGGTGATTCTTCTTAGGCCGTGGCGGGGAAGGTGTTGGGGGGGTTGGGGAGGGGGTCCATGGAGGAGCAGGGGAGGTTACTGGGGCTGGGCAGAATGGGGTGATTGGGTGCATGGAGGAGCAGAGGAGGAAGGAAGGCAGAGTCCAGGGTGTATGGTCGGGTTCAAGGAGGAGGAGAGGAGGGAAGGGGGCAGCGTCCAGGGAGTGCAGTGGCTGTTTTTGACAATGAGGCTGGCTGTGTGCAGTTACAGAGGGTGATTTGTTGATGTGTTCTTGTCAGTAAACTGATGGCCATGAGGGGCCTAAAAGGAGGGAGGATCACTGTCTATGTCGGAGTCCTGTGTGTCCACATCAGGGAACTAGCTGGCAGAAGTACAGTCACAGTCACAGGGGGGAATTGTATATGGTGGGGGGAGCATAGGGTTGAGTATTCGAGGTCATTACAGGATTGGGAATCTATGACTATATCAAGGTGAATTGTAGAAGGAACAAGAGTGAGAGTTGGCAGTTGGATGGTGATGGGAGTCGGAACAGTAGAGAGGGATGGCATGTATAAATGGATGATTATCCAATGCATGGTAATGGGGGAGGTTCTATGGTAACAGGGGGAAGGTTGAAGGTTACATTGGGTGGGTCAGGCGTGATGGGTGCAGGCTGAAAGGGGGCAGAAGGAGGTTGGAAAATGGGCAAACTTGCTTGTTATCACAGAAGCAACATTTTCTCAAAGGATAATACAAACCACGCGTCCACTCAAGGATTGCAAGTCGATTGGAAGGAGACCAATGGTGCTGGGTGGGATTTCCTGCTGCAAGCAAATGTAAGATACATAACAGCAATCTGTTAATGACTTCCATAGTTCAGCTGATTGGCAACAGAAGGCTGCTTTGGAACACTCTGCTCATTTCAATATTTGGAAATCTTCAAAGAAATGGGTCTCAGGCACCATAATTTTCTCCTAACACAGGAAGAAGAGCAGAGGGAGCAACTGAAGAAGGTTCTTTTCTGTAAATGATGATGCATGAAAGTCAGCAGCAGACCAGACAATAAGTGGGCCGCTCAAAATGTTATCATCCAGGAAAGGCATAATTAAAAACGAGCACTTGCACACCGTCGCATCCTCAGGACAAGGTCCCCTCACCTTCAGATGTCAAAGAGGTAATGCCAGAGACGCCTAAAGATGTCACGTTAAATGTTCACTTACATTTGTAGGTTGACCTGCAACCACGTATGTTTGGTGGGAATCCCATGCCAGTTGCTCTCAAGATTACTGCTGCATTCAATTTCTTTGCTAGCACAACCTTCCAAGGATCAAAGGGCGACATATGTGGCATTTCAGTCTATGACCCATAGGTGCATCATGTTCTATCATGCCAATGATTTCATCTACTTCCCTGTAGACGAGGACAGCCAGGCAGCAAGGTCTGCGCCCTTCGACTCAATCGCTAGTGTCCCCACAGTTCAAGGGGTGATCAAGTGCACTCATGTGACTATTAGAGCGCCATTGCAACAGCCTTCAGCATTTGGAATTTGCAAAGGCTTCCACTGTTTGAACGTACAACTGGTTTGCTACCACAGGAGAAGAACCATGCAGGTTTGCGCACGATTCCCAGGGTGGTGTCACGACTCAGACATTTCGCATAGTTCACAGCTGCAAGAAATTTTTGATGAAACAATAGAATTTGACAGCTGCATCCTGGATGACAAGGACTACCCACTTTGGACATGGTTAATGACACTAATGTGGCATCCCCAAGTGCAGCTGAAGATCAACACAATGTTGCTCACCCATCCACCTGAGCCATAATTGACTAGACCATTGGCATGTTGAAAATGCAATTCCACTGCCTTGAATAGTTTGGAGGGGCTCTTGAGGAAGCACCACAGAGGGTCTTACGATTAATCATTTTCTGTTGTGCATTGCACAACCTGGCAATTAAATGCAGTCACAATTTTCATGCAGCGACACAGCAGTCATCCTCAGATGAGGATGGCTATGCAGAGCATGAGGAGGAGGACAACAATGCAAAGGATGCCATTACAAATCTAAGGGCCATGTGGAGACGTGCAAAGGACATCAGAGCAAACCTCATATTTTAACGCTTCAACTAACACTGAGTCACTTGATGAAGTCTATTTGGATGGAAGGGAAGCAATCTACACATGTTAATATAAGCCTGTTGTTACAACTGAGGCAGGAGGAGTACACTATTTTTCTAGTTCCCAGTTACTAGACAATCAATCATAGACTCTATTTTTATCCCAGAATGAAATGCACTAACCAGGTTTCTTTAATAAACAACAAAATTATCAGTCTATTATAAAACAAGTCTTAACCATTAATGAAGCAAAGTATTAACACACAGACTCAAATATAAAAGATTCCTTTTTACCTTAGTCCCTCACACACACACACATATACACCGGTTAACCGAAAAAATAGAGATTTACTCTTTAGAGTTCTATTACAAACAAAAACCAGACAAAAAAGAATACTTTGGCCAAATATTTGCTAATTCTTGAAGAAAAAAGAAGATATGGAAAGATGTCAGATGTCCTTTGTTTTGGTTTGGCGTCCCAAATGCGCATAGACGGCTGTCACTGGGATCTTCCTAGAACAGTTCTTTTTAGGCGATGTTGAAGAACAGTTTGGGCAGGCTTTCCAGGAGAAATGCAGCATCAATTTCTCTCATTCTTACACTCGCTTCTAAGAGCATCTCAAAAAGATGGGAAAACTGGCAGGCTTTTCAAAGAGCTGGAAAAGGCTGAGTTGGGGTTTGTCCTTGGCAAGTTGATTCTTTAAATCCTTTTCAAACCATTGTCCATATTCCAACTGCCTGTCCAAAGCGAAAGCAAAAACATCTCAGAAGTCAAGCCTCCTGACCCCTATCACTTCTCCGTAAACATCTTCTCCAAGTCAAAAAAGCCCCCTGCTGGGTATTTTTCTGAAAAGAGGTGCCTTCCAGTAACTGTTGTTTCCAAGCCAAGTCCAAAAGACCTTCTGATGACCTCTTTTTAAAGAAACACGAAGCTCTAGCATCTACTGAATCTTTTTTCAGTTTTAAAACACAAATCCTCATAATTTAACAAAAAAAAGGAAGCACTTGTAACACTGTGTTTTGATTCATATCTGCAATGTAAAAGAAGGGCTCATATGACAGCATCAAGTTAACCTGCATTAGAGATGTGCCTAACAGCCTGTTTGCTATCACCTTTATTGAAACGATCCATGGAAATAGTGGCCTGCATAAAGGCTGAAACCCTAACACAGAGGGCGGCACAGTGGCGCAGTGGTTAGCACCGCAGCCTCACAGCTCCAGGGACCCGGGTTCGATTCCGGGTACTGCCTGTGTGGAGTTTGCAAGTTCTCCCTGTGTCTGCGTGGGTTTTCTCCGGGTGCTCCGGTTTCCTCCCACAAGCCAAAAGACTTGCAGGTTGATAGGTAAATTGGCCATTATAAATTGTCACTAGTATAGGTAGGTGGTAGGGAAATATAGGGACAGGTGGGGATGTTTGGTAGGAATATGGGATTAGTGTAGGATTAGTATAAATGGGTGGTTGATGTTCGGCACAGACTCGGTGGGCCGAAGGGCCTGTTTCAGTGCTGTATCTCTAATCTAATCTAATCTAATCTAATCTAATGCTGCAACGTTGCAGCACTTTAATGTGAGAGGCATATCTAGTTGTTTGTGGGCAACGAGAGACCTGCAACAGCACCTATGCAACTAACGGAAGGGGGTGATCACAGAACTGAAAGTAGTAGGCAAGTTGGTAAAGAATCAAGTGACCAATGTTGAAACAAAATGAAAAATAGTTATCATTGCAGACTGAAGGCTTAAACGTCAAGGATTAGATCACACTAGACTCTTTCATAAATCCTTTGCAAGCATGAATGGTGCCAGATATAGGCCTGCCAAAAGAAATTATCTTCTCATCTAGAACTAATGGAATGACTTAGGAGAGTGCATCAAAAATTAAACAGATAAATAGATTTGTAACATTCCTTCCGTTATGTACAATATGTACTCCTCAATGGCTCGTGCAAAGCCACGCATGACCTCAGGCATCTCCGACATGTGTTTGCTGTACTTCCAGCAGACTTCTTGTAGCAGCAAACAGAGGATCTTTTTGAGCGTGGGGCTGAATAGGGGCCTGGTTCCCAGCAGCCCTCCGATTGTCAGAGGAACTAGGTAGCACATGTTCCCTCAGCTGCTGGGACATGTCGTTTCACCAGATTGTGATCCTGCTTCTGATCTTGAATCCCCCCCACCCCTACAGACCGTGTGGATGTATCTGAACTGGTGGAGGTGAAAGAAGAGGCAGGTCACAATGTACCATCTGGGACATCGGCATCTTCCTTCCCAGAGGTGGATTGCGAGCTCTCATGGAGTTCTATCACGAGCAAACAAACATTCAGCTTCAATTCGACATGACGGTGACATTTTCACTCACGTTCCTGCGGAGTTCACATATGGCTTCTAGACACTTCATGCTTACCCCTTGAGGATCCAGCCACATCATCAGCAACAGATCTTACTCCCTCCTCTCTTGTTATCTGTGCTGCCTCCTTCTCAGCTGCTGACAGGGTTCTAATATCAGGATCACCTCCACCTGTCTTTGCCCACTCCCACTAGTTATGGGTGCTTTTTTTCCTCCAGGAGACAGTGCAGATTTAATGACATTTCAAAAGATGCATCAGCTTTAATTTGCATGTAAAATTGTGTGCGAAACGGGAAAAAGGGTGAAGTGGAAATGCCGCCAACTTCCGGTTCCACCATCAGAAGTGCCATGGTACTCATAAAATCTCGGCCTTAGAGCTTTCACTTCTAATGATAATAGTGCTCTTATTCTTAGGGTACGTGATATGTTACTGAACTGCTAACCTCGAGGCCTGGACTAATGATCTAGAGATGTGAGTTGAAATCCCATTACAACAGTTGTCAGTTAACAAAATAAATGTGGACTAAAAAGCGAGTGTCAGTAATAATGATTGTGAAACTACTGGATCGTCGTAAAACCCATCTGGTTCATTGATGCCCTTTAGGGAAGGAAATCTGCCATCCTTCCCTGGTCTGGCCTACACGTGAGTCCAGACCCACAGCAATGTGATTCATTCTTAACCGTCCTCTTAAATGGCCTAGCAAGCCATTCAGTTGTATCAAATGTCTACAAAAAGAAATAATAAGAATGAAACATAACAGGCATCAACCTAGGCACCAGATTCAGACACAACAAAAGCGCAACCCATCCAGTTGACCCTACAAAGTCCTCCTCACTAACATCTGGGCAAATTGGAAAAGCTGCCCCACAGACTAGTCAAGCAACAGCCTGGCATAGGCATAGTCATAGAATCATACCTTTCTGCCTACATCCCAGACTCCTCCAACACCATCCCAGGATATGTCCTGTCCCACCAGCAGGACAGACTCACCAGAGGTGGCACCACTGTAGTATATGGTCAAGGGGGAGTGACCCTAGGAGTCCTCAACATTGACTGAAGATCTTGTGAAGTAAATTAGATCAAACACGGGCAAGAAAACCTCCTGCTGATTACCACCTACCACCCTCCCTCAATTGATGAATCAGTACTGCTCCGTAATGAACAACACTTGGAAGAAACACTGAGCGTAGCAAGGTCACAGAATGTACTCTGGGTGGGAGACTTCAATATCCCTTACTAAGAATAACTTGGTGGCACCACTACTGACTGAACTGGCCAAGTCCTGAAGGACATAGCTGCCAGACATAGTTTGCAGCAGGTGGTGAGAGAACCAACACAAGGGAAATAACTCCTTGACCTTGTCCTCACCAATCCACCTGTTGCAGATGCATCTGTCCAAGACAATATTGGCAGGAGTGACCACCACACAATCCTTGTGCAGACAAAGTCCCATCTTCACACAGAGAACACGCTCCATCCTGTAGTGTGGCTCTACTAAGTGCTAAATGAGATAGATTCAGAACAGATACAGTAGTTCAATTCCACCACAATCTGTAACTTTATGGCCCAGCACTACCATTACCATCCTGATTGAGTGAGGACTGTAGAAGAGAATGCCAGGGACAGCACCAGGCATACATAAAAATGAAGCAGCAACCTGGTGAACCTACAACACAGTATAGTATTCACACTAGTTGTCAGCTGTAGCTCAGTTGGTATCACTCTTGCCTTTGAGTCACCAAGTTCAAGTCTCACTCCAGGATTTAAGCACAAAACTTCAGGCTGACACTCCAGTGCTGGAGTGTTGTCTTTTGGATGAGACCTTAAACTGAGGCCCCCTCTGCCCTCACAGATGGGCATCAAAACTCCCATGGCACTATTTTGGAGCAAAGCAGAAGAGTTACCCCCAAGTGTCCTGGCCAATATTTATCTCTTGATCAACATCAGTAAATAGCTTATCCGGTCATTATCACAACGCTGTTTGTGGGAGTTTGCTGTACGCAAATATCCTACGTTACAACAGTGACTGCACATAAAAATATTTCATTGGCTGTAAAGGACTTTGGGATGTTGTGAAAGGTGCTATATAAATGCATTTATTTTGCTGAATTACAGAAGCAGCATGTTATAGACAAAACTAAGCAATCCCACAACCAACAGATCAGATTAAGTCTCTTTAGTCCTGCCACATCCAGACGTAAATGATGGTGGACAATTAAACAACTAATGCGAGGAGGAGTCTCCATGAATATCCAGTAATGGCAGAGCCCAGCAGATGAGTGCAAAACACAAAGTTGCATTTGCAACCACCGTCACCAGAACTGCCAAATGGATGATCCAACTTGGCCTCTTCCTGAGGTCCCCACTAACACAGATGTCAGTCCTCAGGACAAATTCAATCCAGCCAATTACCACCTATCATTGGGTGATATCAAATCAGCCGTTGCTGTACATCATTCTTGATTTTCAAAATCAGGAGAGATTTATAATGAACAGCTAATCCAGTATCACTGATGTCACGCAAACCAGAAATGTGATGATACAAACTATGGACTAAATATGAAGAATTATGAAAAACTGACATTGTCATTAAAAATTAACCTTTATTAAAAAAAAATGAACGATGATAACAAAATGGCTGCCAAAGGAAAGGGACCAGCCTTTGTGTATTCAAACTGTCTGACAAAGACAAATCTTCAAAGCTAAGAGGTGTCAATTGCACCCCATCCTAAAAACATTCCAGAATTAAATTTCTTCTGTAAACAAAGAAGATGTGAAGTAGCCATGTCCTGGGCCAGTGTGCAAAACCATGGGGAAAAGATGAGAATGTCTTCTATCAGGAGGTGAGTGGTAACACAGCTTTACCCTAAAAAAGACAGCCTAAAGCCAGAAAGAGAGAGAAGCAACATTCTAGCAGCTTGCATTCCAACAAGCCAGAAGGCCCATGCCCTGCTGTAGAATGCTATATTATATAGCAGTGAAAACTAGAAGTGACCCACCATCTTCAACTGAACCTTCAATCAAGAGTGAAATCTACAATCATCACAGGCCTGCATCCATCTAGAACTTGATTGTCAAGAAAATCAGTTTAGCCATGAACTTATTGAATGGAGGAGCAGGCTCGAAGGGTCGAGTGGCCTACTCCTGCTCCTAATTCATATGTTCATAAATGCAATAGGTTTATTGTGATCTCACCCCTGCCCTAAAAGTCACCTTCCTTTTTTACCTTCTGTATCTGTCTCTTGCGTGTGTGTGCATGCGAGCGGATGTGTTAGTGGATTTGGTTGCGACAATTTTGGGATAAGGCATATTGATCAATAAACAATTGATTTTCTATTTTTATAACCTACAGGCAAACCTGTCATTGTCTGTTTATTTGAAAAATAAAACACCAAGGGGCTAAACCCTAATAAAAATACACTTGCTGCGGTCAGATGGGGAGTTGAACAGTGGGAACCAGCCACATCGCACCACGTGGCCATAACAAATTAGGGGCTCTTCTGGGATTTGAACCGCCAGATAAACAAGAGATTTGGAAAAAAGGAGCAAAACTGACCTCTAAAATTATGGAAAAATAAACAGGTTTTCTTGTATTCTTCTGTTTTTTTTTTCTATGGTGCTAGCAACAAAAGAAATGGCCACATTTAATGCTGAGGAATTTGTAGAGCAGCAAGTGATATCCCATGATAAGTTAAACAAATTAAGTGTTGAAGATTTAAAAAGCTCAGCTGTAGAGCTGGGAATCACTTTCAGACAAAAGCAAAGAAACTTGAACTGGTGAAATGTCTAGTAAATATTTTAAAACTTACCCTGAACTAGAAGAAGTAAGCCGAGAATTAGAGTCTGAAAAAAGTAATTCTAGCAGATGCAAAGGGAAGAAATACAGATGAAAAGGGAGGAGATGCAGTTTCAGAAGGAAAAAGTGAAAAGAGAGATGTAGAGAGAGGAAGCAGCCAGAAAGTTTGAGTTACAGAGACTACAAACCCAAAATGAAAATGCAACTAGCCAATAACCTTATCCCCAATTCAGAGCAAAACACTGATGTGCTGAGACGCTCAAGACTAGTGCCAAAATTTAATGAGAGGGAGGTTGAGTCATATTTTATCTCATTTGAGAAAATAGCTACCAAGCTAAAGTAGCCAAAAGAACAAAGAACAGTACAGCACAGGAACAGGCCATTCGGCCCTCCAAGCCTGCGCCGATCTTGATGCCTGCCGAAACTAACACCTTCTGCACTTCAGGGGCCCATATCCCTCTATTCCCTTCCTATTCATATATTTGTCAAGATGTCTCTTAAACGTCGCTATCGTATCTGCTTCCACCACCTCCCCTGGCAGCAACTTCCAGGCACTCACCACCCTCTGTGTAAAAAACTTGCCTCGCACATCCCCTCTAAACATTGCCCCTCGCACCTTAAACCTATGTCCTCTAGTAACTGACTCTTCCACCCTGGGAAAAAGCTTCTGACTATCCACTCTGTCCATGCTGCTCATAACTTTGTAAACCTCTGTCATGTCGCCCCTCCACCTCCGTCGTTCCAGTGAAAACAATCCGGGTTTTTCCAACCTCTCCTCATAGCTAATGCCCTCCAGACCAGGCAACATCCTGGTAAACCTCTTCTGTACCCTCTCCAAAGCCTCCACGTCCTTCTGGTAGTGTGGCGACCAGAATTGCACGCAATATTCTAAGTGTGGCCTAACTAAGGTTCTGTACAGCTGCAACATGACTTGCCAATTTTTATACTCTATGCCCTGACCGATGAAGGCAAGCATGCCGTATGCCTTCTTGACTACCTTATCCACCTGCGTTGCCACTTTCAGTGACCTGTGGACCTGTACGCCCAGATCCCTCTGCCTGTCAATACTCCGAAGGGTTCTGTCATTTACTGTATACCTCCCACCTGCATTAGACCTTCCAAAATGCATTACCTCACATTTGTCCGGATTAAACTCCATCTGCCATTTCTCCGCCCAAGTCTCCAACTGATCTATATCCTGCTGTATCCTCTGACAATCCTCATCATTATCCGCAACTCCACCAACCTTTGTGTCGTCCGCAAACTTACTAATCAGACCAGCTACATTTTCCTCCAAATCATTTCTATATACTACAAACAGCAAAGGTCCCAGCACTGATCCCTGCGGAACACCAGTAGTCACATCCCTCCATTCAGAAAAACAGGCATCCACTGTTACCCTCTGTCTTCTGTGACCGAGCCAGTTCTGTATCCATCTTGCCAGCTCACCTCTGATCCCATATGATTTCACCTTTTGCACCAGTCTGCCATGCGGGACCTTGTTAAAGGCTTTACTAAAGTCCATATAGACAACATCCACTGCCCTTCCCTCATCAATCATCTTCGTCACTTCCTCAAAAAACTCAATCAAATTAGTGAGACACGACCTCCCCTTCACAAAACCATGCTGTCTCTCGCTAATAAGTTCGTTTGTTTCCAAATGGGAGTAAATCCTGTCCCGAAGAATCCTCTCCAATAGTTTCCCTACCACTGACATAAGGCTCACCGGCCTATAATTTCCTGGATTATCCTTGCCACCCTTCTTAAACAAAGGAACAACATTGGCTTTTCTCCAGTCCTCAGGGACCTCACCTGTAGCCAATGAGGATGCAAAGATTTCTGTCAAGGCCCCAGCAATTTCTTCCCTTGCCTCCCTCAGTATTCTAGGGTAGATCCCATCAGGCCCTGGGGACTTATCTACTGTAATGCTTTGCAAGACACCCAACACCTCCTCCTTTTTGATAATGAGATGACTGAGACTATCTGCACTCCCTTCCCTAGGCTCATCATCCACCAAGTCCTTCTCCTTGGTGAATACTGATGCAAAGTACTCATTTAGCACCTCGCCCATTTCCTCTGGCTCCACGCATAGATTCCCATCTCTGTCCTTGAGTGGGCCAACCCTTTCCCTGGTTACCCTCTTGCTCTTTATATATGTATAAAAAGCCTTGGGATTTTCCTTAATCCTGTTTGCCAATGACTTTTCATGACCCCTTTTAGCCCTCCTAACTCCTTGCTTAAGTTCCTTCCTACTGTCTTTATATTCCTCAAGTGCTTCATCTGTTCCTAGCCTTCCAGCCCTTACAAATGCTTCCTTTTTCTTTTTGACTAGGCTCACGATATCCCGTGTTATCTTCAGACTGTACTCTTACAAGGCGAGTTCGTGGGTAGGGCTCGTGAAGCTTTATCCCGGTTATCAGAAAAAAAGTTCCTCTGATTATGAACAAACTGAAACTGCAATTCTAAATGCATTTGAGTTGGTACCGGAAGCATATAGATGGAAATTCCCACATACCCGAAAAAGACCCACACAGACTTACATTGATTGCTGGATACCAACTCTCAAGCTAGAACCCTCATACGAAAATTTGAGAGAAGTGATGTTGCTGGAAGAATTTAAAAATAGCATCCAAAATAGTGTAAGAACCCATATCGAAGAACAAAGGGTCACAGGAGTAAAGGAAACTACAAAAATGGCCGATAATTATGAATTAATACACAAATCCCTAACTGAGAATAAATTTGGGTCTCGTAACTCTTACAAGCAAGGGAGAGATAACAGGGATGTAGAGGAAGCAGAAATGGGCATGAGAGAAATGATCAGGGAAGGAAAACCCAACTTGTCTCCAACTTTTAAAAGAAGAAACCCAGGTGATAAACTAGTTGGGGCCCAAGCGACATGTTTACAGTGTGGCAAATCTGGGCATGTCCAGGCAAATTGTTGGTATGCTAAAAAATAGCAGGAGGCACTGCTGACAAGCCCGTGTCTGTGGCTTTGAAAGCAGTAAGCCTGTGTTCTTATATAACTCAAAAGCGGAGCACATACCAGAACTTTTTACACAAAGGAAAAATGACTCTTTTATGTGTCCCAGTCACCAGACAAGGCGATAAGTATCCTCAGGGATACCGGTTGTTTTCAAACCCTACTGGCAGCCAAACCAACAGAAATGCTACCGGGGAAGCAGAACAAATACCACAGTATGAGTAAAAGGGTTTACTGGAAAATGCATGAACGTTCCTTTAGTAAATATTTACCTACAAAGTAAGTTGGTCAGCTGCAGTGCCTATGGAAGTCTCAAAACTCCCGGGATGGGGGGGGGAGGGTGGGGGGATTGAGCCAGAAGAATTTAAAAGTGCTCAGGTAGGGCAAAATGATTTATAAAGGAGCTAAGATAAAAGCCACAAAGGTTGAAGGAAAAGCTCCAGAGATACGGTCAGCTGAAATCTTTTTCAAAGATTTAAATAGGGGTGAGGAAAGTTCCCAAACAGAAAAGCCAAGAGAGAGAGAGACGCCTCATCTCAGACCGGAGCAGTAGTAGACGGCAGCAGACCTGGGAGCAGGCGGATCTGGAGTGAGACCTGTGGAAATAAAAAGCAGGACTCGAGGCTTACACCTACCTCAGACCGAAGCAGCGGCAGTCGGTGGTGGACCTGGGAACAGGTGGATCCGGAACGGGACCTGTGGAAATAAAGAGCGGGGCTCGAAGCCTACACCTACCTCAGACTGGAACAGCAACAGTCGGCGGCTCTGTCTGTGTCGGCACGTGCTGGGTTTGAAAAGTGTAAAAAAAAATCTACCAGTGACATCACGGGAAATCTGCAAGCTGATTGATTGGTAAGTAACAGCTGTTATCACCTATAAATAGTTTTAAAAATCCAGAAGAAAAATACTTTTATTTTTAAACCCTCAAATAGCTACCTTGCAAGTGAGAATGTAAATACTACCAAGGTTTTTATTAATTAGTGTAATTTATTAATAATTACTAATTAGAATAGTGCTGTTTGGACAGAAAGTAAGGTTGTGAGTTGTGTGTGAGGGATTTTACTGATGAGGGAAAAGAGGTGCTCTTTGGTCTCTTTTTTTACTTTTCTGCCTTTTCAGCCTCCATGGTACAGGGGAAAAAGCTGATTAGCAAGGAACTGGTAAGTTATTCCACTTATTACATTCGCAATAATTAGTTTGTAAAGCTAAGTAATGGCAGGGCATCTTGGCCAAATGAAATGTGCTTCCTGTGGCATGTGGGAAGTCGTGGACGCACCATGTGTTACCGGCTGCAGAAACATGAGTTCCGGGTTTCAGAACTCGAGCGGCGGCTGGAGTCACTGTGGCGCATCCGCGAGGCAGAGAACTACGTGGATAGCACGTTTCAGGAGGTAGTCACCCTGGAACCTAAGAGCACAGGCAGAGAGGGACTGGGTGGCTGCCAGACGGACAAGAAGGACAGGTAGATAAAGTGGTGAAGAAGGCATATGGAATGCTTTCCTTTATTGGCTGAGGTATGGAATACAAAAGCAGGAATGTAATGCTGGAACTGTATAAAATGCTGGTTAGGCCACAGCTGGAGCTTTGCATACAGTTCTGGTCACCACATTACAGGAAGGACATAATTGCTCTGGAGAGAGTACAGAGGAGATTTACAAGAATGTTGCCAGAGTTCGAAAGTTGCAGCTATGAGGAAAGATTGGATAGGCTAGGGTTGTTTTCTTTGGAACAGAGGAGGCTGAGGGATGACTTAATTGAGGCATACAAAATTATGAAAGGCCTAGATAGCATAGACAGGAAGGACGTGTTTCCCCTAGCAGAGAGGTCAATTACCAGGGGGCACAGATTTTAGGACGAGAGGAAAGTTGAGGAAAAACTTTTTCACCCAGAGGGTGATGGGTGTCTGGAATTCACTGTCAAAAATGGTGGTGGAGGCAGAAACCTTCAATTCTTTTAAAAGGTACCTGAATATGCACCTGAAGTGCTATAACCAGCAAGGCTATGGACCAGGTGCTGGAAGGTGGGATTAGATTGGGTGGCTAGTTTTTTTTCAGCTGGCACGGACATGATGGGCTGAATGGCCTCCTTCTGTGCCATAATTTTTCTATGGTTCTATGATTCCATGGAGTTTAAGTGCCACAGGGGATTGCAGTGGAAGCTGGACAACCACCTGTGAGCTGTAGGGTCCCAGAGGACATGGGGAAGATTATGGAAATACCTATCTCTGAAGTAAAAGGAAAAGGGAAGGTAACATACCCTAAAGTGAACCACACTTATGAAAATCGCAAGAAAACTAAAAGTGAGGCCAGTGTGGATTTATCCACTGAAGAATCAAGCAATCAGGTTCCAAATCCAAAACTAATCAAATCAAGCAATTTAGATTCAGAACTCAGCAAGGGGGCAGGAATGCCTTACAGGGACTAAAAAACAATGTATCACCCTAGAAAAAAAAATAAGAACTATCAATGTGCCAGAACCTGAATGGTTAATGCAATGTATGTGGAAGCAATAGTTAAGGGGTAAGCTTGTACAGTCAGGGAACCTTGCTACAAGCTGTAACTAAAATTTTCATACTACAAGCTTCACCAACAATCACATGTTTGTGGAGATTAATGTGCCTCAAGTAGTACAAACTGGTGCAAGAGAAACTACAACCCCATTTGACAACACATAACCAAAAGAATGAAATTTTTTGATGATAGCTCATCCAAAGGAAAGATAATGAAAAAAACTTCAACGTGAACCTGAAATGTCTGTTACAAGCAATGCTAGCTGTAGCAGTTGTGAGATGGAGATGTGAATGAAAATGAACATGTGCAGTGCTGTGATGCTAAACTTTCTTATTGTTTCTTTTTTCCTTTTTATATACCCAAAAAGCAAATAACATAAAATACAAAATCCAAGAAATTTAATTTTTTCCCTTTTGAGGGAGGTGTCATGCACACTGGAAGTGTGATGATACAAACTATGGGCTAACTATGAAGAGTTATGAAAAACTGACTTTGTCTTTCAAAAATGAACCTTTGTTTAAAAAAAGTGAACAATGATCCCAAAATGGCTGCTAAAGGAAAGGGACTAGCTTTTGTGTATTCACAAAGACAATGGACAAATCTTCAAAGCTAAGAGGTGTCAATTTCACCCCATCCTAAAAACATTCCAGAATTGAATGTCTTCTTTTGAAACAAAGAAAGTGTGAAGTAGCCATGCACTGGGCCATCGTGCAAAACCATGGGGAAGAGATGAGAATGTCTCCTACCAGGAGATGAACGGTAACACAGCTTTACTTTAAAAAAGACAGCCTCGAGCCAGAAAGAGAGAGAGAGAGAAGCAACATTCTAGCAGATTGTGTTCCAACAAGTCAGAAAGCCTGTGCCCTGCTGCAGAATCCTACATTAACATTATACAGCAGTGAGAACGAGAAGTGACCCACCATCGTCAACTGAACCTTCAATCAAGAGAGAAATCTACAATCATCTCAGGCCTGCATCCATCTGATTTCCAAGAGAATTCAACAGGTTTATCGTGACCTACACCCCATGCACACTCAAAGTCACCTATCTTTTTTCCCTTCTCTATCTGTCTCTTGTGTGTGCACGCGTGAGCTGATGCGTGAGTGATGAGGTTGCGACAATTTCGGGATAAGGCGTATTGATCAATAAACAATTGATTTTGTGTTTTTAAAAAATCTATAAGAACATCTGTCGCTGTCTGTTTATTTGAAAAATAAAACATCAAGGAGCTAAACCCTAATAAAAATACATTTGCTGCAGTCAGGCAGGGAGTCGAACAGTGGGAACTATGTGGCCGTAACACTCATTTTACAGTAAGACCCAAACTCAAAATTATCCCCATAGAATTTTACATCACAGGAGACCATTTTGCACATCAGACCTGTGGCAATTTCTCTTGTTCCTTTGGTGACGATCTTAAATTTAAGCAATCCAGTTCCCTGCTCACTAATTTTGGCAATAATATTTCCCAATTTATGTTATCGAAACTGTTGATAACTTTAAAGGCCACATTTCCTCCTGATGCTCAAAGGATGAAACATAGAAGCAGTTGTCTGTACTGGCCAGGGTGAATAAATGTTGATCTTTCTGATCTGCGAATGCAAAAACAAACTGAGTATGAAATGCATAACGTGCTTTTCCAGACACTTTGTGCAAAATAGGTGACGACCTTGACTATATCTGATAGAGTTATATAGCATTCATCTCAGATACTAATCTTTCTAATCTTTGGCCTCCTTATCTCGAGAGACAATGGGTAAGCGCCTGGAGGTGGTCAGTGGTGTGTGGAGCAGCGCCTGGAGTGGCTATAAAGGCCAATTCTGGAGTGACAGGCTCTTCCACAGGTGCTGCAGAAAAATTTGTTTGTCGGGGCTGTTACACAGTTGGCTCTCCCCTTGCGCCTCTGTCTTTTTTCCTGCCAACTACTAAGTCTCTTCGACTCGCCACGCTTTAGCCCCGCCTTTATGGTTGCCCGCCAGCTCTGGCGAACGCTGGCAACTGACTCCCACGACTTGTGATCAATGTCACAGGATTTCATGTCGCGTTTGCAGACGTCTTTATAGCAGAGACATGGACAGCCGGTGGGTCTGATACCAGTGGCGAGCTCGCTGTACAATGTGTCTTTGGGGATCCTGCCATCTTCCATGCAGCTCACATGGCCAAGCCATCTCAGGCGCCGCTGACTCAGTAGTGTGTATAAGCTGGGGATGTTGGCCACCTCGAGGACTTCTGTGTTGGAGATACGGTCCTGCCACCTGATGCCGAGTATTCTCCGGAGGCAGCGAAGATGGAATGAATTGAGACGTCGCTCTTGGCTGACATATGTTGTCCAGGCCTCGCTGCCATAGAGCAAGGTACTGAGGACACAGGACTGATACACTCGGACTTTTGTGTTCCGTGTCAGTGCGCCATTTTCCCACACTCTCTTGGCCAGTCTGGACATAGCAGTGGAAGCCTTTCCCATGCGCTTGTTGATTTCTGCATCTAGAGACAGGTTACTGGTGATAGTTGAGCCTAGGTAGGTGAACTCTTGAACCACTTCCAGAGCGTGGTCGCCAATATTGATGGATGGAGCATTTCTGACGTCCTGCCCCGTGATGTTCGTTTTCTTGAGGCTGATGGTTAGGCCAAATTCAGGTACTAAATCTCTCATTTATATGCTGCTGTTGCCTCTTACACTATGCATGCCCAGCCTTGTGCTCAGCTTAATTAACATCTTTCAGAAATATTTATTTCAATAAGAAGCCTTGTGGAGATTTGTTTAAAAATCGGCAGTGTATATTTGCATCTAGTATTAGAATTACAAACCAGCTGTGTTTTAAACTGAGAAGGCACTCTCTCCCTGTGGCATTTTTAAAAATTACAACTGTACAATAAAACTGAAAATGTTTGTCTCACCTTCACTGAACTCTACCATTTCCTTATTCAATTAAAATTATTCCAGATCCGTTAAGAAGTCATGCTGCACACATTACTTGAAAAGTTATGCAAATTCCATAAGTGCCTTTACTGCAACCCAGGTAGGGAGGTCAACTATTGTATTTCACATACTGTAGGAAGCAGGTGTAAAAGATTTTTACTGTATTGTAATTTCTTTGTGGGTGTAATTCTGACTTACTACTAGCTGGAGAAAACAAATTCCCAGAAGAACTCCAGGGAGAATGTTCTAAAACACTGAAACTGGGACTAGGATGGGAAAGTGGAATTGAAGTGGAATATCAGCATGATCCAATTGAATGTCGAAGCAAGCCATATGGTTTACTCCTGCACCTATTTCTGTGTTCTTATGTAAAACTTTAACAAAGTGAACCAAAGTACAAGGTAGGGACGATATTTGAAATTATGATGAATGCTGCAGCCACTGTACAGTGGAAAACTGGAGATCTTCGAGCTCTGTCCAACTGCAGGTGCAAGTTTAACCACTTGCTTTAGTGCAGTGCTGAGCTGTAGTGCTGTCTCTGAATGGCTACCTGCCCAGGTAAAGCACAGTTCTGTGAATAGTGTGCTCTCACCAGCATTCAGATGCCAACTAAATTTTGATACTGGAGGAAAATCGACAGAGCACTTGGCTCTTTGCTAACACATGAAGACTGGCTGGGAACTTTTCAAAGTTCATTCACACCAGTTGCAGTTATAGTGCAGAGCCAAGGGAGTGTCTAATCCCTCTGCCAGGATTTGGTGTTCCTCAGTTCACTCATTTTAGCCTCTGGTTATTCTGCAGTTTCTTTGCACTGGTGCATGCGAAAACTGGGCCATTAAGAAAAATGCTACAGTGTAAAACCTTGTATCAAGGAAAAGCTGCCCAGAATGCCTGGTCCACAAGGCAATAGTGGTCAAGGAGACAGAGTGTGGTTGATCTTCTGGAAGGAGGAAATCCAGCACACATGGTTCGGCAGTATTGAAACACTAGGGACCAGCAATTGCATTAAGATCATAACAGCTGTGTATCCTTTGACTGAAGATCTTGCTTGTTGTGATAGACACCTCAACAATGCTTAGAATCAATCACTCACAAACCTTTAGGAATGTAGGGACAGGAGTAGGCCAGTCGGCCCCTTAAGCCTGTTCTGTCATTCAATTAAATCAGTGCTGATCTAGATTTCAACTCCACTTTAGAGTATCAGATATTTTAGTTGCTAACACTCTTACCTCTGAGGCAAAAGGCTGTGAGTTCAAGTCCCATTCCAGTGACTTGAGCACAAAAATATCAGCTGACATTCCAGTGCAGGACTTAGGGAGTGCTGAAATAAAAACAAGAAATGCTGGAAATACTCAGCAGGTCCAGCAGCATCTGGGGAGAGAGAAGCAGAGTTAACGTTTCGGGTCAGTGACCCTTCTTTGGAACTGGCAAATATTAGAAATGTCAAAGGTTATAAACAAGTAAAGCAGGGGTGGGGCAAGAGATAACAAAGGAGAAGGTGTAGATTGGACAAGGCCACACAATAGCTGACCAAAAGGTCATGGAGCAAAGGCAAACAATATGTTAATGGTGTGTTGAAAGACAAAGCATTAGTACAGATAGGGTGTTAATGGACTGAAGATTGAACAGCAGCAAGCACAAACATGAAAAAAAAACAGTGGGTAAGCAAACTGAACAAACTAAGATGAAATGAAATAAACATTAAAAAAATGAAAAAAATGTAAAAAAAATAAAAAAAATAACTAAAAATAAAAGTAAAATGGGGGGCCCGTCATGCCCTGAAATTATTGAACTCAATGTTCAGTCCGGCAGGCTGTAGTGTGCCTAATGTCAGCATTCCGAAGGGATCGTTCCCTCCGCGCCACCCTGATCCACTCCTCCATTACCCCCACCACCTCGTCCCCTTCCCATGGCACCTTCCCCTGCAATCGCAGGAGGTGTAATACCTGCCCATTTACCTCTTCTCTCCTCACGATCCCAGGCCCCAATCACTCCTTTCAGGTGAAGCAGCGATTTACTCGTACTTCTTTTAATGTAGTATACTATATTCACTGCTCACAATGTGGTCTCCTCTACATTGGGGAGACCAAACGCAGACTGGGTGACCGCTTTGCGGAACACCTCCGCTCAGTCCGCATGCAGGACCCCGAGCTTCCGGTTGCTTGTCATTTCAACACTCCCCCCCTGGCTCTCATGCTCACATCTCTAGCTTGGGCTTGCTGCAGTGTTTCAGTGAACATCAACGCTAGCTCGAGGAACAGCATCTCATTTACCCCAGGACTTAGGGAGTGCTGCACTGTTAGAGATGCTGTCTTTTGGATCAGACATTGAACTGAGGCTCCGTCTGGTTTCTCAGGTGAATGTAAAAGATCCCATTACACTGTTTCAAAGAAAAGCAGGGGAGTTATCCTGGACAGTACTTATCCCTCAATCAATATCCCTGAAACAGGTTATTTGATCATTATCACAGAGCTGAATTGTATAAACGGCAGCAGACAAAAAAAATGGAGGCCCGCCCGCACAGGCCGCATGCCAAAGAGCCGCCATGATTCAAAGTGCAGTGGCCGCCTCCGCACCGCACCCCCCCCCCCCACCCGATCACATGGAGGGAGTGGCCTGTCCGTCTCTGGCAATGGTGTCAGCTGTCTGTGCGCAGACCTGATGCCATTTTTAAAGGGCTGTCAGCCCTACCGGGACATTTAAATATTTAAAGTGATATTGAATTAAGATAAATAAATACATTTCTTTTGCCCCTCTCCCACCTCTCCCATATCAGTTAAATTAATTATTTTCCCTTCTCCCCCAAAACACTTACCTTCCCCCCCACCTAATTACACAAACTTTAAACTATAACATTTCCCACCATCCCCTACACCTATGACGTTCATTTGACTCCCCCATCCCCAAAACTGTACTGACAAACTTACCTCCTCCCCCCTCCCCACCAGTGTTGTGCTTTCTTTTCCCAGACGGGATCCAAGGGCATGGGAGTGCCGTCCGCCGGGGTGAAGATCCCGGCGGGACCTCAGGAGGAGCCGGGATTTTCATTAATTCAGGTAATTGAATTTTCCTGTGGCCAAGTGGTGAGGAGGCTGCCATGAGGCATCGCCACCGTTGGCAATATTGGGCCATGCCCTGCCAGCATCAAGGTCTGTGGCGGGCCTCATCTGGAGCCATCTTCATGCACCCCCGCCACAGATCCCAATGTCAAGGCCCTTATAAAATCCAGCCCACTGTGCTGTTAGTGGGATCTTGCTGTGCACACATTGTCTCCTGAATTTCGTATATTATAATGTTGACTACACTCCAAAAGACTTCTTTGGTTGTAAAGTGCTTTGGAACGTGCAGACGTTATGAAAGGTGCTACATAAATGTCCGTCTCGGTTCCACATCCATTAATACCTTTACCTAACAAAAATTAATTAATCTTAGTTTTGAAATTTTCAAGTAACCCAGCCTCAACAGCTTTTTGGGAGAGTTTCAGATTTCCACTATCCTTTGTGTGAAGAAGTGCTTTCTGTCTTCCCTGAATGGCCTAGCTCTAATTTTAAGGTTATGACCCCTTGTTCTGGACTCCTCCACCAGAGGAAATAGTTTCTCTATCCACCCTATCAACTTCTTTGATCACCTTAAACACCTCAATTAGATCACCCCTTAATCTTCTACACTCAAGGGAATACAAGTCTAATCTCTGAACCTGCCTTCATAATTTAACTCTTTTAGCCCTGACTGTGAAGAGCAGGAGCAGAGACATCACTTTTGAGCTATAGTGGCTGAGATTTTGGGAAGCAGTTACCTGTAACAATATGCACTGCTAAGTGATCTAACTGACACACTCAGATAGGTGAACTGCTGATATTTGTAGTAGCACAGAAGGCCAGACCAGTTTTCAGACTGGGAACCACAGCTATCATTTGAAACCTGATGAATTGATTTTGGTGCTCCAAGCACAGGTCAACTATTAACTGCTGTTTGAGATGGCATAATAATGTGTGGGAGTGGACTTTCACAATAACATTTCACCATATGTTGGGGCCAAAAATATGAAGGGGATGATCTCAGCAGTTGCGTGAGAATTGTGCCCACTGATGCTGACCCTGTAGCCGTTTGTGGGCTTAATAGAAGGCACTTGATTAACATAGGTGAGGTGGGCACAAGTATCCCTGACACCCATCTTCCTGATTCCCAAAGAAGATCTGTTGTTCACACCTTTGGTTGACAGTTGTCCAGCATATGTAAATGTTCCTTTAAATGTTCCATTCGAGACCTGGCATAAAGGATCTGGTCTGGTGGTATTTAGGAAAAAAAATAACATCCTTCAGGGGTACAGAATACGTGCTTGGTCACAATTCCACCGCTAAGGGTCAGATATACTCTGGTGGAGGCCATTGCACTTTTATTGACACAATGTTCTGGCCACCACTGTTACGCCAGATACCCTGCCCACCAGAGGAAAAGGAGCTGGTAATGGAAACATAGTGGTAATATTACTGGACTAGTAATCCAGAGGCCTGGATTAATACTCCAGAGGCAAATTAAATCCACCATGGCAGCTGGTGGAATTTAAGTTCAATTAATAAATCTGGAATAAAAATCTATTCTCAGTAATGGTGACCATGAAATTAGATTGTCGTAAAAATCCATCTGGTCCACGAATCCCCTTTAAAGAAGGAAATCTGCCATCCTAACCTGGTCTGGCCTACATGTGAGTCCAGACCTACACAGCAATTTGGTTGACTCTTAACTGCCTTCTGAAATCACCTAACAAGCCACTCAGTGGTATCAACCCCCGCTAAAGAAAAGTTGAATAAGAATAAAACCAGACAGACCACCTGACAACAACAAAGGCATACCCTGCAAAGTCCTCCTCGCTAACATCAGGGAGCTGTCCCACAGACTAGTCTATCAACAACGTGACATAGGCATGCTCCCCAAATCATACCTTACAGCCAATATCGCAGACTTACCAGAGGTGGTGGCACAGCGGTATACAGTCGGGGTGGAGTGGCCCTGGTGGTCCTCAAATTGACTCCAGACCCCATGAAGTCTCGTGGGATCAGGTCAAACATGGGCAAGGACACCTCCTGCTGATTACCACCAGCTGCCCTATCTCAGCTGATGAATCAGTGCTCCTCCATCTTGAGCATCGCTTGGAAGAAGCACTGAGGGTAGCAAGGGCACAGAATGTACCGCAAGGGTGGCACCACGACTGACTGAGCTGGCTGAATCCTGAAGAACATATCTGCCAGATTGAACATGAACCAACAAGAGGTAAAAATATACACTTGACCTCACACTCACCAACCTACCTGTTGCAGCTGCATCTGTCCATGACAGGATTGGTAGGAGTGACCACCACACAGTTGTGGAGACCAAGTCCTGTCTTCACACTCTCCATCATATTGCGTGGACTACCACCGTGCTAAATGGAATAGATTTAGCACAGATCTAGTTGCTCAATACTGGGCATCCATGAAGCGCTGTGGGTCATCAGCAGCAGCAGAATTGTATTCACCCACAATCTCCATCATGGCCTGGCATATCCCTCACTCTACCATTGCCATCAAGCCAGCAGACCAACACTGGTTCATTGAGGAGTGCAGGAGAGCATGCCAGGAGCAGCACCAGACATACCTAAAACCATGCATGCTAAACAGAAGAAGCAGCACGTGATAGACAGAGAGCAAAGTGATCCCACAACCAATGGATCAGATCAAAGCTCTGCAGTCTTGCCATATCCAGTCATGAATCGTGGTGGGCAATTAAACAACGAACCAGAGGAGGCGGCTCCACAGATATCCCCATTCTCAATGATGGGGGCGCCCAGTACGTCACGACAAAAGACAAGGCTGAAGCATTTGCAACCATCTTCAGCCAGAAGTACTGACCCTCCACCTGAGGTCCCCAGCATCACAGAGGCCAGTCTTCAGCCAGTTTGACTCATTCCATGTGATATCAGGAAAGGGCTGAGCGCACTGGATACAGCAAAGGTGATGGGACCTGACAACATCCTGGCTGTAGTACTAAAGACTTGTAGTACAGAACTAGCCGCGCCCCTAGTCAAGCTGTTCCAGTACAGCTACAATACTGGCATTTCCCTGACAATGTGAAAATTGCCCAGGTATGTCCTATCTACATAAAGCAGAACGAATCCAATCTGGCCAATTACTGCCCCAACAGTTGACTCTCAATCATCAGCAAAGTAGTGGAAGGTGACAGTGCTATTAAGCGGCACTTACTCAGCAATAAACTGCTCACCGATGCTCAGTTTGGGTTCTGCCAGGGCCACTCAGCCCCTAACCTCATTACAGCCTTTGTCCAAATATGGACAAAAAAGCTGAACTCCAGAGGCAAGGTGAGAGTGACTGCCCTTGACATCAAGGCAGCATTTGACTGAGTGTGACATCATCGAACCCCAGCAAAATTGAAATAATTGGGAATCAGGGGGAATGATCACCAGTAATTGGAGTCATACTTAGCTCAAAGGAAGATGGTTGCAATTGCTGTGTGCCAATCACCAATCATTAGATTAGATTAGATTAGAGATAGATTAGAGATACAGCACTGAAACAGGCCCTTCGGCCCACCGAGTCTGTGCCGACCATCAACCACCCATTTATACTAATCCTACACTAATCCCATATTCTTACCAAACATCCCCACCTGTCCCTATATTTCCCTACCACCTACCTATACTAGTGACAATTTATAATGGTCAATTTACCTACCAACCTGCATGTCTTTTGGCTTGTGGGAGGAAACCGGAGCACCCGGAGAAAACCCACGCAGACACAGGGAGAACTTGCAAACTCCACACAGGCAGTACCCAGAATCGAACCCGGGTCCCTGGAGCTGTGAGGCTGCGGTGCTAACCACTGTGCCACTGTGCCGCCCTCAACCCTAAAACATCGCTGCCTCAGGATAGTGTCCTCAGCCCAACCATCTTCCACCGCTTCATCAATGACCTTCCATACATCATAAAGTCATAAGTGGGGATGTTCACTGATGATTGCACACACAAGTGTTAGGCAATGACCATCTCCAACAAGGGGGAATTTATCCATTTCCTCTTGACGTTCAATGGCATTACCATTACTGAATCCCCCACTAACAACATCCTGAGGGCTACCATTGACTAGAAACTGAACTGGACCAACCATATAAATAGCGTGGCTACAAGAGCAGGTCAGAGGCTGGGAATTCTGCAGTGAGTAACTCACCTCCTGACTTCCCAAAGCCTGTCCACCAACCACAAGGCAAAACTCAGGCATGTGATAAAATACTTTCCACTTGCCTGGTTCTGTGCAGTTACCACAACACTCAAGGATTTTAACACCATCTAGGACATAGCAGTCTGCTTGATGGGCACCCCATCCACCACATTAAACATTCACTCCCTCCACTACCAGCACACAGTGACAGCAGTGTGTACCATCTACAAGATGGAATGTAGCAACTTGCCAAGCCTCCTTCAACAGCACCTTCCAAATCCACAACCTGTACCACCTAGAACACCACAACTTGCAAGTTCCCCTCCAAGTCTCATACCAACCTGGCTTGGAAATATATCACTGTTCCTTCTCTGTTTCGGGGTCAAAAACCTGGAACTCCCTTCCTAACAGCACTGTGGGTGTAACTACACCAGATAGACTGCCACAGTTCAAGAAGGTGGCTCACCACCATCTTTTCAAGAGACGGGCAATAAATGCTGGCTTTGCCAGCGACGTTCACATCCCATGAATGAATAACAAAAAATTGCCACTTGAGGAAGCCTGGCTCTGCCCTCTGGCCATGATTTGCCTTTTAGGGAAAAAACTCGAGGAAACTGCAGATCACCATTGTTTTCCTGGGGTTCCACTGGTGTCTCACTGGAGTTACAGTGGGAGGTTGGAAAGATGCCTGAGGAATTTTGGGGTCTTTATGTTTTTAATAATAAACCAGTAATAGTAAACATGGATTTCTTGCCATGTGCATCTCTAATTATAGCACATCTTGCACTGTCACCAAAATGTACAGGTATCCACAGGTATAGTGCTACATTTTTCATGTGAAGTTGTTTTGATGTAGATTGGGCAAGCCCAGCACTTTTTTATTGTCAGGTGTGTATACAAGAGAAGGCATGTGCTTGATTTTAGTCAAAAGGTAATAACCATGAGATTCTTATCTATACACAGTGTTAAGTTGCAACTCTTCTGTTCCTGGAATGAACAGATAGCTAACTGAAGTGCTAGAAATGATCAATAGAAAATGTTGGAAACACTCAGCATCTGTGAAGAGAGAAACAAAGCTAATGTTTCAGATTGATGACCTTTCATCAGAACGAGAAAAGTTAGAGATGCAACAGGTTTTAAGTAAGTACTGAGGCAGGAAAAGGACTGAAGAGAGGAAAGAACAAAAGGGAAGGTCTGTGATAGGGTGGAAAGCAGGAGAGATGAAATGACAAAGGGATGACGGGTGCAAGGCAAAAGTGGTGGTAATGAGACAAGTAAATAAACAAAAGATGGATCGAGAGGATGTGTAAATGGCAACTGCAGAAAAATTACCAAGTGCTGCTGTTCCAAGATATGTGAACCGTGGTTATGATCTGCAATTGTTAAACTCAATGTTGAGTCCATAAGGCTGAAAAGTTCTGAATCGAAAGATATAGTTCTGTTCCTTGCGCTTCCGTTGAGCCTCATTGGAACAGTGTAGGGGGCCTAGGACAGGTGGTCAGAACAGGTGCCGGGCGGAGAATTAAAATGACAGGGGACGAGGATTTGCATTGTTAGTCTGCATTGCAAGCATCAATGATCAGCATTGCTGGACAACTGGCTACAAATAAACACTGAACAGAAAAGCAATAAAGCCATTCAAGTGGTGCAGTGGTTAGTACTACAGCCTCACAGCTTCAGTGACCTGGGTTCAGTTCTGGGTACTGTCTGTGTGGAGTTTGCAAGTTCTGTCTATGACCATGTGGGTTTCCTCTGGGTGGTCTGGTTTCTTTCCACATGCCAAAGACTTGCAGGTTGATAGGTAAATTGACCATTGCAAATTGCTGCTAGTGTAGGTAAGTGGTAGGAGAATTGAGGGAAGGTGGGGATGTGAGAGGGAAATGGGATTAATGTAGGATTAGTATAAAATGGGTGGTTGATGGTTTACACAGACTTGGTGGGCCGAAGGGCACTGTTTCAGTGCTGTATGACTACACAATCTATTTAAAAAAACAATCATTTAAAGTTTGTCTCACTTTAAATTGTGCCCACTGTTAGCATTATTTGAATAATGTGGGAAAAAAATCCATTTTATTATCAGCATTTTATGAGCTTGCTTCAAACATGTTTATTGAACGAGTAATCCAGAGTGTTAATTGTTCGTCAATGGTTTGATTATATGCAGGTGAAGGGTGTTAATTGGGGTTTTTAGTTCAGCACTTATAAGCAGACACTCACTAAGACAGGAAGAGATTGTGAGTGAGATGCTACATGTTTGTAATCCTTTTATTCTGCATAATAAGTATGAAACTGAGTAAATATAAGCTCCAGCATTATCTTTCCATAACAAGCTTTCTGGAATTTAACATGGTAGCAGAGAATGCTTGTCTAAAGGTGAAGGTTGGAAAATAGGAATTTGTTTTGGATAGAAAACTAAAATCTCAAGGGCGATTGTAAAAAAAAATAAATAAATCTGGCAGAAAGCAAGTACAAATTGTCAGGGTATGATGTGTTCTTGGAGTCTGAACCATATAACCACTGGCAGAATGAAGAGGATATGTGGACACTGGTTACATCTCTACCAAAAAGGAAACCAGGTATGTCCTTGGCTTTGTCACTTCTTACCAAAAGTAAAATCCAAAGTAAAGTGTTTTCTGAACTGGAGGCTGGTCAGTTGGATCCTGATGGGTTGGATCTTCTGTTAGAATTTTTGGATGAAATTTACAAGAACGATGACTTATTGAATGTGTATGAGGCATGATCAGACTGATGGATTTCAGAAAGCAGATGGTCATTCAATTGGGTGGCAGTGGTGCAGTGGCTTGCACCACAGCCTTACTATTCCAGTGACCTGGGTTTGGTTCTGGGTACTGCCTGTATGAAGTTTGCAAGTTCTCCCTGTGACTGTGTGGGTTTCTGCTGGGTGCTTTGGTTTCCTCCCACAGCCAAAGACTTGCAGGTTGATAGGTAAATTGGCCATTGTAAATTGCCCCTCGTGTAGGTAGGAGAATTTGTGGGGATGTGGTAGGGAATGAGATTAATGTAGGATTGGTATAAATGGGTGGTTGATGGTTGGCACAGACTCGGTGGGCTGAAGGGCCTGTTTCAGTGCTGTATCTCTCTATGGCTCTATGACATCATGGACTTTAACAGACTGTATAGGTTGAGGAAATTCAACTTGCAAATTCCTTGTTCAGTGCTAGCTTTTAAATTGCTACATTGTGCTAGGATGTCACATATGGACAGGCTCCTGGTTCTAACTGGGGTTTGGCTCTTGGACAAAGACTCTCTGTTGGGCCAAATGTCTGTGGTATTCTAAAAATTCCTGGGGAAACAGTCATTCCCCACAGTCCTGGTATAACCGGTCTGGTGCTCTGTGGTGACAAAGAATGGAGGACTTTTTTTTTCATTCATTCCTGGGATGTGGGGTGTCACTGGCCAGGCCAGCATTTATTGCCCATCCCTAATTGCCCTTGAGAAGGTGGTGGTGAGCTGCTGCCTTGAACCGCTGCAGTCCATTTGGGGTAGGTATGCCCACAGTGCTGTTAGGACGGGAGTTCCAGGATTTTGACCCAGTGACAGTGAAGGAACGGCAATATAGTTCCAAGTCAGGATGGTGTGTGACTTGGAGGGGAGCTTGCATGTGGTGGTGGTCCCATGTATTTGCTGACCTTGTCCTTCTAGTTGGTAGAGGTCGTGGGTTTGGAAGGTGATGTCTAAGGAGCCTTGGTGCATTGCTGCAGTGCATCTTGTAGATGGTACACACTGCTGCCACTGTTGGTGGTGGAGGGAGTAAATGTTTGTGGATGGGGTGCCAATCAAGCGGGCTGCTTTGTCCTGGATTGTGTCGAGCTTTGTGAGTGTTGGTGCTGCACCCATCCAGGCAAGTGGAGAGTATTCCATCACACACCTGACTTGTGCCTTGTAGATGTTGGACAGGCTTTGGGGAGTCAGGAGGTGAGTTACTCGCCTCTGACCTGCTCTTGTGGCCATAGTATTTTATATGGCCAGTCCAGTTCAGTTTCTGATCAAAAGTAGCCCCTAGGATGCTGATAGTGGGGGATTCAGCAATGGTAATGCTGTTGAATGTCATGGGGAGATGGTTAGATTCTCTCTTGTTGGAGATGGTCATTGCCTGGCACTTGTGTGGTGCGAATGTTACTTGCCACTTATCAGCCCAAGCCTGGATATTGTCGAAGTCTTGCTGCATTTCTACACTGACTGCTTCAGCATCTGAGGAGTCACGAATGGTGCTGAACATTGTGCAATCATCAGCGAACATCCCTACTTCTGACCTTATGATTGAAGGAAGATCATTGATGAAGCAGCTGAAGATGGTTGGGCCTAGGACACTACCCTGAGGAACTCCTGCAGTGATGTCCTGGAGCTCAAGGGTAGGTGATGGCGTAGTCATATTATCACTGGACCAGTAACCCAAAGACCCAGGGTATTTCTCTGGGGACATGGGTTCGAATCCCACCACAGCAGAAGGTGGAATTTGAATTTAATAAATCTGGAATTAAAAACTCGTCTAATGATGGCACATTGTTGTTTCAAAAATCCATCTGGTTCACTAATTTCCTTTTTAGGAAAGGAAATCTGCTGTCCTTACCTAGTCTGGCCTACATGTGACTCCAGACCCACAGCAATGTGGTTAACTCTGACATGTCTTCTGAAATGGCCTAGCAAGACACTCAGTTGTACCTAACTGCTACGAATGAAACCGGACGGACCACCCAGCATTGACCTAGGCACTGGAAACGACAACGGCAAACCCAGCCCTGTTGACCCTGCAAAGTCCTCCTTAGTAACATCTGGGGGCTTGTGCCAAAGTTGGGAGAGCTGTCCCACAGACTAGTCAAGCAACAGCCTGACAGTCATGCTCATGGATTCATACCTTACAGACAATGTCCCAGACACTGCAATCACTATCCCCGGGTACGTCCTGTCCCACTGGCAGGACAGACCCAGCAGAGGTGGTGGCACAGTGGTATACAGTAGGGAGGGAGTTGCCCTGGGAGTCCTCAACATCGACTCCGGACCCCATTAAGTCTCGTGACATCAGGTCAAACATGGGCAAGGTAACCTCCTCCTGATTACCACCTACTGCCCTCCCTCAGCTGATGACTCAGTACTCCACCATGTTGAACACCACTAGGAGGGAACACTGAGGGTGGCAAGGGCACCAAATGTACTCTGGGTGGGGGACTTCAATGTCCATCACCAAGAGTGGCTCGGTAGCACCACTATTGACCGAGCTGGCTGAGTCCTAAAGGACATAACTGGTCGACTGGGTCTGCAGCAGGTGGTGGGGGAACCAACACGAGGGAAAAACATACTTGACCTCGTCCTCGCCAATTTGCCTGCCGCAGATGCTTCTGTCCATGACTGTATTGACCACTGTACAGTCCTTGTGGAGACGAAGTCCCGCCTTCGCATTGAGGATACCTTCCATTGTGTTGTGTGGCACTATCACCATGCTAAATGGGATAATATCGAACAGATCTAGCAGTGCAAAACTGGGCATCCATGAGGCGCTGTGGGCTATCAGCAGCAGCAGCAGAATTGTACTCAACCACAACCTATAACCTCATGGCCCGGCACATCCCCCACTCTACCATTACCATCAAGGCAGGAGACCAACCCTGGTTCAATGAAGAGGGCATGCCAGGAGCAGCACTAGGCATAACTCAATGAGGTGTCAACCTGGTGAAGCTACAAGACAGGACGATCTACGTGCCAAACTGCGTCAGCAGCATGCGATAGACAGAGCTAAGCAATCCCATAACCAACTGATCAGATCTAAGCTCTGCAGTCCTGCCAGATCCAGCCGTGACTGGTGGTGGACAATTAAACAACTAACTGGAGGAGGTGGCTCCACAAATATCCCCATCTTCAATGATAGGGGAGCCCAGCACATCAGTGCAAAAGATAAGGCTGAAGCATTTGCAAAAATCTTCAGCCAGAAGTGCCAAGTTGATGATCCATCTCTGCCTCCTCCTGCAGTCTCTAGTATCACAGATACCAGACTTCAGCCAATTCGATTCACTCCGCGTGATATCAAACGACTGAAGGCACTGGATACTGCAAAGGCTGTGGGCCCGACAATATTCCGGCAATAGTACTGAAGACCTGTGCTCCAGAACTTGCTGTGCCACTAGCCAAGCTGTTCCAGTACAGCTACAACACTGGCATCTACCCTGCAATGTGGAAAATTGCCCAAGTATGTCCTGTACACAAAGCAGGACAAGTCCTACCCAGCCATTTACCACCCCATCAGCCTACTCTCAATCATCAGTAAAGTGATGGAAGGTGTCATCAACAGTGCCACCAAGCAGCACTTGCTTAGCAATAACCTGCTCAGTGACGCTCCAGTTTGGGTTCCACCAGGGCCACTCAGCTCCTGACCTCATCACAGCCTTGGTTCAAACATGGACAAAAGAGCTGAACTCAAGGGGTGAGTTCAGAGTGATTGCCCTTGACATCAAGGAGCCCTAGCAAAACTGAGGTCAATGGGAATCGGGGAAAACCCTCCGCTGGCTGGGGTCATACCTAGCGCAAAGGAAGATGGTTTTGATAAAGGCGTATGTTTGGAAGGTGCTGTCGAAGGAAGCTTGGTGCATTGCTGCAGTGCATCTTGTAGATGGTACACACTGCTGCCACTGTGCGTCAGTGGTGGAGGGAGTGAATGTTTGTAGATGGGATGCCAATCAAGTGGGCTGCTCTGTCCTGGATGGTGTCGAGCTTCTTGAGTGTTGTTGGAGCTGCACCCATCCAGGCAAGTGGAGAATATTCCATCACACTCCTGACTTGTACCTTGTAGATGGTGGACAGGCTTTGGAGAGTCAGTTACTTGCCACAGGATTCCAAGCCTCTGACCTGCTCTTGTCGCCATGGTATTTATATGGCTACTTCAGTTCAGTTTTTAGTCCATGGTAACTCCCAGAATGATCGTGGTGGCTTCAGCAATGGTAATGCCGTTGAATGTCAAGGGGAAATGGTTAGATTCTCTTGTTTGATATGGTCATTGCCCAGCACTTGTGTGGTGTGAATGTTACTTGCCACTTATCAGCCCAAGCCTGGATATTGTCCAGGTCTTTCTGCATTTCTGCACAGACTGCTGCAGTATCTGAAGAGTTGTGTTTGGCACTCAACGATGTGCAATCAGCGAACATCCCACTTATGACCTTTATGATTTGAAGGAAGGTCAATGATGAAGATGGTAGGGTCTGGGACACCACCCTGAGGAATTCCTGCAGTGATATCCTGGAGCTGAGATGATTGACCTCCAACAACCACAACCATCTTCCTTTTGCACTTACAAGATTTAATCCAGTTACTAGAAGCAGGCCGAAGTACAATGCAAGAGTTTAAGACTGGAGGAATAAGGATGAAAGTACCTTTTGCAGGTCTGACTATTACAGTGGAAGACCGGGTTGGAATAGTAATCATAGGCGAATGAATCCCAGGAATGCTCACGGAACAGTTAATAGGTGCTTCAGATGTAACTCAAGGTATAATTATGCAATGAACTGCCCTAAGTGGAGGGGCAGAGTCTTTGAAATAACACGACACAGAGACTTCTGAGGCAGAAGAGGAAGATGCTGATGGATCTGAATGAATTACATTCATCCTTGTGATGAACACGTTGCTTGCGGATTTGTCCAACTGTGCAGTACTGGATAGTGCTTGTATGTCCACAGTATGTGGAACCGATTTGGTTACAATGTTATCTCTATTCACTCCGTGTGGATCGACACCAGGTTAAGGACCATAGAAGTACTACCAGCTTTAGGTTTGGTCATGACTACACATTCTACTTGCTGAAGAGAGTAGTAATCCCATGTGAAATAGCAGGCATAAGCCACTTATCAGTACTAATGTAGACTCCAGTGATATACCCTTACTCTTGAGTAAGCCTTCAATGAAAAAGGTACAGATGAAACACTGATATGGAATACAGTAAGGCAATTTGTTTTTGGGAAGCCAGTGCATTTGCAATTTACCCAGTCAGGGCATTATTGTACACCCTTAACAAAACCTGATATTTCTCATCACAGTGGTCGAAGTATTGATGGCATCAAGTCTTACAAATCAGATAAAAGGCAAATTGTCTTAGTTACGCAGACTATTTGTTCACCCTTGACCGATCATAAAACACCTGCATCTTTTAGTAGAGTTTTTAAAGAGTAGGAGTATAATGAAAGATTAGTGAAAAGTATCAGGACACCATCACATCCTATTGTCTGTCTTCCATTGGCACCATGACTTGAATGAAGTAGTTGCCCTGGATTTAAAGGTATGGGACAAAGACGAGAATATTTTCATTCTACATTTTGTAGACCTAGCAACTGGATTTATCATTTCTACAATAACAAATAGTAAGGACAAAATTATGGAGAAATAGATAGGGACTGGACTGGGGCTATCAGCTAAGTTTCTGACAGATAATAGAGGGGAATTTGCCAGTGACCAGTTCAGGGATATGTATGAAAATATGAACAGCTCCTTGCAGTGTTGATTGTAATGAACTCAGTGAGTGATTGCCCTTGACATCAAGGCAACATTTGACCAAGTATGGCATCAAGGAGCCTTAGCAAAACTAAGGTCAATGGGAATTGTGTGTGTGGTGGGGGGAAAGGAGGGAGAGAAACTCTTTGCTGGTTGGAGTCATACCTAGTGTAAAGGAAGATGGTTGTAGGTCAATCTGAGCTCCAGGACATCACTGCAGGAGTTCCTCTGGGTAGTGTCCTAGGCCCAAACATCTTCAGCTGCTTCAAGAATGGCCTTCCTTCAATCATCAGGTCAGAAGTGGGGATGTCCACTGGTGCTGAACATTGTGCATTTGTGACTCCTCAGATACTGAAGCAGTCTGTGCAAAAATGCAGCAAGATCTGGACAAAATCCAGGCTTTGGATAATAAGTGGCAAGTAACATTTGTGTCACAAGTGCCAAGCACTGAACATCTCCCCTTGACATTCAATGGCATTGCCATCATTGAATCCCCCACTATCAATATCCTATGGCTTACCATTGACCAGAAACTGAAATGGAATAGCCATATAAATACTGTGGCTACAAGAGAAAGTCAAAGGCTAGGAATCCTGCAGCAAGTAACTCTCTCTCCTCCTGACTCCCCAAAGCCTGCCCACCATCTACAAGGCACAAATCAGGAGTGTGATGGAATACACTCCACTTGCCTGGATGGGTGCAGCTCCAACAACACTAGAAGCTCGACACCATCCAGGACAAAGCAGCCCACTTGATTGGCACCCCATCCGCAAACATTCACTCCCTCCACCGACACAGTAGCAGCAGTGTGTACCATCTGCAAGATGCACTGTAGCAATGCACCAATGCTCCTTGGACAGAACCCGTGACCTCTACCAACTAGAAGGACAAGGGCAGCAAATGCATGGGAACACCACCTGCAAGTTTCCCTCCAAGCCACACACCATCCTGACTTGGAACTATATCGCCATTCCTTCACTGTTGCTGGGTCAAAACCCTGGAACTCCCTTCCTAACAGCACTGTGGGTGTACCTACCTCACAGGGACTGCAGTGGTTCAAGAGGGCAGCTCACCACCTACGAGGGCAATTGGGGATGGGCAACAAATGCTGGCCTAGCCAGCAACACCCACATCCATGGATGAATTTAAAAAAAAAAACAATCTGAAGTGCAATTTTTCAGGAGATTTGCTCTATTATGCAAGAGGGCCTTGGTAATGTAATCAGTCGGGATGGTAAAACAGTAGCTAACAAGTGCAGAAATCAAACTGTTAAAGTTGATTCTTCATGATTAATCAGAGTTGATAACTACTCCAAATTCTGAGATTTTGTTGCTAGAGGAAACATAGGCACCTTGTACCTCAAATAATGTGTTTTTTGATGAAGGTCCTGAGGCACCGGTAGATCAAGAGTTGGATAGTAGTGTAACCGATCATGATGCTCAGGAAAGGGCTATCTCATCCAAAGGCCCAAGTAGGTACTCTGGTGACATATTCCAGAGGGGTCTGAGAAATGGAGGGATGTGACAATTGTGGGGCATGCAGGAAAATCTGCAGGCAAGTTTAAATATTGGTTAAATGGTCAAGATGATGGCCATGGACTGGCAGAATGGGGTGAAAGAGTGGAGGGTAAGAAATTGCAGTGCAAGTTTTGATCGTGGGTCAGGAAGTGACACTCGCGTAAGGAAGCGATCATGTACTGGGAAAAAGAGCCTCTGATAAAGTGTGAGGGAGCTCTTCCAGCAGTAGATCCAAAAGGCATCCAAGTATTAATAAAGGCCATTATATGAACAGATCCCGCAATGAAACGAAGGCTGAAGGGCAGTGTTGGAATAGAGCTAGAAGCAGAAGTCCTCATGATCATGAAGTTTTAGTAGCTGCCAATAACCTTGAGGATAGACTAATAAGAGAAGCAATAAGGAATTGGAGTCTATTCTGATATACCAGATAGGGACAGCCAGCTTTGTCATATAGATGGATTTGTACTGAGAAAGTTCTTCCTGATGGAACTTTATAAGGCTAAAGTGAAGTTAGTTGTGAGGGGTTTTGAAGAGCGACTGGGGGATACTGATGTTAGAGTGGACTCTCCTACAGTTGGAAAAGTAATCTTTTGAACAGCTTTTTGACTTGGCCATATATTCATGGGAATGTAGATCCATTGACATAAAAACTGCATTTCTGCAAGGTGATACTTTGCAGAGGAGAGTATCTGAAAGCACCTAAAGAGACCCAGATACAGAAGGAAAATTATGAAAACTGAACAAATGTGTCTATATCCTTAATGCTTCCAGGGTTTGGTATTTCTTGGCGAGATGTTTTGTTGAAAATTGGTTGTGTTTAACTAAAAGCAGATCCTGCAATGTTTTACTAGTATTATAAAGGGAAAATTAGTCATCTTGATGCACGTTGATTTTCTTGTGGGGTGGTACTGTGGATTTTGAGAAACATCTTATTAAGGCAGAATTTAAGATTGGGAGTCAGGCTTGTGGGGCCTTTAAATATATTGGTTTAGATATTAAGCAGACTAAGTTTGAATCAACAATCCTATTTAGAGTGTTACACTCATCCTGATCGTGTGGTCATCACAAAGATGATCTAAATCTAAAGCAGAGATTGAGCAATTGTGAAGCTTGGTGGGTCAATTAAACTGTTTGGGCTCTCCAACTAGGCCTGATGCTAGTTTTGATGTGCTGGAGTTGAGCACTATGATGAAACATCCCAAAGTTGAGTGTTAAGGGCAAATAAAACATTGAAAAACTAAATCTGGAGAAATGTGTACTGAAGTTCCCATCCTTGATGAACATGAAGCTAATAATTTTCAGTGATGCTTCACATCCTCATCTTGCTCATAGGTATTTGAGTGCAGTTGGCTTCATAATATTTCTGATGGGTGAAAATGGGAACCATTGTCCTTTTAGCTTGGAAGACTAAGGAAATAAAACAGGTTGTTTAAAAGCATGTTATCTGCAGAAACACTGGGTCTTGTGGAGGCAGTGGACATGAGGCTCTTTGTCAAATATTTTGGGTGAAATTCTGAACAAGGAACATCCTGAAGATAGAACACCCATTGAATATTATGTGGATAATTGTTCTTTGTGGGACAATGTACACTCTACAAAAAATGAGAAGACGACACATTGATCTTGCTGGATTGAAACAAATGCTGGAGAGAAAGGAAATCTCTCTACTTAAATGGGTAGATGCAAGTCATCAGCTATCCGATTGCACTCACTACTTTGAAACAAAAATTGTTAGAGGGGCATCTCACAATGTAAAACAAACCTTGTACCAATATGGAATTTATTTTGAATAGTCTTTGAGCACCTTTAATATTGTGCATAACATGGAATTTTTAAATGTTTGAGCATTTTAATCTAAGTTGTATTAAAGAAAGAAGGGAATCTGTTAATTGTCAATGGTTTGATTATATGCAGGTGAAGATGTTAGTTGGGTTTTAGATGAGCACTTGTAAGCAAACACTGGGACAGGAAGAGGTTTAGAGATACAGCACTGAAACAGGCCCTTCGGCCCACCGAGTCTGTGCCGACCATTAACCACCCATTTATACTAATCCTACACTAATCCCATATTTCTACCACATCCTCACCTGTCCCTATATTCCCCTACCACCTACCTATACTAGGGGCAATTTATAATGGCCAATTTACCTACCAACCTGCAAGTCTTTTGGCTGTGGGAGGAAACCGGAGCACCCGGAGGAAACCCACGCAGACACGGAGAACTTGCAAACTCCACACAGGCAGTACCCAGAAATGAACCCGGGTCGCTGGAGCTGTGAGGCTGCAGTGCTAACCACTGCGCCGCCTCTTTGAGTGAGGAGCTACATGTTTGCAATCCTCTTATTCTGTACAATAAATGTGAACCTGAATAAATATAAGCTCCACCATTATCTTTCCATGACAAGCTTTCTGGAATTTAAGAGGGCCAGGCTAATGATCTGGGGACATAGGTTCAAATCCCACCACAGCAGCTGGTGGAATTTAAATTTAATTTCAAGTAATTAACAAAAGAACATCTGGAATTGAAAGCAGTAATGGTTCCACAAAACTGTCATCGGGGAAAAAAAAAACCCATTTGATTCACTAATGTCTTTTTTAGGGAAGGAAATCTGCCATTCTGACCTACAAGTGACTCCAGATACATACCAATGTGGTTGACTCTTAACTGCCCTCTGAAATGGCTGAGAAAGCCATTCAATTGTCAAGGGCAATTAGGGATGGGCAACAAATGCTAGTTTTGCCAGTAGCACCCACATCCAATGAAAGAAAATAAATAATCCAGACATACCTTTATGTACTTGGAATATCAATTGTACCCTACAGTTACAGCCTTGTAAGAAACAAAGACTGATCATAGTATGAGTTTGAGTATCATAGAATTGAAAGGGAAGTTATACCCAGAAGAAGAGATTTATGTATGTGAGAATAAGAAATACTGAAATGTTGTTTCTACAGCTTGTGGAAAATTACTAAGAAGTCATTTCTACACAACATAATGAAATCACTGAACAAGGGAACTGATAAGGGTATGTAAGTAAAGACCTTGAGACAGTACAGCAGTTAAAAATTGTGCTTAGGCAGAGAAAAGAGAAACAGCAAGAGTTAGAACAAAGGATGTAGTGAATAAGAAACTGCCCCACTAAGATAAAGGCTGACAGCTGCAAGTTAAAACACACAATGGAGAGCCAAATAAGGTAAAACAACAAGAGTTAGGGGCTAGAAAGTTAGAGTAGGGGGAGAAGTAAACAGAGGAGGAGACTGTAGCAACTATAGGATAGGTTAGTGTCATAATATGTTACAACCAATAATGTAAACTAAAGGCATGGAAAAATGGATTTGTATTGTATAAACATGAACTGAATATGTTGATCGGTGTGCCTGCTTGTAGGACACCCGATCTTGCAAGAACGTTAAATAAACTTACTACTTCAGAGTTTGACTTGGTGTAAATTATTATCAAGTGGGCTATGTTTCTCAATTGGGGGCTCGTCGGGGATCTCTTCTTCATGGCCGGGACCGCGGCCGACGACAGACGAGAAGACGCGTCCCGTTAATTTAAAAACGGTCTCGTTTCTCTTGTTGGTAGCGGACCCGAGTAATCTACTGAAAACGATCCTAGGGAAGTCACTCTGAACGAGTATTTAGTGCGGCAGGTACACACGTGAAGTCAGGCAACTCCGTGCACGGACCAAGGTAAGAAAAACGACTTTTAAGTATTATCTTGGTGACTTATGGTTAACTGTAGGATAAGACCTTCTAAGTACTAAAAGTCCTTGAGGAGTGAGTTTTACAGTCCTGCAGTATAAGACCCTTCAGTTAGGCGGTGAGTACCGTAGGGTATAAGACCCTTCAGTTAGGAGGTGAATACTGTAAACCATGGGAAATAAATCGTCTAAAAAGGAAGACTATGGGAGACGAGGAAAGTCTGCTGGCAACATCCCTCCAGAAAGTCCATTGGGACGGATGTTGGAGTATTGGGATTTAGAGTCAAAAACCAAGGAGAAAAAGACCCAAATATGATCTAAGGACAGCAAGAAGGACCACCCCTAAACCCGACGATAATGACGACGATAGAGACAGAGTCTCCTAAGACAATGATGCCCTTGAGAGAGGTACCAATAGGAAATAATGAAATTGGATTTGTTAGTGCACCATTAACGTCAGGAGAGGTAAGAGTGTTTAAAAAGGAAATGAAAGTCCTCGTAGAAGACCCCTGAAAATTTGGGAAAGAGAAAACCCTCCCGGGGTAGGGGGAAATGAACCAGCCGAACAAAAATACCCTAATCAAGACCCGCAGTGGCAGAACAATAACGTCGGCCATAGGGGCCAGATGAAAGACCTTAGAAATCTGATAGTAAAAGGCATTAGGGAATCTGTCCCGAAATCACAAAATTTGAATAAGGCCTTCGAAGTAAGACAGGAAAAGGAAGAGACTCCCTCAAATTTCTTAGAGATTACGGGACACAATGAGGAAATATTCAGGTTTAGATCCAGAAGACCCGGTTGCCCAAGGACTCCATCGAGTCCATTTTGTAACAAAATCATGGCCAGACATCCAAAAGAAAATTCAAAAGATAGATGGATGGAGTGAAAAACAATTGGACGAACTGCTCAGAAGCGCAGAAAGTTTTCGTTAATAGAGATGAAGCCAGAGAAAAACAGTGAAGCTTAAATGAGATGGTAATTGTACAAGTGTTCCACCCTTTTATGTTGTAAACAAGTAGTTGAAGCCCCTGCAAAACTTATGCCTTTAGAGTTACTGCAGGCCCCTCTTATGGCACAAGCAGGCGACTTATTGAGTGCGACCCCTCTGGGTGTTGAAGGCTGTTTCTAGACAGAGACCATTAAAGGCACCTAGGTGGGATCAAGGGATTGATTTTTAAAAATGTTTTGAAGAGTCAAAGGGGGGACTGAGAACAGAATTTAGATTTTAGAATTTGTAAGAACAGAATTACATGGGAATATTTAAGATGAAACAATTAATCAGTCATGTATTGCTAACAAGCTAGCTTCAGTGCTGCAGGGAGGGACAGCTTATCAGAAATGACTTCATAACTTCAGGGCTGCAGAGGCAACTTGGCCTTGCAGCTGGTACAGCAAGAGAGAGAGACATTGTACTTCAACAGCACTCTTCTTATCACCCAGACATGACAATCCTAGGGGAAAGTTAGAATGAAAAACATAATGACCAGGCTAATACACACCCCCTTGTTAGAGGGTGGCTCAGCCTACCCTTCTGATTCAGCAGTTGCTGAGTTTTTTATATTTGCTTTTATATTATACTGTTTAAATGTTATTTGAGTAAATGGATCCACATAATCCTAGTGAATATATATATATATATAATCATATATAAGTTCTTCAGTAGAGAGAAGGTTATCATAGAATGATAAAAGGGGGGAATATGGAAGTGAGCAGAAAGGCATGGCACTGGTACTTGAAACGTTACCCTGGACAAAATGTTTACCTATAAGCGATACTCAGAATTCGGACAGCCCCTAGAAAAGATGTGGGACTGTCTCCTATGAAATGCTATTCGGATTACCTTATATGGGAACCAGGGGCGAGATGCCAACCTTAGAAACTAAAGATTCGTTTCTCAAGAACTATATACTGGCGTTGTCTTCCTCATTGTCATTCCTCAGGAAGCAAGGCCTGTTAGCACAGACCTCACCTCTTGAATTTGCAGTACACAAGATCCAACCAGGAGATTGGGTTCTGGTGAAATCGTGGAAAGAGACTAAACTACAACCGAACTGGGAAGGACCATACCAGACTCTCCTGACCACTGAAACAGCCATAAGAATGGCAGAAAGAGGTTGGACCCACTACACAAGAATCAAGGGGCCAGTACAACCCCCCTCCCCCCCACCCCCCCCCCCCCCGGCCGAGGAAGGAACTTGGACAACCGAATTAACAGAAGAACCATTGAAAATAAAGCTAAAAAGACTTTGAGTAACGAACTTTTTTTTATATAGTGGCGCGAGAGCGGAAATACTGTCTGTAATATTGTGTGCCTTCTCTCTTTCTCTCTTTCTTTTCAAAAGTAGCCAGGAAATAACATGGGTTGGATGTTTTTGTATGCAGTATTAGTCATCCCAGTAATGGGAAAAATAACAATGTGGGACGGAACTGATGGGGACAACGGTACACGAATTGAAATCCCCAAGAGCCAGGATCCTCAGGTGGTAGAAGTAGGCTTATGTTTCCTAATCCCATTTGGGGGCATACATAACCAAAGAAATTATCAGGTGAAGTCCCTCCATTATTATGGGGATGGACTACGAACAGGAGACCCACTCCCACCGATTATATCCATTCACCAGAGCCCCATAAAACCAGGCCCAGATTGTCCAGATAAGGAATGCAACCCTATATATTTGACAATGAAAAGAACCGAGTGGACAGAAACGCCTGGTGGAATATCCATCCAACACCATCGGAATGGCTCAATAACAGAAGAACGACAAATCAAAAATACCCACTTCCAATTAGACAACAAGGTGTTTGGAGTAACAGAGAAGGGAAAAAGAAAGGTGAATTAAAATGTTGTTTTCAGGTAATAATAGATAAGACTGGTAAACCATCTAACAAACTAAAAGGGACCTCTCATAATGATCCTAACATAGTAAAAATAATAGCCTATGAGGATACAAAGATTTCTGTCAAGGCCCCAGCAATTTCCTCCTTTGCCTCCCTCAGTATTCTGGGGTAGATCCCATCAGGCCCTGGGGACTTATCTACCTTAATGCTTTGCAAGATGCCCAACACCTCCTTTTTGATAATGACATGACCCAGACTATCTACACTCCCTTCCCTGGACTCATTACCCACCACGCCCTTCTCTTTGGGTACTGGTGCTGCTATCCCACTTTATTTTAAAGTAATAGTCAGGATTTAACTCCGTGCCATTTAATAGTTAGACAGTGAACTGTTCAAAATATGTAGGAAGCTATCCTATCAATCAGTTAGAGGTTGATGTCCTTTTGAACACACAAATTAAGGAGTAATTAATATTACCAATGGAAGCAGCAGAAACCTAAGGGGGTTTAGGCATTTGAACAACTACTTCAAAGAGAAACATACAACATGTTTCTACTGCCACTGATGTCTGTCGGAAAGACCATAAATTTATAGTTTTTCCATACCATTATATAGCTACAGCACTTAACCTCTTTTATCCACATCAAAGTGGCAAATGAATAGTGCACTGTATTTTCTTTTTGAATTTGCTTATGCAATTCATGAAAATTGTGACTGTAACCTCCCCTGCACCTCCAACACTTGCATTTCTCTCATACTTTGGAGCTCTCAGATTTCCAGCACAATTAGAGCATACTGCAAGCATTGCCAGGAATATCTAATCAGGGAGCCAGCCCATTTATCTCATTGTTTATTGGTTACGAAAACTATTGGGATCTAAATTTGACAGGGTCTGATAGTAAGTGGAAAATGGTCATCACACTGATCTGTCATTGCTGTACCCACTTTATGCCAATAAAACTGGTGCAACAATGTTGAATTGATGTCACACTGAACCTAGGTACTAATCAATTTATACCATTAGAAAGCATAGTAAATAGCCAGTGTAGTGTCCTGTTTGAAGTAAATTCTGGAAAGGAGTTTTCTTGGAATTGCTTCCACGTCTTTTTTGTAATTTTACCAGAATTGCAGCCGGAACCCCATTTATTTGAATGAGGATTTCGGCAACGTTAGTTGTGGAGTGGGCAGAGCTTGAGAAAATTCCCAGCCAATGATGTTTAACTTGTACCAGCAGCACAAAGTACTAGTATTGTGTCTGCACATTTTGGAAGGATTCAGGGAGTTTCCCCTTCACAATGTGCATTATGGAGGAATGTAACACTGTTTTCAGCACTATATTTAAAGGGCTGCTTGGTGCAGTTAAAAACAGTTGAATGTTGAGGTGGGACAGATTCTATTACTATTCAATGTATAACTAACATTTGCACTGCACCAGAATAAAAATATTGTTTCTATAGTTGTGCTGAGTTTGAGTCTTGTTTGCTTCAAATCAACTCCAAATATCAAGCCTGTTTATTCTTAACTAAAGGTTACTTGGTGTATTCTGTCCTCCTTGAATCTGCTCCGATCTGATCGTGTCTGCTTCAATCCATCCATTACAATTTGCTTTTCTTTCCCCACTGTGGCAATGTTGCACTCTTTGCACACTCCCCTTCAGACTGCATGCTCCCAAGGGATGGAGCAATCTCTGTGGGAGCACTCCCAGTAATTACGATGAGCAGTCCATAAAAACCTGCAGTTCCTCCATGTTCATCCCCACATATATGTCCACAATACAAGAGGTGCTCTCAGACTGTTGGAAAATTCCCCTAGAGTTCTCACTAAAATATCTTTGAAACCTGGGACTGGCTCATCCTGTAGTATAAAGACCTGAAAGGGTTAATGTTGGAGACAGTGAGAGCAACCCCTCCCATTGATTACAATGGAACAGTTACATGCTAATGGGCTTAGGAAGGAAAGAGTAGCAGCACAAAGGATGCTATCTAGAGAGGCTTGTAGAGTGTAAATAGAGATGTGTAAATAATAGCACTATTAGTTGACCTTATTCAGATTTATTCTCCCTGCTCAGCATAGTGTGGAAAGTCTTTGCTCGAGTCGCTCTAAACAGGCTCCAGAAGCTGGCCGAGCGCGTCTACCCTGAGGCACAGTGTGGCTTTCGTGCAGAGAGATCGACCATTGACATCTGTATCTGATGAAGGGAGAACAGCGAGAAATGCCGCAAACAACAGATGCCCCTCTACATTGCTTTCATTGATCTCACCAAAGCCTTTGACCTAGTCAGCAGACGTGGTCTCTTCAGACTACTGGAAAAGATTGGATGCCCACCAAAGCTACTAAGTATCATCACCTCATTCCATGACAATGTGAAAGGCACAATTCAACATGGTGGTTCCTCATCAGAGCCGTTTCCTATCCTGAGTGGCGTGAAACAGGGCTGTGTTCTCGCACCCACACTTCTTGGGATTTTCTTCTCCCTGCTGCTTTCAAGTCCTCTGAAGAAGGAATTTTCCTCCACCCAAGATCAGGGGGCAGGTTGTTCAACCTTGCCCGTCTAAGAGCGAAGTCCAAAGTACGGAAAGTCCTCATCAGGGAACTCCTCTTTGCTGACGATGCTGCTTTAACATCTCACTGAAGAGTGTCTGCAGAGTCTCATCGACAAGTTTGCGGCTGCCTGCAATTGAATTTGGCCTAACCATCAGCCTCAAGAAAATGAACATCATGGGGCAGGATGTCAGAAATGCTCCATCCATCAATATTGGCGACCATGCTCTGGAAGTGGTTCAAGAGTTCATCTACCTAGGCTCAACTATTTCCAGTAACCTGTCTCTAGATGCAGAAATCAACAAGCGCATGGGAAAGGCTTCCACTGCTATTTCCAGACTGGCCAAGAGTGTGGGAAAATGGCGCACTGACACTGAACACAAGTCCGAGTGTATCAGGCCTGTGTCCTCAGTACCTTGCTCTATGGCAGTGAGGCCTGGACAACATATGTCAGCCAAGAGCGACGTCTCAATTCATTCCATCTTCGCTGCCTCCGCAGAATACTTGGCATCAGGTGGCAGGACTGTATCTCCAACACAGAAGTCCTCGAGGCGGCCAACATCCCCAGCTTATACACACTACTGAGTCAGCGGCGCTTGAGATGGCTTGGCCATGTGAGCTGCATGGAAGATGGCAGGATCCCCAAAGACACATTGTACAGCGAGCTCGCCACTGGTATCAGACCCACCAGCCGTCCATGTCTCCGCTTTAAAGACGTCTGCAAACACAACATGAAATCCTGTGACATTGATCACAAGTCGTGGGAGTCAGTTGCCAGCGTTCGCCAGAGCTGGCGGGCAGCCATAAAGGCGGGGCTAAAGTGTGGCAAGTCAAAGAGACTTGGTAGTTGGCAGGAAAAAAGACAGAAGCGCAAGGGGAGAGCCAACTGTGTAACAGTCCCGACAAACAAATTTCTCTGCAGCACCTGTGGAAGAGCCTGTCACTCTAGAATTGGCCTTTATAGCCACTCCAGACGCTGCTTCACAAACCACTGACCACGTCCAGGCACTTATCCATTGTCTCTCGAGATAAGGAGGCCAAAGAAGATTCAGACTGACTTTATCAATACGCCCTAGCTCTGCTGCTACTACTGCAACACAGAACACGTCCCATATGCAGTATTGTTACTATTTTCTAGGTTGATCTTTTATCCAATGGTGATAGCACATCAGCAGCTCATTTTGTATCTCTCCCTATTTTCATTTCCATTGACTTCAATGCAGTGACGTAAAACAGGCTGCTGACTCAGTGCAAATATTATGCTAATAGTAGTGGAACACATTCCTATCATCTGAAAATTTTATCTGAAGAACCAAGATTGGCATTGCTGGTCTGAAAGCATCTGTGGAGAGACAAGCAAAGTTAATGTTTCAGGTCTGTGACCTTTCATCAGAATGCTGAACAATTAACTTTGCTTCTCTTTACCCCCCCGCCACCCCCCAGATGCTGCCAGATCTGAGTATCTCCAGCACTTTTGTTTCAGATTTCCAGCATCTGCAGTATTTTGCTTTTGACATTGCTGGGTTTGGAGGATAATTAAATGATATCTGTTGCACTGCTATTTCTACATCTATTTTGTAATATTTATGCTACATAAGTACCACATAAAAGGCTGGTTAACAAAATTGAGACTCGTGGAATAGGAGCATCAGTGTCAGCCTGGATTTTTTTAAAAAAATGCCCAAGGACAGAAAAAAGCGAGTCATGGTAAATTCCTGTTTTGCAGACTGGAGGATGGTATTCAGTGGTTCCCAAGGTTCAATGCTTGGACCACTGCTTTTATTGATGTATATAAATGGATATTGGAATACAGAGTAAAATGTCAGTTTGCCAATGATGCCAGACTTGGAAATGTGGCACAGTGAGCATGATACAAAATGATTGCAATAGACTAGCAGAATGGGCAGACAAGTGGCAGATGGAATTGAATACAGAAGTGGGAGGTGATTCATTTTGGCAGAAGGGATAGGCAGAGGCAATATAGACTTAATGGCACCATTCTAAAAAGTATGCAGGGACAGGGTCCTTGGGGCTCATGAGCACAGATCCTTGAAGTAGGCAGGACATATTGAGAGCAGTTAGCATAAGGGCTTCATAAATCGAGCTTTTGAGTACAAAAGCAAGGAGGTTGTGCTGAACCTTTTTTATAAAGCTCTGTTTAGGACAACTATAGTATTGCATCCAGTTCTGGACACCACACTTTAGGAAGGATGTGAGGCACCTTGAAAGGGTGCAGAGGAGATTTACCAGAGTGGTTGCAGGGATGAGGGATTTTTGCTACAAAGTTAGGTTGGAGAAGCTGGGATGGATCTCTTTGGAGTAAAGGAGACTGAGGGAAGATTTGATAGAGGTGGTCAAGATTATGACCGGTTTAGATAGGGACCGCTTTTCTTTATGTACTTTATTAGCTGATGGTGCAAGGATTAGGGGGCACAGATTTTAAGGTTTTGGACAAAAGATGTAGTGGGAATGTAAGGAAGAACTTCTTTATGCAGCCAGTGATAATGACCTGGAACTCTCTGCCTTTGTGTGGTAGCAATGGAGATGATTGATTTCAAAAGGAAGTTGGATGACTGAGGAAAATAAATGTGCAGGGCTACAGGAATCAAGTGGGGGAATGGGACTGACTGGATTGCTCTACAGAGAGCTGCCACAGACTCGATAAGCCAAATGGCTTCCTTCTACACCATTATGACTTTGACTTGCAGCTATACATATCTATGCTACAATACATATTACTTAAAGTATTTCAAGCCTCTTTCTACATTTCACATGTAATCTTCCTCCCCACTCCACCCTCCATTTATATAAGGTGATACATTGGTAGATGAGGATAGGCCAGGTGGGGCTGTGAGGAGGACACAAGCTGTAAGGAAGACAGTCTGTTAAGTGATACAGGTTAAGTGAGTGGGCAACAAGGTGATGGAGTGGGGAATTGTGAGGTTATTCACTTTAAGAATAGAGCAAAATTGTTTTTTGAAAGGTGTGACACTTGTAAACATTGTTCAGAGTCTTGGGTGTGCTTGTTGAAGGAACACAAAGTTAGTGTGCAGGTACAGCATGCAATTAGGAAGGAAAATGATGTACTGCAAGAAAGAACACAAGAATGAAGTGAGGTGCAAGATCAGCCATGATCATACTGTATGGCGAGGCAGGTCTGATGGGTCATGTGGTCTACTCCTGATCCTATTTCTTGTGTTCTTACTCAAGAAAGCCAGCTGATTAAGGATAGAACTTTACACACTTTTATGAGCATTTATTTCGAGATGCTCATTACAAGCATGCACCTCCTAACCCAGCAACCATAGTTTCAGTCTGTGTCTATTTTAAACCTCTTGATCCAACCAGAAGGTTGACAATAAAGAGGAACTAAATGCCCATTCTGAAAAGTGCACCACTAACACCGTGTAGCCAAAAAACTTTAAAGGAAACTTAGCTCAGTTAGATTTAAAGTGACGCTACCAGGGCTGATGAACTCCAGTCCCCCTGGGACCCACTGGTCGCAGACAGCCTGAAGCATACCAACAGACTCCATGTTCCCTCTTCAGGGAAACCTGGGCGTGGAGATGATCATGGAAGAGAGGCAAACAGTCGGGCCAAAAGACCCCTGGATTGCTTGCTGCCTGGACCTGTTGATGACCACCTTGAGGTCCCCAGATCTGCCCACTCCTCTGTACCAGGTGTCCAAAGATCCAGAGCATGGGACTGAAGTGCAGCCAGAAATTGAGGAGCAGCACCCTCAGAAAATGGAAGAGGGCTGCAACCCCTCAAATTCTACATAATTTCTGCAGGTGCCTTTGTTTCAGATTTAACATTCTATTACATGGGACCACCTCCTGCAACACCAAGTCCCCAGTGGACAGAGGGGGGGGGACTCCCAAGTAGAGAGGCTGCCAAGGGGGAACCCTGCCTCTTCCAGATGCTACAGCATGTCTGGACAGCTGACTAGGGCCAAGAAATGGAGGGTGTACAAGAAACCCTCCACGCAGAGTGGAATGGCATGGAGGGGATTTCCAAGAGATGGGTCAGGTTGTAGGACAGAGCTCCTGAGAGGTTGAGGGGCCTGGCACTGAAGAGAAATTCTGTCTGGGGGTCAGTTCAGATGAGTGTTCCACACGCCTGAGCCTCCTGGACACCTCAAGTGCAGTCAGGGTGGAGCACAAATGTTTCCAGATTCTTTGTACAAACTTATTAGGGGCCTAGATAGAGTAGACCGGAAGGACCGGTTTCCCTTAACGGAGAGGTCAATTACCAGGGGCACAGATTTAAGTTGATTGGTAGAATTAGAGGGGACGTAAAGAAACCTTTTCCCCCAGAGGCTGGTGGGTGTCTGGAATTCGCTGCCAGGAACAGTGGAGGTAAAAACTCTCAACTCATTTAAAAGGTACCTGGACATGCACTTGAAGTGCTGTAACCAGCAAGGCTGTGGACTAGGTGCTAAAAGGTGGGATTATGTTGGGCAGTAAATTCTATCGGCTGGCGCAGACATGATTGGCTGAATGGCCTTCTGTGCCGGAACTGTTCTATGGTTTTGTGAGCTGGGCACTACACAAGGACACAAATTGTGCCAGCTCCTCTAGCAACATCCAGCCTGCTCCTCTACCATCCAGTACACTCTAACACTGGTCACCTAGGCAGCCAGGACCCTCTCCTCCCCCAGTCACATGAATCTGTACTGATGGAGATGCGGGCACCCAAGCAGTAGCTCCTGGAGGGTCCCCACCACTCCAGATGGGGAAGAGCTCTGGCTGGGGAACAGTGTTGCAGACCCTGATCAGTTCCTGGTAAAAGATGGAGTTCCTGCAACGAGAAACCGTGACCCCCACCCTCCATGTTTTTTTGTTTTGTGTTTTTTGTTTTGTTTATAAGCAGGAGCCCCATGTCGTAATTGAGGCCATGCAGCTTGTTGAAGAAATACATTACCAGTGCACCCCATCTAGGACGAGGGTCAGCGTACAGGTATCTCTGCAGGGTCTGAAGGCAGAAAGTCACCACCTGGGTGCAAAGGCACATGAGCACCTACCGTCCTCCCTCACCATGAGACTCAGCACTGTGGCAGAGACCCAGTATGCACTTTCTTCCCAGAAGAAGTTGACCAGTTTCTTTATCTTGGTAACAAACTCTGGTGCAGGGATCAGTGACAAACCAGTACCACAGTATAGCAGCTGTCATTTGATTTAACCTCATAGGACAGCACTTTGAGCAGTCCTGTTAAGTGCCGTAGATGTATAGTGACCTTAGCCTCAAGTTCTTGCCAGTTTGTCAGCCAGGCATCCTCAGCAGGGCTAAAATACTCTCCCCAGGTAGAGGAAGTGGGTGATGTTCCATCACTGAGTCCATCTGCCACTGATCCACCAGGAGTCCGAACATTTCTCCCAGTTGATCCTGGCAGTGGACGCCATGGAGCAGACTTGCTGACACACACCTCCTCTGTTGGCCAATGGGATCTGTGACCATAAGGAGTACGTCATCAGCGTAAGCCGAGAGTACAACCTCCATGCCTAGCCTGTGCAAAGCCAATTCTGTCAACTTCCTTAAAGACACAGCTGGTACATAACTGGCTGGACACAGGGCACCCCAATGCACTCCTTTCCTGAAGCGCAGGCTAGCCATCACGGACGCATTAACCTTTAATTAGACCCTCCACGGCAGAATACAGAAGTTGGATCATGGCAACAAAATGCATCCTGGTCCTAAGTGCCCACAGAATCCTGATTTAAGTATTTGTGATCCACCTTGTCAAACGCCTTCTGACCCAGGGAAAGGAAGGCGGCCGACAGACCAGCCCTCCGGGAAAGTCGGACCAAGTTCCGGACCAGATGGATGTTGCGGATTGTCTGGCCCAGGAACTTGCAGGACTTGTCAGGGTAGATCATGTGGGCTAGCATGTTGCCAAGATGAGTAGCCATGGCCCTGACAAAGATGAGGCGGGGCACTGGGCACCAGTTCTTGAGCCGTGGGAGAACACCCCTCTTTGGTAGCAGGACAAAGACAGCCCTGTGCCATGATGGGAGCCTCTCCCCAGTCGCCAGACTTTTTTATTTCTCCCCCCCCCCCCCACCCCCAGGACGCACGTATAGTCACACCACAGCCCCCCTCCCCCCTCTCCCCCCCCCCCCCCCCCCCCCCCCCCCCCCCCCACCACCCAACCGAGTGTCCTGTGGATCTCCACAGTCAGCCTGTCAACCCCCATCTGGCACTTGTCAAATGTTTAGCAGATCATCTTTGAGGCCCAATAGGCAGACCCTGACTTAAGGTTGTCTCAAATAGCGTGTTCTGTGACAGAAGCTGAAAAGGTCCCAGAGTCAGGTTAAGAATGACTTTCAAATAAGAAAGTGGAGGTCCACTGATTAGGATTGAGCTATAGTTCATCAGGTGGTTGTTCCCCTGGGGTACCATAGTGAAATTGAGAATTGCCAATAAGATCCTAGTGGCAGCTTACATGGGACATGGGTATTCACAAGACTTGGGCCAGAATAAGGCAGCATTTTCACTGGCCAGGCTTGCATAACGATGTGGTTGAGTTTTGCAGAATTTGCTGTACATGCCTGGTAGTTGGGAAAACACAGCCTTTAATTTTAAGCCAGTCCCGTTGATACCAATGCCTGCTTTTGACAAACCATTTAGTCGGGTGGTTGTAGATTGTATCGGACCCTTACCACAACTAAGTCAGGTCACAAATTTCTCCTAGCCATCATGGATTTGACTGCTACGTTTCCAGAAGCAATAGACATCACAGCGAGGGTCATGATTGAGGGGTTAATTCAGTTTTTCACTAAATATGGATTGCCAAAAGAAATTCAGTCAGACCAGGTCAAAGATTGTCAAGGGTATTTCAAGAGGTCATGAATAATTTGGGAGTGAGATAGCTCAAATCATCTGCTTATCCACAGTCACATGGTGCTTTGGAAAGGTATCACCAAACCCTAAATAGTATGACAGACTGATTTTGAGTATCCTTATGATTGGGATAAAGGGACATCATTTTATTATCTGCCACCAGGGGCACACCAAATGAGTTCCCTGATTTTTCAGTCCATTTGAATTGGTTTATGGGCGTGAAGTTAGGGGTGCCCTTAAACTCATTTAAGGAGAAATATTTTTAGCACTGGAAGAGGAAACTATCCTCTTAGAATATGTATCAGAATTTTGAGACACTCAAAATAGCTTGAGATGGCCAGAAAACATCTCCAGATTTCTCAGCAAGTGATGAAAACCCAAATGGATAGAAAAACTAAGACATGCAGTTTGCAGCCTGGAGACCAGGTATTCATCGTCTTGCCTTTGCCTGGGGAACTATTGAAAGCTATGTTCAGTGCATCTTACTGCATTCAGAGGAACCTTGGTGAAGTGAACTATTTGTTTAGTACCCCAGACAGACGGAAGAGGCAAAGGGCATATCTCTAAATATGTTGAAAAGATACTATGACTGGACACCTTGTCAACCAGTAAATGTATGTCAAATGACAAAAGAGGAAATTAAAGTTAGTGTTACTTTTGAGAAACTGGAGAAAGCGGCAGAGACTGAACTCTCCGATTGAACCCCTGTGATGAAACTGGCCAAAACAGAAAAGTGTTAAATCTAGATACAGTTCTGCACTATCCTTCCGCTCTCACTCGCTCTCTCAGATGGCCTTATACGATGCCTCGGTACTGAGTTTCCTCCGATACCTCAACCTTGATGAAAGCCTGTCTCCCCTCCATGTAAAGCATTCGAATGTACAGAAAAAAAGAACTATTTTCTAGTACCTCCTAGGGCAGGACAACTATCATGCAGCACAGAAGACAATTTGGGATTTTGCCCATAGACAGATAAGGACTATGGGCTGAATTTTATTTCAGCAGCAGAGATCCTGGTGATGGGCCAGCAAAACTGGGTGAGGGGTGACCCCGCCTTGGCCACTTGTCAGACCCCTGGCCAAATTCGATGGCAGACTATTAACTGCCCACCATTGGCAGTATCGTCCTCTTTAAAGGAGAAGATGCCAGTCCCAGAGCTGCTGGCTAATCAAGACTGGCAGCTCAGCAGTCCCAGCAGCACTACTGGGACATAAATCACAAAGTTAACTTGCAAGTACAGTAAAGAATTGGGAAGGTACCTTCCAAAGTCACCACCTTTACCAACTAGAATGATGAGGGCAGCAGATGCATGGGAACACCTGCAATTTTCCTTCCAAGCCATACACCATCCTGACTTGGAACTATATCACTGTTCCTTCACTGTCATTGAGCCAAAATCCTGGAACTCTCTTCCTAACAGCACTGTGGGTGCATCTAAACCACATGGGCTGCAGCAGTTCAAGAAGGCAGCTCACCACCATCTTCTCAACAATTCGGGATGGGCAGTAAATGCTGACCTAGCCAGTGATGCCCACATACCATGAGTGAATATAAAAAAAGGAATGTTGGCCTTTATTGCATGGGGGAATTGAGCATTAAAAGTAGGGAAGTCTTGCTACAGCTGTACAATGTTGGTGAGACCACACCTAGAGTACTGTGTACAGTTTTGGTCTCCTTATTTAAGGAGGGATATACTTTCATTGGAGGCAGTTCAGAGAAGGTTCACTAGGTTGATTCTGGGATGAAAGGGTTATCTTGAAGAAAGGTTGGGCCTATGCTCATTGGAGTTTAGAAAAATAAGAAGTGCAACATTGTAAGATTCTGTGGGGGCTTGACATGGTAGATGCTGAGAGGACGTTTCCCCTCATGGGGAATCTAGAATTAGGTGGCACAGCCTGGAATTTTACCTGGTCAAATTGGGTGTCTTTGGAGGCAGCTGAACCAAAATATGGTGGGCAATGACTTCTGGGTGGGTCCCTGAAGTCATTACACCAAATTCCCAACTTACACTGGTTGGATGGCAGGTGCAATGGAGGTGCCACTCCTTGCCTGTTTTAAGGCAATTAAGGACCAACTGAAGTCCTTGAAAAGACAATTGACAGCCATTTTACATCAGCCATTCAATTATACATTTTGCAAATAGGTCAAAGGGGGTGGTCACAAACCTGGCAGCTTTTAAAAGAACAGCAACTGGTGTGTCAGTGAAGGAGTTGGAGGTACTTGAATTTTCATTTGTTTGTTTTGATTTGAGTTAATTACAAAGTCAGGGCTGATATTTCTGGCTCACCTGAGTAAGTAAAACTCTAGTGGGGCCACAGCATCAGTGATTTATCCTGGGAAGGGGGTTGCGAGTGCCTGTCCTTGCAGTAGGCAGCAAATAGCTGTCCCCAGTACATATTTGGGATGCTGCAGTCATGGACATTGTCCACTCTGGATGCGGGTCCTCTTGCAAAGAAGAGAACAAGGAGGGACAGGAGGACAAGTGGTCAGGGAAATCAGCGATCTGCTGGCTAACTGCAGCCTGGTTGAGGGAGGGGCAGAAGGCCAGAGTACACTAAGAGCAAACCCCTGTGAGGACACAAGTCTACCCAGTAGGCAGGGTGTACTGGCAGCGGTTAAGCTTTCTGCAGATATCGCAGATGTCAAAGAGTCATAGTTATACAGCACAGAAACAGGCCCTTCGGCCCATGTCTGTGCCGGTCAAGCACCTAACTATTCTAATCCCATTTGCCAGCAGTTGACCCATAGCCTTGTATGCTATGGCATTTCAAGTGCTCATCTAAATGCTACTTACATGTTGAGGGTTCCTGCCTCGAAGAAATAATCACATTTCAGTTAAACCTCATTAGCTACAATACTGCCACTGTGCAAAGCTAATCTGTGTCAGTGGTGTAGAAGACTGTGCCTGTCCGGAGAGACTGTCGGTGGTGGTGGTCAGCTCCAACTGCGTGGGTGGCTATCTGATGCCACTGGCACTAAAGGTTACAGTTGCTCAAAGTCCATGCATCAGGCTCCTTCCGGGCTTCCACAGGAGACCTGTGCGGAATCCAACAGTCATTGCAGCATTGCATAAAGGTGGTAACTGATACCATATTCAGGTATGCCAACCAGTTCATCAAATTCCAGATAGATTCCACCAGTCAGGCCGAGAGCCAGAGGGTTCAGTGCCATTGCTGGGTTCCCCATGATCCAAGGAGTGATTGACTGTACACATGTGGCTATTAGAGCACTTGGAGGTCTGTCAGGGGCCTTCATCAAAAGGGGTTTCACTCCATGAATGTGCAGCATGTCTGTGACCACTGTAAAAGTATATTGCAGGTGTGTGCTTGCTATGCAGGAAGCAGTCATCTCAAACTCCCAGGTGCCAGCACTATTCAGCTTCCCCAAGTGCCTGCAAGGATGGATACGTGGTGACTGGGGTTACCCACTGAAGATATGACTGACACCTGTGAGGAACCTAAGGAAGGGAGCAGAGAAACATTACAATGTGAGCCATATGGCTACCAGAGTCCCCATTGAGCAGACCATAGGCCTGGATCGCTCAGGAATTTTCCAGCAAGGGTATCTCTCATTGTTGTCGTCTGCTGTGCCTTACATAACCTGGCTCTGCAGAGGGGGGAGGCCCTAGATGATGAGGACATTGAGGATGCCTCATGCGGAACAGATGAGGAGGATGAAGGATTTTGAGGAGGGGGCACAGCTAACAATGTCCAGGGGAAGCAGTTGGAGGTTTGCAGGAGTTGGGTGCAAGGGAGGCTCGGGAGCCTCTTACTCGGGCGTTTCTCCTGATCAGAGATTCATGACTCATGTAGCATGCCAGCGACTGATATGCCAATCTGTATTCAGGAATTCACATCTTCTGGAAGTGCAAAAGCACTAATCTCTGCTGCAGTGGTCCACTTTTCCATCCAACACACCAATGTGGCACCTCCCCCAAGTTTTTTGGGACAGTAGAACAAAAAATAACATTGCAAATTGCACCAGTGATCCCTCTTGGCATTTCTTTGCAGATGAAGATTTTGGGAAGGTTGTACTCATCGGTTGCAGGCCCACTGGTGGCTGGTCAGGCCTATCTGATGGGCAGATTCTCCCACAGTGGGTACAAGTGAAAGTGTAGTCACTGCTGGGGACAATTGAATCTATCTTTTTTTTTTAATGCTGTTTTTTTTTCTCAGTCTTAAAGATATCTGTAGCTCTGTAGCCCTCCTGATGGAGCATCTCCAGGCATCGCAAGCTATGGCCTGCGCTTCCCACTGGCGATGGTCGATGTGGCACAGAGGGACTTCAGGGAGCCCTTGAAACATTTGCGTGGGGTCCCTCTGTTCCTTTTTTACCAGTGGTCAGCTCTCCATACAACATCATCTTGGGCAGGCGACTGTCCTTCATCATGACCTGTCCAACACAGTTGGCTTCGCAGGAGGATGGCCTTGATGTTGGCTGATTCCAGGACTTTGATGTTTGCGATGCAGTCCTGCCAGTGGATCTTGAGGATGCTGTGGAGGTAGTGCTGATGGAAGCGCTGTAGAAGGCATACATGTATAGAACCCATGACTCAGTGCCATATACAAGGGTGGTGAGGACTACAGCTTTGTGCTCTGAGGCTGTGGTTGCTCCACATTCGTTCGTAGAGTCTGCTGAAATAAGTAAATTGCTCGACTGCATTCAGCTCGGTTCCCTCTGACAATTCTTGGGGTGCAGGCTGATGTAGGACTTCAGACTAAAAATATTAAAACTGAAAAGCTGTGCCGCCTTGAAAAAATGTTATGTTGCAGGTCTGACTGTGGGCTAGGAGAGCACAATCATCGTTGGAAAAAGAAAAAGTCGCAGGCTAGGTTTCCTTGTCTTTTTGTGAGCCTGAAGATTCCTGAATATTGAAAAGGCTGCCTGCCATCAGTCTTGAAGCATACGTAAACTCCCTCAAGGTCTTCCGTTGCTGCAGTAGCATCATGCTTTATGCCATTGGAGATTCAGAAGGGACACGGTCGCTATTTTGCTTGACTTATCCTTTTTTTTGATTTTCATGAAACTGCTTTACCATGGCCAGGAACCAGGGTGGGCATCCAAGTTTTACAAGGAATTTCTAAAGTCCATCTCTGCTCAGTGTCGAATGCCTTGAGGTCTACGGAAGTGGTGTACAGGCTTTTGTTTTGCTCAACACTTTTCTTCTTGTCTGAGTGCCAATACCATGTCTGTGGTGCCTCTCTTTGCTCTGAAACCACACTGGCCCTCTGGGAGGTTTTCTTCTGCAATAGTAGGCACAAGCCTGCTCTGAAGTATTCTAGCCAGGATCTTCCCAACAATAGAAAGGAGGATAATCCCACAGTCGTTGGAGCAGTCGGATTTTTGTCTTGCATTTGTACAAGGTGATAAACTACATCAGACACATCCTGTGGAATCCTGCCCTGTTCACAGCAGTTTGTGGAAAAACTCCTGTAGCTTGGTATGTAGTGCAGGGCCACCATGCTTCAAGGCTTTGGGTGGAATTCCATTGACGCTGGGGGCTTTGCTCTTCACCTAGTTGATTGCGGTCACAGTTCCCTCCAGAGTTGGGCTGTCATCCAGTTCTGTGACTGGCTGTTGGATGTGATTGATGGCAGTATCATACACTGCAATTGGTGCTGAAGAGTTTCAAAGTGCTCGACCAGTGATCCTCTCTCTGTATCCACCTTGCTGCATTTCTCTGCATCCCATGGGATTTTATTGTTTTAACAAGTCTATGTGGGACCTTGTGAAAAGCCTTGCTAAAATCTATATGCATTTAAGTGTTTCGAAACTTCTTATGTCACCAGTATCAGCATACAGTTGAGTTTTTTTTTTTTCCACAACTGCGATCGACCAGTCATTTTGGATGTTCCTCAGTTTACATTTGAAGGGTGCTGCATGTGTCTTTTTTTCTCTTGGCTTGCTGGCTGAGCCAGGTGAGCCTGATTAACTGCACTAAATGTCAGCTCGTGGTTTCTTAAAACGTTTGAGTGCTCATGCGTGTCAATGGCTCACTGTCAGCCATGGCAGAGGCAGGTGGCTGTTCAGGATGCCCCATGGCTCGGGATGACCTTGGCGGGCATCCTGACTGCCTGAGGCAGCCGTGAGGATCTTGGCATGTATGAGACGACCCTGAACAGTCTCAGGATCACCCTCTGTCATCCTGGAATTCTGAGGTGTTAATGTTACTGGCAGAGGGGACAAGGAGCTGCTGTGCACATCAGGAGCACCCTGAGAAGAGCCCCCAGATGAATACAGCTGCTGATGCTGTACCCTCAAGGCTCAATTGGGTCTCCCTGCTGACCTCTGAGGGATGAGCAGCTATTGTATACTGCAGGAGCCTCATTGATAGCTCACTCAGGCACTGCTGCATAGAGCTCACTGAAGGTTTGCAGATCTCTGCATATCTCCAGCAGGCTTTGAATGGCCTGCTCGATTGGGTCCTCCACTGCAGCCACCAATCTGTCAATGGAGGCAGGGACTGTGTTGAACTTAAGAGCCTGGAAGGAAACCAAATCTGAGCCAGAGCACGCATTGTCTCTGGTAATTCTGCCAGGTTTTCACACATGCTGCACCTGCAGCATCTCCCTGAATGTCCTCAGGAGCTCTGCACTGGCCTGACCTACAATCCTCTTGAGTCAGGCACCAGCTGATACTGCCTCTAGCAGCTGGTCTGGCACTTGTGCAGTGCTGGCACCAGGTTGTGATCATGAATCTGAAGACACCAACCAGCCCAACTGAGGTGATTGCATCTGAGCTGGTGCTTGGTGCGGGTAATGGATGTGTCGCTGCACCCTTTTGAGGTCCCCTCCTAATCAGAGGCGTGCCCCGGAGATGTCGCCTGGCCACCGTTGTGCTTCAACTGCAGGGGAAAACCGAATGATCAGTGTGAGTGACAATCTGGACTGAAGAACATGTCATAAACTGCAGTGTGGCCACATGTCTGTCTGTGTCTGAACTCACAAGCAATCTTCATGACTTGGTCCAGCACCCTCCCACCTCCCCACCCACACTCTGAGGAACTCTCCCTCCTGGCCAGGTGCTCCATCCTCCCCAGCAAGCAATAATGCTGCTTCCTTCCACACTGGTAATTGTTTGGCAACACCGCCACCATTTTGTGCCCTCTCTGGCATTCTGGGCCTTCCGCCATATGTCTCCACAGGTGAAACCTGTTTGGTTACTTGACTTGAAGGAGCACTCACTCATCCCTTGTGCTGCATGCTGCCTCTGGGACCATTGCCATTCAAGTGTACAGTTGGTACACTTCTGGACCATTGTGTGGCTCATGTGCCCAGCATATGGCCCATTACAGAGCTGCAGCCATTCACTCCAGATGGATGGCTTCAACTTTGAAACCCCAACACCTGGTTACCCACCCATACAAGGACAAAGCAACAAGGACTGAGACATGCCCCTTACCCTGGCAGAGTGGAGAAGGTCATTGACCCGCTTGTGGTACTGACTCCATGTCCTCCCTACAACCCCATGGCTGCTGACCTCTTCTGCAACCTCCATCCATGCAGCCTCGGTGACCTGGGGAGGCCTTTTCCTTCTCTCCTGGGAAGAGGACCTCCCACCTTGCCTCCTCCACCTGGAGGAAGACTTGCAGCGTGTCTTCTGTGAACCTTAGCTACGTGGTTGTCTCTGTGTCTCTCGCGCTCACTCTCACTCTCTCACTCTCTCACTCTCTCACTCTCTCACACTCTCACTCTCTCACACTCTCACACTCTCACACTCTCACTCTCTCACTCTCTCACTCTCTCACACTCTCACTCTCTCACACTCTCACACTCTCACACTCTCACTCTCTCACACTCTCACTCTCTCACTCTCTCACACTCTCACTCTCTCACACTCTCACTCTCTCACTCTCTCACACTCTCACACTCTCACACTCTCACTCTCTCACACTCTCACTCTCTCACACTCTCACACTCTCACTCTCTCTCACTCTCTCTCACTCTCTCTCACTCTCTCTCACTCTCTCTCACTCTCTCTCACTCTCTCTCTCTCTCTCTCTCTCTCTCTCTCTCTCTCTCTCTCTCTCTCTCTCTCTCTCTCTCTCTCTCTCTCTCTCTCTCTCTCTCTCTCTCTCTCTCTCTCTCTCTCTCTCACTCTCTCTCACTCTCTCTCACTCTCTCTCACTCTCTCTCACTCTCTCTCACTCTCTCTCACTCTCTCTCACTCTCTCTCACTCTCTCTCACTCTCTCTCACTCTCTCTCACTCTCTCTCACTCTCTCTCACTCTCTCTCACTCTCTCTCACTCTCTCTCACTCTCTCTGTCTCACTCTCTGTCTCACTCTCTCTGTCTCACTCTCTCTGTCTCACTCTCTCTGTCTCACTCTCTCTGTCTCACTCTCTCTGTCTCACTCTCTCTGTCTCACTCTCTCTGTCTCACTCTCTCTGTCTCACACTCTCTGTCTCACACTCTCTGTCTCACACTCTCTGTCTCTGTCTCTCTCTGTCTCTGTCTCTCTCTCTGTCTCTCTCTGTCTCTCACACTCTGTCTCTCACACTCTGTCTCTCACACTCTGTCTCACACTCTCTGTCTCACACTCTCTGTCTCACACTCTCTGTCTCACACTCTCTGTCTCACACTCTGTCTCACACTCTGTCTCACACTCTGTCTCACACTCTCTGTCTCACACTCTCTGTCTCACACTCTCTGTCTCACACTCTCTGTCTCACACTCTCTGTCTCTCTCTGTCTCTCTCTGTCTCTCTCTGTCTCTCTCTGTCTCTGTCTCTGTCTCTCTCTGTCTCTGTCTCTGTCTCTGTCTCTCTCTGTCTCTGTCTCTGTCTCTGTCTCTGTCTCTGTCTCTGTCTCTGTCTCTGTCTCTGTCTCTGTCTCTGTCTCTGTCTCTCTCTCTCTCTCTGTCTCTGTCTCTCACACTCTGTCTCACTCTGTCTCTCACACTCTGTCTCTCTCTCTCTCTCACACTCTGTCTCTCTCTCTCTCTCTCACACTCTGTCTCTCTCTCTCTCTCTCACACTCTGTCTCTCTCTCTCTCTCTCACACTCTGTCTCTCTCTCTCTCTCTCTCTGTCTCTCCAAGGTCTTGGGTAGATTTTTGGCAATCAACTGGGTCACCCCTTTTTAATTGTAACACATCCTTTTCCCATCAACCTGATATGTCTGGTGTTGAGCTTTTGCTCCTCCCACTGTCCTCTGTGAAGTAAGCAGCCTTCTCAGCCACCAAAGGTGCTGACTGCCTTTTTAAAATGGTTTTCAGCACCTTCGTCCGGCTCTTGCTCCACGCCCACCGACGCTCACCTTCCTGCCCATACATGCCTTTTTTGATCAATAATCTGCCATCAAGATGCTATTTGGTCAGTTGGGGTGGCGGTTGAGTGCAAGAGACTTCGGCAATCGCTTCCGCCTCCTCCTCCCAGACCGCAGACCTGACGGGACAGGTAAAATTCCGATCAGTTTCAAAGTTATGGTTCTCCATTTAAGATGGAGATGAGGAGGAATTTCTTCTCCCAGAGGGTCATTAATCTTTGGAATTCTCTATCCCAGAGAGCAGTGGAGGCTGGGTCATTGAATATATTCAAAGCTATGCAAAACAGATTTTTGATCTACAAGGGATCTAAAAGGTTATGGAGGGCAGAAGGTGGGTGGGGAGCAGCAGGCAGGAAAGTGGAGTTCAGGCCTTAACCAGATCAGTCATGATCTTATTGAATGATGGAGCAGGCTCGATAGGCTAAATGGCCTACCCCTGTTCCTATTTCTTGTGTTCTAAATGTTATGAGCCCCCAAGAAGGCTGCCCGGCCTCACCTAGTGATCTCTGCACAGCAGCAGACCTCCTCATTAGTCGAGTGGAGGTGGCAAGCTGCCACTTAAGTTGTTCATATGGCTTCGGGTGGGAGGGCTGTTCCCCACCTTCTCCACTGCAGACAAAATGACATTATGGCAGGAGGAAGTCAGGCACTGAGAATAGCACAATGAACGTGTGGCTTAAGAGTGGTGCAGGAGGGAGGGTTTTAGATTCCTGGACCACTGGGACTGTTTCTGGGGAAGGTGGGACCTGTATAAGCGGGACGGTCTACATCTGAACCAGAAGGGGACTAACATCCTTGCTGGCGGGTTGCTAGTGCTGTTGGGAGGAGTTTAAACTAATTTGGCAGGGGGAGGGGACGCAGACTCCTAGCAGAATAGGGACACAGGAAAGCAAACAAGTCAGAGGGAATACAGTGGAAGTAAGTTTCAAGGGAGTAAGACCAGGATAGATGGCCTCTACTTTAATGCCAGGAGTATTACAGGTAAAACGGTTGAGTTAAGGGCAAGGACTGACACATGGAATTGTGATATAGTAACCATCATGGTTGAGGGAGGGGCAGGATTGGCACCTCAATATCCTGGGATATCGAATCTTCAGGCGAGACAGGAGGGGGCAAAAGAGGAGGGGGCATTGCAATATTAGTTAAGGAGTCAGTTACTGCAGTAAGGAGAGATGATTTCTTGGAGGGGGCATCAAATGAAGCTTTATGGGTAGAGTTTAGGAATAAAAAAGGGACTGCCACATTCCTAGGTGTGTGTTATAGACCCCCAGATAGTCAGTGGGAAATTGAGGAGCAAATATGTGCACAATTCGCAGAGGTGTGTAAAAATAATAGGGTAATTTATATTGGGCGATTTCAACTTCCCCAACATTAAAGTCATCGTGTTAAGGGCTTAGATGGAGTGGAGTTCTTAAAATGTATACAGGAGAATTCTTTCGCTCAATATGTAGAGGATCCGACTAGGGAGGGTGCAGTGCTGGACCTAATTCTGGGGAATGAAGCCGGACAGGTGGTTGAGTTAGTGGGGGAGCATTTTGGTGATAGTGACCACAACACGGTACAATTTAAGCTTGTTATGGAGAAAGAAATAGACAAGTTGCAAAAAAAGTTTTGGATTGGGGGAGAGCGAATTTAGTGCTGGCCACTGTGCTGAAGATTGTGGTGGGGCCAGAAGATTGCCAGTAAATATGTTTAAATGAATTTGTTGTGGTGATTTAACTATGGAAATTGCAGTCCTGTTGCCTGGTGGTGGGGGGGCGGTGCCACCACACAGCCTTGCTGCTGCCAGGAAATTCGGGTCAGCCTCCATGGGCCTCTGCCAGAACAATCTTCTGCCCCCTACCACTGCCACAGTGCCTGGCGTTGTGGGCTTTGTAAAATCCAGCCTAATACTCCAGTTGGGACTGAATTAGTGTTTTCGAAATGTTTAACATAGTTTCCTGGCTTTTGTACTCTATGCCTCTATTTATAGAGATCAGGATCCCATATGCTTTATTAAGTGTTAACATGCCCTGCCACCTTCAAAGATTTGTGCATAAATATCCCCAGCTCTTTGTTCTTCCTCTTTAAAATTATATCATTTCTCGTGTATTGTCTCTCCTCATTCTTCCTACCAAAATGTTTCACCTCACCCTTTTCTGCATTGAATTTCATCTGCCATGTGCCTACTGATTCCAAGAGACTGTCTATCTACTTTTGAAGCCTATTACAATCACCTTAACTTGGAAGTGTAGCAAACAGTTGAGTTATCTACAAATTTTAGAATTGTGCCCTATACCCACAAGTCAACTCACTAATGTTTACTTTTATACATTGGTGTACAACTGACTTCACAACCCTTGTAATGTCTCCGGTAGTGGCCTGGGAGGAATTGGAAGCAAAGAAATTGTGGACGGTAATGACTTCCACACTCATTAGCAATGTTTGGCTTGTTTTGTCAAAGGCTGCAGTAGTCTGAACACTTGACATGACAATTTTCAGTCTTCAGAAATACTGCAGGTCTGACAAGTCAAGGAAGCTGAGCCCCTGCAGACACTGAGGATGAGTAGTTCCTTCTGCGAACTTGTTCCTCTGTTTCCTTCCCTGCTAGCCACCTGCAGCTCCTTCCACATGTCCTTGCTGCAGTTGATCGTCATGTTCCTCCTCTTCCTCAGCTCAATCGAGAGCAGCCATACAAACATACGAATTAGGAGCAGGAGTTAGTCACTTGGCACTTTGAGCCTGCTCCGCCATTCAATAAGTTCATGGCTGAACTGATTACTCCACATTTTCATCTACCCCTGATAACCTTCCACCCCCTTGCTTATCAAGAATCTATCTACTTTTGCCTTTGGAGGAAGAGAATTCCAAAGACTTATCTGCGAGGATTTCTCCTCATCTCTGCCTTAAATGGGCAACCCCTTATTTTTAACAGTGACACCCTAGTTCGAGGTTCTCCCACAAGGGGAAACATCCTTTCCACATCCACCCTGTCAAGACCCCTCAGGATCTTGCGTTTCAATCAAGTTACCTCTTACTCTTTTCTAAATTCCAGCGCATACAAGCCTAGCCTGTCCAATCTTCCCTTGTAAGACAGCCTACCCATTCCACTTGTTAGTCTAGTAAGCCTTCTCTGTACTGCCTCAAACATTTACATCCTTCCTTTTAAATAAGGAGACCAGTACTGTACACAGTACTCCAGATGTGGTCTCTCCAATGCCCTGCATAGCTGAAGCATAAGCGCCCTACTTTTGTATTCAATTCCCCTCGTGATAAGCGGTCACCGATTAGCTTTCTTAATTACGTGCTATACCTGCATACTACCCTCTTGTGATTCATGCACTAGGACACCGAGATCCCTCTGCATCTCAGCTCTGCAATCTCTCACCATTTAGATAATATGCTGCTTTTTTATTCTTCCTGCCAACACCCATCATGGGTTTCTGTCTGAATACCTGGAAATTCTCCAAATAATTCTCAGTAGTGCAACTATTAGGAAGCTGTATCATGACTCTCTTTAAAAACATGCTTTATGTCAAATGATTTTTAATCAACTGGCTGGAAACCCAAATTGAATTCGTTAAAAAAACAAACTAAAGGTGACTGCTTGCAGCTAAAGTTGGTTACACCAATTTGCACCACAAAATCATAGAATCACAATCATTAGAGTGCAGAAGGAGGACATTCAGCCTATCGTGTCTGCACCAGCTCTCCAAAAGAGCAAATTACTCAGTTCCATTCCCCTGCCTTCTCCCTGTAATCCTGCTCTTTCTTCCTTTTTCATATAACAACCCAAGTCCCATTTGAATGCTTCAATTGAACCTGCCTCTACCATTCACTAAGGCAGTGCATTTCCAGACACTTTCTGTGTGAAAAGGTTTTTCGTTATGCTACTTTTGCTTCTCTTACCATATACTTTAAATCTGTGCCCTTTCATTCTTGATCGTTTCACTAGAGGGAACAGTTTCTCTCTACCTACTCTGTCCAGCCTCCTCATGATTTTGAATACCTCTATCAAATCACCTCTCAACCTTCTCTTTTCCAAGGAAAACAGTCCTAACTTCTCCAATCTATCATCATAACTGAAATTTCTCATTCCCGGAACCATTCTCTTGAATCTTTTCTGTACTCTCTCCAATGCCCTCCGTCTTTCCTGAAGTGTGGCGCCCAGAACTGGACGCAATACTCCAGCTGAGGCCCTATTATATCTTGTACAAGTTCAAAATAACTTCCTTGCTCTTGTACTCTAGGCCCCTATTAACAAAGCCCAGGATACTGTATGCTTATTAACCACACTCAACTTGACCTGCCACCTTCAATGACTTATGCACATTTATACCCACATCCCTCTGCTCCTGCACCTCATTTAGAATTGTACCCTTTGTTTTATAGTCTGCATGCTTGCTTTCAGCGACTGGTGCACAAGGATATCCAGGTCTCGCTGCACCTGCTCCCCCCCACCCCACCCCCCTTCCCAATCCATCGCTATTCAGATAATCTGCCTTTCTGTTTTTGCCACATTTATCCACATTACACTACATCTGCCATGTATTTGCCCACTCACTCAACCTGTCCAAATCACACTGGAGCTTCTCTGTCTCCTCCTCACAGCTCACACTCACACCCAGCTTTGTGTCATCTGCAAACTTGGATATATTGCATTTAATTCCCTAATCTATATCAATATATATTGTGAATAGCTGGGGTCCTAGCACTGATCCCTGCAGTACCCCACTAGTCACTGCCTACCACTTGGAAAAAGACCCGTTTATTCCTACTCATTGTTTCCTGTCTGCCAACCTGTTCTCTATCCATGTCAGTACCTTACCCCAATCCCATGTGCTTGACTTTTGCACACTAATCTCTTTGTGAGACCTTATCGAAAGCCTTCTGAAAGTCCAAATGCACCACATCCACTGGTTTCCCCCTTATCCATTCTGCTAGTAACATCCTCAAGTTTGTCAGACATCATTTTCCCCTTTATAACTCGATGCTGACTCAGCCCAATCAGACCATTATTTTCTAAGTGTCCAGTAATCACATCCTTTACAATAGATTCTAATATTTTCCCTACTACCGACGTCAAGCTAACAGGTCTTCAGTTCCCCATTTCTTTTTTTCTCTCCCTTCCTCCTTTCTTAAACAGTGGGGTTACATTTGCAACCTTCCAATCTGCAGGCACCATTGCAGAATCTATAGAATTTTTAAAGATGATCACCAATGCATTGACTATCTCCGTAGCGATCTTTCAACGCTCTTAGGGTGAAGATCATTGTGTCCTGGGGATTTGTTAGCTTTCAGTCCCATTAATTTATCCTATACTACTTATTAACTAATCCTAATTTCTTTCAGTTCCTCATTCTCCATGGACCCTTAGATCTCAAGTATTTCAGGGAGACTTGTATTTTCCTCCATGAAGACAGACACAAAGTACTTGTTTAGCTTCTCTGCCATTTCTCTATTTTCTATTATAAATTCTCCTGTCTCTGCCTGTAATGCACCCACATTTGTCTTTGACAATTTTTTCCTTTCTCCATACCTATAGAAGCTTTTACAATCTATTTATATTTCTTGCTAGTTTACATCCATCTTCTATTCTTGAGGGAGGCCTGAAAGATTCCAAATTGAACCCCCTATTGTCCAGCTAGCTAACACCCTAATGTTAGGGAGATTAGACACCATATTCTCTGATTTAAATGCAGAAGAGAGGATACCTAACAAGACTGCTCAGTGTTTAACGAGATCTGCAGAGACAAACCAGGATGCACAACCCTATCCCTACATGATGTGGATGTAAGAGACCCCTCCCATAAAGCAAAATTCTTATTTCCTAGCTGATCCAGGTTTGGGAGGAAATTCAGTGCATGCTGGATCACAACCTGATTGGGCCCAGTCAGAGCAGCTGGAGTTCCCCAGTTCTGCTCATGCCCAAGACCAATGGTTCAACAAGGCTCTGCATCAATTACAGAAAGGTTAATGCAGTGACCAGAGTTGACTCCTCCTAATTCCCCACCTTGCATACTGTATCGATAGAGTAGGAAACGCCATTACATAACGAGTAGAATTGTTAAAAGGATAATAGTCGGTTCCCTTTACCACCTGAGCTAAAGAGATCTCGGATTTTGTTACCTCAGACGGCTTATTCCAATGCCAGGTGATGCCATTTGAATTAAGAAATGCCCCAGGCATCTTCCAAAGGCTAATGAAAGAGTTAGTGTTTGGCCTATCCAACTGTGTAGTGTATCTGGATGATCTGTTAGTATACAGTTACACCTGGGGGGAACCACACTACCTTCACTCTTTTCTGTAGCAAGTCTTGATGGCCATATGGGTGCAATCTATGACCCCTTACACCTGTGGGAATTCCGCAATGGTGCCGAAACCGATGGCCCTTGTGCCTGGCTTTCAGGGTCCGTCATAAAGCAGATACAGTCAGCAGCTCTGATTGGCCCCTAAAATGATGCAGAGGCATAAAGATTGAGAGCTACTGTCACTTTGAGGACCACAGGCATAGGATGTCTCCCAAAGCCCCTGGGCTGCAGGGCACAGATGTGTCAGCGCCTCTCCCGACATCCACAGTCACCTTGACATCTGCAGATATATCATGTGGGACCTGTAGATGTGCGGTAACCTGAGGTGGAAAGCTCTCCTTGGGCACTGCAGCTCATGACTGGGGGCCTCTGTGGGCTACAGCTGTCTGTTGTTTTTGCCTGCAGCGCATATAGATCCTCAAGAAGCGGATCAATTGATATAGGGTGAACCATCCCCCATCTCCAAGTTGCAATTAAACTCTGTTCCTTCACTTCTTCAAAGGTTCCTGACAGGGTAGAGATTGATGTTGAGTGGTACATCAGGTGCTTTCATGCAGCAGCTGTGTGGCATGGCATTGACTATCTTAGTACCCACTAAGAGTGGCACTGCATGACCAATAAAGAGCTGCATTGATTGGTCCACCAGACATATAAGCTTCACATGCCTACCATTTCTGGCACTCTCCCCACATAGAGGGTGACTCAAGTGCCATTGCTCCTTCATTGACTGAGGCAATCAATGGTGCAGAGCTGACAACCTTTTATGGAGAGCGGAATCACAGTGGCTCCCTACATGTCTGCAGACATGATCCCTGTAATCTCATCCCCTCTTCCACCTCCCTTCCAGTATGCAGAGTTTAGACCCCTGTATATCTGGACTTGCCTTCACTGTCGAGTATTCCTGCTTCTGATGTCCCGTTGGCTCTTATGTTTGTGAACGGGATGGCATGTGACAGCCGTTTAACGTAAAATACGGAAGTCTGGAGCAAGAGGCGGTGGGATGCGTAATCAGGAGAGGTAAGTCGTGCTTTACATATGATTGGGGTCCCACTGCCAAACGGTGGGGGGGGGCCTCACCGAGGTCCCCCCGCCGCTGGTAATATGGGGTGGGGCGTTCTCAACGTCAGGGGGTCGAGGTGGGCCTCTCTGCCGCGATCCCTGACGTGGAGAGGCTGGTAAAATTCAACCCACTGTCATTTTGCCCTTCAATGATTTGGGAACCCTGCAGCAGGATGCTAATGCCATGGCTGAGCTTGAGCGACAGGGCAAAGTCCACTTCAATTGAAAATGGAATCCTGACCTGCTACTGGCTGCATACAGATCTGCTAAGATAAAATTCCACGCAATCTTTCAAATTTCCACTACCCTTTATGTGAAAAAGTGCCTCTGGACTTTGTTCCTAAATGGCCTATCTCTAACTTTAAGATTATGTTCCCTTGGCAGCAGTAAGATGGGATTCAGAAGGCAAACACATCATACAGTATAAATTATGGAACTCACGTAATTGAGCAATCTGCTTGGGACATCGATTTCTGTCGTATTTGCTGCTTGTGATCTCATTTTTGAGACTTCAGCCTATTGAGACATTTTTACGTTCCATATGCCATTAGAGTCATTTGAAATTTGGCAAAATCCTATAAAATCAGATTTTTCTACCTTTCCGGCTTTTGTACTTTAGATATTCATAGGAATTCGTGCAACTACTTTAAGGTAATCATTTGGGAATGCCTAACATTTAACTGTGCTAATATCCCTGTTGAATTGATTTAATGTGAATTGTTTGTTTTTGTTACATGAATATTGAGTTTGTTAATCAAAAGTCCAAATATTAATTGATTTCTGCTTCCTGCAACTGAAAGAACCAATATTTCTTTTGAGAAGATATTTTGATTGACTAGTCAATCAACTTTTTATCTGTGGATATGTACATTCTCTTTGTCTGCCCAGACAGCTGTGCACAATATTCTGTTGTACTGCAGTGAATTCTATCTAAGCCCAAACTTGTACAGTATATTTTTGCATCAAGTGTGTATTTGATCCCTAAAAGATCCAATACCAGAGTTTGTTACTGGATCAGACGAAAGGCATTGATTTGCTGCTTCAGTGGGGAATAGGCTATGCTACGATAAAACATTGATATGGAAAGTTTTACAAGACAAGAAGAAATGGAATGACAACATTTATAAGAGATGTTTATATTTCGTCTGAAGACATTTTTATGAAAGGTAATTGACACATTATGTGCCGGATCTTATTCTTCCAACGGTGGGTTTTGTGGTTTTGGGCGGGGGGGGGGGGGGGGGGGGGGTGGGGGCTCCGGAGAATCGGAGTGGCAGCGGTGCCGCCATGGAACCTGTGCCAGGATTGCCAGTTCTGATTCTCCTCTGGGTGGGATAGGCTGATTCTGTGAATATGACTGAGGCTGTTGCTTGACTAGTCTATGGGACAGCTCTCCCAATTTTGGCCCAAGCCCCCCAGATATTAGTAAGGAGGACTTTGCAGGGCCGACAGGGATGGGTTTGCCTTTGTCGTTTCCGGAACCAAGGTCGATGCCGGATTGTCCGTCTGGTTTCATTCATTTTCTTCGACTGAGTGTTTTGCTCGGCCATTTCAGAGGGCAGTTAAGAGTCTAGCACATTGTTATGGGGAGTGAAGCACATTACTGTGGGTCTGGAGTCACATGTAGGCCAGACCAGGTATGGTGGCGGATTTCCTTCCCTAAAGGACATTAGTGAACCAGATAGGTTTTTACAACAATCGACAATGGTTTCATCATCCCTAGACTAGCTTTTAATTCCAGATTTATTAATTGAATTCAAATTCCATCATTTTCCGTGCTAGGATTTGTACCCATGTCCCCAGAGCATTAGCCTGGGGCTTTGGGTTACTCGTCGAGTAACATTACCACTATGCCACTGCCTCCCCCTAACCACAACTGCACTTCAAAATTACTTCATTTGGCTGTAATGGTCTTTGGGATGACCTGAGATTATGTAAGATTCTATAAGCAATGCAAGTTTTTTTTGAGGGGTTACATAATAGAGGTCTTTTAAAATTATGAAGAGGTAGCCTATCTACCTCTAGGTGTAGAGAAAATGCTTCCACTTGGGGAGGTCAAAACTAGGGGCCAAAAATGTAAGGTAATTTTTGCCCTCTAATAGGCTAAATACACATCATGCTATTACAGGATAAAACTCCATACCTAGATCCCTTTAAGTTCAAAAACTCGGAAACAATGACACATCCTTGTTGTTCATATTGCACAACCCACTACGTATTATGACTGAGATTACAGGGTACAGACAGATACTCACGGAAGGACTCCTAAGGAAAGGTTGGAAGCATGTAGTTCTATTCTGTTTTCAGTGGTGGAAGTGAGAAGTTTAAATCCAACTGAGCTTTTGTGTGTTGTATCATTTATAGTGTTAGTAACATCTTGCTTATGTGGTGATAACTTGTCACACTGTTTTAATTATTTTTAATTAATACATTAATACATTAAGTCATGTAAATTATGTCACCCTCTTTGGTACATCTGTGCAACACTATCATTGCTTTTGTCATGCTTTGTACCTTTACTCTCATCTTTTCTAATACCCCTCGCTTGACTCCTTCATTGTTTGACATCCAGTCCTGGATGAGCAGAAATTTCCTCTCCCTTAATGGAGGGAAGACCAAAGCCATTGGGCTAGAAATCTCTATGCGGTTGTGCAAAATAGGTGGATTCGGCTCAGCTACCCATTCTACGCAGTGCCTGACATTTAATTTCACTGCGTATAGCAAGCGGCCGACATGATAACATCTGATTACCGCCACCACCTGAGCCAACTGTCTTTCCCATTGGAAGGGACTTTATGTAGGCAAAAGGGGTCTCGGCCACTGGCTGAAGAGCTGGCCAGAGCTCTGTGTTGCTTCCTCTGGGACGACCTAGGCACTTCGTGGACAGCGGTGGGCCTTTCCCGGGATTAAGGATCCCAATGATGGAAGTCCCACCTTCTGAAAGCTGTCAGCCAACCAGAGGCTGGCAACTTTCACTGAGCAGCATCACTGCAGAGGTGGGGCTGATGCTGGTAATGCACCCATGGGAGGCCCTGGAGCATTGAGGGACCCAGGCCACATGTGAGTCATGGCGGGAGGGGTTTCATGAGGTGGCGGGAGGGGAGGGAAGGGGTTGTAGGGGGTTCGGCAGCAACGACAGTGGGTTGGCTCTCAATGGGTCCCTCTTTCCCATTACCAGGTCTCTCAATCAGGCGCAAAGTGCCTTATAATGAGACGTCCCCCCCCCCCCCCCCCCCCCGCATGAAGCCATTAAGCAACCTGCAGGATTTTGCTTGGTTTGCTGCTTGTGTGGTGACAGGCCCACCTGCTGTTGGGCTAATGCCAGCAGAGGCAGGATGAGGCACATAATTGGGCATTCATTGCTCCCTTAAGGGCCTCAAGGAGGTGGAGTGGGAAGGCTTTCCACAGACTTTCCCACCACGGACTTAATTGGGGTGGAAGTGGGAAGGTGGTGGGGTCCACACTGCCACCATCCAGTCCGATTTAAATGCTCTCCCTGCCTCCAAGCTCGCCATGAGGAGAGCATAAAATCCCTCCCATTGTCTTCGGTCCTTGCCACAAATTCTGATCCCTAGCTACCAACTTCACTCTCTCCCTGCTCGCTATCTGACGCTGAACCAGACTGTTCGCAACCTTGGCATCCTGTTTGACCCTTAGATGAGCTTCTGACCACATCTGTTCCATCACCAAGACTGCTTGCTTCCACCTCCATAATATCACCCATCTCCATCCCTACTTCAGCTTATTTGTTGCTGAAACCCTCTCCATACCTTTTTGTTATCTCTAGACTTGACTACTCCAACCCTTTCCTGGTCAACTTCTCATTTTTCACTGTCCAAAACCTGAACTTAACCAAAACGCTACTGTACCTTTTTCCTAACTCATCAAGTCCTTTTTCACCCATCACTCCAGTTCTCACTGACCTACATTGGCTACTGGTCCAGTTATGGCTCAATTTTAAAATTGTTATCCTTTTTTTTTCAAATCCAACACAAAAGCAAAATGCGGCAGATCCTGGACATGTGAAATGAAAGCAGAAAATACTGGAAATACTCAGCAGGTTTGGCAGTATCTGTGGAGAAAGAAACAGTTAATCTTTCAGGTTGCTGACCCTTTGTCAGAGCTGGAAATGCTCAGCTGTAATAGTTCTTCTGTACAGAGACAGGGAAAGTGAGGAGGGGAGGAAAGAACAAAGGGGAAGGTTTGTAATAGGGTGGAAGGTTGAGATTCCATGACAAAGTAGGTGATGCAAGGCAAAAAAGGTGGTGATGGGATGAGTAAAGAAATAAGAGAAGGTGCAAATGGCTATAACAGAATCATTATCAACAGCTACTGTCTGGGGGGGAAAAAATGGGAACAGTGGTTATGGTCCCAACTTGTTGAACTCTGACTCCAGAAAGCTGTACGGTGCTATTCCTTGTATTGTCTTACTTGTTCCTTTTAATATGTTGTAAGACTCACTGGACTCCAATTAATTTCCAAACAAAATATGGGTTTTTATTGCACTTTAAACTAGAACATATACACAAGCCATATCTAAACAAATTTCACTGTCGGGCTACATCCACACTCCTTGGTCACGTGTGATGCGATATCACTTCTTTATGCACAGCTTCTTAAGGTGATCCGCTCTTAAGGTTGTCCCACAACATTCCCCTTTTTTCCAAAGATAAAAGCATATGTACAACATACAATGCTGTTGTGGTTCAGACGAGCTGTTCCTGATTAAATTAAACATTATTTACAAGTAAGTAAATTTAACACTCTCCAAAACATAGAGGAGGGTTACTTGTTCATCCTGATCTTGTTATTGGAAACCTCTTCCCAGAGCTGAGCTCATCTTGACGACTCCTCAGACTCTAGTGACTCCTGACTCTGCGTAGCACGTTCTTCCTCTGTGCTTGTAGCCTCTGTACATACATCTTCAGACTTTGTCTTTGTCTTTGAATGTATCCGCAATGCCACAGGGCTGTCACATGTAGTGTTGTACAGCTCTGAGTTGACTTCGGTTCCGTCTGAGAATCGTACCATTGGATGTCTGGACCTCATATGATCTTGGCTGGGTCGCATATCCTCGCAACCTCTGCACGATATCTAGTTCCTGTTGCATGATTGAGTGTAGGACAGAAGGTCAGAGTCCTCAATCAAGCCAATTCTGGTTCTGCTTGCCTGTCATATGATGCCTTCATCATCCCCTGTTTAGAAAAATGACTTGCAATATCTTTGAGATTGTGATTAGCTTCAGTGCTCAGGCTATGATTCACATTCTCAATTACACTCTCGTGATCACTGCCAAAATGTATATGCGTTAAACTTTGGTTGAGGACAGAATCGGGCTCTGTTATCTTTCCTTCCTTGGTCAAGAAATTCGCAAATAAAGGATTATCACTTGGGCAAGGTACTGAAGAGCTACTGGCACCTATGGAACTGTACCCCAGTAAGAGCCAGTGCCTTTGAGAGGAGTAAATTGAAAAATAAGCTAAGAATCTGGATAATAGGAATCTGAGTCTTCAGCTGAAGTTCAGTCCACTGACACATTGATAGTGTAGGGAACAGGAATGGATATTGCAGTTGGATTGTTGCTATTCTGTGGTGAAACCTTCCTTGGCTGGTAGGCTCAAAATCAAATGGGGTTGGATAGTCTGACAGTTCTGCAAATCAATCTCACTCAGGTAAGACAGACAGGATCTGGAATGCTCTATCTGAAAAGGTGATGCAAGCTGATTCCATGCATAATTTTAAAAGGATGCTGGATAGGTATTTGAGGATGAGGAACTTACAAGGTTATGACAAAAAACAGGGATATCTGAATAAGTATGACTGCTCTTTTAAAGATCCAGCATAGGCACAGTGGGGTGCTTGGCTGCCTTTTGTACTGTAAGTTTCTATGTCATGCTTACAACAAGTGCGACATTGAAAAAACTACAAGAACTCAACCTGAAGTTGTAAAAATGGATTTTTGTTTTTTAAAAAGTGAACAATGTGTTCCAACATGGCCATCAAAGGTTAAAAGCTGGTTTCACAGAACCACAGAATTGTTAGTGCAGAAGAAGGCCATTCGGCCCATCGTGTCCGCATTGACTCTCTGAAAGAGCAATTCACTCCGTTCCATTCCCCGCCTTCTCCCCATAACCCTGCACATTCGTCCTTTTCATATAACCGTCTAATTTCCTTTTGAATGCTTCAGTTGAACCTGCCTCTACCACACTCAGGCAGTGCATTCCAGACCTTAACCACTCTCTGTGAAAAAGCTTTTCCTCATGTCACTTTTGCTTCCTTCCCAAATACTTTAAATCTGTGCCCTCTCTCTCTTTTTCGATCCTTTCATGACTGGGAACAGTTTCTCTTATCTACTCTGTCCATACCACTCATGATTTTGAATACCTCTATCAAAACATCTCTCTGCTTTTTCTTCTCCAAGGAAAACAGTCCCAACTTCTCCAATCTATCTTCATAACTGAAGTTCCTCATCCCTGGAACCATTCTCGTGAATCTTTTCTGTACTCTCTCCAATGCCTTCACATCTTTCCTAAAGTGCGGCACCCAGGACTTGACACAGCTGAGGCTGAACTAGTGTCTTCTACAACTTCAACATAACTTCCTTGCTGTTGTACTCCATGCCCCTATTAATAAAGCCCAAGATACTGTGTGCTCTAACTGCTCTCAACCTGTTCTACCACCTTCAATGACTTGTGCACATGTACTCCCAGGTCCCTCTCCTCCTGCACACCCTTTTAGAATTGTTATCTTTATTTTATATTTTCTCTCCATGTTCTTCCTACCAAAATGAATCACTTCACATTTCTCTGCATTAAACTTCATCTGCCGCCTGTCTGCCCATTCCACCACGTTATCTATGTCCTTTTGGAGTTCTACACTATCTTCCTCACAGTGCACAACGCTTCTAAGTTTCATATAATCGGCCAACTTTGAAATTGTGCCCTGTACTCCAAGATCTCATTCATTTAATATATATCCGGAAAAGCAAGGGTTCCAACACTGACCCCTGAGGAACTCCACTACAAACATTCCTCCAGGCCAAAAAATATCCATTAGCCACTACTTTTTGTTTCCTGTCACTCAGCCAATTTTGTATCCATGTTGATACCATCCCTTTTATTCCATGTTTGCTCACAGGTTTGTGTGACATTGCATCAAACTCCTTTTTGAAAGTTCATGTACACCACATCAACAGCATTGCCCTCATCAACCCTCTCTGTTGCTTCTTCAAAAATCTCCAGCAAGTTAGTTAAACATGATTTTCCCTTAAGAAATCCATGCTGGCTTTCCTTAATTAACCTGCATTTGTCCATGTGACTATTAATTTTGTCCTGAATTATTTTTCTAGAAGTTTTTTCCTACCATTAAAGTTAAATTGAATGGCCTGTAGTTGCTGGGCTTATCTTTACACCCTTTTTTGAACAAGGGTACAACGTTTGCAATTCTCCAGTCCACCCCCGAGTCTAGGAGACTGAAAAATTATGGCCAGTGCCTCTGCAATTTCCACCCTCACTTCCCTCAGTATCCTTGGATGCAACTCATCCGGTCCTGGTACTTTATCTACTTTTATGTATGGACAGCCTATCTAATACATCCTCTTTATCAATTTTAAACCCTTCTGGTGTCTGAATTACCTCCTCTTTCACCCATTGCCTAGGTTGCATCTTCTTTGGTGAAGACGGATGCCAAATATTCATTTAATACCTCAGCTATGCCCTCTGCCTCCATGTGTAAATCCCCTTTATGGTCCCTAATTGGCCCCACTCTCCCTTTTTACTGCCTTTTTTTACTATTTATATATCTATTGAAAACTTTGGGATTTCCTTACACGCTAGCTGCCAGTCTCTTTTCATGCTCTTATTTGCTTTTGCACTTCCCCTCTGGATCTTCTATATTCGGCTTGGTTTTCAATAGTACTTTCTACCTGGCATCTGATATCAGCATACTTTTTCTTCTTTATCTTTAATCTCTGCCTCTTTTGTCATCTGGAGAGCTCTGGATTTGTTTGCCCTACCTTTCCCCTTCGAGGGAACATACCTTGACTGTGCCGAAACTATCTCTTTGAATGTAGCCCATTGTTCATCTATCTGTTTTCCTGTTAGCTTTTGACTCCAATTTATTTGCCCCAGCTCCATTCTTTCCCTATTGAAGTTGGCCTTCCCCGCACCCCCCTGTTAATTTTACTCTGGATTGTTCTTTTTCCTTTTTCTATAGTCAGCCTAAACCTTATGATACAATGATCACTATCCCCTAAATGCTCTCCTACTGAGACTTTAGATTTCTTTGATTTAGAGATACAGCACTGAAACAGTCCCTTCGGCCCATCGAGTCTGTGCCGACCATTAACCACCCATTTATACAAATCCTACACTAATCCCATATTCCTATCACATCCTCATGTGTCCCTATATTTCTCTACCACCTACCTATACTAGTGACAATTTATAATGGCCAATTTACCTATCAACCTGCAAGTCTTTTGGCTGTGGGAGGAAACTGGAGCACCCAGAGGAAACTCACGCAAACACAGGGAGAACTTGCAAACTACACACAGGCAGTACCCAGAATTGAACCCAGGTCACTGGCGCTGTGAGGCTGCGGTGCTAACCACTGTGCCACTGTGCCATCCACTTGGCCCATCTCACTCCCAAGGACCAGTTCTAGCAGTGCCTCTTTTCTCATTTGGACTAGCAACATACTGCTGTAGAAACTTTTCCTGAACACATTCTAGGAACTCTTGCCCCTCACTGCCCTTTACACTACTACTATATCACAGTCTATGTTTGGATAATTAAAGTCCCCCATTATAACGACCCTATAATTTTTGCACCTTTTTCTGTAATTTCTTTGCAAATTTGTTCCTCCACATCCTTCCAACTAGCTAGTGGCCTATAGACCACACCAAGAAATGTAACGACACCTTTTTTGTTCCTTAGCTCTAACCAAATTGATTCTGTCCTTTAAACCCTCTGGGACATCCTTTTTCTCCAGCACTGCAATGCTCTCCTTAATCATTACTGCCTTTTTTCCTTTTCTATCTTTCCTGAAAACCTTTTTTTATCCAGGAATATTTAGCACTCAATCCTGTTCTTCTTTTAAGCCAAGTCTCTATTATAACCACATCATATTTCCACATGGCAATCTGCGCCTGTACCTCACCAGTCTTATTAGCCACCCTCCATGCATTCACATATATGCACATTAACTCAGATTTTAAACTTTATTACTTTCTCCCTTATTCTGACCCCACCTAATAACTTACTATTCCCTACTCTAGTGCTATCTATCTCCCCCAGTATTCAGTGCACCTTGGTATTCCTCTCTGATATTTGCTCCTGGTTCCCACACCCCTGACAAGTTACTAGTTTTGCTTCCCTCCAATCTGAGCTACCTCTCAGGTTCCTATCTTCTCCTCCCCCGCCCCCCCCCCACCCCACCACTGACAATTGTAGTTTAAACCCTCCCCAACAGCAGTAGCAAATTGCCCTATGAGAATATTAGTCCCAGTCCTGCTAAGATGCAACCTGTCCATCTTGTACAGGTCCTACCTGCCCCAGAACTGGTCACAGAAATCTGATGGCCTCCCTCCTACACCAGTTCTCCAGCCATGTGTTCAATCACTCAATTATCCTATTCCTGTGCTCACTCACACATGGGACTGGGAGTAATCCTGAGATTACTGCTTTTGAGGTCCTGCTTTTTAATCTTCCTAGCTACCTAAGATCTGCTTTCAGGACCTCATCCCCTTTCCTACCTATGTCATTGGTGCCAACATGGACCACGACTTCTGGCTGTTCACCCTCCCCCAGAACAACTGTTAGCTGTTACATGATGGCCTTGACCCTGGCGCCAGGGAGGCAATACACCATCCCATCTATGGTGCAGAAACATCCGTCTGTTCCCTTAACCAACAAATCCCCTATCGCTACTGCTCTTCCACTCTTCTTCCTCTCCTCCTGTGCAGCTGAGCCACCTGTGGTGCCATAAACTTGGTTTTGACTGCACTCCTCTGAAGAACCATCGCCCTCACCAGTTCCAAATATGGGAAGCCGGTTAGCATGCGAGATTGTCCTGCATTACCTTCCTGGTTCTCTTAGACTGCCGGGCAGTCACCCTGCATGCTCCAAACTTATGGTGTGATCACCTCCCTAAATGTGTTATCCACATAGTTCCCTGCCTCGCAGATGCACCACATATATTTGTATATTCAAAGTGTCTATTGGCTGGTACAAACAAAAGAATACCTTCAAAGCTAAGCAGTATCAATGGCACACATTCTAAACCCATCCTGAAACATGCCTGAATTGAATGGGTTCTTCTGAAACAAAGAAGGTGTGAGGTAGCCGCATCCAAGGCCTTTGTTGGTCATCATAGGGAAGAAAATCCCTGCCTACCATCAGAGGCAAGATGTAACAAACTTTTACCTTAAAAAGCGAACCCTTGAGAGGGAGACGGAGGGACAGGCAATCCAGCAAGCCATAAGCGAGGTGCCCAGCTGAAAATTCTACATTTTTAACTTATGCAGCAGTGAAATTGGAAGTGATTCCCCTGTCGTCAAACTGAACTTTCAACCATGAGCGAAATCTACAAACACCTAAGGCTGGCAACCAACGAAAACTTGACTTCCGAGAGAATTCAACAGGTTTACCTTGAGGCCCAAAACCGTACCTCACCTAAAAACCACTTACCCCTTTTCCTTTCTGTGTGTGTGTGTTGGGATAAGGCGTACGGTTCAATAAATCTTCTGTTTTAAACCTACAAGAAAATCTGTCGCTGTTTTATTTTCATCAAATAAACACAAAGGGGTTAAACCCTAATAACAAAAAAACACTTGCTGCAGTTAGGTGGGATTTGAACAGTGGGAGCTGCCCCCTCAGCACATGGCCATAACTCATTGGGGGCTCAAAGCCAGAATCTGAACCACCTGATAAACTCGAGATTTGGAAAATTGTGGAAAAATAAACACAGGTTTTCTTGTATTTTTTTTCGCTACGGCGCTAGAAACAAAAGATAAGGTCACATTGAATGCTAAGGAGTTTGTAGAGCAGGAAGCGATATCCCATGATAAGTTAAATAAATTCTGTATTGAAGATTTAAAAAGCTTAGCTGCAGAGATGGGAATCACTTTCAAATGAAAAGCAAAGAAACCTGAACTGTTGAAGAGTCTAGCCAACCATTTTAAACTTAACCCTGAACCTGAAGAAGAAAGCATGGAATCTGAAACTGAAAGGAAAGCTCTATCTATAATTCAGAAGGAAAGGGAGGAGATGCAGTTGCAAACAAGAGGAGATGCAGTTGAGAAGAAAGGAAATGCAATTGCAGAAGGAAAGCAAGGAAGCAGCCAAAAAGTTTGAGCTAGGAAGGCTCCAAGCACAAGGTGAGCATGCTACCAGCCACTCAATCCTTATCCCCAATTCAGAGTCAGAGTTTGATGTAGTGAAACACTTTAAACTAGTGCCGGAATTAATGAGAAAATAGCTACCAGGCTAAAATGGCCGAAATAATTTTAGACTCTCCTCTTACAAGGCGAGTTCATGGGTAGGGCTCGTGAAACTTTTTCCATATCAGAAGCATGTTTCTCTGATTATGAGCAAATTATAACTGCAATTCTAAATGCATATGAGAGAGTGCCTGAAGCATATAGACAGAAATTCAGACACAGCAGGAAAAGACCTGCACAGACTTACATTAAATTCAAAAGAATTAAACATATGGCTTTCAATTGCTGGATACAATCTCAAGCTAGAACCCTCATGAAAATTTGAGTGAAGTGATATTGCTGAAAGCATTTAAAAATAGCATCCTCGTTCGTATAAGGACCCAGATTGAAAATCAAAGAATTACAAGAATAAGAGAAGCAGCAAAAAATGGCCAATGATTATGAATTAATACACAAATACCTAACTCAGAATAAATTAGGATCTAGTAACTCTTACAAGCTAGGGAAAGATAGCAGGGATGCAGAGGAAGCAGAAATGGGCTCAGGAGAAAAGGAAAGTAGGGAAGGAAAACCAGACCAGTGTCCAACTTTTAAAAGAAGGAACCCAGGTGATAAACCAGTCAGGGTCTGCCTGACATGTTTCCAGTGTGGCAAATCTGGGCATGTCCGGGCAAATTGTTGGTATTCCAAAAAACCAACAGGAGTCACTGCAGTCAAAGCAGTGTCTGTGGCTATGAAAGTGGTAAGCATATGTTGTAATATAACTCAACAGAACAGATACCAGAACTTTTTACAAAAAGGAAAAATGACTCCTTTTGTATCCCAGGCACCAGGCAAAGAAATAACTATTCTGAGGGATACTGGTTGTTTTCAAACCTTATTGGCAGAAAAGTTTACAGAAATGCCACCTGAAAGCGGAACAAATACCACATTATTGGTAAAACAGCTTACTGGCAAATGCTTGAAGGTTCCCTTAGTTAAGGTTTACTGACAGAATAAGTTAGCCACCAGGGTAATGATGGACGGGATCAATCTGAGCTTACCAATGTAGTGGGTCGACCTATTGTTGGGCAATGACTTGGCAGGAAAAACAGTATTGTACTCGGGGTCCAGGACAATCCACAGAGACTGGAGAAACTGAGGGGAACAAACAAAACTCTGCACAGCTGCAAAGGGCCAAGGAAGTCCCAAAAATCCCAAAGGGGAAGATCAAGCCAGTAAAGAGTAAACAGACTATAATAAAGCCAGTAGAATTTAAAAAGGAAAAGATACAGCTAGTAGAATTTAAGGAGGCCAACATACAGCCAGATACAAATAAAGGAACCAAGATAAAAGCAGCAAAGGTTGAAGGAAAAGCACCAGAGATATGATTAGCAGAAACCTTCTTTAAGGATTTAAATATGGACAAAAAACAGGCAAGCCGCGAGTGAAGGAGATGCCTCACCTACAAGAAAACCTGTCCCAGTCTGTTTATTTCACAACAATAAAATGCAAAGGGGTTAAAGCTTAATACAAAAACACTTGCTGCAGTCAGGTGGGAGTTGAACAGTGGGAACCACCCATACTCCTCACCACGTGGCTATAACAGATTCAATGATCACCAATCATCTGCAATGCCTCTGGCATCCGGGTATTTGCTGCAATGAACTGAAGACCAAAGAGAAACTCCTGTTCATGTCACCTCTTCATGTCCTCCTTTACATGGACTGACCTAATACACACAACCCAGATATTTTCTACCATCTTCGGTGCGTTACCGACTTCATGTATTATGACAATTCGTAAACCTCGGCATACTGGACATCCTGCGACAGCTGGCCCAGTTGTGTCGACATTTATGGTAGCCATTCAGAGCTCCCATTGTTAATCTTAGTGTATCGTTCTAGTGGAATTGATTTGAGAACCATTGTAGGCAGTCAGCCCAGCCATGGTCAGTCGTACCATAGATACCATTGGTACCAGAATGGCCAGAATGTTTGCACTTGCTCCGGTGTTGATTTTCACTCTGAGCTTATGTTTGCCACTCTTCTGTGGACATGTAATCCCAATAATAGTGACTGCCTCAGATTGTGTAATAGCATTGACATGTTGATCCAAATTAACTCTGAAATGCTTGCTCGCTGTTTGTACGAGTGCACTCTTCATCCACGTCCTCCTGGCAATCTATTAACCTGATGTTTCTGCTTGAGCTTTTGTTGTGTTGGCATACCTTTTGTCGCATTTTCCATCCTTTCACAGTGCATGTGATCTGCCACCACTCCTGTGTGCAGTATCTGAGCTTGGTCCTCTGTGGGCATAGCAGTAATGTCCTTGCATGCTACAAGTTTTGCACTGGTCCTGGCACACCAGACAATTGTAAACTGGGTGAGTCCGACTTCATTTGCCTCAAGGCTTGGCAGACTTCTGAGCCTTGGTTACCATACCAATTGTCGCAGAGTCCCCTCAAACCTTGTAACTGTTGATGCCCAGCTATTATGGCTTCAAATTTCCTTCCATCATTGTGCAGTTCATCTATGGTGTGCCCTTTCTTCTTTTCTAGCAGGTCTAGTGGGGGAAACGTGATTACTAGCTCCACAACCTCTTCTGACAATTCAATAACTGTGAAGTCGCATTCTTGAGCTTTGTCTCAGTACCTGGTCAATGGACTCATCTTGCCTTTGCTGGTAGGTCATAAATCCAAGCCGAAGTACCTTCAGCTTGAGTTGCTGCTCCAGGAATGTCCATAGCTTGCCAGGGTCCTTCTGATCCTCAGCTGACAATCCTGATTGATCAATTGCAGGCCCTCATTGTCCAGTGTGATCTTTAATTTTGATAGCTTGTTTCATATTTCACTTCAGAAAACACAGTTCCACTTGCTGTCAAAACAGTTTAAATTCAGACACAATGTCCAACGCATTCCAATCTATAACTGGATATCTGAAAGGCATTGTCTTAATGATCCTGCTTTTTCATAAATATAGCATTTTTGACAGGTTTTTACACAGGCACAACTTTTTTCTTGTTTGTACAGATTTGTTTTCTGCAGGCCTGCCCCTTTTAAGACTGAGACACCACAGCTGCTTTCTGTTCACACAGCGCATTTTTAAACTGTGAAACAGAATTGTTTACAAAAGCACAACTTTTTTTTAACTGTGAGCTTTGTTTAACAGAGTTTTTTTTTTAAAAGAGTGTTGTAGCTTACAGTACTGGCAGCTGCCACAACCAGACTTTCTCACTGCTGTGGATCTCAAGTGGTGCTGTTGAGTTCTTCCCCCTCTTTTTGGCTTAGACCCAACCCACAAAGCAGAAAAATGGGAAAACTAAAACAATATTGGCTTCATAAACCACTTTTCAAATGTTTGACCCACTGCCAGACGAGCTGAAAGCCCCGAAACCCCATCAAATTACTTACTGCACTTAGAGTTTCAACAGCCCCCAGGGTCCTGTCCTTGGTCCTAGCTTCCTGAACTGATGTGGGGTTTTCTGCAAGCTGCTCTCCAGGATCTTCAGCTACTCCAGGTTGGCAACCGACTGTTCTTTGTTCTCTCTTAGTTCATTTTTCAGGAAAAAAAATCAAATGTTGCTACGATGTAATTTTTGGTGATCTTCAGAAAAATATGTCCCAGACGTTGCCACAAAGTAATATTACTTGTAACTTTGAGATGTGAACTATTGTAAGACTCACAGGACTCCAAGTAATTTCCAAAGAATACATGAGATTTTATTACGCTTTGAGCTAGAACATACATATTCCTACTGTTACTGTACGAGCCACATCGAAGCACATCTCATTCTGTTGGCCTACACTCACAGCTCCCTGGTCATGTGGGACATGACATCACTTGCTCTGGTGATCTTCACTTACAGCTTCTTAAAGTGGTCCACTCTTAAGGTCGTCCCACAGCAGTTTGAACTTCCTTTCGAGCTTCACTGAAGTGTAGGAGCCCAAGGCCAGAGAGGTCAGAGTGGGATGGAGAATAAAAATGACAAATGACCAGAACAAAGAACAGCACAGCAGAGGAATAGGCCATTCGGCCCTCCAAGCCTGCGCCGATCTTGATGCCTGTCTAAACTAAAACCTTCTGCACTTGTGGGGACTGTATCCCTCTATTCCCATCCTATTCATGTATTTGTCAAGATGCCTCTTAAACGTCGCTATCGTACCTGCTTCCACCACCTCCCCCAGCAGCAACTTCCAGGCACTCACCACCCTCTATGTAAAGAACTTGCCTCGCACATCCCCTCTAAACTTTACCCCTCTCACCTTAAACCTATGTCCCCTAGTAACTGACTCTTCCACCCTGGGGAAAAGCTTCTGACTATCCACTCTGTCCATGCCGCTCATAACTTTGTAAACCTCTATCATGTCGCCCCTCCACCTCTGTCGTTGCAGTGAAAACAATCCGAGTTTATCCAACCTCTCCTCATAGCTAATGCCCTCCAGACCAGGCAACATCCTGGTAAACCTCTTCTGTACCCTCTCCAAAACCTCCACGTCCTTCTGGTAGTGTGGCGACCAGAATTGCACGCAACATTCCAAGTGTGGTCTAACTAAAGTTCTGTACAGCTGCAGCATGACTTGCCAATTTTTATACTCTATGCCCTGACCGATGAATGCAAGCATGCCGTAGGCCTTCTTGATTACCTCATCCACCTGCGTTGCCACTTTCAGTGAGCTGTGGACCTGTACGCCCAGATCTATCTGCCTGTCAATACTCCTAAGGGTTCTTCCATTTACTGTATACTTCCCACCTGTATTAGATCTTCCAAAATGCATTACTTCACATTTGTCCTGATTAAACTCCATCTACCATTTCTCTGCCCAAGTCTCCAACCGATCTATGCTGTATCCTCTGACAATCCTCATCACTATCCGCAACTCCACCAACCTTTGTGTCGTCCGCAAACTTACTAATCAGACCAGCTACATTTTCCTCCAAATCATTTATAAAAAAATACAAACAGCAAAGGTCCTCTCTCTTTTACGACCTAGCCAGTTCTGTATCCATCTTGCCAGCTTACCTCTGATCCTGTGTGACTTCATCTTTTGTACCAGTCTGCCATGAGGGACCTTGTCAAAGGCTTTACTGAAGCCCATATAGATAACATCCACTGCCCTTCCTTCATTTAATCACCTTCGTCACTTCCTCATAAAACTCAATCAAGTTAGTGAGACACGACCTCCCCTTCACAAAACCATGCTGCCTCTCGCTAATAGGTTCATTTGTTTCCAAATGGGAGTAAATCCTGTCCCGAAGAATCCTCTCTAATAATTTCCCTACCACTGACATAAGGCGTAATTTCCTGGATTATCCTTGCTACCCTTCTTAAACATAGGAACAACATTGGCTATTCTCCAGTCCTCTGGGACCTCACCTGTAGCCAATGAGGATAGAAAGATTTCTGTCAAGGCTCCAGCAGTTCCCTCCCTTGCCTTCCTCAGTATTCTGGAGTAGATCCCATCAGGCCCTGGGGACTTATCTACCTTAATGCCCAACATCTCCCCCTTTTTGATACGACATGACCCAGACTATCTACACTCCCTTTCCTAGACTGATCATCCACCAAGTCCTTCTCTTTGGTGAATACTGATGCAAAGTACTCATTTAGTACCTCGCCCATTTCCTCTGGCTCCATGCATAGATTCCCTCCTCTGTCCCTGAGTGGGCCAACACTTTCCATGGCTACCCTCTTGCTCTTTATGTATGTATAAAAAGCCTTGGGATTCTCCTTAATCCTGTTTGCCACTGATTTTTCATGACCCCTTTTAGCCCTCCTGACTCCTGGCTTAAGTTCCTTCCTACTTTCTTTATATTCCTCAAGGGCTTCATTTGTTCCCAGCCTTCCAGCCCTTCCTTTTTCTATTTGACTAGGACCACAATATCCCTCGTTATCCAACGTTCCTGAAACTTGCCAAACTTATCCTTCTTCCTCACAGGAACATGTTGGTCCTGGATTCTAATCAACATGTCAGATGTTGATTTACCCTCAAACAGCCGCCCCCAATTTAAATTCTTCAGTTCCTGCCTAATATTGTTATAATTAGCCTTCCCCCAATTTAGCACCTTCACTCGAGGACGACTCTTATCGTTATCCTCAAGTACCTTTAAAACCTACGGAATTATGGTCACTGTTCCCAAATTCTCCCCGATTGAGACTTCAACCACTTGGCCGGGCTCATTCCCCAATACCAGGTCCAGTACGGCCCTATCCCTAGTTGGACTATCTACATATTGTTTCAAGAAACCCTCCTGAATGCTCCTTACAAATTCTGCCCCATCCAAGCCCCTAGCACTAAGTTCTGGTTCCCACCCCCCTGCCACACTAGTTTAAACCCTCCCGAGTGACGCTAGCAAACCTCGCAGCCAGGATATTTGTGCCCCTCCAGTTTAGATGCAACCCGTCCTCCTTCTACAGGTCCCACCTGCCCCGGAAGAGATCCCAATGATCCAGATATCTGAAACCCTCCCTCCTACACCTGTCAATATAGGGCAAGTTAAAATCACACACCACTACAACCCTGTTACCTTTACATCTTTCCAAAATCTGTCTACATATCTGCTCCTCTATCTCCCGCTGGCTGTTGGGAGGCCTGTAGTAAACCGTAGTAAACCCCCAACATTGTGACTGCACCCTTCCTATTCCTGAGCTCCACCCATATTGCCTCGCTGCATGACCCCTCCGAGGTGTCCTCCCGCAGTATAGCTGTGATATTCTCCTTATCCAGTAATGCAACTCCCCCACCCCTTTTCCGCCCCCTCTATCCCACCTGAAGCTTCTAAATCCTGGAACATTTAGCTGCCAATCCTGTCCTTCCCTCAACCAAGTCTCTGTAATGGCAACAACATCATAATTCCAAGTACTAATCCAAGCTCCAGGTTCATCTGCCTTACCTGTTATACTTCTCACATTGAAACAAATGCACTTCAGACCACCAGTCCCACTGTGCTCAGCAACATCTCCCTGCCTGCTTTTCCTCTTAGTCTTACTGGCCTTATTTACTGGTACCCCCTCAGTTATTTCACCTGCTGTCCTACTGCTCTGGTTCCCACCCCCCTGCCACACTAGTTTAAGCCCTCCCGAGTGACGCTAGCAAACCTCGCAGCCAGGATATTTGTGCCCCTCCAGTTTAGATGCAACCCGTCCTTCTTGTACAGGTCCCACCTGTCCCTGAAGAGATCCCAATGATCCAGATATCTGAAACCCTTCCTCCTACACCAGACGTTCAGCCAAGTGTTTAGCTGCACTATCTTCCTATTTCTAGCCTTGCTGGCACGTGGCATAGGGAGTAATCCCGAGCTTACAACCCTAGAGGTCCTGTCTTTTAACTTTCTACCTAACTCCCTGAACTCCCAATGCAGGATCTTGTCACTCTTCCTGCCTATGTCGTTAGTACCGATGTGTACCACAACCTCTGGCTGTTCACCCTCCCCCTTCAGAATGCCCCCTGTCCGTTCAGGGACATCTATGACCCTGGCACCAAGAAGGCAACATAGCATCCTGGAGTCTCTTTCACGTCCACAGAAGCGCCTATCTGTGCCCCTGACTATAGAGTCCCCTATAACTATTGCTCTTCTGCGCTTTGCCCCTCCCTGCTGAACAACAGAGCCTGCCGTGGTGCCACTGCTCTGGCTGCTGCTGTTGCTTTCCCCTGATAGGCCATCCCCCCTCAACAGTATCCAAAATGGTATACAGAGATTAAGACCGAGATGAGGAGACATTTTTCTCTCTCGAAGGGTTGTGAGTCTTTGCAATTCTCTTCCTCAAAAGGCAGGGGAAGCAGAGTCTTTGAATATTTTTAAGGCGGAGTTAATGGATTCTTGATGAGCAAGGAGGTGGAAGGTTCATAAGATCATAAGAACGAGGAGCAGGAGTAGGCCGTCCGGCCCCTCGAGCCTGCTCTGCCATTCAATAAGATCATGGCTGATCTTTTCGTGGACTCAGATCCACTTACCCGTGCTCCCACCGTATCCCTTAATTCCTTTATTGTTCAAAAAGATATCTACCTTAGCTTGAAAGACGTTTACTGAAGAAGCATCAACTACTTCACTGGGCAAGGAATTCTTTAGATTAACAACCCTCTGGGTGAAGAAGTTCCTTCTTAATTCAGTCCTAAATCTGCTCCCTCTAATCTTGAGGCTATGCCCTCTTGTCCTCGCTTCACCTGCCAGTGGAAACATCCTCTCTACTTGTATCTTATCTATTCCCGTCATGATTTTATATGTTTCTATAAGATCCCCCCTCATTCTTCTGAACTCCAATGAATATAATCCCAATCTACTCAGTGTCTCCTCATAAGCCAACCCCCTCAACTCCGGAATCAACCTAGTGAACCTCCTCTGCACCCTCTCCAGTGCCAGTATATCCTTTCTCAAGTAAGGAGACCAAAACTGCACACAGTACTCCAGGTGCGGCCTCACCAGTACCTTATACAGCTGCAACATAACCTCTCTGCTTTTAAACTCAATCCCTTTAGCAATGAAGGACAAAATTCCATTTGCCTTCCTAATTACTTGCTGTACCTGCAGACCAACCTTCTGCGATTCATGCACAAGGACACGCAGGTCCCTCTGCATAGCAGCATGCTGCAACTTTTTACCATTCAAGTAATAATCCTTTTTAGTTTAGTTAGTTTAGTTTTAGTTTAGAGATACAGCACTGAAACAGGCCCTTCGGCCCACCGTGTCTGTGCCGACCATCAACCACCCATTTACACTAATCCTACACTAATCCCATATTCCTACCACATCCCCACCTATCCCTATATTTCCCTACCACCTATCTATACTAGGGGCAATTTCTAATGGCCAATTTACCTATCAACCTGCAAGTCTTTTGGCGTGTGGGAGGAAACCGGAGCACCCGGAGGAAACCCACGCAGACACAGGGAGAACTTGCAAACTCCACACAGGCAGTACCCGGAATTGAACCCGGGTCGCTGGAGCTGTGAGGCTGCGGTGCTAACCACTGCGCCACTGTGCCGCCCTAATTTTACTGTTACTCCTACCGAAATGAATGACTTTACATTTATTAACATTGTATTCCACCTGCCAGATCTTTGCCCACTCACTCAATGTATCTATGTTCCTCTGCAAAGTTTCACAGTCATCTGCACACTTTGCTCTGCCACTCATCTTAGTGTCATCTGCAAACTTTGACACCCTACACGTGGTCCCCAACTCCAAATCATCTATATAAATTGTAAATAATTGCGGTCCCAACACCGATCCCGGAGGCACACCACTAGTGACTGATTGCCAACCAGAATAGCACTCATTTATCCCCACTCTCTGCTTCCTGTTAGTCAACCAATCCTCTATCCATGCTAATACTTTACCCCGATGCCATGCATCCTTATCTTATGCAGCAGCCTCTTGTGCAGCACGTTGTCGAAGGCCTTTTGGAAATCTAGGTACACCACATCCACTGGGTCCCCATTGTCCACCTTGCTCGTAATGTCATCATAGAATTCCAAAAGATTTGTCAAGCATGACCTGCCCTTCATGAACCCATGCTGCGTCTGCTAAACGGGACAATTTCTATCGAGATGCCCTGCTATTTCTTCCTTGAAAATAGACTCGAGCATCTTCCCCACTACAGAGGTTAAGCTAATCGGTCTATAATTCCCCATCTTTTGTCTACCTCCCTTTTTAAACAGTGGCGTGACATCTGCTGTTTTCCAATCAACTGGGACTACCCCAGAGTCCAGCGAATTTTGGAAAATTACCGTCAGTGCACCTGCTATTTCTCCCGCCATCTCTTTTAGTACCCTGGGATGCATTCCATCAGGGCCAGGAGACTTATCAATCCTTAGCTCCATTAGCTTGCCCAACACTACCTCTTCCGTAATAATGATTGTTCCCAGGTCCTCATCTGCGTTCGTCTCTTTATCAATTACTGGCATGTTATTAATGTCCTCCACAGAGAAGACCGATACAAAATACCTGTTCAATGCCTCGGCCATTTCATCATATCCCATAACTAAATTCCCCTTCTCGTCCTCTAAAGGACCAACGTTTACTTTAGCCACTCTTTTTCGTTTTATAAGGCGCGTATCCATTGTCTCTCGAGATAAGGAGGCCCAAAAGAAAGAAGATATTTATAGAAACTTTTGCTATCTGTCTTTATATTCTGTGCTAGTTTTTTCTCATGTTCCATCTTACTTTTCTTTATAGCTCTTTTTGTAGCTTTCTGTTGACCTTTAAAGTTTTCCCAACCTTCTACTTTCATGCTGCTTTTGGCCACTTTGTATGCCTTTTTCAATTTGATAGCCTCCCTTGTTTCCTTAGACACCCATGGCAGATTACCCCTTTTCTTCCAGTCCTTCCTTTTCACTGGAATATACTTTTGCTGAGCACTTTGAAAAATTGCTTTGAAAGTCCTCCAGTGCTCGTCAACTGTCCCACCGTAAAATCTTTGTTTCCAGTCCACTTTGGCCAAGTCCTCCCTCATTCTATTGTAGTCCCCCTTGTTCAAGCACAGGATCCTGGTATTGGATTTTATCTTCACACTCTCCATCTGTATTCTAAATTCAACCATACAGTGATCACTCCTTCCAAGAGGATCCCTAACCATGAGGTCATTAATTATTCCTGTCTCATTACACAGTACTCGATCTAGGATAGCTTGCTCCCTCGTCGGTTCCATTACATACTGTTCAAGAAAACTATCACGGATACACTCAACGAATTCCTCCTCAAGGCTACCCTGACTGAGCTGGTTCGACCAATCTACATGTAGATTAAAATCCCCCATGATAATTGCCGTACCATTTTTACAGGCATTAGTTATTTCTTTGTTTATTGCCCGCCCCAATGTGATATTATTTGGTGGCCTATAGACTACGCCTATCAATGACTTTTTCTTCTTAGAGTTTCTAATTTCCACCCAAATGGATTCAACCTCATTCTCCATAGAACCTATATCATCTCTAAGCACCGCCCTGATGTCGTCCTTGAATATCAGAGCTACACCACCTCCCTTACCTTCCTGTTTGTCCTTCCGAATAGTCTGGTACCCCTGGATATTTAACTCCCAGTTGTGACCAACCTGTAACCATGTCTCCGTAATGGCTACCAAATCATATTTATTCGCGATGATTTGTGCCATTAACTCATCAACCTTGTTACGAATGCTACGAGCATTCAGGTAAAGTGCCTTTATGCTAGCTTTTTTACCCTCATGATTCCCAACATCTCTAATAATAACTCCTGGGTTATCCTTCCTTTCTGCTTCTTTCATCGTCTGCCTTGAACTTAACACCCTCCTGCACACATGTTAACCTGCTGCTTACCTTTTTATTTATCATACTCCCTGTCGTTTTCCCTTTCCCTACCCCCTGAGTCACTAGTTTAAAGTCCTAGAGACCACCCTATTTATCCGTTTCGCTAGAACACTGGTTCCAGATCGGTTCAGGTGGAGACTGTCCCATCGGTACAGATCCCCCCGGTTCCAAAACTGATGCCAATGCCCCATGAAATGGAATCCCTCTTTCCCACACCACTCCCTTAGCCACATGTTTACTTTCCTAATATTCTTATCCCTCAGCCAATTTGCACGTGGCTCGGGCAGTAATCCGGAGATTATGACCCTCGAGGACCTGTTCCTTAATTTGGTTCCTAGTGCTTTATAATCTCCAAACAGGTCCTCCATCCTAGACTTGCCTAGGTTGTTAGTCCCAACGTGGACCACAACAACTGGATCCTCCCCCTCCCGCTCCAATATCCTTTCAAGCGGGTCAGAGATGTCCTGCACCCTGGCACCGGGCAGGCAACACACCATGTGGGACTCCCGATCCGGCTTGCAAAGGATACTATCTATCCCCCTAATTAGAGAATCCCCTATAACTACCACTTGTCTTTTTGCTCCCCACTCTTGAATGGCCTTCTGCACCAGGTTATTGGGAGTAGGTGGAAATGTGGAATAATCAGTTCAGCCATGAACTTATTGAATGGCGGAGCAGGCTCGAGAGGTCGAATTGCCTACTCCTGCTCCTCATTCATATGTTTGTATGTTCGTTGCCTCCTCCTAGACAGCAGGAGGCCAGAGGAGCACAGCAGGGGACTGCAAAGGGAAAAACGCATTACCCAGGATATTGCGTCTACTGCCCAAGATTCAGCTACCTGCAAATTACGAACCACCAGGAGGCTATGCCTATCCAGATCTTGGACCTTTGAGCTCTGATCCATAATGACCTGAGGCCTCATGGCCTCCATGGCAGTCCCTTACTTGAAGCTGTCAAGGTCACTGATGCACTGAATTTTGATGCAAACGGATCGTTCCAGGGATCAGCTGCCGACCTAGGTGGCATCTTGCAGTCGGCAGCTTTTCACACCATCAGGAAGGTCACGAATGCCATATTCCAGAGGGTGAGGGACTACATCTACTTTGACACTGATGGGCCAGCACATGCACAGAGAGTTTTGGGCTTTGCCACCGTTGATTGCAAAGGTTCAGGGGCTTATCAATTGCACCCACATAGCCATCAAGGCATCAATAGACCAGCTAGTCAAATTCCTCAACAGAAAGTGCTACCACTCATTGAATGGCCAGTGGGTCTGTGGCTGCAGGAAGTGAATCTTGCAGGTCTGCACCTGGTTCCCAGGCAGCTGTCACGACTCCTTTATCTTGCAAAGGTCCCAGGTGTTGCACCCCTTCAGGCCCACATTCAGACTCGGTGGGTAGCTGCTGGGGGATAAGGGTTAACCCCTAAAGGAGGTGGCTCCTGATACCTGTTCAAACCCAGACATAGATGGAAAGAGGAGCTACAACCAGAGCCACGTCCTAACATGGACCAGTATTGAACAGACCATTGACCTCTTGAAGATGTGCTTCCTTTTCCTTAACTGGTCAGGTTGTACCCTTCAGTACGAGCCTGCCAGAGTGTCCCATATCATGATCGTCTGCTGTGCCCTGCAAAGAGATCTGGACTTGGATGAAATGGAGGAGTTGGAACGCTACTCCACCTTGGAGGAGGAGTGGGAGGAGGAGGAAGGGATCGCTCTAGAGGCGGCCGATGCCCAGACAATGGAGGACTCCTATCCTTGGTGTTCCAGACCTCACGGTGAACTGCAGGCTGGAATGGCAGCAAGGGTCACGCTGATTCAGCAGACTTTCACCTGATCATCCCTGAGCATTTGCAGCTGATGACACCGAAATTCACCTTCCAGAGTGCTATTTTTCTGCTATGACCCATAACTGTGAGATCCCACTGTCAGCCATGAACACTGAGATTGAGGGTTCCTCTACTAACATTGTCTAACATCATAAGGCACATAATATTCCAAGGCCCCATGTTCCCACCACTCACCCCACGTTGCTACATCCCCCATTTGAGATATCAACAACACACCTGTCAGTGATGACATAAAGAAGTTATATTGTGATGCAAACAAAATAACAGACAGATGTAGACAATAGCACCCAGGTAACTCATTAAGTGAATTCAATGGCATAGCGTCTTCCTCTCCCTTACACCTCTATGGGATTCTTCCCCCTGTGGCAGAGGATGAGGTGGCGGCAGCCTGCTCCCTTCTATCTGCCTTCGGTTGAGATGACTGTGACTTCTATTCTCATCTTGGAGGTACCCATGGGGGCTCTTCCACAGGCTGTTGTGACTGCACAGGCTGCCTCTGTCATAGGCCCTGGAACACAGATGACTCCTGATTCGGAAGAGGCGAGGGATGGAAGGGTGATGCTGGTGACCCCCACCCCCCCGCCCCCCCCCCCCGAGGGGTGGCTCCTTTGTCTGCCACTATGACTGCCTCAGCTCTTTCCTGGTGCCTATGGATGCTGGATGTGGCCACCAACTGGGATTCAGTTGGCATCCACTCCTAGCACCTTTGCACCATCAGCGTCACTGAGCAGTCAATGGTACAGAGAGCTTCTCTCCTTCTTTGCATATCCATGCACTGCTCCTGCACCCACTCAGTGATGCTGCATTTGGCTCTCCAAGATGATGCCCAATCTCTCAATGGATGAGCTCATGTGATCGAATCCCTGAATCATGACAGAGCACATGCACTGCATGGACTCCTCCATTGCCTGCCCATGGCTCCTCGAGGCCTCAGGAACTCTGACAAACTGGAACTTAACTGCCTCTGGTTCTCGAGGAAGGCTCTCCTTGTTTGTGACACCCATGGATCAGCATCTTCGCCCAATGGAGCATCATGTGTCTGTCCTCCATTCTCTGAGGGGACTTCCCATAGCTGACTCTTTCTCACCATCCTCCTCCTGCTCATGCATGCTGTGAGGTTCATCCAGGGCTTCCTTTTCTATGCTAATTTGTGGCCCAACCAAGGTGAGTGTCCGTGCTGGTGGAATGATGTGTTGGTACAGTTTCCATAGACTGGCCCCTCCCAATGATCATGGCACTGTTACAGCAGGTATGCTTTGCTCCCGCTCTGCAACTGGCTATGTGGAAAACATAAGAAAAGGATAATGAGAACTGGTCCTACTCAACCCCTCAGATGGCAACTGTTAACGATCCATAGGGCACATTGGATAAGCGTCTCCTCTATGCCCTTCACCTCAAGAAAGAGCTATCCAATAACCCCATTGCTCATGCCTCCTGTATTGCCATCCCCTATCGAGTGCCTCAAGGGCATCCTGGTGACCTCCAATGCTGCCGCCTCCACTGCTGACAGAGTGTGGAGCTGGGTCATTCCATCACCCATTCTGGCCATCTCCCGCACATTTAGAGCTCTCCTCCTGCGGGATAAAAAGAGAATGATTCATGAGTAGGCTGCACTCCCTCATCTCTTCCAGCATACATACACGTGGGCTTATGTTCCCCTCAGTGATGTCCCCATCTGAATGTCACCCCATATGTGAGGATGGCTGCGTCTCAGTGCAGCGATGGTTGACTTACTCTGACAATGTGAGGGAGAACTATGGACATTCTGTGAGGTCAGCTCACTTGCATTCTGATGCTTAAAGAGTTGGTGCCCAATGAACCGGGTATCATTGGCCACTCTCCTTACCAGACCATAAAAGGTCATTGAATCTTTTTCTATACTGGACCCAGATCCTTCTCATCAGTCCCCGGCTGCTGACCTCAATGCCCACCTCCATTTACACCCACTTGGTCTTGCTGGGCATATTCTCTTTCCTGAGGCTGGGAAGAACAGCTCTCTCCTGTGTGACTGCATCAATGAGTGCCTCCAGAGAGGCATCAGAGAAATGGGATGCTGCTTGGGGATACATGCCCATGCCCACGGAGGCCCTCCAATCTCCCTGGTGATGCATTAATTGAAGGCAATGGCAAGCCCAGTCATGGCTGCTGCTTGCCTTTTAAAATTGCCCTTAGTGACCTGCTTCTGCCTCCAGGATGCTTCCAGCATCTCTAATTGAGCAGTGGACTCACCCCCAGGCCAATTCACAATATCCAATTTCAAAATTGCGTTGCGTCTCTGACACTGAGGCGGCACATGGTTGGGACCTGGAAATGTTCCGGGTGTTGAGTTACCCATGTCGTAATGAAAATTCCAGCCAGGCACAGAAGATCCCTGAAAGTTGCTACCCAGGTTAATAGGGCTGTTAAGAAGGCATATGGTGTGTTAGCTTTTATTAGTAGGGGGATCGAGTTTCGGAGCCACGAGGTCATGCTGAAGCTGTACAAAACTCTGGTGAGACTGCACCTGGAATATTGCGTGCAGTTCTGGTCACCGCATTATAGGAAGGATGTGGAAGCTTTGGAAAGGGTGCAGAGGAGATTTACTAGGATGTTGCCTGGTATGGAGGGAAGGTCTTACGAGGAAAGGCTGAGGGACTTGAGGTTGTTTTCGTTGGAGAGAAGGAGGAGGAGAGGTGACTTAATAGAGACATATAAGATAATCAGAGGGTTAGATAGGGTGGATTGTGAGAGTCTTTTTCCTCGGATGGTGATGGCAAACACGAGGGGACATAGCTTTAAGTTGAGGGGTGATAGATATAGGACAGATGTTAGAGGTAGTTTCTTTACTCAGAGAGTAGTAGGGGCGTGGAACGCCCTGCCTGCAACAGTAGTAGACTCTCCAACTTTCAGGGCATTTAAATAGTCATTGGATAGACATATGGATGAAAATGAATAGTGTAGGTCAGATGGTTTCACAGGTCGGCGCAACATCGAGGGCCGAAGGGCCTGTACTGCGCTGTAATGTTCTAATTCTAAGATCCCGGGCTTCGATCTTCTGTGAAGCTCGTGGGCAACCCTAAACCGCATCTGCAGAACCATAGCAGATATGGATACTTGATACACAAATTGAAAATTAAAAACTCTCCAGTGTGTGATTGTGGTCATCTGGAATAAACCATGGAACTTATAATAAAAACAAGAAATGCTGGAAATACTCCAGGTCTGGCAGCGTCTGTGGAGAGAGAAGCAGAATTAACGTTTCAGTTCAGTGACCCTTCAGACCTAGCAAATATTAGAAATGTAAAAGGTTATAAGCAAAGTAAAGCGGGGGTGGGGCAAGAGATAACAAAGGAGAAGGTGTAAATAGTACAAGGTCACAGAATAGCTGACCAGAAGGTCGTGGAGCAAAGGCAAACAATATGTTAATGGTGTGTTGGAAGACAAAGCATTAGTACAGATAGGGTGTTAATGGACTGAAAATTGAACGCCCACAAGTACAAACATGAAAAAAACTGAAGCAAACTGAACAAACTAAGATGAAATAAAATAAACACAAAAAATAAAAAAATTACTGTAAATAAAAGTAAAATGGGGGGCCCATCATGCTCTGAAATTATTGAACTCCATGTTCAGTCCGGCAGGCTGTAGTGTGCCTAATCGGTAAATGAGATGCTGTTCCTCGAGCTTGTGTTGATGTTCATTGGAACGCTGCAGCAATGGAACTTATAATGACTCATTGCTCAATTCACAAATACGAGGCAGGCATCACAGCAATACACTCTGCTACTCCTGACACAATTATGTGGCTTAATCAGCTGATTGTAAAATTATAGTTGTTGCTCTACATCTACATCAGCTATAAGAAAGACTTAATTCCCCAGTACTAGATCCAGCACTCCTTCCTCGTTGGGCTAGTAACATTCTGATTAAGGAAGTGCTGTACAGATTTTAGGGAATATTTACCCTCCCTGTCTTTTATTCTGTTTCTTTTTCAGTCTCTGAGGATAATTGAAACACCTACTATCATTGCTCTTACTATTTCTAAATTGCTCTGAAATTTTCCCACAGACTTGCTTTCTTATCTCTTTTTCATTATTTGAGGGTTTATAGATAGCACCCGCCAATGTAATAACTCCTTTCCTCTTCCTTAATTCTAACACATGATAAGCACATGAGGGAGAAAGGAATAGAAGGATTTGCTGATGAGGCTGGATGAAGAGGGCTGGGAGGAGGCTCACGAGAAGCACAAGTGCCGCCTTAGAACAGTTGGGCCAAATGGCCTGTTTCTTTGCTGTAAATTCTATGCAGTTCATTCCAGTGTACAGCAACACAAACCGTATAAACATGATCTGCTGTCTCTTACCTTACTTAGCCTCAGTGATATGGAGGTTTGCTGGTCCCAGTATGTTCTGCACTTGACCATGTGACTCATATATTGAAACTGTTATCTGATGTCCCTGAAGCTTATTTGAGTTCGACTGAAAGATGGCAGCATAGTTTTCAGCAAGCAAACAATTTAAAGGTAACTAAAGCACCTACAGAAAGTAGTTTCTAATTCCTACAAAATAAGTCACCAGCTATAATTTGATTATCCTAATCATTGATGTTTGAGATGCAAATGAATGGCTGCACAACATTAATTACATGAGGTCTCTGCTCTGCTAATGCAGTTGAATTCATTTCGCTCTCTGCTGTGGCTTGTGCGACCCTTGACGTATAATTGAAACAAAAATACTTTGTTTACCCAGAGTAAAAGGAAAGCAGGTCAGATTTCAGAAGCTTCTCCTTTGTTTAAAAAGTATCTAGATAAGTCCACACAAGAAGCTGAAACTGTTAAACAATTTATGCCAAGCTATGTAAAAAATATGTTGTATTTATGTTCTATGTTCTATGTAGCACTGGACCAAGCAGTTCTAATCAAATTATCTCAATATGCATGTGATTTTATTCTAAATGTGTGAAATATTTAGAAACATTAGCTTGACAAGTGCTGACAAATGGCATTTAGGATAATGTAGCAAATTTCTTGGTGTCTTTTCAGCCTTGCAAAGTATTTCTAAACTTAATTCTTAGTTATAACCTTGATAGAGATGTATATATGTGTGTTGCTCTAGTAGATGTGTACCACTTCAAAGAAGCTGCCGTGAATGGGCGCACACTTGCTTATCTTGGTCTTATACTATAAGATGACAGGACAGTATTTTAGGAGTAGAAGTGTCACTTGATTGTAACTGTTATCAGACAAAGGAAAAGTAATTGTGCAATGGCATCTTTTTTGTCTAAAAAGTACATCCATTAAGATTAAAACAACAAGCATTGTACACAAAATGCAATTTTTCCATCTAATTTTGAAAGCTAATTGTGGACATGAAGTAGACTTATTAGAATCAATCTTTAACTGTGGGTGAAAACTAAGTAGCTTGGATGCAACATTGAACTGCACAAGATAGCAGAGCCTATCTCTTGGATGTCATGCAGAATTAGTACAGGGAAAGTAGGGAAGAGGAGGTGTCTGTGCGTGTGAATGTTTCAGCACTGATTTTATATAGTTGGGATGGCAAATGCCATGTTTTCAGAGATTCCACCTGTCAATACAAATGGGTTTTGACATCTGTCAAGAATCAGGAACTGGCTTCAAATCAGATTCTGTGTTAAGTAGAGTATGGCTGACTAGCGACAACATATTTTTTACATCCTCTAGGCTCTTATAGATGATACTGCATGACTCATTTTGTCCAGTGTATGCAGTTTTTCAAGCCAGTTAGCACAAGGAATCAACATCAGAAAACACAGATTCCAAGGGTGCCTGGGAGTAATGAATCACAATCCTATTTATAGATATACCATTCCACACACAGTACTAAATGTTTCCATATTCAGGAGTGATGTGTTTTCAGAATGCCCACACACCCTGCTATGTGCAGAGCATCATCATTCATTTGCAACACCTGACTTTTACCTCCTCTGTCCTCACTGTCCAAGGCTCCAAACACTCCTTCCAGGTAAAACAGCGATTTACGTGTGCTTTCAATTTAGTATACTGTATTCACTGCTCAAAATTTGCTCTGCTTTACATCGGGAGACCAAATGCAGATTGGGTGATTGCTTTGTGGAACACCTCTGTTCAGTCCGCAAAGATGACCCTGAGCTTTTGGTCGCCTGTCATTTTAATTCTCCACCTTATCTCATGCAGCCCTCTCTGTCCTCGGCCTTCTGCAGTGTTCCAATGAAGTTCAACATAAGCCCGAGGAACAGCACCTCATCTTTCAATTAGGCACTGCACAGCCTTCTGGACTCAACAATGAATTCAACAATTTCAGACTGTAATCTTTACCCCCATTATTTTTTTTTTAGCTTTGCAGGTTTTGGTTCTACTCTTGTTTTTCCCTTGTCTTTGCTTTCAGACGGTAGCTGTTCAATATTCTACCATTCACACCTCCTCGAGACACACATTTGTTACTTTGCTTCTGCCATTACTGCAGTGTTGTAGTGTTTTGAATTTAAAATTGCATTGTGCTTTGTGTACACAAGAGGCTGCTGTAGAACACACATGCTTGCAATGGAAAAGTGAGAGTAAAACAGAATGAAGAAGAAGACTTTATGTTCAGCAGCCTGTAGTCTCTGTCTCACATACATTATACTAAACTCAGCTAAAACTCACTCCAGTCTCAAGGACATCACAATGGCAACAAGGTAAAAAAGAAACTGGATGGTTTAAAAAAAAACTGGAAACAGTGCTTTCAGGTATGAAACGCTTGAGGGTTTTGTCTACTTTTTACTTACAACATTTTAAGTTGTAGACTGTGTTAGAGTTACACACAGGAAGCTTGTACAATGTGTACTCACACACTGATCTCTCCAAAATAACCAACCAATCGAAAAAAAAGAAAAATTTTAATCTTGGATTGTTCCTCTGAAAGGAGCGTGATCCTGGATCCTTTATCACAGCATTGCTGATCAATATGGGTTTGTCTATTTTCAAATTATCACCTTTCGATGTGCATGCAAAGCCATCACCCATATTCCCATGTTGGCAAAAGTGGCTGCGATGATTCGAAGGTGCGACGGCAGATTTTGCAATGGCAGATGACACAAGGCCTTACTTCTATACTATGGAGGTGAAGAGTTAGAGAATATTTTTGAGACACTTACTCCTGAACAAAATGACTACAACTCAGCTAGAAATGCACTGACGACCTACTTCATGTCCAAGAAAAACATCATATATGAAATCATTGTCTTCCGACGCACTAAGCAAGAAGAAAACGAAACAACTGACCAATATTGCTTGTGATTGAGGCAACTAGCAACCAGATGTGACTTTGATGATCTTGAACATGTCAAACAGGAAATCAAAATGCAAATAATCAAAGGCTGTTTCTCCAGTCAACTATGTTGAAAAACATGTGAGAAAGACAGAAAGCTGTCAGAGCTGTTGGAGTTCGCAAGATCACTATCGCTCTGAGTCCAGAGCTACTGAAGTTGAGGCTACTAACAGTAACTACCACATTCCAAGTTCAACTCCTGTGTACTGTGTTCATTGCTCACCTGCCAGGAAACCACCTGCAAAGCAACAACAGCCATCTGAGTTGTGATTTACCAAAGAATGTTTCCACACCGGACAGAGTGTCCTGCTACTGGTAAAAAGTGTAAAGCCTGTGGAAAACCCAACCACTTTACTCATGTTTGTCACTCATTAGTAAAATCAACTACTAAGACCAATGCCAACAGAAGGGTGCCATGTATGCGTACCATAGCAAAAGGGTGAGAGAATGTAGTCATTGTAGATGTGGATGACCCTGAACATACTTTTGTCCCTTCTCTCAGACAACATAAATAGCAATGTGTGACCATGACCATGGGCTTGGACATAGATGCGCTCATAGACACAGGAATGTTTGTCAATGTCATGGGAGACAAAACATTCAACCAACTTTAGGATTGCCCCATTCTCTGCAAACTAGGAAATACGAAAATTTTCCCTTACAACAGTGACAAACCGCTGAAAATCCTCAGGATTTTTGAAACACTAGTCTCATTCAAAGACACTTGAATGAAAGCTGTATTCTACATCATGTTGGGAGAATCTGACACTTCGATCTCACAGCAACAGATCTGCATATGATTGCAGTCACAAATGCAATTCCTTCGCATAACAAAAAAACATTCTTGAACAGTATGGTGATTGCTTCACTGGTATCGGCAAGCTGAAAGGTGTTACATGGAAGCTGCATGTAGACCCTAATATACCCCCAGTTGCGCATCAATGGTGATTAATATCATTTCAAGTCAGGAAGCAGACAGGGAAGGAGCTTCAACGCTTACTTGACCTTGACATTATTGAGAAAGTTATGCGATCAACAAACCAAGCCATACAACGAGATAACACTTAACACCAACAATCAATGACATCATAGAGAAAGTAAATGATGCTAAACTCTTCACTACATTTGACTCAATGCAGGCTACCTTCAAATGGAGCTTGCAGAAGAATCGAGATATCTTGCTAGGCTGGAAATTATGAGCCTACCTGAGGCAGGGGGGCCCATAGAATCACGATGGGTGGTGGGGGCAGAGGACCCGTTGCCACCCCCATCACCAAGCAATTTTGCTGGCGGTGGGATAGGCAGACAATGGCCTGCCTGCTCAGAGGCCAATTGAGGCCCTAAAGTAGTCTATTAACTGCCACTTTAAAGGCCTCTTCCCATCACCACTAGGATCAAATCAGCAGTGGGTGGTTGTGTCTGTCATGCAGGGAGGGCACCTTGTAAAATAAATTCACGCCCACCCTTTCACCCAATGCCCACCTCACCGGGGTCTTCCAGAGTGTTCCCAGCGACCCCACCTCACTTACCTGAGGTGCGAGATTCCAGCCTGGGTCCAAGGCCTCTGCAGTACTGGCAGTGGCCACCACTAGCAGTGGTGCTGCCAATACTGCCGAGCTGCCGGCCCTGTGATCAGCTGGCAACTCTTGGATTCGGGATTCCTGTCTTTAAAGGGACGGGGATCCCCGTGTGAGACACTTGGGCAGTAAAACAACAGACGAGCACTCCAAAGAGGCACAAAAAAGCCAAGGCGGGGTTTTCCCTGCCTTTTTGGCCCAGTGTCGGGAGCCCTGCCTCCTCCTCAAAATCCAACCCACTTTTTATTCGCTACTCGCATCAGCCTCTTCTGATGCAAGAGGCTCAACTTTGGAGTCAGCTCAGCAGCTGAGGTATTTCAGCACTTGAGTCAATCTGCACTTCGAGGACTTGAAGGCACACTGAACATCCAGTGATGACATTTTCATCTATGAGAACTTGACCCACGCCTTCATGCATGACTAAACAAAGCCTCTGAACATAACCTCACCTTGAACAAATACAAGTGCTTGTTTAATAAAAGCAAAATTGAATTCTTTGGTAATGTGTTCATTGGAAAGGAGTATGACCTGATCCACGGAAGTTGAAGGCATTGCAAATGCTGCAGATCCTACAAACATGCAAGAAGTCTGGAGTCTGCTAGGACTCATCACATATTGCAGTTGTTTCATTCCTGACCTCATTACACTATCTGCTCCCCTTCACGATCTGTCAAAAGAGACAACCAATTGGGAATGAACAAAATCACATACAGGCGGTACACAAGATTAACCAACTTTTGCCAGCAAATTGCACAAATGCCTATATTGATCCTGAGAAAATCACTCAGCTGGTCGTGGATGCAAGTGGCTTAGGTGCAGTTCTCGTACAGAAAGACAAGCAAGGTAACCCATCAATCGTTGTGATGGCAAGCACCTGTAGAGCATTGTTATTTGCAGATGGTGAGAGAAACACGCTCAATCGCATGCAGTATCTTATATAAAAACAAAGTGCTGGAAAAACTCAGGTCAGGCAGCATCTGTGGCGAGAGAAGCAAAGCTAACGTTTCAGGTCAGTGACCTTTCATCAGAACTGTTCTGAACAGGTCTGCCAGACCTTACTGAGTTTTTCCAGCACTTCCTGTTTTTATTTCAGATTTCCCACAATCTGTAGTATTTTGCTTTTATTTTGGAGTAGCTTATACTTACTTTAAATTTGCTTCCATGTAAATAAAGATGTAATAACTGATCAAGACCACTAGTGAGCTTGTTCAACAGTCCACATAGCAAATCACCCACTCAAATAGAACATTGGATACTCGGACTACAAGAGTATTAGTTCCATGTTGAGTATCAGCCAGGTAAGCTCAGCGCAGTGGACTATCATTAGCGACATCGCTGCTGACAGTTGTACTAGTCATGAGGAAAAGGTTGCTGAACAACATCTTAAATACGTAAGCCAAAATGCAGTGCCAAAATTGCTAAAATTAGCTGACATCAAAGCAGCAGCAAAACAAGATGAGGTTTTAGAATTGTGTATGATGGTTATGGAATCACAAAACTGGAAAGATGTGATTGAGAAAGCATCTACTAACAAAATCACTCACACACTACAAGATCTTCACAATGTTCAAAATGAGCTCACTGTTTTTTTTTATTTCCAAAATATACTTTATTCATAAAAATCTGTAAAAATTACATTGCGAGACAGTTTCCAAACAGCACCAAAAAATACAAACATTGCAGTTCAGTTTCCTTCAATACTGTCATGAGTTTCTTCCTAACCCTTCCGTTTCACAATTGTCATGTCAATTACAGTTTTACATTTACAGCAATTGAGAATATTAACGATACAGTTCGAGGGGTTTCCCATGGATCCAGCCCCTCAGTCTAGCTTGGTGGGGGAACCTTACACTGTGGTCTTTCCCCATTGAGGCTTTGCTGCGGCTGCCCCAAGCTTTAGTGCGTCCCTCAGCACGTAGTCCTGGACCTTGGAATGTGCCAGTCTGCAACATTCGGTGGTGGACAACTCTTTGCGCTGGAAGACCAGCAAGTTTCGGGCAGACCAAAGGGCGTCTTTCACCGAATTGATAGTCCTCCAGCAGCAGTTGATGTTTGTCTCGGTGTGCGTCCCTGGGAACAGCCCGTAGAGCACAGACTGTTACAACCACATCTGATCTTGTATTATGCAACAAATGTATCGTCTTTCCACACTCACTGAGGGAGTGTGTTGTTGATATAGCACATTAAGGACAACAGAGATTAGTCAAAGCAAACAACTCATTAGGGAAAAGATATGGTTCCCAGGAATTAACTGCATGGTAGAGCACAAAATCAATCAGTGTTTGTCAAGCAACTACAATGTCAAATCATCAGGATCCTCTCAAGATGTCCAAACTAGCTCCAAGACCATGGATGGAAGTTAGCATTGATTTCACTCATTTGTGTACTGATGAACACTTGCTTTTTGTCAACTACAGCAGATTCCCAATCATGGAATTAGTTATGCCAACTTCAATGAAAGCAGTCATTCCAAAGCTTGACCAGTTGTTTGCCTTGTTTGGAATCCCTTATACGAACAAATGAATTAGGAGCAGAAGTGGGCCATTCGGCCCCTCTAGCCTTCAGTAAGATTATGGCCAATCTGTTTGTGTTTCGAATTTCACACTCCCATCTACCCCCGATAACCTTTGATTCCCTTGCCTAACAAGAATCTATCTACCGCCGCCTTAAAAATATTCAATGACCCCGCCTCCACCACCTTCTGAGGCAGAGAGTTCCAAAGTCGCACAAGCCTCAGAAAAAAATTCTCCTCATCTCTGTCCTAAAAGGGCAACCCCTAATTTTAAAACAGTGCCGTCTAGTTCTGGACTTATCCACAAGAGGAAACATTCTTTCCACATTCACCTTGTCAAGACCGTTCAGGATCTTATATACTTCAATCAAATATCCCCTCAGTCTTATAAACTCCAGTGAAAACAAGCCCAGTCTGTCCAATCTTTCCTCCTAAGACAACTCGCTCATTCCAGGTATCAATCTAGTAAACCACCTCTGAACCGCCTCCAACGCATTTACATTCTTCCTTAAATAAGGAGACCAAAACTGCACATACTGTTTGAGATGTCCAATGCCCTGTATAACTAAGCATAGCAGCCTTTTATTTTCAATTCCTCTCATAATAAAGGATAGCATTCCATTAGCCTTCTTTATGACTTGATGTACCTGTACCTTTTGACTCATGCACTAGAACACCTAGATCCCTCTGCACCTCGGAATTCTGTTGTTGTTGTCTGTTAACGTAATACTCTTTTTTAATTCTTCCTGCCAAAGTGAAAAACTTCACATTTTCCCACATTATCCTCCATTTGCCAGATTTTTGCCCACTCACTCAACCTATCTATATCAGTCTGCAACCTCCTTATGTCCTCTTGGAGAGGCAGGGATTAATCAGGGATAGTCAGCATGGCTTTGTCAGGGGGAGATCGTGTCTAACAAATTTGATTGAATTTTTCGAGGAGGTGACTAGAGGTGTAGATGAGGGTAAAGCAGTTGATGTAGTCTACATGGACTTCAGTAAGGCTTTTGATAAGGTCCTGCATGGGGGTTTGATTAAGAAAGTAAAAGCCATGGGCTCTGGGTACTTCTGAGCTAGTTAGAATTGATCAATTTGGCAAATTGGATTCAAAATTGGCTTAGTGGAAGGAGGCAGCGGGTAATGGTCGAGGGTTATTTTTGTGAATGGAGGCCTGTGACCAGTGGGGTACTGCAGGGATCGGTGCTGGAACCCTTACTGTTTGTAGTCTACATTAACGATTTAGACGCGAATATAGGAGGTATGATCAGTAAGTTCGCAGACAACACAAAAATTGGTGGTATCGTAAATAGCGAGGAGGAAAGCTTTAGATTACAGGATGATATAGATGGGCTGGGAAGATGAGCGGAGTAGTGGCAAATGGAGTTTAATCCTGAGAAGTGTGAGGTAATGCACTTTGGGAGGTCTAACAAGCGATAGAATGTACAATGGATGGTAGGACCCTAGGAAGAAACTTTTTCCCTTAGCGGAGTGGTCAATAACTAAGGGGCATAGATTTAAGGTAAGGGGCAGGAGGTTTAGAGGGGAGTTGAGGAAGAATTTTTTCACCCAGAAGGTGGTTTAAATCTGGAACACATTGCCTGAAGGGGTGGTAGAGGCAGGAACACCCACGACATTCAAGAAGTATTTAGATGAGCACTTGAAACACCATAACATACAAGGCTACGGGCCAAGTGTGAGGAAATGGGATTAGTTAGGGCGGGTGCTTGATGGTCGGCGCAGGCGTGTTGGGCCAAAGGGCCTGTTTCTGTGCTGTAAAACTCTATGACTCTATGAGTCTATGACTCTATGACGTGTGTGGTGCTCTCACCAGTTTGTGACCCTGCATCTAAACCCGAGCACATACCAACTGAGGTGAGTGTTTCTACACTGGTGGAGGGTGCATGGGGACAGTGTGATGGTGCATCCTCTGAAGATCCTCCTCATCCTCAGAGGATGACGGGATTCGAGCAGTGCCAGAAAATGGTCTTCCCTCCAAGATGCCATGACCTGCATGAGAAAACTCTAACAGTTTGGGGTTCTGCTGCATGGATCTGCCCATGACATCCATGCATGATATGGTTCTGTAGAAGTTCAAAGGCCACCACAGTGCTTCCTCACTCTCTTGGGTGGATACTCCTGTCTGTCCATCTGCTATGGAATGGCCACTTTTGGCACTCGTTAATTCTGGGGACTCCTTCTTTGGGGGTCAGTTCCCATATGTCTGGGGTCCCACCCGCAGTCTTCACGCTTTCCCTAGTGTTTTGGACTGTTTTCTCCAATGAGTAGAAAGAGAGACACTGTTAGTCTTCCCATGGAGACCAGCAGGACACTTGTTCTGGTGGCAGCCCTTTGCCCTCTGTTGGGGGAGGGGGGGTCCCGGATGCCTCCTGTGCTCTCATGGGATGTGCAATGGGGAAGCTAGGACAGAAGGTCGGCTGTCTTGGAGATGCAGCTATGAATCTGACCTGGTCTGCTGTTGCCTCAACCCCTTGCCACTCCCTTTGCAGCCACACCCTGACCACTTGCAAGCCTCAAAGATGGGATGGGCATGGAGGATCCAAGTTGGTGGAGTGAAGGAGGTCATTGATCCTCTTGTGGTACTGGACCCAGTTTTGAAGGGTGACCCCACAGCTGCTGACCTCCTCTGTGATCTCCATCCAGGCGTTCTTGGTCAGGCAGTAAATCTCTTCCTGCCATCCCTTGGAAAGAGGACCACCTGCCTTTCCCTTACAGCCTGGAGGAGAATCTGCTGGGAGTCATCGCTAAACTGTGGGCCACCAGCTGTCTTCTATCTGACATGATTCCTCTTGGCTTCCGGTCAGCTCCTGGCCTTATATGGCCTTGGTAATCAGCACAGCAGCACAGGGACCCCAGCCAGGGAGGTCAGTAGCACAACAGAAAAAGACAAAACAGCAGCACTCAGTGAAGCAGAGCTGGCAGCGCTTTAAATATGGCACCAGTACCTGCGTTCATCTCTGCTGATAACGCCATCAGCATCTCGCTGCCTGCCCCCATCCTCCAATGGGATGGGCCCTGCACCTGCGTGATCACGGTTGGCCGGTCGTACATGTGACAAGTGGCGACGCCACCCTCATCCAGTCCCGCATAAAATTCAGCCTGATGTTGTTCACTATGCACTGCTCATGCTAGGTAATGGACATGATTGATTTTTCTATCCCTGTCAGTGTCACTTCAGAGCCTGCTGTATTCAAGAGGGGAAATAAATCTGAACTGGCTTTAATTAACCATTGTCATTTAGTTGATTGATTCAGAAGTAGCTACAGTGATCTACCTCAGTGCCCATTCATATTTGTCACTGCATCTGGGGAAATCAAATGTGACCAAAAAATGGATTGAGAATATGATAATGCAACGCCTTACTTAAAAAAGGCAAGGGACACGACAATTGCATGGAAATTCCAAGAGCAATGTTCGTAAAGTCACCGACCTCACCTAAGTCACCTAAACCCGGCAACTACAGGCCAGTCAGTTTTACTTTGGTTCTGGGAAAACTTCTAGAAACAATAATTCGGGACAAAATTAATAGGCACATGGACAAATGCGGGTTAATTAAGGAAAGCCAGCATGGATTTGTTAAGGGAAAATTGTGTTAATGATTTTGCTGGAGTTTTTTGAACAGAAAGGATTGGTGAGGGCAATGCTGTTGATGTAGTATACATGAACTTCCAGAAGGCATTTGGTACAGTGCCGCACAACAGACTTGTGTGCAAAGTTATAGCTCATGGAATAAAAGGGACAGTAGCAACATGGCTATGAAATAGGCTGTATGGCAGGAAGCAGAAAGTAACGACTAATGGATGTTTTTCAGGCTGGAGGAGTTCCCCAGGGGTCAGTGATATATATTAATGACCTAGACCTTGGTGTACAGGGCCCAATTTCAAAATTTGCAGCTGATACAAAACCTGTGAAGAGGATAGTGTAAAACTTCAAAAGGACATATACAAGTTGGTGGAATGGGCAGACAAGTGGCAGATGAAGTTCAATGTAGAGAAATGTGAAGTGATTCATTTTGGTAGGAAGAACATGGAGAGATAATAGAAGATAACAGGTCCAACTTTAAAGGGGGTGCAGGAGCACAGGGACCAGGGTGTCTCTGTGCATAGTTCATTGGAGGCGGCAGAACAGGTTGAGAGAGTGGTTAATAAAGCATACAGTATCCTAAGCTTTATTAATAGGGGCATAAAGCACAAGAGCAAGGAAGTTATGTTGAACTTGTATGAGATACTAGTTCAGCCTCAGCTGGATTACTGCGCCCAGTTCTGACTGCGGCACTTTCGGAAAGATATGAAAGGAATGGAGAGAGTGCAGAAAAGATTCATCAAAATGATTCCAGAGATGAGGAACTTCAGTTATGAAGACAGCTTGGAGAAGTTGGGACTGTTTTCCTGACAGAAGAGAAGGATAAGAGATGATTTCATCGAGGTATTCAAAAGCATGAGGGATCCGGACAGAAACTGTTCCCACTCGTGAAAGGATCGAGAACGAGAGGGCACAGATTTAAAGTAATTGACAAAAGAAGCAAAAAAGCATGAAGTAAAACCTTTTCACACAGCAAGTGGTTAAGGTCTGGAATGCACTGCTGCGAGTGGTGGAGGCAGTTTCAATCGAGGCATTCAAAAGACTTGTCTAAAACGGAAGTGTTGTCTGATTGCTTCAAGAGTGATGTCCCTTTAAGATCTCAGTATGCTAATGAATTCAGTACCGGGATGTAGTTATGTGACTAGAAACCATAGTCACTCTGCAACTGTAACATCCTAGACAGAGGTTCTGTACATAGTTGCTCTGTATTGTCTAGACTAGTTTAGCTGTCAATAAACTTGTTAGAGATCTTCAAGGCACTGGAATCCACGTACCTCACTGTGTTGCTTAACAACACACGAAGAACACCTGATGTGATGGCAGCTGTGATGAAAAGACCAGTATAACCTTGAAGACCATAGACAAAACAGCAAACAAGTGAAAAAGGTTTAAAACAAGTATCTGAAAAGACTGAAAGAAATGTTGGCCCAAACAGGGGAAAGAAGAAAAAACTAACCTCCAGCTGTGGGAGACAGAGCACTGAACAACAGGCACTGAACAACAGATCCCTGTGGTTGGTTGAGTCATTGTGCCGATGGTCGAGGAATCCTTCTTTAAAAAAAAAAGCTTTGAAGTGCTTAAAAAATTGTTTTTTTTATAAGCCTCCATGGGAGAGAGAAAATAATGGGGAAAACCCAATTCCTCTCTCAGGCTGCTCGGGGTCGGTGCCATTACAGGAGGCATCCAAGAAAAAGCACGGGAAACGCCGAATCCATTGAAGCAGTCAAGCTGAAAAATCATTAAACCACTCAATAGTAAAGAAGATAAATAAACTTTAGCAAAAAAAAAAGCAAAGGGGGAAACCCTTGAACTGCCTATCGAACAGCTGTGTAAACATACAAGCTTAAGTGCTGAAAGCAAAATACGCAGAAAACACTATCAACCACCTCGACCCCCGATGTCGGGAGTGTGGCTTATAAAATTCAGCCCCATGTGTCCAGCTCCCTGATGTCTGAGATTGAGTCACAGTTCTTCCAGGATCTCAGTGGTTCTGGTTTGGAGAGAATCAGTCCCTTCTTAGAGTCACCACACCAAAAGAATGAAGATCCAAATTCAGATGGTGAAAGTTCTTTGTCAGCAGCATGTTTCTTCATGCTATAGCGACTCAGAAGGAGAGATTGACGTTGGAACCATTGAGAAGCAAAGGCTGGCATCGGGGAGCATTGCCAAGGGGGAAGGTTCCAAGGACCAGAACCCACTCGCAGACTCTGGCCAGCATTAAACGGTGTAGTCTGGAAATCCAGCAACAGCAGAACTATACCACACCTTCACTTCTGCTATCCAGAGAACCGCCAGCACGAAAACGTGTCAGAACAGTCAGGTACCTCCATGAAGCCAAGTACTCCTCCCCCAACATGTCCTCAACCTTCAGCCCAAGGCCCTCAGTTGCAGAAGCTGAAGAGAGGCGAAGGTCATGCAATGTTCTGATGAGGCAGAGGAGGAATGAGTTAAAGCATTGTCTGTTGGCTCTTTGAGATGAGGTGCTGGAATTTTCTAGGAATGACAAGGCCTCAAAAGCGGTCATCTTGAGAAAAGCAATAGAGTATATTAGCAGGATGAAGGCAGAGAAACAGAAACTGAATGCAGAGAGGGAGAAACTTCAGAAAGAACAGCAACAGCTGAGATGTAAATTCTCCCAAGCAAGAGTTGACAAACCACCAAAACGGTATATGGACTCTTAAGCTTCTGCACTTGTAAATTTCACAATCCCTATCCTCATACTTGTAAATTTTATAATTTCTATCCCTGTAGAACTAATTTTGATATCGAATTTTATGTGTTTTACTTATAGCATATGAGACTTATCTTCAGAAAGAAAGGGGATGTTGTATGATCACTTCAAAATTGATGTCCCTTTAAGAACTCAGTATGCTAATGAGTAATAAGTACCAGGATGTAGTCATGTGACTAGAAGTCATTGTTACTCTACAACTAGGTAGGTTACTCTACAACTAGGTAGGAATATGGGATTAGTGCAGGATTAGTATAAATGGGTGGTTGATGTTCGGCACAGACTCGGTGGGCCGAAGGGCCTGTTTCAGTGCTGTATCTCTAATCTAATCTAAAAACTTGTCTAAATACAAGAGAATTTCTTAAAGTGGAAACATTGCCCTAGACAGAGGTTCTGTATGTAGTTTGCTCTGTATTGTATGTACTTATTGTTAGAGATCTTCAAGGCACTGGAATCCATGGACCTCATTGCATTGCTTAACATCACACAAAGAACACATGAAAGGAAGGATGTGCAGAGTTATGGGGAGAAGGTGGGGGAATGGCACTAGGTGAATTGCTCATTTGGAGAGCCAGTGCAGACATGTTGGGCTGAATGGCCTCCTTCTGTGCTAAACAATTCTGTGATTGTGATTCTGTGAACTTTAGAGAGAAAAAGAAAAACTCCAGCTTCTATTGTTTGTTCATACTTTATAGATAAAAGAAAAGCAAAGGTTTTACAGGAACAAGCTTTTGTGATATTGAAGAGGGACACAAAAGGATATGTGTATATATAAATATACATTTTGTTATAACATCTCAGCCGGACATAAGTAAGTATGTAATCTCCTCTGCTGCTGTGTTTTAGTTGATAATAGTTACGTTGTTTCTTATGAAAACTGACCCGGACTTCCCTCTGCAGTGGTGCTGGATCCCTGATTTGTGACGGTTTCTTGGCCCTAGCCAAAGGGCTGAAATTTGTACTTCGTAATTGGTAGCAGATGAAAACAATGGCGGTCCACCGTGTGGGCTGCACGTCGCAGAGCCACTGCGATATTAAAAGCAACGGCTAATTTAAAGAGTTGGGTATGAGGACCATTCTTGACGATGTGTAAGCTGCCTTTGCACAGGCACTGACGCCATTTCTAAAGGGCTTTGAGCCATAACTTTCAATTGAAATATTGAAAGGCAAGTGTAATGAAAACATTTAAATTGCCCCTCCTCATTAATTGCCCTCTCCCCCAAAACACTTCCCCTGCCCCCTTGACCCAGACAGGGATCCGAAGGCACGGGAGTGCCGGCCACCTCCACGAATATCGCATTGGGACAGACGTTGGGAACATAAGGTAATTAATTCCTTTATTTAAATTTATTTGAATATTTAAATTGGGCTACCATCACCGAGCAGAGGGGGACCGCTATGAGGCCTCACCACCACCGACAATATCAGGCTGGTCCTTCCTTATGTCGAGGCCCATGGCGGGTCTCTCCTGGAGGCATTTTCCAGCCCCCTGACATCATAGAGTCATAGAGAGATACAGCACTGAAACAGGCCCTTTGGTCCATTGAGTCCGCGCCGACCATCAACCACCCATTTATACTAATCCTACATTAATCCCATTTTTCCCTCTCACATCACCATCTTCCCTCAATTCTCCTACCACCTACCTGCACTAGGGGCAATTTTTTTTTACAATGGCCAATTTACCTATCAACCCACAAGTCTTTGGCATGTGGGAGGAAACCAGAGCACCCGGAGGAAACCCACTCGGTCACAGGGAGAACTTGCAAACTCTACACGTCAGGGGGTGGGGGGCTGTGTAAAATTTGGCCCAGTATATTTTGGTTTATCATCCCCAGAGTCAATAAAAAGTGTTTTCCCCACTCCCACCAGTGTCCCGCCCTGATAATTTTATTCCTCCCCTCTCCCCACCAGTGCCTCGCCTCGGAACACCAATGGAGTTCTGAAGGCGCAAGAGTCGCGTCCAGTGGAGCGTAAAATCGACGTGGGGTGGCCACGTTGGCTGGTGAGTTAATTTACATTTCATTAATGCTCATTTAAATATTTAGATGAAGGCCCTGCCGCCAAGCAGTGGGAGGGGGCAGCACCGAGGCTTCTCCGCTGCCGCTAATATCCGGTGGGCTCTTCTCAACGGCGTGGGTCGAGGCAGGCTGCTCGAGGCAGAATTTTTTGGGCCCCCCCCCCCACCAAGAACCCTGACACGAAGGGCTCGTAAAATTCAGTCCATGGTAGGTGAAATTTAATGCAGAGAAATGTTATTTCATATATTTTTTTTTTGTTCATTCATGGGATGTGGGTAACGCTGGCCAGGCCAGCATTTATTGCCCATCCCTAATTGCCGTTAAGAAGGTGGTGGTGAGCTGCCTTCTTGAGCCGCTGCATCCATTTGGGGTAGGTATACCCACAGTGCTGTTCGGAAGGGAGTTCCAGGATTTTGACCCAGCGACAGTGAAGGAACGGCGATATAGTTCCAAGTCAGGATGGTGTGTGACTTGGAGTGGAACTTGCAGGTGGTGGTGTTCCCATGTATTTGCTGCTCTTGTCCTTCTAGTTGGTAGAGGTGGCAGGTTTGGAAGGTGCTGTCTAAGGAGCCTTGGTGCATTGCTGCAGTGCATCTTGTAGATGGTACACACTGCTGCCACTGTGCGTCAGTGGTGGAGGGAGTGAATGTTTGTAGATGGGGTGCCAATCAAGCGGGCTGCTTTGTCCTGGATGGTGTCGAGCTTCTTGAGTGTTGTTGGAACTGTAGGAAGAATAAGGAGAGACAATAGAAACTAAATTGTACAATTTTAAAGGGGGACAGAGAGACCTGGGGGTGTGTGTCCACAAATCTTAGAAGGTGGCAGGGCATGTTTGAAAAGATTATTGAAAAAATGATATGGGATTTTTGGTATTATTAATAGAGGAATAAAATACAAAAACAAGGCAGCTATGCTAAACCTTTATAAAACACTGGCTCGGCCTCAACTGGAGTATTGTGTTCAATTCCTGGCACCACACTTTAGGAAGGATGTCAAGGTCTTAGAGAGAATTCACAAGAGATTTACTAGAACGACACCAGTGATGAGAGAGAGGCTGTGGCAAAATGTGTGAAAAGGTGTTGCACAAGAATTGGTGCTTGAACCACTGTTGTTCATAATTTACATGAATAATTTGGACTCGGGAATCAGAAATACAATTTCAAAATTGTGGGCAACACGAAATTGGGCATTGTAGTTAATACAGAGGAGGACTGCGATAAATACTGGAAGACATTAATAAACTTGCAATATAGGCATGTAATTGTTAAATGAATTTTAATATAGATAAGTGTGAGGTGATACATGTATGTAGAAAGAATAAGGAGACCACATGCTCCTTGGAAAATGAGTGTCTAAACGGGATTGAGAAACAAAGGGATCTGGGGCTCCAGGTACCAAAATCACTAAAATTGTGACACAGGCTACTAAATCCATTTAAAAAAAGAAACAAAACACTGGGGTTCAATTATAGAGGAATAGAATTGAAAAGCAGCGAAGTTATGTTAAACTTATTGTTATGGACAGGTGGTAAGGGGTATGGGTGGTTCCCACTGTTCACCTCCCAACTGACCACAATCGTGTTTTGTTTAAAATGATGAGTTAGCCTCAGAGTGTTTTACTTGCCAAATGAACAGACAGCAACAGGTTTTATTGTGGGTTTAAAACCGAAGATTAATTATTTATTGAACAATACTCATTCCCCGAAATGTTCACAACACCATTCACGCACACATTCACTCTCAAGGAGATAGATAGAAGGTAAAGGGTAAGAATTCAAGGTGTGGTAGGTGCTTGTGGTTTACAGTAAACCTGTTGAAACTTTCAAGTAGCACAGTCTTTTGAAAGATGCAGACCTGGGTTCTTTGTAGTCTTGATTTGTTGATTTCTGGTGGTTAAGAGTTCAGATTGGCTGTGGTGGGTCACTTTCAGTTCTCTACTGCACCAAGTTGAAGTGTAGAATTCACAGCAGGGCTCCTTCCTTGTCTAGCTTGGCTTCTTCCCACAGCCGCTGACTGAAGTGCTTCTGTGATGTTCTTGCGATCTCTCCTCCTCTCTCTCTAGGGAGTTACCTTTTAAGGTAAAACTCTCTCACGTTAGCTTCCATTAGGAGACACGTGGCTCTCTCCCCTGTTGTGATCACAAAATGGACCAGAATGTGGCTAACTCACACCTTTTTTTCAGAAGGACCTGTTCAATTTAGGAATGTCTCTTGATGGTTTCAAGATGGGTGTAATTGACACCTCTTAGCCTGGAATCTATCTTGTTGTCCTTAACGGACAGTGAGACAGTTTAAATGTATAGGCCAAGTCAGCTGACCTTCAGTGGCCATTTTTCTGCACATTGCCCACTTTTTTAAAAAAAGAAAAAGTCAATTTTTTATTACTCTACAGTTTGATTCTGTATTTTCATCACTGCACTTTTTGTGAGCGTGACATTATAGAGAACCTTCGTTAGCTCACACTAGGGTTACTATGAATGGTTTTGGTCTCCATATTATAAAAAAGGATATAGAGGTACTGGAGAAGGTGTAAAAAAGATTTGTTATAAGATATATTTGTTATGAGAGTTGAGAGATTCTCTTTAAAAAAAAAAGACTCGAGGGTGTCATGATAGAGGTCTCTAAGATTATGAAAGAATTTGATAAGGTAGACATAGAGACACTGTTTCCTTTTGTGAGGGATGCCAGAACTGGGGTCCATAAATATAAGATAGTCACTAATAAATCAGTTAGGGAATTCAGGGGAAACCTCATTACCCAGTGGGGAAATTTCTGCCACAAAGACTAGTTGAGATGATTAGCTTAGGTACATTTAAGGGGAAGTTGGATAAACCCATAAGGGAGAAAGAAATAGAAGAATATGTTGATGGGCTTAGTTCAAGAAGGGTAGGAGAAGGCTCATGTGGAGTATGAAGACCAACATGGACCTGTTAGGCCAAATGGCCTGTTTCTGTGCTGTTAATATGATGCAATACCAGATAATGCTAAGTGAGACTGAAGGAACTGGGGTTACTCTCCTTCAGCGGAGAAAGTTAAGAGGAAAGTTGCTAGGGGTGTTGACAACCAGAAACCATTTTGACAAGTAAATTAAGAGAAACAGTTCCTAGTGTTACAGACAGGAGGAAGATGGTGTGGATGGATTCCATTTTTCACTGCTCAAATGACGATAGGCAGTATATTTTTTAAAATATTGTTTTAGTCCCTGAGTGTTTTAGTGGTCAAATAAACAGACATACAATAGGTTTTTCTCATAGTATTCAAAGGAAGATAAATTATTTATTAAACAGTACCCAAAAATATTTGTAACCTCACCCAATCACACATGCACACACAAGTATAAGAGTTCACTTTGAAATCTCCTTGGTTTTCCAGGAGGAATTTTTTAACAGTGGTGCAGGACTGGTGTTTCTTTTCTTGGTTCACTGAAGTATTGCAGACTCCTCTGGTTAAGATTCAGTTGGTGACGAGAATCCTGTTACGATTTCTCAGGTGGGAGTTTTTAGAGTCACCTTGCAGTCTCTGTCTCTGTGGTTTAATGGTGTTACTGGCAGGGGCTTCTTTCTTGGCTGGAATGGGTCTCTCAGCTTTCCTGGCTGGCTGACTTTCTGTCTCTGTCTTTCAGAGAGCTCGATTTTTAAGAAAAAGCCTTACCACGCTTTGTTTCGGTCAGGTGACCATGATGCTCTCCCCTGGTGTATTCATACAATGTCTTTGAATGTGTGGCCATTGTTACACAATGGGGTTTGAATGTGGCTTATCTTGATAAAGTGGTGTTATGTCCCACACATTGGGCTGAATTTTTGTTTAGTTTTAGAGATACAGCACTGAAACAGGCCCTTCAGCCCACCGAGTCTGTGCCGACCATCAACCACCCATTTATACTAATCCAATACTAATTTCATATTCCTACCACATCCCCACCTGTCCCTATATTTCCCTACCACCTACTGATACTAGGGGCAATTTATAATGGCCAATTAACCTATCAACCAGCAAGTCTTTGGCATGTGGGAGGAAACCGGAGCACCCGGAGGAAACCCACGCAGACACAGGGAGAACTTGCAAACTCCACACAGGCAGTACCCAGAATTGAACCCGGGTCGCTGGAGCTGTGAGGCTGCGGTCCTAACCACTGTGCCACTGTGCGGGGGATCATTTATATGGAGGGGGCTGAACGCCCGCTCCGATGATGTAGAGGCGTGGGCGCTCCGTCCCCGGCAACGGTGTCTGGCGCAACCGTGCAGGTGCGGGCGCCATTTTTAAAGGGCTTCAAGCCCTTCAGTTAGATCTGAATTTTTAAAGGTCCCTTTGTTCCAAAAATTAAAATAAAATTTTAATATCACTTTGAATCCTCTCTCCTCCCCCCCCCCACCACTGAGTACTCAATATATAAATTTCCCTATCCCCCGAAAAGCACATTTTTTTTGCGATCCTGAACTTTGCCCCCTAAACTTCATTACCTTTGACCCTCAACCCCTTCCCACCATCTCTGCAACCAATAGGAACTGTTTTTCCTGCTGCCCTCCACCCACCACCCTCCCCCCCCCCCCCCCCCCCCCGGAAAATTCACTCCTCCCTCCTCCCCGCCAGTATTACACCTCGGATCTCCAAACAGAGATCTGAAGGCACGGGAGTTCTGGCAACTGGCCGGAATATCAGTGTGGTATGGGCATCACGACAAGGTAGGTAATTATTCATTTATTATCATTAATTTAAATGTTAATTAATTTTTTTTTGCCAATTGGCAGGCGGGCCCCCGTGAGCTCTCACTCCCACCGGTAAAATGGGGCAGGGCCTTCCCGGCGTTGAGGCCCATGGTGGGCCTCTCCTGGAAATATTTTCTGGGCTCCTCGCCATGACCCCCGATGTCAGGGAGCCAGTAAACTTCAGCCCATTATCTTGGCTCTGAATCCAGAATTTCTCTGTCTGTGAACATCTTTGTCAACTCAATTCTTGAAGATAGAAGCCATTTGGCATTGAATGCGTTGTTCAACATTCTAATGTGCCTTCCCCAGAACTAGTCCAGACATGCTGATGGGTTTAGTCTCCAACAGTCACTCTGTGTAGTTGCAGTGAAGGAGAGGTCATCTGACATCTTACACCATCTTGTCTTCAGAAAAAGTGTGTCCAATTGCTTCTGTTCATCAGTTCATTTTTACAGTCCATACTTGCTCTTGTTCACTTTAGTTCATAACTGTTCCTTGTGTGACTGGCAGAAGAGTTGGTAACCAGAGTGCACAGATTTAAGAAGATTGGCAAAAGAACCAGAGGTGACATGAGGAAAGTTTTTTTACACAGAAAGTTGTTGTGATCTGCAATGCACTACCTGAAAGGGTGATGGAAGCAGCTTCAATAATAATATTCAAAAGAGAATTCGGCTAATTCTTGAAGGAAAAGAATTTGCAGGCCTATGGGCAAAAAGCAAGGAAGTGGGACTAATGGGATGACTCTATCAAAGAGCTGGCACATGCACAATGGGTCAAATAGGTTTCTTCTGTACTGTATCAAAGAAAGAACAAAGAACAGTACAGCACAGGAACAGGCCATTCGGCCCTCCAAGCCTGCACCGATCTTGATGCCTGCCTAAACTAACACCTTCTGCACTTCCGGGGACCGTATCCCTCTATTCCCATCCTATTCATGTATTTGTCAAGATGCCTCTTAAACGTCGCTATCGTACCTGCTTCCACCACCTCCCCTGGCAGCAAGTTCCAGGCACTCACCACCCTCTGTGTAAATAACTTGCCTCGCACATCCCCTCAAAACATTGCCCCTCACACCTTAAACCTATGTCCCCTAGTAACTGATTCTTCCACCCTGGGAAAAAGCTTCTGACTATCCACTCTGTCCATGCCGCTCATAACTTTGTAAACCTCTATCATGTCGCCCCTCCACCTCCGTCGTTCCAGTGAAAACAATCCGAGTTTTTCCAACCTCTCCTCATAGCTAATGCCCTCCAGACCAGGCAACATCTTGGTAAACCTCCTCTGTACCCTCTCCAAAGCCTCCACGTCCTTCTGGTAGTGTGGCGACCAGAATTGCACGCAATATTCTAAGTGTGGCCTAACTAAGGTTCTGTACAGCTGCAACATGACTTGCCAATTTTTATACTCTATGCCCCGACCGATGAAGGCAAGCATGCCGTATGCCTTCTTGACTACCTTATCCACCTGCGTTGCCACTTTCAGTGACCTGTGGACCTGTACGCCCAGATCTCTCTGCCTGTCAATACTCCTAAGGGTTCTGCCATTTACTGTCTACCTCTGTGTGTGTGTGTGTGTGTGTATATATATATATATATTGTATCATTCAATAATTCCATGAATCTAAGTTGATTTTCAACATTCAGTAGCATTAGAATGGAGATGTGACCTCACAATATAGAACTCTCCAATAAAAGAAATTACTGCTTGCACAGTATCTTTATCTTCTGCAAGTGGTGATACTGGTCCATTGATCTCTAATTGCTCATACATGACCAGATATGACCAAAGCTTTAATGGTACTGCGGTTGTTTGAAAAGTTAGCACTAAAACAGGCCAATTTTAGGAGCAGCAAATTATTAAGAAAATAAATGAAGTTTGTGGATGTAAAATTGAAGAAAATGCTTTGATATTGACTTTCGACAAAATATTTAATGTTTAACGCTGGTCAATATTTCATGTGTAAAAGAAATCCATTTAAGATTTTTGTTACATGAACATAGACAAGTATTGCACAAGTATTATTTATTTTTGTTGTCCTCTATTGGAATCTAAATTGTTTGTAATACCACGAACTATGAATCTGCTGCTTACCCAAGCAGGTACCAAGCAATAAACTCACCTTGAGTAACATATAATAAGCTTACTCTTCTTGGTGACACTTACCTCTGAAAACATGATTAGCGGCTAGAAAGTGATGAAGATAAAACATCCTTTTGAAGCTGGCATTCATGTTACCTCCAGACTTGTCTATTCTAATGTATGCCTGGCCGGCCTACCATACTCTGCCCTGTAAACTTGAAATCATCCAAAGCTGTGCTGCCCATGTCTTAACTCGCATCAAATCCTATTCACCCATCACCCCTATGCTTGCTGATCTATACTGGCTTAATTTTAAAATCCTCTTTGTTTTCAAATCCCTCCATGGCCTGGCCCCTATCTATTTCTGTGATCTCCTCCAGCCCTGTAGCTTTCTGAAATACCTGGAGTCCTCTCCTCTTAAAGAGGAGAGAGAGATATATAGAGGTTTAGGGAGGGAATTCCAGAGCTTAGGGCCTAGATGGCTGAAGGCACAGCTGCTAATGGTGGGGCAAAGGAAACTGGGGATGCACAAAAGGGCAGAATTTCGAGGAGCACAAAAACCTCGGAGGGTTATAGATCTGGAGGAGGTTAGAGAGATAGGGAGGGGCAAGGCCATGGAGGGAAAAATTTTTGAACACCTGGATGAGAATTTTAAATTCAAGGCATTGCTGGACCAGAAGCCAATGTAGGTAAATGACCACCTCTGCATAGAGACAGAACAAAGAATAGTACAGCACAGGAACAGGCCATTCGGCCCTCAAAGCCTGCACCGAACTTGATGCCTGTCTAAACTAAAACCTTCTGCACTTCCGGGGTCCGTATCCCTCTATTCATGTATTTGTCAAGATGCCTCTTAAACGTCGCTATCGTACCTGCTTCCACCATCTCGTCTGGCAGCAAGTTCCAGGCACTCACCACCCTCTGTGTAAAAACCTTGCTTCGCACATCCCCTCTAAACTTTGCCCCTCGCACCTTAAACCTATGTCCCCTAGTAACTGACTCTTCCATCTTGGGGAAAAGCTTCTGACTATCCACTCTGTCCATGCCACTCATAACTTTGTCAACGTCTAACATGTCGCCCCTCCACCTCCGTCGTTCCAGTGAAAACAATCCGAGTTTATCCAACCTCTCCTCATAGCTAATACCTTCCAGACCAGGCAACATCCTGGTAAACCTCTTCTGTACCCTCTCCAAAGTCTCCACATTTTTCTGGTAGTGTGGCGACCAGAATTGTACACAATATTCCAAGTGTGGCTTAACTAAGGTTCTGTACAGCTGCAGCATGACTTGCCAATTTTTATACTCTATGCCCCAACCGATGAAGGCAAGCATGCCATATGCCTTCTTGACTACCTTATCCACCTGTGTTGCCACTTTCAGTGACCTGTGGACCTTTACGCCCAGATCTCTCTCCTTGTCAATACTCTTAAGGGTTCTGCCATTTACTGTATACTTCCCACCTGTATTAGACCTTCCAAAATGCATTACCTCACATTTGGCCGGATTAAACTCCATCTGCAGATTCTCCGCCCAAGTCTCCAACCGATCTATATCCTGCTGTATCTTCTGACAATCCTCATCACTATCCGCATTCCACCAACCTTCGTCTCGTCCGCAAACGTACTAATCAGACCAGCTACATTTTCCTCCAAATCATTTATATATACAACAAACAGCAAAGGTCCCAGCACTGATCCCTGTGGAACACCGCTAGTCACAGCCCTCCATTCAGAAAAGCACCCTTCCACTGCTACCCTCTGTGACCGAGCCAGTTCTGTATCCATCTTGCCAGCTCACCTCTGATCAAAAAACAAAAGAAAATTACAGCACAGGAACAGGCCCTTGGGCCCTCCAAGCCTGCGCCGATCCAGATCCTGTGTGACTTCACCTTTTGCACCAGTCTGCAATGAGGCACCTTGTCAAAGGCTTTACTGAAGTCCATGTAGACAACACCCACTGCCCTTCCTTCATCAATCATCTTCGTCACTTCTTCAAAAAACTCGATCCAGTTAGTGAGACACGACCGCACTTTCACAAAATTTATAAATTGCCCCTAGTATCGGTAGGTGGTAGGAAAATATAGGGACAGTTGGGGATGTGGTAGGAGTATGGAATTAGTGTAGGATTAGTATAAATGGGTGGTTGTTGGTTGGCACAGACACGGTGGGCTGAAGGGCCTGTTTCAGTGCTGTATCACTAAACTAAACTAAAACCATGGTGCTTCTCGCTAATAAGTCCATTTGTTTTCAAATGGGAGTAAATCCTGTCCCGAAGAATCCTCTCCAGTAATTTCCCTACCACTGACGTAAAGCTCACTGGCCTGTAATTTCCTGGATTATCCTTGCTACCCTTCTTAAACAAAGGAACAACATTGGCTATTCTCCAGTCCTCTGGGCCCTCACCTGTAGCCAATGAGGATACAAAGGTTTCTGTCAAGGCCCCAGCAATTTCCTCCCTTGCCTCCCTCAGTATTCTGGGGCAGATCTCATCAGGCCCTGGGGACTTATCTACCTTAATGTTTTTTAAGATGCCCAACACCACCTCCTTTTTGATATCAACATGACCCAGACTGGGCGGCACGGTGGTGCAGTGGTTTGCACCGCAGCCTTACAGCTCCAGCGACCCAGGTTCAGTTCTGGGTACTGTCTGTGTGGAGTTTGCAAGTTCTCCCTGTGTTTCTGCTGGGTGCTCCGGTTTCCTCCCACAGCCAAAGACTTGCAGGTTCATAGGTAAATAGGCCATTGTAAATTGCCCCTAGTGAAGGTAGTGGTAGGAGAATTGAGGGAAGTGGGGATGTGGTAGGGAATATGGGATTAATGTAGGATTAGTGTAAGTGGGTGGCCGATGGTCAGCACAGACTCGGTGGGCCGAAGGGCCTGTTTCAGTGCTCTATGATTATGACTCTATCTGCACTCCCTTTCCTAGACTCATCATCCACCAATTCCTTTTCTTTGGTGAATACTGATGCAAAGTACTCATTTAGCACCTCGCCCATTTCCTCTGGCTCCACGCATAGATTCCCTCCTCTGTCCTGTGGGTGGGCCTACCCTTTCCCTGGTTACCCTCTTGCTCTTTATATACGTATAAAAAGCCTTGGGATTCTCCTTAATCCTGTTTGCCAATGACTTTTCATGATCCCTCCTGACGTCTTGCTTAAGTTCCTTCCTACTTTCTTTATATTCCTCAAGGGCTTTGGCTGTTCCCACTCTTCCAGCCCTTACGAATGCTTCCGTTTTCTTTTTGACCAGGCTCACAATATCCCTCATTATCCAAGGTTCCCGAAACTTGCCAAACTTATCCTTCATCCTCACAGGAACATGCCGGTCCTGGATTCTAATCAACTGACGTTTAAAAGACTCCCACATGTCAGATTTTGATTTACCCTCAAACAGCCACCCCCAATCTAAATTCTCCAGTTCCTGCCTAATATTGTTATAATTAGCCTTCCCCCAATTTAGCACCTTCACCCGAGGACTAGAGAGATACAGCACTGAAACAGGCCCTTCAGCCCACCGAGTCTGTGCTGAGCAACAACCACCCATTTAATCTAATCCTACATTAACCCCATATTCCCTAGCACATCCCCATTTCCCTCAATTCTCCTCCCCCTACCTACACTAGGGGCAATTTACAATGGCCAATTTACCTATCACCTGCAAGTCTTTGGCTGTAGGAGGAAGCCGGAGCACCCGGCGGAAACCCACGTGGTCACAGGGAGAACTTGGAAACTCCGCACAGGCAGTACCCAGAACCAAACCCGGGTTGCTGGAGTTATGAGGCTGTGGTGCGAACCACTGCACCACTTGTGCATGTCTGACTGGAAGAAATAATAAATAGTATTGAGTTATATTTGCAGCTAACTGGGGCATTAATTAACGTTTTGTGCAGTGACCTGAAGACCTTTTAGTTCTTTTTTTAAATAAACTTGGAAAAAGGAGATGTATAAGCCTTACCACAAAAAATAAAGCATTTGATGCTGCTGGCATACCTTCAAAAAGTTGCTGACATTTGAAGACTGCCATCTGAAAGTGACCCAGTGCCAGGGTAGGCACATACATATCTCCTCCTCCTGCCACCTGCTACTAGGAAGTAGAGTTGCTCATTGGAATTTCCCATTGCAATCCCCAGGCCATTTGTGGTAGGATGAGGGACACAGTGAGGGCAAGAGCTTCTGCAGGGATTGAGGGAAGGAATGCAGTGGGTGAGTCAGCCTGGCTGCTTTGGCTGCACTATTCCTTCTTGGGGACAAAGAATTAAGGAGAAAAAAATAAATGAAACTATAGCATATAAAGGTGCTGAATCCCAGAGTCATGGAATAGCAATGGCATCAGTTCACATAGACTGAAAGATTTGATGGTAAGGTTCCACTTGCAGCACTTTTTCTTTTAAAGGTAAAGTTGTCTTTCTTTGCCTTTAAAAGACCAGCTTTACATTTTACCTCTGAGGGTTGGGTGCTACCATGTGTTAGAACATAGTCTTCTAACCTCTGGCACCCATGTTTTCCAACTCCATCTGAGAGGATACAAGTCTTTAGGCTGGGAAGGTTATGAATAAAATTAGGGTTGGCAGTTTCCACCTAAAAATTCTCTCCTAATTCTTATAATTTTGGATTTCTAATTGGTTTAAATTTCCATAATGCACTTCCAAAATCCCTTCAAATCATATTTTGCAGATGTTTGATGGAACTGAACTCAATGCGCTTATCTAATGAACTGCTAACATCGAACTTATATGTAGAACAGCATGCTCATTCCACACTCTTCACCTTGCACTTTACATTACAGTGGACTCAATGAAAATGCTACAATGGTCCCACACTATTATTTTGAACAAATTATTGTAAAAATGTTGTAGAGATTGCTATTTTTAAGGGTGATTTTCTTCAGAGCACGGAAAGAAACAGGATAATAAACTTTCCATTTCAAACACTGAGACATCAGCTTCTTCAGTGGCTCAGTAAATCTAAGATTTTGTTGGTCGGCACAGACTCGGTGAGCTGAAGGGCCTGTTTCATTGCTGTAGCTCTCTATGATTCTATGAAGATCACAGCACCGGCCTCCATTCATATTCAAATAAATTACACGTCAATAGGTGACAATCCTCGACCATACAATAGAATCACGGTATAGCTTCCAACATTTCATCTGTAGACATCGAACAATGGAAGAAAGGCTTCTGACAACCTGGCAGCAGTACCCGAGCAAGAAAAAGACTGGTGATAGAGGCGATGGAAACAGAACCCACATTGCTACATTTAACACTGCACCGTCTGTGGGCCTGTCGTTGACAGCTAGACTTAACAAAATTCAGTCAGAGATGTGATCATTTGAACTCCAAATGGACAGAGACAGATCAAGTGAGTGGACAACACTGGCAGATGGTGTTCAATGTGGTTAAGTGTGAGGTTATCCATTTTAGCTCAAAGAAAGGCAATTCACAATATTTTCTTAATAAGAGACGAGACAGTGCGAAGGGGTAAAGGAGTTTGGATGTTCAGGTGCACAAATCAATAGAAGCTTCTGCAAAAGTACAATAAGTAATCAAAAAGGCTAATGAAATTTTTATATCAAGGGAGCTCGGAGGAAGTTATGTTTCAGTTGTGCAGAGCCTTATTCATAGCCCAGCTCAAATACTGCGTTCAGTTTTGAGCATCGCACCTCATGAAAGATATATTGGTCTTGGAGAAGTACAACAGAGATTCACCAGAATTCTACCAGGGCTTAAACAAGTTAAGTTATGAGGACCGATTGCATAAACTTGGTTTGATTGAGGGGTGATCTAATCAAGGTATTTAAAAGGATGGAATAAAAATGCCAGCCTTGCTAGTGATGCTCACATCCCAAGAATGAATTAGAAATGTAGGAACAGGAGAAGGACATTCAGCCCCTCCAGCCTGTCCTACCATTCAATTAGATCATATGGATCTGTATCTCAACTCCATGCCTGTTAATGCACCATATCCCTTGTTACCCTTACCGAAGAAAAAAATGAATAGATCTCGAAGTATTTAAAATAAAGAGACCCAAGTGGGTATTTAGGGAGAAGTTATTTCTCTGGTTGAATCCAGGAAAAGGGGTTAAGAATTGTAAATTTAAACCTAGGCCATTCAGGAGTGAAATCGGGAACTACTTTTTCACAAAGGGTCGTGAAAACCTGGAATTCCCTCTCTCAAAAGTCTGTGGATACTGAGACAAATGGAGCTTTCACTTACTTTCCTCATAAGACAATCCCTTCATCGCAAGAATCAGCCTTGTGAACCTTCTCTGAACTGCTTCCAATACATGTATATCTCCTTAAGTAAGGAGTCCAAAACTACACAGCACTTTAGGTGCAATCACACCAATGTCCTGTACAGTTGTAGCAAGATTTTCCTACTTTCATACTCCACACTACCAGAAGGACGTGGAGGCTTTGGAGAGGGTACAGAAGAGGTTTACCAGGATGTTGCCTGGTCTGGAGGGCATTAGCTATGAGGAGAGGTTGGATAAACTTGGATTGTTTTCACTGGAACGACGGAGGTGGAGGGGCGACATGATAGAGGTTTACAAAGTTATGAGCGGCATGGACAGAGTGGATAGTCAGAAGCTTTTTCCTAGGATGGATGAGTCAGTTACTAGGGGACATAGGTTTAAGGTGAGAGGGGCAAAGTTTAAAGGGGATGTGCGAGGCAAGTTCTTTACACAGAGGGTGCTGAGTTCCTGGAACTTGTTGCCGGGGGAGGTTGTGGAAGCAGGTACGATAGCGACGTTTAAGAGGCATCTTGACAAATACATGAATAGGATGGGAATAGAGGGATACGGTCCCCGGAAGTGCAGAAGGTTTTAGTTTAGGCAGGCATCAAGATCGGCGCAGGCTTGGAGGGCCGAATGGCCTGTTCCTGTACTGTACTGTTCTTTGTTCTTTGTACAGTTCAACCGTGATCTAATTGAATGGTGGAACAGGTTCTAGGGGCCGAATGGCCTACTCTTGTTCCTATGTTCTTATGTTCTTGCCAGGGCTCAATTCAACACATAGGGAAAGAGCAAGGGAATGGGGCTAATTGGATTGTTCCTTCAAAGGTGCAGGACAGGCATGATGAGCTAATTTGCTTCCTCCTATGCGTTAAGATTGTATGAACATATGTAAAGAAATGAATCCTTACCTAAGCATGCCTAAGCCATGGTTGTATACAGATACACTAGCCTGATTTTCTGCTGGGATTCTGATGGTCAATAGAGAAGGTGAAGTGGAGATTTAATGGAGGCGTTCAGAATCATGAATGATTTTGATAGAGTAAATAAGAAGAAAGTACTTCCACTGAAAAGAGGGTCACTAATCAGAACACACAGATTTAATGTGACTGGCAAAAGATCCCGAGGGGAGATGCAGTGAAATCTTTTAACATATTGTGTTAGTAAGATCCAGAATGCAATATGTTATGACCACATGGTGTGATGTGGGTAGTTCCCACTGTTCAACTCCCCACCTGCCCACAGCAAGTGTATTTGTATTGTGGTTTAGCCGCTTAGTGTTTTATTTTTTAAATAAACAAACAGCGACAGGTTTTCTTGTAGGTTTTTAAAGAACAAAAGTCAATTGTTTATTGATCAATATGCCTAATCCCGAAATTGTCACAACTGCATCCATTCACACTTTCGCTCACACACAAAAGAAACGACCGATAGAGAAGGGAAAAAGGAAGATGACATTTAGTGGGGGAGAAGGTTATAATAAACCTGTTGAATTCTCTTGGAAATCAAGTTATCGGTGGATGCAGGCCTGCGATGATTATAGATTTCTTTCTTGATGGAAGGTTCCGTTGAAGACAATGGGCTACTTCTAGCTTTCACTGTTTTATAATGCTGATGTAGGATTCTGCAGCAGGGCTGGCGTGCTCTATCTGGCTTGGCTGGAACTCAAGCTATAAGGATGTTGCGCTCTCTGTCTCTTATACTCTGGCTGTCTTTTTTTAAGGAAAAGTTGTCATCCCTCACCTCCTGTTAGGAGATGCTCTGGTTTTCCTCCCCATGGTGAACACACAATGGCCCAGGACGTGGCTATTTCACACCTTCTTTGTTTCAAAGAAGACATTCGATTCTGGAATGTTTTAGGGTAGGTGTAGGATGGGTTGAATTGACACCTCTTAGCTTTGAGGATTTGTCCATTGTCAGACAGTATGAATACACAAAAGGCCAATCCCTTTTTCTTTGGCCATTTTGGACCATTGTTTACTTTTTTGAACCAACTCCATCTCTTAATGTAATAATTGTCGGGGATTGTAATCTTCATATAGACTGGGACAATGAAATTGGCAAGAGTTGTCTAGAAGATGAGTTTGTAGAATGTTTTCAGGACAGTTTCTTGAAAAAATACGTCTTTGAACTGACTGGGGTAAACTATCTTAGCCCCAGTATTGCGTAAAGAAGTAGAGTTAATTAGTAATGTCATAATAAAAGATCCACTGTGAAATAATGATCATAATACCATTAAATTCCATGTTACATTTGAAAGTGACATGCTCCAATCACAAACAAGAATCTTAAACTTGAACAAAGCCAATTACTTAGGTATGAAGGGAGAACTGCCTAAGATAAAGTTGGTAAATAGACTAAAAGGTATGGCAGCAAATGAACAGTGGGAAACCTTTAAAGAAATAATTCAAAATGTTCAACCAAAATACATTCCATTGAAAAACAAAAACTCAGCAAGAAAGACATACATGTGGCTCACTCAGGAAATTAAGGATAATATTAGATTAAAAGAAGAGGTTTACAATGTTGCAAAAAAAGAGAGTAGCAAGTCTGAGGATTTGGAATGTTTTAGAAACCAGCAAAGGGCCACCAAAAAGTTTATAAAAAAGGAAAAAGTAGAATATGAGAGTAAACGAAGCAGTAATATAAAAACAAATTGTAAGAGTTTTTATAGGTATATAAAAAGGAAGAGAGTAGCTAAAGTAAACGTTGGTCACTTAGAAGCAGAGACAGGAGAAATGATCATGGGGAATGAGGAAATGGCAGAGGCATTGAACAAATATTTCCTGTCTGTCTTCACAGTAGAAGACATAAGTTTCATACCAGAAATAGGTGGTAACCTAGGGGCTAAAAAGAGTGAAGAATGAAGGAAAATAATATCAGCAAGGAAAAAGTATTGGAGAAAATTAAGGGACTAAAATCCAACAAATCCCTGGGACCTGAGGGCCTGCACCCTAGGGTTCTAAAAAAGATAGCTGCAGCGATAGTGGGTGCACTCGCTATGATTTTCCTAAATTCCTTAGATTTTGGGACTGTCCCATCAGATTGGAAGTTAGCAAATGCTAAACCGCTTTTCAAGAAAGGAGCGAGAGAGAAAACAGGGAACTACAGGCCAGTTAGCCTAACATCAGTCGTTCAGAAAATGCTGGAATCTATTATGAAGGAAGTCTTAACAATGCACTGAGAAAAGCAGAGTATGATTGTAACAAGTAAACATGGTTTTATTAAAGGGAAATCCTGTTTGAGAAATTTATTAGAGTTTTAGGTGACATGATAGAGGTTTACAAAGTTATGAGCGGCATGGACAGAGTGGATAGTCAGAAGCTTTTTCCCAGGGTGGAAGAGTCATAGGGGACATAGGTTTAAGGTGTGAGGGGCAAAGTTTAGAGGGGATGTGCGAGGCAAGTTATTTACACAAAGGGTGGTGAGTGCCTGGAACTTGCTGTCGTGGGAGGGGTGGAAGCAGGTACGATAGCAACGTTTAAGAGGCATCTTGACAAATACATGAATAGGATGGGAATAGAGGGATACGGTCCTCGGACGTGCAGAAGGTTTTAGTTTAGGCAGACATCAAGATCGGCGCAGGCTTGGAGGGCTGAATGGCCTGTTCCTGTGCTGTACTGTTCTTTGTTCTTTGTTCTTTTTTGAGGATGTAACTAGTGGAGTAGATAAAGGGGAACCAGTAGATGTAGTATACCTGGATTTCCAAAAGGCATTCGATAAGGTGCCACACAGAAGGTTAATAGGAAAGATAAGGGCTTGTAGAATTAGGGGCAATATGGATAGAGAATTGGTTAATGGACAGGAAGCAATGGGCTGAATTTTAAGAGCCCGCTGCCGATCTCAGCAGCGAGCTCAAAAAATGGCGGCCTGCACGTGCGGGCCGCACGCCAAAGAGCAGCAGAAACCTCAAGTGCAGAGGCTCATTTAAATAGCTGGGGCGGCCAACTCCCCACAATCTCTTAGACTAGGCGGGTTGTCCATCCCCAGCAATGACGTCAGTTGCTTGTGTGCAGGCGTGGCGCCATTTTTAAAGGGCAACCAGACCTGCCACCTAATTAAAATTTTTAAACACATGCCCCCAAAATTAAATAAATAAATTTCTTATTCCCCTTTCCCATTCCCCCAATAACGATTACATTAACTATTTGCCCTTTCCCGCATCCAAAACACTTAATCTTTTACATCTGATCTTTCCCCTCAAAGTGCACAAAGTTTGAAGTTCAACCCTTCCCAACATCCCTCACACCTATTACATGCATTTGACCCCTTCTGCTTACCATCGCACTGAAAATCCTACCTCCTTCCCCCTCCCCACCAGCATCACGCTGGGTTTCCCCGTACAGGAAATTGAAGGCCCGGGAGTGGCAGCCGCCGCTCTAAAGATTGCAGTAGCTCTGTAAGAGCCCAGGTAGGTGGATTTAAATGTATTCATTTTATTCACTTAAATATTTAAATCCAGGTACCATTGTCCAGCAGTGGGGGTCACCACAGGGAGGATCGGCCAGGCATTCCCGGAACTGAGGTCCGTAGCAGGCCTCATCCTGAAGACCCATCTTCAGGCGCTCCCCCCACCCCCTGCCACGGAACATGATGTCGAGGGTTTGATAAAATCCAGCCCAATTAGTGACCATAAATGGAGCATTTTCAAGTTGGCAGGCATGAATAGTGGAGTGCCACAAGGATCAGAGCTGGGGTCTCAGCTATTTACAATCTATACTTAGATGAAGAGACACAGAGTAATGTGTCTAGGTTTGCTGACGATACAAAGGTAGGTGGAAAGGTAAATTGCAAGGAGGACATAGAGAGACATAGACAAGTTAAGTGTGTGAGCAACAAGATGGCAGATGGCAATGTAAGGAAGGGTGAAGTTATTCACTTTGGTCTTAAGAATAGAAAAGCAGAATATTTTTTAAAAGGTGTGAAACTTGTAAGTGTTGATGTTCAAAGGGACTTGGGTGTGCTTGTGCAAGGAATGCAGAAAGTTAGCATACAGGGTACAGCAAGCAATTAGGAAGGCAAATGGCATGTTGGCTTTTATTGCAGGGGGATTGGAGTCCAGGAATAAGGAAGTCGTGCTACAGTTATGGTGAGACATCGGGCTGGATTTTAAAGCCCCTCCCCTGTTGGGAACAGTGGCGGGGAGGGCAATGAAGATCAGTACGGTGGAGGCCGACACTGACCCCGACGGTGGCAGGCCCCGTACCGATCCTGGTGGCGGTGGCGAGGCCTCATGGCATCCTCCCACCGCTCGGCGACAGGACCATGATTTCCATATGGAAATTAATTTGCATACCTGATTTAATGAAGGTCCGGTCGCCTCCTTAATCGCCGCACTGATCTCCATTTGGGGAAATGAGGCGTGGGGTGGGGTGGGGTGGAGGGGGTGGGGGGAGAGGTCAGATTTCCAATATCTGTATTCCAAGGGGGAAAAGGGCAGGAATGTTGCGATATGCTAATGGGGGTCAGGGTGGTGAGATAGTGCATGTTTAAGGGTATTTTATTCAGTTTTACGAAACTTAAAATTACCTGGCCCTTTAATTTTAAAATGCACATTGAGGGCTGTAAGCCCTTTAAAAATGGCGCTGGTGCCTGTGCATTGGTGCCGGATGCCGTTGCTGGCAACGGCTCACCCGCCCTCTCCACACCATCGCAGGGACTGGCGCCATGGCCATGCAAATGAGCCGCCGCGTTTGAAATTGCAGCAGGTCCATGACGTGGTCCCCATGCGTGCGAGCCGCATTTTTTTATGTCCACTATCTACTTCAATGGCGGAGTTATAAAATGCAGCCCCACATCTGGATTCCTGTGTGCAGTTTTGGTCTCCACATTTAAGAAAGGATATACTTGCATTGCAGGTGGTACAGCAAAGGTTCACTAAAATGGTCCCTGGGATGAGGGGCTTGTCCTATGATGAGAGGCTGAGTAAATTGGGCCTATACACTCTGAAGTTTAGAAGAATGAGAGGCAATCCTCATTGAAACATACAAGACTTTGAAGGGGCTGGATAGGGTAGACACTGAGAGATTGTTTCCCCTGGTAGGGGAATCTAAAACATGAGGCACAGTCTCAGGATAAGGGGCCGATCATTTAGGACTGAGGTGAGGAGAAATTACTTCATTCAAAGGGTTGTGTATCTTTGGAATTTTCTACCCCAGATGGTTGTGGATGCTCCATCATTGAATACATTTAAGGCTGGGATAGACAGATATTTGGCGCCTCAGGGAATCAAGGGAGCAGGTGGGCAAGTGGAGTTGAAGCCTAAGATCAGCCATGATCGGATTGAATGGCAGAGCAGGCTTGATGGGTCTACTCCTGCTCCTATTTCTTGTGTTCTCTCCGTGGCCACTGTCTGAGGCTGAACTAGACTATTCACCACCTTGACGTCCTACTTGACCCTGAGCTGAGTTTCCGAACACTTATCCTCTTCATCGCGTTACATTGCCCGCCTCCATCCTGCATAAGCTTATCTGCTGCTGCGGAACACACATCCATGCCTTTGTTACCTCTAGATTTGACTATTCTAAAAATCTATTCTAATGCTCTCCTGTTTAGCCTCTCTCCTTGCACCCTCCATAAACATGAATCATCAAAAACATTGCTGCCCATTTACTACCTTGTATCAAGTCCCATTCACTCATCAGTCCTGTGCTCGCTGATTTACATTAGTTCTCGATCTGACAACACCTCAAATTTAAAATTCTCCTTGTTGTATTCAAATTGCTCCATGGCCATGACCTTTCCTATCTTGCGCTCCTTCAATTCTGGCCTCTCTTGCGTTTCTGATTTGCTTTACTCTTCCATTGACGACTGTACCTTCAGTTGCCGAGGCCCTGATGTCTGTAATTTCTTCCTTAAGCGTCTCTGCCTCGTTCTCTCTCTCTCTCTCTCCTCCTTTTAAGATGGTCCTTAAGTTTTTAACCAAGCTTTTGGTTACCTGTCCTCATATCTGCTTATGTGACTCAGTGTCAAAATCTTGTTTGATAATCACACTTCTGAAGTGCCTTGTGGCATTTTACTGCACTAAAGTCACCTATATAATTGCAAGTTGATGATGTTGTAGTTCATTAGCTTACTTATGCCATCCATAGCTCAGCAGTAGTACTCTTGCTTCTGAGTCAGGTGATTCTCGATTCAAGATCCGTCCAGAGAATTTAGGTTGGCATTCCATTGCCATACTGAGGGAGTATTGCACTGTCGGAGATGCCATCCTTTTGATGCAACGCTAAACTGAAGATTTCCCTCTCGGATGAATGTAAAAGATCCCACTTTTTTGAAGAAGAGCAGGGGAGTTATCCCCGGTGTCCTGGCCAGTATTTATCCCTCAGCAACATCACCAAAACAGATTACCTGGTCATCATCATATTGTTGATTGTGGGACCTTACTGTGTGCAAATTGGTGGCTGTGTTTCCTACATTGCAACAGTGACAACACTTCGCAAAAAGATACTTAATTGGCTGTAAAGCATTTGAGATGTCTTGACGTTGTGAAAGACTCTATATAAATGCAATTCTGTTTTTCTTTCTCGAGCTAAAGTTTCCCAATAACAAAGGCTGACCAGCTCCTTTTGAAGTCAACAAAACCCAGTACTGTACCACTGATCCTTGTTTGGAAGAGTACTGCTGGTATTTTATTATCCAGAAATTAAATTCCAGAACTTACAACAACATGAAATCATTTGTTCTTCGAACTCTCCCATTCATTTCAAGATTCCTTGTTTGTGTAGGGCCAGAACACTGATTCTAATGGCATTCTGAATTCTTGGATACTCCCCAATATCCCTGTTGTTGAATTTCTTGGGCTCACCATTCCAGGTTGACTTTTTCTCTGCTCCTCTTTCAAAACGTCAAGAAACAGTCCCACATTAATTCCATCACATTATCGGTCACAATTGGATGAGGGTAGACATGGAGAGGATATTCCAACTTGTGGGGAGGCCAGAACTTTGGGTCATAAATATAAGATAGTCACTAATAAATCCAATAAGGAATTCAGGAGAAACTTCTTTACCCAGAGAGTGGTTGGAATGTGGAACTTGCGACCACAAGGAATGGTTGCTCGAAATAGCATAGATGCAGTTAAGGGGAAGCTAGATAAATACTTGAGGAGCAAAGAGATAGAAGCATATATAAAGTCATAGAAGGAGGCTGTTCAGCCCATCGAGTCTATGCCGGCTCTCTGTAGATCAAAATGGTCAGTCCTATTCCTCCGCACTCTCCCTGTAACCCTGCAAGTTTTTCTCTCTAAATTGCCCACCCTTTTGCAATCATTGATTGTCTCTGCTTCCATGACCCTTGTGGGCTGTCAGTTCCAGGTCATTACCACTCATAGAGAGAGAGAGAGAGAGAGATACGGCACTGAAACAGGCCCTTCAGCCCACCGAGTCTGTGCTGACCAACAACCACCCATTTATACTAATCCTACATTAATCCCATATTCCCTACTACCTACCTACACTCGGGGCAATTTACAATATCCAATTTACCTATCAACCTTCAAGTCTTTGGCTGTGGGAGGAAACCAGAGCACCCAATGGAAACCCACGCAGTCACAGGGAGAACTTGCATACTCCACACAGGCAGTACCCAGAATCGAACCCAGGTTGCTAGAGCTGTGAGGCTGTGGTGTTCGCCACTGTGCTGTCCACTTGTTGCATTAAAAAAAATCCTCCTGACATTCCCTCTGTATCACTAGACCTGAAACGTTAGCTCTGCTTCTCTTTTCACAGATGCTGCCAGCCCTGCTGAGTGGTTCCAGCATTTCTTGTTTTTATTTCAAAACTTAAATCTGTGTTCCCTCGTCCTTGTGCCATCAGCTAATGGGAACAGCTTTTTTCTACCTTATCTCCTTATCTAAAGCAGTCATCATCTTGTACACCTCTGTCCTTTCTCCACTCAACCTCCTTGGCTCCAAAGAGAACAACCCCAGCTTCTCCAAGCCTAACCGTGCAGCAGGTTAGGGAAGGAAATCTGCTGTCCTGACCTGGTCTGGCCTACATGTGACTCCAGACCCACAGAAATGTGGTTGACTCTTAAATTCCCTCTGAAATGGCCTAGCAAGCCACTCAGTTGTATCTAACCACTACAAAGTCAATAAAGAATGGAACCAGATGGACCACCTGGCATTGGCCGAGGCACCGGAAATGATAAAGGCAAACCCAGCCCTGTCGACCCTGCAAAGTCCTCCTTACTAACATCTGGAGGCATGTGCCAAAGTTGGGAGAGCTGTCCCACAGACTAGTCAAACAGCAGACTGACATAGTCATACTCACGGAATCATATCTCACGGACAATGTCCCAGACACCGCCATCACCATCCCCGGGTATGTCCTGTCCCAGCGGAAGGACAGACCCAGCAGAGGTGGTGACACAGTGGTACACAGTCGGGAAGGAGTTGCCCTGCGAGTCCTCAACATCGACTCCAGACCCCATGAGGTCTCATGGCATCAGGTCAAACCTAACACCGTCCCTCAGCTGTTGAATCAGTACTCCTCCATGTTGAGCACCACTTGGAAGAAGCATTGAGGGTGGTAAGGGCACAAAATGAACTCTGGGTTGGGGACTTCAATGTTCATCACCAAGAGTGGCTCAGTAGCACCACTACTGACTGAGATGGCCAAGTCCTAAAGGACATAGCTGTTAGACTGGGTCTGCGGCAGGTGGTAACAGAATGAACAAGAGGGAAAAACATACTTGACCTCGTCCTCACCAATCTGCCTGTCAAAGATGCATCAGTCCATGACAGTACTGGCAGGAGTCACCACTGCAGAGTCATTGTGGAGACGAAGTCCCGCCTTCACATTGAAGATACCCTCCCTCGTGTTGTGTGGCACTACCACTGTGCTAAATGGGATAGATTTCGAACAGATCTAGCAATGCAAAACTAGACATCCATCAGTCACTGTGGGCCATCAGCAGCAGCAGAATTGTACTCAACCACAATCTGTAACCTCATGGGCTGACATATCCCCCACTCTACCATTACCATCAAGCCGAGGGACCAACCCTGGTTAATGAAGAGTGCAGGAGAGCGTGCCAGGAGCAGCACCCGGCATGCCTCAAAATGAGGTGTCAACCTGCTGAAGCTACAACCCACGATTACTTGCATGCCAAACTGCGTAAGCAGCATGCAATAGACAGAGCTAAGCGATCCCATAAGCAATGGATCAGATCTAAGCTCTGCAGTCCTGCCACATCCAGCCGTGAATGTTGGTGGACAATTAAACAACTAACTGGAGGAGGTGGCTCCACAAATATCCCCAACCTCAATGATGGGGGAGCTCAGCACATCAGTGCAGAAGATAAGGCTGAAGCATTTGCAACAATCTTCAGCCAGAAGTGCCGAGTTGATGATCCATCTCTGTCTTCTCCTGAAGTCCCCAGCATCACAGATGCCAGACTTCAGCCAATTCGATTCACTCTGTGTGATATCAATATATGACTGAAGGTACTGGATATTGCAAAGGCTATGGGCCCTGACAATATTCTGGCAATAGTACTGAAGACCTCTGCTCCAGAACTTGCCGCGCACCTAGCCAAGCTGTTCCAGTACTGCTACAACACTGGCATCTACCCAGCAATATGGAAAATTGCCCAGGTATGTCCTGTACACAAAAAGCAGGACAAGTCCAACCCGGCCAATTACTGCCCCATCAGCCTACTCTCAATCGTCAGTAAAGTGATGGAAGGTGTCATCAACAGTGCCATCAAGCGGCACTTGCTTAGCAATAACCTGCTCAGTGACGCTCAGTTTGTTTTCCGCCATGGCTCCTCAGCTCCTGACCTCATTACGACCTTCGTACAAACATGGACAAATGAGCTGAACTCAAGAACTGAGGTGAGAGTGACTGCCCTTGACATCAAGGCAGCATTTGACTGAGTATGGCATCAAGGAGCCCTAGCAAAACTGGAGTCAATGGGAATCAAGAGGAAAACCCTCTGCTGGTTGGAGTCATACCCAACACAAAGGAAGGTGATTGTGATTGTTGGAGGTCAATCATCTCAGCTCCAGGACATCACTGTAGGAGTTCCTCAGGGTAGTATCGTAGGCCCAACCATCTTCAGCTGCTTCATCAATGACCTTCCTTCAATCATAAGGTCAGAAGTGGGGATGTTTGCTGATGATTGCACCATGTTCAGCACCATTCGTGACTCCTCAGATACTGAAGCAATCCGTGTAGAAATGCCGCAAGAACTGGATAATATCCAGGCTTGGGCTGATAAGTGGCAAGAAACAGGCACACCACACAAGTGCCAGACAATGACCATCTCCAACAAGAGAGAATCTAACCATCTCCCCTTGACATTCAATGGCATTACCATCCCTGAATCCCCCACTATCAACATTCTGGGGGTTACCATTGACCAGAAACTGAACTGGATTAGCCATATAAATACCATGGCTACAAGAGCAGGTCAGAGGCTAGGAGTCCTGCGGTGAGTAACTCACCTCCTGACTCCTCAAAACCTGTCCACCGTTGACAAGGCACAAGTCAGGAGTATGTTGGAATACTCTCCACTTGCCTGGATTGGTGCAGCTCCAACAACACTCACAAAGCTAGACACCATCCAGGACAAAGCAGCCCACTTGATTAGCACCCCATACACAAACATTCACTCCCTCCTCCACCAACGTACAGTGGCAGCAGCGTGTACCATCTAAAAGATGCACTGCAGCAACGCACCAAGGCTGCTGAGACAGCACCTTCCAAACCCATGATTGCTACCACCCAGAAGGACAAGGGCAGCAAATGCATGGGAACACCATCACCTGCAAGTTCCCCTCCAAGTCACGCACCATCCTGACTTGGAACTATATTGCTGTTCCTTCACTGTTGCTTGGTCAAAATCCTGGAACTCCCTTCCTAACAGCACTGTGGGTGTATCTACCCCACATGGACTGCAGCGGTTCAAGAAGGCAGCTCACCGCCACCTTCTCAAGGGCAATTAGGGATGGGCAATAAATGCTAGCCTATGTTCTGAAGAAGGGTCACTGATCTGAAACGTTAACTCTGTTTCTCTCTCCACAGATGCTGCCAAACCTGCTGAGTATTTCCAGCGTTTCTTGTTTTTATTTAGCACAGACCTGTTGGGCCAAATGGCCTGTTTATGTGCTAAAAATACGATGTAATTCTATGTAATGTGGACACCGTGGAATAAAATATAGCGAAATTATCATAGCTGCAACATTGGACAGAAGTCACTGATGTATTATAATGGCCTCGATTTTTGAAGGGAAGCATGCAGGGTGCAGGAATTCCCAATAGTGGGTGATGATTCTGGCAGGTTGTGGATGTGGAGGACCTGCCAATCTTAATGGCAGAGCCTCATTTGAATAAATCTTTGTAGAATTTTACCCAACACCTGGCCAGATTAACTACCTGGCTGGCAGATGGGTGTAGGAACTGGTGGCAGGAGGTCACAGCAGGGACCCATAGGGAACCAATTCCAGGAGTGGGTAGAGGGGATTCCCAGACTTCATGGTGGGAAAGTCAGGCTAGGGTTTCATTCAAATGAAATATTGTGGTGATTCCAGGGCTGGGAAGGCCCAATTAAATAATTGGGGTCTACTTAAGATTCAAAAGTCACGGTTCAACATACTTTTAGCGGGAGCTGCGTACAGGGACGGAATCACTGCTATTAACATCACTGGGAATGCAGTAGGTTGGAGGCAGAATCTCAATTTTTAGGGTTATAACCCCTTGCCTGATGCTCTCCAGCCTGTCGGTGGAGGGAGTTAAAATTGAGACCAATGCTTCTGTGATGAGATATCATCTTAACCTTAATGAGCGCACTCTTTCTCTTTTTGATACTTGCCAACCCCAGCAAACAAGTGAACTTCAGTGTGGGACTTCACTTCCTCTAAATATTTAAATAAGACATGTCAAGGCTGGTTGTAGGCTTCAGTAGTGTGCCCAAAAATGACCATTAGAAAATCAGGTTTGCAATAAATGTGGCACATTTCCCTGCCTCTCTGGCACTGTGCAAGGCCCTGCGTGACAGTGCAAGGTCTTAAAAACTGGGAGGTAAAATTTCCACAGGATTGTCTGAATTCATGCCATTATTTTGGTGAAGAAATAACTGCTTTTAGTCGATCACAGCATTTCTCCAGGGACTTCTGTGGATCTCCAGGGGTGAAGCTTCTGGAGACTATGTATGTGACACTAATTTGATTAGCTGAATTATACAATATACAGACTATAGTTGTTTCTGAGGTTTAGTGCCAATAATTCCAGCAGGGATTGTCCAGGATTTACACTGATCTTCTGCTGGAGTTATTGTGGAAATTCTACCCATAGCTCACATTTAAAACAATGATTCCTGTTTTCATTAATTATAGTGAGTATCGCTTCTATTGTATTTGTGATATCTTAAGAATGGAGATACACAATATTGGTGTCAGATGCCTTCCTTTGTTGGTTGGGGGTTCGGGGGAGTTTCGAGGTTGGATGAATCACCATCCCTGATCTGCTAAAGAAAGAAAAAACTGGCATTTTTATAGTGCCTTTCACACCTCAAGACATTCTGAAGACTTTATAGCAAAATAAGTACTTTTGAAGAGTTGTAATGTCGGAAACTCCTTCTTCTTCTTCTTCAGCCTCCTTGTCTCGACAGACAATGGGTAAGTGCCTAGAGGTGGTCAGTGGTTTGTGAAGCAGCGTCTTGAGTGGCTATAAAGGCCAATTCTAGAGTGACAGACTTTTCCACAGGTGCTGCAGATAAAATTGGTTGTCGGGGCTGTTACACAGTTGGCTCTCCCTTTGCACTTCTGTCATTTTTCCTGCCAACTGCTAAGTCTCTTCGACTCCCCACTCTTTAGCCCCGCCTTTATGGCTGTCCGCCAACTCTGGCGATCACTGGCAACTGACTCCCGCGACTTGTGGTCAATGTCACAGGACTTCATGTCGCGTTTGCAGACGTCTTTAAAGTGGAGACGTGGATGGCCGGTGGGTCTGATACCAGTGACGAGCTCGCTGTACAATGCGTCCTTGGGGATCCTGCCATCTTCCATGCAGCTCACATGGCCAAGCCATCTCAAGCGCCGCTGGTTCAGTAGGGTGTATATGCTGGGGATGTTGGCCGCCTTGAGGACTTCTGCATTGGAGATACGGTCCTGCCACCTGATGCCAAGGATTCTCCGGAGGCAGCGAAGATGGAATGAGTTAAGACATCGCCCTTGGCTGACATACGTTGTCCAGGCCTCGCTGCCATAGAGCAAGGTACTGAGGACACAGGCTTGATACACTCGGACTTTTGTGTTCCGTGTCAGTGCACCATTTTCACACACTCTGTTGGCCAGTCTGGACATAGCAGCAGACGCCTTTCCCATGCACTTATTGATTTCTGTATCGAGAGACAGGTTACTGGTGATAGTTGAGCCTAGATAGGTGAACTCTTGAACCACTGCCAGAGCGTGGTCACCGATATTGATGGATGGAGCATTTCTGACGTCCTGCCCCATGATGTTCGTTTTCTTGAGGCAAATGATAGAGGTTTACAAAGTTATGAGCGGCATGGACAGAGTGGATAGTCAGAAGCTTTTTCCCAGGGTGGAAGAGTCAGTTACTAGGGGACATAGGTTTAAGGTGCAAGGGACAAAGTTTAGAGGGGATGTGCGAGGCAAGTTATTTACACAGAGGGTGGTGAGTGCCTGGAACTTGCTGCCAGGGGAGGTGGTGGAAGCAGATACGATAGTGACGTTTAAGAGACACCTTAACGAATACATGAATAGGAAGGGAATAGAGGGATATGGGCCCCAGAAGTGCAGAAGGTGTTAGTTTAGGCAGGCATCAAGATTGGCGCAGGCTTGGAGGGCCGAATGGCCTGTTCCTGTGCTGTACTGCTCTTTGTTCTTTGTAATGGTTAGGCCAAATTCATTGCAGGCAGCCGCAATCCTATCGATGAGTCTCTGCAGACACTCTTCTGTGTGGGATGTTAATACAGCTTCGTCAGCAAAGAGGAGTTCCCTGATGAGGACCTTCTGTACTTTGGTCTTCGCTCTAAGACGGGCAAGGTTGAACAACCTGCCATCTGATCTTGTGTGGAGGAAAATTCCTTCTTCTGAAGACTTGAACGCATGTGAGAGCAGCAATGAGATGAAGATCCCAAACAGTGTAGGTGCGAGAACACAGCCCTGTTTCATGCCACTCAGGGTAGGAAAGGGGTCTGATGAGGCACTGCTATGCTGAATTGTGCCTTTCATATTGTCATGGAATGAGGTGATGATACTTAGTAGCTCTGGTAGACATCCAGTCTTTGCTAGTAGTCTGAAGAGACCGCGTCTGCTGAAGAGCTCAAAGGCTTTGGTGAGATAAAATTATGGCATAGATAGGGTAGATAGCCAGAGTCTGTTTTCCATGGTAGGGGTGACTAAAACTAGAGGGCATCGATTTAAGGTGAGAGGGAGGAGGTTTAAAGGGGATCAAAGGAGTACATTTTTCACACAAAGAATAGTGAGTATCTGGAATGAGCTGCCAGAGGAGGTGGTAGAGGCAGGAACGGTAGTGACATTTAAGAGGCATCTGAACAGGTGCCTGAATGAGTAAGGCATAGAGGGATATGGAATTAATACAGGCAGGTGGGATTAGTATCGATAGGCATTATGGTTGGCATGGACGCGGTGGGCCAAAGGGCCTGTTTCTATGCTGTACAACTCTATGACTATCTATGAAAGCAACGTAGAGGGGCATCTGTTGTTCGCGGCATTTCTCCTGTAGCTGGCGAAGGGGGAACAGCATGTCAATGGTGGATCTCTCTGCTCGAAAGCCACACCGTGCCTCAGGGTAGACACGCTCAGCCTGCTTCTGGCGTCTGTTTAAAACGACTCACACAAAGACTTTCCTCGGAGATTCCATGGTAGTTGTTGCAGTCACCACGGTCACCATTGTTCTTATAGAGGGTGATGATATTGGCATCACGCATGTCCTGTAGTACTGCTCCCTCATCCCAGCACAGGCAAAGCAGTTCATGGAGTGCTGAGAGTATAGCAGGCTTGGCACTCTTGATTATTTCAGGAGTAATGCCGTCCTTTCCAGGGGCTTTTCCACTGGCTAGACAATCAATGGCATCACTGAGTTCCAATTTTGTTGGCTGTTCGTCCAGCTCATCCATGACTGGCAGAGACTGGGCTGCATTGAGGGCGGTATCAGTGACAACATTTTCCCTGGAGTACAGTTCCAGGCAGTGTTCCACCCAGTGGTCCATTTGCTTGCATTGTTCAGTGATCGTGTCGCCTGATTTAGACTTGAGGGGGGCGATCTTCTTGATGGTTGGCCCAAAAGCTCGCTTAATGCCATAGCACATTCCTCTGCTGTTTCTGGTGTCGGAGGCCAGCTGAATACGACTGCATAGGTATTGCCAGTAGTCATTTGCACAGCGCCTGGCTGTTATTTGTGCAGTGCTTCTGGCTATTTTAAGTGCTATGGATGTTAACTTGCTGGGGGCTTTCTTGTAGTTCAACAGTGCAATGCGCTTAGCAGCTATGACAGGTTCCAGCTCTTCAAAGTGAGATTGAAACCAATCTGCATTCTGATTCTCACGTTTTCCAAAGGTGGTCATTGCTGAGTCATAGATGGCGTCTTTGATATGGGCCCACTTGGTCTCTGCATCCCCTGCAGGAGTGTTTTGAAGGGCTTTTTCAAGTGAATTTATAAACTTATGTAACAGCTGTGGATAAGAAATTCTGTTAGTGTTGATGCGCGGGCGGCCCTTCTGCTTGGAGTGATGTAGCTTCTTTGGTTTGAGTCTAACTTTGCTGCACACCAGGGAGTGGTCGGTGTTGCAGTCCGCACTGTGGAAGCTGTGTGTGATTTGGACACTCTTTATAGCCTTGTGTCGGAAACACAGCAGCCAAATTACACATAGCAATGCCCACAAACAGCAATTATGTAAGTGACCAGATGATCTGCTTTTGTGATGTTGGTTGAGGGATAAATGTTGGCCAGGACACTAGGAAGAACTTCCCTGCTCTTTTTCAAAATAATGTCATGGTATTTTCTACATCCACCAGAGAGGGCAGACAGGTTTAACATCTTATCCAATAGACAGCACATCTGACAGTGCAGCATTCCCTCAGTACTGCACTAAAGTGTCAGCCTAGATTTTGTGTTTAAGTCTCTGGGGTGGTATTATGCCCAGTAAAGATATATCACATTCCTAACTTTTAAGATACAAACTTCATTCAATGTGGACTCTTTGAAATTGACTTTTCCGTTAAAAGTGAACAAAGGATGGCCATTGAAGTTCAGATGACTGGGCCTGTGTATTCAAAACTGCCTTACTGTCTTGAAAGGACAAAATGATACATTCCAGACTAAGAGGTGTCAACTAAACCCATCCTGAAACCATCAAGAGACATCCCTGAATTGAATGGGTTTCTTCTGAGACAAAGAAGATTGTCTTAACCTCCCTTCCCCTCAGGATGAATGTCTTGCAACAATAAACCAGAATGTCACTAATCAACCTAAGACCACCGCCATATTTGGAGAATGAACTATGAGAAGTCACATGGTAGGGCAGCCATGTTTGTCTCCTTTTAATCTTTAAATGTTGACTGCAAAAAAAAAGCAGCAGCAAACAAGGCAGTACCATCTGTGCCTAAAAAGAACTGGAGGCTGTAACATCACAAGGTCTCCAAGGCTGTTCCATATCTGGTCCACCAATACAGTAAACTGACCTGCTAATGAGAGTAAAAGCAACTAACGTTGTGACCTAATGAAAGTCCATCACTTTGAAAGAATCCTGAAAACCACATCAGAGTATGACCTGGGCTGTTAAACTTACCTAAACTACACCTCTGGAGTGAAGATATGTTCATCAATCCTGCAACGTGCGTTGTCCAGAATAAGACAATCACGTGAATTACGAGCTATTCTTTTTGTTTATAACCTGTAAAAGTGCACTATTCTCTTCAACTGTACTTTCCTTGAGTCTATTTGTGTGTGTCACTGTGTGAGTGAGTGCCGTGATGTTAGATTTCGGGGTGAGTGCGTAAATAAACAACCCTCTGTCTTTATTTGAACCCAAGAAGAGCTTGCTGCTGGTTATTCAAATTGTCCACACACTGAGGAGTTTAAAAAAAAACACACAGAACACACAGATCTTCCTCGCAAAAGCTTACTGATTACGGACAGTTAGGAAGGGAACAGGGATTTCAGCAATTCTTTCTCTTCCTATCCGTAACAGATGGTCTGACTCAGAAGCAAGAGTGCTACTGCTGAACCACGGCTGACATCCTGTAGTCATGAGCCACCCAATATCTGGTCAAGAGTGGCATTGGCAGTGACCTGGGAGCTATCCATCCACTGTCAGGAGGGATGTGGTCTGTGGAGATTTGTAATGATGAAAACGGTTGGAGACGATGAACAATGAAAGAACTATTCATCTTCAGTTCATTTTCAGGCTGCAGTTCATTTTCAGGCTGCAGGAACAAACATCAAACAATTTATGAGCTTGAAATACTAAAGGAGTTCGAAGACATGGCATCACAATCATCCTTGATATGTTCAAGTTTTAAGAATGTAGACTTAACCTATTGAGTAAATAACACCTGTAATTCGTTAAAAGACTGAATTGGTTCTACTTTTTTTGGAGAAATACTAGCCTAGAAATTATGGTCTTTCCCCAGAGCATGTTTATTTTAAATGAAAATTTGTTAAATATGCCATACAGAGAAATGTCCAGTCAAATGTCAATGAAGAAAGATTTTGTGTCTCGGTAATTCTAAATGATCTCTTGGCAGGCCCTAGGTTAAAAGTGCAAGAATGGCGAAATAAAAGCAGCAAGTGCTGGAAATACTTAACAGGTCTGGCAGCATTTGTGGAGAGAGAAAATGAGTTAACGTTTCAGGTCTGTGACCTTTCATCAGAACAGACAGAAATGCAAATGCTGTCTGTGGGACAGGTTTGTACTTTTCTGCTGACACTCCTAATGAGCCGTAAATTAGAGATTAACAATAGGCTCAAATTTGACAGATTACCTCAAAGAAAATTATTATCCGTGCTTTATTTGATTTTTGCTGCTGTTTCCATGTAATTAGAGGTAGAGTTCTCTGGATACCTGGCAACTTTATTGTCTGCTTCTATTAAGCACTGCAAAGTGTTTCTGGCCATGTGTTCTAACGCAACATCAGGACCTTAGGTGATACGATAACTGTTTTCACATTCTATTTTTAGGAGTTAGGCCGAGCAAAAAGGCAAGGATAAAAATGCCACAATAGCATTGTGCTTGTTTGTGCATGTGCATATGTGCATGTGATTGTATGGGTGTGTGCACAGCTAAAAGAGAAGGATCATTAGCAGTCCTGCTGCCTGCTTCATCACTTTTGCAACTTTACACTAGATTGCACTCGTGGTGACACTCTGCATGCACACAGCTTGTACAAGGGAATACTTTGATGCAATGAGTCTGTTGGCATTGTATAGCGTTGCCATATGTCTCAGAATCAGTGTGTGTGTTGTTGATGGGGAACCTGGGGAGGGATGCATAGGAGCTGCTATATTTTTCATCTGGGCCATTAAAAGAGTAAGGTGAGGAGAAAAGAAAAGGTAAAAAAGAAGCTTCTAAAATTATACTTGTTATCTCGGGAATGGCTTTAGCCCAGACTGAAGGACATAAATGGATAATATACTCTGGTATGTTGCTTAGCTTCCCTCAAACCGACAGCTGTCATAAGCTTTGCTAAAATCTCATTTGCTCTGAATTTTATTTGTTGTTTATCTGATCAATTGACAATATATTGGATTATTTTGTGTGGACCTGATGCTGGTGTCTGAGCTCTGTCAGCCTCAGTGCACTCAAAGTGCAGGGACCTGAATTATAATATTCACCAACTGCAGCTTTAGTGCTGGCTCAAATGACCTGACTTTTGCTCAGTTTCAGTGATGTCAATCAGTTGGGATTTAAGAGAGACAGATAATGACTCATAATCCTGCTTGCCTTATGGAAATGTCATCATTATCATCTATTATCGATGCTCTTCAAGTACACACGTCAGCTTTTCGGTTAAGAATCAGACTTCTTTGATTTAATAATAAATGAATTCCATTTACAAAATGCAAGTGTACTAGCTCATTGAATACTAATAGTAGAAAAAATGACTGAGGTTTAAGTCACATTTTATGTTTAAGGAAACCATTTAATATTTTGCCTCTGCTCTGTAACTGAAATATGAATTAAAACTTACCCCCCCCCATATGTGACGTATGAACTATACCTCTAACCTGAGGGTCTGTGTCCCAGTTTCAGGGGATAACTGCATATCTAACCTAAGGGCCTGTACCTCAGTCCCAGATGATATCTATACCTCCTACTGTGGGAATCAGAAAGTTTTTCAATCAGATCTGCAGTCATGCAGGGCTGTACTCTCTCCCCATTCTGAGTCTATCAGGAAGGATGCAGACATAAGAGGGGTGCCAATCCCAGGCAGTAGAGGCACACAGGTCAAAGCCTCCCTGTACATGGATGATGTCGCCCTCTTCTCTTCAGATCCGTTGTCAGTTCACAGACTGATGAGTATCTGCAACCAGTTTGAACTGGCCTCGGGAGCCAAAGTAAATTGTGGCAAGAGCGTGGCCATGTTCTTTGGGAACTGGGCCAACCGATCCTTTGTCCCCTTCACTGTTGGGTCAGACTACCTGAAGGTGCTGGGGATATGGTTTGGATGGGCTGGGCCGTGCACCAAAAACTGGAAGGAGCGCATAGTCATAGTGAAACAGAAACTGGACATATGGAAGTGGCACTCCCTCTCCATTGTGGGTAAGAACCTGGTCATCAGGTGCCAGGCACTCTCGGTGTTGCTGTACATGGTGCAGGTCTGGCCCATGCACCGTTCCTGCACCGTGGCGGTCACCTGAGTCATCTTTATCTGGAGATCGAAAATGGAGCAGGTCCACAGGGACACGATGTGAAAACCACTAGCTAAAGGGAGGAAAATACGTACTGTTACAACCAAGACAGGAGTAATGCACTGTTAATTCAGTCCCACTACTCCGCAGGTCACAGCATATTAGTAAAATTTGCCACCGACTGGTAAAATAGTCAAATTATTCTCTGTTTATCCCCTAGAATAAAGCATGCCAAACCAGGTTTCTTTAAACAACAAAATTAACTATTTATTAATAAACCAAGTTTTAAACAACAATGAGAAGAATCTATATGTATGAAAATATTTTATAACTCTTTAACCTTCCTAACCTTATGTACACACATACATTCAATTACCAACGGTTAACTGGGGAAAACGGAAATATTGACTTTACGACAGTTTCTTAGGAATAATAAAATAACTGGGTTGTAACTCCTGGTGGGTTGTTTCCGGATTGGTGAGGTGTCCCAGAGTTGAATAGTCAGAAGCCAATCAAAGTCTCCAGGTGAACAGTCTGTGGTGGTTAAGTGTTCAAGGTAGTTCGTCTGCAACAGGTGTCACACAGATCTTTCAGTAACAGGTTGTAGCAACAGGTCGATTTAAATTTTAAAGTAGCAGTCTAACAGTAGAAATTTTTTTTGAGAGTTCAGGTACTTGCAAAACACAAAAGTCAACAGGACTTACTCTCAGCAAAGGAACTTCTCCACAAAGCACAGCAACTACAGAACTCATTCTTGAGGGAGAGATTCTGGACTGGAGGCAACAGCAATCTGCCACACCCAAAACACAGGCTTCCTTTATCCAAAGCAGTGTTTCTCCACAGTGTGTAGCAATTCCTCTTTTCTCTGGGTCTCTTCCTCCCTGATACAGGAATTATTTTTCAAGAGAGAGCGTTTTCTGGGCTGTATTCCTGGCCAATTTCCAACAGTAACTCTTTTAGCTCCCCTGGTCTCTTTCACTGCCAAAATGAAACTGAAAGCCACAAACAATCTAAATCACAAGACTACCGTAAATCTTTCTGGTTGCTTGGAAACCGATCTTACAGTCTGCACTCTGCAAACACCAAATGTCAACATTCAGTCACTGTTCGTGGAAAATAACAACAGGATTTAAAGGCACACAGACCTTCCAGTTTAAAAAAAAACTCTTACGACAGTACCCAATGTCGCCCTCATCCTGATGGCCATCTTTGGCTGCGGCTAAATCAAATTGTGCATAAAGCCCCGGTATGCAAACACCAAGTGTCACTCCATGCTGAGGTTCTATCAGACTCCGATGTTACAAAGGATGGGTCTGGCCACGTTGCTGTGGAATGCCCCATTTAGCCAACTGTGCCATACCACCTGTCCCTCATACGTAGAAAGGTTTGTACAAGAAAACACCTTTGACCACAAGTCTGTCAGTCAATGGTCTGCATGTAACATCCTCAAGCCCCTGTGGGAAAGGAGATGGTGGATCCTGTCGGATGGTTCCCCAAGCAGACTGCCAAACTCATTTGGCAGAATGCCTCATCGTCAGAACTTTCAAACAAGCACCAAGACATAGCTTGGCTAGTGGTGAGAAGGGCCTTCCCTGTCAGATCTTTCCTGCATACCCAGGGTGTCACCTTTCATCTCAGACCTTAAACATTAACTCTGCTTCTCTCTCCACAGTTGCTGCCAGACCTGCTGAGTATTTCCAGCACTTTCTGTTTTTATTTCAGATTTCCAGCATCTGCAGTATTTTGCTTTTATTTTAGTGCTCTGAAGGTTGTGTTGCCTGCCTGATGCTATGGTTAAAGATATCTCCTTGCAGCCAAGGAAGAGCATGGAGAGTGAGGGGGAGAATCCAGTTATCATGGTCCATGTAGGAACCAACAACACAGGTAAAAATAGGAATGACATTCTGCTGAGACAGTTTGAGGAGTTAGGGTCCACATTTAAAACCAGAATCTCAAAAACAATGAGCTCTGGATTGTTACTTGAGCCATGTACCAATTGACACAGGGATAAACAGATTAGAATGTTAAATGTGTGGCTGAGAGTGGTAAGGGAGGCAGCAGCTTTGCTTCATAGGCCACTGGCACCAGTACTGGGGAAAGAAGGAGCTGTTCTGTTGGGACGGGCTCCACTTAAACAGGGCTGGGACCAGTGTCCTGGTGAATCGAATAACTGGTGCAGTCGACAAGGCTGGTGGAAGGGTTGGGAGGATTCAGGAAAGGGTAAATTCAAAAACAGCAAGGGAAATGTCAAAACTCTAGAGCAGAACAGCATTTTGAGTAAAAACAAGCCGAGCTGGTCAGGAAGGGACAGTGAGAGTAACAAAGGTAATAGGGCATTAGTGACTAAGGTGACCTCAGGGAAAGTAAGAAAAACGTCAAAGATCAAGGCACTATGTCTGAATGTGTGAAGCATTCACAACAAATTAGATTAATTAATAGCACAGATCAAAATGAATAAGTTTGTTCTAATAAGCATTACAGAGATGTGGGCCTGAATTTTTCTGCGCACCACGCTCTGCGCCAGCGTGCTTTGAACTTGGTATTATGTGCGGGAGCTCATTAGCATCACTGCGATGTGCCGCCCCCCACTCCCCCCATATTACGTGGAGAGAGGCAGGACATCCGGTGCTGTGAGGAACCTTTTGACAGCTGTGCAGCAGGTGTTGGGGCCCTATTTAAAGTGGTCCAGCACTCCTGCTTCCTGACAGCTGTCAAAGAAATACTTACCTCACTGTTGAAGAGTGGGGCTGCTGTCAATCTGGCAGCAAAGCAGAAAGTGTTGGAGAAACTCAGCAGGTCAGGCAGCATCCATGGAGAGAGAAGCAGAGTTAACCTTGTGCAAAGATTGTACAAGCTGCATCGATTGGCTCCCAAGACATACAAGCTTCAGACACCTACTGTCTCTGGCACTCTCCCCACATACAGGGTGACTCGAGTGCCATTGCTCCTTCACTGACAGAGGCAATCAATGGCACAGAGCTGCCAACCATTACAGAGGGCGGAATCGCAGTGGTTCCTGATATGTCTGCAGAGTGAGACCCCTGTAATCCCCCCCCCCTCCTCCCTTCCAGTATGCAGAGTGAGAACCCTGGTACTCCCCCTCCTTTCCTGTATGCAGAGTGAGACCCCTGAGTATCTGAACTTACGTTTGCTGTCAAAAGCTTCTGCCTCTGATGACCCGTCGGCTTTTCTGTTCGTGAATAGGATGGTACGTGACGGCCGCCTATTCAACGTAAAATGCAGAAGTGTGCAGTGAGAGGTGGCGGGCTGCATAATCAGGAGAGGTAAGTACCGTTTTCTATATGGTAATTGGGGTGCCACCGCCCGAGCGGTGGAAGGTCCGCACCGAGGTCCCCCCGCCACCGGTAATATGCGGCAGGCCCTTCTTAACATTGGGGGTTGAGACGGGCCTCTCCCTGCAAAATTGTACCGACCCCCTGCGGCGTCGAGGGGCTGGTGAAATTCAGCCCATGGTTACAACGTGACCAAGTTTGGGAATTAAATACTCAAGTATACATAACTTTTATAAAGACAGGCCAAATTTAATAGAACGAGGGGTAGCCTTGATAATAAAGATAGGATAAAAAGTAAAGAGAAAGGATCTTGGCTGAGAAAATCAAGAAGTAGAATCAGTTTGGTGGAGCTAAGAAAAATTGTTGGAAGTTATTTATAGGCCCCCTAACAGTAGTTGTAGTGTAGGGCATAGTATGTCAAGAAATTAGAAGCGAGTGAAGTAAGGCTAATACAGTCATCTTGGGGGATTTAATCTTCACATGGACTGGGCAACAGTCAGAACTGCAACATATAATAACACATTTTTTCGAGGCGGCACAACTTTTCAGACTAAAAATCAGTTTAAAGAAAACTGAAGTCCTGCATCAGCCTGTACCCCAAGAAGAATATAGACCACCAAGCATTGTCATCGAGGGAACCGAGCTGAATGCTGTCCGGCAATTTACTTATTTGGGGAGCATCATCTCATTTGATGCCACCATTAACAAGGAAGTGGACAATAGGCTCTCATAGAAACATAGAAAATAGGAGCAGGAGTAGGCCATTCGGCCCTTCGTGCCTGCTCTGCCATTCATTACGATCATGGCTGATCATCCAACTCAGTAACCTGTTCTTACTTTCTCCCCATACCCTCTGATCCCTTTCGACCCAAGAGCTATATCTAACTACATCTTGAAAACATACAATGTTTTGGCCTTAACTGCTTTCTGTGGTAGCGAATTCCACAGGCAACCACTCTCAGTCCTGAAAGGTTTACCCTGTATCTCTCAAAATCAAACAGTACATTTGCAGACTCTACAAACGTGGAGCAACCACAGCCTCAGAGCACAGACCAAACTCAAAGTGTACGAAGCCATAGTCCTCACCACCCTTCTGTATGGCGCCGAGTTATGGGTCCTATACCGCCATCATGTACGCCTTCTAGAGCGCTTCCTGTACAGCATCCTCAAGATCTGCTGGCAAGACTGCACCACAAACATTGAAGTCCTGGAAACAGCCGACATCACCAGCATCGAGGCCATCCTCCTACGAAGCCAACTGTGTCGGTTGGGTCACATTGCCCGGATAGAGGACAGTCACCTGCCCAAGATCGTGTTGTATGGAGAGCTGACTGCGGGTAAAAGGAATAGAGGGACCCTATGCGAAGGTTTCAAGGACTTCCTGAAGAAGTCCCTCTCTGTGTGCCACATCAGCCATCGCCAGTGGGAAGTGTAGGCTATAGATCGTGATGCCTGGAGATGCTACATCAGGAGGGCTACAGACACCTCTGAGACTGAGTGAAGAACCAACATAAAAGAGAAAAGGTGGAGAAGAATAGATCCAATTGCCCCCAGCAACTACTACACCGTCACTTGTACCCGCTGTGGGAGAATCTGCCGGTCATGGATAGGTCTGACTAGCCACCAGTGGGCCTGCAACCGATGAGTATAACCTTCTCGAAATCTTCATCTACGAAGAAATGCCAAGAAGAAGGAGGGCTGGGCAAACCAAATTTGCAGTAATAGTGTGGAGAATGAGCTTATGGAATGTATAGAAGATAGTTTTCTAGATCAACATGTTGAGGAACAAACCAGGGAACAGGCTATTTAGGATCTAATATAAAAGCAAAATACAGCAGATGCTGGCAATCTGAAATAAAATATTTCCAGCATTTCTTGTTTTTATTTTGGATCTGATATTGTGCAATGAGAAAGGTTTAATTAATAACCTTGTAGTAAAGAGACTTGTAGGGAAGAGTGACCATAATATGATAGAATTTTATATTGAGTTTTAAAGTGATTTAGTTGAACCTTAAACTAGGGTCTTAAATTCCAACAAAGCAGACTACATAGATATGAGGGGCATTCTGATGAAAGGTCACAGATCTGAAATGTTGGGCTGAATTTTACCAGTCCCCCGACGTTGGGGGTCATGGCAGGGGGACCCGGAAAATACCTCCAGGAGAGGCCCACCATGGGTCTCGATGCTGGGAAGGCCTTGCCCCATATTACCGCCGGCGGCGAGGCCTCATTGCAGCACCCCCACGTTTGGCATCAGGGTCCTAATTAAAATATGTTAATCAATTTAACTTAGATGAATTAACACTTACCTTTTCACGATGGTCGTCCCGCTCCAATATTCCGGCCAGCTGCCGGAACTCCCGTGCCTTCAGATCTCCGTCCAGAGATCCGAGGCGGAAAACTGGTTGGGAGGGGGAGAAGTGATGTTTTCATGGTGGAGGGGGAGCAGGGAAAAATCTTGCTATTGGTTGAAGGGATGGTGGGAAGGGGTTTAAGGTCAAAGTTAATAAAGTTCGGGGGGGGAATGTTTGGGATCAGATGAAAAGTTTTTTGGGGGGGCGGAGGGCAATAAATAAATAGTTTGGTCATGGGGGGATTGGGAGAGGGGCTTCGATTTTTTTTTTTTAATTAAACTTTTAAATTAAACTGTTACATGCATTTTAGAATTCAGTAAAGGTGGGCCAGGAAATTGATAAGGAAGAAGAAATGCGAATATAAGAATAGATTTGCAAGTGACATAAACCGACTGTAAATGTTTCTATAGGTATGTAGATAGGAAGAGATTAGTGAATGTAAACATAGCCCTATTAGAGGCAGAGACAGGTGAAACTATAATGGAGAACAAGGAAATGACAGAGACTTTGAACAAATACTTTGGGCTGAATTTTTTTGAGCTCCCGACGTGGGGATCCATGATTGGGGCGGGCAGGGGGTGAGGGGGGGTTGTGGGGTGCCAGAAGATCATACTGATGTGGCCCGCCAAGGAGCCCGACACTGGGAGTGCCAGGCCCGATCTTCCCTGCGGCGGTGAGGCTCTGTGGTGATCCCCCCATTGCTTGGTAATGGGACCCGACTTTAAATGTTTAAATAAAGAGCATGAATACGATTAAATACATTTCCCCACAATCTTACCAGCTGTGCATGACCTTGTGTGTGGCAGATGGCACTCATGCCTTCACTTTTCTGTCCCAGGAAAGCTGGGCATCCAGGTGGGGAAGGGTGGATGTTAGGAATTTTAGTATATTGGGGTGGGGGTACGGGCTCTAATCAGCATGTGTAGGAGAGGGGGAAGGGGTGACCTCTGCACTTTGAACAGTTGTGGGGTGGTGGAGAGGTCAAATCATCAATGTAAGTGTTTTGGGGACGCAGAGGGCAACTATTTTATGTAAGTGTTTTTGAGGGAGGAAAGGGCGACATTTTACTTGCAGTGTACTGGGGTGGATGCAGTTTTAAATATTCACATTTTGCGGCAGGTCTGGATGCCCTTTAAAAATGGCGCCAGCGCCTGCACAAATGCAGCTGACATTTGCCAGCGTTGCAGAGCCCACCCCAACACGTGACTGGGGGAGGTAGTCTGACTGGCATATTACAATGAGCCGCCATGCACTAATTCACAGCAGCATGGTGGTGCATGGCCCGCACATGCGGGCCACCATTTTTCTGCGGGCAGCAATTTTTTCACCCGCCGCCACTCCCAGCGGTGGGAACATAAAATCCAGCCCTATGTATCTGTTTTCATGGTAGCAGATACAAAAAACATTCCGGAAATAATGGGGAACCAAGGGTCTAGCGAAAATGAGGAACTCGAAGTTAACAGTATATGCAAGGAAGTCGTACTGGAGAAATTAATATGACGAAGGGCTGATTCTTATGATCCTGCCACCGGAAGCGGCATTGGGTGTGCAAAAAGGCAGTGATCCTGCTTGTGACATGAGCAGCCGCACCGCTGAGGGCAGCCCTTTTGCAGAATGGCAGCTGTCCCTCCCAATCACGTAGTGGGGGTGACAATGGAGACGCCATTCACAGCGTCACCTGGTGCTCCCCCCATTCATGTACAAGCTCCTTGTAGAGCTTCCCTCGTTTACACAAAAACCCATGCACAGCACCCCACTATTCACACACAAGCCCCTTGGATACTCAACATAGAGGCAATGGCCGCTGTAAACCTCACTTCCCCTTTGCGACTTTCGTTAGGTTACCTTCTCCTGCATGACACTGAGGACTCTTGCCTCGGTGGCACCAGTTTTTCAAAGTCACAAAACTGAAAGCATGTGAGTGTGGGACATCAACCAGAAACTTTAGAAACCTTTGTTGGATCACAATCAATTAGGTTCAAATTTATTTAAAGTAGCATTTCAAATATTTAAATGATGATGCTGTCGCGTTGGGGGGGTCAGAACCACCACGGTACTTTCTTCTGACAAAATTTGCACACTGTGGTACGGCATGGGTTTCATGGCAGATGGCTCTGCAGAAATTCTCCACCCCAACCAGGCCACCGAGCTGACCTCCAACAAGAAAACAACATTCAGCCCTAAGTGGCGATAAATTCCCTGGACCTGATGACCTGCATCCTAGGGTTTTAAAAGAGGAAGCTGCAGAGATCATGGATGCATTGGTTTCGATCTTCAAGAATTCCTTAGATTCTAGAACAATTGCCAAGGATTGGAAGGTAGCAAACATAACCCTGCTATTTAAGAAAGGAGGAAAAAAGAAGATGGGAACTATGGACCAGTTAGCCTAACGTCAGTAGCGGGCAAAATGCTAGAATCTCTAATTAGAGATGTGATAACTGAGCACTTAGAAAATCATAATATGATTAAGCAGAGTCAAGTCAGATTTAGGAAACAGCGATCGTGTTTAACAAGCCTTTTAGAGTTTTTTGAGAGCAACAGTGACTTGAGAACACAGTGGGGATAATTGTCAGGAGTGATGAGATAGAACAAAGAGACACATGGGGTGAATATACTGTATACTTTTAATTGAATTTAAATTAATCAGCTGTAATGTAAGCCAGGATCAATTAATAAATATAAAGACTAAAGCCAATTTTATAATTTGTCATCTAATTAGAATCAGTATTCAGTTAATTAATCCGGGCTGAGGGATAAAGTTTTAATTAAATAACGAGGGATATTAATACTAAAGGGTTCTGAATTTTTCAATAAATTAGAATCTGAGGTATATGGATAATAAGAGTTAAGTAAAAGCATTTAAGTTAACCTCACTATAAAATAAAGTGACACTAGCACAAGGGAAATAGCTGACTGGTGAGTAGCTGGTGAGTCTTTACTTAAGTCTAAAGTTTATTTATGTTAAGTCAGTTAATGATCCAATAAATAGAGGCATGGCAGGGCATCTCGGTCCCATGGAGTGCACATTTTTTGTGGCTTGGACAACATGTGCAGGAAGTGTCATCAGCTAGAGGAGCTCGAGCTCCAGGATTCAAATCTTAAGCAGCAGCTGGCATGATTGCAGTGCATCCATGAGGCTGAGTGTTTTGTGGATAGCACGTTTCTGAATGTGGTCACCCCGCAGTTTAAGAGAGTTCAGACAAAGAGGGAATGGGTGACTACCAGGCAGTCAAGGAAGACCAAGCAGGTATGTGCAGGAGTGCCCTGTGTGTATCTTGCTCTCCAACCAACATTCAGTTCTGAATACTAGTGAGTGTGATGGTTTGTCTGGGGTATGCAGCCACAGTCTAGGCCACAGCACCATGGCTAGCTCAGTTGTATGGAGGCCACGGTAGGCAGCAGGAACATGGTAAAGCAACATTGATAGGGAATTATATAGTAAGGGGAACAGGCAGGTATTTATGCAGCCACAGATGTGAATCGAGGATGATTTGTTGCCTACCTGGTGCCAGCATCAAGGATGTCACTGAGTGTTCACAGAGCACTCTGAGGGGCTAGGGTGAGCAGCTAGCAGTCATGGTCAATATTTGTACCAACAACTAAGGTAGAAAGAGGGATGAGGTCCTGCAGGCATATTTTAGGGAGCTAGGAAGTGACCTCAAAGGTAGCAATCTCCAGATTACTCTCAGTGCCACGCACTAGTGAGGATAGAAATAGTAGGCCAGAACAGAAGAATGCATGGCTGGAGAAATGTGTATTTTATTTATATTTAGGGATACAGCACTGAAACAGGCCCTTCGGCCCACCGAGTCTTTGCTGACCAACAACCACCCATTTATACTAACCATACAGTAATCCCATATTCCCTACCACCTACCGACACTAGGGGCAATTTATAATGGCCAATTTACCTATCAACCTGCAAGTCTTTGGCTGTGGGAGGAAACCGGAGCACCCGGCGAAAACCCACGCGGTCACAGGGAGAACTTGCAAACTCTGCGCAGGCAGGACCCAGAATCGAACCCGGGTCCCTGGAGCTGTGAGGCTGCGGTGCTAAGCACTGCACCACTGTGCCGCCCAGTGTAGGAGGGAGTGTTTTAGATTCTTGGGATATTGGGACCAGTTCTGGGCAGGTGGGACCTGGACAGGCTGGGTGGGTTGCACCTCAACAGGGCCAGGCCCAATGTCCTTGTGGGGCACTTTGCTAGTGGTGTTGGGCAAGGTTTAAACTATCCTGGCAGGAGGATGTTAAGGGATATAGAGGATTGGATAAGGGAAAAAAAGAAGGCTTATGGCAGATTCAGAGCGCTGAAAACAGCGGAGACCCTAGAGGAGTATAGAAAGTGCAGGGGGGGGTACTTAAAAAAGTAATTAGGAGAACATTGAGGGGATATGAAAAAACATTGGCGGGCAAGATAGAGGAAAATCCCAAGGCATTTTATAACTATATTAAGGGCAAGAGGATAACCAGGGAAAGAGTAGGGCCCATTAGGGACCAAAGTGGCAATCTATGTGTGGAGCCGGAGGACATAGCTGAGGTTTTAAATGATTACTTTTCATCTGTGTTCACTATGGAGAAGGACGATGTAGGTGTAGAGATCAGGGAGCGGGATTGTGATATACTTGAACAAATTAGCATTGAAAGGGAGGAGGTATTAGCAGTTGTAGCGGGCTTAAAAATGGATAATCCCCAGGCCCAGATGAGATGTATTCCAGGCTGCTATGTGAGGCAAGGGAGGAGACAGCAAGGGCTCTGACACAAATTTTCAAATCCTCTCTGGCCGCAGGAGAGGTACCAGAGGACAGCGAATGTGGTGCCATTATTCAAGAAGGGTAGCAGGGATAAACCGGGTAATTATAGGCCAGTGAGAAACTATTGGAAAAGATTCTGAGGGACAGGATTAATCTCCACTTGGAGAGACAGGGATTAATTAGGAATAGTCAGCATGGCATTGTCAGGGGGAGATCGTGTCTAACAAACGTGATTGAATTTTGTGAGGAGGTGAATAGATGTGTAGATGTAGTCTACATGGATTTCAGTAAGGCTTTTGATAAGGTCCCGCATGGGAGATTGGTTAAGAAGGTAAGAGCCCATGGAATCCAGGGCAATTTGGCAAGTTGGATCTAAAATTGGCTTAGTTGGAAGGAGGCAGAGGGTGATGGTGGAGGGTTGTTTTTGCGAGTGGAAGACTGTGACCAGCGGTGTACTACAGGGATCGGTGCTGGGACCTTTGCTGTTTGCAGTGTACATTAATGATTTAGACGTGAATATAGGAGGTATGATCAGTAAGTTCACAGATGACACAAAAATTGGTGGTGTCATAAATAGTGAGGAGGAAAGCGTTAGATTACAGGACGATATAGATGAGCTGACAAGATGGGCAGAGCAGTGGGAAATGGAATTTAATCCTGAGAAGTGTGAGGTGATGTCCTGGGGGAGTATTTGCCAGAATGGTTGGGGAGGGTTTAAACTAAAATGGCAGGAGGATGGGAACCTTTGCAAGCAGACAGAGGAGGGGGGATCAAAGACAGGAACAAAAGACAGTAAGGAGAATAAGAAAAGTGATAGACAGAGAAATAAAGGGCCAGAATCAAACAGGGCCACAGTGCAAAATAGTGGGAAGAGGACAAGTAATGTTAAAAAAGACAAGCCTTAAGGCTTTGTGCCTTAATGCGTGGAGCATTCGCAATAAAGCGGATGAATTAACCACGCAAATAGATGTAAATGGGCATGATATAGTCGGGATTATGGAGACATGGCTGCAAGGTGACCAGGGATGGGAAATGAACATCCAGGGATATTCAGTATTTAGGAAGGACAGACAAAAAGCAAAAGGCAGTGGGGTTACATTGCTGGTTAAAGAGGAAATTAACACAATAGTGAGGAAAGATATTAGCTCTGATGATGTGGAATCTGTATGGGTCGAGCTGAGAAAAACTAAGGGGCAAAAAACGTTAGTGGGGGTTGTATATAGACCCCCAAACTGTAGTGGTGATGTTGGGAATGTCATTAAACAGGAAATTAGAGATGCATGCGATAAAGGAACATCTGTAATTATGGGTGACTTCAATCTGCATATAGATTGGGCAAATCAAATTAGTCACAATACCATAGAGGATGAATTCTTAGAGTGTATACAGGGTGGTTTTCTGGACCAATACGTTGAGGAACCAACTAGAGGACAGGCCATGCTAGACTGGGGACTGTGTAATGAGAGAGGAATAATTAACAATCTAGTGGTGCGAGACCCCTTGGGGATGAGCGACCATTGTATGATAGAATTCTTCATCAAGATGGAGAGTGACATAGTTGATTCTGAGACAAGGGTCCTGAATCCTAGTAAAGGAAACTAGAAGGTATGAGGCGCGGGTTGGCCAGAAGGGATTGGGAAACGTTACTTAAAGGGATGACAGTGGATAGGCAATGGCAAACATTTAAAGAGCGCATGGATGAACTGCAACAATTGTTTATCCCTGTCTGGTGCAAAAGTAAACCGGGAAAGGTAGCCAAACCATGGTTTACAAGGGAAATTAGAGATAGCATTAGATCCAAGGAAGAGGCATATAAATTTGCCAGGAAAAACAATAGACCTGAGGATTGGGAACAGTTTAGAATTCAGCAAAGGAGGATCAAGGGATTGATTAAGAAGGGGAAAATAGAGTACGAGAGCAAGCTTGCGAGGAACATAAAAACTGACTGTAAAAGTTTCTATAGGTATTTGAAGAGAAAAAGATTGGTGAAGACAAATGTAGATCCCTTACAGTCAGAAACAGGGGAATTTATTATGGGGAATAAAGAAATGGCTGACAAACTAAATGCATACTTTGGTTCTGTCTTCACAAAGGAGGACACAAATATCATACCAGAAATGATGGGGAGCACAGGGCTTATTGAGAGAGAGGAACTGAAAGAAATCAGTATTAGTAGAGAAATGGTGTTGAGGAAATTGATGGGATTGAAGGCCGATAAATCCCCAGGACCTGATGGTATACCTCCCAGAGTACTTAAGGAAGTGGCCCTAGAAATAGTGGATGCATTGGTGGTCATCTTCCAAGATTCTATAGACTCTGGAACAGTTCCTACACATTGGAGGGTAGCTAATGTAACCCCACTATTTAAAAAGGGAGGTAGAGAGAAAGCAGGGAATTATAGACCAGTCAGCCTGACGTCAGTGTGGGGAAAACTCTAGAGTCCATTATCAAACATTTTATCGCAGAGCACTTGGAGAACAGTGGTAGAATTGGGGAAAGTCAGCACGGATTTACGAAAGGGAAATCATGCTTGACAAATCTACTAGAATTCTTTGAGGATGTAACTAGTAGAGTTGATGAGGGGAGCCAGTGGATGTGGTTTATTTGGACTTTCAGAAGGGTTTCAACAAAGTCCCACATAAGAGATTAGCATGTAAAATTAAAGCGCATGGGATTGGGGGCAGTGTATTTCGATGGATAGAAAATTGGTTGACGGACAGGAAGCAAAGAGTAGGGATAAATGGGTCTTTTTCCGAATGGCAGGCAGTGACTAATGGGGTACCGCAGGGATCTGTGCCAGGACCCCAGCTATTCACAATATGTATTCATGATTTGGATGAGGGAACTAAATGTAATATCTCCAAATTTGCAGATGACACAAAACTGGGTGGGAGGGTGAATTGTGAGGAAGAGGGTGATTTGGACAAGTTGAGTGAGTTGGCTAATGCATGGCAGATGCAGTATAATGTGGATAAATGTGAGGTTATCCACATTGGTAGCAAAAATAGGAAGGCAGATTATTATCTGAACGGCTATAAACTGAGAGAGGGGAATATGCAGCCACACCTGGGTGTTCTCATACACCAGTTGCTGAAGGTAAGCATGTAGTTGCAACAGGTGGTAAAAAAGACAAATGGTATGTTGGCCTTCATAGAGAGAGGATTCGAATACAGAAGCAGGGATGTCTTGCTGCAATTATACAGGGCCTTGGTGAGGCCACTCCTGGAATATTGTGTGCAGTTTTGTTCTCCTTATCTGAGGAAGGATGTTCTTGCGATAGAGGGAGTGCAGTGAAGGTTTACCAGACTGATACCTGGGATGGCGGGACTGATGTATGAGGAGAAATTGAGTCGGTTAGGATTATATTTGCTGGAGTTCAGAAGAGTGAGGGGAGATCTCACAGAAACCTATAAAATTCTAACATGACTTGACAGAGTAGATGCAGGAAGGATATTCCCGATGGTGGGGGAGTCCAGAACCAGGGGTCATAGTCTAAGGATACGGGGTAAACCTTTCAGGACTGAGATGAGGAGAAATTTCTTCACCCAGAGAGTGGTGAGCCTGTGGAATTCGCTACCACAGAAAGCAGTTGAGGCCAAAACATTGTATGTTTTCAAAAAGTAGTTAGGTATAGCTCTTGGATCTAAAGGGATCAAACGGTATGGGGCGAAAGCAGGAACAGGCTACTAAGTTGGATTATCAGCCACGGTCATAATGAATGGCAGAGCAGGCTCAAAGGGCTGAACGGCCTACTCCTGCTCCTATTTTCTATGTTTCTATGATGCATTTTGGGAGGACTACCAAGGCAAGAGAATATACAATGGATGGTAGGACCCTAGGAAGTACAGAGGGTCAGAGGGACCTCGGTGTACCTGTCCATAAATCACTGAAGGCAGCAGCACAGGGAGATAAGGTGGTTAGGAAGGCATATGGGATACTTACCTTTATCAGCCGAGGCATAGAATAAAAGGGCAGGAGGGTTATGATGGAGCTGTATAAAACGCTAGTTAGGCCACAGCTAGAGTACAGTTCTGGGCACCACACTATAAGAAGGATGTGATTGCACTGGAGATTCACCAGGATGTTGCCTGGGCTGGAGCATTTCAGCTATGAAGAGAGACTGGATAGGCTGGGGTTGTTTTCCTTGGAACGGAGAAGGCTGAGGGGGGTGCCTGATTGAGGTATACAAAATTATGAGGGGCATTGATTGGATAGATAGGAAGAAACTGTTTTCCCTAGTGGGGGGGTCAATAACCAGGGGCATAGATTTAAGCTAAGTGTTTAGTTTAGGTTTAGAGGGGATTTGAGGAAAAATATTTTCACCCAGTGGGTGGTTGGAATCTGGAACGCACTGCCTGAAGGGGTGGTAGAGGCAGGAACCTTCACAACATTTAAGAAGTATTTAGATGAGCACTTGAAACACCATAGCATACAAAGCTACTGGCCAAGTGCTGGAAAATGGGATTAGAATAAATAGGTGCTTGATGGCTGGCACAGACACGATGGGCTGAAGGGCCTGTTTCTGTGCTGTCTAACTCTGTGACTCCATGGGTACCAGGATGTAACCAGGAGAAACAAGGTGCACAAAGGATTCGGAGAGACACTTAGCACTAGAGTAAGAAATAGTAACACATTAGGCAGGGTCAGAGAAAGAGGGAATGCCATAACGTCTTAATTAAGTTTACTGTGCATGTATGTGAATGCACGGAGTGTGGTAAATAGAGCTGGCATGCGGCAGGCACAGATAGACACCATGAAATATAATGTTGTGGCAATAACAGAGACCTCGAAAAACGACAGGACTGGGTACAAAATGTTCCTGGACATAGGGGGCTGTATTTTGCATTGCCGCCACCAAAATCGGCAGTGAACGTAAATAATGGCAGTTCACTCATGCGGACTGGACGTCGCGGAGCAGGCATGATATTCAGCGCGGCAGCTCATTAAAATGCCATGGAGGGGGTGAGCAGTCTGTCCCTGGCAATGACGTCAGCTGCCTTTGTGCTGGCGCTGATGCCATTTTTAAAGGGCTTCGATCTCTACAATGCAATTTAAATATTTAAAGAGAAAGTGATGTAAAAAATTAAAGTAAATTGATCCTCAACCTCTCCCAATCCTCCAATAATCATAAAATTAATTCCCTGCCCTTTCCCCCCCAAAACACTTACCTTGTGCACCTGACCTTCCCCCCTCCCAAAGTTCATAAACTTTAAACTTTACCCCTTCCCACCATCTGCTCCACCACTGAAATGAATCTGACACCACTCCCCTCCCACCCCCTGCACTGAAAAACCTACCTGCTCCCCCCTCCCCACCAGTGTTCTGCCTCAGATCCCCGGACGGGAATCCGAAGGCACGGGAGTGCCGGATACTGGCACTAATATCTCTCCGGGACGGATGGCAGGAGCATGAGTTCAATTAATTTCTTTATTCAAATTTATTTGCATATGTTAATAATGGTCCCGTTGCCGAGCGATGGGAGTGACTGCCTTGAGGCCTCCCCGCCGCCATTAATATTGGGCCGGGCCTTCCCGGCATTGAGGCCCGTGGCAGGTCTCTGCCAGGGGCAGTTTCCGGTCCCCCCCACCACAACCCCCAACGTTGGGGGGTCTGTAAAATTCAGCCCAGGGTGCTCAGGACATGTAGGGATGGAAAGAAAAGAGGAGGGGTGGCAGTATTAATTAAGGTGAATATTACAGTGCTGGAGAATGGACTTTTTTTAATAGGGGCATAGAGTACAAGAACAAGGAGGTTATGCTGAACTTGTATAAGACACAATTTCGGCCTCAGCTGGAGTATTATGTCCAGTTCTGGGCGCCACACTGTAGGAAAGACGTGAGGGCATTGGAGAGAGTACAGAAAAGATTCACGAGAATGGTTCAAGGGATGAAGAACTTCAGTTATGAAGTTAGATTGTAGAAGTAAGGACTATTTTCCTTGCAGAAGAGAAGGCTGAGAGGTGATTTGATAGAGATATTCAAAATTATGAGGGGTCTGGACAGAGTAGATAGAGAAAAGCTGTTCCCACTCATGAAAGGATCGACAATGAGAGGGCACAGATTTAAAGTAAAAGCAAAATACTGCGGATGCTGGAAATCTGAAACAAAAACAAGAAATGCTGGAATCACTCAGCAGGTCTGGCAGCATCTGTGGAAAGAGAAGCAGAGTTAACGTTTCGGGTCAGTGACCCTTCTTCGGAACGGTTCCGAAGAAGGGTCACTGACCCGAAACGTTAACTCTGCTTCTCTTTCCACAGATTTAAAGTATTTGGTAAGAGAAACAAAAGTGACATGAGGAAAAACTTTTTCACACAGAGAGTGGTTAGGGTCTGGAATGCAGTACCTGAAAGAGTGGTGGAATCAGATTCCATAGGAATTTTCAGAAGGCAATTGGATATGTACTTGAATAGGATTAATTTGCAATGTTATGGTGAAATTGTTGGGATGTGGTGCTAAATTGCACAGCTCCTTCAGCTAGGCACAATGGGCTGAATGGTCCCCTTCTGTGCTGTAAGATTCTATGGGCTGGATTTTCACTATGGCAGTGGGAAACAGGAGGCAGGGCTGTTTTCAGCTCCCAAAACTGCTTCCAGTGGGAAACAGATTAAAGTCACGATTTTCACAGGGGTAAGCCCTTAATTGGTATGGAAATGGGTTCCCTGTCCAATTACAGCCTGTATGGATGGGAATGGAGGCAGGTCAGATGAAGTGGGGGACTGATTTAGACTCCCCAATGCAGCCAACACTGAGGTTGCTGATTGTCTTAAGGAAGAAATCTGCTGAGTGCGTCAAAGCCTTCCACAGCACCAGAGGGAAGCGAGATGTAACAGGAAAGCAGGAGGCCTGACAGCCGGGGCAGGGCTGCCCCGAGCTTCATTGACGCCAACCTGGATGCAATATCGGAGGCTGTGAGAAGAGGAGGAAGGTCTCTTGCCAGAGGGTCACAGGAGGAGGACACCAGCCAAACTAAAGATGCCTGGGTGTAGATTGGTGCCATTATGTGGCTGAAGCGAGACCAGAGGAACCTCGATTCAGTGCCATAAAAGGTTCAATTACCTCATGCATTCTGGCAAGGTAAGTACAACTCCAACCCTCAGGACTGTCTCGGAGCTTGCACCCTCCAGCACACATATCATCTGAGGATCCTCAGTGGGTATCGTGCTCCTGAGCATGGGAGGGGTGTGTGTCTAGGACACTTACTGAGCCCTCAGAATGGCTCACAGACAATGTGCTGTCACCACTGAGACATGCAGGGGAAGATGACATTGGACACAGAGAACAATAATGCCTTATCTCACTCTTTTTCTCCTCACAGGAGAAAGGGGTACACAATAGGCTAAATTTTATGGGGGTTGCGGGGCACTGACGCCAGACCAGAAAGGGAAGGAGAGCCTCACCCGGCCGTTTGGGGGATCCCCAGCTGCATTTTACGGCACTCGAGCAGTATAAATGGGTGGTTGTTGGTTGGCACAGACTCGGTGGGCCGAAGGGCCTGTTTCAATGCTTTATCTCTAAATAAATAACTGCCTGAAGCTGGGGTTCCTGTCCCTTTAAGGACAGGAATCTCGCCTCCAAGAGCTGCCGGGCAATGAGACGGCTGTTAGCTCAGCAGTCTCAGCAGCGCCACTGGGAATGGTGGCCACTGATGGGACTGCATCCAGCTACAAGAGGCATCATGGATGCCGGCCTGGAAGCAGATAATTTATTCTCCGGAGTTTAGAAGAATGAGAGGTGATCTTATTCAAACATAAAAAATTCTTACAGGGTTCAACAGGGCAGATGCAGGAAGTATGTTTCCCCTGACTGGGAAGTCTAGAACCAGAGGACACCATCTCAGAATAAGGGGCAGGCCATTTAGGACTGAGATGAGGAAGAATTTCTACACTCAATGGATGGTGAATTTTTGGAATTCTCTGCCCCAGAGGGTTGTGGCGGCTCAGTCGTTGAGTATATTCAAGACTGAGATCGAAAGATTTCTACATATTAAAAACATCAAAGGATACAGAGATAGTGCAGGAAAATGATGTTGAAGTAGACGTTTAGTCATGATCTCATTGAATGGTGGAGCAGGGTTGAAGGGCTGAATGGCCTACTCCTGCTCCAATTTCTTATGTTCTTGTGTTCTTATGAGCAAGTCAGACCTATGACAGGTTAAGTCAGTATACCAGACAAAGCATACCCCAGATGTTGATGAAGCGCCAATGTTAGTAGAACTGCGATGTTGAAGTTTGGCAATGTTCGATATCTGCATCCCTGCTCTTTTAGGAGAAGAGGGCCCATAACAGGTGGGAGACGGCCAGGACCGGTGGCAGACTTCCCGACTTGCATCCTTTAAGTCAGGCCGAAGAGGAGGCACTACAACGAGCCAGGAACCGAAGAGGATGTGCCATCTCAGATGTGGAACTCCGGGTCTCTGCGCAACAGAGTGATTATTGCTGATCAGATAACAATGCAAGAATCATGATGAATTAGCTCTGGCATACTGTCCTGAATCGGATATGTGTAGCCTAACCCACACATATGTTGATTGCATTGTATCTTGCAGGTCGCCATTCGCATGAGACCACAGACCCCAAGACATTGACAACAACCTCTGAGGATGGGGAGCACTCAGTGGATGCACCGTCCCATGACTCTCCTGCATCTTCCACCAGCCCAGATACTTTCACCTTGGTGGAAATCCGCTCGGCTTTACAGTCAGGGTCACAATCTGGTGAAAGCACAACACACACCCCTAAGCGGCTGGCTGAGGCTGAGACAGCTGAGGCCTCTGACAGCTGGATGACTATGGGTGTCCAGGCCCATACTGAGCCCCAGGCTGATGATAAGCTTCTGATGTCAGCAGCACAGGGCATGCTGGAGTTGCAGGGAGAGGTAAGGCAACATCTGGCGGAGATGCCAGAGGCCATGCATAACCTTGAGTGGATGGTGGGGAAGTCCATCCATGCCATGACTGCTGCCATGTCCCAGGCATATGAGCGCATGGTTTTATCCATTGAGAGGTTGGTGACCCTCTTGGAGAGCCACATTCCACAGATGTGCAATGACCTGCAAACCCTCGCCTTGGCCATGAGGTCCACTCAGCAGTGGCAGGATGAGAGAAGGACCAGGAGTCTGGAGAATGTTCCAGCTCCTAGTCCTTCTCCGGTGAGCAGGGAGGCTCCAGGAACCCTTGAGACAGAGGAGGAGAGGATGAGTTCCACATCTGGGGTCTCCCCTCGGAAATTCGAGTGTGCACATCGGCTCCTCATCCCCTCTGCCAGTGAGTCAAGCTCCAGCAGCCACAATGACTGAGTGCACTCCTGCACCAGTGCAGAAATCCTTCAGGCAGCCAGGGCCCTCCCAGGCTTCAGACACGCAGAGAATGCCCGCTGAAGTCATCCCAAGCCAAGGGGCATCATGATCAGCAGCCTGCCTCCAGTCCAGCTGCTGTCGCAGGGGATGTACAATGCAGAAGCACACGCGTGGGTATTCACAGGTGAAATAGATACCTCATGCAATGTAATTAAAAGTTTATTGGTGAAAATCCTCAGCCTTCATTGATGAATAACTGCATTCCACCAAGGTGTGAGTGTGACTACTGCAATCTCCTCAAATGCCTTACTACATTGGTAAAGTGACCACTAAATTCAGTAACATGCCAAAGAACATGATTGTTTCATTACAACGAATGATATCAAATGGGCACTGGCTGAATTGAATGTTGCCATTCATGTTGGAGGGCAAGATAGTACGGAGGTAGAAAACTTGACACTACATGCATGAGAGTGAGTTTTGATCAGAGGTATATTTATTGCAAGTCATGGATTTCAGAAATTCTGCATTATAAGGCTCTGCCTTGCCTCCCTTGCGCACTGCTCAAGATGTCTGCCCTCCATCACTCTGCAAGGATCTTCCATGGCTGCTTGGCCTTGTGGGTTCTCTTTGTCAGAGGAAGTTTAATACTCCCACGTGTCTTCCTCTGTCAATGCCTCCCCCCTCTGTCGTACTATGTTATGTAGAATGCTGCAGACCACAACGATGTGCCCAACCTTCTATGGGGCATACTGCAGGGATCCACCAGATCTATCAAGGCAGTGGAACCGTATCTTCAGCATATCAATGGCCTGCTCAATGGTCACTCTGGTGGAGCCGTGACAGGCATTGTAACACTCTTCTGCATCATTGCTGGGGTTCCTTACAGCTGTCAGAAGCCATGTCTTCAATGGGTATCCCTTATCCCTGAGAATCCACGCTGGAAGGCAAGCAGGAGCAGTGAGAAGATGTGGCACCTGGGACTGCCAAAGTATGAATGAGAAATGGCAGCTTCCCAGGAAGTGGGCACACACTTGTAGGGAGTGCCTTCTGTGGTTGCACACAAGTTGCATATTAATGGAATGAAAACCCTTCCCGCTGATGAAAGTGGCTGGTTGGTCAGTTTTCTTGGATGTGTAATCGATCACTCCTTGGACCTGTGGGAATCCTGCAATGGCCCCAAATCCAAAAGCCCTCATGGCCTGACCTGTAGCACCTGTACTTGCTGGCCCTCCTGAACAGAGCATTGGTTACCTCCTTGATGCAGCAGTGTGCTGCGAATTGAGAGACCCCACTCATGTCCCCAGTGGATCCCTGGAATGATCCAGAGGCATAAAAGTTTAATGCTACAGTAATCTTCAGGGCCACGGGCATAGGGTGACCACCAAAATCCATTGGTCGCAAATCGTCATTGAGCATTGCACAGAGGTCTCTGACGGCCTCTCTGGGCAGCTGCAGTCTTCTCTGGCAGTTCCACTCAGACACCTGCAGGTATGTCAGGTGAGTTCTATATACTATGTATCTGCTGCTGTATCTGTGTTTTTTGTTGCATTCTCGGCTACTGCTGGTCATGTCTGGGAGGCTTCTCTTGCATCATAGCTGCCTCTTGGGCCTGTGTCCGGCAGATTCACCTCAGCACAGCACGGGGATCCAAGAGAATAGGGTGAATCGCACCCATCTCTATCCACCTTGGGCATTTGGATTCCTTCAAAGGTTAAGTTTACCTATCTGTGCAATGAGATATTGGAAATTTGGTTATGGGAAGCCTACATTAGCTCCATGGTATGGATTGATGTTTGACCCGTAACGTTTCCAAAGGTGAGAGGCATCATGAGCAAACCAACAACAGTTCAATGCACTGCACTAGCCTTCTGAAAGAAAACCACCTCTGCATTTGCAGAGTTCTCCCAACACCCCCTTTCAGACAATGCAGTTGCAGAGTTCTCCAACCTCCCTCACCCACAGCCGCACCACTTGCTGAGTTCTTTCAATCATTCCCACCACAGACAATGCAGTTCCGAGTTCTTCCAACCAACCACTTCCCCTAGATAATAGCGGTAAAGTAAATTATCCTTTTGAGTCAATGAGGACTCGCGCCCTTAGTGCTGCCAGCTTTTTAAAGACGCAAATCTGAAGGCACATGAGTGCCGTACGCCCAACACAAGATTGTGAACATCTGGCAAGATCGCTGCCTCCGACAGAATCGGAATGCAGCATTACGGCATCGAGTTCCGTGGTGGACGAATCCACGCTGATTCTCCACCCTCCTCACCTAAAAGCCCGCCTTACAGAGGAACATAAATCCAGCCCTATGTGATTTCTTTGTGGAACACTTCCATTGAGTATGCAAGCGTGACCCTGAGCTTTCATTTTAATTCGCCACCCCATTCTTATTCTGACCTCTTTGTCATTGACATCCCACACTGTTCTAGTGAAGCTTAGTGGAAGCTCAAGGAACAGCACCTCTTCTTTGGAGTAGGCGCTTTATAGCTTTCCACACTCAAAATTTAGTTTAACAATTTCAGATCAGAACCATCACTTCTTTTTTTTCGAACAGCAGCTGTTAATGATTCTGCTATTGCCATTTACATCTACTCTGGACAACTTTTGTTTCATTACTTGTCCCATTTCCTCTGCCTTCCATCCTATCGTAGACGTTTCATTTTGTTCCTTCTCCTCTCCCCTACCCCTTTCCCCTGGCTCAATACTTGCTTAAAACCTGTTACATCTCTAACTTTGTCCAGTTCTAATGTTAAGATCATCATTGCCCTTAAATGCTGGGTTGAAATTTAACTGAAGAAAATGGTTGGGTTTGGGCCAGGTGTCAGAAATCTGACTCAAATCTGGATTCAACACGTCTATTTTAACTGAAACCGGAAGGTGGGCAGGTGACTAACCCAATCGAAGGAGGTGTGTTGGAACACACGAGGCTGCAAGCCTCATTGTCAAGCAGTTTCTGAACTTGAACTGCTGCCAGACAGTTTTCCTGAGCATCAGGGCAGCCAGCAGCTTCCTCAAAACTTGGTGGATTCATGAGGTCAATGCCTTCATACTTACCCCTGGATCCATGTGCCTGCCTGAAGAACCTCCATGATTGGTCCTCCCCACCAATGACTTTCCCCTGGAGGCCTCCGATCACCCCACCACCACCACCACCAGGTCCTGATTGCTCCACCACCACCAGGCCCTGATCTCCTCACTACAAGCAGGCCCCAATTCCCCCAAACCGCATCCCCCTCAGGCCCAACCTCACCCCCCCCCACCCCACCCCACCCCACCCCAGGGATTGACAGCCCCCTCCACACTCTTCTCTGATTACTTCCTCCCCCCCAATACACCCCACTTCTGGTTGATCTCCCTCCCAAATAGCCCTCCCCCCACTCTGGTTGGTCAACCCCCAGTTCCTGGTGCAGACTTATCTACTGCTGCAGCCAGTAGTGACCGGCTCCCCAACCATTTGAAGGCCCAGCTGTCAATCAGTCTGGTCTTCCAGGTGAGGAATCAATCTCTGATGTCAGAGACACACTTTACAGTGTAAGGGAAATTCCAAATTGTGGGTTTTCCCCGACTTTCTGACTGACCTGCTCTCTATGGGTCAGGTCAATAAAACTTCTGCCCATTAAGTTTGTTTCTCTCTCTGCAAATTCTGCTTTACCTGCTGAGTATTTATAGCATTTTATGCTTTTATTTCAAATTTCCAGCTTCCTCTGTACTTTGCTTTTAATTTAGTGTTAGTAGATAATTAGCTCCTGGTGAGAAATATTTGAGACATGATTGCATTAATTATGGCTGTTTTGTAGTGCAGCCAAACAGGACACATGGTCATCTTGGAAAAATGAAGGATTATACCACTTATCACTAAAGTACGTCAATATTCTTTCTTGACCGTATGTATTTCTGGAGTTCAAAAAATAAAGAGAACGCCTGGGGATTAGATGGAGAAGCAGATTCGCACACCATCCTTCCAACTCTACCTGATACTCTCAGATACGTGGAAGTGTCAATGGTTGGCCACCCATCCTGGTTCCTTGATAGAACCTGCTGTTTCAGCAGTGAGTGATTAGGAGAGGCAGTCAGTGGAATGTTGCATGGTTGAAGTTTCTGCAACATGCATCAAATCAGCTGGAACAGCTCAAATGAGAACAGAAAGGCTGGAAATACACAGCAGGTCTGGCAGCACCACTGCAGAGAGAAACAGAGTTAACATTTCAGGTCGGTGACCTTTCAGCAGAATTAGCAAAGGTAAGAAATGTGACAGTCTTTGAGCAAGTGAAAGGGGTGAGGGGGAATAAGAACAAAAGATAAGGTATGTGATAGGATGGAGGGCAGGAGAGATTAAATGACTGAGATGTCATGTGTCATGTCAAAAGTGCTACATAGTTGTACGAAAAGACAAAGCATTTGTCCTGAGAGAGTGCAAATGGCAGAGTAATGAACTGTTCTGTCCAGAAGTGTCATGCACACTGGAAATGAAATGATACAACAACCATGGGCTGACTTTGATGAATGATGAAAAATGAATTATGTCTTTAAAAAATGAATCTTTATTTTTAAAAATGAACAATAGTCCAAAATGGCCACCAAAGAAAAAGGGGATTGGCCTTTTTTCTGATAAAGGGCAAACCTTCAAAGCTAAGAGGTATCAATTGAACCCAACCTACACCTACCCTAAAGCTTTCCTGAATTGAATGTGTGAAGGAGCCATGTCCTGGGCCATTGTGCAATCACCATGGGGAAGAGACCAGAGTGTCTCCTAACAGGAGGTGAGAGATAACAGCTATACCTCAGAAAAAGACAGAGAAAGAGAGAGAGAGAGTTAGAAAGTGAAAGAGAGGGGAAGCAACATCCTTGCAGCTTGTATTCCAGCCAGGCCACAAAGCACATACCCTGCTGCAGAATCCTACATCTACATTATACAGCAGTGAGAGCTAGAAGTGACCCACCATCTTCAATTGAATCTTCAATTAAGAGAGAAAACAACAATCATCTCAGGCCTGCATCCATCGAGAACTTGATTTCCAAGAGAATTCAACAGGTTTATCATAAGCTTGCCGGCCACTAAAAGTCACCTTCCCTTTTCCCTTCTCTATCTGTCTCATGTGTGTTTGTGTGTGTGTGTGTGCAAGCGAATGCATGAGCGAATGCAGTTGTGACAATTTCGGGATAGATATATTAATCAAAAAACAATTGAATTTCTGTTTTTTAAAACCTACAAGAAAACCTGTTGCTGTCTGTTTGAAAAATAAAACACCGAGGGGCTAGACTCTAATACAAATACACTTGCTGTAGTCAGGTAGGGAGTTGAAACAACCACATCAAGTGGTTGTAAAAAATTGGGGGCTCAAAGCCAGGATCTGAACACCAGACAAACAAGAGATTTGGAAAACGGGAAGAATACTGACCTCCAAAATTGTGGAAAAATAAACAAACAGGGCTTCTTGTATTCTTCTATTTTTTCTCTGCACAAAAAGAAACAAAAGAGATGCTAATGCCAAGGGGTTTGTATAGCAGGGAGAGATATTCCATGATAAGTGAAATAAATTATGTGTTAAAGATGTAAAAAGCTTAGCTATAGAGGTGGGAATCACTTTCTGACAAAAAGCAAAAGAAACCTGAACTGGTTAAATGTTGAGCCAGCCATTTTAAACTTACTCCTGAGCTAGAAGAGATAGCATGGAATCAGAGTCTAAAAGAATAGCTCTAGCTAGAATTCAGTTGAAAAGGGAAGAGATGCAATTGCAGATGAAAAGGAAGGAGATGCAATTTCAGAAGGAAAAAGAGGAAAAGGAGATACAATTTCAGAAGGAAAAAGAGGAAAGGGAGATGCAAAGAGAGGAAGCAGCAAGAAGGTTTGAATTACAGAGACTGTAACCCAAAATGAAAATGCTGCTAGTCACTGCAGGAGTACCTCAGGGTAGTGTCCTCGGCACAACCATCTTCAGCTGCTTCATCAATGACCTTCCTTCAATCATAAGGTCAGAAGTGGGGATGTTCGCTGATGATTGCACAATGTTCAGCACCATTCGTGACTCCTCAGATACTGAAGCAGTCCGTGTAGAAATGCAGCAAGACCTGGACAATATCCAGGCTTGGGCTGATAAGTGGCAAGTAACATTTGTGCCACTCAAGTGCCAAGCAATGACCATCTCCAACAAGAGAGAATCTAACCATCTCCCCTTGACATTCAATGGCATTACCATCACTGAATCCCCCACTATCAACATCCTAGGGGCTACCATTGACCAGAAACTAAACTGGAGTAGCCATATAAATACCGTGGTTACAAGAGCAGGTCAGAGGCTAGGAATCCTGAGGCGAGTAACTCACCTCCTGACTCCCCAAAGCCTGTCCACCATCTACAAGGTAGAAGTCAGGAGTGTGATGGAATACTCTCCACTTGCCTGGATGGGTGCAGCTCGAACAACACTCAAGAAGCTTGACACCATCCAGAACAAAGCAGCCTGCTTGATTGGCACCCCATCTACAAACATTCACTCCCTCCACCACCGACACACAGTGGCAGCAGTGTGTACCATCTATAAGATGCACTGCAGCAAAGCACCAAGGTTCCTTAGAAAGCACCTTCCAAACCCGCGACTTCTACCAACTAGAAGGACAAAGGCAGCAAATGCATGGGAACATCACCACCTGCAAGTTCCCCTCCAAGTCACACACCATCCTAACTTGGAACTATATCGCCGTTCCTTCACTGTCGCTGGGTCAAAATCCTGGAACTCCTTTCCGAACAGTACTGTGGGTATACCTACCCCAAATGGACTGCAGCATTTCAAGAAGGCAGCTCACCACCACCTCTCAAGGGCAATTAGGGATGGGCAATAAATGCTGGCCTGGCCAGTGACGCCCACATCCCATGAATGAATTAAAAAAAATCTCAAACCTCATCCCCAATTCAGAGCACAACTTTTATGTTTAGTTTAGTTTAGAAATACAGCACTGAAACAGGCCCTTCGGCCCACCTAGTCTGTGCCGACCATTAACCACCCATGTATACTAATCCAACACTCATCCCATATTCCTACCACATCCCCACCTGTCCCTATATTTCCCTACCATCTACCTATACTGGGGGCAATTTATAATGGCCAATTTACCTATCAACCTGCAAGTCTTTTGGCTGTGGGAGGAAACCGGAGCACCCGGAGGAAACCCATGCAGAAAGAGGGAGAACTTGCAAACTCCACACAGGCAGTACCCAGAATTGAACCCGGGTCGCTGGAGCTGTGAGGCTGCGGTGCTAACCACTGCGCCACTGTGCCGCCCAATGTGTTGCGGTGCTAACCACTGCGCCACTGTGCCACCCGATGTGTTGAGACATTCAAGAATAGTGCCAACATTTAATGAAGAGGAGGTTGAATCATATTTTATCTCATTTGAGAAAATAGCTACAAGGCCAAAATGGCAGAAAGACATTTGGACTCACTTCTTACAAGGTGAGTTTTTGGGTAGGGCTCGTGAATCTTTTTCACTGTTATCAGACGAAAGTTCCTCTGATTATGAACAAACTAAAACTGCAATTCAAAGTGTATATGAACTGGTACCGGAAGCATATAGACAGAGATTCTGACACACCCAGAAAAGACCCACAGAGACTGACACTGAATTCGAAAGAATCAATCATATGGCCTTTGATCACTGGATACGATCTCTCAAGCTGGAACCCTCATATGAAAATTTGAGAGAACTGATGTTTCTGGAAGAGTTTAAAAATAGCATCCCAAGTAACATAAGAACCGATATCAAAGAACAAAGAGTCACAAGAGTAACGGAAGCAGCTAAAATGGCTGATGACTATGAATTAATACACAGATTCCGAACTCAAAATCAATTTGGGTCTAGTAACTTGTACAAGCTAGGGAAAGATAGTCAGGAAGCAGAGGAAGCAGAAAATGGGTAAAGGGAAAAGGAGAGTAGGGAAGGAAAACACAACCAGTTTCCAACTTTTAAAAGAAAGAACCCAGGGGATACCAGTAATGGTCAGCCCGACATGTTTCCAGTGTGGCAAATCTGGGCTTGACTAGGCCAATTGTTAATGTGCCAAAAAACCTTCAGCAGGTATTGCAGTCAAGCCTGTGTCTGGGACTTTGAAAGTGGTAAGCCTGTGTTCTATTATAACGCAAGAGCAGTGCACGTATCAGAACTTTTTGCACAAAGGAACAATGACCCTTTTGTGTCATAGGCACCAATGAGATAACCGTCCTTCGGGATACTAGTTGTTTTCAAACCCTACTGGCAGCCAAACTGACAGAAATGCCACCGGAAAGCAGAACAAATACCATGGTATTAATAAAAGGACTTACTGGCAAATGTTTGAAGGTTCCCTTAGTTCAAATTTACCTACAGAGTAAGTTAGTCACTGGGGTAGTGACAGTTGGAATCATTCCAAGCTTACCCTTGCAGGGGGTTGACCTATTTCTGGGCAATGACTTGGCAGGAAGCACATTATTGTACCCAGGGGGTCCTGAACAGTCCACAGAGACTGGGGAAACTGAGCGGAGCAAACAAAACTCTGCACAACAGCAGAGGGCTGAGGAAGTCCCAAAAATCCCACAGGGGCCAATAGGGCCAGAAGAATTTAAAATGGCTCAGACAGAGTCAAAAAGACTTAAAGGAGCCAAGATAAAAAACACAAAAGTTGAAGGAAACCTAGACATGGTTAGCTGAAACCTTTTTTAAAAAGATTTCAATAGGGACGAGGGAAGTTCCCAAATAGGAAAGCCAAGAGTGAGAGAGATGCCTCATATAATTCAAGTGCCACAGGGGAGTGCAGTGGAAGCTGGACAACCTCCAGTGAGCAGTAGAGGACATGGGGAAGATCAGGAAAACACCTATCTCTGAAGTAAAAGGAAAAGGGAAGGTAACATATCCTAAAGTGAACAACACTTGTGAAAATCATGAGAAAACTAAAAGTGAGGTCAGCATGGATCTACCAATATATATTAATGATATAGATGAGGGAATTAAATGTAATATATTCAAGTTTGCAGACAACACAAAGCTGGGTGGGAGTGTGAGCTCTGAGGAGTATGCAGAGAAGCACCTGTGTGATTTGGACTGGTAGAGTGACTGGGCAAATACATGGCAGATGCAATATAATGTGGATAAATGTGAGGTGGCACTTTGGTGGAAAAAACAGAAAGGCAGATTATTATCTGAATGATGGTAGATTGGGAAAAGGGGAGGTGCGCCAGTCACTGAAAGTAAGCATGCAGGTGCAGCAGGCAGTTAAGAAGGCAAAAGGTACATTGGCCTTCATAGCGAGAGGATTCGAGTACAGGAACAAGGATGTCTTGCTGCAATTATACAAGGCCTTGATGAGACCACATCTGGAGGATTGTGTGCAGTTTTGGTCTCCTTATCTAAGGAAGGATGTTCTTGCAATGGAGGGAGTGCAGCGAAGGTTCAGCAGACTGATTCCTGGGATGGCAGCACTGACATATGAAGAAAGATTGGGTTGAGTACGTGTGTATTCACTGGAGTTTAGAGGAATGAGAGGGGATCTCATAGAAACCTACAAAATTCTGACAGGACTGGATAGACTAGATGCAGGAAGGATGTTCCCGATGGTGGTGGAGTCTAGGACCAGGGGCCACAGCCTAAGGATAAGGGGTAAGCCATTTAGGACTGAGATGAGGAGGGATTTCTTCACCCAGAGAGTGGTGAACCTGTGGAATTCTCTACCACAGAAAGCAGTTGAGGCCAAATCATTAAATATATTCAAGGAAGAGTTATATATAGTTCTTAGGGCCAAAAGAACCAAGAGATACGGGGAGAAAGCAGGAACAGGTTACTGAGTTTGGCTGATCAGCCATGATCGTATTGAATGGCGATGCAGGCTCGAAGAACTGAATGGCCGACTCCTGCTCCTATTTTTCTATGTTTCTATGTTTCTACCCACTTAAGAATCATATGATCAAGTTCCAAATCTAAAACCCAACAATTTACAGTCAGAACTCACCAAGAACAAGGGGCAGGAAGACATCCCAGATGCCTCGTAGGGGCTAAAAAGCAATGTATCACCCTTTATCACCCTAGAAATAAGAACTATCAATGTGCCAGAACCGGGTGCTCCGGTTTCCTCCCACAAGCCAAAAGACTTGCAGGTTGGTAGGTAATTGGCCATTATAAATTGCCCCGAGTATAGGTCGGTGGTAGGGAAATATAGGGACAGGTGGGGATGTGGTAGGAATATGGGATTAGTGTAGGATTAGTATAAATGGGTGGTTGATGGTCGGCACAGAATTGGTGGGCCGAAGGGCCTGTTTCAGTGCTGTATCTCTAAAACTAAAACTGAATGGTTAATGCCACGTATTGTGGAAGCCATAGTTAAGGGGTTAAAGCTTATACAAACAGAGTACCTTACAACAAGCAGTAACAGAAATATACATACTACAAGCTTCACCAACAATCACATGGTCCTGGAGATTAATATTCCAAAAGTAGTACAAACTGGTGTGAGAGAAACTACAACCCCATTTGACAACACATAACCAAAAGAAATGCAATTTTTTGATGGTACCTCATCCAAAGGAAGGATGATGAGATAGCTTAAACTTGAATCTCAAATGTCAACTGCAGCAGTTGTAAGATGGAGGAGTGAATGAAATGAATTTGTCGCTTTCTTATTGTTTCTTTTTCCCTCTTTCTAAACACAAAAAAAAACCAAACAACATAAAAAAGAAATCCAATGAATTTCATTTTTTCCCTTTTGGGGGAGGTGTCATGCACACCGGAAGTGCGATGCTACAACAACCATGGACTAACTCTGATGAGTTATGAAAAATTGACTTTTATTTTAAAAAAGTAAACCTTTATTTTAAAAAGTGAACAATGCTCCAAAATGGCTGCCGAAGAAAAATGGATTAGCTTTTTGTATATTCAAACCGTCTGATAAAGACAAAGGACAAATCTTTAAAACTAAAAGGTATCGATAAACCCATCCAACAACGATCCTTAAAAAAATCCAGAATTGAATGTCTTCTTCTGAGACAAAGAAGGTGTGAAGTAGCCATGTCCTGGGCCATTGTCTAATCACCATGGGGAAGAGACCAGGGTTTCTCCTAACAGGAGGAGAGATAACAGCTTTACCTTAAAAAAGACAGAGAGACAAAGAGAAGGAAGCAACATCCTAACAGTTTTTGTTCCAGCCAAGCCAGAAAGCACGCCAGTCCTGCTGCAGAATCCGACATTTACAGCAGAGAGAGCTAGAAGTAACTCACCATCTTCAACAGAAACTTCAATCAAGAGAGAAATCTACAATCATCTCAAGCCTGCATCCACCAAGAACTTGATTTGCAAAGGAATTCAACAGGTTTATCATAACCATTCCACCCCCCACTAAAAATCACCTTCGTTTTTTACTTCTCTGTTTCTTCTTGTGTGCGTTTGTGTGTGTGCGCGTGCAAGCAAATGCATGAGTAAATGCGATTGCAACAATTTTGGGATAGGCGCATTGATCAATAAACTTTCTGTTTTTTAAATCCTACAAGAAAATCTGTCGCTGTCTGTTTATTTGAAAAATAAAACACCGAGGGGCTACACTCTAATACAAATACAATTGATGCAGTCAGATGGGGAGTTGAACTGTGGGAACCACCCACATGACTCCATGTGATCATAACAGGAAGCAAAAACAGAAAAAGCAATTTAAGACTGGCACATGGTAAAAAAAAATGAATAATACAATAAAGAAATAAAAATAAAAAGTAAATAAATAAATAAATGGGGCTCGTGGTCTGAAATTGTTGAACTCAATTTTGAGTCCAGAAGGCTGTAGAGTGCCTAATTGGAAGATGAGGAGTTGTTCCTCGATCTTGCATTAAGCTTCACTGGAACACTGCGATAGGCCGAGGACAGGTATGTGGGCATGAGAGCAGGGTGGTAAGTTAAAATGGCAAGCAACCAGAAGCTCAGGGTCATTCTTGAGGATTGAGTGGAGGTGTTCCGCAAAGCAGTCACCTAATCTGTGTTTGGTCTCCCTAATGTAGATGTGACCACATTGTGAGCAGCGAATACAGTATACTAAATTGAAAGAAGTACAAGTAAATCACTGCTTCACCTGGAAGGAGTGTTTGGGACTTTGGATGGTGAGGAGAGAGGAGGTAAAAGGGCAGGTATTACACCTCCTGTGGTTGCATGGGAAGCTTCCGTGGGAAGGGGACGAGGTGTCGGGGGTGATAGAGGAGTGGACCAGGGTGTCGCGGAGGGAACTGTCCCTTTGGAATGTTGACGGGGGAGGGAGGGGAAGATGTGTTTGGTGGTGACACCATGATAGAGATGGCAGAAATGGCAGAGGATGATCCTTTGGATGTGGAGGCTGGTGGGGTGGAAAGTGAGGACAAGGGGAAACCTGTTGCAGTTCTGAGAGAAAGAGGAAGGAGTGACAGCAGTAGTACGTGAAATTGGGGGGCACGGTCAACCACAGTGGGGGGGAATCCTTGGTTGAGGAAAAAGGAAGACATATCAGACGCGCTGTTGTGGAAGGTTATATCATCAGAACAGATGCGTCGGAGACGTAGAAACTGGGAGAGTGGAATTAAATCCTTACAGGAGGCAGGGTGTGAAGAAGTGTAGCTGAGGTAGCTGTGGGAGTCGGTGGGCTTATAATAAATATTAGTGGATTGCTTATCTCCAGAGATGTCGAGTAAGGGAAGTGTGGAGATGGACCATGTGAAGGGTGGAAATTGAAAGCAAAGTTGATGTTTTCCAGTTCGGGGCGAGAGCAGGAAATGGCACTGATACAGTCATCAATATACCGGAAAAGGAGTTGGGGAAGGGAAGCTGAGTAGGACTGCAATAAGGATTGTTCAACATACCCCACAAAAAGACAGGCATATCTAGGACCCAAGCTGGTACTCATAGCAACACCTTTTATTTAGAGGAAGTAAGTGGAGTTGAAGGAGAACGTGAGAACAGCTGATTGATGCCATGGTCCAACTTCTCCTGCCGCTTCTGGCAAGTCAATGCTAATGCCCTTCCCAGCATTGGGCACCACGCAGATCATGCAGAAGTGCTACAGAGCTCAATTTCACAGCTTTGGCTTCTTCCCACTCAACTCTAGATTATCTTGTAATCGAATACGCTTTCAGTCTGCTATTCTAAACTGGGCAATTAGCAGTAAGCTAACCAAATTGGATGGGTTTGACTGGATACATTGCAGCACCACACATCTATGTATTGGAGGATTCCTAAGCCTTGATCTTGACAAGCTGAATCTAAACTTTCAGACTTGTGCAAATGTGTTGCGTTCTTACAGGGGGAAAGTGTGCATTCCACACTGGGCAAAAAGAAACTCTTATCTGTGCAGATTTTGCTGTAGTTTGGTGTGAAAATTCTTAAGGTTGATGGATTCTGTACATTAGAAACCTAATTGACCACTTCTTGAGCAAAGCTGCAAAATCCTGGCTATGGTATTTTCAGTCATGAGTCAGCTGTGTACTTAAGCTGTTGCCTTGCATCAAGAACATGGTAAGAAGCAATAGCCTGGTCCATCACAAACCACATTGTATGGCCTGTCCCTGCTTTAACATGACTTTGCTGTCCTATTAATGCAGCTTTTCTGTGTGGTTTATTCTTCAGTTACAAATTAAACTACACCTCCCAGTAAGGACAGGAAGAAGCATGTCAACAGTCAGTGGCCATTGATCAATTCTCTTGAGTTTGCCACAGGCACCATGGCCTTCCCCAACTTCACAATATGATTAGGCAGAGTTAATATGGTTTTACAAAAGGGAGATTGTAATTGACAAACCTATTTGAATTCTTTGAGGGAGTGACCAGCAGGGTAGATAAGGTGAAACCAGTGGAGGTAGTGTATCTGGATTTTTAGAGGCATAGAGAATAGGTTGTTACACAAGATTAGGCTCATGGGATTGGGGGTAATATATTAGCATGAATTGATGACTGATTAATGAACAGAAAACAGAGTAGGAATTAATGGGTCATTTTCAGGATGACAGGGTGTGAGCAGCGGAGTACTTGGGCCTAGGCTATTTGCAATCTATATCAATGACTTAGATGAGGGGATTAAATGTAATATACCCAAGTTTGGTGACAATACAAAGCAATATGGAAAAGTAAGCTGTGAGGCGGGCGTAAAGAGGTTGCAAAGGGATATAGACCATTAAATGATTGGGCAAGAAGGTGGCAGATGGAGCATGATGTGGGAGGTGTGAAATTTAACACTGGTAGGAAGAATGGAAAAGCAGGATATTTTTTAAAAGGTGAGAGACTAATAAATGTTGGTATTGTTATGATAGTGTTTCTGTTTTGGTTAAAAATATTTTTTTTGAGAATTCAGTCAAACTGAAGAAATGTTGGACCAGTTTTTTTTCAAGAGGGTCATCAAGAGAACACTGAAAGGAATTGTTTGACAACAACATTTACTGGTTGTTACATGATTCAAGTTTAAAATAGAACCTAAACCCTGGTAATTGGGGAAGATGTGTGCAGAGAAGCGACAGGTCAGAAGGTGGACCTCCTATTTCCAGCTTCACTTTTAAATTGTTTGGAGCTGGAAATGAACTGTTTAAAAGTGGTTGGGGTTTTTAAAAAAAACTGAAAGACAGAACCCCAGCTCAGCCCAGCCTGTTCCACCTCTTTAAAAAGCCTGCAGAAAAAGGAAGAGAACTTCCAAGGAGAGAAGAGAATTCCCAAGGAAGGAGAGAAGACCACAACCCAGCTCAGTTTTCCAGCATCTCTCTAAAAGTCCCTGAGAAGTCTATTGTGACAACTCATCTCGTCTCTTGTCTTTGCAGAAAAGCCTGCCAAATTAATTCTCAATGCCACCTGAAAAGAACTATTCTGAAAGATCCCAGTGACCTGTCTACATGTACTCGGTGGACTGACTGTATGCCAGTTTTGGAACTGGCTGGAACTGGAACAACTCAGCTCCTCTGCTGTTTTCTTCAAGAATGAGCAAGTATTCAGCCCAAGTGTTTTTTTCTGTAACAGAGCTCTAAACAAAAATTCATTTTATTTTTCAGGTTAACCGGTGTATGTGTGAGTGTGAGGGGCTACGGTAAAAAGGGAACTTTAAAATTTCAATGTGTATTTACGCTTTACTTCATTACTAGTTAAGACTTGTTTTATAATAAACTGATAATTTAGCTGTTCACTAGAGAAACCTGTTTGGTGTGTTTTATCCTGGGAAAAATATAGAGTATATGATTGACCAGATCGGTAAGTGGGAAAATTTAAATACATGTTGTGACCTGTGGAGAAGTGGAACTAGAATAAACAGTGCAGTCCTGCCGCCTCAGTTGTAACAGTATGCAGAGGGATTTAGGTAAATCACAGAAAGTTAGCATGCTGGTAAAGCAAGCAATTAGGAAGGCAAATGGTATGTTAGCCTTTATTGCAAAGGGGTTGGAGTATAGCAGTATGGAAGTCTTGCTGCAATTAAATAGGGCTTTAGTGAGACCACACTTGGAGTGCTGTGAGCAGATTTGGTCTCATTATCTAAGGAAAGATATACTTGCCTTAGACGGGGGTGCAACAAAGGATCACTAGACTAATTTCTGGGATGAGAGTATATATTGCATTTTCTGTTTTTATTTCAGATTTCCAGTGTCTGTAGTATTTTGCTTTTGCATTAGTACGATATTGCTCTGGAATACTAAACAACGATGTTCCTTCCACACAAGTGAAGTCATTGTTCTGTGTGCTTCCAAATTAAAAGGATTTCTGTGAAGACTTTGTCCATTTAACTGCACCTTCTTCCTCCTCCATGGTAAACGAGCTTTTTCCCCTCTTAAGGCAAACCGCCACTTCATATACCTTTCTTACATGAAGTATGTCTATAACATTTTTTTCATGAAGAAATGACTATAGGGAACAGAGGCCTAATGCTAACTTAAAAACTTGGCATTGTACACCACTGTAACCATTGAAGTGAGTTGGAGCAATTGAGCTCATCTTGCACTTTCTCTAGGCTTTCTCCACAGTGCAGTATTGATCTTAGCAGAAAGCCGAAGATTACAGAATTTTGCATCACCACCCACCCTCTAATTATGTTCTGCATGTCAGAACTTAATGAACTTTGATCAGACTGCTTGCTTGAATGTTCGATCTGACTTTAATTGCATACAGAGCATTAATTTTGTTCTGGAACATCTTCAGGGCTTAATATGTGAAGCGAAATCTCAAACATTGTTAGAGTATATTCAAATCTCTTTACCCTTCCCCCTCTAATTTAGGAATTTTCCCATGCTTTTGATGTTACCACTGATCTCTTGTTCCTGGCCTTGTGCTTCTGTATCAGAATCATTAGGACAACTGGGACATTGATGTATTTTGGATTTTATTTATTTTATTCAGAGATACAGCACTGAAACAGGCTCTTCGGCCCACCAAGTCTGTGCTGACCAACAACAACCCATTTATACTAATCCTTCATTAATCCCATATTCCCTACCACATCCCCACCATTCTCCTACCACCTACCTACACGAGGGGCAATTTACAATGGCCAATTTACCTATCAACTTGCAAGTCTTTGGCTGTGGGAGGAAACTGGAGCACCCGCCGGAAACCCACGCAGTGACAGGGACAACTTGCAAACTCCGCACAGACAGTACCCAGAACTGAACCCAGGTCACTGGAGCTGTGAGGCTGCAGTGCTAACCACTGCGTCACCCTGTTTTGTTTCATTTGTTCCTGGGATATGGGCACCACTGGCTAGACCAGCATTTATTGCCCATCACTAATTACCCTTGAGAAGGTGGTGGTGAGCCGTCTTCTTCAACTGCTGTAGTCCATCTGGTATAGGTACACCCACAGTGCTGCTGGAAGGGAGTACCAGGTGTTTGACCCAGCGACAGTGAAGAATTGATGATACAGTTCCAAGTCAGGATGCTTTGTGACTTGGATGGGAACTTACAGGTGGTGGTGTTCCCATGCGAAGACTGGTGTTGTCAATCAAGTGCTCACTGCTTGTGTGTGACATGCAGAATCAGTCCTGGAGAGTGTTTGTGTGAGTACAACAGATAGGATAGCACACAGGAAAGCAATGATAGAACTGGAAAGGCAAGATTTCTTTGAGCCAGAGCAAGTTGGTTTTCTTTAGGCAGACAGTCCATGTTCTCAGCTCTCCAAAAGGCCCTGGTTCCTCTTAGAGTGTGGGGCCGATGCCGAGCGGTAATGTGTTTCTGCTCCTGGTAGGTGAGAGGGGGAGAGAGAGAGGGGGAGAATGAGCGAGAGAGAGAGGAGAGGTGGGGACACAGAGGGGGAGCAAAGGGGTAGAGAGAGTGGGGAGAGAGGGGGACAGGTTGGGACACAGAGGGGGAGAGAGAGAAAGTGGGGAGAGAGTGGGGAGTGAGTCGGGAAAACATATGGGGAGAGAGAAAAGTGGGGGCAGAGAGGGGGGAAACAGAGGAGAGAGAGAAGGGGACACAAAGGGAGAGAGGAAGGGGGTAGAAAGAGGGACACAGAGCGGGAGACAGAGAGGTGTAAAGAGGGAGGGGGCCACAGAGGGGAGAGAGAGGGGGAACACGGAGAGAGGGAGAAAGGGAAGAGTGGAGGGGATAAATTGGGGGGAGAGGGTAGAGGGGAGAGAGAAAGGGGATACAGAGGGGGACACGAAGGGAGAGAATGGGGAAGAGACCGAGTAGGGGAGAGAGGGGCAAGAGAGAGAGAGAGGGACACAGAGGAGGAGAGAGAGAGAGAGAGAGGGGGACAGAGAAGGGGGAGAGAGAGGAAGGGAGAAAGAAGGGGGGCATAGAGGGAGAGAGAAAGAGGGAGAGAGAAGGGGAGAGAGAAGGGGAGAGAGAGGGATGACACAGAGAGGGGAGAGAGAGAGAGTCATAGTGTCATAGACTTAAACAGCACAGAAACAGGCTCTTTGGCCCACCGTGTCCACACCGGCCATCAAGCCTATCTATTCGAATCCCATTTTCCAGCACTTGGCCCGTAAACTTGTATGCTATGGCTTTTCAAGTGCTTATCTAAATACTTCTTAAATGTTGTGAGGGTTCCTGCTACTACCACCCCTTCAGGCAGTGTGTTTCAGATTCCAACCACACTCTGGGTGAAACATTATTTCATCAAATCCCCTCTAAACCTCCTGCCCTTTACCTTAAATCTATGCCCCCTGGTTATTGACCCCTCCGCTAAGGGAAAAAGTTTCGTCCTATCCACCTTATCTATGCCCCTCATAAATTTGTATACCTCAATCATGTCCTTCCTCAGCATTCTCTGCTCCAAGGAAAACAACCCCAGCCTATCCAGTCTCTCTTCATAGCTGAAATGCTCCAGCCCAGGCAACATCCTGATGAATCTCCTCTGCACCCTCTCCAGTGCAATCGCACCCTTCCTATAGTGTGGTGCCCAGAACTGTACACAGTACTCCAGCTGTGACCTAACCAGCATTTTATACAGCTCTATCATAACCTCCCTGCTCTTATACTCTATGCATCAGCTAATAAAGGCAAGTATCCCGTATGCCTTCCTAACCACCTTCTCTACCTGTGCTGCTGCCTTTAATGATCTATGGACAGGTACACCAAGGTCCCTCTGACACTTTGTACTTCCTAGGGTCCTACCATTCATTGTATATTCCCATGCCTTGTTAGTCCTCCCAAAGTGCATCACCTCACACTTCTCAGGATTAAATTCCATTTGCCACTACTCTACCCATCTTACCAGCCCAACAATATCGTCCTGTAATCTAAGGCTTTCCTCCTCACTATTTACGACACCACCAATTTTCGTGTCACCTGTGAATTTACTGATCATACCTCCTATATTCACGTCTAAATCATTAATGTACACTACAAACATTAAGGGTCCCAGCACCGATCCCCTAGGTACATCACTGGTCACAGGCCTCCATTCGCTAAAACAACCATTGAACTTCACCCTCTGTCTCCTTCCACCAAACCAATTTTGGATCCAATTTGCCAAATTGCCCTGGATCTCATGGACTCATACCTTCTTCAACAATCTCCCATGTGGGACCTTATCAAAAGTCTTACTGAAGTCCATGTAGATTACATCAACTGCTTTACTCTCATCGACACATCTAGTCACCTCCTGGAAATATTCAATAAAGTTTGTTCGACATGATCTCTCCCCTGACAAAGCCATGCTGACTGTCCCTGATTAATCCCTGCCTCTCCAAATGGAGATTAATCCTGTCCTTCAGAATTTTTTCCGATAGTTTCCCTACCACTGATGTTTGACTCATTGGCCTGTAATTACCTGGTTTATCCCTGCTACCCTTCTTGAATAATGGCATCACATTCGCTGTCCTCCAGTCCTCTGGTACCTCTCCTGTGGCCAGAGAGGATTTGAAAAGTTGTGTCAGAGCCCCTGCTATCTCCTACCTTGCCTCACATAACAGCCTGGGATACATCTCATCTGGGCCTGGGGATTTATCCACTTTAAAGCCCGCTAAAACAGTTAATACTTCCTCCCTTTCAATGCTAATTTGTTCAAGTATATCACAATCACCCCATCTCATCTCTACACCTACATCATCCTTCTCCATAGTGAACACAGATGAAAAGTAAGCATTTAAAACCTCATCTATGTCCTCTGGCTCCACACACACATTGCCACTTTGGTCCCTAATGGGCCCTACTCTTTCACTGGTTATCCTCTTGCCCTTAATATACTTATAAAACACCTTGGGATTTTCCTTTATCTTGTCTGCCAGTGTTTTATCGTGCCCCCTCTTCGCTCTCCTATTTACATTTTTAAGTACCACCCTACACTTTCTATACTCCTCCAGGGCCTCCGCTGTTTTCAGTACTCTGAATCTGTCATAAGCCTCCTTTTTTTCCCTGATCCAATACTCTATATCCCTTGATGTCCAGGGTTCCCTGGACTTGTTGGTCCTACCCTTCACCTTTATGGGAACATGTTGAACCTGAACTCTCACTGTTTCCTTTCTGAATGACTCCCACTGGTCTGTTGTAGACTTTCCTACAAGAAGCTGCTCCCAGTCCACTTTGGCTAGATCCTGTTTTATCATATTGAAATCGGCCTTCCCCCAATTCAGTACTTTTATTTCCGGTCCCTCTATGTCCTTTTCCATAACTACCTTAAATCTTACAGAGTTATGGTCACTATCCCCGAAATGCTCCCCCACTGCCACTTCTACCACTTGTCCGGCTTCATTCCCTAGGATTAGGTCCAATACTGTCTCACTTCTTGTAGGACTCTCTACGTGCTGGCTTAAAAAGCTCTCCTGAATGCGCTTTAAGAATTCTGCCCCCTTTAAGCCTTTTGCACTAATACTATCCCCTCTAATACTGGGGAAGTTGAAATCCCCTACTATTATTACCCTATTATTTTTGCACCTCTCTGAGATTTTGCTATATGGAATCTAATAGCATTGCACGAAGATACAATAACGCAACTTGGATATCTTGCCCCATTTCTGAACACTTCTTGATCAGCGATTTGACTGTCCCCCTTAATAAACTTTCTCTCCTTTGCATTACTTAAACAGCTCTGATAACTGAATATAAAGGAGTTTTACATAGCACAATGTTTCCAACCCTCTGGGACGGGCTGGGAGACGGCGGGGAGTGGGGGTGGGGAGGTTCCCGTAAAATGGCGAGGGAAAGCTGAGGGGTGGAATGTCCATTGTCCTAAAGCCGCCATGTCATTTTACCAGCAGCATGGAAGGTGAAGGACAGCTCTCTCACCAGGAGGCCAATTGAGCCACTTAAGTACCAATTAAGGGCCTCTCCCAGCCACCGAAAGCATTTTACCAGCTGGGGGAGGGCCCCTACCCCATGGGAGACCATCATGTCAACCCTGGTAATCTATCTGCGGGCTCAGGGAGGTCGGGACCCTCTTATTTGGGCACTCTCTGGCCCACAGAGGGGCCCCCTGGGAGCAACGGCAGTCCACGCAGCAATGACACCTACTGCCCTGACCAACAAGTCCCACCCCCTCGCTGGTGCCTCACCGGGCTCCCGGTGGTAGAGCTGAGACTGCTGGCCCTCCGATTGGCCAGCAGCTCCTGGGGGCTGGGCATCCAGCCGTTAAAATGGACGACAACCCTGACAACAACCAGTTACTTGTCTGACCCCCCCCACCCCCTGTAAAATGCAGCCGTGTGCCATGTAAACAGCTGAGGCAGGGTCGCCCCAGCTTTCTGGTCCATTGTTGGGTCCCCTGCCGTGAGCATAAAATTCAGCCCATTGTGTGAGGTTTTGTGTTGCTGAATATAATCTAGCTTAGATTTACAGGCGGCACAGTGGCGCAGTGGTTAGTACCGCAGCCTCGCAGCTGCAGTGACCTGGGTTCAGTTCTGGGTACTGCCTGTGCAAAGTTTGCAAGTTCTCCCTGTGACCGCATGGGTTTCTGCCGGGTGCTCCGGTTTCCTCCCACAGCTAAAGACTTGCAGGTTGTTAGGTAAATTGGCCATTGTAAATTGCCCCTAGTGTGGGGATGTGGTAGGGAATATGGGATTAATGTAGGATTAGTATAAATGGGTGGTTGTTGGTCGGCACAGACTCGGTAGGCCGAAGGGCCTGTTTTGGGTGCTGTATCTCTAAATAAATAAATTAGGTCATTGATTGACACAATGGAAGCAGGAAGATCAAGAGGCTGGCCTTGAATATGGGTAGGGGAGTTGATATAGAGGGAGAGATTTATGGAGGTTAGGAGGGCAGTGAATTCAGAGGAGAGAATGCCTGATGAGTTGAAATCACCATGAATGAGAAGTCACTCAGTACAGAGGATGAGGGAAGAAAGTAGAAAATATCCTGGTGAGAAATGTGGCATGATAGTTGGGTGGGTGATAAAAAAAAAATCAGGATTTTTAAATGTGTGGTGGAACAGGTGAGATGCTGAAAGGAGGAGAATGAGACAGAGGAGTAGGCGGACAGACCAAAGTGTGATTTGGTGGTTAGGGCCATACCGCCACAGTGGCGGTCTGTGCAGGACAAATGTGGAAGGTATAGTGAAGTGGAAAGCCTTCATGAAGTTTCTGTCAAGGCTATAATATTGATGCAATCATCCACAATATACTCTTGGATTGCAAGAGCCTTGTTCACAAGTGAACAGGCATTCTGGAGGGTGATGCAGAGAGGGGTAGTGCTGGCTGACCTTCTGGTAGAGTCCACAGGGTCAATACTGGGAGTGGTTAATGGGACAGGAAGGAAGTTGTCTAGATTGGCCTCCAGCGGGCACCCTGAACAGGAAGGTCGATGAGAGAGTAGGATGGAGCAATTAGGGTTACTCTCGTAAGGAGGTTGCAATGAGTAGCTCAATAAGCCCGTCACAGCGTGTCAAGTGAGACATAGAGGGAAGCCGTAAGCTTACCTAGGAAGGAGTCAAGCCTGGGACAGTGCCAGGGCAGTCGGAAGGTTGAGGAGTAATGAAATATTGGGGTAGAGATTTCGGTAGGTGTTGGTGGGGGGGTGGCGGGGGCTTTATCAGAGTATCTAAGAGGGGAGAAATGAAAGATGGCATGACAACAGGGGAGGGGAGTGTAAGTGGCAAAAAGGGAAAAGAAGAAAAAGTAAGTCAAAATGATGGTCCTGGGTCCATCATTAAGAGGAAAAAGGTTTGTCATCACTTTTCCTATAAAATACTACTTATTATGTTGAAATGCATGTGATGGTTAAAAAAATCCTACAGTTGTTGGATCTGATATACTGCTGGTTTATAGATGGTGGATAATGAATCATACACCTCATAATACCAAAGAGCACTAACAAGAAACAATATATAACATGGAGCCTGCCAAACATCAGCATATAATGCGAGGGCTGACTTTCTGCAAGTTTTAGTAAAAATGTGGACATGTTTAAAAAAAGAGGTGTATTGTTCAGGAGTAAGTGTTAAATGAAGACTTGCATTTGTTTGACATTGATTTGGAATATTTGAGCTTCTGTGAAAAAAGAATTTTGTTTTCTTAAAGATCATCGATAATGAACTGACTCAGCAAATTAGATACATAAAGGCTATGGGCCCTGACAACATACCGTCTGTAGTGATGAAGATTTGTGCTCTAGAACTAATTACTCTTCTAGCCAAACTATTCCAGTACAGCTACAACACTGGCATCTACCTGCAAAGTAGAAAATTGCCTAAATATGTCCTGTTCACAAAAAGTAGGAGAAATCCAATCCAGTCAATTACCACCCCATGAGCCTACTCTCAACCATCAGTCTACTCTCAGTTTTTAGCAAAGTGATGGAGGAGTCGTTGACAGTCCTATCAAGCAGCACTTACCAATAACCTGTTCACTGATGCTCAGTTTGGTTACGCCAGGGCCACTCAGCTCTAGCCTAGGTCCAAACAGGGACAAAAGAGTCGAGTGCAGAAATGAGATGAGAGTTACTGCCTGTGACATCAAGGGAGCCATTTACCAAGGGTGAGTTCAAGCAGCCCTAGTAAAATTAAAATCAATGACAATCAGGAGGAAAATTTTTCACTGGTTGGAGTCATAGCTAGCACAAAGGAAGATGGTTTTGGTTGTTGGAGGCCAATCATCTCAGCCCCAGGACATCACTGCAGGAGTTCCTGAGGGCCATGTTCGAGGCTCAACCATCTTCAGTTGCTTCATCAATAACCTTTCCTTGAACATAAGGTTAGAAGTGGCGATGTTCGCTGATGAGCACACAGTGTTCAGTTCCATTGGCAAGTCCTCAGAAAATTAACCAGTCTTTGCCTACTCGCAGCAAGACATGGAAAATATTCAGGCTTGGGCTGATACCATCGATGCCACACAAATGTCAGGCAATGACCATCTCGAACAAGGAGAGAGTCTAATCACCTCCCCTTTACATTCAACAGCATTAGCTTCTGTGCTGTAACTATTCTATGATGCTATTCTATGAATTCTCCACCATCAATATTCTGGGGGTTACCATTGACCAGAAACGGAACTGGACCAGCCACATAAATATTGTGGCTACAAGAGCAGGTCAGAGGCTTGGCATTCTGTAGCAAGTGATTCACCTCCTGACTTCCCAAAGGACTTGGTGGATGATGAGTCTCGGGAAGGGAGTGTAGATAGTCTGGGTCATGTCGTTATCAAAAAGGAGGAGGTGTTGGGTGTCTTGCAAAGCATTAAGGTCGATAAGTCCCCAGGGCCTGATGGGATTGACCCCAGAATACTGAGGGAGGCAAGGGAAGAAATTGCTGGGGCCTTGACAGAAATCTTTGCATCCTCATTGGCTACAGGTGAGGTCCCAGAGGACTGGAGAATAGCCAATGTTGTTCCTTTGTTTAAGAAGGGTAGCAAGGATAATCCAGGAAATTATAGGCCGGTGAGCCTTACATCAGTGGTAGGGAAATTATTGGAGAGGATTCTTCGGGACAGGATTTACTCCCATTTGGAAACAAACAAACTTATTAGCAAGAGACAGCATGGTTTTGTGAAGGGGAGGTCGTGTCTCACTAACTTGGTCGAGTTTTTTGAGGAAGGAAAATGTAGCTGGTCTGATTAGTAAGTTTGCGGACGACACAAGGGTTGGTGGAGTTGCGGATAGTGATGAGAATTGTCAGAGGGTACAGCAGGATATAGATCGGTTGGAGACTTGGGCAGACAAATGGCAGATGGAGTTTAATCCGGACAAATGTGAGGTAATGCATTTTGGAAGATCTAATACAGATGGGAAGTATACAGTAAATGGCAGAACCCTTAGGAGTATTGACAGGCAGAGTGATCTGGGTGTACAGGTCCACAGGTCACTGAGAGTGGCTACGCAGGTGGATAAGGTAGTCAAGAAAGCATACAGCATGCTTGCCTTCATCGGTCGGGGCATAGAGTATAAAAATTGGCAAGTCATGCTGCAGCTGTCCAGAACCTTAGTTAGGCCACACGTAGAATATTGCGTGCAATTCTGGTCGCCACACTACCAGAAGGATGTGGAGGCTTTGGAGAGAGTACAGAAGAGGTTTACCAGGATGCTGCCTGGTCTGGAGGGCATTAGCTATGAGGAGAGGTTGGATAAACTCGGATTGTTTTCACTGGAACGACGGAGGTGGAGGGACGACATGATAGAGGTTTACAAAGTTATGAGTGGCATGGACAGAGTGGATAGTCAGAAGCTTTTTCCCAGGGTGGAAGAGTCAGTTACTAGGGGACATAGGTTTAAGGTGCGAGGGGCAAAGTTTAGAGGGGATGTGCAAGGCAAGTTCTTTACACAGAGGGTGGTGAGTGCCTGGTACTTGCTGCCGGGGGAGGTGGTGGAAGCAGGTACGATAGCAACGTTTAAGAGGCATCTTGACAAATACATGAATAGGAAGGGAATAGAGGGATACGGACCCCGGAAGTGCAGAAGGTTTTAGTTTAGACAGGCATCGAGATCGACGCAGGCTTGGAGGGCCGAATGGCCTGTTCCTGTGTTGTACTGTTCTTTGTTCTTTGTTCTTTTCCACTATCTACAAGGCACAAGTCAGGAGTGTAGTGGAATACCCTCCAACAGCCTGGATGAGTGGAACTCCAACATCAATCACAAAAGCTCGACATCATCCAGGACAAAGCAGTCCACTTGATTGGCAGCCCATCGACCACCTCAAACATCAATCACTCCTCCACTGGCACACAGTGGCTGCAGCGTGTATCATCTACAAGATGCAGTAACAATCAGTATTCTTCGACAGCACCTGCCAAACCTGCAACCTCTAGAAGGAAAAGGGCTTGAGGTGCATGGTAACACCACTACATCCAAATCATACACCATTCTGACTTGGACATGTATCATCATTCCTTCATCGCCACTGTATCAAAATCCTGGAAGTTCCCACCTAACAGCATTGACAGAGAACCTACATCACCTTCTCAAGGGCAATCAGGGATAGATGGTAAATGTTGGTCTTGCCAGCAATACGCACAACTTACACAAGAATAAATAAAACAAAATAAAAAAATTCTTAGTTGCAATACACAATTAAACAGTATTCTGCTTCTGCTCAGACCAAGACCCTGTCTGCTTAATGAACAGAATATTTCAAAGTATCACCGCAGAAGTGGTAGAAATAAATAGCAAAAAGAAGCTTCACATCTGAGACCATGGCCCTAAATTCAATGCCATTTTCAGCATTTTGGAACCTGAAATGGGACAATTCATTTGGCTGGCCAGCAAAATAGAGAGGTAGCTGTTACCACTGGTCTTTTACTTTAAAATTAATCCACTGGAATTTCCAATCATGATTTGGCCCTTTCGTGACCCACTTCCCAGAGCCCTGCATCTAATTTAAATATATTTAAATGAGGGCCAATTGTGTTACAGGTCTGAAATTCTTGTTTTGAACTCACAATGAGCTCTGGGTAAATTAGAATTGAACAGCTGTTGCTGGATCCGCTGAGACAGGCAGAATTGAGAAACATTTGAGCTTGAAGAGTGTTGAAAGAAATTACATTTATATATTAATTTTCATGAGCACAGGATGTCCCAACCACTTTACTGCCAATGAAATACTTTTGAAGTGTAGCCACTGTTGTAGTGTAGGAAAAACAGCAGCCAAATTGTGCACAGCAAGGTTCCACAGGCAGCAATGTGCTAATGACTGGATAATCTGTTTTAACAATGTTGGCTGAGGGATGAATATTGGATAAGGACACCAGGAGAATTCCCCTGTACCTTTTTGAATAGTACATAGTGTTTTCACATCAACCTGAGGGCAGATGAGGCTTTGCTTTAACCTCTCAACCAAACAATTGCCCCTCGACAGTGCAGCACTCCTTCAATACTGCACTGTAGTGTCAGGCTAGATTGTATGCTCAAGTCTCTGGAGTCTGACTTGACCTCACAAATGTTTAGCTCTGATTAAAGTAAGAGATCACCCTGTTAAATTGAAGGAAGAAATTTCAAGGCTGTTTTTAAAAACAATTATTTGGGAAGAATTTGATATATACTGTGAGATTCCAACTTAACGTTGTTAATTTGGCTGCCCTGGTCAGGTCATTGAACTTCTTGCAGTACTGGTCAGCAGTCATGGGGATGCCAGTACCACCTCCCTCTACGGGGTATGACACATTTCTTGGTGGCTTCCTCCCATGGAGACCCAGCAGTCTGTCTCCCCTCTGCTCAAAATCATCAAGGTTATTTTCACAGAAATTGCAAGTGCTTCTTTTGTTCCTCTTTGTCACACCCTTGACCCTTTTTCAGCTCTGTGTCTGAACTCCAATAAGGACATTCTTGAAACGTGGGACAAAATCACACAATGGCCTGGGTAAAAAAATAATGTTGCTTACCTGAATGTTGAGCCAGGATGAACAAAAGTGCTGAATCTCACCCCATATTAAAATTCTGGACTTCTGTTGGTTACCACTCATTCCTTCTTGAGTTCTTCCACACCACCACGCCCCACCCTAGGTCCAGTGCTAAAATCTGTTCTGTTTTCTTCAGGTGAAACCCAATTTCCAATCTGTGTGTCTTCCAATGCACCTGATTGACAGTGAACTGAGGATTCTGAACACTTTCCTATTCACCTGCTGCTCCTCCAGCCTGCTGATGCTACAATTTTTAGCCAACCACAGTCTTTCAAAGGCTGGACTTCAATATCCAAATACCCACTGCGCATTACTTAATGTTATATTTATATAGAACTTGGTTAGACCACATTTGTAGCACTCTGCACAGTTCTGGTCTCCATATTACACAAAGGAAATAGAACCACCAGAGAAGGTTATAACAGCGCACTTAGAAAATCATAATATAATTAGAGTCAACATGGATTTATGAAAGGGGGGGGTCATGTTTGACAAATCTATGAGTTTTTTGAGGACATAATAAATAGGGTGGATAAGGGGAACCAGTGGATGAAGTATATTTGGATTTCAAAAAGCATTCGATAAGGTACCACACAAGAAGTTGTTACACAAAATTAAGGCTCAAGGGATTGGGGGATCATATATTCACATGGATTGCAATTAGTTAATGGACGGAAAGCAGAAAATGGAACAAATGGGTCATTTTCAGGTTGGCAGGCTGGAACGAGTGGGATACCACAATTATCAGTGCTTGAGCCTCAGTTATTTACAATCTATATCTCTGATTTAGATGAGGGGATTGAGTGTAATGTATCCCAGTTTGCTGATGATACAAAGTTAGGTGGGAAAGTAAGCTACGAAGAGGATCCAAAGAGACAACAAATTAATATAGTTGGGTTAAATGAGTGGACAAGAACGTGGTAGATGGAACATTATGTGGAGAAATGTGAAGTTATCCACTTTGGTAGGAAAAATGGAAAAGCAGAATAGTTTTTAAATGATGAGAGACTGGGAAATGTTTATATTCATAGGGATCCATGTACACGAATAACAGATAATTAATATGCAGGTACAGCAAGAATTTGGAAAGCAAATAGTCTGTTAGCCTTTATTGCAAAGGGATTGGCGTATAAGAGAATAGAAGACTTACTGCAATTGTATAGAGCCTAGTTGAGACCACACTTGGAGTACTGTGCACATTTCCGGTCTCCTTACTTAAGGGAGGATATACTTGTCTTGGAGGAAGTGCAACAAAGGTTTACTGAACTGATTCCTGGGATGAGGGGATTGTATTATGAGGAGAGATTGAGTAGACTAGGCCTATATTCCCTGAAGTTTAGAAAAATAAGAGATTATTTCTTTGGAGCATATAAAGTTCTTGAGGGGCGTGACAAGGTAGATACTGAGAGGATGTTTCCCTGGCTGTGTAGTCTAGGACTAAGGATCACAGTCTCAGATTAAGGTGTCGGCCATTTAAGACTGAAAAGGGTTGTGAACCTTTGGAATGTTCTACCGTAGAGATCAATGGATGCTCGTCATTGAGTACATTCAAGTCAGAGATCAACAGATTCTTGGATACTAAGGAAATCAAGGGATATGGGGATAGTGCAGGAGGGTGTAGCTGGATGTAGCAGAAAATCAGCCATGATCTCATTGAATGGCGGAGCAGACTTGAGGGACCAAATGGCCTACTCTTACTCCTTTTCCCTATGCTCTTATTTTTAAAAAAAGATTTACACGGACAATACCAGGAAGGAGAGGTTATAACTATCAGGCTGGGGCTCTTTTCTCTAGAAAAAGAGAAGGCTGAGGGGGCGATGGAATAGTGGTCTTTATAGATTTAGAATTTAGAACATTACAGCGCAGTACAGGCCCTTCGGCCCTCGATGTTGCGCCGACCTGTGAAACCATCTGACCTACACTATTCCATTTTCATCCATATATCTATCCAATGACCACTTAAATGCCCTTAAAGTTGGCGAGTCTACTACTGTTGCAGGCAGGGCGTTCCACGCCCCTACTATTCTCTGAGTAAAGAAACTACCTCTAACATCTGTCCTATATCTATCACCCCTCAACTTAAAGCTATGTCCCCTCGTGTTTGCCATCACCATCCGAGGAAAAAGACTCTCACTATCCACCCTATCTAACCCTCTGATTATCTTATATGTCTCTATTAAGTCACCTCTCCTCCTCCTTCTCTCCAACGAAAACGACCTCAAGTCCCTTTGCCTTTCCTCGTAAGACCTTCCTTCCATACCAGGCAACATCCTAGTAAATCTCCTCTGCACCCTTTCCAAAGCTTCCACATCCTTCCTATAATGCGGTGACCAGAACTGCACGCAATACTCCAGGTGCGGTCTCACCAGAGTTTTGTACAGCTGCAGCATGACCTCGTGGCTCCGAAACTCGATCCCCCTACTAACAAAAGCTAACACACCATATGCCTTCTTAACAGCCCTATTAACCTGGGTAGCAACTTTCAGGGATTTATGTACCTGGACACCAAGATCTCTCTGTTCATCTACACTACCAAGAATCTTCCCATTAGCCCAGTACTCTGCATTCCTGTTACTCCTTCCAAAGTGAATCACCTCACACTTTTCCGCATTAAACTCCATTTGCCATCTCTCAGCCCAGCTCTGCAGCCTATCTATGTCCCTCTGTACCCTACAACATCCTTCGGCACTATCCACAACTCCACCGACCTTAGTGTCATCCGCAAATTTACTAACCCACCCTTCTACACCCTCTTCCAGGTCATTTATAAAAATGACAAACAGCAGTGGCCCCAAAACAGATCCTTGCGGTACACCACTAGTAACTAAACTCCAGGATGAACATTTGCCATCAACCACCACCCTCTGTCTTCTTTCAGCTAGCCAATTTCTGATCCAAAGCTCTAAATCACCTTCAACCCCATACTTCTGTATTTTCTGCAATAGCCTACCGTGGGGAACCTTATCAAACGCCTTACTGAAATCCATATACACCACATCCACTGCTTTACCCTCATCCACCTGTTTGGTCACCTTCTCGAAAAACTCAATCAGGTTTGTGAGGCACGACCTACCCTTCACAAAACCGTGCTGACTATCGCTAATGAACTTATTCTTTTCAAGATGATTATAAATCCTATCTCTGATAACCTTTTCCAACATTTTACCCACAACCGAAGTAAGGCTCACAGGTCTATAATTACCAGGGCTGTCTCTACTCCCCTTCTTGAACAAGGGGACAACATTTGCTATCCTCCAGTCTTCCGGCACTATTCCTGTCGACAATGACGACATAAAGATCAAGGACAAAGGCTCTGCAATCTCCTCCCTGGCTTCCCAGAGGATCCTAGGATAAATCCCATCTGGCCCAGGGGACTTATCTATTTTCACACTTTCCAAAATTGCTAACACCTCCTCCTTGTGAACCTCAATCCCATCTAGCCTAGTAGTCTGAATCTCAGTATTCTCCTCGACAACATTTTCTTTCTCTACTGTAAATACTGACGAAAAATATTCATTTAACGCTTCCCCTATCTCCTCTGATTCCACACACAACTTCCCACTACTATCCTTGATTGGCCCTAATCTAACTCTAGTCATTCTTTTATTCCTGATATACCTATAGAAAGCCTTAGGGTTTTCCCTGATCCTATCCGCCAATGACTTCTCGTGTCCTCTCCTTGCTCTTCTTAGCTCTCCCTTTAGATCCTTCCTGGCTAGCTTGTAACTCTCAAGCGCCCTAACTGAGCCTTCACGTCTCATCCTAACATAAGCCTTCTTCTTCCTCTTGACAAGCGCTTCAACTTCTTTAGTAAACCACGGCTCCCTCGCTCGACAACTTCCTCCCTGCCTCACAGGTACATACTTATCAAGGACATGCAGTAGCTGCTCCTTGAATAAGCTCCACATTTCTATTGTGCCCATCCCTTGCAGTTTCCTTTCCCATCCTACGCATCCTAAATCTTGCCTAATCGCATCATAATTTCCTTTCCCCCAGCTATAATTCTTGCCCTGCGGTATATACCTGTCCCTGCCCATCGCTAAGGTAAACCTAACCGAATTGTGATCACTATCACCAAAGTGCTCACCTACATCTAAATCTAACACCTGGCCAGGTTCATTACCCAGTACCAAATCCAATGCTGCATCGCCCCTGGTTGGCATGTCTACATACTGTGTCAGAAAACCCTCCTGCACACACTGGACAAAAACTGACCCATCTAAAGTACTCGAACTATAGTATTTCCAGTCAATATTTGGAAAGTTAAAGTCCCCCATAACAACTACCCTGTTACTCTCGCTCCTGTCGAGAATCATCTTCGCTATCCTTTCCTCTACATCTCTGGAACTATTCAGAGGTCTATAGAAGACTCCCAACAGGGTGACCTCTCCTCTCCTGTTTCTAACCTCGGCCCATACTACCTCAGTAGACGAGTCCTCAAACGTCCTTTCTGTCGCTGTAATAATTATGCAAGGGTTTGATAGGGTAGGTGTAGAGAAGATGCTTCCACTTCTGGAGTCATAAATGCAAGATAGCCACTCATAAATCCAATAAGGAACTCAGGAGAAATTTCTTTATCAGAGAGTGGTTAAATCTGAAGCTTCCTACCATGTGGAGTAGTTGAGGTGAATAACATGGATATATTTAATGGGAAGTTACATTAGCCCATGAGGGAGAAAGAAATAGAAGGATATGCTAATAGGGTGAGATGAAGTGGGAGGAGGCTTGAGTGAAGCATAAACACTGCCATGGACCAGTGGGGTTGAATGGCTTGTTTCTGTGCTGTAAATACTATGTAATACTCCTGTCTTTATTCAGGATCCTCCAATGAGCTAACACATAAAATTCCAGAGGGCTCAGCTCTGCAGGGCATTGGTGGGCACAAGACTTATCAGCACAAATCCAATACAGCTGGCACACTGAATTTCCGGTTGTAGCACTGATTGCTGGTTGTGCAGTGGCACAGGGTTGGGCGGGGGCGGTGTGGTGGTGGGTGGTGGTAACCTGAGTACAGAGAGGGCATAGCTGGTGTGTTATTTAGAGTAGGTATTAGCCCAAGGAACAGGGATACCAAAAACAGAGATACTAGGGCACAATACAGGAACAGCACATAAGGAAGCTCTGGTTCGCTAAGAAAGTTCTGACTGACTTGCTATCTGGTCTGAATAGAGACTTGCACAGATAGTCAACAGGTGGTAGTGCCCTCACTGCTACATTTCCAGAGCATGCAGAAGGCTGCTGGTTGTAGGACTCTCGTCTGAGTCAAAGGTTGTGGGTTCAAAGGGAGTACTGCACATTCAGAGGTGCCATCTTTAAGATGAGATGTTAAACTGAGGCTATATTTGCCCTCTTGGTTGATGTAAAAGATCCCATGGCACTAATTTGAAAATGAACAGGGCAGATCACCTCATGTGTGGCCAATATTTATCACTCAATCAACATCACAAAAAACAAATTATCTCATGATTGTGTGGAAGCTTGCTGTGCACAAACTGACAGCTGTGTTTCAATCATGACAACAGTGACTACATTTCAGAAAGTACTTAATTAGCTGTAAACTGCTTTGGGATACCCTGAGATTGTGAAAGGTACTTATATTAATCATCCTCTTCTTCTTCTTGTGGGCAGCTTATACCTAGTTTTCCGAAAGAGTGACAAATTGAAATCAATTCACTATTAATGTGTTTTACATTCAGTTGTGAGGTACTAGTTCTCTTTATGTTTTGTTTCCTTGCTTGTTATGTTTGTCCTGTGTGTGTTGTGATCTGATCTGTATTAGCTGTCGATCTGCGCTGCTTACAAAACACTCCCTTAGCTAAAACAGTCGTATGGGTTGGTAACCACTCGTGAGCTTGAGGGGACACAGAAGCCCCTCGACCTTGACAGCCTCAAGGAGTTGAGGAAAAATATCCCAGTTTTCCTACAATTTGTCAAAGATCTTTTTTTCATTGATCTTCACCTCCCTCATGAGCTAACTTTACTAGATTTTGTTTAACAAACAAAATTGCATCGAATACCTTTAATTTCCCCTCTCCTGAAGCCAACATTCCTGGTGACACTTTCAGCAGTCATTATGTCTGGATTTCTGCTAAAGCAGTCTCTGTGAATCCTCCTTTCCAAATTGCATCCATCCTGCTGGTTCCTCCAGTTGTTAGTTCCCCTAAACTCAAAGTGGATCTCTTAAGTTCACTCTTCTACCCCAACTCTAATTTTAGTTGCCTTGGCAAAGACCAACCCACCATAGCTCCATATTGTTTTACCATTATGCCCAACATCAATACAAATGCAAAATACTGTGGATGCAGGAAATATGAAGTAAAGAAAGAAAATCCTTTAAATACACAGGTCAGACAGCTTCTGTGGACAGTTAACCTTTCAGGTCGATGACCCTTCAGCAATACTGGGAAAAGTTAGAAATGTAACAGGCTTTAAGCAAGTGGAAGGGGAGAGGGTGGGAAAAATGGACAAAAGAGAAGGCCTTTGATAGGGTGGAAGACAGGAGCGATTAAATGACAGAAGAGTAAGTTGTACAGGACCAAAGAGAGTGAAATGGGGCAAGAAAATAAACAAACAAAAGAAGTGCCTAGAACAGGTGTGCTGGCATCCAAAAGCAAAAGGAAGGGAATAATCGAAACCTGCAAAGAAAAAGGAAACAAACTGGGGCCTGAGATTACAGTCTGAAATTGTTGAACTCAATGTTGAGTCCAGAAGGCTGTAAAGTGCCTAATTAAAAGATGAGGTGCTGTTCCTTGAGCTTACACTAATCTTCATTGGAATACTACAGTAAGCCAATGACAGAGAGGTCAGTATGAGAGCAAGGTGGTGAATTAAAATGGCAGGCGACCGGTAGCTCAGGGTCTTGCTTGCAGACTAAACGGAGGTGTTCCGCAAAGCGGTCACCCAATCTGCATTTGGTCCCCCAAATGTAGAGCAGACTGCATTGTAAGCAGTGAATACAGTATACTAAATTGAAAGAATATACATATAAATCGCTGTTTGACTTGGAAGGAGTGTTTGGGACTTGAGACAGTGAGGGGTTAAAGGGGCAGGTGTTGCATCTTTTGTGCTTGCATGAAAAGATGCCAGGGGAAGGGGAAGGGGCATTGGGGATGATTGAGGAGTGGATCACGGTGTCAAAGGGAATGGTCCCTTCTGAATGCTAAAAGGGGAGGGGAGGAGATGTGTTTGATGAAATGGCGAAGGCTGATCCATTGAATACGCAGGCTGGTCAAGTGGAAGGTGAGGACACGGGAACCCTATTGCGGTTCTTGGAGGAAGGGGAAGGGGTGAGAGCAGAAGTGCGGGAAATGAAAAGGACACGGTTGACAGGCATGTCAACCACAGTGTGGGATAATCCTCGCTGTTCCACCTGTCCCGAAGGTGAGCCTTTCTGCTATTCAAACTGCCACACCATTGTTCTTACATTATTTGAAGTTACAGAAACCGTTTTTAGCACAAATTATCTGCCTGCTGTTCCAGAATCATCAGTGCAGTTTGTTTGGCAAGGCCGTTCCACTGGTGATAATTTTCATTTTAAAAGCGCGGAGAGGCCACCTCCATCTTGAGGTACCCTCTCTCTCCCTTACCTGCAACAGCTGGCTGCAGCTTGCTCGATGCTGCACAGCTTCCTATTGGCCCTCCAGCATCAGATGTCTGCCCACAATCCTTAATTGGATGGTGAGTGTGCCATCTAGCCATTAATTGGCCATTCCTTGGAAAAGTTTCGGGTGACTATTTCCGACACGGTGCTGGGTCAGGACCCGCATTGGATCCTGGTGTCGGAGTCTCAACCCCCAAAACAAAAATCCTGCCACACATCTCTGAAATTCTGCTCTTAAAATCTTTTGTAACTAATCTCCAATGTTTTTGACCATGCACTTCTAATAGAGGTATCACCATATTGCCTCCCACCAATGCTGTGTTCATATCTGACTAGTTTCCTTTCTGAAAATTTATTGTAATTTCAGATGATCACTTGACTCTTTTTGCATGAATCCAGCAGTTTCTAAGGCCCTGTTGTTTCTCTTCTCCCGCTTTCCTTATTCATTTCAATGATCTCCTTCACTCATCATCCATTTTCTTGATGATTCCATTCTGATTCTGTAATTTCCTTTAGATTGAATGGGCTCACAATCTCCAGAGCCTGTCATGCAGTGGCTCAATCACAACACCCTGAACTCCTCCATGACCTTCAGTGAGAGAATAAAAATGTTGCTTCTGTTATGAGTGCTGGACTTTTAAAACATAAATCATGTTATAAAGTTTAAAATGGAGTCTGGAAAGTCAGGTGACCTCACACTCACTCTGGTAACGGACAAGACAGATCAAAGATGTTTTCTGAAAGAAGAGACTGCGGAGGTAATACCTGATGGGCGGGTGAGTAGCAGCATTTAAATAGCTTAAAAAAAGGGAAAGTTCTTTTTTGTTGAAAAAAACCTCTAGTGATAAAGTGAGTACTACTAAAGTGTTTTTTTTTCAATAAGTGTAATTAATTAAGGACTTTAGATTGTAGTGGGTAGAACAAGGCCCCGAGTGTAATTAGTATTTTTTAATTAAGGGAATAACTAATTAATCTAAGGGTAAGTCATGGCAGGAGAGCTCAGCCCCGTCATATGCTTCTCCTGCGCTATGTGGGAAATCAGGGACACTTCCAGTGTCCCTGACGACCATGTGTGCAAAAAGTGTATCCATCTGCAGCTACTGGCTACCCACATTACGGAGCTGGAGCTGCGGGTGGATTCACTGTGGAGCATCCGTGATGCTGAGAACATCGTGGACAGCACGTTTAGCGAGGTGGTCACACCGCAGGTAATGGCTGCACAAGCAGAAAAGGGAAGGGTGACCACCAGGCGGAGTAGTAGGCGCAGGTAGGTAGCGCAGGAGTCTCCTGTGGTCATCCCCCTCTTAAACAGATATACCGCTTTGGATACTGTTTGGGGGGGGAAATGACCTCCCAGGGGAAAGCAGCAACAGCCAAGTTGGTGGCACCACGGAGGGCTCTGCTGCACAGCAGGGGAGGAAAAGGGGTGGAAGAGCTATAGTGATAGGGGATTCTATCGTAAGGGGTGCCAATAGGCATTTCTGTGGCTGCAAATGTGACTCCAGGATGGTATGTTGCCTCCCTGGTGCTAGGGTCAAGGATGTCACAGACCGAATGCAGGACATTCTGAAGTGGGAGGGGGAGCAGTCAGAGCTCGTGATGCACATTGGTACCAACGACATAGGTAGAAAGAGGGGTGAGGTCCTGCAACAAGAATTTAGGGAGCTAGGTAGCAGATTGAAAAGCAGGACCTCAAAGGTTACTCCCTGTGCCACGTGCTAGTGAGTATAGGAATAGAAGGATAGAGCAGATAAATGAGTGGCTGAGGAGATGGTGCAGGAGGGAGGGCTTTAGGTTCCTGGATCACTGGGTCTGTTTCTGGCAAAGGTGGGACCTGTACAAGTTGGATGGGTTGCACCTGAACCCGAACGGAACCAACATCCTTGCTGGGAGGTTTGCTAGTGCTGTTATGGGGGGGGGTTTAAACTAATTTGGCAGGGGGATGGGATACAGAGTGGAGGTACAGTAGGGGGTGAGGCACAGCCAAATATAGAAGAGAAACTGAGTCAGTCTGGAAGGCAGAGCAAATATAGACCTGTTAAGGCACAAGTGAATAATGCAAGGCTGGATTGCATTTACTTTAATGCAAGGAGTCTTACTAATAAGGCAGATGAATTGAGGTCATTGATTAGCTCATGAGATTATGATATTATTGCTATCACAAAGACATGGTTGAGGGAGGGGCAGGACTGGCAGCTCAATATTCCAGGGTATAGAATCTTCAGCCGTGATAAGGGAGGGGATAAAAGAGGAGGTGGCATTGCACTGTTGATCAAGGAGTCAATTACTGCTGTAAGGAGGGATGATATCTTAGAAGGTTCCTCAAATGAGGCCATATGGGTAGAACTTAAAAATAAAAAGGGGGCAATCACTTGGCTGGGCCTCCAAACAGTCAGGGAGAGATAGAGGAACAGATATAGAGGCAAATCCCAGAGAGGTGCAAAAATAATAGGGTAATATTAGTAAGGGATTTCAACTTACCTAATAACAACTGGGATAGTCTTGGTGCAAAAGGCTTAAAGGGGGAGGAATTCTTAAAATGCAAATAGGAGAGCTTTTTGAGCCAGTACATAGAAAGTCCCACAAGAGAAGGGACAGTACTGGACCTAATCCTAAGGAATGAAGCTGGACAAGTGGTAGAAGTATCAGTGGGGGAGCATTTCGGGGATAGTGGCCATAACTCTGTAAGATTTAAGGTAGTTATGGAAAAGGGCAAAGACAGGCCAGAAATAAAGGTACTGAATTGGGGGAAGGCCGATTTCAATTTGATAAGACAGGATCTGGCCAAAGTGGAATGGGAGCAGCTACTTGTAGGAAAATCTACATCAGGCCAGTGGGAGTCATTCAATGAGGAAATAGTGAGGGTTCAGAGCCAACATGTACTGGTTAAGGTGAAGGGTCGGACCATCAAATCCAGGAAACCCTGGATGTCAAGGGATATAGAGTATTGGATCAGGAAATAAAAGAAGGCTTATGGCAGATTCGGAGCGCTGAAAACAGCGGAGGCATTAAAGGAGTATAGAAAGTGTAGGGAGGTACTCTAAAAAGTAATTAGGACAGCGAAGAGGGGACATGAAAAATCATTGGCGGGCAAGATAAAGGAAAATCCTAAGGCATTTTATAAGTATATTAAGGGCAAGAGGATAACCAGGGAAAGACTAAAGACTAACGTTTCTAATATTTGCAGTTCCGAAGAAGGATCACTGACCCGAAATGTTAACTCTGCTTCTCTTTCCACAGATGCTGCCAGATCTGCTGAGTGGTTCCAGCATTTCTTGTTTTTATTAAAGACTAAAGTGGCAATCTGTGTGTGGAGCCAGAGGACATAGGTGAGGTTTTAAATGATTACTTTTCATCTGTTTTCACTGTGGAGAATAATGATGTAGTGTAGAGATCAGGGAGGGGGATTGCGATATACATGAACATATTAACATTGAAAGGGAGGAAATATTAGATGTTTTAGCAGGCTTAAAAGTGGATAAATCCCCAGGCCCAGATGAGATGTCTCGTAGGTCGTTGTGTGAGGCAAGGGAGGTGATAGCAGGGGCTCGAACACAAATTTTCAGATCCTCTCTGGCCATGGGAGAGGTGCCAGAGGACTGGAGGACAGTGGATGTGGTACCATTATTCAAGAAGGGTAGCAGGGATAGACCAGGTAATTACAGGCTGGTGAGTCTAACGTCAGTGGTTGGGAAAATATTGGAAACAATTCTGAGGGACAGGATTAATCTCCACTTGGAGAGATAGGGAATAATCAGGGATAGTCAGCATGGCTTTGTCAGGGGTAGATCGTGTCTAACTAACTTGATTGAATTTTTCGAGGAGGTGACTGGATGTGTAGATGAGGGTAAAGCAGTTGATGTAGTCTACATGGACTTCAGTAAGGCTTTTGATAAGGTCCCACATGGGAGATTGGTTAAGAAAATAAGAGCCCATGGAATCTAGGGCAATTTGGGAAATTGGATCCAAAATTGGCTTAGTGGCAGGAAACAGAGGGTATTGGTCAAGGGTTGTTTTTGAAAGTGGAAGCCTGTGACCAGTGGTGTACTGTAGGGATCTGTCATGGGACCCGTACTGTTTGTAGTGTACATTCATGATTTAGACATGAATATAGGAGGTATGATCAGTAAGTTCGCAGATGGCACGAAAATTGGTGGTGTAGTAAATAGTGAGGAGGAAAGCCTTAAATTACAGGACGATATAGATGGGCTGGTAAGATGGGATGAGCAGTGGCAAATGGAGTTTAATCCTGAGAAGTGTGAGGTGATGCATTTTGTGAGGACTAACAAGGCAAGGGAATATACAATGGATGGTAGGCCCCTAGGAAATACAGAAGGTCAGAGGGACCTTGGTATACTTGTGCATAGATCACTGAAGGCAGCAGCACAGGTAGATAAGGTGGTTAGGAAGGCATATGGGATACTTGCCTTTATTAGCCGAGGCATAGAATATAAGAGCGGGGAGGTTATGATGGAGCTGTATAAAATGCTAGTTCGGCCACAGCTGGAGTACAGTGTACAGTTCTGGGCACCACACTGGAGGAAGGATGTGATTGCACTAGAGAGGGTGCAAAGGAGATTCACCAGGATGTTGCCTGGGCTGGAGCATTTCAGCTATGAAGAGAGACTGTAAAGGATAGGGTTGTTTTCCTTAGAACAGAGAAGGATGAGGGGAGACATGATTGAGGTATACAAAATTATGAGGGGCATTGATAGGTTAGATAGGAAGAGACTTTTTCCTTTAGCGGAGGGGTCAGTAACCAGGGGGCATAGATTTAAGGTAAGGGGCAGGAGGTTTAGAGGGGATTTGAGGAAAAAATTTTCACCCAGAAGGTGGTTGGAATCTGGAATGCACTGCCTGAAGGGGTGGTAGAGGCAGGAACCCTCACAACATTTAAGAAGTATTTAGATGAGCACTTGAAACGCCATAGCATACAAGGCTACGGGCCAAGTGCTGGAAAATGGGACCAGAATAGTTAGGTGCTTGATGGCCACGCAGTCACGATGGGCCGAAGGGCCTGTTTCTGTGCTGTATAACTTTATGATTCCACGACTCTCTTTCGGGTGGTAAAATAAGGAATTAGTGATTCTGGAGATACAAAGACACCAAGCATCTGTTATCACCTGGGAACAATGTAAGGTCCAGTAGGCTCTGTGAAACCAGACTTCTGGACTTTGCAGATTGGAATAGGGCAATAAGCTATTGAATTTGTCTCCAGATAAATTTCAGATTTTCTGAAGGAAAAAGGCTGTAAGAGAGGAAACTAGCAGTTGCGTCCTCAAGGCAAGCTGTAAAAAGGGAACCCAGTGGTTTGCAGTTTGAGAGCAAGCTGTATGGACAACAGCCTGCCATTGCAGCCTCAAAAGAAAGGGAGATGGGACACCTGCTCTCGAAAGCCTGATACAGCAAAAGGCTGTGAAGACTTGAACCTGTTTTCAAAGTTGAAGCTTGCAGAGAGATAGAAGACCAGTAGGATCACCAGGAAACATCTTACTTATGGACATCCAGGTCAGAAGTACTCAGAGAAGTGAGCAAAGAGGACATTGATTTTTGAAAAGGTCTGGGAGATCCAACCCATTGCTACAAAGGATTTTGCCATTACAAAAGGACTGTGTAATGTCTAAGTGTGGTGTGGGGTTTCCATGTATTTTAAAAACTAAAGAAATTACCTTCATTTGAAATCTGGGGTATCAGCTACTTACAAAGGACTATTGAATTAATGGGGATTTCTTTTAGTTTAGTTGCTTTAATAAAGGTCATAAAATGTGAAATCTTGTGTAATTCTCTGGGTGTTCATATCTTGTATTTTTCATGTTAACAATCTCACTGAGGTCGTAACACTTCTTTCAGTTTTTTAAAGATACATTCACTACATGGGATAGAATTTCCATGATATGTTGTTGGGCGGGTTCCCAGATCTCTCACTGAAAGTTTAATGGAAGATTGCCAGAAACCCTGGAGAAGCTGTATAAATCATCATTTAGGCCATTTCTGAGGTATCTACCAACCTCCTGCTGGGAGATCAGAATCAACCCTGCCAGAATTGCAAACACATTTATTTATTTATTTATTTGGAGAAACAGCACTGAAACAAGCCCTTCGGCCCACCGAGTCTGTGCCAACCAACAACCACCCATTTATACTAATCCTACATGAACCCCAAATTCTCTACCACATCCCCACCATTCTCCTACCACCTACCTACACTAGGGGCAATTTACAGTGACCAATTTACCTATCAACCTGCAAGTCTGGAAATTCTATCCCATGTAGTGAATGTATCTTTAAAAAACTGAAAGAAGTGTTACGACCTCAGTGAGATTGTTAACATGAAAAATACAAGATATGAACACCCAGAAAATTACACAAGATTTCACATGTCTCTTGAAAGTCTGAACAACAGCTACCACCTCTTATCTTTGACAATTCCACCATTACTTCTTCTTCTCTTGCCATATTCTGTCTTTCTTCCTTAAGAAACTCTTTGGTGCCAAGCACTCCTTTTTAATTCTCCATAAAATTTGAAAACTATTTCTCTTTTTTTACTATTCATTCATGGGATGTGGGCATTGCTGGCGAGGCCAGCATTTATTGCCCATCCCTAATTGCCCTTGAGAATGTCGTGGTGAGCTGCCTTCTTGAAGCGCTGTAGTCCATTTGGGGTAGGTACACCCACAGTGCTGTTAGGAAGGGAGTTCCAGGATTTTGACCCAGCGACAGTGAAGGAACGGCGATATAGTTCCAAGTCAGGATGGTGTGTGACTTGGAGGGGAACTTGCAGGTGGTGGTGTTCCCATGCATTTGCTGCCCTTGTCCTTCTACTTGGTAGAGGTCGTGTGTTTGGAAGGTGCCGACTAAGGAGCCTTGGTGCTTTGCTGCAGTGCATCTTGTAGATGGTACACACTGCTGCCACTGTGCATCGATGGTGAAGGGAGTGAATGTTTGTTGATGGGGTACCAATCAAGCGGGCTGCTTTGTCCTGGATGGTGTCGAGCTTCTTGAGTGTTGTTGGAGCTGCACCCATCCAGGCAAGTGGAGAGCATTCCATCACACTCCTGACTTGTGCCTTGTAGGCTTTGGGGAGTCAGGAGGTGAGTTACTCACCGCAGGATTCCTAGCCTCTGACCTGCTCTTGTAGCCACAATATTTATATGGCTACTCCAGCTCAGTTTCTGGTCAATGGTAGCCCCTAGGATGTTGATGGTTAGGGATTAAGTGATGGTAATGCCATTGAATATCAAGGGGAAGTGGTTAGAGTTTCTCTTGTTGGAGATGGTCATTGCCTGTCACTTGTGTGGTGCGAATGTTACTTGCCACTTATCAGCCCAAGCCTGGATATTGCCCAAGTCTTGCTGCATTTCTACACGGACTGCTTCAGTATCTGAGGAGTTGGGAATGGTGCTGAACATTGTGCAATCATCAGCGAACATCCCTACTTCTGACCTTATGATTGAAAGAAAGTCATTGATGAAGCAGCTGAAGATGGTTGGGCCTCGGACACTACCCTGAGGAACACCTGCAGTGATGTCCTGGAGCTGAGATGATTGACCTCCAACAACCACAACCATCTTCCTTTGCGCTAGGTATGACTCCAGCCAGCGGAGAGTTTTCCCCCTGATTCCCATTGACCTCAGTTTTGCTAGGGCTCCTTGATGCCATACTCGGTCAAATGCTGCCTTGATGTCAAGGGCAGTCACTCTCACCTCACCTCTTGAGTTCAGCTCTTTTGTCTATTAATGAACCAATGAGGTCAGGAGCTGAGTGGCCCTAGCGGAACCCAAACTGAGCATCACTGAGCAGGTTATTGCTAAGCAAGTGCCACTTGATGGCACTGTTGATGACACCTTCCATCACTTTACTGATGATTGAGAGTAGGCTGATGGGGCGGTAATTGACCGGGTTGGGCTTGTCCTGCTTTTTGTGTACAGGACATACCTGGGCAATTTTCCACATTGCAGGGTAAATGCCAGTGTTGTAAGTGTACTGGAACAGCTTGGCTAGGGGCGTGGCAAGTTCTGGAGCACAAGTCTTCAGTACTATTGCCAGAATATTGTCAGGGTCCATAGCCTTTGCAATATCCAGTGCCTTCAGTCGTTTCTTGATATCTTGCAGAGTGAATCGAATTGGCTGAAGTCTGGTATCTGTGATACTAGAGACTGCAGGAGGAGGCCAAGATGGATCATCAACTTGGTTCTTCTGGCTGAAGATTGTTGCAAATGCTTCAGCCTTATCTTTCGCACTGATGTGCTGGGCTCCCCCATCATTGAGGAAGGGGATATTTGTGGAGCCCCCTCCTCCAGTTAGTTGTTTAATTGTCCACCACCATTCACGGCTGGATGTGGCAGGACTGCAGAGCTGAGATCTGATCCGTTGGTTATGGGATCGCTTAGCTCTGTCTATCACATGCTATTTACGCAGTTTGGTACGTAGATAGTTCTGTGCTGTAGCTTCACCAGGTTGACTCCTCATTTTGAGGTATGCCTGGTGCTACTCCTGACATGCCCTCCTGCACTCTTCATTGAACCAGGGTTGGTCTCCTGGGTTGATGGTAATGGTAGAGTGGGGGATATGCCGGGCCATGAGGTTACAGATTGTGGTTGAGTACAATTCTGCTGCTGCTGATGGCCCACAGCGCCTCATGGATGCCCAGTTTTGCATTGCTGGATCTGTTCATTTAGCACGGTGGTAGTGCCACACAAATGATGGAGGGTTCCTCAATGTGAAGACGGGACTTCGTCTCCACAAGGACTGTGCGGTGGTCACTCCTACCAATACTGTCATGGACAGATGCATCTGCGGCAGGCAGATTGGTGAGGATGAGGTCAAGTATGTTTTTCCATTGTGTTGGTTCCCTCTCCATCTGTCACATACCCAGTCTAGCAGCTATGTCCTTTGGGACTCGGCCAGCTCGGTCAGTAGTGGTGCTACCGAGCCACTCTTGCTGATGGACATTGAAGTCCCCCACCCAGAGTAAATTCTGTGCCCTTGCCACCCTCAGTGCTTTCTCAAAGTGCTGTTCAACATGGAGGAGAACTGACTCATCAGCTTAGGGAGGGCGGTAGGTGGTAATCAGCAGGAGGTTTCCTTGCCCATGTTTGACCTGATGCCATGAGACTTCATGGGGTCTGGAGTCAATGTTGAGGACTCCTAGGGCAACTCCCTCCTGACTGTACACCACTGTGCCACCACCTCTGCCGTGTCTGTCCTGCCGGTGGGACAGGACATACCCAGGGATGGTGATGGCAATGTCTGGGACATTGTCTGTAAGGTATGATTCCGTGAGTATGACTATGTCAGGCTGTTGCTTGATTAGTCTGTGGGACAGCTCTCCCAACTTTGGCACAAGCTCCCAGATGTTAGTAAGGAGGACTTTGCAGGGTCGACAGGGCTGGGTTTGCCGTTGTTGTTTCCGGTGCCTCGGTCAATGCTGGGTGGTCTGTTCGGTTTCATTCTTTTTTATTTACTTCGTAGTGATTAGATATAACTGAGTGGCTTGCTAGGCTATTTCAGAGGGCATGTAAGAGTCAACCACATTGTTGTGGGTCTGGAGTCACATGTCGGCCTGACCAGGTAAGGACAGCAGGTTTCCATCCCTAAAGGATATTCGTGAACCAGATGGGTTTCTATATGTGGGATGCGTATTTAACATCTATCTTATAATCCCTGATTAGGCTACTAAACAAAAAAGTTTGGCATTCCCTATCTCTGTAACCTCCTCTGGACCAACAATCCTCCGCGGTCTCTGCACTCCTCCAATTCTGGACCCATGTGCATCCCCATTTTCATCATTCTACCATTGATGACTGTGCCTTCAGCTGCCATGCCCTGTGCTGTGAATTCCCTCCATGAACCTCTTCACCTATCTCTCCTCCTTTAAGATGATCCTTTAAACCTACCTCTTCGACCAAGCTTTTGGTCACCTTTCCTAATATCTCCTTGTGTGGCTTGGTGTCAAATTTTGTTTGATAACACTCATGTGTAGAGCTTCAGAACATTTTTCTATGTTCAAGGTGCAATTTGTTGGTGTATGATATGTGGTTCCACATCGCTCTCCAGTTCAGCCTATTTACACTTTTTTAACCAATACAGCTCTGGTCATTGCTCCTCTTTTATTCCTTTTGAGTTCCAAATACACAGCCCTTCACAATTTCCTCCTCCATACAGCCCCTACTATGTTGATTCAGGACTTATGGGATTTTCTCCTATTTTTAACTACCTGCTTTCTCAGGGCCTCCATAGTGTAGAATATCTTGGGCTGAAATTTATGCTCAAAACAATGGTGGACCACACGTTGCAGAGCTGTCGCAATATTAAGCGCGGCTGCTCATTTAAATAGCCGGGATTCGCCCACACCACCCCCACGTTCACATGGAAGGGGTGGGCTGGTCGTCCCCGGCAATGGAGTCAGCTGCCTGTGCACAGGCGCTGATGCCATTTTTAAAGGACTTTGAGCCCTGTTACAGTAAAAAAAACACCAACATTTTGCCCCTCTCCCAACCCTCAGTCACCATAAAATTAATTACTTGCCCTTTCCCCCCAAAAGACTTACTTTGTCCACCTGACCTTCCCCCCCCAAAGTGCATAACTTTTAAGCTAAAAGCCTTCCCACCATCCACTTCACCTGTGACCCCGTTCCCCTCCACCGCCGCACTGAGAAACTTATCTCCTCCCCCTCCCAAAAAGTGTTCCGCCTCATTTCCTCAGACGAGGATCCGAAAGCTTGGGAATGCCAGCCAGCGGCGCGAAGATCGCACCGGGGCAGACGGTGGGGAGTGTAAGTGTAAATAATTCATTGATTTTAATTTAGATATTTAAATGGCGGTCCTGTTGCCGAGCAGCGGGGAGGGCCGTCATGCACCACAATGCCTGGAGGGCCCGGCTCAATATTGCCAGCGGCAGCCAGGCCTCATAGCGGCCCTCTCCCGGAGGCATTTTCCACCCCCCCACCCCCCCACCCCGCCATGAGCCCTACATCGGTGGGGGGGGGTCTGTAAAATTCAGCCCCACAGTTTCCTTTTTATCTTTGTTTCTTCCTACAATCATCAAGCTTTACAATCCAATCGCTACTTCTTTATTTACCTCATCTCTTCAACCATGCTAGGGTTTTGAACTTGACTTTTCATCTTGTTTTATCAATAAAGTGAAAGCTCCCTTTGCTTTTGTATTGTCTTATTTTATGTTTTACAATTTGGAATTGTCAAACCCAAATTGCTATCCAAAGTCTGAATCAATTAGAATGCTGATTCGTCTTCCATCTTTCAATATCTACTAGGCCCCACCTGATAAATAACTTCAATTCGGGTATCGATTGCAACCCTCACAACGACAGCAATTTCCGAATATGAGAACTGTCTCTATTTTGAAGTGCTCTGCAAACATCGTATCAAAAGATAAGCATTGTTCAAAGAAACTGACAGTGCCAATTTTAAAGCATTAAAATCAATACAAAAACTGACAACTTCAGTGCAGAAGGAACAAATAACTACACAGTCTGGAAGAGAGAGCAATTAAATGCACTTTCAATGTAATTATCTACAGAGTTTTTAATGGTGTATCAAAGATATACAATTTGTTCACGTTGTAAATTCATGGCACAAAAAACCCTTTCTATCCAACTCATTTCTTCCTTATGATCCCTTTGAGTGCACTTTGATTTGTTTACCGATCTCCCAAAAGTTGTCAGCAATCTAATTTTGATGGTCCTCATTAGGCAACTCCTTGACAAAGTGAATTATGAAGGACCATATTATTAACAATTCATTTTATAAGGAAAGATGAGAAGGTTGTTATCTTCATCCTTGGGTACAGATAACGGAGAGAGAGAGAAAGAAAACCTCCTAGAGGTATATAAACAAGATAGGAAAATGAAATCTGTAATGCTGCTTCAAGGTTAACTAAAACAGGAGGACAAGAGAGCACAGCAAAGATAAATTTACAATTGGCACCAGGAAGTTCCACATTCAAAGAAGAATAAGGAAAGAAGACTTCCATTTACATGATGCCTTAGGACATCCCAACCTGCTTTTTTGAAGTGTATTCACTGTTGTAATGTAGAGAAACATGGGGCCAGATTTTATTCTGTTGACGGGGGTCCCAGTGGCGGGCCAGAAGTCTGGCCCCTATTGCAATAAAACGGTGGGCAGCCAATTAACTGCCCACCATCGGGGACGCCGTCCCTTTAAGGGATGAGCTCCTGCTCGAGAGCTGCCAGCCAATTGGAAGGCCTGCAGTACTGGAAGCACCACTGGGTGCAGTGGTCACTGCTGGTACTGCAGGTCAGGTAAGAGTGTCGGAAACCCCAGGACAGGTAAGTGGGGTTGGGCTGTCAGGCTGGCCCCAGTGACAGGTAAGGGGTTCTTCCTGTGGGGTGGCCATCGCCACCGGGGGGCTTTGAATTACCCTGAAAGAAGGGACCTCCGCGACCCCTCTCGGAGGCCGTCAGGTTCCACCTGGCAGCATCTCCATGTGGTGGAGGGCCCATCATTCTCTTCAAAATTGGAGTGGAGGTGGGAAGAGGCCCTTATGTGGCCATTAATTGGCCACTTAAGAGTCTCAATTGGCCTAGGGTAGAAAGACCATGCTTGGCCATCCCTGCCCTGGACAAAATGGCAGGGAGCCCGGGCAACGTCAGGAACGACACCCCTTGCCATTTTGTTTGCTTCTACACCTCAGTGCCCATCTCCAAGGGCAGGATAAAATTGGTAACCAATTTGTGTGCGGCAAAATCCAACAAAAAACAATGAGATAGATGACCAGACTTTGGTGCTCTACGGTTAGTTGAAGAATAAATATTGGCCAGGTTACTGGGATGCCTTCTCTACTTTGAGTCATGCAATGAGACAACATCACAGATTAAACACAATTTAATTTCAGATTTACGAAGTGTCTCCTTAACAACCCTTATTCTGTCTGTGACTCTCAATGTCACTGCAACTATTTTGTTTTTTTGCTGTGCAAATCCCAGAAAGAAACTACCATGGCATCATTGAAAATGCCGCACCCACCTGCATTCTGAAGGCAATAGGTTATGAAGCACAGACATGAATCTAGAAATTAGTTCTCACCTGAAGTCACCATGCCAAAACTGATGATTAAAAGAACATTGTTAGATTGGGCATGCTGGGCACACCAGTAGAAAACCAAGATTCTCTGCACTGGTTACAAGGAACCTATAGATCAGCTGGTGGGAATCCCAGCAGTGGAGCAACTATGTGTCCAGGAGGGAGGAGATTGGGTGGGGTGGGTGGTGAGAGGTGATCTGGAGGGCGGTGGGGGTGGGGGGGTGGAGCGCGAATGGTGGCTAACAGCAATCCAGAGTTTCAATGTGATGCTACAAGGCACACTCCTGCTGGATGACTGCAGGCATCCTAAATAATATGGAGGGTGAATCACAGCCGGGACAAAATATTGGACCTTTAGGTGCCCATTTTTCCCCTGAAAATCAGGCATTGGCCAATCCAATTTCTCAGCCATCTTGCTTGATAACTGGGCAGCAACTTGAGAATTAATTTTGTAATCTAGGGGGAGAACTCCACTTCTCACTCCTGGAACACGCAAGAGCTCAGTGTAGCGGAATTAACCCTTAGGCTCTTGAGGAAATGATACTGGTGCTTTTAAAACATTACTGAAATTGCAGAAAGAATTCTTGTCAAGTTGGCAAGATGCTTAGGAAAAAATAAACTCAGAAATAGTTCAGAAAGTAACAAAAATTATTTTTGAGGGTAAACTCACTGATCCTATACCCTCAGCAGGGAGTTTCACTCGAAGGGAGCATTGGTGGAAAACAGGGCTTCAACACCATAGGGCCAATTCTCTAATCAGCTGGGAGAGCAGGGTCAGTGAATTTACCATTGGGCTTTACATTATGCAGCTACAAGGGGAAGTTAGGAAACTCAATTTTTTCTCACTAGGAGGATGATTTGTGGAGGTGTGATTCAATTTTAAAGATCGTGAAGAGAATCGGAGAAATAACTGTAGAAGCTAGTTTCATTTTTTGAAGAACCAGAAAACTCCTGAGCTAAACTTAGCGTAAGAGGTGAACCTTTTGCTTACATTCATTAGGAGTGATTATAACTTTGGTTAATAATGTGAATGGGTGATATTAGATCAGCTGCCCATTTTACACCTCCCCCCACTTTCATTTCTGGAGAGATTTATAACAGGTGGCTGATCCGATAATGCCCATTTTATACAATTCCCAAAGTTAAAATTACCCCATGGATGGGGCTAATTCCTTGATGAGTCACTCTCAGTGCAGAATAGCAGTCAAATTGTGTCTTGTTTGGGGAAATCACTGTCTCTGATTTTCCATCTATTGTATTTTTTATTCATTCCTAGGATATGAGTGTCGCTGGCAAGGCCCATTGCCCATCCCTAATTGCCCTTGAGAAGGTGGTGGTGAGCCATGCTCTTGAACCACTGCAGTCCATGTGGTGTAGGTATAGTGCTGTTAGGGAGGGAGTTCCAGGCTTTTGACGCAGCGACAGTGAATGAACAGTGATATGGTTCAAAGTCAGGATGGTATGTGGCTTGGAGAGAACTTACAGGTGACGTACTCCTGTGTCTGCTGCCCTTGTCCTTCTAGCTGGTAGAGGTCGCGGGTTTGGAAAGTGCTGTCAGAGGAACCTTGGCAAGTTACTGCAGTGCATCTTGTAGATGCTATAGATTGCTGTCGCTGTGTGCTGGTGGTGGAGGGATTAAATGCTTAAGGTGATGGATGGGATGCCGTTCAAGGGGGTTGCTTTGTCTTAGATGGTGTCAAGCTTCTTGAATGTTGTTGGAGCTGCACTTATCCAGGCAAGTGGTGAGTATTCCATCACACTCCTGATTTGTGCCTTGCAGATGGTGGACAGGCATTGGGGAGTCAGGAGGTGAATTACTCGCAGCAGAATTCCCAGCCTCACTCCTGCTCTTGTAGCCAAAGTATTTTTATGGCTATTCCAGTTAAGTTTCTGGTCAATATTAACCCCCAGGATGTTGATGGTGGGAGATTCAGTGATAGTAATTCCATTGAAGATAAATGGGAGATGATTAGATTCTCTCTTGTTTGAGATGGTTATTTCCTGGCACTTATGTGGTGCGAATGTTATTTACCACTTATCAGCCCAAGCCTGAATGTTGTCCAGGTCTTGCTGCATGAAAGCATGAACTGCTTCTGTATCTGAGGAGTTGCAAATGTACTGAACACAGTGCAATCATCAGTGAACATCCCACTTCTGACCTTATGTTGAAGGGAAGGTCATTGATGAAGCAGCTGAAGATGGCTGGGCCTAGGGCACTACCCTCAGGAACACTAGCAGCAATGTCTTGGGGCTGAGATGATTGGCCTCCAACAACCACAACCATCTTCCTTTGTGCTAGGCATGACTCCAACCCCTGGAGAGTTTATTCCTGATTTCCATTGACTTCAATTGCGCTAGGGCTTTTTAATGCCACAATCAGTCAAGTGTCATTTGATAGTGCTGTGAATGACACCTTCCATCATTTTGTTGATGCTTGAGCATAGACTGATAAGGCAGAATTTTGGTCGGATTGGACTTGTCCTTTTTGTGGACAGGACATGCACTGACATGCTGTCCTCCCTCATTATTGAGAATGGGGATGTTTATGGAGCCTCCTCCTCTGGTTATTTGTTGAATTGTCCACCACCATTCAGGACTGGATGTGGCAGGACTGCTGAACTTTGATCTGATCCATTGGTCATGGGATCGCTTAGTTCTGTCTATAACATGCTGTTTTCGTTGTTTAGCAAGTAGTCCTGTATTGTAGCTTCACCAGTTTAGCATCTCATTTTTAGGTATGACTGGTGCTGCTCCTGGCATGCTCGCCCACACTCCAGCACTCTTTTAAAAAAGCACCAAACCTAAACACGTGCTATCTTTTAATCTTTATCTCTTCTCGTGTGTCTGCATGTGCATGCGTGTGTGTGCATGTGTGCAAAGTTATGAGAATTTGAGTTTTTTTGTTTAACAAACATTTATCTTTATTTAAACCTATGAGAAAACTGGTCATTTGCCTGTTTATTGACCATGAAAATGCTCAAGGCATAAAACACAGTTCTAATAAAACACGATCTGCAGTTAGTGAAGAGGTGAAAAGGGAAACCACCCCTATCATTTCCTACCTGTCCGTAACAAGTTGTTCAAACACACCTGATGCCAGTCCACATATAAAACCACACCTGATGCCAGTCCATTTATATCACCACATTTCTCCATGTGCAGTTACACAACCACACTGCTCCAAGTTCATTTCTCTCACCACACTGCTCAAAGTTCATTTATATCACCACACTGCTCCAGGTGCAGTTATATAAACACACTGATCCCAGTCCATTTTTATACCCAATCTCTACTAACTCTACACTTATATAACCAAGTCATCCCAATGCATGCATTTAACCACACACCTCATTTCATTTATATAATGACACCAATCCCATTGCATTGACATAACCACATTGATCCCACTCCATTTATATAATCACATTGATCTCAGTCCATGTGTATAACTATGATGATTTCAGTCTACTTGTGCACTGCTCCAAGTGCAGTTATATAATCACACTGATCCCAGTCCATTTATGTAATCACTCTGATCTCAGTCTATTTAGATCACCACACTGATCCCTTTCCATTTACATCACCACACGTGATCCAGTACATTTTAACCCCACTGATCCCAATCTATTTATGTAACCGCACTGATCCCCACAACAATCCTAATCCATTTATACAACCACGTGAATCTTCGTTCTTTTTCTAACCAAATTGTTCTAAGCCCACTTTGATCTCCGCAGAGATCCCAGTTCTTTCAGAAAATAACACTGATCCCAGTTCATTTTATAACCACACTGATCCAGTCAATTTGTATAACTACACTGATCCCAGACAATATATATAACCACACTTTGCCGAGTCCATTTATACAACCACAATGATCCCAGACCATTTAGATAAGCACACAGATCCCATTCCATCTATACAGCCTGTCTAACCTCAACCCATGTATATAAACACATTGATCTCAGTTCAGTTATATAACCACATTGATCCCAGTCCTTTCATAAGCAGAATGAGCCAAGTCAATTTTATAATTTTATTGGAGGCAGCAGTGGTAGCTGATAAATCAGAGTGATGGAAGAGCGGACCTTCCACAATGTTTTCCAAAAAAGCAAGGAGTGACGTCAGAAGACAGCTGGTAGGTGATTAGTTTTGTGGGCTTTGAGGGTTTTATTCTGTCTCTAAACTACAGCAGTGGTTTAAACTAGGGCTGGGAAACTATAAAGTACTGTCTTAAATTTACAGCTTAGCTTAATTACTAAAATTTCAATTGGATAAGTATAACAGTAAGTGAATTAATAAGAGTATTAGTACAGAGTAGGTCTAGAGGCAATAATTAAAATTAATAATTTATACAAGGTACTAACTAGATTCTAAAAGAGGGAATAGTTTGTTTTTCTTAGATAATGGATGGGCAGCTGAGACTTGTTGCTTGAAATTCCTGTACCATGCAAGAACTTCATGCCATTTCATGTGTCCTGGGGGACCACATGTGTAGGAACCGTCTCCAGCTGCTTGAGCTCGAGCTCAGGCTTTGAGCTTGAGGGGCAGTTGGAGTCACTACGGAGCATCAGGGAGGATGAAAGTTTCTTGAATCATATGTATCAGGATGAGGTTACCCCGCAGGCAGTGAGAGTTCAGGATAATAGATGGGTGATCATCTGGAAGAGTAGGAGGAGGCATAAAGTGCAGGAGTCTTCTGGGTGTGTGCCACTCTTAAATCGATACTCAGCTTTGGAAACTGCTGGGTGACAACACCTTGAAGGAGAGCAGTCCAGACCATGGCACCAATGGGCAAGCGACTGCACAGGAGGGAAGAGCAAAGAGTAGAAATGCAGTTGTTTAGGAGATTCCATAGTTACAAAGACAGACAGGCATTTCTGTAGCCATTATAGTGAGTCCCACAAGATGTATTGCCTCCCTGGTGGCAGGGTAAAGGACATCGGGGAGATGGTGCAGAATATTCTGCAGCAGGAAGGGAATGAGCCAAAAGTTGTGGTACACATTGGTGCCAATTGCAAAGAAAGAGCAGATATTGAGGTCCTACAGTCAGATTTTCAGGAGCTAGGGAGGAAGTTAAAAAGTAGGACCCTAAAGGTAGTAATCTCTGGATTACTTCCCATGCCACGTGCTAGCAAGAGTAGAAATGGGAAGATATGGAGCTTCAATGTGTGGTTTGAGGCATGGTGCAGGAGGGAGGGCTTCAGATTTTTTTGATACTGGGAAAGGAGGCAACTTCCCAAAAAGGATGGGTTGCACCTCAACAGAACTGGGACCAAAGTCCTCGAGGGGAGGTTAACTAGTGTGGTTGGGGAGGGTTTAAAGTAAATTGGCAGGAGGATGGGTACTAGCATACAAAAGTAGAAAAGAGGAATAAGGTGCACAAAGGAGTGCAAGTGTTGGATAGTACGAGAGAAGAAAGTAATACCTTAACCACTCGCTGTGTGAAAATGTTTTTCCTCACGGCACTTTTGCTTCTCTTACCAAATACTTTAAATCTGTGCCCTCTCGTTCTCGATCCTTTCACAAGCGGGAACAGTTTCTCTCTATCTGCTCTGTCCAGAGACCCCTCATGATTTTGAATACCTCTAACAAATCACCTCTTAGCCTTCTCTTCTCCAAGGAAAACAGATCTAACTTCTCCAATCTATCTTCATAACTGAAATTCCTCATAGCTGGAAGCATCCTCGCGAAGCTTTCCCTCACGGGGTCCCTTTAAGTAGTGGAGCTTGAACAGTCAGCTGCATGTCGTCATCATGTCCGCTTGTTCTAACTGGTCTGGAAACCCAGTAGTCAGATGCCAATGCTGTGACTCTGTTAAAAAGCCACTGACAAACGTACTGCTCAAACTTCCAGGTTCCTGATGTGCTGCCATTCTCCCCTGCTACAAACGGGTCTAGCAGTTAAAATTCGGCCCTGTGAGTGAGTTTAGTCTCTATCAAAAGCGCAAACAAAAGAAAAGAACAATATAACATTAAAGTAATTTAACCAAATGGCATTAATTGCGAAGATATCCAAATTAAATATATTCATAGTCTGAAAAACTATTTCAACTATATTTCAGTTACAGATTCTAGAATTAATATGAATCATTTTTATACTAATAGTTTCTTGGCGTGAACAGTACCTCAGGAAAGTGGACATAGAGAAGTCAAATTGTCACATCACTGACTGGAACTGGCGAAATGTCATTTGATTCACAAAACAAATCTGATGGGACCAATACATCCAGTGTTGAAGACAGAATAGAACGGGAAACTTAACAATTATTGGAATAGTGAGGAACACTACCAAGAATCTCTTCAGTCCAGACTGAAAGTCTAACCAGTTACTTAGAGCTGTTCAACAGCTGCCATAAGGCTCACCGTTTAATGCAGCAGGTTGACTGGAGCCTAGCTTGTATATAAAATCTTGTCCATACCTTACCAGGGAGTGCTTGACACTACATCTAAATGTGTTTTTATTCTGTACTCATCCCATGGTGTTTCAGCACTGGCAGCCTTCATTGGATAGTCTCAAGGGAGCTTGAAGCTACATTGAACACAGTGGGCTGAATTTTACCAGCTCTCCAACGTCTGCGGTCATGGCAGGGGGCCCGGAATATTCTAGTGGGAGAGGCCCGCTATGACCCCCGACACTGGGTATGGCCCGCCCCATTTTACCGGTGGTTGCGGGACCTCAGTGCGGTACCCACCTGCTGTTCAGTGGCGACACCCCAATTTAAATATGCTAAACGCTACTTACCTTGCCTGATTATGCATGTCGTTGCTCGTCGCTCCTCAGTTCTGTATTTTTCGCTGAGTGGGCCGCTGTCATGTGCTGTCCCGTTCAGGACTGAGAGAAGCTGGCGGGACAGCAGAAGAGGGAAAAATCAGAGACAGTGCGGGTAAGTCTCTGTATACCAGGATCTCAACTCTGCATTGTTGAAGGGAGGTGGGAGGGGTGATGGCACAACTGGGGGCACAGCTCTGCATACTTGAAGGGAGGTGGGAGGGGGATGGGATTACTGGGGGCACAGCTCTGTAGGCATGAAGCGAGGTACTGCGTGCCCTCCCTCTGTAAAGGGAAACCGCTCTGCATTGTTTGTTTGTGTGAGTGAGGGAGCAATAGCACTTCAGTCACCCTGTGAGTGGGGAGGCTGCCAGAAATGGTAGGTGTAAAGGTTACCTGGTTGGTGGGGCAATCGATGCAGCTGGTAGAATCTTAATGCAGTCATGCTGTGCCAATCTTAGTGGGAGCTAAGACGGACAATGCCATACCATGCCACATAGTAGATGCATGAAAGCACCTGATGTGACAGTCAACAACAATGCCTGCCCTGTTAGGAACCTCCGAGGAAGTGAGGGATACGACCTTATTTGTCACATGGAGATGAGTATGGTTCAACCTATATTGTCTGTTCCGCTTGTTGTGAGGATCCATGTGTGCTGCAGGCAATACCAGCAGACCGGTGTAGCCCAGTTGGGAGCAGCAGCAGTGCCCCAAGGAGAGTTTGCCACCACTGATCGCTGTGCATCCACATGCCCTGCATGGCTTTGGTGGACATCCTATGACTGTGGCCCTCAGAGTGAAAGTGGCTCCTAACTTTTACACCTCTGCATCATTTCAGGGACCCACCGGATAACTTTGTGGGGTCACTCAGTCAGCAGTGCACTGCTGCATTAGGAAAGTCACAAATGCCCTGTACCGGAGGTCTGGAGACTATGCCCGCTTCACGATGGACCCTGAGAGCCAGGCCCAGAGGGCCATCAGTTTTTGCTCCATTGCGGGATTCCCACAGGTACAAGGGGTCAAAGGCTCCCACTGGGTGACCAGCTGCATAAGTAAACTGTAAGGACCTCCACTCGCTTAGCGTAGAGTTAGTATGTGATCACCGGAACAGCTTTATGCAAATCTGTACCTGCTTTCCAGGCAGCTGCCATGACGCTTTCATCTTGCACCAGTCAAGCTGGCGCTGCTGTTCACTGAACTGGCTCAGATGGAGCAGTGGCTTCTTGGAGACAGGGGCTACCCCTTGCCGACATGGCTCCTGACACCAGTGAGACACACCACCACTGTTGCAGAGGAGAGGTACAAGGCCAGCCACAGAGCTACATGAGCCACCATTGAGCAGGCAATGGGCATGCTGAAAATGTGCTTCCACTGTCTGCATAGATCAGGTGCTGCCCTGCAGTACAAGCCGGAAAGTGTAGCTCGTACCGTTGCTGATTGCTGTGCTCTTCACAACTACACACTCAATAGTAGGGAGGCCTTGCAGAATGAGGTGAGACGTCTTTGTTTAAGAAGGGTAGCAAGGATAATCCAGGAAATTATAAGCCGGTGAGCCTTACGTCAGTGGTAGGGAAATTATTAGAGAGGATTCTTCGGGACAGAATTTACTCCCATTTGGAAACAAACGAACTTATTAGCGAGAGGCAGCATGGTTTTGTGAAGGGGAGGTCGTGCCTCACTAATTTGATTGAGTTTTTTGAGGAAGTGACAAAGATGATTGATGAAGGAAGGGCAGTGGATGTTGTCTATATGGACTTCAGTAAAGCCTTTGACAAGGTCCCTCATGTCAGACTGGTACAAAAGGTGAAGTCACACGGGATCAGAGGTGAGCTGGCAAGATGGATACAGAACTAGCTCTGTCATAGAAGACAGAGTGTAGCAGTAGAAGGGCACTTTTCTGGATGGAGGGCTGTGACTAGTGGTGTTCCGCAGGGATCAGTGCTGGGACCTTCGCTGTTTGTAGTATATATAAATGATTTGGAGGAAAATGTAGCCGGTCTGATTAGTAAGTTTGCAGACGACACAAAGGTTGGTGGAGTTGCGGATAATGATGAGGATTGTCAGAGGATACAGCAGGATATAGATCGGTTGGAGACTTGGGCGGAGAAATGGCAGATGGAGCTTAATCCGGACAAATGTAAGGTAATGCATTTTGGAAGGTCGAATTCAGGAGGGAAGTGTACAGTAAATGGCAGAACCCTTAGGAGTATTGACAGGCAGAGAGATCGATCTGGGCGTACAGGTCCACAGGTCACTGAAAGTGGCAACGCAGGTGGATAAGTTAGTCAAGAAGGCATACGGCATGCTTGCCTTTATCGGTCGGGGCATAGAGTATAAAAATTGGCAAGTCATGCTGCAGCTGTACAGAACCATGGTTAGGCCACACTTAGAATATTGCGTGCAATTCTGGTCACCACACTACCAGAAGGACGTGAAGGCTTTGGAGAGGGTACAGAGGAGGTTTACCAGAATGTTGCCTGGTCTGGAGGGCATTAGCTATGAGGAGAGGTTGGATAAACTCGGATTGTTTTCACTGGAACGACGGAGGTGGAGGGGCGACATGATAGAGGTTTACAAAGTTATGAGCGGCATGGACAGAGTGGATAGTCAGAAGCTTTTTCCCAGGGTGGAAGAGTCAGTTACGAGGGGACATAGGTTTAAGGTGCGAGGGGCAAGGTTTAGAGGGGATGTGCGAGGCAGGTTCTTTACACAGAGGGTGCTGAGTGCCTGGAACCTGCTGCCAGGGGAGGTGGTGGAAGCAGATACGATAGCGACGTTTAAGAGGCATCTTGACAAATACATGAATAGGATGGGAATAGAGGGATACGGTCCCTGGAAGTGCAGAAGGTTTTAGTTTAGGCAGGCATCAAGATCGGCGCAGGCTTGGAGGGCCGAATGGCCTGTTTCTGTGCTGTACTGTTCTTTGTTCTTTGTTCTTTGTCAGCAGGGCTCCTCTCCGGATGAGGACTTGCAGCAGGAAAGGCGCACGCGAGGACAGACAGCATCCAGGTGCCGCATTCAGGGCGAGCAAAAAGCAAGAGATGCACGGCAACGCCTTATTGATCAAAGGTTTTCCGCACCATAGGAAGTACAGAGGGCCAATGGGGCCTTGGTGTACTTGTCCATAGATCACTGAAGGCAGCAGCACAGCTAGCTAAGGTGGTTAAGAAGGCATATGGGATACTTGCCTTCATTAGCCAAGGCATAGAATATAAGAGTAAGGAGGTTATGATGGAGCTGTATAAGACGTTAGTTAGGCCACAGCTGGAGTACTGTGTACAGTTCTGGATGCCACACTATAGGAAGGATGTGATTGCATTAGAGAGGGTGCAGAGGAGATTCACCAGGATGTTGCCTGGGCTAGAGAATTTCAGCTATGAAGAGAGACTGAAAAGGCTCGGGTTGTCTAACCAGGGAGCATTGATTTAAGGTAAGGAGCAGGAGGTTTAGAGGGGATTTGAAGAAACATTTCTTCACCCAGAGGGTGGTTGGAATCTGGAACGCACTTCCTGAAGGGGTGGTAGAGGCAGGAACCCTCACAACATTTAAGAAGTATTTAGATGTATTTGAAAGTATTTGAAATGCCACAAGGCTGTGGGCCAAGTGCTGGAAAATGGGATTAGAATAGATAGGTGCTTGATGGCCGGCACAGACACGATGGGCCGAAGGGCCTGTTTCTGTGCTGTATAACTCTATGACCATAGGAACCATCATGGGCTCTGCATACCACAAAGCACCCTCATTCACCTGTTGTGCGGCACCCCGCATCTGCAACATCTTTGCGTCCACCATTACTGGCAGCAGTAGACTGAGCCATTGTCCATGTTATAGCATCCGTGGAGGCGCACATGAGTAATACTGGCTTGGCAATGATGTTATTCCATACATTGGCAGTTCTGAAAGGCCAATGATGTAGTGGGAGGAGACATGATCGGTACGTGCTGGCAGATTTCATTCACACAGTAAAAGTAACACACATGTTAGTGAAGAAGATTTAGAGATTGAATTTTTCACAGTGATGTGTCACCCCTGCAGGCCCATTTGTGTCAGTGATTTTTGGAAACACTTGCGGGTGCTCCTGCGTGGTGCCACTTCTGCGCTCGCAGCCTGACTGGAAGAAGACTGCTGATCAGATTGCCCTTTGGCTGTGGCAGTCATACTCTGTGCGCATGAGGCCTGGAGGGCTCCAGCTGGATGGGGGAATGATCATTTATCCGCTTCCAGCATTGGACCCTTTGACACCGGATGGCCCCAGGGCTACTTACGTTCCTCTGCCACCTCCAGCCAGGCACCCTTGGTCAGGTGGGAGAACCTTTTCTTACCATCGCTGGGGAAAAGGAACTCGGGCCTTGCCTGCACAGCCTGGAGGAGAGTGAGCAGTGAGGCATCGCTGAACTGTGGGGCCACCCTAGGGTGCCCCTCTTCCTTCATCGGTTTCTGCTCTGGTCCTTTAAATGCAAAGGTGATTCCTCAGTGTAACCGCTCTAACTTCTGGCTGCAAGGTTTTTCTTGCACTTGTTTGTAATCTATTGCATGGCTAGTGAGGAAATCTGTGCTGTTGTCCTGATTTTTTTCTATGACAGATTGACACATGTTCACGTACACTTTGCTTCTGCAGCAGCTGATCATAATTATTGATGTAATATTTCTGGTTTGCAATGCAGCTAGAATATAAACATATTTTCCTGTTTTTTTAAGAAGTACTTTTAATTCCAGTTACATGTCTTTTCACTTAACAGTTAGCAGAGAAATGAATACAGATTCCAAATGTATATTAGTCTGCGGCTTTTCACATTCAGGTAACTAAAGGCACATAGTATTAAATTATGCTTTTATTTCTGATAGTGTATTTGCCTTTTCTGATACAATTCAGTCTCACGTTCCGGTATGTGCAAAATTAAGATTATTCACCCAGGTGCAGCATGTCTACAAGAAGGAATATTACACTTGAATTGAAGATGAGGATCTCAACTGCACAAGACACTGGGAGAAAGCAGAGTTAATATGTGGCAGCAAAGCAGAAAGTGCTGGAGAAACTCAGCAGATCTGGCAGCATCTGTGGAGAGGGAAGCAGGGTTAACTTTCAGCTCTGTGACCTGCTGAATTTCTCCAGCATTTTCTGCTTTGCTGCCAAATTGCCAGCCTGCCCGCTCTTCAATAGTGAGATAAGTATTTATTTGGCAGCTGTCAGGAAGCAGATGCCAGGGCACTTTAAATCGGGCCCTAGCACCAGCAACACAGCTGAGCCGACATCCATCACGGCGCCGGATGTTCCACCTCCTGCCACATAATATGGCGGGGTGGGGGGGGGGGGGGGCTGCGGGGATACTAATGAGTCACTGCGCTTAATATAGCGGGGGTTTAGCGATGGGTGATCCGTGTGGGCAGACCCCCATCTTCAAAGCCTGCCATCGTGATTGGCGTTGCGCTCATAAAATTCAGCCCATTCTAATATGAGTTGGCCTTGCTTGGTGAACAAATTTAGAGAGGATTTTACACTGTATCTGAATCCACGCTCTACCCGCCCTGGGGTTTGTTTGTTATATCACTGCTTCACCCCAACCTCATTCGCTCAAACTGTCTCTCACAGCCAAAGCAGGAAGGAGTCACACTACCTGATATAAGTCTTCGGGTTGTATAAAGCAAGAGGTGAACATGAGATCATTGAATATTGGAACCTTATATTTGTAGGATGGGATGGAGAATTTGTAATGGTTATGTTTGTGAGGCAGTGACTCCTTGCTTGGAGTCTCCGTGCATGGGAGTAGACTTGGAGGCATGTCTGATTATACAACCTGCACTCGTGCCAGTGAGACTACATACGAGAAGCAGATCCTGGTCATGTGACCCTGTAATAACTCAGTGGGCGGGGCTTGGGCTGCTTTGTGATATAGCTCTCAACCCAGCTGCTGTTGTGATTGGCTGCTTGCTCCTATGTGATATTACCTGGAGACAGGTTTACACTCCTGGTTGCACATCATCAGTGGGATTTACTGTGGAAGGAGCAGGAGTTGGCAGCTGACACTGTGGGCGGAATCTTCCCGACCCCGCGGAGGCAGGACCATGAGGAAACCTGGAAATTAGCATGTTGGGTCGGCTACCTGATGCGTTCCTGCTTCCAGGTCTCTTACTGGCAAAGGCAGGTAGCCAATTAGACCCATTTAAGGAGGCAATTGGGTGCAAATATATGCTGCCGCTGGGATCTTCCTGATGGCAGACAGGTCCCCCAATGAGGCTGGAGCCCGACAGGAATACGGAGACAAACTCCCAGTGGCAGGCTGGGTGGCCATTGGCGCATCCTCTTATTTGCCCCAGCACTGAGCCACTCTGATAAGAGGCCCTTAGCTGCAGCCAAAGCCATCCTGCGCAGGGGGAGCCCCCCCCCCCCGCCCCGCCCACAGTGATGGCCTGACAGCTGTGGCCCTGAATGAACTTTAAATTTTCCAAAGCTGCAGAAAATGCCTCCATTTTGAGGCACTCTCGTGATCCTCTACATGCATCAGCAGTGTCCACCTTTCCCAGTGGTGCTGTCGACCATCTGGAGCTTTGGGCCAAAATAAGAGCAAAATACTGCAGATGCTGGTACTCTGAAATGAGAAATGAAGGGTCACAGACCCGAAACATTAACTCTATTTCTCTCTACACAGATGTTGCCAGATTTGCTGAGTATTTTGGGCACTTTCTGTCATCATCTCAGAGTTTTGGGCCCTCTTGTTGGGTCTCCCACTTTGGAAATCCACTTGCCATCTTCAATTGGTCAGCGAACATGGAGGTGGACTCTTAGATGGCTGCCTCCCAAAAGGTTGCGACGCCATGCGGCCAGCAGACACCATCAGGACTGGGACCCGTTATTTGTTCATAATGGCAGAAACGTTTTGAAGACGTTAAGATTCCATCCTGTGAATGAGTTTCGTGTGGAGTTTGCAAGTTCTCCCTGTGGCTGCGTGGGTTTTCTCCGGGTGCTCCGGTTTCCTCCCACAAGCCAAAAGACTTGCAGGTTGATAGGTAAATTGGCCATTATAAATTGTCACTAGTATAGGTAAGTGGTAGGGAAATATAGGGACAGGTGGGGATGTTTGGTAGGAATATGGGATTAGTGTAGGATTAGTATAAATGGGTGGTTGATGGTCGGCACAGACTCGGTGGGCCGAAGGGCCTGTTTCAGTGCTGTATCTCTAATCTAATCTAATCTAAACTAGGGCAAAGGAAAGAAAATAACAATTTAATATGAAAGTAATTAATTCAACTAAATGGCATTAATTGCAAATAAATGCAAATTATGAATAACCATCATCACAAAAGTAATTAATTGTATTCCAATTACTAATTCTAAAATTAATATTGTTCTATTTTATAATAACACTTTCTTCGTGTGAGCTGTATCTCAGGCAGTGAAGAGAGAGAGAGTGGTCACATCACTAACTGGACTGCAGAAATGTCGATTGGTTCATAAAGCAGATCTTGTGGGACCAAAGACACACGAAGATAGGATAGAACAGGAAACTTCAATAATGATTGCAAATGTGAGGAACTCTTCTGAGAATCTCTTCAGTCTAGGATTTTTCCACACTGACAGTCTAACCAGCTCCTGGGAGCTGCTTGACAGCTGCCATCAGACTAGGTGTTTAATGCAGCAAGTTGACCAGAGATTAACTCGTATATAAACATTGCCCATACCAACCTAGGTAGCGCCTGACACTTACATGCAGAAGGATTTTATTCTGCATGATGATGAGCCTAGGGAAGGGAGTGCAGATAGTCTCAGTCATCTCATTATCAAAAAGGAGGAGGTGCTGGGTGTCTTGCAAAGCATTAAGGTAGATAAGTCCCCAGGGCCTGATGGGATCTACCCTAGAATACTGAGGGAAGCAAGGGAAGAAATTGCTGGGGCCTTGACAGAAATCTTTGCATCCTCATTGGCTACAGGTGAGGTCCCAGAGGACTGGAGAATATCCAATGTTGTTCCTTTGTTTCAGAAGGGTGGCAAGGATAATCCAGGAAATTATAGGCCGTTGAGCCGTATATCAGTGGTAGGGAAACTATTAGAGAGGATTATTCGGGACAGGATTTACTCCCATTTGGAAACGAACTTATTAGTGAGAGACAGCATGGTTTTGTGAAGGGGAGGTCGTGTCTTACTGATTTGATTGAGTTTTTTGAGGAAGTGACAAAGATGATTGATGAAGGCAGGGCAGTGGATGTTGTCTATATGGACTTTAGTAAAGCCTTTGACAAGATCCCGCATGGCAGACTGGTACAAAAGGTGAAGTCACATGGGATCAGAGATGAGCTGGCAAGATGGATACAGAACTGGCTTGGTCATAGAAGACAGAGGGTCTCAGTGGATGGGTGTTTTTCTGAATGGAGGGATGTGACTAGTGGTGTTCCGCAGGGATCAGTGCTGGGACCTTTGCTGTTTGTAGTATATATAAATGATTTGGAGGAAAATGTAGTTGGTCTGATTAGTAAGTTTGCAGATGACACAAAGGTTGGTGGAGTTGCGGATAATGATGAGGATTGTCAGAGGATACAGCAGGATATAGATCGGTTGGAGACTTGGGCAGAGAAATGGCAGATGGAGTTTAATCCGGACAAATGTGAGTTAATGCATTTTGGAAGGTTTAATGCAGGTGGGAGGTATACAGTAAATGGCAGAACCCTTAGGAGTATTGACAGGCAGAGGGATCTGGGCGTACAGGTCCACAGGTCACTGAAAGTGGCAACGCAGGTGGATAAGGTAGTCAAGAAGGCATACGGCATGCTTGCCTTCATCGGTCGGGGCATAGAGTATATAAATTGGCAAGTCATGTTGCAGCTGTACAGAACCTTAGTTAGGCCACACGTAGAATATTGCGTGCAATTCTGGTCACCACACTACCAGAAGGACGTGGAGGCTTTGGAGAGGGTACAGAGGAGGTTTACCAGGATGTTGCCTGGTGTGGAGGGCATTAGCTTTGAGGAGAGGTTGGAAAAACTCAGATTGTTTTCACTGGAACGACGGAGGTGGAGGGGCGACATGATAGAGGTTTACAAAGTTATGAGTGGCATGTACAGAGTGGATAGTCAGAAGCTTTTTCCCAGGGTGGAAGAGTCAGTTACTAGAGGACATAGGTTTAAGGTGCGAGGGGCAAAGTTTAGAGGGGATGTGCGAGGCAAGTTTTCTACACAGAGGGTAGTGAGTGCCTGGAACCTGCTGCCAGGGGAGGTGGTGGAAGCAGATACGATAGCGAAGTTTAAGAGACATCTTGACAAATACATGAATAGGAAGGGAATAGAGGGATATGGGCCCCGGAAGTGCAGAAGGTGTTAGTTTCGGCAGGCATCAAGATCGGCGCAGGCTTGGAGGGCCGAATGGCCTGTTCCTGTGTTGTACTGTTCTTTGTTCTTTGTTCATTCATCCTTTGGTATACCTGAGCTGGTGTGCTTCATTGGATCATACCAAGGGAGTTGTAAGCTGCATTAAACGCATTCTTCACATGAGGGTGGACTAGTTTATAGAGAATTTTTCACAGTATCTAATCCATGCTGTACCTTCCTTAGGAGTCTTTGATGGTGTTATAGTGGGAGCTTTACTGTGTATATTGTCTGTGTTACTGACCTGGTTGTGTATTACGGGACAGCATAGAGGGAACTGTCCCATTATTGCCCATGATATCCCCTCGAAGGATTGCTGCAATGGTCCCACCAATTGATCATCCTGAGTATCTCTAACACCTTTTGTGTGTCGAAGTGTTTCCTAATTTCATTCCTGAGAGGTCCTAGACTCCCCAACCAGCAAATATAGCTTTTCTTAATCAACCTTATCTGTTCCCTTTAATATCTTGAAAATTTGGATCAAATCATCCCTTAACCTTCTAAATTTCAGGGAATACAATCCTAATTTGTATAATCTCTCCATGCAATTTAACTCTTGGAATCCAGTTATCATTCTGGGAATCCTTCTCTGCACTCCTTCCAAGGCCAATATATCCTTCCTAAGGAGAACGGAGAGAAGAGCAGAGTTCTGAGGAAAGGGCACAGAAGGGGTGGCACAGTGGCGCAGCAGTTAGCACCGTAGCCTCACAGCTCCAGCAGCCTGGGTTCAGTTCTGTGTACTGCCTGTGTGGAGTTTGCAAATTCTCCCTGTGACTGTGTGGGCTTCTGCCAGGTGCTCTGGTTTCCTCCCACTGCCAAAAATTTGCAGGTTGATAGGTAAATTGGCCATTGTACATTGCCCCTAGTGTAGGTCGGAGAATGGTTGGGAATATGGGATTAATGTAGATGGGGATGTGGTAGGGAATGTAGGATTAGTATAAATGGGTGGTTGATGGTTGGTACAGACTCAGTTGGCCAAAGGGCCTGTTTCAGTGTTGTATCTCTCTATGACCTGAAACATTAACTCTGTTTCTCCCTCCACAGATGCTCCCAGACCTGCTGAACATTTCCAGTATTTTCTCTTTTTATGTTCTTACTTAGGTATGGTGTCCAGAACTGCTCACAGTACTTCAGGGCTTTATACAGCTGAAGCATGACTTCTGTCCCCTTGTATTCTCATTTTCTAGATATTCCATTATTCTTTTTGATTATTTTCTCTACCTGCTCGTGACAGTTTAAGGTATATGTACCTCGACCCCCAAATTTCTTTGGACTTCCACTTTTTCTCGCTTTTCACCATTTAGAATGCACCCTATTTAGATCCAAAGTGGATGACCTCACATTTGCCTGCATTGAAATTCATTTGCCACAGTTTTGCTCATTCACTACATCTATCAGTGTAGGGGGAGAAAAAGGACAAGGACATTGAGCAAAGGAGAAGTCCTGATGAACCACGAGTTGTTGGAGTGATTTGAACCAGGCTAGCATTTCTTGTTTTTGTTTCAGATTTCCAGCATCCGCAGTATTTTGCTTTTATTTTAGTGTTTAATTCACTGCCACTTCTCTTCCAGGAATGCCCACCTTGAAGAAGTTCTGCTCTTCTCTCCGACGGGATTTTCGTTTGTCTCTTTTACCTTGTTCACCTTCATTGATCTCTTGCCCAACCCCCACCTCACTTGTTTATAATCTGTGACTTTTCTAATATTTGTCAGCTCCGAAGAAGGGTCACTGACCCGAAACGTTAACTCTGCTTCTCTTTCCACAGATGCTGCCAGACCTGCTGAGTGAATCCAGCATTTCTTGTTTTTGTTTCAGATTTCCAGCATCCGCAGTATTTTGCTTTTATATTATTATGTTTCATGTGTACATGCCTTAGGGTGAACAAAGGAGACTTGATGTTTTCAGGAGATAAGGGTCAACTATGTTTTATGTATACATGCCTTAGGTTGAACAAAGAAGAAGGCCTGCTGCTGTCAGGAGTGACAAAAACCAGACAAGAAGTTTCATGTGTACGTGCCTTGCTAATGATTGGATAGTATAATGTATACCTGCTTAGAATGTAATAGGGTAACCTAGCTATGTACAAGTAGACACAATTGGATAGAGATAAGAGAGTAAGAAGTGTAACCGATTGATTGGTAAATGCAAATGAACTGTTATCTGTAAAATGATATAAGAATGGTGCTTTGTAACCACCCAGGGAGTTCGTACGCCATCCTATATGGGGACGGTCTCCCCTGCATATGTTTGCAATAAACCGGGTAGACAAAGGAGCTTGAGTCTCATGTGATCTATCGCGGAATCGGAGGATGACTGAACTCCCTTTCAATCAGTATTTCATTTAATGTTATACTTCCACATGCACTGCTTACAATGCTTTCTATCTTTGTGTCATGAGCAAATTTGGATATGTAACTTTCTATTCTATCATCTAAGTCAGTAATAAATACAGTGAATATTTGTGGCCCCAACACAGACCCTTGCGAGACACCACTGGTCACATCCTGCCCATTATCCTATTCTGTCTTCTGCCATCAGCCAATTTCCTCTGGCACAATTGCTGGTGGTAATGGCTGGTCTAAAATGATCACTAGATTGTGGCGCATGCAGCAAGTCACCATGAAACTGGAGCTCTCCACCCTCCTCTCTCTCTCTCCCTCTCTCCTCCAGCATCTGGTGCTGCCTTGCCTGGCCTCATCCCCTCCCATTCTTCCTCCTGACCAAGGGGGGAGCCCTAGCAAGATCCCATGACCAACCACTCCCTTTCTCCTGGTGATTTGTATAATGTCTCCAATGAGGTATAGTAGCTACACACTCTCTTTCAGACATGGAGTGTTGGTGAAGTCTTCAGATGTCTGATGTCTGAGAAAGTGTCCGGATGTGCATCAAAAGACCTCTTCAAATGTAGTATAGTCAGGTGATCTCCAGCAGCAAGTGAACAGTGAGAGTTGAGAATGGCTTTCCGTAGCACTCACAATCCTCAACAATAACTTCTCTTTTCCTGTTCACCTGGTAGTTGTTAGGAGAAGCTGCTAATTTCATCACTAGGCAGCAAAATGGCAGCAGTCTCATTAATGAGCATTAGGAGCCAATTTTAATTGGTCATCAAAGTATTGATGACCTTTGGGGCTGCCATTCCTACTGCATGCTTCAAACCCTTTACCAAAATGGCAACATGCGTTAAAGGCAGCCTAACCAGGTGTTGCAGCTCAAGATCCCATCTTGTCCTTGGAGACTTTAATGTCCAAAGTACCCAGGGAAATAGCTCACACTACGTCTGTTTTGCAGATTGCTGGTATGGTTTGTTTAGAGGTTACAATCTTGTCCTGAATATGACCTCTTAGAAGCTGCTTATATTGCAGATTCTTAGTTTTAACATGTAAGTGTCTATACTATTGAGAAATGTTGAATAGTTATTCGAATTATTTGGGTCTTCCCCACCTGCCCTACATCTGTCCACAAGTGCATATAAAAAGTGGAAAGGAAAGGGACAAAACTAGAGGCCTCACTCGTTGTGTTTAACACTTACATGTGGAGAGATTTTCATTCTCTATTCATCCCATGCTGTACCTGAGCTGGTGGGCTTCATTGGTTAGTGTTAAGGGAGCTATATGTTGAATTGAACACATGATGCTTCTGAGTTGTCTGTGTTTTGTGAGCCAACTTAGAGAGAACTTTACACTGTATCCAAATTGTGCTGTACAAGACCTGGGAGTGTTTGATGGGATAATGCTTTACCAATTGCTGCCCATGATATTCCCTTGATTTATTACTCCGATGGGCCCATTGGTTGATACCACTAATGATTCCTCCACTTATTGCCTCTGATACAGGTAATAGATTGGTTTCAGAACACAGAAGAATGTGTAATATACCTGCCTCAGTCCAACATCATTCCATCAAACTGCCTCTCCCTGCCAAAACAGGAGGGAGACACACAGTCTGGTATAAGACTTTGGACTGTATAAAGCAAGAGGTGAAAATGGAGGTGTTGAATAGTGAGAGCTCACATTTAGAGGATGGGAGGCAGAATTAGTAAGGGTTGTGTTTGGGAGGCTCTACTGTGGTTTCAGTACATGGGAGGGAGTTGGAGACATGTCTAATAATATAACCTGCAACCGTGCCCGGTGAGGCTGCATCCCAGAAACTGAGTCTGTCTATGTGACCCTGTAATAACTCAAATGGGCAGTGCTTGGGCTGCTTTGTGACATAGTTCCTGGCGGCTGTTGTGATTGGCTGCTAGCTCCTTTGTGATGTCACCTGGAGGCAGGTTGATACCATTGGTTACACCATTGGGAGTTACTGTGGGAGGAGTTGGAGTTGGCAGCGTACACATTTTGGAGGGGATTTTAACCTGCCAGGATGGGCAGGTGTCTGTGCAGGCACCAGGTTAAAAGACCAGAAACTGCCGGTGTGTCATGAATCCGGCAGGAACTTGCCAACTCCGTATTTACCTGAGCACATTCATTGGCCTGTGGGAAATCCATGTGGGAATGCGACAGGCAGGTCTGAGATTTAAATGTTGTTACGACCAGGTGAGAAAGCAGTCTTGGGGTTCCCTCTCAGCCTTTTCCTGGTTTGGTTATAACAGGGTTTAATTTTTAAAACACCCTGTTTTTAGCTTCCCCTCAGTGAATCCTTGTTCACTGCTCGCCAATTGTAATGACAAAGAAATCAACAGACAGGCTTTCTTAGATTTAAACAAGAAAGGTTTATTAACCTTAAAACTCTAATTCGGTTAAAACTGCTAAAAATATGCGATGTGACCATGCATGCATAAGCAATAAACGCACGCAGATAAAGACAGAAAAGGAGAAAGAATCAAGGGGAAAGATCTGAAGCAATGGCTGGAGTTCATTTACTGTCTTTTGAGCTCGATGTGAAGTCTTTGGTTTGCAGTTAAATCTTGCCATTTCGTTGGGGCCCAGTGCACTCTTTCAAAATTGTTTGGATGGTTTTCTGTCTTCTGGAAATCCTGTTGCAGTCTCTTATTTTTGTGAGAGAGGGAGAGACAGGGCGAGAACTTCCTTCTCTTTTGTTTTCAAATTACAGTCTGATCCAAACTGTTCTGTAAACACAATTCAAACCAAACCTGGGACTGCAGGCCAGTCATGTGACTAGTTCTTGTTTCGAGACAACCTGCCCGGCGATTTTTGTGGATTCTTTCAATCTTAGTAGACATCCTCAGTAGGGGGCTGGAATGCTGACCTTCGCATCCTCAATGTCTTTTGATAAAAATCCATTTGGTTAATTGAATCAGGGAGCAGTTCCAGTGACTTCTCCAGGCAACTGTCTCTTAGTATGAAAATGTTTCCAGCCACTGTCCTTTTAGAATGCAGGTGCAGCCATGTTTTTAGTCCAGTAAGAGTTTAAAATATATGTTCCATATGACAAAATTAATATGCCTCATTCTTGGCAGGTGGGGTTTCTATCACAATGTGTTAAATGGCAACTAACTGCAGCTTTAACCCAGGATTCTGCTGTAACTCAAAGTGCAGGGGTTTCCGGATCTTCATACAACTTTCCTGGTCAAACAAGTCAAGAGGACGGCGGGAGTGACAGGGCTGAGCAACTGACAGGCAAGAAAAGCTTTAAATGCCGAAATAATTGTAGTTGTTTCTTTACCTAACTGCAAGCTTTTGCTCATGAACCATGTTCTGAGAATGTGCTTTCACTGTTTTGGAGGTGATTTCCAATACTTTGATGGTCATTTCTACAACCTTGACGTTTTTTGCCTTTGACCTGCACTTCCCAACTTTGAACCTTTACAGCAGCATGGGAGCAACGTATGCAGCGCTATCTTGAACCTCTAATAAGTAACAAGAAGTGCTTCACCAGCATCCCAGCATCTCCAGCAGCACTAGGAGAGGTACCAGAAGAGGTGGCAGTGTCTTCTCCTCAACCATCTGCTGCTTCACAGGACAGAAGGGATAAACACAGAGCTCCAGTTGCAGGACACGATACATCCAACACAGGATATATCGTCAAAGGCTTAGCTTCCTGTACATGGTTCAGCACCAGTGCTTCAGTAGGCTCAGACATTCTTGTCAGCTGGCTGCTGACATTTGCAGCCTCCTGGAAGAAGCTATCCTTCCAAGTGAACCAGGTGGGCACACATTGTCAGTGGCAGTCAAGGTCACCACATCCCTAAATTTCTTCATCTCTGGCTCCTTCCAGGAATCATCTGGTGATATTTGTAGAATCCAACAATCTTTATCTCATAGGTAATGGATGCAATGTTTGCCAGGGCTGCCACTTGCTCCACTGATGTCAGTATGAGCAGGCCCTCAGATTTGCTGCTGTAGCTGGATTCCCACAGGCACAGAGAGATATAGATTGTACACATTGAGTAATCAAATGCCCTCAGATCATCGAGCAGGATTCATCAATTTAAAGGGATTCCACTCTATTGATGTTAAACTGGTATGCAACCACCAAAAGATCATCATGTCTGTGCAAGATACCCAAGATACTGCTGTAATGCCTGCATCCAGCGCCAGTCAAGTCATTTATGTGCACTTGCAAGCAGAGCCAGTGGAAGGCTCACTGGAGACAAGGGTTGTGGCTGTTGATACCTTTGAGGAGCCCTACCACTGACGCCCAGGAACAATAAACCCGAGCACATGAGTACAAGAGTTGTCAGTGAGCAAGTCATCAGATGCTGAAGATGCAATTCAGATGCCTGGACAGATCTGGGGGTACCATTCAGTATGCACAAACAAGGGCTTCCAGATTCATAGTGGTCTGCTGCACCTTGCACAACATAGCACAGCAGCGAGGACTGGAGCTCCAGGAGCAAGAATGTTACATAGGAACTTACGAACAAATGAATTAGGAGCAGGAGTAGGCCTTTTGGTCCTTTGAGCCTGCTCCACCATTCAATAAGATCATGATTGATCAGATTGTAACCTCAACTCCACATTCCCACCTACCCCGAAGAATCTTTCACTCCCTTGCTTATCAAGAATCTAGCTACCTCTCCCTTAAAAATATTTAAAGACTGCTTCCACCGCCTTTTGAGGAAGAGAGTTTTAAAGACTCACGACCCTCTGAGAGAAAAGATTTCTCCTCATCTCTCTCTTAAATAAGCGACCCCTTATTTTTAAACAGTGACCTCTAGTTCTAGATTCTCCCACAAGAGGAAACATCCTTTCCACATCCATGCTGTCAAGACCCCTCAGAATCTTATATGTTTCAATCAAGTCACCTCTTAGTTTTCTAAACTCCAGTGGATACAAGCCTGGCCTATCCAACCTTTCCTCATGAGACAACCTGCCCATACCAGGTATTAGTCAAGTAAACCTTGTCTGGACTGCTTCCAATGCACTTACATCCTTTCTTAAATAAGGAGACCAATACTGTACATAGTACTCCAGATGTGGTCTCACCACTGCTGTGTATAACTGAAGCATAACCTCCCTACTTTCATATTCAATTTCTCTCACAATAAATAATAACATTCTATTAGCTTTCCTAATTACTTGCTGTACCTGCATACTAACCTTTTGTGATTCATGCACTAGGACACCCAGATCCCTCTGCATCTCAGAGCTCTGCAATCTCTCACCATTGGATAATATGCTTCTTTTTTATTCTTCCTGCCAAAGTGGACAATTTCACATTTTCCCGCATTATACTCCATTTGCCAGATCTTTTCCCACTCACTTAGCCTATCTATATCCCTTTGTAGCCTCCTTATGTCCTTGTCACAACTTACTTTCCAACTTAACTTAGTGCCGTCAGCAAATTTAGCAACCGTAACTTCAGTCCCTTCATCCAAGTCATTGATATAAATTGTAAAATGTTGAGGCCCCAGCACAGATCCCTGTGGCACACCACTTGTTACATCTTGCCAACCAGAAAATGATACATTTATGCCTACTCTCTGTTTCCTGTTAGCTAGCCAATCTTCTATCCATGCCAAAATGTTACCCCCTACACCACAAGCTTTTATTTTTCGCAATAACCATTGATGTGACACATTATCAAATTCCTTCCGGAAATCTAAGTACAACATCTACTGGTTCCCTTTTATCCACAGCACATGTTACTTCTTCAAAGCATGACTTCCTTTCAAAGAACAAAGAACAAAGAAAATTACAGCACAGGAACAGGCCCTTCGGCCCTCCAAGCCTGCACCGATCCAGATCCTCTATCTAAACCTGTCGTCTATTTTCTAAGGGTCTGTATCTCTTTGCTTCCTGCCCATTCATGTATCTGTCTAGATACATCTTAAAAGACGCTATCGTGCCGGCGTCTACCACCTCCACTGACAACGCCTTCCAGGCACCCACCACCCTCTGCGTAAAGAACTTTCCACGCATATCCCCCCTAAACTTTTCCCCTCTCATTTTGAACTCGTGACCCCTTGTAATTGAATCCCCCGCTCCAGGAAAAAGCTTCTTGCTATCCACCCTGTCTATACCTCTCATGATTTTGTACACCTCAATCAGGTCCCCCCTCAACCTCCGTCTTTCTAATGAAAATAATCCTAATCTACTCAACCTCTCTTCATAGCTAGCGCCCTCCATACCAGCCACATCCTGGGGAACCTCCTCTGCACCCTCTCCAAAGCATCTACATCATTTTGGTAATGTGGCGACCAGAACTACACGCAGTATTCCAAATGTGGCCGAACCAAAGTCTTATACAACTGTAACATGACCTGCCAACTGTTGTACTCAATACCCCGTCCGATGAAGGAAAGCATGCCGTATGCCTTCTTGACCACTCTATTGACCTGTGTTGCCACCTTCAGGGAACAATGGACCTGAACACCCAAATCTCTCTGTACATCAATTTTCCCCAGGACTTTTCCATTTATTGTAGAGTTCACTCTTGAATTGGATCTTCCAAAATGCATCACCTCGCATTTGCCCGGATTGAACTCCATCTGCCATTTCTCTGCCCAACTCTCCAATCTATCTATATTCTGCTGTATTCTCTGACAGTCCCCTTCACTATCTGCTACTCCACCAATCTTAGTGTCGTCTGCAAACTTGCTAATCAGACCACCTAAACTTTCCTCCAAATCATTTATGTATATCACAAACAACAGTGGTTCCAGCACGGATCCCTGTGGAACACCACTGGTCACACGTCTCCATTAAAATTAGATTAGAACATTACAGCGCAGTACAGGCCCTTCGGCCCTCGATGTTGCGCCGACCTGTGAAACCATCTGACCTACACTATTCCATTTTCATCCATATGTCTATACAATGACCATTTAAATGCCCTTAAAGTTGGCGAGTCTACTACTGTTGCAGGCAGGGCGTTCCACGCCCCTACTACTCTCTGAGTAAAGAAACTACCTCTAACATCTGTCCTGTATCTATCACCCCTCAACTTAAAGCTATGTCCCCTCGTGTTTGCCATCACCATCCGAGGAAAAAGACTCTCACTATCCACCCTATCTAACCCTCTGATTATCTTATATGTCTCTATTAAGTCACCTCTCCTCCTCCTTCTCTCCAACGAAAACGACCTCAAGTCCCTCTGCCTTTCCTCGTAAGACCTTCCCTCCATACCAGGCAACATCCTAGTAAATCTCCTCTGCACCCTTTCCAAAGCTTCCACATCCTTCCTATAATGCGGTGACCAGAACTGCACACAATCCTCCAGGTGCGGTCTCACCAGAGTTTTGTACAGCTGCAGCATGATCTCGTGGCTCTGAAACTCGATCCCCCTACTAATAAAAGCTAACACAGTATATGCCTTCTTAACAGCCCTATTAACCTGGGTAGCAACTTTCAGGGATTTATGTACCTGGACACCAAGATCTCTCCGTTCATCTACACTACCAAGAATCTTCCCATTAGCCCAGTACTCTGCATTCCTGTTACTCCTTCCAAAGTGAATCACCTCACACTTTTCTGCATTAAACTCCATTTGCCATCTCTCAGCCCAGCTCTGCAGCCTATCTATGTCCCTCTGTAACCGACAACATCCTTCGGCACTATCCACAACTCCACCGACCTTCGCGTCATCCGCAAATTTACTAACCCACCCTTCTACACCCTCTTCCAGGTCATTTATAAAAATGACAAACAGCAGTGGCCCCAAAACAGATCCTTGCGGTACACCACTAGTAACTAAACTCCAGGATGAACATTTGCCATCAACCACCACCCTCTGTCTTCTTTCAGCTAGCCAATTTCTGATCCAAAGCTCTAAATCACCTTCAATCCCATACTTCCGTATTTTCTGCAATAGCCTACCGTGGGGAACCTTATCAAACGCCTTACTGAAATCCATATACACCACATCCACTGCTTTACCCTCATCCACCTGTTTGGTCACCTTCTCGAAAAACTCAATAAGGTTTGTGAGGCACGACCTACCCTTCACAAAACCGTGCTGACTATCGCTAATGAACTTATACTTTTCAAGATGTTTATAAATCCTGTCTCTTATAACCTTTTCCAACATTTTACCCACAACCGAAGTAAGGCTCACAGGTCTATAATTACCAGGGCTGTCTCTACTCCCCTTCTTGAACAAGGGGACAACATTTGCTATCCTCCAGTCTTCCGGCACTATTCCTGTCGACAATGACGACATAAAGATCAAGGACAAAGGCTCTGCAATCTCCTCCCTGGCTTCCCAGAGAATCCTAGGATAAATCCCATCTGGCCCAGGGGACTTATCTATTTTCACACTTTCCAAAATTGCTAACACCTCCTCCTTGTGAACCTCAATCCCATCTAGCCTAGTAGTCTGAATCTCAGTATTCTCCTCGACAACATTTTCTTTCTCTACTGTAAATACTGACGAAAAATATTCATTTAACGCTTCCTCTATCTCCTCTGATTCCACACACAACTTTCCACTGCTATCCTTGATTGGCCCTAATCTAACTCCAGTCATTCTTTTATTCCTGATATACCTATAGAAAGCCTTAGGGTTTTCCTTGATCCTATCCGCCAATGACTTCCCGTGTCCTCTCCTTGCTCTTCTTAGCTCTCCCTTTAGATCTTTCCTTGCTAGCTTGTAACTCTCAAGCGCCCTAACTGAGCCTTCACGTCTCATCCTAACATAAGCCTTCTTCTTCCTTTTGACAAGCGCTTCAACTTCTTTAGTAAACCACGGCTCCCTCGCTCGACAACTTCCTCCCTGCCTGACAGGTACATACTTATCAAGGACACGCAGTAGCTGCTCCTTGAATAAGCTCCACATTTCGATTGTGCCCATCCCCTGCAGTTTCCTTCCCCATCCTACGCATCCTAAATCTTGCCTAATCGCATCATAATTTCCTTTCCCCCAGCTATAATTCTTGCCCTGCGGTATATACCTGTCCCTGCCCATCGCTAAGGTAAACCTAACCAAATTGTGATCACTATCACCAAAGTGCTCACCTACATCTAAATCTAACACCTGGCTGGGTTCATTACCCAGTACCAAATCCAATGTGGCATCGTCCCTGGTTGGCCTGTCTACATACTATGTCAGAAAACCCTCCTGCACACACTGGACAAAAACTGACCCATCTAAAGTACTCGAACTATAGTATTTCCAGTCAATATTTGGAAAGTTAAAGTCCCCCATAACGACTACCCTGTTACTCTCGCCCCTGTCGAGAATCATCTTCGCTATCCTTTCCTCTACATCTCTGGAACTATTCGGAGGTCTATAGAAGACTCCCAACAGGGTGACCTCTCCTCTCCTGTTTCTAACCTCAGCCCATACTACCTCAGTAGACGAGTCCTCAAACGTCCTTTCTGCCGCTGTAATACTCTCCTTGATTAACAATGCCAGACCCCCTCCTCTTTTACCATCTTCTCTGTTCTTACTGAAACATCTAAATCCCGGAACCTGCAACATCTATTCCTGCCCCTGCTCTACCCATGTCTCCGAAATGGCCACTACTTCGAGATCCCAGGTACCAACCCATGCTGCAAGCTCACCCACCTTATTCCGGATGCTCCTGGCGTTGAAGTAGACACACTTTAAACCAAGTTCTTGCTTGCCAGTGCCCTCTTGCGTCCTTGTAACCTTATCCCTGACCTCACTACTCTCAATATCCTGTACACTGGAGTTGGGTGCACTTCCCGCAGATGCAGTCAGCAGGGACACTCTTGGCGACCCTTACCTCCCACATTCTGCAGGAGGAACATACAACTGCCTTAACCTCCATTCCCACTATTCTAAATTCCCAACAAATCTACTGAAAAACCCCCCAAAAAAAGTCAAAACTTGTTAGCTTAGCAATCCGACGGACAGAACTTTTGAGAAACTCCCTTCCACTGCTACTCTCTGTCTCCTGTTGCCCAGCCAGTTCTTTATCCATCTAGCTAGTACACCCTGGACCCCATGTGACTTCACTTTCTCCATCAGCCTACCATGGGGCACCTTATCAAACGCCTTACTGAAGTCCATGTATATGACATCTACAGCCCTTCCCTCATCAATCAACTTTGTCACTTCCTCAAAGAATTCTATTAAGTTGGTAAGACATGACCTTCCCTGCACAAAACCATGTTGCCTATCACTGATAAGCCCATTTTCTTCCAAATGGGAATAGATCCTATCCCTCAGTATCTTCTCCAGCAGCTTCCCTACCACTGACGTCAGGCTCACCGGTCTATAATTACCTGGATTATCCCTGCTACCCTTCTTAAACAAGGGGACAACATTAGCAATTCTCCAGTCCTCCGGGACCTCACCCGTGTTTAAGGATGCTGCAAAGATATCTGTTAAGGCCCCAGCTACTTCCTCTCTCGCTTCCCTCAGTAACCTGGGATAGATCCCATCCGGACCTGGGGACTTGACCACCTTAATGCCTTTTCGAATACCCAACACTTCCTCCCTCCTTATGCCGACTTGACCGAGAGTAATCAAACATCTGTCCCTAACCTCAACATCCGTCATGTCCCTCTCCTCGGTGAATACCGATGCAAAGTACTCGTTTAGAATCTCACCCATTTTCTCTGACTCCACGCATAATTTTCCTCCTTTGTCCTTGAGTGGGCCAATCCTTTCTCTAGTTACCCTCTTGCTCCTTATATATGAATAAAAGGCTTTGGGATTTTCCTTAACCCTGTTTGCTAAAGATATTTCATGACCCCTTTTAGCCCTCTTAATTCCTCGTTTCAGATTGGTCCTACATTCCCGATATTCTTCCAAAGCTTCGTCTTTCTTCAGCCGCCTAGACCTTATGTATGCTTCCTTTTTCCTCTTAGCTAGTTTCACAATTTCACCTGTCATCCATGGTTCCCTAATCTTGCCATTTCTATCCCTCATTTTCACAGGAACATGTCTCTCCTGCACGCTAATCAACCTCTCTTTAAAAGCCTCCCACATACCAAATGTGGATTTATCTTCAAACAGCTGCTCCCAATCTACATTCCCCAGCTCCTGCCGAATTTTGGTATAGTTGGCCTTCTCGCAATTTAGCACTCTTCCTTTAGGACCACTCTCGTCTTTGTCCATGAGTATTCTAAAACTTACGGAATTGTGATCACTATTCCCAAAGTAGTCCCCTACTGAAACTTCAACCACCTGGCCGGGCTCATTCCCCAACACCAGGTCCAATATGGCCCCTTCCCGAGTTGGACTATTTACATACTGCTCTAGAAAACCCTCCTGGATGCTCCTTACAAATTCTGCTCCATCTGGACCTCTAACACTAAGTGAATCCTAGTCAATGTTGGGAAAATTTTCACAAAACCATGTTGACTCTGCCTGATTACCTTGAATTTTTCTAAGTGCCCTGTGTTACGAGCAGGTAAGAAATGGGTCTAGGGTTCCCTCTCAGCCTTCACCTGGTCTTACCGTAACAGGGTTTAATTTTAAACACGCCATTTTTTTAGCTGCCCCTGAGTGATTCCTTGTTCAGTAACTTCCAATGATTTTTGATTTGATTCATGATTTTTGATTTCGAGATACAGCACTGAAACAGGCCCTTCGGCCCACCGAGTCTGTGCCAACCATTAACCACCCATTTATACTAATCCTACACAAATCACATATTCCTACCACATCCTCACCTGTCCCTATATTCCCCGACCACCTGCCTATACTAGGGGCAATTTATAATGGCCAATTTACCTATCAATCTGCAAGTCATTTGGCTGTGGGAGGAAATCGGAGCACCCGGAGGAAACCCATGCAGAAAGAGGGAGAACTTGCAAACTCCACACAGGCAGTACCCAGAATTGAACCCGGGTCGCTGGAGCTGTGAGGCTGCGGTGCTAACTACTGCGCCACTAAAGCAAAGAAACTAGCCAAACAGGTTTCCTTAGGTTTGAAGAAAAACGGTTGAATTTTATTAAACTTAAACTCTAATTCAGTTAACGCCTACGGATATGCGATGCGCCCACGCTGGCATGCATACGCGATACACACATGCAAATAGAGACAGAAAAGAGCAGAAGAAATAAAGTGAAAAAGTTTGAGGCAATATCTGAAGATGGTTTTGGTTACTATTCTTCGAGCTCACTGTAAAGTCCTTGATTGTAGGTTGATCTTTCTTTTCTTTGGGGCCCAGTATTCTCCTTAAACCTTGTTTGCTGTAGGAGACTTTTCTCTCTTGAAATTCATGTGTCCTCAGTGGGTGCAGAGATTTGTGAGAAAGAGATGGGAGCAAACAGGAGAGGTCTTCTCACTCCAGGAGCAAGCAGTCTTTCCGAGTTCAAAAACTCTGTGGCTAGTTCAAAAAACCCTGGACCAGCCAGTTATTCATGTCACCAGCTGGTTTAACCAGTCCTGGCTTTTGTGAATTGTATCACCTCATCAGTCTTTGGAATGCTCTTCCTTACACCTTCAATGTCTGGTGATCAAAATTCATTGAAGGTTGAATGTATCAGGGAATGGTCCTTTTGCCTCCATAAGTACTGTGGGCTGGATTTTACGTCGGTTGGGCGGGTGCTGACCACCGACGTAAAAGTCAGTGGCGAACCCGCTTCTGCTCGCCCGGGAATCTGTCCCGCATCTTACGGATCCCTAGGCTTTAATTGTTCCAAGGCGGGATTTCCACCCGCTTGAGGGAGGAAGTCCCGCCTCATTGACCTGCTGGCTAATCATTGGGCCAGCAGCTCTTAGTCCCAGCAGCGCCACCGGGTGCGGTGGCCACTGCTGGGACTGCAGCCTAGCCGAGGACATGGAGCCAGGAATGCAAGTAAGTTTGGGTTGTCTTGATGGGGGTAATCTGTCATGCCCCAGCGAGGCAAGGGTGGCTGTTTCGGGGAAAGGGGAGGTGTCTTGGGTCCTGGAGGTGGTTAGGGAAGTGGGGGCAGCCCTCAATTGGGCACCCTGTACCTGTTTGTCAGGGACCACCCCCGAGGTGCTGAGAGGCCACCAGCTTTCACCAGGTGGCCTTTCCCGGCTCCAGGATGCCTGCTTGCCACGGGTAAATTCCCCTTGGAGGTGGGCGAAGGCCCTTAAGTGGCCGTTAATTGGCAATGTTATGGCCTTGATTGGCCTGGGGCGTGCTGCCCGTTTCTCCCCCCCCCCCCCACCACCCTATGTAAGCTGGGGGCAGAAGCGGGAGCGAGTTGGGAAGGCCTCCTGGAGCCTCCTGCTCCATTTTACGCCACCCCCCCCACCTCCGCCACAATCTGGCTCACTGGGGTAGCATAAAATTCTGACCTGTCTGTTAGTACGCAAATATTTTTCAGCTAAGTGTCTGGCAGCCCTTGTAACAGGCCTTCTCTTCTTCTCAACAAGTTTAAAATCAATGTTAATATGACAAAATTAATATGCCTCATTCTTAGAAGGTGGGGGCCTGCATGACACCTGTTACAAGGCCTTTAATAATAGCTTCTAATATTTTCCCTCCAACATATGTTAAGCTAACTGGCTTGTAGTTTCCTTCTTTCTGTCTCCCTCCCTTTTTGAATAAAGGAGTAACATTGGCTTTTTTCAAATCTCATGGAACATTCCCTGAATCCCGGGAACTTTGGAAAATTAAAACCATGCATCAACTATCTCACTAGCCACTTATTTTAAGACCCTAGGATGAAGTCCATCAAGACCCGGGGACTTGTCAGCCTGCAACTCCACTTCCTACATCCCTTCCATTTCCTGATTTACAGATATTTCTGGGATGTTCCATGTATCCTGTATGGTGAAGACCAATGCAAAATACCTGTTCAATTCATCTGTCATCTCCTTATTTTCCATTATTAATTCCCCAGACTCATTTTCTATAGAACCAACGCTCACTTTGTTAACTCTTTTTTCAAAAATATCTATGGAAACTCTTACTATCTGTTTTTATATTTCTAGCCAGCTTTCTCTCGTACTCTCATTTTTCCCTCCTTATTAATCTTTTCGTCATCCTTTGCTGCTTTTTATATTCTGTCCAATATTCTGACCTGCCTCCCATCTTTGCGCAATTATATGATTTTTCTTTAAGTTTGATACTATCTTTAATTTTTTTAGTTAACCTCAGATGGTAGGTCCTCCTCCCCTTGGAATTTCTGTGTATTATGAAATATCCTCTTAAATGTCTGCCACTGCATCTCTATTGACCTATTCCTTAACCTACCTTGCCAGTTCACTTTAGCGAGCTCTGCTTTCATGCCCTCATAAGTACCCTTATTTAAGTTTAAGACCTCAAACTGAATGTAAAATTCAATCATGTTATGATCGCTGCTGCCTAGGGGCACCTTCACTATGAGGTCATGAATTAGTCCCATCTCGTTGCACACTACCAGATCGAGTACAGCCTGCTCTCCAGTTGGCTCCAGAAGGTGCTGTTCTGAGAAACTATCCCGAAAACATTCTATGAACTCTTCATCTAGGTTACCTTTGTCCATCTGATTTTTACAGTCTATATGTAGATTAAAATCACCCAAGATTATCGCTGTACCTTTCTGACAAGCACCCATTATTTCTTCCTTTATATCCCGTCCTACTGTGCGGTTACTTTTGGGGACCTGTACACCATTCCCACAAGTGACTTCTAGCCTTTATCATTTCTCATCTCGACCCAAACCCATTCTACATCCAGGTTTCCTGAACTTAGGACATCCCTCTCTATTTGACTGCTCTGCATCATTGGAGGAGAAGGAGGAGGAGGAACCAGATGTGGTGAGGGAATCTGTAATTACTCATTTAGCTGTCGGCAATGTCCAGAATGGATGAATTCAGGCACACTTCAGCTCATCTGAGGCAGTGCAGCCCTCTGGCACACCGCTTCTGAACCCACTTTGCTCCCCCAACCCCCAAAACAAAGAAGGCCCACAATCAACATTCCATTCCTCTGACTGACACTCATTGCTCATCTTTTACTCTCATCATATCATTCTTCACATGGCTGATGGCCTACTGGCAGGTGGCAGGCAACGATGGGAAGTATGGAGCAGTGGAGCTGCGCAATAAATTTCATGGCTCATAAACATGAGTTCAAATCCCACCAGGGCAGTTGGGGCATTTAAATTCAATTAACTAAATAAATCTGGGATTAAAGGCTAGTATCAGCAATGGTGACAATGAAACAAGCAGATTGTTGCAAAAATCCATCTGGTTCACTCATATCCTTTAGGGAAGGAAATTTCTGTCCTTACTTTTTTAAATTGACATGTGACTCCAGAGCCACAGTAATGTGGTTGACTCTTAACAGCCCTGTGAAATGGCCTAGCTTTTCTCAAGGGCAATTAGGGATAGGCAAAAATACTGGCCTTGCCAGTGATGCCCATAACCCATGAAAAAACAAATAAACACCACTCAATTATGTCCTAGGACAAAGGAACAGTAGTAGGCCATTTATCCCCTCGAGCCTGTTCTGCCATTCAGTGAGATCATGACTAATTTTTTTTTTAGAGATACAGCACTGAAACAGGCCCTTTGGCCCACCGAGTCTGTGCCGACCATCAACCACCCATTTCATACCAATCCCATATTCCTACCACATCCCCGCCTATCCCTATATTTCCCTACCACCTACCTATACTAGGGGCAATTTATAATGGCCAATTTACCTACCAACCTGCAAGTCTTTTGGCTGTGGGAGGAAACCGGAGCACCCGGAGAAAACCCACGCAGACACAGGGAGAACTTGCAAACTCCACACAGGCAGTACCCAGAATTGAACCCGGGTCGCTGGAGCTCTGAGGCTGCGGTGCTAACCACTGCGCCACTGTGCCGCCACTCTGCGACCTAACCTCATATAACCCCAGCCTTTGCCCCATATCTCTTAATACCTTTGACTAACAAAAATCTATCAATCTCAGTTTTAAAATTAACACTTGTTCTAGTATCAATTGCCGTTTGCGGAAGCAAGTTCCAAACTTCTACCCTTCTTTGTGTGTTAAAGTGTTTCCGAATTTCGCTCCTGAAATAGCTGACTCCAATATTAAGACAATGTCTCCTCGTCCTAGACTCCTCAACCAGTGGAAATAGTTTCTCCCAATCTACCTTATCAGTTCCCTTCAATATCTTGAAAACTTTGATCAAATCACCCCTTAACCTTCTAAATTCCAGGAAATAGAACCCTAGTTTGCGTAATCTCTCCTTGTAATTTAACCCTGGGAGTCTAGGTATCTTCTAATAAATCTATGCTGCACACGTTTCAAGACCAATATATCCTTCCGAAGGTGTGGTGCCCAGAACTGCTTGTCACAGTACTCCAGGTGTGGTCTAACTAGTGCTTTGTATAGCAGTGGTGTAGTGGTATTATCACTGGACCAGAGACCTAGGGTATTGCTCTGGGGACATGGGTTCAAATCCCACCACAGCAGAAGGTGGAATTTGAATTTAATTAATAAATATGGAATTAAAAAGCTAGTATAATGATGGCCATCAAACCATTGTCAATTGTTGTCAAAACCCACCTGGTTCCCTAATGCCCTTTAGGGAAGGAAATCTGCTGTCCTTACCTGGTCTGGCCTACATGTGACTCCAGACCCACAGCAATGTGGTTAACTCTTACATGCGCTCTGAAATGGCCTAGCAAGCCACTCAGTTGTACCTAACTGCTACGAAGTCAATAAAAAGGAATGAAACCGGATGGACCACCCGGCACTGACAACGGCAAACCCAGCCCTGTCGACCCTGCAAAGTCCTCCTTACTAACATTTGGGGGCTTGTGTCAAAGTTGGGAGAGCTGTCCCACAAACTAGTCAAGCAACAGCCTGACAGAGTCATACTCACGGAATCATACCTGACAGACAATGTCCCAGACACTGCCATCACCATCCCCGAGTATGTCCTGTCCCACTGGCAAGACAGACCCACCAGAGGTAGTGGCACAGTGGTATACAGTACGGAGGGAGTTGCCCTGGGAGTCCTTAACATCGACTCCGGACCCATGAAGTCTCATGGCATCAGGCCAAACGTGGGCAAGGAAACCTCCCTCAGCTGATGACTCAGTACTCCTCCATGTTGAACACCACTTGGAGGAAGCACTGAGGGTGGCAAGGGCACAACATGTACTCTGGGTGGGGGACTTCAATGTCCATCACCAAGAGTGGCTTGGTAGCACCACGACTGACCGAGCCCTAAAGGACATAGCTGCTAAACTGGGTCTGCGGCAGGTGGTGGGGGAACTAACACAAGGGAAAAACATACTTGACCTCGTCCTCACCAATCTGCCTGCTGCAGATGCTTCTGTCCATGACAGTATTGGTAGGAGTGACCACCGCACAGTCCTTGGGGAGACGAAGTCCCGCCTTCACATTGAGGATACCCTCCATCGTGTTGTGTGGCACTATCACCGTGCTAAATGGGATAGATTTCAAACAGATCTCGCAATGCACAACTGGGCACACATGAGGCACTGTGAGGCATCAGCAGCAGCAGAATTGTACTCAACCACAATCTGTAACCTCATGGCCTGGCATATCCCCCACTCTACCATTACCATCAAGCCCGGAGACCAACCCTGGTTCAATGAAGAGTGCAGGAGGGCATGCCAGGAGCAGCACCAGGCATACCTCAAAATGAGGTGTCAACCTGGTGAAGCTACAACACAGTACTATCTGCGTCCCAAACTGAGTAAGCAGCATGCGATAGACAAAGCTAAGCAATCCCATAGCCAATGGATCAGATCTAAACTCTGCAGTCCTGCCATATCCAGTCGAGAATGGTGGTGGACAATTAAACAACTAACTGGAGGAACTGGCTCCACAAATATCTCCATCCTCAATGATGGGGGAGCTCAGCACATTAGTGCGAAAGATAAGGCTGAAGCATTTGCAACAATCTTCAGCCAGAAGTGCCGAGTTGATGATCCATCTCGGCCTCCTCCTGAAGTCCCCAGCATTACAGATGCCAGACTTCAGCCAATTCGATTCACTCTGTGTGATGTCAAGAAACGACTGAAGGCACTGGATACTGCAAAGGTTATGGGTCCTGACAATATTCTGGCAATAGTACTGAAGACCTGTGCTCCAGAACTTGCCACACCCCTAGCCAAGCTGTTCCAGTACAGCTAAAACACTGGCATCTACCCGGAAATGTGGAAAATTGCCCAGGTATGTCCTATACACAAAAAGCAGGACAGGTCCAACCCGACCAATTACCACCCCATCAGTCTACTCTCAATCAGTAAAGTGATGGAAGGTGTCATCAACTGTGCCATCAAGCGGCACTTGCTTAGCAATAACCTGCTCAGTGATGCTCAGTTTGGGTTCCGCCAGGGCCACTCAGCTCCTGACCTCATTACAGCCTTGGTTCAAACATGGACAAAAGAGCTGAACTCAAGAGGTGAGGTGAGAATGACTGCCCTTGACATCAAGGCAGCATTTGACCGAGTATGGCGCAGTGGGGCGGCACAGTGGTGCAGTGGTTAGCACCGCAGCCTCACAGCTCCAGCGACCTGGGTTCAATTCTGGGCACTGCCTGTGTGGAGTTTGCAAGTTCGCCCTGTGTCTGCATGGGTTTTCGCCGGGTGCTCCGGTTTCCTCCCACAGCCAAAGACTTGCAGGTTGGTAGGTAAATTGGCCATTATAAATTGCCCCTACTATAGGTAGGTGATAGGGACAGGTGGGGGTGTGGTAGGAATATGGGATTAGTGTGGGATTAGTATAAATGGGTGGTTGATGGTCGGCACAGACTCGGTTGGCCGAAGAGCCTGTTTCAGTGCTGTATCTCTAAATAAAATAATAAATAAATAAGGAGCCCGAGCAAAACTGGAGTCATTGGAAATCAAGGGGAAAACTCTCTGCTGGTTGGAGTCATACCGAGTGCAAAGGAAGCTGGTGGTGGTTGTTGGAGGTCAATTATCTGAGCTCCAGGACATCACTGCAGGAGTTCCTCAGGCTAGTGTCCTAGGCCTAACCATCTTCAGCTGCTTCATCAATGACCTTCCTTCAATCATAAGGTCAGAAGTGGGGATGGTCGCTGATGATTGCACAATGTTTAGCACCATTCATGACTCCTCAGATACTGAAGCAGTGCGTGTAGAAATGCAGCAAGACCTGGACAATATCCAGGCTTGGGCTGATAAGTGGCAAGTAACATTCACACCACACAAGTGCCAGGCAATGACTATCTCCAACAAGAGAGAATCTAACCATCTCCCCATGACATTCAATGGCATTAGGATTGCTGAATCCCCCACTATTGACATCCCAGGGGCTACCATTGACCAGAAACTGAACTGGAGTAGCCATATAAATATCGTGGCTACAAGAGCAGGTCAGAGGCTAGGAATCCTGCGGTGAGTAACTCACCTCCTGACTCCCCAAAGCCTGTCCACCAACTACAACGCAGAAGTCAGGAGTGTGATCGAATACTCTCTATTGCCTGGATGGGTGCAGCTCCAACAACACTCAAGAAGCTCGACACCATCCAGAACAAATCAATCCGCTTGATTGGCACCCCATCCACAGACATTCACTCCCTCCACCACCGACGTACAGTGGCAGCAGTGTGTACCATCTACAAGATGCACTGCAGCAACACACCAAGGCTCCTTAGGCAGCACCTTCCAAACCCGCGACCTCTACCACCTCGAAGGCCAAGAGCAGCAGATGCATGGGAACATCACCACCTGCAAGTTCCCGTCCAAGTCACACACCATCCTGACTTGGAACTATATCGCCGTTCCTTCACTGTCGCTGGGTCAAAATCCTGGAACTCCCTTCCTTACAGCACTGTGGGTGCAAATACCCCACATGGACTGCAGCGGTTCAAGAAGGCGGCTTACCACCACCTTCTCAAGGGCAATTAGGGATGGGCAATAAATGCTGGCAGAGCCAGTGATGCCCACATCCCATGAATGAATAAAAAAAAAGTAAGACTTCTACCCCCTTTTATTGTATTTCCCTAAATATGAAGGCCAGTATTCTATTTTTGGTACCTGTTCATGGCATTTTTAATTATGTATGTACCTGGACCTCCAAATATATAGATTTACAGGACTGAAACAGCCCTTTGGCCCACCAAGTTTGTGCTGACCAACAACCACCCATTTATACTAATTCTACATTAACCCCATATTCCCTAGTACATCCCCACCATTATCCTGCCACCTACCTACACTATGGACAATTTACAATGGCCAACTTACCTATCAAGCTGCAAGTCTTTGGCTGCAGGAGGAAACCGGAGGACCCAGCAGAAACCCACGCGGTCACAGGGAGAACTTGCAAACTCCACACAGGCAGTATCTGGAACTCAACCCAGGTCACTTGAGCTATGAGGCTGTGGTGCTAACCACTGCGCCACTGTGCAGCCCAAAGCTCTCTGACCTTCCAATGTTTCTAGCTTTTCACCATTTAGCAAGTACCCTGTTTATCCTTTCCAGGTCCAAATTGAATGACTTCACATTTGCATACATTGAAATCTATTTGCCACAGTTTTGACCATTCACTTAATCTATTGATATCTCTTTGTAAGTTTGCACTTCCATCTACACTGCTCAGAATACCATCTATCTTTATGTTATCTATGTGACTTCTCATCTAAGTCAGAACCCGTCAGAAAGCCCCTAAACTGTCCAAACTACAGAAACCGCTGCAAACACCTGTCAGCTGTGAAATTGACTTGTGACTTTTAAAAATAAAACTGAGCAACCAAAAAGCTGCTCTGCTGAGTATTCCCATTCTCTGCATCTGTGAGAGAGAAAGGGAGAGAGAGAGAGAGAGAGAGAGAAAGACGGGGGGAGAAAGAGGGAGGCCGAGAGAGAGAGAGGGGGCAGAGAGAGAGAGAGTGGGGATGAGAGACAGAGAGAAGGACAGAGAGAGAGGGGGACAGAGCGAGAGTGGGACAGAAAGAGAATGGGGGGACAGAGAGAGAAGGGGGCAGAAAGAGGGGGGACATGGAGAAGGGGGGAACAACACAGAGAGGGAGGATACAGAGAGGGTCTCACAAGGAGAGAGAGAAAAAGAGTGAGGGAGCGAGATAATCAAGTTTGGGGTGGCACAGTGGTGCAGCGGCTAGCACCGCTGCCTCACAGTTCCAGCGACCCGGGTTCAATTTTGGGTATTGCCTGTGCAGAGTTTGCAAGTTCTCCCTGTCACTGTGTGGGTTTCTGCCCGGTGCTCCAGTTTCCTCCCACAGCCAAAAACTTGCAGGTTGATAGGTAAGTTGGCCATTGTAAATTGCCCCTAGTGTAGGTAGGTGGTAGGAGAATTGTGGGGATGTGGTAGGGAATATGCGATTAATGTAGGATAAGTATAAAGGGGTGATTGATGGCCAGCACAGACTCAGTGGGCTGAAGGGCCTGTTTCAGTGCTGTATCTCTAAATAAAATAATAATCTATCCGGAATACTCCGCATTACTAGTAACAAGTATGTGGGCAAATATTGACTACTTGTACAAGCATCCAACATAGTGACAAGAAAGTAAGTCAATAAATTAATTTCTCATTTAAAGCTTCTTCACAAAAATGCACATTTGTTGTTGTTTTGATTAACTTTAAGATAAATTGTTAATGCCTTTATCTTTCTGAAATTGTTTCACTGCCCCCTATGTAATACAAAAATTGCCACAGCTCCGCCCATCTTACCAGCCCATCTATATCGTCCTGCAATCTAAGGCTTTCCTCCTCACCACCAATTTTTATGTCATCTGCAAACTTACTGATCACACCTCCTGTATTCACATCTAAATCATTAATGTACACTACAAACAGCAAGGGACCCAGCACCGATCCCTGTGGTACACCACTGGTCACAAGCTTCCACTTGCTAAAACAACCCTTGACCATTACCCTCTGCCTCCTGCCACTAAGCCAATTTTGGATCCAATTTGCCAAATTGCCCTGGATCCCATGGGCTCTTACCTTAACCATTAAGATAAATTAGCCAATCTCCCATGCAAGACTTTATCAAAAGCCTTACTGAAGTCCATGTAGACTACATCAATTGCTTTCTGAAACACTTCAATGGGAGTTGAGACAATCACCAGCTCCATTAGATGCTCCGGCAGCTCAGTTTCTGGAAAGTCACATTTGTTGTCCTTACTATGGCATCTACTTATGAACTGTTTTATTGACTCCTGTGGCTGTTATTAATTCCAGGCAGTGAATTCTAAAATTCACTCATAGTCGGAGCTGATCCTCTAGTACTTTCTACATCTTTGCAGGATCTTTCTGGTCCTCTTTAGATAAGCCAGAGGTATTGATTCTATGTAACCCCTCATTTCCAACTGCTATCATTAGTTTTGCAGCCTGCTTCTCTTGTTCTAGATCGCTTGGTCTGTGAAGCATAACTTCGTTCTTTGTTTAAGAATGTTTGAACTCGGATAGGATATCAATGGCCTTCCAGTTCATGTTGGGAAATTTGATATCCATTTTTTTGCTCTATATTTAATGTTCAAGTCACTCTGTTCTGCTTCCACTTCAAGAAATTCTCTGTTATCTAGACTAGCTGCTTGGATGGAGAGGAGCAGGTGTTTGCCAGTGTTCTGTGTTTATTTTGCTTTCATCATTTAAACCTGCCTCTTTACGCAGCTGTTCAATAGGCAGTTCAATTGATTTTTTTGCTAGATTGTGTTTATGTTCTTCACATTCGAGTGGTTTAATTTTTTTTAGCTGTGGCTGTGTGAATGGAAACTCTTCATGCTTGAGTGGTTGAATGATTTCTTTCAACTTTGGCTACTTGAATGGAGACTCTGCAGTGATCAGGGTTTTCCTGCACTTTTTACTATCAGATGCCTCCTATAATGGCACTGACCTTGATCAGACTGGGAGAGGAATCGGGTCTTCCCTGTTTTCCTTCCTCTCCCATGGAGCCTTTGCAAAAAAAATAAATTTTTAGGCACTTTAGAGCTTTTTCTTTTTAACTTGGTTTCCTTAACCATTGGCACAATGACTCGCCTGATCGCGGAATTAATTTGCAGCCTGTCATTCTGTGCTCTGTGTTCTACAGCTGGAGGTAGGTTCCTTCTTTCCACTTGTGGGCCAGTATCTCTGTTGAACTTGCGCTCTTTTTTTGGTTGTAGGAAAGGTTGTTTTCAAAGTTGTTTTCCCTGTGGTCGTCAAGCTTGGATCCTGTGTTTTCATCACAGCTGCCATCATGTAATGAGTTCTTTATGTTGTCTGATGTAACATAAATGCCAAGTGTGGAGTCCAGTTTGCTGAAGATCTCAAACAGGTTTATTAACAGCTAAACTATTATGTACAATACAGAACAAACTATTTACAGAACCTTCATCTGGGTGTTACTGTTGCAGAGTGACTCTGGCTTCAAGTCACATGACGACATCCTGGTACTTAGCTCATTAGCATACTGAGATCTTAAAGGGACATAACTGTTGAGGCAATCATTCAACAAAAATCCCCAATGAAAATCAGTCTGCCTTTACTAGATTCTTGTCTAATTTCAGCTGATACATGACTGCTGCCTAAGCCTATCTCTTAATTTACCCATAAAGTTTCCACTGCCTGCTTGCCGCATATCATATCTTCTGTTATGAGAGTGCTTCTACTTATTTTTGTAAAATAGGTTTTAAGGACATATAGTTGGATTTTGGACATTGATTCATCTGGAATATTGAAGAGATGTTGAACTTGGTCTTTTTTTTAAAGACGTCACCAGAAGGTTCATGGATTTGGCTTGTCAACAAGTTTTACTGGAAGTCACCTGTCTGTGGATAATCACCTGGCAGCGGTTGTTTTTGACTGGGGGAGATGTTTACAAAGAAGTGGCAGGTCAAGAGGCTTGATTTCTGGACTATTTTTAGTTTCATTTTGAACTGTTACAACAGACAGTTAGTTTTTGCCTGCTGGAACAAGACAGCTTATCCCTCTCTCTTAAAAAGTCCTGCATACAGTGTGTCAGTTTCCTATTTCCAACTGTATTTGAAGAAATCCTGCTTATTGAATGTATGGGAACTGAAACCCTTGCTGCTGCATCTCTGCTGGAAGACCTATGTAAAGCCTCTGCAGTTGCATTTCTTAGAAAGACTACCCAAACTGATATTCAACATCACCTGGAAAGAACTGTTCTGGAAAGATCCCAGTGACAGCCGTCTATACGCATTAGGGACACCAAACTAAAACCAAGGACAAGTATTCTGCCTAAGTTTTTCTTTGTTTTCTTTGTAACAGCACAATAAACTAAAACTCCTTTTATTTTTCTGGTTAACTCTGTGTGTGTGTGTGTGTGTGCGTGCGTGCGTGCGTGCGTGCGTGTGTGTGTGTGTAGAGGTTAAGATAAATAAGGGGCTTTAATATTTCAATTTATGTATGTATGTTTTACTTCATTATTGGTTAAGCCTTGTTTTATAATAAACTTATAATTTTGCTGTTTATTAAAGAAACCTGGTTGGTGTATTTTATTCTGGGAAAAATAGGGCTGGATTTTAAAGCCTGTCTGCTGCTGGAAATGGTGGTGGGAGGGACAATGAAGATTGCAGTGGAGGAGGCCTGCCACCAACCTTGATAGTGGCAGACCCCGTACCAGCCTCGGCAGTGATGAGGCCTTGTGGCGGCGCGCCTCCCCCCACCCGCCCCTCTGCTCAGCACATTAAAATATGCATACTTACCATGCAGTCCACAGCAATTCAGCCACCATGTTGCAATCTTTATTCTGGCAGCCGGCAATGCCATACTGTCGAATCCCCATTCAGAGATAGGAGGTGCCACACCTGTGAGGAGGGGGTGTGAAGTGATTTTCTCTGTGGAAGAGGGGGGGAGTGGGGTTACAATGCTGCGGATTCGTCGGGGGGGGGTGGTGGTGATGGGAAGGGGTAAAGGACAAAGGTTTCGAACTGTGGGTGCAAGGGGAAAAGCCAAATTGTCAAGGTAGGTATTCCGGGGGTGGGTGGTGGGGTGGTGAAAAGAGCAGGAATGTTGCGATATGCCTTTGGGAGGTGGGGGGGGGAGGTGGTCGGAGAGTGCATGGAAAGGTTATTTTATTTATTTTTACAAAACTTTACAGTAAATGGCCTCTTAAATTTCAAATGCTCATTGAGGGCTGTAAGCCCTTGAAAAATGGCACTGGTGCATGTGCATTTGCACCAGATGCCATTGCTGGCAACAGCTCGCCCACCCCCTCCACGTGAGTGGGGGAAGGCAGCCGCCCCGGACATGGTAATGAGCCACTGTGTTTGGAATAACAGTGGCCCCGTGACGTGGTCACCGTGCGTGCGGGCCACATTATTTTACACACACCGCTTATTACAGCGGCAGAGTCTTAAAATGTAGCCCATAAAGTATATGATTTGACTGTATTGGTAAGTGGGAAAAGTTAAATATATGTTGTGACCTGTGGAGAAGTACAACTAGAATAAACAATGCACTCCTCCCGCCTTGGTCGTAACACATAATTGGGTGCTCATTCGGGATAAACCCAACGCTGACGAAGTACAATTGTAAGTGGGTTAATAATAATTGAAAAAGGAGAAATAAAAAGAACCAGGTTTCTTGTGAAATAGAGTAAGGTATATACCATGGAATGTCTATAACAGTTGCTGTGACAGTTCTGGGGATGGAGGATGTTGAGTGATTTGAGGTACTTAACCAAGGTTAAGCTCCTAGCATTGGCAGCAAAATTAAAACCAGGAATGAAGAAAGCAGACATAATTGAAGTAATAGCACAACATTTGGAATTGGAAGAAGAAAGCAAACCATAGGGTTGTACAATTGAATTAGCTAAAATTCAGTTACAGATGAGGCAGCTTGAACTTGACAAGGAAAACAAAATTGCAATAAAAATAGAAAAATTTAAGCTTCAACAGGAAAAAGAATTGAAAAATCTTGAGCTTGAGGAAAAATTGACAAAGAAAATTTTTGAACTTGAGGAAAGGAAAAGGAAAGAGAAAGAGAAGGAAAGGAATTCGAATTTAAAAAGCTGGAACTAAGACAAAAGAGTGGTCTTGACTCCAATGAAAGTTCTGGCGAGGAAAGATCTGACTCCAGCCCAGGACCTAGTGCAGATCTGTTTAAATTTGTACAAGCCCTCTCTAAGTTTGAGGAAAGGGACCAAGAGGCATTTTTCATTTCTTTTGAAAAGATTGCCAAACAGATAAGGTGGCCAAAGGAAAGCTGGACACTACTTATACAAAGCAGGTTGATAGGCAAAGCTCATGAAGTTTATGCCATGCTTTCTGAGGAGGTTGCTGCAGATTATGCGATGGCAAAAAAGGCTATTCCTGCTGCGTATGAGTTAGTCCCTGAAGCTTACCGACAGAAACTTTGGAACCTCTGAGATTGGGCAGACTTAAAAAGAATTTGAGAGGGTAAAGCAAATTAATTTTGATTGTTGGATACAGGCACTAAAGATGGAAGCCACATATAAGAACCTTAGGGAATTAATTCTCCTGGAGGAATTTAAAAATTCACTCCCCCCATTAGGAAGAACCCATGTAGAGAACCAAAAGGTTTCAATGGCCGGACAGTACAGTAGCTCAGGGTGTAGCACTAACTGCAGTTATAAAGCCAAATACAAAAATCAATGTGAGTGCAGAGGATGTGAATAAGATACCTGAGAGCTCTAGTCAAAAGGAAAAGTAACTCCTTATCCCTCAAGTGAGGCAGGCAAATCAATAGTTATACTTAGGGATACAGGAGCCACAAAACTCTTTTGCTGGGGAAAGGCATAACACTTCCACTAGAGAGTGCACTGAATGCTAAAGTTTTAGTGAATGGTATTGGCAGGGGGTATATACCCGTACCTTTGTATCAAGTGCACCTTGAGTGTCTGGAATTTTAATGTCTGGAATGGTAACTGTAGGAGCTAGAGTCATAGAGAGATACAGCACTGAAACAGGCCCTTCAGCCCACCAAGTCTGTGCCAACCAACAACCACCCATTTATACTAATCCTACATTAATCCCATATTCCCTACCACATCCCCACCATTCTCCTACCACCTACTTACACTAGAGGCAATTTACAATGGCCAATTTACCTATCAACCTGCAAGCCTTTGGCTGTGGGAGGAAATCAGAGCACCCGGCAGAAACACACACGGTCACAGGGAGAACTTGCAAACTCCACACAGGCAGAACCCTTAACCAAACCTGGGTCGCTGGAGCTGTGAGGCTGCAGTGCTAACCACCACACCACAGTTGCCTGTAGCTTGCCAGTAGACAGAGTTGACTTACTCCTGGGGAATGATTTGGTTGGAGAGAACGTAAAGTGAAGTTAAAGAGATAGAACAGGTAAAGGTTCCAGGAATTTTTCCTTCGTGTGTAAAGTTCGAAACAAGTTCCAATGGCGGAGGTAAAATTGGCATCACAGACAGATAGCCAAATATCTGAATAATCCAAAGGAAATATTTAATATGTCTTCTCTGATCACGGCTCAGCAAGCTGATCCAGAGTTAATGTTATTGCTATGTATGATGTTATTGCTATTACTGAGACTTGGTTGAGGGAAGGGCATGATTGGCAACTAAATATCCCAGGATATCGATGCTTCAGGCGGGATAGAGAGGGAGGTAAAAGGGGTGGAGGAGTTGCATTACTGGTCAAAGAGGATATCACAGCTGTGCTGAAGGAGGGCACTATGGAGGACTCGAGCAGTGAAGCAATATGGACAGAACTCAGAAATAGGAAGGGTGCGGTAACAATGTTGGGGCTGTACTACAGGCCTCCCAACAGCGAGCGTGAGATAGAGGTACAAATATGTAAACAGATTATGGAAAGATATAGGAGCAACAGGGTGGTGGTGATAGGAGATTTTAATTTTCCCAACATTGACTGGGATTCGCTTAGTGTTAGAGGTCCAGATGGAGCAGAATTTGTAAGGAGCATCCAGGAGGGTTTTCTAGAGCAGTATGTAAATAGTCCAACTCGGGAAGGGGCCATACTGGACCTGGTGTTGGGGAATGAGCCCGGCCAGGTTGTTGAAGTTTCAGTAGGGGACTACTTTGGGAATAGTGATCACAATTCCGTAAGCTTTAAAATACTCATGGACAAAGACGAGAGTGGTCCAAAAGGGAGAGTGCTAAATTGGGGGAAGGCCAACTACACCAAAATTCGGCAGGAGCTGGGAAATGTAAATTGGGAGCAGCTGTTTGAAGGTAAATCCACATGTGATATGTGGGAGGCTTTTAAAGAGAGGTTGATTAGCGTGCAGGAGAGACATGTTCCTGTGAAAATGAGGGATAGAAATGGCAAGATTAGGGAACCATGGATGACAGGTGAAATTGTGAGACTAGCTAAGAGGAAAAAGGAAGCATACATAAGGTCTAGGCGGCTGAAGAAAGACGAAGCTTTGAAAGAATATCGGGAATGTAGGACCAATCTGAAACGAGGAATTAAGAGGGCTAAAAGGGGTCATGAAATATCTTTAGCAAACAGGGTTAAGGAAAATCCCAAAGCCTTTTATTCATATATAAGGAGAAAGAGGGTAACTAGAGAAAGGATTGGCCCACTAAAGGACAAAGGAGGAATGTTATGCTTGGACTCAGAGAAAATGGGTGAGATTCTAAACGAGTACTTTGCATCGGTATTCACCGAGGAGAGGGACATGACGGATGTTGAGGTTAGGAACAGATGTTTGATTACTCTAGGTCAAGTCGGCATAAGGAGGGAGGAAGTGTTGGGTATTCTAAAGGGCATTAAGGTGGACAAGTCCCCAGGTCCGGATGGGATCTATCCCAGGTTACTGAGGGAAGCGAGAGAGGAAATAGCTGGGGCCTTAACAGATATCTTTGCAGCATCCTTAAACACGGGTGAGGTCCCGGAGGACTGGAGAATTGCTAATGTTGTCCCCTTGTTTAAGAAGGGTAGCAGGGATAATCCAGGTAATTATAGACCGGTGAGCCTGACGTCAGTGGTAGGGAAGCTGCTGGAGAAGATACTGAGGGATAGGATCTATTCCCATTTGGAAGAAAATGGGCTCATCAGTGATAGGCAACATGGTTTTGTGCAGGGAAGGTCATGTCTTACCAACTTAATAGAATTCTTTGAGGAAGTGACAAAGTTGATTGATGAGGGAAGGGCTGTCGATGTCATATACATGGACTTCAGTAAGGCGTTTGATAAGGTTCCCCATGGCAGGCTGATGGAGAAAGTGAAGGCGCTTGGGGTCCAAGGTGTACTAGCTAGATGGATAAAGAACTGGCTGGGCAACAGGAGACAGAGAGTAGCAGTAGAAGGGAGTTTTTCAAAATGGAGACGTGTGACCAGTGGTGTTCCACAGGGATCCGTGCTGGGACCACTGTTGTTTGTGATATACATTAATGATTTGGAGGAAAGTATAGGTGGACTGATTAGCAAATTTGCAGACGACACTAAGATTGGTGGAGTAGCAGATAGTGAAGGGGACTGTCAGAGAATACAGCAGAATATAGATAGATTGGAGAGTTGGGCAGAGAAATGGCAGATGGAGTTCAATCAGGGCAAATGCGAGGTGATGCATTTTGGAAGATCCAATTCATACAGTAAATGGAAAAGTCCTGGGGAAAATTGATGTCCAGAGAGATTTGGGTGTTCAGGTCCACTGTTCCCTGAAGGTGGCAACGCAGGTAAATAGAGTGGTCAAGAAGGCATACGGCATGCTTTCCTTCATCGGACGGGGCATTGAGTACAAGAGTTGGCAGGTCATGTTACAGTTGTATAGGACTTTGGTTCGGCCACATTTGGAATACTGCGTACAGTTCTGGTCGCCACATTATCAAAAGGATGTGGATGCTTTGGAGAGGGTGCAGAGGAGGTTCACCAGGATGTTGCCTGGCGCTAGCTATGAAGAGAGGTTGAGCAGATTAGGATTATTTTCATTAGAAAGACGGAGGTTGAGGGGGGACCTGATTGAGGTGTACAAAATCATGAGAGGTATAGACAGGGTGGATAGCAAGAGGCTTTTTCCCAGAGTGGGGGTTTCAATTACTAGAGGACACGAGTTCAAAGTGAAAGGGGAAAAGTTTAGGGGGGATATGCGTGGAAAGTTCTTTACGCAGAGGGTGGTGGGCACCTGGAACGCATTGCCAGCGGAGGTGGTAGATGCGGGCACGATGGAGTCTTTTAAGATGTATCTAGACAGATACATGAATGGGCAGGAAGAAAAGAGATACAGAACCTTAGAAAATAGGCGACATGTTTAGAGAGAGGATCTGGATCGGCGCAGGCTTGGAGGGCCGAAGGGCCTGTTCCTGTGCTGTAATTATCTTTGTTCTTTGTTCTTTGTTCTAAATAAAGTGGCACAATCAGCTCAAAAAGAAGCTGAGGCATAAAGAATTCCAGAAGGCTACTATATTAAAAATGGGATTCTGATGAGGAAGTGGAGACCTTCTCGCAGACCTACAAACGAAGAATGGATGGTAGTTCATCACATAGTGGTACTACCTATCACTGGGAACTATTAAGGATAGTGCGTGAAATTCCTATAACGGGACATATGGGGATCTGGAAGACCAAATCATGAAAAGCCAACATTTTTACCGGCCAGTTCTTTCCAAGGATGTGGTACAGTTTTGTCAAACGTGCCATTCATGCCAGATTGTGGGAAAACTGGCATCTCTAATTCCCATACCAGTTGTTGGGGAACCATTTAGTAGGGTGTTGGTAGCCTGTGCAGGATCTTTACTGAAAACAAAAGCGGGACACCAATATATAATCACCATCAAGAATATGGATACTTGGTTCCCAGAGGCCATTTCCTTGAGAACAATTTCTGCTAAGGTAGTGGTAGAGAACTTAACCCAGTTCTTCACTAGATATGGATTACCAATTGACATTCAGTCGGATCAAGGTTCCAATTTTGTGTCTAAAATTTTTCAGGACGTTATGGGTAATTTGGGTATAACACAGTTAAAGTCTTCAGCATACCACCCACAGACACAGGGAGCTTTAGAGAGGTACCATCAGACCCTCAAAATGATGATCAGGGCTTACTGTCATGAATATCCCCATGATTGGGATAAAGGGCTAGAATTTATTTTGTTTGCCGCTAGGGGTTCACTTAAAATGAGTCTATCGGTTTTAGTCCTTTTCAATTAGTTTATGGACATGAGAAGAGGTCCTCTAAAACTAATTAAAGAAAGGTTTTTAGAACAGAAGGATGAAACTTCTGCGCTAAATTCTGTATCTGTGTTCCGGGAACGGCTCATGAGAGCTTGCAAAATGGCTCAGGAATACCTTAAAGCTTCCCAAACAACCATGAGAAAATGGGTAGACAAGCATGCTAAAACCCAAACCTTTCAACCAGGGGATGATGTGTTAGTATTACTATCTTTTACCGGGTGAACTGTTGAAAGCACGGTTCAGTGGTCCATATAAAGAGGTCAAGAGAATTGGTAAGGTAAATTATTTATTTGACACCCCAGATCGCTGGAAAAAGAACTGACTTTGTCAAATCAATATGTTAAAACAATATTATCGCTAGGAGGAGGATAAGGAAGCACAGGTATGTCAGATAGGAGAGACAGTGAAGAATGAAGGGGATATAGAGGATGAGGCAGAAGGAGGCCTAGACAATTCTCAAATTGAACCTCCTACCATCCAGTTAGCTAATACTGAATTGCTAGGGAGATTGGACACCATGGGCTGAATTCTATAGGGGCCTCGACATCAGGATTCGTGGTGGGGGGTTAGCATGAAGATTGCCCCGGATGAGGACCGCCACCAACCTCGACGCCAGCAGGACCTGTCCCGATCTTGCCAGCAGCAGCGAGGCCTCGTGGCGGTCCCCTCGCCGTTTGGCGACAGGCCCATCATTTAAATATTCAAACTAATTTACATACTTTATGTAATGAAGTTCCTGTCGCTTCCTGAAGCGCCGGCGCGATTTTCATCCCGAAGGCCAGCACTGCCGTGCCTTTGAATCCCCATCCGGGGAAACAAGGCGCAACAGCTGTACAGAGGGGGGAGGAGGTGAGTTTATCAGTGTGGGGGGGGGCAGCGGTGTTAAACGATTCTGGTTGGTCAAGGGGGTGATGTGAAGGGGTAAAGGTAAAAGTTTCTGAACTTGGGGGGGTGGCAAAAAGGTCAGCTACTGGAAGTGAAAATTTTGGGTGGCGGAGAGGGCAGGAATAACATGAAAAGCTATTTGAGGAGGTGGTAGGAGAGGGGATGGAAAGATTTTTTAAATTAGTTTTAATAATTTTAAATGAACTGTTTCTTTAAAAATGTAACTTATCATTTAGGGCTTTAAGCCCTTTAAAAATGGCGGCAGCACCTACGCAATGGCACCGGACGATGTTGCCAGGGACGGCTCACCCGCGCCCTCCACATCATTGGGGAAGGCGGTCCGCCTCAGGCATGTTCATGAGGCGGTGCATCTAGGTTCGCAGCAGCTGCACGGATGAAACCTGTGCATATGGGCTGCCATCCTTTACGGCACTACCGTACTCGGTGGCAGCAACATAGAATCCAGCCCTGTGATTTTATATTTAGATGCAGAACAACGAGAAGACCTAACAAGGCTACTCACAGCATTTAAAAGGGTCTGTAGGGATAAGACAGGATGCACAACTTTAGGCACACCTGATCTGGATGTAGGGGAATCCTTTCCTATAAAACAGCATCCTTACCGCTTAAGTCCAGAGAAACAGGCCCAGGTAAAAGCAGAAATCCACTCATGCTGGAAAACCACCTAATTGAACCCAGTCAACATAGCTGGAGTTTGCTTGTAGTATTAGTTACTAAACCTGACAGTTCAACTAGACTTTGCATAGACTCCAGAAAAGTTAATTCAATAACAAAGGCAGACTCCTACCCAATCCCTCACTTGGAAGACTGTTTTGACAGAGTGGGCAGTGCCATATTTCCTAATTAAATAGATTTGTTAAAGGGATATTGGCAAGTTCCTTTAACAACCCGAGCTAAAGAAATATTGGCTTTTGTCACACCAGACAGTCTTTTCCATTGCTGAGTGATGCCATTCAGGCTAAAAAATGTCCCAGCAACCTTTCAGAGACAGTGGTAACCAATGTTCATAACTGTGTAGTTTACCTTGATGATGTGCTGGTACATAGTGACACTTGAAAGGATCTCTTGAAACAACTAGAAGCACTGTTTAAAAAATTTCAGTGAAAGTACAAGCACTGGTGGAGGTCCTTACCCGCTAAGACTAAGCGAGAAATCATGATGCTTTTGGGGATGTATGGTTTCTACCGAAAGTTTGTACCAAATTTTAACACTATAGATTCTCCACTAACAGATTTGCTACAGAAAAAGAAAACCAAGATAGTGTGGTCAGGGGAGTGCCAAGCATCTTTTGAGAAGCTGAAGGCATTTTGACTACTGAACCAGTGTTGGCTGCTCCAAATTTCACTAAGCCCTTCAAGGTAGCAATTGATCCTAGTTATCGGCGGGTCGTGGCAGTCCGATTACAAGATGATAAATCGGGCATAGAAAGGCCAGTAGGACATTTCTCAAAAAAACTAAATCAACACCAAAAAGGTATTCAACCATGGAAAAAGAAACATTAGGTCTATTATTGGTTCTTCGCATTTTGAAGTCTATGTCTGCCGAGACTACAGAGAGACACTGGTATATATTGATCATAACCCCCTAGCCTTTGTGGAAAAAATTTAAAACCAGAATGCCTGGCTATTCCGATGGGGTTTACTATTACGACCCTATCACTTAAATATTATCCACATTGCGAGAAAAAATAATGTTATTGCAGACGCTTTATCGAGAATTTAACTTTGTTTTGAGTTATATGAGTGCAAAAATGGTACAAAGCAAAATTGTGTTAACTACAGGTAAAGAGTGAATGGGGATGAATGTGGAAATGTGTTTTTAAATGCTGTCATCTTCTGGTTTTTTACACTTTGTAATGAAATGCATTTAAAAATGGTGTTTCATTTCTCCAAGGGTGGAGGTGTTAAGAGAGTGCTTCTACTTTTTTTTTTTAAAGGAGGTTTTTAAGAACATTGTTCAATTATGGACATTGATTCATCTGGAATCTTGAAGAGATGTTGAACTTTGTGTTTTTTTAAAAGAAGTCACGAGATGTTCCTGGATTTGGCTTGTAAACAAGTTTCACTGAAAGGCACCTGTCTGTGGATAATCACCCAGCAGAGGTTGTTTTTGACTTGGGGAGATGTTTACAAAGAAGTGACAGGTCAAGATTTCTAGAGCTCAGGAGGCTTAATTTCCGGACTATTTTTAGTTTCATTTTGAACTCTTACCAAACTGATCTTCAACATTGCCTGGAAAGAACTGCTCTAGGAAGATCCCAGTGACAGCCATCTATACGCATTTGGGATGCCAGGATGCCAAATTAAAACCAAGGACAAGTATATAAAAGCATATAAAAGTATATAAAAGTTCCGAAGAAGGGTTACTGACCCAAAACGTTAACTCTGCTTCTCCCTGCACAGATGCTGCCAGACCTGCTGAGTATTTCCAGCATTTCTTGGTGTTATTCCAAGGACAAGTATTCCGCCTACGTGTTTTTTTGTTGTTTTTTCCCTTGTAACAGTGTTATAAACAAAAATCCCTTTTATTTTTCTGGATAACCAGGTGTATGTACGTGTGTGTGTGTGTGTGAGGGGCTAAGACAAATAAGGGGCTTTAATATTTCAATTTATGTGTGTATGTTTTACTTCAAAGAACAAAGAACAGTACAGCACAGGAACAGGCCATTTGGCCCTCCAAGCCTGCGCCGATCTTGATGCCTGTCCAAACTAAAACCTTCTGCACTAGTCACATCCCTCCATTCAGAAAAGCACCCTTCCACTGCTACCCTCTGTTTTCTATGATCGAGCTAGTGCTGTATCCATCTTGCCAGCTCACCTCTGATCCCATGTGACTTCACCTTTTGTACCAGTCTGCCATGAGGGACCTTGTCAAAGGGTTTACTGAAGTCCATGTAGACAACATCCACTGCCCTTCCTTCATCAATCATCTTCGTCACTTCCTCAAAAAACTCGATCAAGTTAGTGAGACACGACCGCACCTTCACAAAACCATGCTGCCTCTCGCTAATAAGTCCATTTGTTTCCAAATGGGAGTAAATCCTGTCCCAAAGAATCCTGTCCAATAATTTCCCTACCAATAACGTAAGGCTCACCGACCTGTAATTTCCTGGATTATCCTTGCTATCCTTGGAACAACATTGGCTATTCTCCAGTCCTCTGGGACCTCACCCGTAGCCAATGAGGATACAAAGATTTCTGTCAAGGCCCCAGCAATTTCCTCCCTTGCCTCTCTCAGTATTCTGGGGTAGATCCTATCAGGCCCTGGGGAATTATCTACCTTAATGTTTTTCAAGACGCACAACACCTCCTCCTTTTTGATATTGACATGACCCAGACTATCTACACTCCCTTCCCTAGACTCATCATCCACCAAGACCTTCTCTTGGGTGAATACTGATGCAAAGTACTCATTTAGTACCTTGCCCATTTCCTCTGGTTCCACACATAGATTCCCTCCTCTGTCCTTGAGTGGGCCAACTCTTTCCCTGGCTACCCTCTTGCTCTTTATATACGGATGAAAAGCCTTGGGATTCTCCTTAATCCTGTTTGCCAATGACTTTTCATGACCCCTTTTAGCCCTCCTGACTCCTTGCTTAAGTTCCTTCCTACTTTCTTTATATTCCTCAAGGGCTTTGTCTGTTCCCAGCCTTCTAGCCCTTTCGAATGCTTCCTTTTCCTTTTTTACTAGGCTCACAATATCCCGTGTTATCCAAGGTTCCCGAAACTTGCCAAACGTATCCTTCATCCTCACACGAACATGCCGGTCCTGGATTCTAATCAACTGACGTTTGAAAGACTCCCACATGTCAGATGTTGATTTACCCTCAAACAGCTGCCCCCAATCAAAGTTTTTCAGTTCCTGCCTAATATTGTTATAATTAGCCTTCCCCCAATTTAGCACCTTCACCCGAGGACTACTCTTATCCTTCTCCTCAAGTACGTTAAAAATTACGGAATTATGGTCACTGTTCCCAAAATGCTCCCCTACTGAGACTTCGCCCACCTGGCCGAGCTCATTCCCCAATACCAGCTCCAGTAGGGCTCCTTCCCTAGTTGGACTATCTACATATTGTTTCAAGAAGCCCTCCTGGATGGTCCTTACAAATTCTGCCCCATCCAAGCCCCTAGCACTAAGTGAGTCCCAGTCAATTTTTTTTTTATTTATTTAGAGATACAGCACTGAAACAGGCACTTCGGCCCACTGAGTCTGTGCCGACCAACAACCACCCATTTATACTAACCCTACAGTAATCCCATATTCCCTATCACCTCCCTACACTAGGGGCAATTTACAATGGCCAATTTACCGATAACCTGCAAGTCTTTTGGATCTGGGAGGAAACCGGAGCACCCGGAGGAAACCCACGCAGACACAGGGAGAACTTGCAAACTCCGCACAGGCAGTACCCAGAATCGAACCTGGGTCCCTGGAGCTGTGAGGCTGTGGTGCTAACCACTGCGCCACTGTGCCGCCCATAATAATATAGGGGAAGTTAAAATCACCCACCACAACAACCCTGTTGCTTTTACATCTTTCCAAAATCTGTCTACATATCTGCTCCTCTATCTCCCGCTGGCTGTTGGGAGGCCTGTAGTAAACCCCCAACATTGTGACTGCACCCTTCCTATTCCTGAGCTCTACCCATATTGCCTCGCTGCATGAGCCCCCCGAGGTGTCCTCCCGCAGTACAGCTGTGATATTCTCCTTAACCAGCAATGCAACACCCCCACCCCTTTTACATCCCCCTCTATCCCGCTTGAAGCTTCTAAATCCCGGAACGTTTAGCTGCCAATCCTGTCCTTCCCTCAACCGCCTGTAATAGCAACAACATCATAGTTCCAAGTACTAATCCAAGCTCTTTCATCTGCCTTACCTGTTATACTTCTCACATTGAAACAAATGCACTTCAGACCACCAATTTGTACCTGCAATTCATTCAATTGTCTCCTTGTACTCTGTCTATTTGCATAAAGAATGCTTGTTTGGGCCACACACACAAACCTGTCCTGCACTATGCACACACATTCTCTATTTAACTCTCCTTTACACCTTTGAGTTTTCCTTTTACCTGAAGTACCTAAAGCACAATTTCTGACTGTCACGGTGCTCACAGCACTTTTTTTCTCTATTATCTATACTACCTTTTCCACCTGGGCCTTCCTCCTTGCCCCACTTATTAGGTTAAAGATCATGTGATCGCTTTCTTTATTGTTTCCACTAGGACCCTGGTCCCTGCCCCATTCCTGTAACTTCCTGTCCCAGTACTTGTGCCAGTGTCCCATGAAATGGAACCCCTCTTTTCCTGCAATGCTCCTCCAGCCACATGGCATCAGGTCAAACATGGGCAAGGAAACCTCCTAATGATTACCACCTACTGCCCTCCCTCAGCTGATGCGTCAGTACTCCTCCATGTTGAGAAGCACTGAGAGTGGCAAGGGTGCAGAATATACTTTGTGTGGGGGACTTCAATGCCCATCACCAATCGGTCATACCACTGCTGGCTGAGTCCTAAAGGACATAGCAGTTAAACTGTGGGTCTAGTGGCAGATGGTGAGGGAAAAACATACTTGACCTCATCCTCACCAATATGCCTGCCGCAGATGCATCTGTCCATGACAGTAGTGGTAGGAGTGACCACTGCACAGTCCTGGTGGAGATGAAGTCCTGCCTTCACATAGAGGATATTGTCCATCATGTTGTGTGGCAGTTTCACTGTGCTAAATGGGGTAGATTTTGAACAGATCTAGCAACTCAAAACTGGGCATCCATGAAGTGCTGTGGATCATCAGCAGCAGAATTGTACTCAAACACAATCTGTAACCTCATGGCCCAGCATATCCCCCACTCTACCATTACCATCAAGCCAGGAGACTGACCCTGGTTCAATGAAGAGTGCAGGAGGGCATGCCAGAAGCAGCACCAGGCATACCTCAAAATAAGGTGTCAACCTGGTGAAGCTACATCACAGGACTACTTGTGTGCCAAACTGCGTAAGCAGCATGCAATAGACAGAGTTAAATGATACCATAACCAACGGATCAGATCTAAGTTCTGCCACGTCCAGCCGTGAATGGTGGTGGGCCATTTAACAACTAACTGGAGGAGGTGGTTCCACAAATATCCCCATTCTCAATGATGGGGGAGTCCAGCACATCAATGCAAAAGATAAGGCAGAAGCATTTGCAACAATCTTCAGCCAGAAGTGCCGAGTTGATGATCCATCTCGGCCTCCTCCTGAAGTCCCCAGCATCACAGATGCCAGACTTCAGCCAATTCGATTCACGCCGCGTGATATCATGAAACGACTAAAGGCACTGGATACTGCAAAGTCTATGGGCCCTGACAATATTCTGCCAATAGTACCGAAGACCTGTGCTGCAGAACTTGCTGTGCCCCAAGCCAAGCTGTTCCAGTACAGCTACAACACTGGCATCTACCCGGCAGTGTGGAAGATTGCCCAGGTATGTCCTGTACACAAAAAGCAGGATAAGTCCAACCTGGCCAATTACCACCCCATTAGTTTACTTTCAATCATCAGTAAAGTGATGGAAGGTGTTATCAACAGTACCCTCAAGCAGCACCTACTTAGCAATAACCTACTCAGTTTGGGTTCCACCAGGGCCACTCAGCTCCTGATCTAATTACAGCCTTGGTTCAAACATGAACAAAACAGCTGAACTCAAGAGGTGAGGTGAGAGTGACTGCCATTGACATCAAGGCAGCATTTGACCAAGTATGGCATCAAGGAGCCCTAGCAAAACTGAAGTGAATGGGAATCAGGGGAAAACTCTCCACTGGTTGGAGTCATACCTAACACAAAGGAAGATGGTTGTGGTTGTTGGAGGTCAATCATCTGAGCTCCAGGACATCACTGCTGGAGTTCCTCAGGGTAGTTCTTAGGCCCAACCATCTTCAGCTGCTTCATCAATGACCTTCCTTTAATCATAAGGTCAGTAGTGGGGATGTTCGCTGATGATTGCACAATGTTCATCACCATTCGTGACTCCCCAGATACTGAAGTAGTCCCTGTAGAAATTCAGCAAGACCTAGACAATATCCAGGCTTGGGTTGATAAGTGGCAAGTCACATTTGCACCACACAAGTGCCAGGCAATGACCATCTCCAACAAGAGAGAATCTAACCAGCTCCCCTTGACATTCAATGGCATTAGGATCGCTGAATCCCCCACTATCAACATCCTCGGGGCTACCATTGACCAGAAACTGAACTGGATTAGCCATATAAATACTGTGGCGACAAGATCAGGTCAGAGGCTAGGAATCCTGCAGCGATTGACTCATCTCCTGACTCCCCAAAGCCTGTCCACTATCTACAAGGCACAAGTCAGGTGTGTGATGGAATACTTTCCATTTGACTGGATGGCTGCAGCTCCAACAACACTCAAGAAGCTCGACACCATCCAGGACAAGATAGCACGCTTGATTGGCACCCCATCTACAAACATTCACTCCCTCCACCACTGACTCACATTGGCAGCAGTGTGTACCATCTACAAGATGCACGCCAGCAATACACCAAGGCTCCTTAGACAGTACCTTCCAAACTCGCGACCTCTCCCAACTAGAAGGACAAGGGCAGCAAATGCATGGGAACACCACCACCTACAAGTTCCCCTCCAAGTCACACACCATCCTGACTTGGAGTTATCTTGCCGTTCCTTCACTGTCACTGGCTCAAAATCCTGGAACTCCCTTCCTAATAGCACTGTGGGTGTACCTACCTCACATGGACTGCATCGGTACAAGAAGGCAGCTCACCTCCACCTTCTCAAGGGTAATTAGGGATGGGCAATAAACGCCGGCCTATCCAGCGATGCCCACATCCCATAAATGAATAAAAAGTCTCGCTGACCATATTCTCCCATATACTGCAGCCCAGATATACAACCTGTTCTGCCATATGTTCGTCTGAATTATTTTTATTTATATCTAGTTTTTAGTTCATTGTCAGTGATTTTTTTTTCTTTTTCTACACACTAACTTGCATTAAGAAGTGGATAAAAATGTAAATGCTTACTGCCTCAAGCTTCTACTGCAAGTATTGGAGGAGAAAAAAGCAGCACCTCCTTCCCCCTCTGTACCAGATTCCCACTTGGATCATATTCCTGACTTTTGCACTCTGTTGCTGCTGCACTCTTTTCACGACCCCTGTCTGCGACCCACTCTAGTGTTAAACCACTTCGAAAAGGTCTAATAAGAATAAAAGTAGATGGACCACCCAAAATCGACCTGGGACTCTGACATGACAAAGGCACACCCAGCACATCGACGCTGCAAAGTCCTCCTCATGAGCTTTTGGGTACTTGTGCCAAAATTTGGAGAGCTGTTCAGCAGACTGGTCAAGCAGCAGAGCAGCATAGTCATACTCACACAATGAGATGTTTCAGCCAATGTCCCAGACTCCTCCAACACCATTCCTGGGTATGTCCTGTTCCATCGGTAGGAAAGACACAGCGTGGGTGGCAGCACTGTGGTATGCAGTCAGGAAGGAGTGACAGTGGCAGCATGAGTGACAGGAATATTCGTGGTCAATGATTGTTTCTAGGACTGGAGGAAGGTATAAAGTGGGGTTCCCCAGGAGACGGTATTAGGAGCACTGCTCTTCTTGATCTATATTAATGACCTGGACTTGTTGTGCAGGATAGATTTTCAAAATTTGCAGATGACACAAAACTTGGAAGTATTGTGAACTGTGAAGAGGATAGATATAAAACATTAGCTAGGCCACAAGTTGAGCACTGTGTGCAGTTCTAGTCACCTCATTACAGAAAGGATATAATTGCACGAGAGAGGGTACAGAGGAGATTTATGAGGATGTTGACAGGACTGGAAATTGCAGCTATGAGGAAAGATTGGATAGGCTGGGGTTGTTCTCCTTGGAAAAGAGGAGGCTTAGGGGAGATTTGATTGAGATGTACAAAATTTTGAGTGGCCTGGATAGAGTGGAGGTGAGGGGTCTATTTACCTTAGCAGAGGGGGCCAGTGACTAGGCGGCAGAGATTTAAAGTGATTGTTTGAAGGATTAGAGGGGAGATGAGGAAAAAAAGTACCCAGAGGGTGGTGGGTGTCTGGAATTCACTGCCTGAAAGGGTAGTAGAGGCAGAAACCCTCAACTCATTTAAAACCTAAAGGGCTACGGACCAAATGCTGGAAGTTGGGATAAGGCTGGGTGGCTCTATTTTCTCAGCTGGTGCAGACACGCTGGGCCAAGTGACATCTTTCTGTGCCGTAAACTTTCTATGATTCTATGATAGTGATAGACTTCAACAGGACATAGACAAGCTAGTTGAATGGGTGAGCACGTGGCACATGAAATTTAATTCAGACAAATGTGAAGTGGTACACTTTGGTCGGAAGATGGAGGAGAGACAATATAAAATAAAGGATGCAGTTCTAAAGTGGGTGCAGGAGAAGAGGGACCTGGCGGTATATGTGTATAAATCATTTAAGTTGGCAGGGTAGGCTGAGAAAGTGGTTTATAAGGCACATGAGATCCTGGGCTTTATAATTAGAGGCACAGCGTGCAAAAGCAAGGAAGCTATGGTGAATCTTTATAAAACACTGGTTCAGCCTCAACTGGAGTAGTGTGTCCAATTCTGGGCAGCACACTTTCAGAAGGCTTTAGAGAGGTTTATGAGAATGGTTCCAGGGATGAGGGACTTCAGTCAAGTGGATAGATTGGAGAAGCTGGGGTTGTTCTCCTTAGTGAAGAGAAAGCTGAGAGGAGATTTGGTAGAGGTGTTCAAAATCATGAGGGGTCTGGAAAGAGTGGATAGAGAGAAACTGTTCCCGTTGGCAGAAGGGTCAAGAACCAGAGGACACCGATTTAAGGTAAATGGCAAAGAAGCAAAGCCGACATGAGGAAATACCTTTATACACAGCGGGTGTTTAGGATCTGGAATGCACTGCTTGACAGTGTGGTGGAGGCAGAATCAGTTATGGTTTTCAAAAGAGAATTGGATATTTTTTGGAAGAGAAAAATTTTCCAGGACTATCGGGAAAAGGCAGGTGTGTGGGACCAGCTGAGTTGCTCTTGCAGAGAGTCAGTATGGACATGACGGGCCAAATACTGCCTTCTGTGCTGTTGCCATTCAATGATTCTAAGTCCTCAACTTTGCCCTTGGCTCCATGAAGTCTCATGGCATCGGGTCAAACATGGGCAAGGAAGCCTCCTGCTGATTACAACCTACCGCCCTCCCCCAGCTGATGAATCAGCACTCCTCCAAGTTGATGCCACTTGGAAGAAGCAATTTTTAAAAAATTTTCCTGGGATGTTGATGTCACTGGCAAGACCAGCATTTGTTGCCCATCCCTACTTTCCCTTCCTGAACCGTTGCAATCCATCTGGTGCGGGTACACCCACAGTGTTGTTAGGGAGGGAGGTCCAGGATTTTGATCCAGCGACATTGAAGGAACAGTGATATATTTTCAAGTCAAGATGGTGTATGACTCAGAGGGGAACTTGCAGTTCCCCATGTGTCTCCTGTCCTTGTTCTTCTAGGTGGTATAGAAGGTGGCATGGTGAGTTGCTGCAGTGCCTCTTGTATATGGTACACACTGCTGCCATTGTGCGGCAGTGGTGGAGGGAGTGAATCTGTAAGGTGATGGATGGAGTACCGATCAAGCAGTCTGCTTTGTCCTGGATGGTATCAAGCTTCCTGAGTGTTGTAGGAGCTACACTTATCCAGACAAGTGGAGAGTATTCCATCACACTCCTAACTTGCGCCTTGTAGATGGTGGACAGGCTTTGGGAGTCAGGAGGTGGGTTACTTGCTGCAGAATTCCTAGCCTTTGACCTGCTCTTGTAGCCAAGGTATTTATGTGGCTGCTCCAGTTCAGTTTCTGGTCGATGGTAACCCCCCAGGATGTTGACAGGGGGGGGATTCAGCGGTGGTAATACTGTTGAATTTCAAGGGGATATGGTTAGATTCTCTCTCGTTGGAGATGGTCATTGCCTGGCACTTATGTGGTACGAATGTTACTTGCCATTTTTCAGCCCAAGACTGAACGTTGTCCAGATCTTGTTGCATATGGACACAGACTGCTTCTGTATCTGAGGAGTTGCGAACAACAAACAATCATCAGTAAACATTCCCACTTCTGACCTTATGATGGAGGGAAAGTCATTGATGAAGTAGCTGAAAATGGTTTGGCCCAGGAGACCACCTTGAGGAACTCCTGCAGCAATGTCCTGGGCTCAGATAATTGGTCTCCAACAACCACAACCATCTTCCTTTGTATCAGGTATGACTCTGACCAGTGGAGAGTGTTCCTTTGATTCCCATTGACTTCAGTTTGGCTAGGGCTCCATGATGCCACACTCAGTCAAATGCTGCCATGATATCCAGGACAATCACTCTCACCTCAGCTCTTGAGTTCAGCTCTTTTGCCCATATTTTTTAACCAAGGTTGTAATGAGGACCAGAGCTGAGTGGCCCTGGCAAAACCTAAACAGTGCCTCGGTGAGCAGGTTTTTGCTGTTTAAGTGGCACTTGATAGCACTGTCAATAATACTTTCTATCACTTTGCTGATGATCGAGAGTAGACTGATGGATTGGTAATTGGTCGGGATGGATTTGTCCTGCTTTTGTGGATAGGACATACCTGGGCAATTTTCCACATTGCTGGGTAGTTGTCAGTGTTATAGCTGTACTGGAACAGCTTGGCCAGGGACGCGGCTAGTGCTGCAGCACAAGTCTTCAGTGCTACAAGCCAGCATGTTGTCAGGACCCATTGCCTTTGCAGTATCCAGTGCTTTCAGCCATTTCTTGATATCATGTGGAGTGAATCTGATTGACTGAAGACTGGTATCTGTGATGCTGGGTACCTCAGGAGGAGGCCGGATGGATCATTCATTCAGCAATTCTGGCTGAAAATGGTTGCAACTGCTTCAGCCTTTTCTTTTGCATTAATGTGCTGGGCTCCCCCATCATTGAGGATGGCGATATGTGTGGAGGCTCCTCCTCATGTTGTCTAATTGTCCACCACCATTCACCACTGGATGTGGCAGGACTTCAGAGCTTAGATCTGATCCGTTGGTTGTGGGATCGCTTAACTCTGTCTACTGCATGCTGCTTCCGCTGCAAGTAGTCCTGGAATGTAGCTTCACCAGGTTGGCGCCTCATTTTTAAGTATGCCTGGTGCTGCTCCTGGCATGCTCTCCTGCACTCCTCATTGAACCAGGGTTGATCTCCTGATGGTAATGGTAGCGTGAGGGATATGCTGGGCCATGAAGTTGAATGCAATTCTGCTTCTGCTGATGGTCCACAGTGCCTCATGGATGCCCAGTTTTGAGCTGCCAGATCTGTTCTAAATCTGTCCCATTTAGGATGGTGATAGTGCCACACAACACAATGGAGGGTACCCTCAGAGTCAAGACGGGACTTTGTTTTTCACAAGGATTGTACGGTTGTCTCTCATGGACAGATGCATCTGCAACAGGTAGATAGATGAGGACAAGGTCTATTAGGTTTTTTGCTCTTGTTGGTTCCCTCACCGCCTGTCGTAAGCCCAGTCTGGCAGATAGGCCCTTCAGTAGTGATGCTACTAAGCCACTCTTGGTAATGGACATTGAAATCCCCCACCCAGAGTACATTCTGTGCCCTTGCCACCCTCAATAATTCTTCCAAGTGGTGTTCAACATGGAGGAGCACTGGTTCATCAGCTGAGGGTGGGAGGGCAGTGGTAGGTGGTAATCAGCAGGAGATTTTCTTGCCCATGTTTGACTTGATGCTATGAGATGTCATGGGGTCTGGAGTTAATGCTGAGGACTCCCAGGCAACTCCCTCTCAACTGTATACCACTGTGCTGCCTCCTCTGGTGGATATGTCCTGCTGGTGGGACAAGACATAAACAAGAATGGTGTTGGTGGTGTCTGGGACATCGGATGTAATGTATATTTCCGTGAGGCTGTTGCTTGACTAATCCATGGGACAACTCTCCCAGTTTTGGCACAAGCCCCCAGGTGTTAGTAAGGAGGACTTTGCAGGGTTGACAACACTAGGTTTACTGTTATCGTTTCGGTGCCGAGGTCAATGCCAGTTGTTCTGGAACTTCACAGGCAGATGCAGCTGCCTCCTGGCCCTGCCTCCATTGGAGATATGCATCACACCACGGGGGTCCAAAAAGACAGGGTGTATGAGACACATGCCAGATGATCAGTGGGCCTCCAGAGCGCTGTCAATGCAGAGACAAAAGCTGTGCTTTTGCTACATCTCCCAGCAATCTCCCAGCTGGCCCTCAGTGTCCACATTTGCAGATAGCTGATCCTCTCACCCAGGACTATGAGCACCCACCCGCTCACCCGAAAATTAGGACACTCGATACAGCCACCCAAAATAAAGCCCCAACCCCCCCACTGACAAACCACCCGAGACCCTGCTCAGCCGGTACTCCCACACGAGAGCAAGCTCACCCATGCAGACTACCCGAGACCAAGCCCCTACTTGCAGATTACCCGAGACCAAGCCCACCCATGCAGAGTGTGAAGCACTGTAGGTTGACAACGGCCTCCGCTCCCCTTCTTCCCCTATGCAGTGCTGGTCATGGCTGCCTTACCCATCTCGGCACTGAGGCCTTGCATCTGTGCCACTAGCTTTCAATGGCTGGGGATCTGAAGGCACGTGAGGGCTGCCCATAATCCATTTAATTCCAAGCCCCCCATTGAATTGCGATGAATTGCATGCTAATGTATTAAAACTAAGTGTTCTATAATTTAAATTGCATTCCTGTTGCATCAGAGCGGTGACGCCACTTTGGTGCTTTCCCACCACTGACTAAATTTGGACCCAACGTCAGAGCATCAAAGCGATTCTCTGGCCTCCCCCACGTCTCCATTCCCACTCCAAACGGCTGCACTAAATTCAGTCCTCTGTCTGCCAATTTAAATAGGATGGAAGAAAGCCTCGTCTTGACCATTCAGTGCCTCATTATATTGTAGCAAAGTGCTCTCCAGCTCTTGGCTTCCAGAGAAGTACAGTTGGTCATGAGAGGGAAGATGGAGAAGGTGGACATGCAAGTAAAGACTCTTCTCAAAGTTCTCCCTCTCCTCATCTCTTGGCTTCACCCTTCAGTCAGAGCCCCACATGCTCCCTCCTGTCCTGATGGGCGAATCTACCCCTGTATAGGTGCAGGTGGGGTTGTCCTTGGCAGGGCCTCGTGGGCTTGAAATCTCAGAGGATGTTAGTCACGAGTGTCTGAGCAGTCAGAGCAGGGAATGAGCAGTCTGTCTCTAGCTCTGCTGAAACCATTGACGTAGCATCATATTGGAATAATAAGGAAAGGAAGAGAAAGGATTTGTAGTTACACAAGTTTAACCACTTGGATGTTTAACAGTGTGTTAAATTTTATCTTTTATATTCAATGGTTGTGAATCATAAAATTTATTTCAAAGCTCCATTGTCCCTTCCTCCCACTGTTGCCTGCTGCCTGCCAAGTGTCCTTCAGCCATGAGGAAAATGGTACATCAAGAGTAAGGGACAAGCAATGGTTGTCAGTGAGATGGATGGATAGTTGCCTGTGGGATTGCTTGGTGCTGGGGCTTGAGACGAGGGTGGGGGGGGTGGGGGGGTTACTGATTTCAGAATTGGTGTGCCAAATGGCTGCACTGCCTCAGGTTAGCTGAAGTGTGCCTGAACATGTCCGCCCCTGCCACCTTTGGCAGATAAATGAGTGGCTGCAGGTGCCCTTGCCACATCAGGTTCCTCCTCCTCCTCCTGCTCCTTCCGTTTCTCATCCTCGTCCTCTGAGGATACAGATCGGTCATCACTTTCCTCCTCCTGCAGCTTCACTCTCTCTGCTAGGCACATCAGATAATTATCATTATGGAAACCCTTGCTGGTGCACACTGAGGGGCAACCCAGTTCTGTCCAGGAATCTGAATCGCATCTTCAGCATCCCAGTGGCTTTCGCAATGACCACTCTTGTGCTAATGTTGCTCTGGTTGTACCTTTCCTGAGCTTCACCTTTGGACTCCTCACAGGTGTCATCAGTGTCTTAGAGGGTAGCCCTTATCTCCAAGGAGTCATCCACTGACTCTGCTTGGAAGTGCTCGTATCTGTGAGAGGTTTGACTGGTGCAGGAAAACGGCATCATGGCAGCTTCCTGGTATCCTGCACAGACAGGCATGATGATCTTCCAATGGTTGCACACCAGCTGAACATTAATGGAGTGCAATCCCTTTTGGTTGATGCATCCTGCTGGGTGATCTGACGGCAACTTGATTCCTACATGTGTGCAATCCATGATACCCTGTACCCTTTGGGAATCCAGCCAGAGCAGCAAATCCCAGGGCACTCTCATTCTGACTGGTCTTATTATTAGCAAAGTGAACATGAGTGGTGGCCCTGGCAAACATGGCATTTGTCGCTCTGGGCAGAAGATTGTGAGATTCTACAAATGTCACCAGCAGATCCCTGGAAGGAATGGGAGGTAATGAAATTCATGGCAGTGGTGACTTTTATCACCAATGGTAATGCGTGCCCGCCTGGTCAAATTGGAAGGGGGTCTTCTTCCAGCAAGCTGCAGATATCAGTAACCACCTGATGTGAGAGTCTGAGCCTCCTGAGACATGTTCATTCATGTGTGGAAAGCGTATCCACTGCCTGTATATCCTGTGTTTGGGATGTCACTTCCTACGAGCTGGAACTTTGTGCTCATTCCCTCTGTCCTGGGGAGCGGCAGGTCATTGAGGAGTGAGGCTACTACTGCTCCTGCTGGTGTTGCTCTGCTGCTGGTGGTTTTACTGGTGCTGTTCCTCTTGTTCCTCATCAGAGCTCCAAGATGGAGCTTCACAAACATTCCCATACTGCTGAGAAGGCTGACAGCTGGAAAGTGCAGATCAAGGGAAAAACACTGCAAGGTACCAGAAATTACCCCAAAGTCTTGGAAATCACCTTCCCAGCAGTGAAAGCACACTCTCAGAATAAGTCCTGAGAGCAAACGCCTTTCACTTAGGCAAAGAGGAAGAGTCATATCTCAGTATTTAGAGGCTATCCAGCCTGTCAATTGCTCAGCCCCATCAATCCCTGCTCTCCTCTCACCTTGTTCAACCTGATGAGTTCCAGGAAACCTGTGCACTGGCAGATAAAGACAGAATCCAGGGTTAAATATGTACTCAATTGCCTTTTAGAAAATGTTAATATCAGACCCACCTGTCATGCAGCAGTTTTCCACATGCTACCAATGCGCTTGAGTTAAATGCAAAAATCCGGGTTCTTGCTGGCCTCCTGACGCATCCGCATTTTTTTCTCTTTTAACCTGCTGTACACACTGACACCTGCCAAACCTGGCAGGTTGAAATTCCAGCCATAGCATCTGTTCAAGCAAATAGGAGATAGAGGGATAGTGCCTATTTAAAACATTGTTAAAAGAAGGGATAGTGCCTACTTAAGCCACTGGAGCAGGTTGAATAGTGCTGACAAAAACTGTTGGAGAAGGGCTGCGGGCTGTTTAAATCATTGGAGAAGGAGGGATAATGTTGATTTAAACCTTCATTTAGAGGCTGGCAAAGCAGCACCAGTTCCTTGAGGAGAGAGGGAGAGGAGGGGCAGGAGGGTGAGGAGAGCTCCAATTTCATGCTGACTTGCTGCATGTTCCACAATCTGGTGATAATTTTAGACCAGTCGTTATCACCAGCAGAGCTAAAGCTTGGCTCAGGTATAAAATTAAAACCCGACCCGGGCTCGACCCAACCACAACCAACCCAAACCTGACCCGGGCCTGAGTTATTTAATTTTTTTTTGCGCCCGACCCGACCCAACACGAATATCATTTATCCATTCCGGCAGCAGTTAATTCCTGCAGATGGAGTTGTGGGGAATCATGGGTAAGTCTGATCCCGTGACTTCCCAGAAGCAGCACTGTCCAGTCCGACCCGACCCGAGCCCGAATGCTGGCCTCGGGATATAGACCCGACCCAACCTGAACCTGACACATGTAGTTGGGTCTCGTCGGGTTCAGGTCGGGTAGCCAGGCTTTAAGCAGAGCCAGCACAGAGAATAGGAATAAATGGATCATTCTCAGGTTGGTAAGCTTTAACTATAGGGTACTGTAAGGATCAGATCTCGGGCCTCAGCAATTTACAGTCTATATCACTGAATTAGAGGGGGAGACCGAGTGTGATGTAATCAAGTTTTCCTGATGATGCAAAGTTAGATGGGAAAGTGTGCTGTGAAGAGGATGCAAAGAGGCTGCAAAGGGATACAGAGAGATTAAGTGGGCTGAATTTTACCAGCCCTCCAACATCGGGGGTCGTGGCAGGGGGGCCTGGAATATTCTAGCAGGAGAGGATTGCCACGACCCCAATGCCATATATGTCCCGCGCCATGTTATCGGCAGCACCAGGGCCTCGGTGCGGCCTCCCCGCAACTCAGCGGCAGAATCCCAATTTAAATTTCGAGGGGAGGCGATGGCAGAGTGGTGGTGTCAATGGGCTAGTCATCCATGTCCCCAGGGTATTGGTCTGGGAACATGGCTTTGAAACCCATCATGGAAGAAGGTGGAATTTGAATTCAATTAATAAATCTGGAATTAATAGCTGGTCGAATGATGGCCATGTCGACTGTTGTAAAAACCCATCTGGTTCACTAATGTCCTTTAGGGAAGGAAATCTGCTGCCCTTACTTGGTAGGGTCTACATGTGACACCAGACCCACAGCAATGTGGTTGACTCTTAATGCCGCCTGCAATGGCCTAGCAAGCCACTCAGTTGTAACAAACCGCGACAAAATCAATAAGGGATGAAACCGGATGGACCACCCGGCATCAACCTAGGCACCGGAAACAACAACGGCAAACCCAACCCTGTCAACCCATTAAGTCTCATGGCTTCAGGTCAAACATGGGCAAGAAAACCTCCTGCTGATTACCACTTACCGCCCCCCTCAGCTAATGAATCGGTACTCCTCCATGTTGAACACCATTTGGAGGAAGCACTGAAGGTGGCAAGGGTGCAGAATGTACTCTGGGTGGGGGATTCAATGTCCATCACCAAGAGTGGCTCGGTAGCACCACGGCTGACCGGGCTGGCCGAGTCCTAAAGGACATAACTTCTAGACTTGGTTTGCGGCAGGTGGTGAGGAAACAAGCAAGAGGGAAAAACATACTCAACCTCGTCCTCACCAATCTTCCTGTCGCCGATGCATCAGTCCATGACAGTATGGGTAGGAGTGACCACTGCACAATCCTTGTGGAGACGAAGTCCCGTCTTCACATTGAGGATCCCTCCATTGTGTTATGCAGCACTACCACCAAGCTAAATAGAGTCATAGAGTGATAGAGTTATACAGCACAGAAACAGGCCCTTCGGCCCACCATGTCCGCGCCACCATCAAGCACCTAACTATTCTAATCCCATTTTCCAGCACTTGGCCCGTAACCTTGTATTCAATGGCATTTCATGTGCTCATCCACATACTGGATTTGATTTTTAGAAAAAAAAATTATAATTTCTCACATACTTCTTAAATGTTGTGAGGGTTCCTGCCTCTACCACCCCCTCAGGCAGTGCCTTCCAGATTTCAACCACCTCTGGGTGAAATAGGTGAATGGGAAACACTTGGAAAGGATCTATCAGCTCAAAACTGGGCATCCATGAGGTCCTATGGGCCATCAGCAGCAGCAGAATTGTGCTCAAAGACAATCTGTAACCTCATGGCCCTGCACATCCCCCACTCTATCATTACCATCAAGCCAGGAGACCAACCCTGGTTCAATGAAGAATGCAGGAGGGCATGCCAGGAGCAGCACCAGGCATACTTCAAAATAAGGTGTCAATCTGGTGAAGCTACAACACAGGACTACTTGCGTGCCAAACAGCGTAAGCAGCAGGCAATAAACAGAGCTAAGTGATCCCATAACCAATGGATCAGATTTAAGCTTTGCAGTTCTGCCACTTCCAGCCGTGAATGGCGGTGGACCATTAAACAACTAACTGGAGGAGGTGGTTCCACAAATATCCCCATTCTCAATGATTGGGGAGCCCAGCACATCAGTGCGAAAGATAAGGCAGAAGCATTTGCAACAATCTTCAGCCAGAAGTGCCGAGTTGATGATTCATTTCGGCCTCCTCCTGAGGTCCCCAGCATCACAGATGCCAGACTTCAGCCAATTCCATTCACTCCGCGTGACATCAAGAAATGACTGAAGACATTGGATACTGCAAAGGCTATGGAGCTGACAACTTTCCGGCAATAGTACTGAAGACCTGTGCTCCAGAACTTGCCACGCCCCTAGCCAAGCTGCTCCAGTACAGCCACAACACTGGCATCTACCTGGCAATGTGGTAAATTGCCCAGGTATGTCCTGTACACAAAAAGCAGAACAAATCCAACCCGGCCAATTACCGCCCCATCAGTCTACTTTTGATTATCAGTAAAGTGACGGAAGGTATCATCAACAGTGCTATCAGGTGGCACTTGCTTAGCAATAACCTGCTCAGTGATGCTCAGATTGGGTTCCGCCAGGGCCACTCAATTCCTGACCTCATTACAGCCTTGGTCGAAGCATGGACAAAAGAGCTGAACTCAAGAGGTGAGGTGAGAGTGACTGCCTTTGACATCAAGGCAGCATTTGACCGAGTATGGCATCAAGGAGCCCTAGCAAAACTGCAGTCAATGGGAATCGGGAGAAAACTCTCTGCTGGTTGGAGTCATACCTAGCGCAAAGGAAGATGGTTGTGGTTCCTTCCTTCAATCATAAGGGCAGACATAGGGATGTTCGCTGATGATTGCACATTGTTCAGCAAAATTCGCGACTGCCCAAATACTGAAGTAGTCCGTGTAGAAATGCAGCAAGACCTGGACAATATCCAGGATCGGGCAGATTGATGGCAAGTAACATTCGTGGCACTCAAGTGCCAGGCAATGACCATCTCCAACAACAGAGAATCTAACCATCTCCCCTTGACATTCAATGGCATTACAATCACTGAATCCCCCACTACCAACATCTTGGGGGTTACCATTGACCAGAAACTGAACTGGAGTAGCCATATAAATACCATGGCTACAAGAGCAGGTCAGAGGCAAGGAATCCTGTGGCGAGTAACTCACCTCCTGACTCCCCAAAGCATGTCCACCATCTACAAGGCACAAGTCAGGAGTGTGATGGAATACTCTCCACTTGCCTGGATGAGTGCAGCTCCAGAAGCTCAACACCAGTCAGGACAAAGCAGCCCACTTGAATGGCACACCATCCACAAACATCCACTCCCTCCATCACCGATGCACAGTGGAAACAGCATGTACCATCTGCAAGATGCACTGCAGCAATGCACAAAGGCTCTTTCGACAGCACCTTCCAAACCCACGACCTCTACCACCTCGAAGGACAAGGGCAGCAGATGCATGAAAACACCACCACATGCAAGTTCCCCTCCAAGTCACACACCATCCTGACTTGGAACTATATCGACGTTACTTCACTGTCACTGGGTCAAAATCCTGGAGCTCCCTTCCTAACAGCGCTGTGAGTGTACCTACCCCACATGGACTGTAGTGGTTCAAGAAGGCAGCTCACCACTACCTTCTCAAGGGTAATTAGGGATGGGCAATAAATGCTGGCCTAGCCAGCGACACCTACATCCCATGAATAAATAAATAAAATATGTTAAACGCTATGTACCTTGCCTGATTATGCAACCCATTGCTCCTCACTCCTGAGTTCCTGATATTTCGCCGAATGGGTGGCTATCACGTGCCATCCCATTCAGGAATGAGAGAAGCTGGCAGAACAGCAGAAGAGGAAGCAATCGCAGACAGTGCGGTTAAGTCTCTGTAAACTGGGGTCTCAACTCTGCCTAGTTGAAGGGAGGTGGGAGGGGGATGCTGTTATCGGGGTCTCAACTCTGCAAGCATGAAGGGAGGTGGAAGGGGGGATATTATTACTGGGAGCACAGCTTTGCATACTTAAAGGGAGGTGGGGGGGGGGGGTTGGTATTACCGGGGGCACAACTCTGCAGGCATGAAGGGAGGTACTGCATACCCTCCCTCAGAGAATGGTGTCCATTCTGCGCCATTGTTTGTTTGTGTGTGCAAAGGAGCAATGGCACTCCAGCCACCCTGTGTAAGGGGAGGGTGACAGAAACAGTAGGAGTATAAAGGTTATCTGGCTGGTGGAGGCCATCGATGCAGCTGGTAGAATGTTTATGTGGTCATCCTGTGGCACTCTTAGTGTGAGCTAAGACGGCAATGCTATGCCACGCCACATAGTTGATCCATGAAAGCACCTGATGTACCCATCATAAACAATGTCTGCCCTGTTAGAAACCTCCAAATAAGTGAAGGATGCAACTCTATTTGTCATGTGGAGATGGATATGGTTCATCCTAGATTGTCAGATCCGCTTCTCTTGAGGATCCATATGCGTCGCAGGCAAAACCAACAGCAGACCATTAGAGGCCCCTGGTCATGTGCAGTAGCCCACAAGAGGATCTCACCACTATAGAATGCCACACATCTACAGGTCCCGCATGACATACCAGCGGATATCAGATAGACAGTGTCAGAGACGACTGTGGATGTAGAGAGAGGTAATGACACATCGCTGTGCCCTTTTCAACGATGACTTAAGCCCATGGGATTCAGTGGACATCCTATGCCTGTGGCCCTCATAGTGACAGCGGCTCTTAATCTTTACGCCTATACATCATTTCAGGGTTCCACTGGAGACCTTTGTGAGGTCACACAGTCAACAGTGCATTGCTGCATCTAGGAGGTCACCGATGCTCTGTCTGCTTCAGGATGGACTCTAATAGCCAGGTCCAGAGGGCCATTGGTTTCGGCACCATCACTGGATAACCAAAGGTGCAATGGGTCATAGACTGCACCCATGTGGCTATCAAGGCTCCCACCAGACAACCAGCTGCAGGCTTTACAAACAAAGAACAGTACAGCACAGGAACAGGCCATTCGGCCCTCTAACCCTGCGCCGATCTTGATGACTGCCTAAACTAACATCTTCTGCACTTCCGGGGCCCATATCCCTCTATTCCCTTCCTATTCATATATTTGTCAAGATGTCTCTTAAACGTTGCTATCGTATCTGCTTCCACCACCTCCCCTGGCAGCAAGTTACAGGCACTCACCACCCACTGTGTAAAAAACTTGCCTCGCACATCCCCTCTAAACTTTGCCCCTCGCACCTTAAACCTATGTCCCCTAGTAACTGACTCTTCCACCCTGGTAAAAGCTTCTGACTATCCACTCTGTCCATGCCACTCATAACTTTGTAAACCTCTATCATGTTGCCCCTCCACCTCCGTCGTTCCAGTGAAAACAATCCGAGTTTTTCCAACCTCTCCTCATAGTTAATGCCCTCCAGACCAGGCAACATCCTGGTAAACCTCTCTGTACCCTCTCCAAAGCCTCCACCTCCTTCTGGTAGTGTGGCGACCAGAATTGCACGCAATATTCTAAATGTGGCCCAACTAAAGTTCTGTACAGCTGCAACATGACTTGCCAATTGTTATACTCTATGCCCCGACTAATGAAGGCAAGCATGCCGTATGCCTTCTTGACTACCTTATCCACCTGCGTTGCCACTTTCAGTGACCTGTGGACCTGTATGCCCAGATCTCTCTGCCTGTCAATACTCCTAAGGGTTCTGCCATTTACTGTATACCTCCCATCTGCATTCGACCTTCCAAAATGCATTACCTCACATTTGTCCGGATTAAACTCCATCTGCCATTTCTCCGCCCAAGTCTCCAACCAATCTATATCCTGCTGTATCCTCTGACAATCCTGATCATTATCCGCAACTCCACCAACCTTTGTGTCGTCCGCAAACTTACTAATCAGACCAGCTACATTTTCCTCCAAATCATTTATATATACTACAAACAGCAAAGGTCCCAGCACTGATCCCTGCGGAACACCACTAGTCACATCCCTCCATTCAGAAAAACATCCACCCACTGATACCCTCTGTCTTCTATGACCGAGCCAGTTCTGTATCCATCTTGCCAGCTCACCTCTGATCCCGTGTGACTTCACCTTTTGTACCAGTCTGCCATGCGGGACCTTGTCAAAGGCTTTACTAAAGTCCATATAGATAACATCCACTGCCCTTCCTTCATCAATCATCTTCGCCACTTCCTCCAAAAACTCAATCAAATTAGTAAGACACGACCTCCCTTTCACAAAACCATGCTGTCTCTCGCGAATAAGTTTGTTTGTTTCCAAATGGGAGTAAATCCTGTCCCGAATAATCCTCTCTAATAATTTCCCTACCACTGACGTAAGGCTCACCGGCCTATAATTTCCTGGATTATCCTTGCCACCCTTCTTAAACAAAGGCACAACATTGGCTATTCTCCAGTCCTCTGGGACCTCACCTGTAGCCAATGAGGATGCAAAGATTTCTGTCAAGGCCCCAACAATTTCTTCCCTTGCCTCCCTCAGTATTCTAGGGTAGATCCCACCAGGCCCTGGGGACTTATCTACCTTAATGCTTTGCAAGACACCCAACACCTCCTCCTTTTTGATAATGAGATGACTGAGACTATCCGCACTCCCTTCCCTAGGCTCATCATCCACCAAGTCCTTCTCTTTGGTGAATACTGATGCAAAGTACTCATTTCGCACCTCGCCCATTTTCTCTGGCTCCACACATAGATTCCCATCTCTGTCCTTGAGTGGGCCAACCCTTTCCCTGGTTACCCTCTTGCTCTTTATATATGTGTAAAAAGCCTTGGGATTTTCCTTAATCCTGTTTGCGAATGACTTTTCATGACCCCTTTTAGCCTTCCTAACTCTTTGCTTAAGTTCCTTCCTACTGTCTTTATATTCCTCAAGTGCTTCCTTGTTCCTAGCCTTCCAGCCCTTACAAATGCTTCCTTTTTCTTTTTGACTAGGCTCACAATATCCCGTGTTATCCAAGCTTCCCGAAACTTGCCAAACTTGTCTTTCTTCCTCACAGGAACGTGCTGGTCCTGGATTCTAATCAGCTGACGTTTGAAAGACTCCCACATGTCAGATGTTGATTTACCCTCAAACAGTCGCCCCCCAATCTAAATTCTTCAGTTCCTGCCTAATATTGTTATAATTAGCCTTCCCCCAATTTAGCACCTTCACCCGAGGACTACTCTTATCCTTATCCACAAGTACCTTAAAACTTATGGAATTATGGTCACTGCTCCCGAAATGCTCCCCCACTGAAACCTCAACCACCTGGCCGGGCTCATTCCCCAATACCAGGTCCAGAATGGCCCCATCCCTAGTTGGACTATCTACATACTGTTTCAAGAAGCCCTCCTGGATGTCCCTCACAAATTCTGCCCCATCCAAGCCCCTAGCACTAAGTGAGTCCCAGTCAATACTGGGGAAGTTAAAATCACCCACCACCACAACCCTGTTACCTTTACATCTTGCCACAATCTGTCTGCATATCTGATCCTCTACCTCCCGCTGGCTGTTGGGAGGCCTGTAGTACACCCCCAATATCGTGACTGCACCCTTCCTATTCCTGAGCTCCACCCATATTGCCTCGCTGCACGACCCCTCTGAGGTGTCCTCCCGCGGTACAGCTGTGATATTCTCCTTAACCAGTAATGCAACTCCCCCACCCCTTTTACATCCCCCTCTATCCCGCCTGAAGCTTCTAAAGCCTGGAACATTTAGCTGCCAATCCTGCCCTTCCCTCAACCAAGTATCTGTAATAGCAACAACATCATATTTCCAAGTACTAATCCAAGCTCTAAGTTCATCTGCCTTACCTATTATACTTTAACATTAAGGGATTGCTCTCAATCTAGATACAGCTGGAATGTGATCACTGGAGATGTTTCATGCAAATCTGTGCCTACTTTCAGGCAGTTGCCATGACACTTGGGCCCTTCGCCAGTCGTAGCTGCCACTGCCGTTCACTGAACTGGCTCAGATGGAGGGGTGGCTTCTTGGAGACAAGGGATATCTCTTGCAGACATGGCTCCTGTCACCAGTGAGATATCCCACCACAGCTGCAGAGGAGAGATATAACGCCAGCCATGAAGCTACTGGATTCACCATTGAGTAGGCGATCGGCATGCTGAAAATGCGTTTCCACTGCCTGGATAGATTGGGTGGTGCCCTGTACTATGAGTCGCAAAGGGCAGCTCCTTTCTTTGCTGCTCACTGTGCTCTGCACAACTACGCACCCAATAGGGGACAGGCCTGGCATGATGAGGAGAGACGTCAGCAGGAATCCTCCTCAGACTACTGAGGACTTCCAGTAGGAAATGCGTATGGGAGGGAGGAGAGCACCCAAGCTCCGCTTTCAGGGTGAGCAATGAGCTAGGGATGCACGGCAGCGGCTTATCAGACAAAGGGTCTCCACTCCATAGGAACCACCATGAGCTTTGCAAGCCACACACCTCCCTCCATCACCTACTGTGCAGCAGTCCGCATCTGCAACATCTTTGACTCAACCACTAGAGGTAGCAGCAGACTGAGCCATTGTCCATGTTACTGTATCTGTGGAGACACATATGAGTAATACTGGCATGGCAATGATGTTATTCCATACATAGGCAGCTCTAAAAGGCCAATGACATAATGGGAGGAGACACAGTCGGTACATGCTGGCACACTTCATTCACACAGTAAAAGAAACATGTTAGTGAAGAAGATTTAGAGATTGAACTTTTGATTGAACCCATTTGTGTCACGGTGATTTTTGGAAATGCTTGCGGGTGTTCCTTCACGGTGCCTGACTGGAAGAAGGCTGCTAGTAAGATTGCCCTTTGGTTGTGGATGACTTTGGCGGTCATACTCTGTGCGCACGAGGCCTGGAGGGCCCCGGCTGGCTGGGGGAACGATCGTTCATCCTCTTCCAGCATTGGACCCCTTGACGCTGCATCACCCCACGGCTACTCACCTCCTCTGCCACCTCCAGTTAGGCTGCCTTGGTCAGGTGGAAGGGCCTCTTACCATCGCTGGGGAAAAGGACCTCCCGCCTTGCCCGTGCAGCCTGAAGGAGAGTGAACAGGGAGGCTTCGCTGAATCATGGGAACACCCTGGAGCACCCTTCTGCCATCTTCGATTTTTTTTCTGGTCCTTTAACTGCAAAGGAGATTCCACAGTGTAACTGCTCTAACTTCTGGCTGCAAGGTTTTTCAAGCACATGTTTGAAAACTATTGCACGACTAGTAAGCAAATCTGTGCTGTTGTCCTGGTTTTTCTCTATGACAGATCAACACATGTTCATATACACTTTTGCTTCTGCAGCAGCTGATCATAATTATTGATGTCATATTTCTAGTTTGCAATGCAGCTAGAATATAAACATATTTTCCTAGTTCTTTAAGAAGTACTTTTAATTCCAGTTACATGTCTTTTCAAATAACAGTTAGCAGAGAAATGAATACAGATTCCAAATATATATTAGTCTGTGACTTTTCAGTCAGATGATTACAAGCCCATATGTAGATATTCTTGAATTATGCTTTCTGTTGTGTATTTGCCTTTTATGATACAATTCAGCCTCACGTTCTGGTATGTGCAAAATTAAGATTATTCACCCAGGTGCAGCAAGTCTACAAGAAGGAGTGTTACACCTGAGTTGAAGAAGAGGATCTCAACTTCAATGGACATTGGGACAAAGCAGAGTAAGTATGTGGCAGCAAAGCAGAAAGTGCTGGGGAAACAAATTTGAAAATTAACTCTGCTTCTCTCTCCACAGATGCTGCCTGACCTGCTGAGTTTCTCCAGAACTTAGTGCTTTGCTGCCAGATTGCCAGCATCCCCACTCTTCAATAGTGAGGTCAGTATTTTTTGGCAGCTGTCAGGAAGCAGGTGCCAGGGCGCTTTAAATAGAGCCCCAACACCTGCTACACAGATGAGCCAACGTCCATCACAGTGCCGGATGTCCCACCTCCCGCCAAGTAATATGGGTGAGTGGTGCATTGCCGTGCTGCTAATGAGCTCCCGTGCGTAATATAGCGGGGTCTCAGTGACTGGCAATCCACGCAGGTGGACTGCCAACTTCAAAGCGCAGCGCTGAGATTTGTGGCACACTTGTAAAATTCAGGCTAGTGAATGGGCAAGAACGTGGCAAATGAAATTTTATGTGGAGAAGCAAGAAGGAAAAATAAAAAAGCAGAATAATTTTTAAATGGTGAGAAATTGGCAAATGTTGGTATTCAGATTGACGTGGGTGTCCTTATATATAAATCACAGAAAGGTAACATGTAGGTACAGCAAGCTTTTAGGAAAGCGAATGGTATGTTACAAAGGAATTGGAGTATAAGAGTAAAGAAGTCTTGTTGCAGTTAAATAGGTGTCATGTTGGGCCCCCACCTGCAGAGAATGAGGCATATTAATTTTGCCATATGGACATTAAATTTCAAATTGTTGCTGGGAAGAAGAGAAGGCCTGTTACAAGGAGTGCCAGACTTGGATGGAGGACATTTACATACCAATAGGGACAAGAGAGGTTACTTCCCTTATTCATTTAACCCACAATGGACTTGAGCACCAGACATTGAAGGCAAGGAAGCACATTCCAGGCCCTGCTAAGATGATGGAATCTACAGAGCCAAGACGTGGTCAGACCAGTTAGTCAAATGACTAACCTGCTTGGCAACCTGGGTTTTTCTGAATTTGTACAAACAGTTTGAACTCAGAAAGACTGTTTGCTCCTGGAGTGAGAAGATCTCTCCTGTCTGTTTCCATCTCTTTCTCACAAGCCTCCGAATCCACTGAAGACACATGAATCACAAGAGAGAAAAGTCTGCTACAGCGAACAAGGTTTTAAAAAGAATACTGAGCCCCAACAAAAAGCAAGATCTACCTACAATCAAGGACTCTACAGTGAGCTTGTAGAACCATAACAAAAACCCTTCAGATATTGCCTCAAACTTTTCCACTTCATTTTTTTCCTGCTATTTTCTGCCTCTATTTACATGTGTGTATCGCATATGCATGCTTGCATGTGCATGTCGTGTATCCGTAGGCATCAACCGAATTACAGTTTTAGTTCAAGTTTAATAAATTTCAACTTTTCATTTTTAAACCTAAGAAAACCTATTTGTGCTGGTTTCTTTGCCTTATAATTGGAAAGCAATGAACAAGGATTCACCAAGGGGGAGCTAAAACCACAGTGTGTTTAAAAATAAAACCTTGTTACGGTAAGACCAGGTGAAGGCTGAGAGGAACCCCTGGACACCTTTCTCACCTGGTCATAAAATAGCGCCTTGGTGAGACCACACCTGGAGTACTGTGTACAGTTTTGGTCTCCTTAACTAAACAAGGATATACTTGCCACAAGGCAGCACAATGAAAGCTCACTAGATTAATTGCTGGGATGAGGCGATTGTCCTAACAGGAGAGACTGAGTAGACTATGACTATATTCCCCAGAATTTAGAAAAAGGAGAAATGATTTCATTAATGCGTATAAAATGCTTAAGGTGCTTGGTAGGATAGATGCAGGGAGAATGTTCCCCATGCTGGGGACTCTAGAACTAGGGAGTCTCAGAAGAAAGGATTAGTTAGGACTGAGATGAAGACAAATTTCTTTACTCAGAAAGTAGTGAATCTTTGGAATTCTCTACGCCAGATGGCTGTGCATGCTTAGATGTTGAGTATATTCAAAACAGAGATCGCTAGATTTTTGAATACAAAGGGAATCAGGGGATTTGGGGATAGTGTGGGAAGGTGTAGTTAGACAGAAAATCACCCATGATCTTATTAAATGGCAGAGCAGACTCGAAGGGCTGAAACTTGTTGTCCCGCCGCCAGAAGGGGTGGCAGGCAAAAAAAAAATGGCTGGCACGCATGGGCCGCACGCCACCACGATCTTGCGTCCAGCGGCTCATTAACATATGCACGGCGCCCGCCCGCCTGTAAGAGGTTCCGTTCCTGTACCCCCTTACTACAGTTCTTGGACTTTGGGAATTACAAGAACAAAATTGCACGCGAAACAGCGTTAGGCTGAACCACAAATTTGTTTATTTAAAAAAAAAACCCTCCTAACACCCCGTTACAAAGACCTCTAAACTAATTTAAACGTTTTCGAAAAAAAAACACAGGCAAAGCCCGACGTTTTTGCCCCAAATTCACTCAATTCAAAACCCAAACCTTCCCAGGATTTGTTTTCTACACTTAAAATTGCTTTAAAACTCTTAGTCTCAAATACCCCTTGGATTTGGCTGATAACTTACAATCCTCCATGCGATTGGTCCCTCTGGTGAGAATTTGTAGATGCACGAGCCAGGTTGACCGTTCCTGACCCTCCTTCTCGACTGCAGTGCCAAACCCTTCGATCTTGTCCTTTTTATGATGATCCTTATCGAAATATCATGATCACATCTCCTGAAGCCATCCTGCTGGATGGTCAGCACTTAGCACCTTTTCATCCTTTTCCTCTGTTACCTGCCTGGTCCAGACAGATCCATTTAGTGCTAATGTGATTTCCCTGACCAAGAACAATGAACTCCACCAAGGGGAGGTAACCCAGGCTCCGAAGCTAATATCCATGAAAGAGGTTTCTCTGCTGTCTTGACAAGAGTGAATGCTGTGCTCTGGGGCTGGTTAGTTGTAACAATGGCCTCCCCAATCACGTAACAAGATGGCAGTTATCCTGTATCACTGTTATGATAATGTCCCAAATTCCAGTCCTTTCACAGTATTAGTTCTGTTGCGATGTTCGGATGTTTGAAAATTGACTCATCAGAATGCAGCCTGCCTCTGTGTGCTTTGTGTTGAGGTTTGGCTCTTATTCACAGTACAAGTGTCCGTGGGGGTTGGGGTTCCTTCCCCATACTCCTCAAAGTCCAGTTTTAAAGTCCAGGTGGGGTTTGGGGTGGGGAATTCCGATCCCACATCTCCCAACTTTAATATCTCGAATACTAGAGATATTGCCTCCGAGGAAATGCTCTGTCACGTTACGGGAATTGTGAACCTCAGCCAAATCACTATCTATAGATCAGAATCCATTATCAAAACCTTTCTTAACCATTTTCCCATGTTTTGCCTTTTGTTTTTTCATTTCAGTTTACACGACAATCTTAACACATACAATATTATAATCATTTGTACACATCCCCAAATCATATGGCAGGGGCGATCTCAGCGATGCCATGAAAGGCATCACCTGAGACGGGAGCAGGAACTGGCACCATTTTTAATAGGCTGCCAGACCTGCAGCCAGATCCAAAGATGTAGAGTTTGCATCTATCCCTCTCCTGTGCAAAACGTGCAGCGTTCACCCCTTCCACCCACCCTTGCCGATACATGATTAATGGATGCAGAGTTCCAAACTTCTCCTCATTTCTAGCTGCTTAAATTTAATGCAACTGTCTGAGTTTGTTGCAAAAATGAACAAGAGCAGGGTATTACCTATCAACCTTTGCAGGCATCGAAGACTCTCGACTCAGTGGTGCCAGCTTTTCAAAGATGGGAACGTGAAGGCGTGTGAGTGCCGCACATTGAGCTGAATATTGGAAATAGCTGGTAGGATCGCAGCGAATTACATTAAAATGTATGCAAACAGGTAATTTCAATATTTAAAGCATGGTCCCACCGCAGAGTGGCAGAGGTTCTGCCATGGAGCTTCCCCGCCAGCGGGAAGATCAGGTTGGCAATCCCAGCATCGGGCTCTGTGGCAGGCAGCTGCGCTCCGATCTCCTGGCACCCCCTGCCACAGAACCCGATGTCGGGCTGGGAACAAAATCTAGCCCGAAGAGTCATCTGGTCTACTCCTTCTCTATTTCTTATGTTCTTTGACACTGGTGTTGATTTATTTTGAGTAAAGCTTGTTTGTGCAACTGCAAAAAACAGATGAACTTTGTTTGATTAAGGGCGGCACGGTGGCGCAGTGGTTAGCACCGCAGCCTCACAGCTCCAGGGACCCGGGTTCGATTCTGGGTACTGCCTGTGTGGCATTTGCAAGTTCTCCCTGTGTCTGCGTGGGTTTTCTCCGGGTGCTCCGGTTTCCTCCCACAAGCCAAAAGACTTGCAGGTTGACAGGTAAATTGGCCATTATAAATTGTCACCAGTATAGGTAGGTGGTAGGGAAATATAGGGACAGGTGGGGATGTTTGTTGGGAATATGGGATTAGTGTAGGATTAGTATAAATGGGTGGTTGATGTTCGGCACAGACTCGGTGGGCTGAAGGGCCTGTTTCAGTGCTGTATCTCTAATCTAATCTAAAAAGATCCAGCTTTGAAGTTACAGTTGCTATGGTGTCAATTTGTACTTTCAAAGCACATTGATTTAACTGTTTTTAAATCAATTCAAATGTTTACAAAGCACTGTTTTCTTAATTTGTTTATTGCAAGACTGCTATTGTGACTGGCTGCTCCCCCACCCACTATGGTTTTGACAAATGAGAAATAGCACGAAGTGCAGCTCGACTGAGTTCTGTGAGACAGAGTGCTTAACTTGGAAATTTGTTAAGTGTGGAGATTTGGTGCAGTGAGGGAGGAGGTGCTGTTCTGGTCTTTTACAGAACAAGGAGTGACCCAAGAGAGGGAGCTGGAGACAGCGAGGCCTGAGAGCTAAAGCACAGAGGCATTAATTAGGTGAGCAGGTAGGTGATTGGCTGGTGAGTTTTAAGGTTCGTTTTCCCTTTCTAAACTGTGCAGTAGTTTAAATTTGTACTGGGGAGATATAAGCATTGTATTAAATTTGTAGCTTAGCTAGTTAAACCACATAATATAACTAACAATTATCATTCAGTGATATTTCTAAACTTAAAACCCACTTAGTTAAATAAAACACAATAACGATGGCAGGGCAGGATTTGTGTTGCAGCTGTAGCTTGTGGGAACTGGTGGACACCAGTATGATCCACAGCAACCAATTGCAGTAAGTGTCTGTAGCTCCAAGAAATTCGGCTCAGATTTGATGAGCTGGTGTCCAACATGCAGACAGTGCAATGCATAAAGGAGGGGGAAAGTTACCTGGATACTCAGTTCCAGGAGGCAGTCACACCCCTTAAGCTAGGTACTTCCGATTTGGTTCGTTCTCAGGGACAGGAGGGCGTGACTACGAGTGTGGCAGGTATGGGGATCTAGAAGATAGCAATGGAGGAGCCTCAGCCCTTGCACCTGTCCCGCAAGTTTGAAGTCCTTGCAGCTTGTGTGGACGAGAGCAGGGTCTTCAGAGAGGATGAGCAAACTGAACACAACACCATAGTGCAGGAGGTCATTCAAGTAGGGGGAGTAAAAAGGAGTCTAGTAATAGTAGGGGACAGTATAGTTAGTGCGATATTTACTGTTCTCTGCAGACGAGAGTGTGAGTCACAAAGGCTGTGTTGCCTGACCAGTGGCAGGGTTAAGGACATCGCCTCGGGGCTGCAGAGGAATTTGGAGTGGGAGGCGAAGGATCCAGTTGTCATGGCCCATGTGGGTACCAATGACATAGGTAGGACGAAGAAAGAGATTCTGCTGAGGGAGTATGAGCAGCTAGGAGCTAAATTAAAAAGCAGAACCACAAAGGTAATAATCTCTGGAATACAGGTCAAACACGGGCAAGAAAACCTCCTGCTGATTATCACCTACTGCCCTCCCTCAGCTGATGAATCAGTACTCCTCCATGTTGAACACCACTTGGAGGAAGCACTGAGAGTGGCAAGGGTGCAGAATGTACTGTAACCTCATGGTCCGGCATATCCCCCACTCTATCATCACCATCAAGCCAGTAGATCAACCCTGGTTCAATGAAGAGTGCAGGAGCAGCACCAGGCATACCTCAAAATGAGGTGTCAACCTGGTGAAGCTACAACCCAGGACTACTTGCTTGCCAAACAGCGTAAGCATCATGCAATAGACAGGATTAAGCGATCCCACAACCAATGGATCAGATCTAAGCTCTGAAGTCCTGCCACATCCAGTCATCATAGTCGTGAATGGTGGTGGACAATTGAGCAACTAAATGAAGGAGGTGGTTCCACAAATATCCCCATCCTCAATGATGGGGAGCCCAGCACATCAGTGCAAAAGATAAGCCTGAAGCATTTGCAACAATCTTCAGCCAGAAGTGCCAAGTGGATGATCCATCTCAACCACCTCCTGAAGTCCCCAGTATCACAGATGCCAGACTTTAGCCAATTCGATTCACTCCACATGATAACAAGAAACAACTGAAGGCACTGGATGCTGCAAAGGCTATGGACCCTGACAACATTCCGGCAATAGTACTGAAGACCTGTGCTCCAGAACTTTCCGCGCCCCTAGCCAAGCTGCTCCAGTACAGCTACAACACCGGCATCTACCTGGCAATGTGGAAAAATGCCCAGGTATGTCCTGTAGACAAAAAGCAGAACAAATCCAACCCAGCCAATTACTGCCCCATCAATCCACTTTCGATCATCAGTAAAGTGATGGAAAGTGTCATCGACAGTGCCATCAAGCAACACTTGCTTAGCAATAACCTGCTCAGTGACGCACAGTTTGGGTTCTGCCAGGGCCATTCAGCTCCTTGGTTCAAACATGGACAAAGAGTTGAACTCAGGAGGTGAGGTGAGAATGACTGCCCTTGACATCAAGGCAGCATTTGACCCGAGTTTGGCATCAAGGAGCTCTAGCAAAACTGGAGTCAATGGGAATTGGGGGAAAACTCTCTGCTGGTTGGAGTTGTACCTAGCACAAAGAAAGATGGTTGTGGTTGTTGGAGGTCAATCATCTGAGCTGCAGGACATCACTGCAGGAGTTCCTCAGGGTAGTGTCCCAGGCCCAACCATCTTCAGCTGCTTCATCAATGACTTTCCCTCCATCATAAGGTCAGAAGTGGGGATGTTTGCTGATGATTGGACAATGTTCAGCACCATTCGTGATTCCTCAGATACTGAAGCAGTCCATGTAGAAATTCAGCAAGACCTGGACTGTATCCAGACTTGGGCCGTTAAGTGGCAAGTAACGTTCGCGCCACACATTGCCATGCAATGACCATTGTTACAACCAGGTGAGGAAGGGTTCTCAGGCTCCACTCTTGCCCCTTTCCTGGTTTGGCCGTAACAGGGTTTATCTTTTTAAACACAGTGATTTTAGCTTACCACTTCAGTGAGCCCTTGCTCACTGCACTCTAATTACAATTGCAAATGAATTAATCAGACAGGTTTTCTTAGGTTTATACAAGAAAGATGTAAGTTTATGAGCCTTATCACTCGAACAAGGTTAAAACTACTAAAATACTTTTCGCATCCATGCCCACAGGCATACAAAGGGCACACACAGAGAAATAGATACAGAGGGGGAGAAAGATTTGGCGGGGGGTGGGGTTGAAGTAGATTTTGTAAGAAATGGAATACAGATACAGTTCATAATGTCCTTGGTACAATGTCCTCAATTGAAGTTAAGGTCTTGGAGTCTGTGCTGGGGCCACGTGCACAATTCCAGGCTTGCTTCTCTGGTACCAGAAGGCCAAAGAGAGGCTTTGTCTGTAGTCTTGAAGTGTAGAAGCTGCCCCCATGGTTTTCCTGGACTTTGCTGGAGAGAGTGACAGAGAGAGATGTCTTCTTCTTGAGATTCAGAATTGCAGTCTGTTTCCTTTCTGTCAGGCACAATTCAAAAGCCCCATCCTACCAGCAGGTAGGTCATGTGACCATTTCTTTGTTTGAAACTGCAACTTTTTGGAGGGTTGTTGGATTTCAGAGCCTTCCAGACATACTCTTACAAACTCAAAGGGTGTTGATCACCTCTATTGTCCAGACCAATCTTGTTAACTGAATCAAGGAGCACCCTCATTGTCTCTCTATTCATGCCTCTCAGGCAGCCAACTTTTTGTCAGGATGCAAACGTACAACCATGTTTTCAGCTGTTCAGTTCTGCTTTTTTAAACAAGTTATTTGCAATGTCCAGTAAAGTAGTTTCAAGCAGTGTCCCATATGACAAAATTCATATATTTCCATTTGGCAGGTGTGATTTCCATCACACCATCTCCAACAAGAGAAAATCTAACCATCTCCCCTTGACATTCAATGACATTACGATCACTGAATCCCCCGCTATCAACATCCTGGGGGTTACCATTAACCAGAAACTGAACTGGAGTAGCCATATAGATATCGTGGCTACAGGAGCAGGTCAGAGGCTAGGAATCCTGCGGCGAGTAACTTACCTCCTGACTCCCCAAAGCCTGTCCATCATCTGTTCCGAAGAAGGGTCACTGACCCGAAACGTTAACTCTGCTTCTCTTTCCACAGATGCTGCCAGACCTGCTGAGTGAATCCAGCATTTCTTGTTTTTGTTCCTGTCCATCATCTACAAGATACAAAAGTCAGGAGTGTGATGGAATACTCTCCACTTGCCTGGATGGGTGCAGCTCCAACAAGATGCAAAAAGCTCAACACCATCCAGGACAAAGTTGTCTGCTTGATTGGCACCCCATCCAAAAATATTCACTCCCTCCACTGCAACAACGCACCAAGGCTCCTTCAACAGCACCTTCCAAATCCATGACCTCTACCACCTAGAAGGACAAGGGCAGCAGATGCATGGGTACACCGCCACCTGCAAGTTCCTCTCCAAGCCACACATCAGCCTGACTTGGAACTATATCACCGTTCCTTCACTTTCGCTGGGTCAAAATCCTGGAACTCCCTTCCTAACATGGACCTACCCCACATGGAATGCAGCGGTTCAAGAAGGCAGCTCACCACCACCTTCTCATGGGAAATCAGGGATGGGTAATAAATGCTGGCCTAGCCAGCGATATCCACATCCCATGAATGAATTTTAAAAAATTACTATTTGAGCCACGAGCAATTTGGCTCGGTAAATGAGATCAGAGAGTTGAATGCGTGGCTCAAAGATTGGTGTGGAAGAAATGTGGTTTGATTCATGGGACACAGGCAATTAAAACTCCAGGTCTAAATGTCACAACAAGGTGACAGTTTGGGCTAAACTATTTGTTATCTTCTGAGACAGGGGCTCAAGTGGGACAAGATATGGGAATTACGTCCAAAAGTAATTGCAAATACTTTTGTCAGTAAGCCTGGTTTTATAAATGCTGGACTTTGTAGTTTTTTTTTTAAATTGTCATCTTTGAAGCAGTACAAAATGGACATTTGGAGAAAACATGTGATTTCATACAAAATCTGCCCAGAGACAAGCCAGGGGTCTTGGTTGGTATGACAACAAGGAACTGTGGGGCGGCACAGTGGCGCAGTGGTTAGCACTGCAGCCTCACAGCTCCAGGGACCCGGGTTCGATTCTGGGTACTGCCTGTGTGGAGTTTGCAAGTTCTCCCTGTGTCTGCATGGGTTTTCTCTGGGTGCTCCGGTTTCCTCCCACAAGCCAAAAGACTTGCAGGTTGGTAGGTAAATTGGCCGTTATAAATTGTCACTAGGATAGGTAGGTGGTAGGGAAATATAGGGACAGGTGGGGATGTTTGGTAGGAATATGGGATTAGTGTAGGATTAGTATGAATGGGTGGTTGATGGTCAGCACAGACTCGGTGGGCCGAAGGGCCTGTTTCCGTGCTGTATATCTAATCTAACCTTTTGAAAGCAGGGTGCATGGTTGTAACACCTAAAGAAAAATGAGTTTCGCTCTCCCAGACACACAGATTGTAAACAGGGAGCCTGGGATTCTAAAATGCAGATTAGAGTTGCAATTTTTGATATCTGGAAACAAAGGAAGGCACAGGTTGTTTTGCTATGGTCAGACTTATGGGGTAGTATTTTATGCCTATCGTGGTGTTTCCAATGGTGGAACCGGAAGTTGGCACCACTTCTGCTTGACCACTTTTTGCCAGTTCCCACGCAATTACAATTTAAAATTTAAGTTCTGGCGGCGGGCATGGGTGACACGTATGATCATGCGGCGGGGACGGCTTTTCATTGGTGGATCCTGCCATCACTCTGGAAAGCACCATTAATGCAGTGGCTTCAACTCATTGATAGAGCCATTTATGGCATAGAAGGAGGCCAAAACTAATGTACGAACAAACGAATTAGGAGCAGGAGTAGGCCACTCGGCCCCTCAAGCCTGCTCCATCATTCAATAAGTTCATGGCTGAACTGATTAGTCCACATTCCCACCTACCCCTGATAACCTTTCACCCCCTTGCTTATCAAAAATCTATCTACCTCTGACCTTTCATCAGAATTGACCTGAAACGTTAACTCTGCTTGTCTCTCCACAGATGCTGCCAGACCTACTGTGTTTTTCCATCACTTTCTGTTTTTATTTCAGATTTCCAGCATCCGTAGTATTTTGCTTTTATCATAGATATAAACCTTTGCTTGTCACAGAAACAGTGGCGGTTTCTGTTAATAACAGTCAGTGAGTGGCGTGATGTTGTACATCAGATTACTCGCGAGAGTGGCCAATCACCTGGACTAGGTATAGAAACAGAAAAAGCTGGAAATACTCTGCAAGCCAGGCAGTATTCGTGGAGAGGAACAGTCCCCTGAGCTGTTGCTTGACCTGCTAAATATCTCTAGAGTTTTCACATTTCCAGCATCAGCAATACTTTGCATTTTGCACCAGGACTCAATGATTGGTGTTGGATCACCAGCCTGGCTGCTCTTTAATCCTATGCAAACATTTATTTGTAATATTGCTTTACTCATTCTTTTTTTTAATCCTCCCTCATCAGTTAGTCATTCTCTCCCACCCTAGCACCAACTCCCGTTTATATTTTAATCATCTCTCCATCACCACCTCCACCACTACCATTATGGCTGCCAGTAGACAGCGTCCTGCCCCATGGCTCAGTGATGCCTCCCTGCAGGTTCTCCTTCAGGCCGTCAGGGAAAGGCAGGAGTGCTCTTCCTTGTAGATGGACTCAGATGGCCATCTACCTCACCAAGGTGGCCTGGACAGAGGTAGTGGAGGAGGTGTCGAACCATGGGGTCAGTTGTAGAACCTGGGTTCTGTGTCGGAAACGGGTGAATGACTTGCTCAGATCGGCGAGGATAAGTGACGTTTCTGAAGCTGTACAAATGTTCATCTTGTGGGCTGCTTAAAACTTTATGTCTGTCAGTGGGCAACCATGCCATGAGTTTGAATGCTATGCTTAGCCTTGGTGCCATATAGCAATTGATTCTGGAGAATGTGTTAGTCTGTTGTCTGATTGCACTTGGATGCAGCATGCGACTGACAGTCTAGAATAAGTGATGTCAATACATGTTGACAATGGTTGTTGGGCATCATTTGACATGTCATTAAATCAGCACTTGCTCCATCAGGGAAAACAGACCCATAACCAAAGGAAGTGTAACAAACAGGGGGTAATATCCCAGATATCCAAATTCTGACCCCAACAGTGGAAGAGGCAGCTGAGATGACCGGAGAGGAGGGAGGAAGAGCCATAGAAGACAGCAAGGCAGGATCATCAAGGCATAAGAATGAAGTGTCCACTTTACTGTTGCAGCCATATGTGCACACAGGAGGATTATGTGAAAATGTGATGACCTCATGCTGTGTTGAGGGTATACAGGATGAAATAATGGGGGCTTGTGAGAAAGGTATGATGATAATCATGGGTGATTTTAATCTACATATAGATTGAACGAATCAGATTGGCAAAGGTAGCCTGGATGTTGAGTTCATAGAGTGTTTCTCGGACATTTCTTGGAGCAGCACATTCTGGAGCCAACCAGAGAGCAGGCTATACTAGATCTGGTACTGCGCAATGAGACAGGATTAATTAATGACCTCATAGTGAAGGTGCCCCTAGATTGCAGTGATCATAATATGACTGAATTTCATATTCAGTATAAGGGAGGGTAGGGCGAATCTAAGACTAGTGTTTTAAACTTAAATGAGGACAATTATGAGGTCATGAAGGCAGAGCTGGCAAATTCGTTTAAGGGATAGTCAGTAAAGATGCAGTGGGAGACATTTAAGGAGATATTTCAGAATACTCAGAAAACATACATTCCAGTGAGAAAGACTCTAAGGGAAGGACACTCCATCCGTGGCTAACTAAGGGAGTTAAAGATAGTATCAAATTGAAAGAAAAAAGCATATAATTCTGCAAAGATCAATGGCAGGTCAGAAGATCGGACAGAATATAAAGAACAGCAAAGAATAACTAAGGTTAATAAGGAGGGAGAAATTAGAGTATGAGAGAAAACTAGCTAGGAATATAAAAACAGATTGTAAGAGTTTCTACAGGTATTTAAAAAGGAAAAGAGTAAGTAAAGTGAGCAATGGTCTTCCAGAGAATGAGTCTGGGGAATTAATAATGGAAAATAAGGAGATGGCGGATGAATTGAACAGATATTTTGCATCTGTCTTCACTGTAGAGGATACAAATAACATCCCATAAATAGCTGTGAATCAGGAGGTGAAAAGGAGGGAGGAATTTAAAGCAATTGCAATCACCAGGAAAAGGGTACTGAAACTATTATGAGAACTAAAAACTGACAAGTCCCCAGGTCCTGATGGACTTCATCCTAGGGTATTAAAATAAGTGGCTGCTGAGATAGTAGATGCACTGTTTGTAATTTTCCAGAAATCCCTAGATTCTGGAAAGGTCCCATCAGATAGCAAATGTGACTCCTCTATTCAAGAAAGGAGGAAACTACAGGCCAGTTAGCTTAAAAGCTGTAATAGGGAAAATGTTGGAATCTATTATTAAGGAGGTTATAGCGGGTCACTTAGAAAATCTCACGTAATCAGGCAGAGTCAACATGGTTTTCATGTTTGACTAATTTATTGGAGTTCTTTGAGGAAGTAACGAACAATGTGGATAAAGGGGAACCTGTGGATGTGCTATACTTAAATTTCCAGAAGGCATTTGACAAGGTGCCTCATCAAAGGTTACTAAGCAAAGTAAGAGCTGATGGCGTTGGGGGTAACATATTAGCATGGATAGAGGATTGGTTAGCTAACAGGAAACAGAGAGTAGGCATAAATGGGTCATTTTTGGGTCAGCAAGATATGACGAGTGGAGTGCCACAGAAATCAGTGCTGGAACCTCAACTATTTACAATTTATATCAATGACTTGGATGAAGGGACCTAATGTATGGTTGCTAAATTTGCTGATGACACAAAGATATGTAGGAAAGCAAGTTGTGAAGAAGACACAAGAACTCTGCGGCAGAGTCATTGAATATTCCTAAGGCAGAGATAGATAAATTCTTGATTAACAAAGGAGTCAAAGGGTATTGGGGGTAGGCAGGAAAGTGGAGTTGAGGCCACAATCAGATTAGCCATGATCTTATTAAATGGCAGAGCAGGCTCGGAGGGGCTGAATGGCCTACTCTTGCTTCTAGTTTGTAAGTTCGTATGTATGCTTAATGTGCTTCTGGTTGTTTTCCACTGCAGGTCCCCGCACTTGCATGATGGGATGCCATGAAGCCAATGATATTGTCTCTGAGAAAGAGGGCACCAGTGCTCCGGGGGAGGGGTGGTGGGGGGGTGGGTAGTCCGCCACCTGCCTCTTCTTCAACCTTTGTCAGCACAGATACTTCTACACAGTCCACGGGAGGTTTGAGATTAGAAGCAGGGTCACAAGCTGGTGTGCACGACACAGACACATACCAGCAGCTGACTGAGCATGTGCCAACCGTGCCCCCTGACAATTGTAGGACTGCTGGGGATCAGGCCCCTGTTCAGCCCCACGCTGATGACGATCCTCTGTTTGATCCTACAAGAAATCTGCTGGAAGTGCAGCGATATCATGAGGAAAATATCTCTGCCTGAGGTCATGTGTGACTTTGTACATGCCATGGAGGAGTCCATGCAAGCTATGGTGTGGAGGAGTCCATGCAAGCTATGTCCCAAGCATATGAGTCTATGGCTTCCTCAATGGAGATTTTGGCAACCGCCATGGACAGCTAGGTCCCATATGTGCTCTGACCTGCGCTCCATCGCTATAGCCATGGTCTCCATGCAGCAGTGGCTAAGCGAGAGGGGGACGAGCAACCTGGACTTCCCTCAGGGAGACAGGCAGGTGCCATCATACACCCAGATGGAGGAGCAGTGCATGCCAGCTGCCCCAGGGCTTTCCTCTCAGAATACCCCCAGGGTTAGCATCGTCTCATCCTCTCCCCTGATATTGAGTCCCTTACCTCCAGCAGACAAGCCCAAGGGGGAACTCAAGCACCAATGCTGGAGATCCCCAGTGGGATAGAAACCTCAAGGCCCTGTTCCTCCAGAGGACTCCTGCCACAGTCATTCAGGGCAACGGGGCAGTGCAATGAGCAGACTGCCTCCACCTCAGATGTTAATGTTGAGGTAACACCAAGACGTAGTGTGAGAAAACGTAAATGCAAGGAATTAGGAGCATGAAAGTGGCACCGGTGTTTAAGTTAGGTTTTTGCAGTTGTTAATATTTCTGAATATTGCTTTAATCTTTGATACATTATCGTTTATCATTTAAACTTGCCAAGGTTTAAAGGATAATGATTGTGGCTGCTTTATTGCTGGCATGCTTTGATGCTTACAAAGGATTTGTGGACATGGCCATTGTGATCTTAACATTAACGTTTGAGCCTTTAGTCTTCACTGACAGCTAGTTATAGCTTTAAGTATTGTGTGACATGCCTTCATATGTAAATTCAATAGGCCCTCCCTTCTATGGCTTGCATACAAGTTGTTTTGTCTTTATCACAACCCGGATCCATTAGAAGGTGCAAGGCTATTCAAAGTGATGTTATGGTGCAGCTGCTTCTGACTGAGGGGTTATGCCTTGAACCAGTGAGCCACAGGTTGTTTCAAATGCAGTTCTGAACAGACAGTGCATTCAGCACAGTTCCACTGCAGATGCAATTGTTGATGGTACAGGACATCTGTTTTTAGATTACAACAAATGTTTAAGCTTACAGGGGTATGTGAACATCCCAGGAAGGTAAAGTAGTTTTTGCATTGGAGCTGTAAATATTTACGTGCCTCACTCTTGGCTAAAATGTCCAAAGATGAGGTTCTCTTTGATGTCCCATGTACATCTCCTCATGGCCCTAGCATCCATTAAATACTCATTCACATTAATGGCCTCCTCCTCAGGCTCTTCAAATTCTTCCTCATTTGAGGAAGAGTGATGCTCCTCCCATTCCTCCTCCTGCAAAAGATGTCTGTGTAGCATTGCCAGATTGTGCAGTACTCAGTGGACTATGGCTATTTGTGACACCTTCTGTGGTGCGCACTGCAAAGCCGCACTGGGGTCATTAACCAAGTGCAAAGGGGTAACCCTCGTCACCTAGGATCCAGCCGTCAACTTCGGCTGTTGCTTCAAAAATTCCTGGTAATTATTTTGCATAATGCATGAATCGTGACTGCTCCCTGGGAAACGAGCACAGACCTGCATGTTTTTTCACCTGTGGTCACAAACCATTTGAACATTCAAAGAGTGAAAGCCTTTGTGAATAACAAGACAACAGGCTGGTCCCACGGAGCTATAATGGCCACATGAGTGCCGTTGATAACCCCTTGCATTCTATGGAAATGAGCGATGATGCCGAAGGCCGCTGACCTTGCTGCCTGACTGTCCTCGTCTACTGGGAAATAGATAAAATTATTGGCATGACAGGATATCGCCTTGGTCACCTCTTTTATGCATCTATGCGTTGCAGCCTGTGAGATGCCACATATGTTGCCCATTGAGCCCTGGAAAGCAATGTTAGGGAAAATATTTAGTGCAACTGGCATGAGAATTCCACCAAAACAACATGGTGGCAGATCCTACTGAATGATCCCACAAATTTCAGTGACCGTCTCACATGACATCTTCAGACGTCTCTGGCATTGCCTTTCGGACATCTGAAGGTAATTTGTCCTTGTCCTAAGGATGCGCTTTCACACCAGCGCACATCATTTATTAAGCCTCCCCCTTTTGTGCTGCCTACTGCTGGCATTGCGGCATCAGCCGCTGAGCAGCAACAGCCCTCCTCAGTTACATCCTCTGCTCTTGTTCGCGAAGTAGCTAAAATATTGGGTGTATGAGAGCCATGTCTTTGCAGCTTTGCAACTATTTGAATGAGGCAAGCATGAAATTTAAACCTTTTTTTCCCACAAAGTTCAACCATTGAAGTCATGAGCTGATAGCTTGTATGCACCTCTCATTGTGCACAGCCTAAAATCCACCCACCCAACACTGGTTTCCTCTCACTTCAATTTACATTCCTAGGTTAACCACATTGTTTATAGTATCATTTGGAAAAATGGTACGGATAACATTCAAGGGAAATTTCCCCACCTTCCACCCTTCTCCTGCCACCTTCCACCCTGCACCCAATACCCTTGATCCACACAACAATACCTTGAACCTTCCGTCTGTGACCCTTGAACCTACCCCTCATTAACATGGACCAGATTTATACATGCGATCTCTGCCCCTGTGCCTACACCCATCACCATCCATATGCCCACTCTAACCCTAGATCCTTCAGTCCTCCAACTCAGTGTTATTGTTGAGTTCCATTCCCCTCCCTATGATTCAATCGAATACCTAACCCTAAGTCTAGACCTGCCCCCCCTACCGAATCCAACTGCCCTCTGTGACTGTGACCATTCCCTCTGCCAGCCAGTACCCTGAGTTCACCCCACAGGACCCTGACGATGGCACATTATGATTATCACATGAATTATCTGTTCCTAACACCCCAACCCCCACCCCCCCCGCCAAACAGCATCAACAGCACTACCTAATCCACACCCTCAACCATTCCCTCCCCTGCACCTCCAGCCACCTAAGACCCCACCCTGTTGTAGTATAAGAGTCTGAAAGGTTTATGTTTGAGACAGTGAGAGTAACCCCTCCCACTGTAGTGGTGATGATAATGGAATAGTCACATGAGTAATAGGCTTGGAAGAAGCAAGAAGCACATTAACTATATTTAACTCCATCTGCCATGGTTTTATCCAATTCATTTAGTCTATCAATGTTCCATTACAACTTTCTGGTCCTACGCTACTTATTGTTCTACCTAACTTGGTGTTGTCAGCAAACTAGGATAAACCACTCACTATTCCTTCATCTGAGTCATTTCTAAATATCGTAGAAAGCTGAGGACCCAGATATTGCAGGCAGCTGTCACAAATTTTTTATCCTGCAACTGTCAATCTTAAATCAAGGCCCTGCCTGCCCTTTCAGGTGGATGTAAAGGATCCCATGGCACTATTTTGAAGAAGAGCAGGGGAGTTACCCCCCATCGTCCCGGCCAATATTTATCCCACAATCAACTTCACAAAAACAGATTATTTGGTCATTATCACATTGCTGTTAGTGGGAGCTTGTTGTGAGTAAATTGGCTGCTGTGTTTCCTACACTGAGTTCAAAAAGTACTTAATTGGCTGTAAAGCACTTTGGCACCTCCAGTGGTTACGAAAGGCAAGTCTGTTTTTCAATCATTGCACTATTCCACCCTCCCAGGAATGTTTGTGGTTGGCTGTTTGCGGACAAGGACAATCCTCTCTGCACTTGACTGATGAAACCCTACCACAGCCTGAACATGCATGAATAACTGAGATGCAACCAGAGCCATCGGACCATCAGGATCATTATTATCATCATATCGGGATTTTGAATGAAAGTTTTAGGCACCAGGATAAATCTTGGGGTCACAACAATATAACCCAGAGAAAGTCTCCTGCGTCATGGTGGTCTGCTGCATCTTGCACAAACTGGCAATCCTGAGAGGATTGTATTAATGGATCTAGAACAATATCAACAGTTATCATGATGTCGACCTGCTCAGTCCCCTCTCCTGAAAATGTACACAAAGCCCCTCTGCATTGCAGTAGCTGTCAGCCATGGCACAGTTGGTAACACTCTTGCCTCTGAGTCAGGGATCATGCATTCAAATCCCACTCCAGAAACTTGAGCACATAATCGAGGCTGACAGTCCAGTCAGATGAGATGTTAAACTGAGGCCCTGTCTGCCCTCTCAGGTTTGTGTAAAAGAACCTATGGCACATTTTGAAGAAGAGCAGGGGAAATCTCCCAGGTGTCTTGACCAATACTTATCCCTCAACCAACATCTAAAAATAGATAACAGCTAATTATCACATTGTTGTTTGTGGGAGCTTTCGGTACACAAATTGGTTGCTGCATTTCCTACATTACAACATTGACTACACTTCAAATTCTCATACTTTGGGATTCTCATACACTTCTCATACCTTGGGAGCCTCCTCTCAGCAAAGGCAGACATCGACAATGAATCTCAGCATCACCTCCAGTGTGCCAGCACAGCCCTCGGTTGCCTGAGGAAAAGAATGTTTGACGACAAAGACCTCAAACCTGGCACCAAGCTCATGGTCTACAGGGCCACAGTGTTACCTGCCCTCCTGTATGCATCAGAAACATGGACACTGTACAGCAGACATCTCAAAGCCCTGGAAAGATAGCAGCAGCAGTGCCTCCGCAAGATCCTGCAAATTCAGTGGCAGGACAGGCGCCCCAATATCAGTGCCCTCTCTCAGGCCAACATCCCCAGTATCAAGACATTGGTCATGTCTAGCCAGTTAGGTTGGTTGGGCCGCATCGTCTGCATGCCGAACACAAGACTCCCAAAATAAGCTTTCTACTCCGAGCTCCGTCACGACATGAGGCTACCAGGAGGGCAGAGGAAATTCTGCAAGGATGTCTTTAAAGCCTCCTTGAAAAAAAATGTGACATCTCCACTGATTTGTGAGAATCTCTTGCCCAAGACCGACCAAAATGGAAAAGAAGCATCCATGAAGGTGCCAGCCAGTTCGAACAATGTCGACATGCCCAGGCAGCAACCAACTGCAAGCAGCAGAAGGAGCATTTGGAAATTCGAGCATCCCATCCACTCACCTCACCAAACACCACCTGCCCCACCTGTGGCAGAGTGTGCAGATCCAGAATTGTCTATTCAGTCATGTAAGGACCCACAACCCTGGAGTGGCAGAAAGACATCCTCGTTCCTGAGGGACTGCCTAAGAAGAAGACACTTTAAAAGTACTTCATTGGTTTTAAATTGCTTTGGGGGGGGGGGGGGGGTGGTCCTGTGGTTGTGAAAGTTGCTATATAAATGCAGGTCTTTCTTCTTCTTACATCCTTCACCATTCCTTTAATACTGCATTAAAAATATTGCAACCATCCAGCCAATTCTAATATGAATGGAATACTGACAATGTAGACTCATAAACTGCCTTGTAAAGACAATGCAGACCAAAATACCAAATATAAATTTTATGCCAAACACAATAATTGCCTTGAATTCATTTCTCATTCAATCCTCAACCCATTCCACCTCTCTTAACAGAAGATTTACCAATTCAGCTTCTCCTGTGAGATGCTCCTCCAATGGTTTCAGCAAAGCTGGTGGTGGACTGTTGGTTGTGGGTCCCTTGAGATCCTTGTGACCGATGACCTCTGGAAGCTTGAGCCTGTAAAAGCCCAGCTGCAAAATGTAACACCTCAGCTGCTGCCAGGCTCATCTGACCCAGTTGACTTACTGGCACCACGCTTGGTATTGTTTGAGGGGGTAGCAAGGGAGCAGACATCCTGAAAGAGGGCAACACTTGCAGCTCCTGCTGTACCATCATCACTTCCTTTGATCTGTGGGGAACAGACTGCAGGAGATGAGTGACACCTTGAAAGCTCCTATCTGTGTGGCGCGTTAATCTCTCCAAAGTGGAGCCCAAAGCCTGAATGGCAGCTGTTTGAGCTTCTGTTAAAGCTGAAAATGTTGTTAACACAGAATCCTTGTGTGACGTCCAGGAACAGCTTCCCTGGAGGTGGTCGCATGCTTCAAAGCAAACATCAGAACAACACACAATCTTATTCCTTTATAGTTTCAGCTATGGTGCAGCAACTTTGCAGGCTTTCCAATATAGCAACAGCAACTTGTATTTATACAGCACCTGAACGCCGTAAAATCTCTCAAGCTGCTTCACAGGAGTATTATCAAACAGAATTTGGCATTGAGTCACTTAAGGAAATATTAGGACAGATGACAAAAAGCTTGCTTAAAGATGTAGGTTTTAAGGAGCATCTTAAAAGAAGAGAGTGGGATAAAGAGGAGCATAGGTTTAGGGAGAAAATTTCAGAGTTTATACATCTTATAATTTCTTCTGTGTTGCAAGTAGTTTTCTTTTCAAGCTGATGGCTCCTCAGATCAGCATCAATTTCCTGCTCAACAGAGCTGGAAGAGGACATCAATCTTTGGAAAACTGTCATCTGGGCTGTGCAAGCCACCACTACCTCCTCCTACCAAACCATACTATGTATTAGAGCAGGTGCAGACCTCCTTAACATATTGTCTAGCTCACGTGGAGTGCCAATCGCTGTGCTGGTACTTGGCAAGGAAGGAAAACTTGCATTTACATAGTGCTTTTCAGGACATGCTAAAGCACTTTACTGTCAATCAAGCACTTTTGAAGTGTAGCCACTGATGTAATTTAGAAACACAGAAGCCAATTTGTGCACAGCAAGCTCCCACAAACATCAATATGATGATGATCAGATAATCTATTTTTGTGATGTTGATTGGGAGACAGATATTAGCCAGGGAACTGGGAATAACTCCCCTGCTGTCCTTTAATATATTGCCATGGGATCTTTTACATCCACCTGAAAGGGTAGACAGGACTCTATCTTTTCTCCCCTGGTCCAGTCTCTTCCCACCTACGTCCATGACTCTTCGGACGCCCTATGTCATTTTGACAATTTCCAGTTTCCTGGCCCTAACTGCCTCCTCTTCACTATGTACCTCCAATCTCTCGACACCTCCATCCCCCACCAAGATGGTTTGAGGGCTCTCTACTTCTTCCTTGAACAGAAGTCCAACCAGTCCCCATCCACCACCACCCTCTTCCGCCTGGCTGAACTTGTTCTCACATTGAACAACTTCTCCTTCAACTCCACTCACTTCCTTTAAGTAAAAGGTGTTGCTCTGGGTATCTGCATGGGTCATAGTTATGCCTGTCTTTTTGTGGGATATGTTGAACATTCCTTGTTCCAGTCCTACCCAGGCTCCCTGCCCCAACCCTTTTTCCATTACATTGATGACTGTATTGGTGCCATTTCCTGCTTCCACCCGGAACTAGAAAACTCTCAACTTTGCTTCTAATTTCCACCCTTCTCTCACCTTTACATGGTCCATCTCTGACACTTCCTTTCCCTTCCTCAACTTCTCTGTCTCCATCTCTGGGGATAGGCTGTCTACTAATATTCATTATAAGCCCACCGACTCCTACAGCTACCTCGACTACACTTCTTCACACCCTGCCTCCTGTAAGGACTCCATTCCCAGTTTCTCCATTTCTGACGCATCTGCTCTGATGATGCAACCTTATACGACAGCGCCTCTGATATGTCTTCCTTTGTCCTCAACCGAGGATTCCCCCCCACTGTGTTTGACAGAGCCCTCAACCATGTCCGACCCATTTCCTGCACCTCTACCCTCATCCCTTCCCCTCCCTCCCAGAACCGTGACAGGGTTCCCCTTTTCCTCACTTTCCACCCCACCAGCATCCAAAGGATCATCCTCCGCCATTTCTACCACGTCCAGCGTGATGCCACTACCAAATGCATCTTCCTCTCCCTTCCCCTGTCAGTATTCCGAAGGGATCATTCCCTCTGTGACACCCTGGTCCACTCCTCTATTACCCCCACCAGCTCGTCCCCTTCCCACGGCACCTTGCCCTGCAATCGCAGGAGATGTAATACCTGCCAATTTACCTCCTCTCTCCTCACTATCCAAGGCCCCAAACACTCCTTTCAGGTGAAGCAGTGATTTACTTGTACTTTCAATTTAGTATACTGTATTCGCTGCTCACAATGTGGTCCCCTCCACATTGGGGAGATCAAACGCAGATTAGGTGACCACTTTGTGGAACATCTCCGCTCAGTCCAAAAGCACGACCCCGAGCTTTTGGTTGCTGGCCATTTCAACACACATCCCTGCTCTCATGCCCATATCTCTGTCCTGGGATTGCTGCAGTGTTCCAGCGAACATCCACGCAAGCTCCAGGAACAGCATCTCATATATCGATTAGGCCCACTACAGCCTGCCGGTCTGAACATTGAGTTCAATAATTTCAGAGCATGACAAACCCCACCTTTTTATTTTTATTTTTAGTTATTTTTTCTTTTTTCTTTGTTTATTTTATTTTAGTTTGGTTATTTTGTTTCTACTGTGCCTACCCACTGTTTCTTTTTATGTTTGTGCTTGGGGCCAGGGCTGTTCATTTTTCTGTCAATTAATACCCTCTCTGTACTAGCGCTTTGTCTTTCACCACAGCATTAACATACCGTTTGCCTTTGCTCCATGACCTTCTGGTCAGTGATTCTCTGTGACCTTGTCCTATCAACACCTCTTTTGTTATTTCTTGCCCCACTCCCGCTTTACTTGTTTAAAACCTTGTACATTTCTAATATTTGCCAGTTCTGATGAAGGGTCACTGACCTGAAACGTTAACTCTGCTTCTCTCTCCACAGATGCTGCCAGACCTGCTGAGTATTTCTAGCATTTCTTGTTTTAATTTCAGATTTCCAGCATCTGCAGTATTTTGCTTTTATTTTATATTAGGGTAGACAGGGCCTTGGTTTAACATCCCATCTGAAAGACGACTCCTCCAACAGTGCAGCACTCCCTCAGTACTGCGCGAGAGTGTCAGTCTTGATTTATATGCTCAATTCCTGGAGTACGTCTTGTCAGGCAAACCCCCCACCCACCAAGACTGAGGCACTCATTATTTCACCACATGAACATTGAAACTTAAAATTGCAAGCCCCTGACTGGAAAGACACTTTTGTAAACTAAGTAGCAATGTTGGAACAAAAGGACCTAGTCGTTTTTTCCCAATACACAGAAGAAGTAATCAAACCAGTTTTAGTCATATAACTAGTTGGCTGAAGTTTTTTTGAATTTGAACTTCCAATAAAGGATTTGAACTCAGACAAAGCTGTTTGCTGATGGAATAAAGATCTCTCCTGGAACTGAAGCAAAAATTACAGCCTCTCCTGTCTGCCTGCTTCCATTTCCTTCCCACGGAACTGAATCTTGTGAAAACACATGAAACTCAAAGAGAGAACGGTTTCCTACATGAACAAGATTTTAAGAAGACTACTGGGCCCCAATGAAAAGGAAGACTACTTACAAAAGGACTACAGTGAGCGCAAAACACCGTAACAAGATATTGCCTCAAACTGTTCCACCTTTTCTTTTCTTCTTTTCTTTTCTGTTCCTATCTGCATGTGTATATTGCATGTGCATGCTAGTGTGGGTACGTAGCATACCTGTAGACATGAACTGTATTGGAGTATAAATTTTAAGTTTTAATAAAATTTCATCTTTCTTCTTTAAACTTGAGAAAGCCTGTTAATTGGTTTCTTTATCTTATAATTGGAAAACTGTGGACAAGGATTCACACAAAGGGGAGCTCAAAACACAGTGCATTTAAAATTAAACCCTGTTACAATAAGACCAGGTGAAGTTAATAACAGACCCCTAGATAGCTTTCTCACCTGCTCGTAACAGTCTTGAATCCATAATCTTCTGACTCAGAGATGAGAGTTTTACCAACTGAACCGCAACTGATGTGGGAGGGATGCAACAGGTGAAAATGTGTCCTCAAGAGGTTTGTCACCCTGTGAGGTGTCTTCTTCTGTATTTTTCTACTTAAAAGGATCTAGAGGAAAGAAGAAAAGGGACAAGTGTTAACATGGCATTGATAGGCTGGACAGTAATAGATGAATGCTTCACAATGCAGATTGATGATGTCAAATTTATCATGAACATGCTATGCTGAATGATGATTTTTAATTCATCAGCTGCAAACCTGAATTCAACTCTTAAAAAAGCAGCTCAGATGGCCACTGCAATTTGCGTTGAAATACCTCACATTCCAAGGTATCGCAGTGGAGACACATGTCTGAATAGCCCTCATCCAGAACAATGGCTTGAGCAGTTTGAATGAGCTCGCTGGTATTGCCTTCACAAGCAAGACATTCAAAGCCATCTTGGAACATTAAATTAGACTTGGCTCTCACTAAAGTGCAAAAGAGAATACACTGGGACAATCATGTGACAGTCTCTCCATCTGTCTGAAAACTTGTAGTTTCTTTTGGATACATCAGACAATCTTTGAGTTTTAACCTTTGCAGGACCCAAGTGGTCTCTCTGTCTCTCTCACTCTCTCCAGGAAATGCTCTAAATTCAGTTCTGATGAAAGGTCACCGACCTGAAATGTTAACTCTGCTTCTCTCTCCGCAGATGCTGCCAGACCTGCTGAATATTTCCAGCACTTTCTGTTTTTATCCACAGACTGGACTCTAATCCAACCAATCTACCCTCCTTCACTCTGTAACTATTTGTGTGTGTGTAATTCTCGTGTGTGTGAGTGAAAGATGGAGCATAGTTTATTATTTTTACTTAGATCGGGTTTTGATTTTAAGTACAATAAACTAACCTCTTTGAGTTCTGAAGAAGGGTCACTGACCTGAAACGTTAACTTTGCTTCTCTTTCCATAGATGCTGCCAGACCTGCTGAGTATTTCCAGCATTTCTTGATTTTATTTCAGATTTCCAGCATCTGCTGTATTTTGCTTTTAAACTAACCTCTTTCTTGTTTAAACTCAAGAAAATCTGTCCGATTGGTTCTTTTATGATCATCGCACCTAAAAGGGTTAAACACTCACTGAATTGCTAAGCACTTCCACTGCTTAAAAGAAATAAACCCTGTTGCGGCCAAACAAGGAGAGGGACAAGAGGGGAGCCTTTTAACCCCTCTTCACCTGATTGTAACAAACTGGTTGAATGTACAATTACTCGAGGTACATGAAGGAGTACAAGTAAGAGGCAGAAACCCTACTCAAATGAGCCTCTAGACTCGAGGGGCTGGATTTTATAGGGTCTCCGACGCTGGAAATGGTGATGGGGGTGGGGGGGGGTGATGAAGATCACAGCGGATGAGGCCTGTCACCGACCCCGCACCGGCAGGGCCTGTCCCAATCACGGCGGCGGCGACAAGGCCTCATGGCGGCACCCCCCAACCCCGCTGCTTGGCGACGGGATCCGCAGTACAATATGCAGATGGGAACTTACAATTCATTAATATGCAGGCCGCAGAGTTTCAGGCAGCAGCCTTCAAGCTTCATTCAGACATGCGGCACTCACGTGCCTTCACGTTCACATCCGTGAAAAGCTGGTAGCAACGATGTGTCAGTCCTCGATTCAGGCGAAGGTGGGTGCGGGTCTGCAGTGACACTGACATGACTCTGCATTAAAGAAGGGAGTTACCCCATGCCCTGCTACTGTAAAGGCGGTCACTCTACGCCCGCCAACCTTTGGCGGGGGGGGAGGGGTGAAGGGGGCTGGCCCTACAATTGGCCAATGCTGTTTGGGGGAGGGGAGCAATAGCACTCCATGACCCATTTGTGTGGGGTATGGGCCAAAGATGGTATGGGGTTCATGCTGCCAAAGTTACGATGGGCAATGTCATTCCATACCATATAGGTGATGACTGAACGCAGCTGAAGCACCAATGTACATCATTGTCTGCCCTGATAGTTGCATTGATCATTTGAAGGCAACGAGTTTACCTACAGCGTTCAGATGGGGCTGGTTCATCCTGTCTCTCTTGAACCAACAGTTAGGCACAGCCCAATTGGAAAATCATGGAAGCGAACAGCAGCTGCCATCAAGGTGCTTTCGATATCAGAGAAGACAACGGTCTACAGGCGCCGCATGACATACCTGCAGATGTCAGAGCGCCAGTGTCAGAGGCGACTGTGGATGTCCAGAGAGATGGTGACGCATCTCTGTGCCCTGCTGAATGATGACCTCTCGCCAATGGGGTTTGCAGGACAGCCTATGCCTGTGGCCCTCAAAGTCACCACGGCACTTACTTTCTATGCCTCTGCATCATTCCAGGAACGCACCAGTGACCTGTGTACTGTTTCACAGTCAGCAGTGCACAGCTGTATCAGGGAGTTCACCAATGCCTTGTACAGGAGGGCCAGTGACTATGTGTGCTTCGGGATAGACCCTGTGAGCCAGGCCCAAAGGGCCTTCGGATTTGGGGCCATCGCGGGTGCCCCAAAGGTGCAAGGGGTCATCGGCTGCACACACATGGCCATCAAGGCACCAGTTGGATAACCAGCCACATTCCTGAATAAAACCTGCTGCTAGTATGAAGGAAGGGCAGTGGATGTTATCTATATGGACTTCAGTAAAGCCTTTGACAAGGTCCCTCATGGCAGACTGGTACAAAAGGGGAAGTCACACGGGATCAGAGGTGAGCTGGCAAGATGGATACAGAACTGGCTGGTCTTAGAAGACAGAGGGTAGCAGTGGAAGGGTGCTTTTCTGAATGGAGGGCTGTGACTAGTGGTGTTCCGCCGGGATCAGTGCTGGGACCTTTGCTGTTTGTATTATGTATAAATGATTTGGAGGAAAATGTAGCCGGTCTGATTAGTAAGTTTGCGGATTACACAAAGGTTGATGGAGTTGCGGATAGTGATGAGGATTGTCAGAGGATACAGCAGGATATAGATTGGTTGGAGACTTGGGCGGAGAAATGGCAGATGGAGTTTAATCCGGACAAATGTGAGGTAATGCATTTTGGAAGGTCTAATACAGGTGGGAAGTATAAAGTAAATGGCAGAACCCTTAGGAGTATTGACAGGCAGAGAGATCTGGGCGTACAGGTTCACAGGTCACTGAAAGTGGCAACGCTGGTGGATAAGGTACTCAAGAAGGCATACGGCATGCTTGCCTTCATCGGTCGGGGCATAGAGTATAAAAATTGGCAAGTCATGTTGCAGCTGTACAGAACCTTAGTTAGGCCACACTTAGAATATTGTGTGCAATTCTGATCGCCACACTACCAGAAGGAGGTGGAGGCTTTGGAGAGGGTACAGAGGAGGTTTACCAGGATGTTGCCTGGTCTGGAGGGTATTAGCTATGAGGTGATGTTGGATAAATTAGGATTGTTTTCACTGGAACGACGGAGGTGGAAGGGCGACATGATAGAGGTTTACAAAGTTATGAGCGGCATAAAGAACAAAGAACAAAGATAATTACAGCACAGGAACAGGCCCTTCGGCCCTCCAAGCCTGCGCCGATCCAGATCCTCTCTCTAAACATGTCGCCTATTTTCTAAGGTTCTGTATCTCTTTTCTTCCTGCCCATTCATGTATCTGTCTAGATACATCTTAAAAGACTCCATCGTGCCCGCGTCTACCACCTCCGCTGGCAACGCGTTCCAGGTGCCCACCACCCTCTGCGTAAAGAACTTTCCACGCATATCCCCCCTAAACATTTCCCCTTTCACTTTGAACTCGTGTCCTCTAGTAATTGAAACCCCCACTCTGGGAAAAAGCCTCTTGCTGTCCACCCTGTCTATACCGCTCATGATTTTGTACACCTCAATCAGGTCCCCCCTCAACCTCCGTCTTTCTAATGAAAATAATCCTAATCTACTCAACCTCTCTTCATAGCTAGCGCCCTCCATACCAGGCAACATCCTGGTGAACCTCCTCTGCACCCTCTCCAAAGCATCCACATCCTTTTGATAATGTGGCGACCAGAACTGTACGCAGTATTCCAAATGTGGCCGAACCAAAGTCCTATACAACTGTAACATGACCTGCCAACTCTTGTACTCAATACCCCGTCCGATGAAGGAAAGCATGCCGTATGCCTTCTTGACCACTCTATTTACCTGTGTTGCCACCTTCAGGGAACAGTGGACCTGAACACCCAAATCTCTCTGGACATCAATTTTCCCCAGGACTTTTCCATTTACTGTATAGTTCACTCTTGAATTGGATCTTCCAAAATGCATCACCTCGCATTTGCCCTGATTGAACTCCATCTGCCATTTCTCTGCCCAACTCTCCAATCTATCTATATTCTGCTGTATTCTCTGACAGTCCCCTTCACTATCTGCTACTCCACCAATCTTAGTGTCGTCTGCAAACTTGCTAATCAGTCCACCTATACTTTCCTCCAAATCATTAATGTATATCACAAACAACAGTGGTCCCAGCACAGATCCCTGTGGAACACCACTGGTCACACGTCTCCAGTTTGAGAAACTCCCTTCTACTGCTACTCTCTGTCTCCTGTTGCCCAGCCAGTTCTTTATCCATCTCGCTAGTACACCTTGGACCCCAAGCGCCTTCACTTTCTCCATCAGCCTGCCATGGGGAACCTTATCAAACGCCTTACTGAAGTCCATGTATATGACATCGACAGCCCTTCCCTCATCAATCAACTTTGTCACTTCCTCAAAGAATTGTACAGAGTGGATAGTCAGAAGCTTTTTCCCAGGGTGGAAGAGTCAGTTACTGGGGGACATAGGTTTAAGGTGTGAGGGGCAAAGTTTCGAGGGGATGTGCGAGGCAAGTTCTTTACACAGAGGGTGGTGAGTGCCTGGAACTTGCTGCCGGGGGAGGTGGCCGAAGCAGGTACGATAGCAACATTTAAGAGGCATCTTGACAAATACATGAATAGGATGGGAATAGAGGGAATTGGTCCCCGGAAGTGCAGAAGGTTTTAGTTTCGACAAGCATCAAGATCGGCGCAGGCTTGGAGAGCCGAATGGCCTGTTCCTGTGCTGTACTGTTCTTTGTTCTTTGTTCTTAGTATGTGACCACAGGAAACGCTGCGTGCAAGTGTATGGCCGCTTTCAAGGCAGCTGCCATGACTTATTCATCCTGCGCCAGTCTCAGGTGCCAATACTCTTCACTGCGAGGCAAGTTCTTTGCACAGCGGGTGGTGAGTGCCTGGAACTTGCTGCCGGGGGAGGTGGCGGAAGCAGGTACGATAGCAACATTTAAGAGGCATCTTGACAAACACATGAATAGGATGGGAATAGAGGGATACGGACCCCGGAAGTGCAGAAGGTTTTAGTTTAGACAGGCATCAAGATCGACGCGGGCTTGGAGAGCCGAATGGCCTGTTCCTGTGCTGTACTGTTCTTTGTTCTTTGTTCTTTTTTGCACAGGCTCAGATCCAGGGGTGGCTTCTTGGGGAACAAGGGCGACCCCTTGCAGACATGGCTCCTGACACCAGTGAGAAACACCACCAGCGATGCAGAGGAGAGATACAACGCCTGCCAGAGCTCAACATGTGCTACCATCGAGCAGGTCATTGGCATGCTGAAGAAGCGCTTCCGCTGCCTGCACAGATCAAGTGGGGCCTACAGTACTCACCAGAGAGGGTAGTGAGCATCATTGCTGTGTGATGTGCTCTTCACAACTTTGCAATACAGAGGGGGGAGGCCTTGCAGGAAGATGAGAGACAGGAGCAGGAGACATGCTCAGATGATAAGGACTCAGAGGAGGTGCAGCAGCATGGGAAGACGAAGATCATCGAGGCATCGCAGACAGGGTGAGCAAAGAGCAAGGGATGATCTACAACACCTTATTGCTGAGTGCTTCCACTATCCCTGAGCTGCAGAATATGCTCCCCATGTCACACATCACCATGATTCATCTGGTAGGCAGTCTTCTGCATTTGTGACATCTGTGTCTCCACCGTTACTGGCAGATGACTGAGTCATTGCCCATGTGACTGCACCCATGTAGTTGAATCATCATGCATACTGCCATGGCGATTATGTTTTTCCATACATCGGCATTGCTCCAGACCAATGATGTAATGGGAGGAGACGTAGTCGGCACATGCTGGCATGCATCATTCATACAGTAAAAAGGAGACACCTGTTAGAGAAACACATTTAATGAGAAGTGAACAATGCATATACGTTGCACCCATGATGACCCATATGTGTCAAGGTGTCTCTTTCGGCCGCTTGCAGGTGCTCTTTTGCTATGCAACCTCTGCACTAGCAGTTTGACTGGAGACAGGCTGCTGATCTGGACGCCCTTTGGATTTGGATGACTTGGGTGGTCATTCTCTGGGCGCACGAGGCCTGGAGGGCCTGGCTGCCTCCTACAACAGTGCAGGACTCTTCTCAGACGTCGTGGCTGCTGGAGCTGGACTCACCAGCAGAGGGGCTGAGGAGCCAGTGTCCACATAGGAATCGCCCTGAGGGGAGACACCACATATGGGCAGCTGGCTCTGCTCCTCCCTCTCAAGGCTCATGGGAACCTCACTGCTCTCCTGAGAAGGACCAGGTGCAGAGACAGTGTCTAGGCCCCCGATCCCTCTCTCACCTAGCCACTGCTGTGTCGAGCTCATGGCCGAGACGATGGTTTGCAGGTCAGCGTGCATCTGTGGAATGTGGCTTTCCATGAGGGTCGTCATCCATGGAGGAAGCCATGCGCTCATTTGCCGGGGTATGGCAGCTGTCATGGCTTGGATGGACTCCCCCATCATCTGCTCATGGCTGCGCATGGCCATTCTCTGCTAGATGTTGCTTTACCTTTCTCTGCAACTCCAGCATGCTCTGTGCTGTTGACACTAGAGGGTCATCATCAATCTGGGGATCAGTATGGGCCTGGCTACCCACAGTCCTCTGACAATCAGAGGTCTTGACTGTCTGAGCCTCAGTCAGCTTCTCAGGCACATATGTGGTGCTCCCAACAGCTTGTTACCCAGAGTCTAAAGCCGAACGCACTCTCACCGAGGTGAGTGTCTCTGTACTGGTGGAAGGCGTGGGGAGTGTCATGGGATGCTGAATTCTCTGAGTTCGTCTCCTCCTCAGAGGTTCCGGCACTCTCCAGGGCCTCCGATGCCACTTCGGAGCACCGTCCTCCAAGATACAATGTGAAGAGCACAGTTTTAGGTTCCCAGGTGTACATATCACTAACATGACAGCATTTTGTCCACAAAGAAAATGTTTCGAATAATCATTGCATTTGTCAAAGAGATGAATGTTCACCCTGGAACCCAAGCTCCATGTCTGAAAATGGAAGTCCTCCCTGACCACCACATAGCTCGAGGGCCTCCACCACAGCCTGGGTCAGTGGTTGGATGTCGGGCACCCCTCCTCCTGTCCTGGAGGACTTCCTCGCATTGTGTGCACTCTTTGCCAGGAAGAGCAAGGATGCAGATGTAAAACATTGTCATACAACAACATGACGCTTTGCACTACAGGGGCCCTACAACAAAAGGTGGGGAACAGTCAGTGTGTCAGACAGACTCGGCCTGTCATGTAGGTGCCATGCTTTGGGGTGCAAATGAGGGTTGATTCTGTCACACATGCAGACACCCATGTGGCAACAATCCTCCCTGCCTGGCCTCGCTGTGTTTCACATGGCAGGCGCACCCATGTGCCACTCTGCGTGGGCAAACCCAGGTCAGATGGGGCCCCAAAAAAAAGAGTGCAACTTACCTTTGCCGTGCGAATGAGATTGTTCAAATCTTGCGGCACTGGATCCAGTCTCGGCAGGTGACCCCATGGCAGCTTACCTCCTCTGCAATCTCCATCCAGGCCTGCTTGGTCAGGCAGGAGGGCCTCTTCTTGCCATTGCTGGGGAAAAGGACCTCCCGCCTTGCCCATGCAGCCTGGAGGAGAGTGAGCAGGGAGGCATCACTGAACCGTGGGTCCTCCCTACCTCACTCCTATGTCATCTCCTGTGCCTTGCTGGTGTCCTGATTTCAATTTTTCGTTCAAGAGCTCCTGTGCTGGCTTCTCAGCTCCAGCACCAGGGTTTTCAGGTCACTTCTGTGTAACTGCAGGGCTGGCTGCCGTTTAAATATGGCACCAGCACCTGATGAGTTGTCAGCTGACGCAGTTAATGGCATAGTTCAGCTCGCCCCCTCCGCGTCTGGCAGGGGCAGGTGCCCCGGGCATGCTACGTTTGGAATTGCGCGACTCTGCGACATGCGGCCATGTGTGCAGGCCATCATTTTTTTCACTCGCTGCAATTCCGGTGGTGGGCATGTAAAATCCAGGCCGTGATCTCCAATTCCCATTCCTTTTCAGGAACCACATATTTACACTGCTGCCTGCTCTCTCTGGGCGAAGGTTATGATGCTGAGTGATCCTGCTCGGGTCTTACTCCTCTCCCTTGTGTTGCGTGCTGCTTTCTTTCGCAGAAAGAGAGAAGGAGAGTTATTGAGTGGCTATTGAAAAAGAGAATGCAGATGATGTATAGGACTCTGCCTGTAGTTCATCTGCTTAGAGATGAAGAAGAAGCAAAACATAAACAGGATGGGGAGGTTATGAATGGCTGGAAGTGGCTGGAATATGGAATCAGGAAGGAGACATAAAAGGAAATCCTGGATCTGGAATTGCTACCAACTGAGAAAAGAAGGTGCTAGTGGCTACCATGAAGACAACTCGCAAGAAATGAGTGTGTGTTTGGGAAGAGAATGAGAGGTTGTATAATGTGCCTTTGTGTTAGGTAGAAAAGGATGATAGGGAGAAAGTAGTTCAGAATGCTGAGGGAGTGGGGAACGACTGTTTCAAGGTGTTATGCAAGGAGATTGAGAAATTAAGAGCCCTACTCATCTTTTCAGCTCTTGGCAAGTCATTGAAATGTTTCCTGCATTAAAACCAGGTACTGGGGATGATGGCCTTGGAATTCCCAGGCTCTGCCACCTCTCTCCAGCACAAACAAGAAATGCTGGAAAGACTCAGCAGGTCTGGCAGCATCTGTGGAGAGAGAAGCAGAGATAACGTTTCAGGTCAGTGACCCTTCATCAGAACTGGCAGGCATCATCACCTCTCTTCAGACCTGTTATACACAGGGCTAGTGAATCCAGCATTTCTTGTTTTTGTTGCTATGGAATCTTCTTCCTGTTTGTGGGAAAGAGAACCTCCCTCTTTGCCCTCACCTCTTACACTAGGAAGGTGCATCAGAGAACTCAAGGGTAGCCTTGCAAATTATTTGGAAATATCAACTCTTTGCAGCAATATCAGAAAAAAATCTGCCACAAATGGAATGCCACCACCCTTTAGGGCATGCATTGATCCTTTAAATAGGGCTCTGGAGGTCTGCTGGGAACCCTGACCTGCAGCCCACCAATCGGATGCAAATGAGGCCAGGTGTCAAACTTAATCTGGCCTAACACTGATGGGTGGGTTTGACACCCACTCCACCCAAAAACCGATCTCAGTAAAAATTCACCCCACAGAATGCAATAGAGAAAGGAATAGTGAGAAGCAGTGTCATTAAAATAAGAGGTACAAATTATAAAGATGCAAAAAAAATGATTTAACTCGGGCAATGGCCATAGAACTCGAGGACGTGTGCAAAATTAATGCATCTCAAGCAAGATCAACAATTCAAAAAATTTGTCTTTTGCACATCACAGAATAATGCAGCAAAAAATAGCTAAAGCTATTTCAGTCTGCTCCTATGAAAATAAAGCTGAATAAGTATGTTTAAAATTGAAGGTTGTAAGGAATAAGTATAGACAGAAGTATAATCAATTCTTAATAATCCCCTCGTAGTTGCCCTTTGAATTGTAATTGAGAGCAGGCAACTTGATTGAAGAAATCAATTTGTGCAGTCTTATCATTCAATCAGTTTGTTCTCAGTTACAAATGGTTATTACCTATCATTTTGTCCTTGTATCAAATTTCTCAACTTTGATTAGACATACTATAATTTTCTGCCTAAGTACAGTCCTTAACTAAACAGAATTTTCCTATCCGCAATAATATTCTTGACTTTAGATTTGCATTTTTAATATAATTATTTGCTGTTTCCCGCTAATTTTTCACAGCACTGCTGAAGTGGTGTTCTAATTAGGATTCAATAATTGCCCCCTCAGAGAACTGGGTGTCTTCATTGCTGAAATTAAGCAAGCTCCTTATTTAGTAAATGAAAAGCATCCTGCAAATAATCAAATAAGGATAATTAATCATCTCAGTAAAGATTCTCAACAACAATTAGTTCACTTGTTTTCCCAGAACCTCCGACTGATCCCACTCCCCCAAAACGAGCAAACAGCTCAACATTAATCCCATTTGCTGTGTCTGGATCCTTGCTATGCGTGCATTGCTACTGTAATAGCCTACACAACAGTTACTATGGGCCAGACTTTATGATGTAGAAGGGCAGGGGCCAGGGTGGGGTGTCATCTAGAGCATGGGAAACCCAGAAATATGTTAAGAACATCTGTCAATGGCTTTTTTAACTCTAGCCACCTCATTATCATTTTATTCACAGGTTTCCTATCCAATCAGCGGGTGTGATGTGGACTCATGTGATGCGATCTCAACTCCAGTGTTTAAAAGGACACTCCAAATATGCAATTTGAAGCAGTTGAAGTTGGCTGTCAGGGAACTGGATGTGTTGCAATGGAGTTGGGATGGGCAAAGGCTGTACCCTGCTTCATTGGCATCTTCCTGAACCTGCTGCTGAGGGCTGTGAGGAGCCAGAGGAAGATACTGTTCCCTAATAGCGGAAGGAAGAAGCCTGCCATGGAGACAAAAAAGGCATGGAGGTTGCTGAGGAGGTCAATAGTAGGACCGTGGTGCTATACTCTTGGATTCAATATGGAAAGTAGAGCAGGAAAGGTGGGTATAGGGGTACATTCACCTATATACTGCTGTGTTCAATACCCACAACCTCACTCTGCCTTCTCAAGCCCACTGTATCATATAACTCCTTACATCCACTTACTTTGCAAGTGTACCCATCCTTCTTTCTGTTTGTACTTCCCCATCTGTCTGTCACCACACCCACTCATCCTTATTCCTTTGCAGTGTCATGCCTCTACCTCATAGTCACCCTCACCAAATGCACTCCATCCATCAGATGAACACTTGCAATACGCTCATGCATATGTCTCTTCTTTCCCTCTTTGCAGGACAGATGAGCACTGAACACCAGGGAGACGGATGGGGTCCTGCACAGATCACACAGCTGACAACTACAGAGGAGGGGGCATTTGAGGTCACTGGAGTTTTGGTGTACCTGGCTGCCAACAATGGGAAGACGGGGAGCTCCCTGCTACCTGGTGACACAACTAAATAAAAGTAATGTTGACTTGGTTTCAACACTGAGTGAAATATGATCCTATTCATCATGATAACTTGCAACTGAACCTTCACAGCTGCAGCAGGAGTCAGTGGATGTGATTGATGATGAGTCCTCAGAGGAGCTGAGTCTTTCTTAGGGTGCACCATCACAGGATTAATTCAGATCACGCACCAGCTCAGTTTACACTTTTGTGGAATCAGTAAGTTGAATAATTGGGTTTTCACGTGGTAACTCAGACTTAACAAGTTTTTTTTTTAGATTAGAGATACAGCACTGAAACAGGCCCTTCGGCCCACCGGGTCTGTGCCGAACATCAACCACCCATTTATACTAATCCTACACTAATCCCACATTCCTACCAAACATCCCTACCTGTCCCTATATTTCCCTACCACATACCTATACTAGTGACAATTTATAATGGCCAATTTGCCTATCAACCTGCAAGTCCTTTGGCTTGTGGGAGGAAACCGAAGCACCCGGAGAAAACCCACGCAGACACAGGGATAACTTGCAAACTCCACACAGGCAGTACCCGGAATCGAACCCTGGTCCCTGGAGCTGTGAGGCTGCGGTGCTAACCACTGCGCCACTGTGATCAACAGCAGATGGTGGAGTCAGGGATAACAGTGGCGACTCCACTCAGATGAACACAGATGCTGTGTCCTGAGGGCTGTCAATGAAGAGGAGAATCATTGAGCAGCAGCAGACAATCTGCAATGCACTTACAGGCCTTCAAAGTGGGCTGAACACAATTGCAGCGAAATTGGCTATGTCTAAATCAATCATGAGGTGGTAGTGGGGGAGGGGGTGGTGGTGATGTCACAGGCCACTGAGATGATGTCTTCTTCCATGTGGCCACCATTATGAATCCTAATGCGCTCTCATTGAATGAGTCCATAAATGCCTTCAATACCAGCGTGCACACTCTGGATACCAACATGTCTACAACCTTAAATAGATTGACAGATACCTTAGCCTTGGTCTTATAGCCTTGGCTGTACCAGGGTGTTCCCCACAACAGTGGTCGCAGAGAGGTGTGGCTGGGCTATGAGAGGGATGATGACAAAAGGGGTCATGGAAGTGGGGACTGCACGCTAAGCACTTCCACTTCTCATAAGAACATAAGAAATAGAAGCTGGAAAAGGCCATTTGGCCCATCAGGCCTGCTCTGCCATTCAATAAGATCATGGCTGATCTTCTACCTCGACTCCACCTTCCCACACTATTCCCAAATCCCATAATTCCCTTAGTGCCCAAGATCTATCAGCCACTGTCTTGAATATACTCAACAATTGAACATCCACAGCTCTGTGGGATAGAGAATTCCAAAGGCTCACAATCCTTTTATTGAAGAAATTTCTCCTGATCCCCTTATTCTGAGACTGGGACCCCATGTTTTAGACACCCCAGGCATGGGAAGCATTTTCTCAACATCTACCCTGTCAAGCCACTTAAGAATTTTATATGTTTCAGTTAGATCACCTCTCATTCTTCTAAACTCCAGGCCTAATCTACTCAATCTCTCCTCATTGGACACTGCCCTCATCCTAGGAACCAGTCAAGTGAACCATTGTTGCACTCCCTCGAGGGCAAGAATGCCGTTTCAGTAAGCAGAACAAAACTGCATAAAATTTTCAGGCATGGCTTCACCAGTGTCCAGTATGAATGTAGTAAGATGTCTTTACTCTTATACTCCACTCCCTTTGTAACAAAGTCTAACATACTATTTGCTGTACCTGCATGTTAACTTTCTGTGATGCATGTGCGGGGACACCCAGGTCCCTCTGAATACAAATATTTCTGTCTCTCATCATTCAAAATATATTCTGCCTTTTTATTTTTCCTACCAAAGTGGATACATCTTCTTCTTTGGCCTCCTTGTCTCGGGAGACAATGGGTAAGCGCCTGGAGGTGGTCAGTGGTTTGTGGAGTGGCTATAAAGGCCAATACTAGAGTGACAGACTCTTCCACAGGTGCTGCAGATAAAATTGGTTGTCAGGGCTGTTTCGCAGTTGGCTCTTTTTTCCTGCCAACTGCTAAGTCTCTTCGACTCGCCACACTTTAGCCCTGCCTTTATGGCTGCCCGCCAGCTCTGGCGATCGCTGTCAACTGACTCCCATGACTTGTGATCAATGTCACAGGACTTCATGTCACATTTGCAGACGTCTTTAAAGCGGAGACATGGACGGCCGGTGGGTCTGATACCAGTGACGAGCTCGCTGTACAATGTGTCCTTGGGGATCCTGCCATCTTCCATACGGCTCACATGGCCAAGTCATCTCAAGCGCCGCTGACTCAGTAGTGTGTATAGGCTGGGGATGTTGGCCGCCTCGAGGAATTCTGTGTTGGAGATACGGTCCTGCCACCTGATGCCAAGGATTCTCTGGAGGCAGCGAAGATGGAATGAATTGAGACGTCGCTCTTGGCTGACATACGTTGTCCAGGCCTCGCTGCCGTAGAGCAAGGTACTGAGGACACAGGCTTGATACACGCGGACTTTTGTGTTCTGTGTCAGTGCGTCATTTTCCCACACTCTCTTGGCCAGTCTGGACACAGCAGTGGAAGCCTTTCCCATGCGCTTGTTGATTTCTGCATCGCGAGACAGGTTACTGGTGATAGTTGAGTCTAGGTAGGTGAACTCTTGAACCACTTCCAGAGCGTGGTCGCCAATATTGATGGATGGAGCATTTCTGATGTCCTGTCCCATGATGTTCATTTTCTTGAGGCTGATGGTTAGGCCAAATTCGTTGCAGGCAGCCACAAACCTGTCGATGAGATTCTGCAGACACTCTTCAGTGTGAGATGTTAATGCAGCATCGTCAGCAAAGAGAAGTTCCCTGATGAGGACTTTCCGTACTTTGGTCTTCGCTCTTAGACGGGCAAGGTTGAACAACCTGCCATCTGATCTTACGTGGAGGAAAATTCCTTCTTCTGAAGACTTGAACGCATGTGAGAGTAGCAGGGAGAAGAAAATCCCAAACAGTGTAGGTGCGAGAACACAGCCCTGTTTCACGCCACTCAGGATAGGAAAGGGCTCTGATGAGGCGCTGCTATGCTGAATTGTGCCTTTCATATTGTCATGGAATGAGGTGATGATACTTCGTAGCTTTGGTGGACATCCGATCTTTTCTAGTAGTCTGAAGAGACCACGTCTGCTGACGAGGTCAAAGGCTTTGGTGAGATCAATGAAAGCAACGTAGAGGGGTATCTGTTGTTCACAGCATTTCTCTTGTAGCTGACGAAGTGGATAACTTCGCACTTTTCCACACTGTATTCCATCAGCCATGTTCTTGTCTATATCACTCTGCAGCCTCTTTGCATTCTCCTCACTGTTTACTTTCCCACTTAACTTTGTATCATCAGCAAACTTGGATACATTACACTCAGCTCCCTCTTCTATATTATTCATATAGATTGTAAATAGCTGGGCCCAAGTACTGACCTTGTGGCACCCGCTAGTTACAGCCTGCCAACCCAAAAAATTCCCATTTAGTCCTACTCACTGTTTTCTGTTCATTAACTGATCCACAACCCATGCTAATATATCACCCTCAATCCCACAAGTCCTAATTTTGTGTAATAACTACCTGTGTGGCACCTTATTGTGTGCTTTTTGAAAATCTAAAATACACTTCATCCATTGGTTTCCCCCTTATTCAACTTACTAGGTACATCCTCAAAAAACTCTAACAGACTTGTCAAACATGATTTCCCATTCATAAATCTGTGTTGACTCTGCTTAATCATATTATGATTTTCTAAGTGTCCTGTTACCACGTCCCTAATAATAGATTCTAAACTTTTACATACTACTGATGTGAGGCTAAATGGCCTATAGTTCCCTGTTTTCACTTTTCCTCCTTTCTTAATAGCGGATTTATGTTTGCTACCTTCCAAACCTTGGGAACTGTTCTAGATTCTTAGGAATTCTGGAAGTTCAAAACCAATGCATCCACTATCTCTGCAGCTACCTCTTTTAAAAACCAAGGATGCAGGTTGCCAGGTCCAAGTGATTTGTCACCACTTAGTCCCATTAATTTCTCCAGTTCTATTTCTTTACTTATACAGATTTCTTTAAGAACATAAGATCACAAGAAATAGGAGCAGGAGTAGGCCATTCAGCTCCTCAATCCTGCTCCACCATTTGTTAACATTATGGCTGATCTGAAAATAGTAATTTGATTGTACAGAACTTGAATATTTCTGAAAACAGAAACATTTTGTCGACAAAATGTCTCTGTTTTCAGCAAGATTCACGTTTTTGTGTTTCATGGAGGACTCGTATATCCCTCTGCATTGCATTCTGTGGTCTCTCTCCATTTAAATGATATTTTGCTTTTCTATTCTTCCTGCCAAAGTGGATAACCTCACATTTTCCTACATTATACTCAATCTGTCAAATTTTTACCCACTCACTGAACCTATCTGTATCCCTTTGCAGATTCTTTGTGTCCTTCTCACAACTTGCTTTCCCACCTAACATTGTATTGTCAGCAAATTTGGCTACAATACACTCTGTCCCTTCATCCAAGTCATGTATATAAATTGTAAATAGTTGAGGGACCAGCACTGATTCCTCTGCCACCCCACTACTTACAGTTTGCCAACCTGAAAATGGCCCATTTATTCACTCTATTTTTCTATTTGTTAGCCAATCCTCTATCCATGCTAATATTTTACCCCCAACATCATGAGCTCTTATCTTGTGTAGTAACCTTTTATATGATACCTTATTGAATGCCTTTTGGAAATCCAAATGCATTGCATTTGCTCGTTCATCTTTAGCCACCCTGCTTGTTACATTTTCAAAGTCTAATAAATTTTTAAATGTCATACTACAATTTCTTTAATAATGGATTTCAACATTTTCCCAATGACAGATGTTAGGCTAACTGGCTAATAGTTTCCTGCTTTCTGTCTCCCTCCTTTTTGGAATAGGGGCATTACATTTGTAGCTTTCCAATCTGCTGGGACCTTTCCAGATTCTAAGGAACTTTGGAAGCTTACCAACAATCCATTATCCCCTACCAATGTTTTCTTCCCCTTGCTGTTTCTTGGTTCCACCCAAACTGATTCTACTTATTGATTTTTTAAGCGAAGATATTTTCTCATTCATGGCTTTATCCCATCCTTTATTATCAGGGCCATCCCTCCTCCTTTTCCATTTGGCCTATTTTTCTAAAAGCTAAGTATCCTTAAATATTTAGTTCACAACCTTGGGCACTTTGCAACTATGTTTCCATCATGGCTATTAGATTAAACTTATTAATTTCGATCTGTGCTATTAGTTCATCTAATTTGTTGTGAATGTTCAGCACATTCAGATCACAGAATTACAGAATTGTTCCAGTGCAGAAGGAGGCCATTCGGCCCATCGTGTCCACACCAGTTCTCCAAAAGAACAATTCACTCAGCTCCATTCCCCCGCCTTCTCCCTATAACCCTGCACATTCTTCCTTTTCATATAACAGTTTAATTCCCTTTTGAATGCTTCAATTGAATCTGCCTCCTCCACCACACTCTCAGGCAGCGCATTTCAGACCTTAACCACTTTCTGCATAGAAGTTTTTTTCCCATGTCACTTTTGATTCCTTCCCAAATATTTTAAATCTGTGCCCTCTCGTTCTCTATCCTTTCATGAGTGGGGACAGTTTCTCTCTATCTACTCTGTCCAGACCACTCATGATTTTGAATACCTCTATCAAATCACCTCTCGGCCTTCTCTTCAAGGAAAATAGTCCTAACTTCTCCAATCTATCTTCATAACTGAAATTCCTCATCCCTGGAACCATTCTCGTGAATTTTTTCTGTACTCTCTCCAATGCCCTCACGTCTTTCCTAAAGTGCCGCGCCCAGAACTGGACGCAATACTCCAGCTGAGGCTGAACTAGTGTCTTATACAAGTTCAACATAACTTCCTTGCTCTTGTACTCTATGCCCCTATTAATAAAGCCCAGGATACTGTATGCTTTATTAACAGCTTTTGAAAGTCCATGTACACCACATCAACAGTATTGCCCTCATCAACCCTCTCTGTTACCTCCTCAAAAATCTCCAGCAAGTTAGTTAAACATGATTTTTCCTTAAGAAATCCATGCTGGCTTTCCTTAATTAACCCGCATTTGCCCATGTGATTATTAATTTTGTCCCGAATTATTTTTCCAGAAGTTTCCTCACCACTGAAGTTAAACTGACTGGCCTGTAGTTGCTGGGCTTATCTTTACACCCTTTTTTGAACAAGGGTGTAACGTTTGCAATTCTCCAGTTCTCTGGCACCACTCCTGAGGCTAAGGAAAACTGAAAAATTATGACCAGTGCCTCTGCGATGTCCACACTCACATTCCTCAGTATCCTTGAATGCAGCTCATCTGGTCCTGGTGCTTTATTCACTTAAAGTACAGACAGCCTCTCTAATATTTCCTCTTTATCACTTTTAACCCCCTCTAGTGTCTCCTGTTTCAACATTGCCTGGGTTGCAACTTCTTCCTTGGTAAAGACAGATGCAAAGTATTCATTTAATAGCTCAGCTATGCCCTCAGCCTCCATGTGTAAATCCCCTTTATGGTCCATAATTAGCCCCACTCCTCCTTTTAACACCCTTATACTATTTATATGCCTATAGAAAACTTTGGGATTTCCTTTAATGCGAGCTGCCAGTCTCTTTTCATGCTCTCTCTTAGTTTCTCTTATTTGCTTTTTCATTTCTCTTCTGGACCTTTTATATTCAGCCTGGTTCTCAATAGTATTTTCTACCTGGCAACTGTCATAAGCGCACTTTTTCTTCTGTATCTTAATCTCTACCTCTTTTGTCATCCAGGGAGCTCTGGATTTGTTTGCCCTACTTTTCCCCTTCAAGGGAACATACCTTGACTGTGCCCCAACTATCACTTCTTTGAAGATAGCCCATTGTTCAGCTATTGATTTTCCTGCCAATGTTTGACTGCAATTTATTCATCCCAGCTCCATTCTTACGCCCATTGAAGTTGGCTTTCCCCCAGTTAATTATTCTTATTTTGGATTTTCTTTGTCCTTTTCCATAGTCAGCCTAAACCTTATGATACAATGACCACTATACCCTAAATGCTCTCCTACTGATAATTGATGTACTTGGCCCACCTCATTCCCAAGAAGTGGGTCTAGCAGTTTCTCCTTTCTTGTTTGACTAGCAACATACTGTAAAAAAATTTCCTGAAAACACTTTAGGATCTCTTGCCCCTCACTGCCCTTTCCACTACTACTATCCCAGTCTATGTTTGGATAATTAAAGTCCCCCATTATAACTACCATATAAGTTTTGCACCTCTCTGTAATTTGCTTGCTAATTTGTTCCTCCACGTCCTTCCCACTAGCTGGTGGCCTATAGACAACACTGAGCTATGTAACTGCATCGTTTTTGTTCCTTACCTCTAACCAAATTGATTCTGTCCTTGACCCCTCTGGGACATCCTTTTCCTCCAGCACTGCAATGCTCTCCTTAATCAATACTGCCACCCGTCCCCCTTTTTTCCCTTTCCTATCTTTCCTGAACACCTTGTATCCAGAAATATTTAACACCCAGTCCTGCCCTTCTTTGAGCCAGATCTCTGTTATAGCCACAATGTCACATTTCCACATTGCAATCTGCACCTGTACCTCACCAATCTTATTAACCACACTCCATGCACATTACCCCTGATTAAGACTTTATTACTTTCTTCCTTTCTCTGACCCCACCTAATAACTTACTATTCCCTACTCTAGTACTATCTATTTCCCCCAGTATTCTGTGCACCTTGGTATTCCTCTCTGATATTTTCTCCTGGTTCCCACACCCCTGACAAGTTACCATTTTTGCTTCCCTCCAATCTGAGTTCCCTCTCAGGTTCCCATTCCCCTGCCAATCTAGTTTAAACCCTCCTCAACAGCACTAGCAAATCTCCCTGTGAGGATATTAGTCTCAGTCCTGCTAAGTGCCTTCAGCTTTGACTTTTTTTTCTAGTTATCCCTAACTTCACCTTAGTCGCTAATGCCCTTTGTTATTCTCACTATCCCTTCCTGACTCAGTCTGTTATTTTTACCAAAAACACTACTCTACTCCAGAGCCTTGACATTTCACTTGCTGTTTTTGAATTTACACATTCCTGAATCCTCCTCCACTCACAGCCCGCCTCACAGTCAGTAGCCCACATGCTGCATCATACCCCAATTGCCGAGTCTGCTCCTGTGCAGTTGCAGATGGAGTAGCCTTTGGTGTGGTACTCAGGGGCTCCAAAACCCAGAAGATGTTGCCCAAGAGCATCTCAGCATTCAGAGCAGGGATCTGAGCAGTCTGCCTCAACTTCTGCTGAAGCCACAATGTCGGAGTGACAGAAAAAGGAAGAGTATGGTTTCGTAGTTCCACATGGGTGTCTGAGGAAATGTTGCTTTTATAAGTTTCTGTTCTTTATTTATACCGCATAAATGTCATTATTTTTCACCTCTTTCTCATCTTGTCCATTGTTGGCTGTTTGAGGTTAGTGGCCTTCTAAGTTGTTTGATGACGAATGTAAGAACTTGAATGAATGGAAACCTATGGGGGATTGTTGTAGGGGTGGTTGGTAGGTTGCAGGATTACTTTGTGTCAGTGGCATTGGGAGGGGCCAGGGGACAGGAAGAGTGTCAGTTGCATTTCTTTGTGACATGAGCACAGATACAGCAGCAGATACAGAGTATATACAGCGGATTGACATACCTGCAGCTGTCTGAGCAGAAATGCCAGAGAAGACTGCAGCTGCCCACAGAGGCCGTCACAGACCTCTGCACACTGCTCAATAATGATTTGCGACCAATTGGTCGTCACCCTGTGCCTGTGGCACTGAAGATTACTGTGACCCTAAATTTTAATGCCTCTGGATCATTCCAGGGATCCACCAGGGACATATTTTAGGTCTTACAATCCACAGTGCACCGCTGAATCAAGGAGATGGCAATGCTTTGTTCAGGAGGGCCGTCGACTATGTGCGCTCCAGGACAGACTCTGAAAGTCAGGCCAAGAGAACGACTGGATTTGGGGCCATTGTGGGAGTCCCACAGTTCCAAGGTGTGATCGACTGTATGCATGTGGCCATCAAGGCTCCCACAGACCAACCAGCCACCTTCATCAACAGGAAGGGTTTTCATTCCGTAAATGTACAACTTTTATGTGATCACAGAAAGCATTTCCTACAAGCGTGTGCCCAGTTCCCGAGAAGTTGCCTCGACTCAGTCATACTTCGGCAATCCTAGGTGCCACAGCATTTCACTCCCCCCGGTCACCTTCAAGGGTGGATTCTCGGGGATAAGGGCCATTGAGCATAAGGCTCTGATGGCTAAAAAGAACCCTAGCAATGATGCAGAAGAGCGTTACAATGTCTGTCACGGCTGCACCAGAGCGACCATCAAGCAGGCCATTGATATGCTGAAGATGTAGTTCCGCTGCCTCAGTAGATGTGATAGAGCTCTTCAGTATGCCCAACAGAAGGTTGGGCATGTTGTTGTGCTCTGCTGCGTTCTACATAACATAGCACTACAGAGGGGGGAGGCATTGCCAGAGGAACACATGTGGGAGTATGAAACTTCCTCTGACACAGAGGACACAGAGGACACAATAGGCCAAGCTGTCATGGAAGATCCTAGCAGTGTGATGGAGGGCAAACATCTTGAATAGCTTGTAATGGAGGCAAGGCAAAGCCTTATAATGGAGCGTTACCAAAATCCATAGCTTGTAATAAATGTACTTCTTACCAAAACTCACACGAATGCATGTAGTATCACGTTTTCTGCCTCTGTACTATCTTTTTTTTATTCATTCGTGGGATGTGGGCCTCGTTGGCCACACCAGAATTTATTGCCCATCCCTAATTGCCCTTGAGAAGGTGGTGGTGAGCTGCCTTCTTGAACCTCTACAGTCCATGGGATGCAGGTATAGCCACAGCGCTGTTAGGAAGGGAGTTCCAGGATTTTGACCCAGTGACAGTGAAGGAATGGCGATATAGTTCCAAGTCAGGATGGTGTGTGGCTTGGAGGGGAACTTGCAGTTGGTGGTGTTCCCATGTATTTGCTGCCCTTGTCCTACTAGGTGGTAGAGGCCATGGGTTTGGAAGGTGCTTTGGTGCATTGCATCTTGTAGTTGGTACCCACTGTTGCCACTGTGCGTCGGTGGTGGAGGGAGTGAATGTTTGTAGATGGGGTGTCCATCAAGTGGGCTACTTCTTCTTGGATGGTGTCGAGCTTCTTGAGTGGTGTTGGAGCTGCACCCATCCAGGCAAGTGGAGAGTATGCCATCACTCTCCTGACTTGCGCCTTGTAGATGGTGGACAGGAGGTGAGCTCTTCGCCACAGGATTCCTAACCTCTGACCTGCTCTTGTAACCATGGTATTTATATGGCTACTCCAGCTCAGTTTATGGTCAATGGTAACCCCCAGGATGCTGACAATGGGGGATTCAGCAATCATAATACCACTGAATTTTTAAAAATTCATTTGTGGGATGTGGGCATTGCTGGCTAGGCCAGCATTTATTGCCCATCTCTAATTGCCCTTGAGTGGCTTGCTAGGCCATTTCAGAGAGCATTTAAGAGTCTGGAGTCACATGTAGGCCAGATTAGATAAGGATGGCAGATTTCCTTCCCTGAAGGACATTAGTGAACCATATGGGTCGACAATGGTTTCATGGTAACCATTAGACTAGCTTTTAATTCATGATTTCTTTTATTAACTGATTCAAATTTCACCATGTGGCTAGGTGGGATTCGAACCCATGCCCCCAGAGCATTAGCATGGGCTCTGGATTACTAGTTCAGTGACATTACCACTATGCCACTGCCTCCCCAATGTCAAGGGGGGATGGTTAGATTCTCTCTTGTTTGAGATAGTCATTGCCTGGCACTTGTGTGGCATGAATGTTACTTGCCACTTATCAGCCCAAGGCTGGATATTGTCCAGGTCTTGCTGCATTTCTACAAGGACTGCTTCAGTATCTGAGGAGTCACGAATAGTGCTGACCATTGCGCAATCATCAGCGAACATCCCCACTTCCGACCTTATGACTGAATCAAGGTCATTAATGAAGCAGCTGAAGATGGTTGGGCCTAGGACACTACCCTAATGGACTCCGGCAGTGATGTCCTGGAGCTGAGATGATTTACCTCCAATAACCACAAACATCTTCCTTTGCGGTCAAAGCAAGCAGTGTTTACCATGTCAAGCAACTGTAATGTCAAATTCTCGTGAGCCATTCAACATGTCTGAGCTACCTATAGGCCTATTGATTGAAGTTAGCGTAGACATCTCAGACTTACCCACTGATGAGTACTTGCTTGTCGCTGACGACCACAGCAGATTCCCAGTCATAGAAATGGTTACGTCTACCTCAGTGAAAACAGTCTCCTATAGCTTAACCAGAATTTTGCTTTTTTTGGAGTCCCTCAAACTGTGAGAAGTGACAATGGACCTCCAATCTGATGAAAGGTCACAGACATGAAGCGTTAACTCTGTTTCTGTCTCCACAGATGCTGCCAGACCTGCTGATTATTTCCAGCACTTTTTTGTTTTTATTTCAGACTTCCAGCATCTGCAGTATTTTGCTTTCATTCCATGTGCAAGCCCAACAGATCCCTTGATTTTCAGGATTTCCTGGAGGGTTGCGGCATTGTGGCAAATGGATGGGGAACGATGTGCTATAGTACAGGCAGCCAAGACATTGGGGTTGACTTGAGGGTTCTAGTGCTACACCGCATTACAGTATTCAGTTGGACATCAACAAATCAAGTAGCTGCTTCTGGTTCATTTTGAGCTACAAAGTATATGAGGGCCATCGCTGATGTCTGAAGTAATGATGCTGATGCTCCCCAACTTGTGCTTGCCAGTCTCTCGACCAGTTTGTCCCCTGTCTTCGTCTTGGCAGCTATCTGCTTCAGGTGATAGTGGAAGGTTAGCATGCGATCGGCTTCACTGAGAGATAGGTCAAGTGGGCTCATGTCGCACAGTTTTGCCACAGAAGATCACTTTAAGGGGCAACTGAGAGTTCCTGTATCAAAACACGAGGGGACATAGCTTTAAGTTGAGGGGTGATGGATATAGGACAGATGTCAGAGGTAGTTTCTTTACTCAGAGAGTAGTAGGGGCTTGGAACGCCCTGCCTACAACAGTAGTAGACTCGCCAACTTTAAGGGCATTTAAGTGGTCATTGGATAGACATATGGATGAAAATGGAATAGTGCAGGTCAGATGGTTTCACAGGTCGGCGCAACATTGAGGGCCGAAGGGCCTGTACTGCGCTGTAATGTTCTATGTTCTATGTTCTATAAAATGGAATGCAGTGACTGTTGTTTTGTGGCGATTTGGCTTGAGCTTCCATTTCCAAAACTGTTCCGCCATGTTGTTTAGCTCTCGGTTCAAGGTAAATTTGAAGTTGTTGAAAATGGCGGCTGGCATTTCCAGGGCAAGATCATCCACATATGCAAATTTGAATGATCTCTTTGGCACATATCATTCATCTAGACATTGAACAGCGTCAGCTTGAGTAGTGGCAGTCCATTGTTGAGGAACTGAGATGAGCTGGCTTTGTTGCCCAACTGGACATCATCCAGAGGAGTGATTTGAGGCAGCAGATGATCCTTGCAAGCTTCATCAATCCTGAATCCAAGTTGGACTTGAGGGCTGATTCTCCAGAGGATGAAACATTCCAGGAGTTTATAGGTCATAACAGGAGTGATGTTGGCCTATAGCTTCCTGGGTCGCCAGACAGATTGCCCAATTTGTGTATGGCAATAACCATCTCCTCCTGCCATGCTTTTGTGATGCATCAGATTCCATTGTATTGAGGCAGAATCAAGGAAAATGAATGTCTCCCCATCAACAATGTCTCTCAACACTGCTTGAAATCACGCAAGCTCTTTTGAACTCATGCCCTTAAACATTGGCAATGCCACTACAACTGTGATGAAGCTTGGAAAACTGAATGGCATTCACAAGAAGTCACAAACAAACAGGTCATGAAGGACCCAACACAGAAGATCCTGATATTGACCTTCCGCAAAGCTCATGGGCAGCTCAAAACCACATTTACACAAACCATCACAGGTATGGATGTACAAATGGAAAATTACAAACTGTCCAGTGTGGGACTTTGGTCACTCAGCAGACCATGGAACATATAATGACTTAATACCTGATTCACCAACACAAAGGAGGCATCATAGAAATACACTCCACGATTCCGGAAACAATTATTTAGCTTAACCTGAATATAAAAATATAGTTGTTGCTCGATAGTTACATCAGCCATAAGAACAGGACCCACACTTTTTGGGATTTTCTTCTCCCTGCTGCTTTCACATGCGTTCAAATCCTCTGAAGAAGGAATTTTCCTCCACACAAGATCAGGGGGCAGGTTGTTCAACCTTGCCCGTCTAAGAGCGAAGTCCAAAGTACGGAAAGTCCTCATCAGAGAACTCCTCTTTGCTGACGATGCTGCTTTAACATCTCACACTGAAGAATGCCTGCAGAGTCTCATCGACAGGTTTGCGTCTGCCTGCAATGAATTTGGCCTAACCATCAGCCTCAAGAAAACGAACATCATGGGGCAGGATGTCAGAAATGCTCCATCCATCAATATTGGCGACCACGCTCTGGAAGTGGTTCAAGAGTTCACCTACCTAGGCTCAACTATCACCAGTAACCTGTCTCTAGATGCAGAAATCAACAAGCGCATGGGTAAGGCTTCCACTGCTATGTTCAGACTGGCCAAGAGAGTGTGGGAAAATGGCGCACTGACACGGAACACAAAAGTCCGAGTGTATCAGGCCTGTGTCCTCAGTACCTTGCTCTACGGCAGCGAGGCCTGGACAACGTATGCCAGCCAAGAGCGACGTCTCAATTCATTCCATCTTCGCTGCCTTCGGAGAATACTTGGCATCAGGTGGCAGGACTATATCTCCAACACAGAAGTCCTTGAAGCGGCCAACATCCCCAGCTTATACACACTACTGAGTCAGCGGCGCTTGAGATGGCTTGGCCATGTGAGCCGCATGGAAGATGGCAGGATCCCCAAAGACACATTGTACAGCGAGCTCGCCACTGGTATCAGACCCACCGGCCGTCCATGTCTCCGTTATAAAGACGTCTGCAAACGCGACATGAAATCGTGTGACATTGATCACAAGTCGTGGGAGTCAGTTGCCAGCATTCGCCAGAGCTGGCGGGCAGCCATAAAGACAGGGCTAAATTGTGGCGAGTCGAAGAGACTTAGTAGTTGGCAGGAAAAAAGACAGAGGCGCAAGGGGAGAGCCAACTGTGCAACAGCCCCAACAAACAAATTTCTCTGCAGCACCTGTGGAAGAGCCTGTCACTCCAGAATTGGCCTTTATAGCCACTCCAGGCGCTGCTTCACAAACCACTGACCACCTCCAGGCGCGTATCCATTGTCTCTCGAGATAAGGAGGCCCAAAAAAAAGAAGAACAGGAGATTACCATTAGTCTCAGTTTTGTGGTAACGAACTATCCTGTTATTCACATTATTGTCAGATTTCTGGTAAAGGGCTATGTCATTGTTCACATTGGCATGAGCTTTGTGATAATGGGCTATTCTTCCATTACTCCTATATGGCTCAATTTCCTGATAAAGGACATTCTATTACTCCTATTAATCTCAGTTTTCTGGTAACTTGCATTCCATTATGCCCATTATTTTCATTTTTATGGTAATGGACTCTTTTCCCATTTAATTACATTAGTTTTGTTTTTGTGGTAAAGGACTATTCTCTCATTATTAATATTATTTTCAGTTTTGTGGTAATGAACTTATCTACCAATATTCTCAGTTTTCATTACTTCCATTAGTCTAGATTTTGTAGTGATTGACTATTCTGCTGTTCCCATTAGTCACAGTTTTCTGCTAATGGACTCTATTTCATTTGTCTTAATTTTCATTTGTATTAGGTCATAGGCTATTCTTCTATGGCTCCCTTTAGTTGCTGTGTTGTCACTGTAGATTATTCTTCCACTATTCTCATCAGTCTGTTATTTGTCGTATTGGACTATACACACCATAATTCACATTGATTTCAGTTTTGTGATAATGGACTAATTTTCCATTATTCTCATTAGTCTCAGGTGTCTGCTCATGGACTATTCTCCATTACTTCCTCTTGACACAATTTAACTGTAATGGATTGTTCTTCCATTATTCCCAATCATCTCAGTTTTCTGGTAATGGATCATTCTGTTATTCCCATTCGTCACAATTATGTATTATTTGACTATTCTCCAATTATTCCCATTATTCTCAGTTTGCTGGTCCGGTGCTATTCTTGGAGTATTACTATTACTCTCTGTTTTGTAGTAATGGAATAGTCACTCCATAATTCCCATAGTCTTAGATGCCTGGTAATGGAAAATGCTGTTGTTCCCATTGCTCTCAGTTTTATGGTAATGGGCTATTCTTCCACTGATCCTATTTGTCTCCATTTTCTGGTAATGGATTCTCCATAGTGCAACAAATAAGGTTGGAGAGCTGCAGTATAAATTGTGAGATGGTATATTAACAGAGACAAAACTCAAACGCCAAGAATGGGTTCCTAATATTCCTGATTAGCAATTATGCAGGAATAATAGAGAAGGAAAAAAAAGGCATTGAGTATAAAAATTGGCCACTCATGCTGCAGCTGTACAGAACCTTAGTTAGGTCACACTTGGAATATTGCGTACAATTCTGGTTGCCACACTACCAGAAGGACGTGGAGGCTTTGGAGAGGGTACAGAAGAGGTTTACCAGGATGTTGCCTGGTCTGGAGGGTATTAGATTTGAGGAGAGTTTGGATAAACTCGGATTGTTTTCACTGGAATGACGGAGGTGAAGGGGCGACCTGATAGAGGTTTACAAAGTTATGAGTGGCATGGACAGAGCGGATAGTCAGAAGCTTTTTCCCAGGGTGGAAGAGTCAGTTACTAGGGGATATAGGTTTAAAGTGCGAGGGGCAAAGTTTGGAGGGGATGTGTGAGGCAAGTTTTTTATACAGAGGGTGATGAGTGCCTGGAACTTCCTTCTGGGGGAGGTGGTAGAAGCAAGTACGATAGCGACGTTTAAGAGGCATTTTGACAAATACATGAATAGGATGGGAATAGAGGGATACGGACCCCGGAAGTGCAGAAGGTTTTAGTTTAGACAGGCACCATGATCGGCGCAGGCTTGGAGGGACAAATGGTCTGTTCCTGTGCTGTATGGTTCTTTGTTCTTTGAAAAAGATTGTGACAAATGTGTTATAGTTCTAAATAAAAAGAATATACCAAATGGTTTTAGGACTGAATCTATTTGGATTGAGTTGAGTTGAGCATACATAATGGAAACTACAGAAGGGAATTGCGAAAGTTAATATAGGATACAAAGAGAAGTTATGAGAGAAGATTATCAGGCAACATTAAATTGAACCCTGAAAGATTTTATTAACATAAAGGGGGCAAAATTCGATAGCCCTGAAAACAGATGTGGGAATCACGATGTGCGATTAACCCGTGCCCATTCCTTCCGATGCAAGCAGCACGTAAACGTCATGCTTCCTGTTCATTACATTGACTGTAGTATGCAGCCATGCTAAAGGTGCTGTTGAGTGGCTGGGGAGCTAAGTTTGTGCAAGGCAAGCACCACTTAACGTTAGCCTGTACTACTTCAAGCTAGCCTGCACCTCTTAACAGGAAGGTGCTTTCTGGCTGCAGCAGGTGCTGGAAGTGTCTGACCAGGAAGACCACTGACAAATGGCATAACAGGGCAGAGAGTGTGTTCCAAGGTTCTCTGACACAGCACTGGAGACTGTGGAGCCGGGGGTAGACAGGAGGAGAGAGATCATCTATCAATCGGGAACCAGACCCTCAGACAAACTCTGAGAAGGCAATGGGGCCAGATAACCATCACAGTCAATGCAAGGACTGTAGCCCTGAAGATCGGGATGCAGTGCCAAAAGAAGTTTAATGACCTGACACAAGTGGTCAAGGTCAGTATCTGCATCTTCAAATGCAATATCCTTACAACCGAATCACTAGCCTCAGACACTGCTCAACTCAGGCCAAGTCCACGGTACCATGAGTTGCTCAGCTGTACAGGGAGGAAGGAGGAAAATTACAAAAGCAATAATGATAGGGGGCCTATAGTTAGGGGAACAGACAGACGTTTCTTCGGCTACAGACGTGATTCTAGAATTGATGTTGCCTTCCTTTTTCCAGGGTCAAGGATGTGATTGGGCTGCTGCAGAGCATTTTGGGTGGGGTTGTTGGGGAGGTGGTTAACAGCCCGAGGTTGTAGGTTATCAGTACCAACAACATAGGTAGAAAGAGGGATGAGGTCCTGCAGGCACATTTAACGAACTTTGGAAGAAGAGTAGCAAGCAAGAATTCAAAACTAGTAATCTTCGGGTTACTCCCTGTGCCACATGCTAGTGAGCATAGAAATAGGAAGATAGAGCAGATCAATGTGGGAGAGGGAGGGCCTTAAATTCCTGGAACATTGGGACCAGCTCTGGCAGAGATGGGACCTGTATGGTTGCACCGAAACAGGTCGAACTGAATGGGTTGCACCTGAACAGAAGCAGGATAAATGTCCTTGGGGGGATGGTTTGCTAGTGCTGTTAGGGAAGGTTTAACTAGAGTTGTCCCACATACAGCTCCAGGGCCAGAATCTGGCCCGCTGAAGATTTCCATCTAGCCCGCCAGTCCTCTGTGATTGACAACAGGTTGCCCATGGGTCTCCGAGATGTGAACACCAGGCGGAGAGATAGGCAGGACCTGCATCTGAGGGATAATGGACACCTGTGTGATTGTCCACTCTCTGTGACTGACAGCGGGCTGCCCGGTGGAATGAGCGCCAATGGTGGTTCACAGTGCAGTCACGTTGAGATCATCCGTCCCTGCTGTTTCTGTGCAGTTCAAGGAGTGGAAGGGAATGGGAGTGAGGAGCAGCGAACCTTGAGCGGGATGGGGGGGGTTGTGCACAGGGAGTGGCGAACCATGAATCAGGAGCAGAGAACCAAGAATGGGGGGGCAGTGAGTGGCGAACCATGAAAAATTACCAATGTAATTCCTGAGAGTTAGTAAAAAAAACTGATCAGAAGGAATGTATGAACACTACATTCATGGGGACAAATGACACAACCAGAATCCAAATAAAAGCGACATCCAGCTAATTTACTCCTATTATCTATTATCAGTGCTGTGTCAGGCAAATCCCCACCTTTTTTTTAAAATTCATTCATGGGATGTGGGCGTTGCTGGCTAGGCCAGCATTTATTGGCAATCCTTAATTGCCCTTGAGAAGGTGGTGGTGAGCCGCCTTCTTGAACCGCTGCAGTCCATGGGAGGTAGGTATACTCACAGTGCTGTTAGGAAGGGAGGTCCAGGATTTTGACCCAGTGACAGTGAAGGAATGGCGATATAGTTCCAAGTCAGGATGGTGTGTGACTTGGAGAGGAACTTGCAGGTGGTGGTGTTCCCATGCATTTGCTGCCCTTGTCCTTCTAGTTGGTAGAGATCGCGGGTTTGGAAGGTGCTGTCGAAGGAGTCTTGGTGAGTTGCTGCAATGCATCTTGTAGATGGTACACACTGCTGCCACTGTGCGTCAGTGGTGGAGGGAGTGAATGTTTGTGGATGGGGTGCCAATCAAGGGGGCTGCTTTGTTCTGGATGGTGTCGAGCTTCTTGAGTATTGTTGGAGCTGCACCCATCCAGGCAAGTGGGGAGTATTCCATCACACTCCTGTCTTGTGCCTTGTAGATGGTGGACAGGTTCTGGGGAGTCAGGAGGTGAGTTACTCATCGCAGGATTCCTAGCCTCTGACCTGCTTTTGTAGCCATGCTATTTATATGGCTACTCCAGTTCAGTTTCTGGTCAATGGTAGCCCCTAGGATGTTGATAGTGGAGGTTCAGCGATGGTAATGCCATTGAATGTCAAGGGGAGATGGTTAGATTCTCTTTTATTGTAGATGGTCATTGCCTGGCACTTGTGTGGCACGAATGTTAATTGCCACTTATCAGCCCAAGCCTGGATATTGTCCAGGTCTTGCAGCATTTCTACACGAACTGCTTCAGTATCTGAGGAGTCGCGAATGATGCTGAAAATTGTGCAATGATCAGCGAACATCTGCCAAGACTGAGACACACATGATTTCATCACATGAACATTAAAACTTAAAATTGCAAGCCCCTGACTGGAAAGACATTTGCATAGGAACTAACAGTGTTGGAACAATGGGGACCTAGTCGACAAATACACAGAAGAAATGGTCAGACCAGTTTTGGTCACATGACTGACTGTTGGAGTTTTTGAATTTGACCGTCCAACAGAGGATTTGAATTGAGAAAGCTCCTGGCTCCTGGTTTGAGAACATCTCTCTCCTGTCTGCTCTCATCTCGCTTTAACCAGCTTCGGAAACCATTGAAGACATATGAACACTAAGAGAAAGGTCTCCTACATGAACAAGGTTTAAGAAGAACATTGGGCCCCGATGAACAGCAAGACTACCTACAATCAAGTGAGCTCGAAGCACAGTAAACAAAATACTCTTCTGATATTGCCTCAGACCCCTCCCTACTATATTTTCCTCTCTTTTCTGTCCCTATTTGCATGTGTTTATCGCGTGTGCAGGCTAGCATGGGCGCGTCATATATCCGTAGGTGTGAACCATATTAAAGTTTAAGTTTAAGGTTTAATAAATTTCACTTTCCTTCTTTTAACGGAAGAAAGCCTGTTTATGCTCATTCCTTTGCCTTATAATTGGAAAGGTGTGAACAAGGATTCACAAAGGGGGAGCTCAAAACACAGTGTTTAAAATTAAACCCTGTTACAATAAGACCAGGTGAAGACAGCAAAAGACCCCTAGACATTTCTCACCTGGTTGTAACAGCTGCTTCTGAACTGGCTGTCAGTAGATATCCCGGACTGACCTGAGATGCTTCAGTGACAATTGCTCTCTTCCATTTCACCTTCCATTCGTCAGAGGACACAACAGGTCCTGTGCTGCTGAGATCATGGAAATGACATCTGAGAATAGCAACCGGTCAGGTAAGAAAAATGGACCTGTAAGTGTTGGAGAATTTTCTGAGCTTTGCTAATTATTACTTAACTTTGTAGAAATAGGAAAACAGGACGAAGCTTGTAGCTAACCTAACCAATGGTCAGGAAATGTAGACAGAGCAACTGACCACAATCATCTGGCTTAGGAAGGGACAGAGCTCATGATGGATTTTGGGGAAGTGAACGCAGACTGGTCGTTGCTGACTCTTCCGCTTTTATCATGTTTGTACAATCTAGCCAGAAGTAACGGCCAGATATAGTATCTGGAGTGGGTATTGAATTAAGGAACTAGCTTGTTATTGTTGAAACTGATGCTCTGCTGACCTCGGACTCTGCATGGTGCACAGTCACGTAGGCGGTGTTGTGATCATCTTGTGGGCATTTATCTAGTTGTGAAATTGTTAGCTCTGCCTCTGTTATACTATATAAATCCACGGCAATCTGTAGCTTTTGGGGAGTAGCACTGGACCGTCTTTAGGTAAGGTGTGCACCCCATGATATCATGCAATAAAGTGTTTGTTCTCAACGTCTGAGTCCGGAGAATTTGTTCAACAATTGGGCACAATCTGGATTTTCTCCAACAGTAAGATAGAGTGATAGCTAAATAGATTTGCTGAAGTTTCATAGTATTACCTTTTGAGTTCAGACTGAAGTTCTATAGTGCTTTCCCTCAGAAAATTACATGTGTACTCTAGATGGTACATGATCTATTGTTTAGTTCTACAAAATTTCAGGGACATGCTCAATTTTATGAAAAAAGTCATCCAAAAACACTGATAATAAACCATGCAATGGATTTGATACAGTAGAAATTAATTCACATGTTGTACCTTTGATGTATAAGCCATTGGTTAGACACAAATACAAAAGCAAAATACTGCAGATGCTAGAAATCTGAAATAAAAACAGAAAATGCTGGAAATGCTCAGTAGGTCAGGCAGCCTCTTTGGAGAGAGAAATACAGTTAAGGGGCAGAATTTTCCAAAACAATTGGAGGCGGGATTTAGTGTAGGCAGGGAGTCAAATCCCCTGAAATTGATGTCAGGTCGGATCGTGATGTCATCCTGCCCTTTTATGGGTTTCCCTGGGATGGTTCCAAGTCCAGAGGGAAACTCCCTTAGGTCTAGCATGAAAGCAATTGAGCCAAATGAAAAGGCAATTAAGAGCCTTTTTAACCCTGGATTTCTGAAAAACACATGGGTTCCACATTGAGTCTGCACCTTGCCAGGGTCAGCAAGGCAAATGCACAACAGGAAGAGCTTTTTCAGTGAAACTGACAAACTGTGAAGGCTTTGTTTAGCTACACTGAAGAGCTCCAACCATGGCCAGGTGGGAGACTGCTGTTCAAGACTGGCAACTGCTTGGAGGGCATTTCACCTGTCTAGCACTTCATTCACCTGTAGCGGCACTATCCTCCTGCCAGCCTTCAACACGACACAGCAACAGCTTATGCAGCATTACCTTCCACCTCTGCTGAGGGACAACAGCAGAGGCCATGCCACCTCCATCAACTTTAGCAGCAGCAGTACCAGCAGCAGTGCCAGCTGCCTTCTCCTCAGCCACATGCTGGTCCACAGGGCAGATGGGATGGACACCAAGATCCAACTGGAAGGAAGTGAGACCTTCAACATAGGGTCTACAAGCAGAGGATCAGCTCTCTTGACATGTCAGAGCACCAGTGCCTCAGGAGGTTTAGGCTTTCATGGCAGGTTGCTGCTGATATCTGCAACCTCTTGGAACAAGACCTCCTTCCCAGTGGAGGAGGTGGGCACACATTGCTCGTGGCTGACAAGATGCCTATTACTGGAGGGCCACACTATCTCCCTCCATCCCCACGGGTCACTTCCTCTCGCTATGTTGTGTGTTCTCTCCTCCTGCAAGGAGTCAAAGCAGAGTGTGTGCTCATAATGGCTCGTGTGGAGAGGAGGGAAGGACACCATTTGTGGAGGGTGACTGTGAGGAATGGGTGCGAGAAGGCTGTAGGATGAGGGTGAGTGTGAGTGTTGGTTGCAAAGATGGGGTTGTAAGGTGCCTGCAGAGAGAGGAATGTGTGAGGCTGCAAGGTGTGAGGACCTGAGGAGTGCTGTGAAGGGGAATGCTGGGCAGGTCAGAGTGAGGGACCTGGCACCACAATGCCACTCACCTGTCATGCACTCCTGAGATCCTGGATCCTCCATGCATTGTCTGCAGGCTGGAGGGAGCATACTTTTGCTGATAACATTCTTGACCACTTCCATTCATGCCTGCTTGATTGGAGAAGATGTCCTCTTCTTCCAGTCGTCCAGGTAAGACTGAAAGGCCTGGGGAGCAGTCTTCCCAGATTTCCTCTCCGTTGAATCATAGAATAGTTATAGCACAGAAGGATGCCATTTGCCCTTGGTGTCCGTGCCAGCTCTATAAAAGAGCAACTCACCTAGTCTCACACACCCGCCTATTCCCCATAGCCCTGCAAATCTTTTCTCTTCAGACAATTATTGAATTTCCTTTTGAAAACCACAATTAAATCTGCCTCCACCATACTCTCAGGCAGTGCATTCCAGACCCTTATCACTCACTGCGTAAAGAAGCTTTTCCTCAGGTCACCGTTGCTTTTTTTGCCAATCACCTTAAATCGGCGTCCTCTGGTTCTCGATCCTTCGCCAATGGGAACAGTTTCTCTCTATGTACTCTGACCGGACCCCTCATGATTTTGAACACCTTTATCAAATCTCCTTTTAATCTCCTCTTCTCCAAGGAGAACAACCCCAGCTTCTCCAATCAACATGTAACTGAAGTTCCTCATCCCTGGAACCATTCTCTTGAATGTTTTCTACACCCTCTCTAATGCCTTCACATCCTTCCTAAAGTGTCCAGAATTGGACATAATACTCCAGTTGAGGCTGAGGCAGTGTTTTATATAAGTTTAGCATAACTTCCTTGCTCTTGTACTCTATGCCCAGAATCCCATATGCTTTCTCAACCTGCCCTGCAACATTCAATGATTTGTGCACAGACATCCCCAGGTCCTTTTGCTCCTGCACCCACTTTAGAATTGTACACTTTATTTTATATTGCCTGTCCTCATTCTTCTTACCAAAATGAATCACTTCACACTTTGTTGCATTAAATTTCATTTGCCACTTACCTGCACATTCTGCCAGCCTCTCTATGTCCTCTTGAAGTTTATCACTATTCTCCTCACAGTTCACAATACTTCCAAGTTTTGTGCTTTCTGCAAATTTTGAAATTGTGCCCTGTACACCCAAGTCTAGCTCATTAATATATAATTCCTGTGGTTGCTGCAGCCTGAAAAATCCATGTATAGGTGAACCATTGTAACCCATGCCATGAACCCTTTAATTAGAAATCCTTCTTTTGACAGAATGTACATGTCATCCCACCAACCTGTCTAATTGGTCAGGGTGGTGGGAAGCGGGATGCTAATGGCATTACTCTGGGAAACAGCCTCAGCAAAGCCCGCCATTTAGGAAATCGGGTTTACAGCCTGAAAATGTTTGCGCCATTCCGGCAGAGGTTCAGTCCACAAGATTCCACCCAATATTTCAGGACAATGACCTTTTGTCAAAATTGGACAAAGTTAGAGGTGCAATAGGTTTTATGCAAAAGGAGAGGCAAGGATGGGAGAGGAGGGGAAAGAATGAAAGGGAAAATTTGCATTAGGGTGGAAGGCAGAAGAGATGAAATTATTAAATTTTAAAAAAACGAAGTGATCCCCCAATCTGCATTTGGTCTCTCCAATTCACCTTCCCATACAAGCACAGGAAATGTGACACCTGCCCTTTCACCTCCTCCCTTCCCACCGACCATAGGCCAAAACACTCCTCCCAGATGAAACAGCGATTTACTTGTACTTCTTTCATTTTAGTATACTGTATTTGTTGCTCATATTGTGGCCTCATCTACAAATGTAGATTAGGTAACTGCTTTGTGGAACACCTCCGTTCAGTCCACAAGCAAAATTCCGAGCTTCCAGTTTTCTGTTATTTTAATTCTCCGTCCCATCCACTCTGACTTCTCTGCACTCGGCCTCCTACACTGGTCCAGTGAAGCTCAACGTAAGCTTGAGGAACAGCATCTCATCTTTCAATTAGGCACTTTACAGCCTTCTGGACTCAACATTGAGTACACAATTTCAGATCCTAGCCATTGTTCCCATTTTATTTGGACAGCAGCTGATTCTGCTTTCCCATTTACACCTTCTGTAGACCCACTTTTGTTTCTTTACTTAACCCATTACCATACCCTTTCATCATCATCACTTTAGTTATTTAATCTTTCCTACCTTCCACCTTGTTACAGACTATCCCTTTTTTTAGAATTAGAATTAGAACATTACAGCGCAGTACAGGCCCTTCGGCCCTCGATGTTGCGCCGACCTGTGAGACCATCTGACCTACACTATTCCATTTTCATCCATATGTCTATCCAATGACCACTTAAATGCCCTTAAAGTTGGCGAGTCTACTACTGTTGCAGGCAGGGCGTTCCACGCCCCTACTACTCTCTGAGTAAAGAAACTACCTCTGACATCTGTCCTATATCTATCACCCCTCAACTTAAAGCTATGTCCCCTCGTGTTTGCCATCACCATCCGAGGAAAAAGACTCTCACTATCCACCCTATCTAACCCTCTGATTATCTTATATGTCTCTATTAAGTCACCTCTCCTCCTCCTCTCTAATGAAAACAACCTCAAGTCCCTCAGCCTTTCCTCATAAGACCTTCCCTCCATACCAGGCAACATCCTAGTAAATCTCCTCTGCACCCTTTCCAAAGCTTCCACATCCTTCCTATAATGCGGTGACCAGAACTGCACGCAATACTCCAGGTGCGGCCTCACCAGAGTTTTGTACAGCTGCAGCATGACCTCGTGGCTCCGAAACTCAATCCCCCGACTAATAAAAGCTAACACACCATATGCCTTCTTAACAGCCCTATTAACCTGGGTAGCAACTTTCAGGGATTTATGTACCTGGACACCAAGATCTCTCTGTTCATCTACACTACCAGGAATCTTCCCATTAGCCCAGTACTCTACATTCCTGTTACTCCTTCCAAAGTGAATCACCTCACACTTTTCCGCATTAAACTCCATTTGCCATCTCTCAGCCCAGTTCTGCAGCCTATCTATGTCCCTCTGTACCCGACAACATCCTTCGGCACTATCCACAACTCCACCGACCTTAGTGTCATCCGCAAATTTACTAACCCACCCTTCTACACCCTCTTCCAGGTCATTTATAAAAATGACAAACAACAGTGGCCCCAAAACAGATCCTTGGGGTACACCACTAGTAACTAAACTCCAGGATGAACATTTGCCATCAACCACCACCCTCTGTCTTCTTTCAGCTAGCCAATTTCTGATCCAAAGCTCTAAATCACCTTCAACCCCATACTTCCGTATTTTCTGCAATAGCCTACCATGGGGAACCTTATCAAACGCCTTACTGAAATCCATATACACCACATCCACTGCTTTACCCTCATCCACCTGTTTGGTCAACTTCTCGAAAAACTCAATAAGGTTTGTGAGGCACGACCTACCCTTCACAAAACCGTGCTGACTATCGCTAATGAACTTATTCTTTTCAAGATGATTATAAATCCTGTCTCTTATAACCTTTTCCAACATTTTACCCACAACCGAAGTAAGGCTCACAGGTCTATAATTACCAGGGCTGTCTCTACTCCCCTTCTTGAACAAGGGGACAACATTTGCTATCCTCCAGTCTTCCGTCACTATTCCTGTCGACAATGACGACATAAAGATCAAGGACAAAGGCTCTGCAATCTCCTCCCTGGCTTCCCAGAGAATCCTAGGATAAATCCCATCTGGCCCAGGGGACTTATCTATTTTCACACTTTCCAAAATTGCTGACACCTCCTCCTTGTGAACCTCAATCCCATCTAGCCTAGTAGTCTGAATCTCAGTATTCTCCTCGACAACATTTTCTTTCTCTACTGTAAATACTGACGAAAAATATTCATTTAACGCTTCCCCTATCTCCTCTGATTCCACACACAACTTCCCACTACTATCCTTGATTGGCCCTAATCTAATTCTAGGCGTTCTTTTATTCCTGATATACCGATAGAAAGCCTTAGGGTTTTCCTTGATCCTATCCGCCAATGACTTCTCGTGTCCTCTCCTTGCTCTTCTTAGCTCTCCCTTTAGATCCTTCCTGGCTCGCTTGTAACTCTCAAGCGCCCTAACTGAGCCTTCACGTCTCATCCTAACATAAGCCTTCTTCTTCCTCTTGACAAGCGCTTCAACTTCTTTAGTAAACCACGGCTCCCTCGCTCGACAACTTCCTCCCTGCCTGACAGGTACATACTTATCAAGGACACGCAGTAGCTGCTCCTTGAATAAGCTCCACATTTCGATTGTGCCCATCCCCTGCAGTTTCCTTCCCCATCCTACGCATCCTAAATCTTGCCCAATCGCATCATAATTTCCTTTCCCCCAGCTATAATTCTTGCCCTGCGGTATATACCTGTCCCTGCCCATCGCTAAGGTAAACCTAACCGAATTGTGATCACTATCACCAAAGTGCTCACCTACATCTAAATCTAACACCTGGCCGGTTCATTACCCAGTACCAAATCCAATGTGGCATCGCCCCTGGTTGGCCTGTCTACATACTGTGTCAGAAAACCCTCCTGCACACACTGGACAAAAACTGACCCATCTAAAGTACTCGAACTATAGTATTTCCAGTCAATATTTGGAAAGTTAAAGTCCCCCATAACAACTACCCTGTTACTCTCGCCCCTGTCGAGAATCATCTTCGCTATCCTTTCCTCTACATCTCTGGAACTATTCGGAGGTCTTTCGAAGACTCCCAACAGGGTGACCTCTCCTCTCCTGTTTCTAACCTCGGCCCATACTACCTCAGTAGACGAGTCCTCAAACGTCCTTTCTGCCGCTGTAATACTCTCCTTGATTAACAATGCCACACCCCCCCCATTTTACCATCTTCTCTGTTCTTACTGAAACATCTAAATCCCGGAACCTGCAACATCTATTCCTGTCCCTGCTCTACCCATGTCTCCGAAATGGCCACTACATCGAGATCCCAGGTACCAACCCATGCTGCAAGCTCACCCACCTTATTCCGGATGCTCCTGGCGTTGAAGTAGACACACTTTAAACCAAGTTCTTGCTTGCCAGTGCCCTCTTGCGTCCTTGTAACCTTATCCCTGACTTCACTACTCTCAACATCCTGTACACTGGAACGACAATTTAGGTTCCCATTCCCCTGCTGAATTAGTTTAAACCCCCCCGAAGAGCACTAGCAAATCTCCCCCCCAGGATATTGGTACCCCTCTGGTTCAGGTGAAGACCATCCTGTTTGTAGAGGTCCCACCTACCCCAGAAAGAGCCCCAATTATCCAGGAAACCAAAACCCTCCCTCCTACACCATCCCTGCAGCCATGTGTTCAACTCCTCTCTCTTCCTATTCCTCACTTCGCTATCACGTGGCACGGGCAACAACCCAGAGATAACAACTCTGTTTGTTCTCGCTCTAAGCTTCCACCGTAGCTCCCTGAATTTCTGCCTTAAATCCCCATCTCTCTTCCTACCTATGTCGTTGGTGCCTATGTGGACCACGACTTGGGGCTGCTCCCCCTCCCCCTTAAGGATCCCAAAAACACGATCCGAGACATCACGAACCCTGGCACCTGGGAGGCAACACACCAACCGTGAGTCTCTCTCGTTCCCACAGAACCTCCTATCTGATCCCCTAACTATGGAGTCCCCAATGACTAATGCTCTGCTCCTCTTCCCCCTTCCCTTCTGAGCAACAGGGACAGACTCTGTGCCAGAGACCTGTACCCCATTGCTGACCCCTGGTAAGTCGACCCCGCAACAGTCTCCAAAACGGTATACCTGTTGTTGAGGGAAACGGCCACAGGGGAGCGGGCTGGGAGGCTGGGGAATCGTAAAATCTGTTGGGATGGCAGGATTGCCATGCCCATCACCAACCCTCCCCTGCTGGTATCTTACCAGTGGCGGGGGAGTTGACAGCCGCCCCATCTGCTCTTAGACCAATAGAAGCCCGTAAGTGGCCAATTAATGACCACTTAAAGACCTCTCCCGCTGCCGCTGATATTTTACCAATGGCGGATGGGCACATTGCTAACTGGGGAGGCCACCCAGTAATACCTGACGACCTCCCTGCGGGTTGGGGGGGCCATCTGATCGGGCACCCTGTGCCCCCTGGAGGGCCCCTCCATTGGCACAGGTCACCCCCGCTGGAACACCGCCCGCCCTCTTGATCGACGTTGCCCCCCCCCCCACCCCTGCACTCTCACTGGTCCTGCTTCTGAGACTGGTGTCCACAGTGCCTCTTCTCACTGGGTGCAGTTTCCAGCATTGGCCACCGCTCCCGGTGGCACTGCTGGGTCTGAAGAACTGCTGGCCCTCTGATTGGAGCCAGGACATCCTGCCTCCGAGGGGTCAAAGCCACGACTGCAAGCAGTTAATTGCCTGAGCCATGCAAAATGTGGTCGTGGCTTCCAGGGCCAGTGGAGGCGGGCGCGCTCTCGGCTTTCCAGCTGGCAAGTGGATCCACCACCTCCTCATGAAATTCTGGCCATATTATGGCACAGAAGGATGCCATTCGGCTCTTTGAGTCCATGCCAACTCTCTGTAGAACAATCCAATTAGTCCCAGTCCCCTGCTGTATCCCCGTAGCCCTAACTATCTGTAACTTTTTTTGAGTTCTGACCAAAGACATTGACCAGAAATGTTAACTGTTTCTTTCTCCACTGATGCTGCCTGACCTGCTGAGTATTTCCAGCATTTTCTGTTTATATTACTGGTTAGACAAAAACTGGAATCCTCTAAGCAATTCTGGTCACCAGAAGCACAGTGCCAACCTCGAGAGGTTTGGGAGGTGAGCAAAAAGGATAATTTCAGATGTCAAGAATTTAAGTTTAGAGGAACAGACAATGGCTTCTTGTCAGAGACTTTGACATGATGATCAATTTAAAGTTTTCAAGATTATAGTCTACTCTTATCTTGAAGTTGCTTAATTTGAATTATCTATTAATTCAGGAAATCGTGCAAAAGGAAACTTTTGTTTTTGTGTCTTTTTTTTAAATTCTTTTATTGGGTCTCTTTTCAATCAAATAAAAGCTTTGAATTAATAGGAGTGACTGTATAAATGGAATTGGCAATTTTTAGGTAAATCTTTTACTGAAAAAGTCAATATTAGGGGACAGAATTTAGAAATGAGTAAGTTGGTGTCGAGAGGGAAGACAAGATTTTCTCACCCAAAAGATAATAGAGTTGTGGGAAAAGTTGGAAGGAATTGAAGGAAACAGTAAAAATGGGTTCAAGATCCAATTGTATTTGAAGATTAAAAAGTTTGAAGGAAAGGAAAAGAAGGTAGCTAGATGGAGGTTGATCTATGAAAAAGGAAATGTGCTTATTTGGGCCTACTGGCCTTTCCTGTTCCTAAAAACTCTTCTCCTGTTATGTGCTTGAGAGTTGGTTGAATACATTTAAAATGACAACTTAGGTAACAATTGCATTTTTGTGCACCTAACCAAATGGGTTTTGTGACTCATTCTTCCTGTACAAATAACTGCTCAGGTAATTACTATCGATACTGCAGTATATTCTTAGAATCCTAATGAATCAGAACAATTTCATTGCAGGACTTAGTGTAGGCTCAAAGGTGGGTGTAGGACATTCAGAGTGGGAGTATGACGTGCACATAGATGAAAAATTATGTAATTACACAATATAACAAGAGTACAATGAGAAAGACTTGTCTGGACTCTGTCCAGGACTTACATAAAGAGCACTTCAGATTGTTTGCCAATGGGATTCAAGTGCAACTTCTGGAAGTATCTGTGGGAACAGAATTTTCGAGGACAGAATAATATGGGGACATTTAAGGTGAAATAATTAATCAAACTAACCTCGGAGCTGCGGAGACAGCTTATCAGAAATGATTTCATAACTTCAGGGCTGCAGAGGCAGCTCATCAGTAGAAGTAGACTAACAAGCAGAAACTAATGGGGCAGCTGCAGGCTGCTTAATAGTACTCTATTGTACAACAATCAGTCTAACGGTTCACAAGGAGATAAGGTGATGGGAAACTGGAGTAAGAAGTTAAAACAAATTAACAAGGCAGTACCCCAATCAGACCCTGACACCAAGAAACTGCAGAAGTTTGTAGACCAATTGGGAACAAAGAGTAGGTGTTACTGATTTGTATGAATAACTATAATAGGGCTTGATTTGGCACGAAGAGTTAGTTCAGTTCAGTTCAGTGTGTGTGTTGCTTTTAGTTTTAGGTTAGTGCAGTTTAGTTCAGTTCATTGTTAAGATTTCTGATGATGTAACAATTAAGGACTGCAATAAAGTTTCTTAAAGCTACAGTCGGACTTCGTCTCTCTTTGTGCAACTAATGGGATCCAACAGTATCCTTGAAAACTTATCATGACAACGGCAGGGAAATGGAGAATTGAACATTTTATTGCCATAAAGTAGTGAAAAAAACAATTAGGCGTAAGCAATTAAGCACAGTGACCATCAATCAGTGAACAGACTAACACAATCAAACACAGATCAATTAAACCATTGAACACTGCACTATAAAACAAGCATATGATTTAATACAGATGAAAAATTAGACAAAGTCCCAGTATCTTAATCACTTTTGTCTAAAGCAACAATACCAATACAAAAATTGCCTTTGAATATGGTAAATTGCATAGAGTTAAAGTGACTATTCCAGGTTATCATTTTAAAATATGAATGGAGTAGGCCTGTAAAAAGCTAAACTGTTGAAATAGATAACACATCTGTTTTTTTTTTGACTGAAACTTGGTACATATCCTGTATTGTTTAATATTACACACTATTAAGTAAAACACTTTGGAATGAGTCCTCAAAGAAGACCCCCATCCTCAGGTTGGAAAGGCTGTCAGGTGATCTTGTGGAAGTTTGAATGGAAATAAGCTGACATGATCACTTGATAACAAAAATAGTTGGGAACCAATGGGCTAATGTTAGTGAGAAACCTAAAGTACTTAATATCAATGGAGAAAAAGTATTAGAGAAACTAATCAGATTGAAAGCCAACAGATCCCCTAGGGTTCTAAAAGAGATGGGTAGAGAGATATTGGATGCATTGGCTGTGAGCTTCCAAAATTCATTAGATTCCAAAATGGTTCTAGCAGATTGGAAGGTAGAAAATGTAACCCTGCTATTCAAGAAAGGAAGGAGAGAGAAAACTGGGAATAACAGGACAGTTAGCCTGACATCAGTCATTGGGAAAATGCTGAGATCATTATTTCTTTTGGGCCTCCTTATCTCGAGAGACAATGGATACGCGCCTGGAGGTGGTCAGTGGTTTGTGAAGCAGCGCCTGGAGTGGCTATAAAGGCCAATTCTAGAGTGACAGGCTCTTCCACAGGTGCTGCAGAGAAATTTGTTTGTCGGGGCTGTTGCACAGTCGGCTCTCCCCTTGCGCCTCTGTCTTTTTTCCTGCCAACTACTAAGTCACTTCGACTCGCCACATTTTAGCCCTGTCTTTATGGCTGCCCGCCAGCTCTGGCGAACGCTGGCAACTGACTCCCACGACTTGTGATCAATGTCACAGGATTTCATGTCGCGTTTGCAGACGTCTTTATAGCGGAGACATGGACGGCCGGTGGGTCTGATACCAGTGGCGAGCTCGCTGTACAATGTGTCTTTGGGGATCCTGCCATCTTCCATGCGGCTCACATGGCCAAGCCATCTCAAGCGCCGCTGACTCAGTAGTGTGTACAAGCTGGGGATGTTGGCCGCTTCAAGGACTTCTGTGTTGGAGATACTGTGTTGGAGATATTAACAAAGTGCTTAATGTGACACTCATGCAAGGAGAAATTATGAACTATAAAATGAATTGATGAATTGAACTTAAAACGGGCACCTTTTTGTTGCAAAACAAGATGGAGTAAAAGGGCAGGTAACCACTTCTGTACTGTGAATACACATGGTAACTGCTGGAACCCTGAACCAATTGTCATGTCTGGTCAACTGTTGAAGAAAGAATTAGAAAAGTAAATGGCTCATTCAATGTTAATGGCTACCTCTCTTCAACAAATTGGGCTAACAATGACTTTACAGGCAATGAGACCCCAGACTCAAACTCAAGATGGCATACAGATGAGCAACATTCAAACCCATTGTATAACAATGGCCACACCATCAAACACCATTCATGAAAACACAACGGGAGAGAAACTTGGGTCAACCGACTGAAACCAAGGGCTGGATTTTATGCACCCACCCAAAAAATGGCAGCCGGCATGTGCGGGCGGCGCACCGCGATGTTGCGCACAGTGGCTAATATAAATGCATACGTCAGCCCGTGCCCACTCCCCCAGTCACATGGAGTGGGCGGGCTCTCTGACACTGGCAATGGCGTCAGCTGATTTGGGAGTAGGTGCTGGAGCCATCTTTAAAAGGCAGTCAGTCCTGCATGAAAGTTGTTCAGACGTTTTGCTTGTGCTACTGCAGCAGAGCAGCCAGGAGTGCCTGTGGCACAGAATCATCTTTGAAGCAGAGAATCATTGAGTCATAGAGTTATACAGCACAGAAACAGGCCCTTCGGCCCACTGTGTCTGCACCGGCCATTAAGCCTATCTATTCTAATCCCATTTTCCAGCACTTGGCCCGTAGCCTTGTATGTTATGGCATTTCAACTGCTCATCTAAATATTTCTTAAATGTTGTGCAGGTACCTACTTCTACCACCCCTTCAGGTAGTGTGTTCCAGATTCCAACCACCCTCTGAACCTCCTGCCCTTTACCTTAAATTATACTCCCTGGTATTGACACCTCCACTAAGGGAAAAAACTTCTCCCTATCTACCCTATGTATGCCCCTCATAATTTTGTATACCTCAATCAGTTCCCCCCTCAGCCTCCAAGGAAAACAATCTCAGCCTATTCAGTCTCTCTTCATTGCTGAAATGCTCCAGCCCAGGCAACATCCTAGTGAATCTCCTCTGCACCCTCTCCAGTGCAATCAAATCCTTCCTGTAGTGTGGCGACCAGCACTGTACAGAGTACTCCAGCTGTGGCCTAACTAGCATTTTATACAGTTCCAACATAACCTCCCTGCTTTTATATTCTATGCCTCGGTTAATAAAGGCAAGTATCCCATACGCCTTCCTAACCACCTTATCTATCTATGATGCTGCCTTCAGTGATCTATGGACAAGTACACCAAGGTCCCTCTGACCCTCTGTACTTCCCAGGGTCCTACCATCCATTGTATATTCCCTTGCCTTGTTGGTCCTCCCAAAATGCATCACCTCACACTACTCAGGATTAAATTCCATTTGCCACTGCTTTTCCCATCTTATCAGCCCATCTATATCGCCCTGTAATTTAAGGCTTTTCTCCTCACTATTTACGACACCACCAATTTCTGTGTCATCTGCGAACTTACTGATCATACCTCCTATATTCACGTCTAAATCATTAATGTACACTACAAACAGCAAGGGTCCCAGCACCGATCCCTGCGGTAAACCACAGGTTTCCAAATGCACAAAAAACCCTCTACCATTACCCTCTGCCTCCTGCCACTAAGCCAATTTTGGATCCAACTTGTCAAATTGCCCTGGATCGCATGGGCTCTTACCTTCTTAACCAATCTCCCATGCGAGACCTTATCAAAAGCCTTACTGAAGTCCATGTAGACTACATCAACTGCTTTACCCACATCTACACATCTAGTCACCTCCTCGAAAGATTCAATCAAATTCGTTAGACATGATCTCTCCCTGACAAAGCCCTGCTGACTATGTTGATTAATCCCTGCCTCTCCATGTGGAGATTAATCCTGTCCCTCAGAATTTTTTCCAATCGTTTCCCTACCACTGATGTTAGACTTACTGGCCTGTAATTACCTGCTTTATACCTACTACCCTGGAAGCCGAGTGCAAATGGCAGACGTGTGAGGAAGGATGCCCCACGGTTTAGCGAAGCCTCCCTGCTCACTCTCCTCCAGGCTGCAAGGGAAAGGAGGGAGGTTCTTTTAGGTTCTTTTCCCCAGTGATGGTAAGAAGAGTTCTTACCGCCTGACCAAACAAGCCTGGACGCAGATCACAGAGGAGGTAAGCTGCTGTGAGATCATCCAACAAGACTGGGTCCAGTGCAAGAAGAGGGTTAACGATCTCATGCGATCAGCAAAGGTAAGTGGCACCTTGCAGAATGGCTCTGTTTGACCGGGGTGCCCCACACGGTATGTCAAAGACAGGAAGGTCGGGCGGGGAGGATTGATACCACATGACTGGCTGCATATACGAATCAACTTACCTTCGATTGCACCTCAGAGACTGTCACATCCATAACAGGGTGCATCTGTATACCAGACTAACCTTCCCCCACCAGTTGTTGAAGTGGCCCTGTTGTGACAAGCTTCATGTTGATGCTTGGCAATGTTCAATATCTGCATCCTTGCTCTTCCAGGCAAAGAGAGTCCACAGTCGTCAGGAGGTGTGCAAGACCTGAGGTCACTCACCCAAGTCGAGGAAGAGGTGCTGCAGCTAACTGGCAGCCAGGGCGCACGTGCCGTTTCGGGTGTGGAGCTTGGGGTCCCGGGTGAACAGACTGATTTTTGACCAATACAACGATTCCTTATAACATTTCATATTTAGAGACTATGCTATCATCATTGTGACGTTTGTACCATAAAACCTAAATGTCTGCTCTGTATCTTGCAGGGTGACGCTCCAAATGGACATTGGAGGCCCTGGAGACTTCCACCACTTCTGAGGAATAGACAACCTCAGAGGATGCAGCGTCCCATGACACTCTTGCACCTTGCAACAGCAGAGATACACTCACCTCAGTGGGAATCTGTTCGCCTTTAGATTCTGGGTCACAAGCTGACAAGGTCACCACACACTTGCCCAAACAGCTAGCTCAGGCTGAGAAAGGCAATGGATCTGACAGTCGGAGGACTGTGGGTGGCCAGGCCCATTCTGAGCCCAGGTTGATGATGATCCTCTGGTGTTAACAACACAGGGCATGTTGGAGTTGCAGAGAGAGTTAAGGCAACATCTGGCGGACATGCCAGAGGCCATGCACAGCCTTGAGCGGACGTTGGGAGAGTCCATCCAGGCCCTGATAGCTGCCATGTCCCAGGCGTAATAGCACATGACTTCATCCAGCGAGAGGTTGGCGAGCCACAGTCCACAGAAGCGCCATGACCTTCAAACCCTTGCCTCTATAATGAGCTGGATGCAGTTGTGGCAAGGCGAGAGAGGGACAAGGGGCCTGGAGGGCGTTTCTGCTCCTAGTCCTTCTCGGGACAGCAGTGAGATTCTTACGAAACACAAACAAGAAATGCTGGAAATACTCAGCAGGTCTGGCAGCATCTGTGGAAAGAGAAGCAGAGTTAACGTTTCAGGTCAGTGACCCTTCATCAGAACTGGCAGATAATAGAAATGTAAAAGGTTTTAAGCAAGTAAAGCGGGGATGGAGCAAGAGATAACAAAAGAGAAAGTGTTGATAGGACAAGGTCACAGAGAATAACTGACCAGAAGGTCATGGAGCAAAGGCAAAAGGTATGTTAATGGTGTGGTGAAAGACAAAGCGTTAGTACAGAGAGGGTGTTAATTGACAGAAAACTGAGCCACCTGGCCCCAAGCACAAACATGAAATAAACACTGGGTAGGCACAGCAGAAACAAGCTAAACAAACGAAAATAAAATAAACACATAAAAAATAAAAAGGGGGGCCCATCATGCTCTGAACTCAATGTTCAGTCCAGCAGGCTATAGTGTGCCTAATTGGAAAATGAGGTGCTGTTCCTCGAGCTTGCGTTGATGTTCACTGGAAGACTGCAGCAATCCCAGGACAGAGATGAGAGCGTGAGAGCAGGGTGGGGAGTGTGAACTGGCCAGCAACCGGAAGCTCGGGGTCTTGCTTTCGGACAGAGTGGAGGTGTTCCGCAAAGCGGTCACCCAGTCTGCGTTTGATCTCCCCAATGTAGAGTAGACCACATTGTGAGCAGCAAATACAGTATACTAAATTGAAAGAAGTACAAGTAAATCACTGCTTCACCTGAAAGGAGTGTTTTGGGGCTTTGGATAGTGAGGAGAGAGGAAGCAAATAGGCAGGTATTACATCTCCTGCGATTGCAGGGGAGGTGCCGTGGGAAGGGGACGAGGTGGTGGGGGTAATGGAGGAGTGGACCAGGGTGTCACGGAGGGAATAATCCTTTCGGAATGCTGACAGGGGAGGGGAAGATGTGTTTGGTAGTGGCATCACGCTGGAAGTGGCGGAAATGGCGGAGGATGATCCTTTGGATATGGAGGCTGATATGGTGGAAAGTGAGGACAAGAGGAACTCTGTCGTGGTTCTGGGAGGCAGGGGAAGGGATGCGGGTAGAGGCGCGGGAAATGAGCCAGACACAGTTGAGGGCCCTGTCAACCACAGTGGGGGGGAGTCCTCGGTTGAGGAAAAAGGAAGACATATCAGAAGTGCTGTCATGGAAGGTAGCATCATCAGAGCAGATGCGTCGGAGACAGAGAAACTGGGAGAATGGAATGGAGTCCTTACAGGAGGCAAGGTGTGAAGAAGTGTAGTCGAGGTAGTTGTGGGAGTCAGTGGGCTTCTAATGAATATTAGTAGAAATTAGTTGGTACGAGCCTTGAGAAGGAGGAGGTGATTCCTCAGGGTGATTCCAATGTGGACACTGGCTCCTCAGCCCCTCTGCCGGTAAGTCCAGCTCCAACAGCCACGACATCTATGAACAGCCCTGCACTGGTGCAGGAGGCCTTCAGGCAGCCGGGGCCCTTTAGGCCTCAGGCGCCCAGAGGATGACCGCCAAAGTCATCCAAAGCCAAAGGGCATCCTGATCAGCAACCTGCCTCCAGTCAAGCTGCTAGCACAGAAATTGCACTGCAAAGGAGCACCCATAAACATTTCAAAAAGACAACTTGGCACATATGGGTTTTCACGGGTGAGATGCCTATGTCATAATCAATGTCAGTAAATATGCTCTTCTCATAAGTATAGCCTTTTTCCTGTGTGAATGACGCATGCCCCCATGTACTGATTATGTGTCCTCCCATTATATCATTGGCCTGACAGTACTGCCAATGTATGGAATAACATCAGTGCCTTGCCAGTATGCGTGATGTGGCACTGCACGGATGCAGTCACATGGGCAATGGCTCAGTTAGCTGCTGCCAGTAATACTGGAGAGACAGATGTCACACATGCAGAAGACTGCAGACGACGTGAAGGATGGTGGTGTGTACTGTGAGGAGCATATTTTGCACTTCAGGGATTGTGGAAGTGCTCAGTGATCAAGTGTTGTCTTGCATACTTTACTCACTGCTCGCCACATCTGCACTCCATCAACGCTCTCCGTGCTCCCATGCGCAGCTGCTGCTGTACACCCACTCTGTCACCATCATCCGAGGATGCCTCCTGCTCATGTGGAACCGTGGCAGGTGTTGTATCGTTCTTCTGCATCGCTGCTGGGGTTCTTCACTGGAATTACAAACCATGCCTGCGAGGGGTAGCCCTTGTCCCAAAGAATCCATCCCTGAATCTGAGCCGGTGCAGTGAACAGCAGTGGCACCTGGGACTGGGGCAGGATGAAGGAGTCATGGCAGCTGCCTGGTAAGCAGGCACACACTTGCAGGAAGTGCTTCCTGTGGTCGCATACCAGATGCACTTTGAACAAGTAGAAGCCCTTTCTATTGAGGTATGCGGCTGGTTGCTCCATTGGAGCCTTGATGGTTACATGCGTGCAGTCAATGACTCTTTGCACCTGTGGGAATCCCCCAATGACCCCAAATAAAATGACCTTCTCGGCCTGACTCTCAGGGTCCGTCCTGAAGCATACAATGTTACCAGCCCTCCTGTACAAGGCATTGGTAACCTCCCTGATAACAGTTGTGTACTGCTGATTGTGGAACCCCACACAGGTCGCTGGTGGATCCCTGGAATGATGTGGAGGCATAGATGTTTAGAGCCGCTGTCACTTTGAAGGCCACATGAAAAGCATGTCTACCAAAGCCCATTGGCCGCAGGTCATCATTCAACAGTGCACAGAGATGTGTCACCACCTCTCTGGATATCCGCAGTCGTTTCTGACACTGGTGCTCCGACATCTGCAGGTAAGTCATATAGGTCCTATACAACCGCTGTCCTCTCTGGGCTCGAATGCACCTTGGTGGCTGCTGCTGCTCATGACTGGAAGCTTCCCCATGGGCAGGGTCTGCCTCGTGTTTCCACCTCAATGGGTCAATGGCACCTATCTGGGCAGACAGTGATGTGAATTGGTGCTTCGGCTGCGTTCCAACATTACATGTAGCATGATATTGCCCATCTTAGCTTTAAATAAGAACAGGGCAGCCTGACCACCATCATCTCATTTCGGTTGCCTGGACTGAACCACCAGCAGCATGAGCTTATACCGTCTAACATTTGTGCTTTCCACCCCACATAAAGAACTCATCGACTTCGATTGTTTCCCCCCCTCCACACACATCGTTGCCCGACTGCAGGGTCAGCCCCCTTCCCCACTCCCAAATGTTAACAGATGCAGAGTGGTACCCTTTATGGAACAAGGGTACGGGGTAGCCCCCTTCATAAATGCAAAGTTGAGACCCCCTTCACAACACATACCCACCCACCTTCACAGGCTCCGAGGACTGACCCCTCAGTGGCGCCAGCCTTTCTCTGACATGAAGAAGGCATGTGAGTGCCGCATGTCCAGCTGAAGATCCTAAACTGATGGCTGAATCGTACTGGGATGAATATGCAAAGAGGTGATTTAAATACCTAAAGTTGCGTCCCGTCAACGAGTGGCAGGGAGGCCACCACGGACCCTCGCTGCCGCCAGGAGGATCAGGCCCGGCCCTCCCAGCATTAGGCTAGTCTTTGAATTTTACATTCAGTTTGAGGGAGAGAAGAGTGGATCTAAGACTAGTATTTTAAACTTAAATAAGGGCAATTATGAGGGCATGAAAGCAGAGCTAGCAAAAGTGAACTGGCAAAGTAGGTTAAGGAATAGGTCAATAGAGAGCATATTATGATCGCTGATGCCTCGGGGCACCTTCACTATGAGGTCATTAACTAATCACATCTCGGTGAATCATCTGGGGTGACAAGTGAGGGAATGGAGAATGTTTTTTCTTATTTGTTCATGGGATGTGGGCATCGCTGGCTAGGTCAACATTTATTGCCCCTCCCTAATTGCCCTTGAGAAGGTGGTGGTGATCTGCCTTCCTGAACTGCGTGTGCTGTGAAGACCTTGCATTCAGCGACAGATAACCTGTCAAGGGCCTTATTCACCCTGTTTTCAATGCCCCTGTTGAGGAGGAGGAGCACTGTAGAGGGAGGGGGTCCAGGTGCAATCAGGGGCATGGCAGCAATGTCAGGGTGCACAGGAGGGCGAGCCTTGGTGGGGGGAGGACACTGGAGAATGACGCAGAGGGTCATTCCAATAGCCTCTTGCGCACAGATGAAGCTACCCTCCAGAGAGAGTTTATCAGCTAAGCCACAACTACCTGCAGATGTCCAAGCAGTAGTGTCTCTGAAGACGTTACCTCTCCAGGGAGTCCATCACTGATGTGTACGCCATGATACAGGATGAACTGAGCCTCATGGGACCTGGAGAACCCCCGATGCCAGTGTTGTTGAAAGTCACCGTGGCACCACCAGATCATTCCAGGGATCAACTGAAGCTAAGTGTGGAATCTGGAATCTGCAGCTTATCACTGTATCAAGGAGGTCACCGATGCCTTTTTCAGGAGGGCCAGCGACATTGTGCACTTCCGCACCAATCAAAACAGTCAATCTAGAAAGCTATAGGAATTGGGGCTATCGTTGGATTCCCCCAGATGCAGGGGGTCATCGACTGCCCGCATTTGGCTATCAAGACTACTGCACACCAGGCAGTGGCCTTCATTAACAGAAAGGGCTTCCACTCACTCAATGCTCACACAATGGTCTTTGACCACTGCAAACGGATCATGCAGGTCTGTGCACACTTCCCAGGAAGCAGCCGCGATGCCTACATACTAAGGTAGTACCAGGTGCCAGAGCTTTTCCATGCTTCAATGCATCTTCAGGGATCAATACTCAGGGACACAGGCTACCTACTGAGGACATGGCTACTGCTGCCTGTGAGGAACCCGCATACGGATGCAGAGGAGAGGTATAACACCTGCCAGGGGTCAGTCAACCTGAGTGACTATCAAGCAGGCCACTGATCTACTCTAGATGAGATTGAGGTGCCTAGATCAGTCTGGTGGAGCCCTTCAGTATGCCCCAGCGAGGGTCTTATAGAACATGGCAGTCTGTTGTGCGGGGAGAGGCATTGGCCAGTGAGGATATTGTGGAGTGCGATGTTTCCTCCAATGATAAGGATGCGGAGGAGAATGCTGCCCAGGCAGTGCCAGATGAAGGAACCAAGATACTCCAGGAAAGGCGCAATGAGATACGCACAAGGGAGGCAAGTGATGCCCTTAGATATTCACATTTCTTAAGACCCTTACCACCTTCTGGAACCACACCAATAAAGCCTTATCTTTAAGCAGACCTGTTTTACCCTCTTTCCTTTTGTACTCCAGTGCCCAGCACCCAGGTACACAATGTACATTGGCAAGGCTGAAGCATTGAGCAATTGTGGTCTGGTTCCTCACTTCCAGCCCCTTGAGAGAGGCAGGGTTTAGATAATGTGCCAAAGGATATCAACAATAGGAAGAAGATGTAGTGAGATAACATCATTTCTTTATTCCGCATAACACCAGAATGCGACCCTATCCATTTAGAATGTACATTCACCCGTGAATCCTTCAGTGCATCTATTTGCTCTTCCTAAATCATTTCTGGATGCTCCTACTTGGTGCTACCCCTATACTATCAGCTGAGGTGGAGGCAGGCTGCTGACTTTGCTGCCCTGTGGCTTGGAAAGATCTTGACAGCCGTCCTTTGGTTGTTTGAGGCCTGGAGGGCCCCGGCATACTGACGGTCTCCTGCTCAAGTGCAGGACCGTCCTCTGCATCAGGGATAATGGAGACACTGGCATCACTGGCAGAGGGGTTGAGGAGCTGCTCCCCACGCCAGGAGCACCCTGAGAGGAGACTCCAGATGTGGGAGGCAGCCGTTCCTCCTGCCTTGCAAGGCAACTTATACCCCCCCGCTGACCTGAGAGGGATGATGACCTGGCGGACACTCCAGGTGCCTTATCCCCCTCTTGCCTTGCTTCATTGAGCTCGTGGACAAGGTGAGGGTATGCAGATCTGCAAGCATCTCTAGCAGGCACTGAGTGGTCTTCTGGATCAGGCTCTCCATGAGAGTTGCCAATGGAGGAAGGCATGCATGCACCAGTCAGAGACATGGCAACAGTCTAGGCCTGGAGGGATTCCTCCATCACCCGCACTTGATATGCATAGCCTCTAGCATCTCTGCCAAATGTTGCCTTCCCTCTCGCTGCAGTTGCAACATCTCCCAAATTCCCATAGGCACATCATCAACCTGGGGCTGAGTATGGACCTGACCTCCAACAGTCCACCAACTGTCAGTGGCCTCTGCTGTCACAGCCTCTGCCAGCTGCTCTAGCGTGTCTATGATGTGTTTACCAGGTGTGTGTCCAAATCAAAATGCAAATGGATATCCACTGATATGATATTATCTGTGCTGGTGGAGGGTGCGGGAGGGAATGATGTGTCAGTGCACACTCTAAGGCTTCTTCCTCCTCCTCTGAGGCAGCAGTCTATCCTCCAGCCTCTCCAGCTCTTTGTTCTTGTCGATGAGCATGATCTGTCTGAGCGAACTCTTGTGAAGGGCTATGGATTTCCTATTACAACACACCAACCACCCCTACTGTGGAGCTCCGTGTATCCAGTGGTGGATGCATGATCACCATGGCTCGTTGGTGCCGCATACACCTCTGTGCCCCAGGACATCCTCATGCACTCTGTTGGGCGGGTGCCCACATCTCGCCATCCACTATGGAACAGCCACTTTGCTACCTTGCCAGTTCCATCCTCTCCTCTTCCATTGGGCTCAAGACGTGCAAATAATGGACACTACCACTGGGCTTAACCCACTCCTTTCAGTTGTGTGCTGTCTTTTCCTGAAAAAGCGAAGAGCTACAATGTTATTCCACCAGCAGAGATAAGCCAGTCGTAGTCCAACGGCCTGTGAGGGGAGCACATGAATGCCTCCTACATGTGGCTATTCTTGATGGACTTTGTGGGTGATTGCAATGACAGATGGACACCTCTCACAGAGATGCAACCATGCCTCAGTCAACATTTCCTGCTGTCCACATTGTTTCCCATTGTCCACAGCTGGGTGGTCACTACCACTCCACCAAACACACCCTCTCGCTCTGCCACAAGCTAGGCCCGAAGGGTGGGAAATGTTTGGATTTCTCACCTTGGCAGACCAGATCAGGCCATTGACGCGCTTCTGGCACTGGATCTATGTCCTGGGGATGACCCCATGGCTGCTGACTTCCTATGCCATCTCTGTCCAGGCTTCCATGGTCAGGTGGGCCGGCCTCCTCCTCCCAACCCTGGGGAAGAGGACCTCCCACCTTTCCCTTGAAGCCTGGAGAAGAGTCTGGAGGGAGCCATTGTTGAACCAAGGGTCACCCGGGGTCTTCCTTCAGCCATGGTAGATGGACGTACTGTCTTTCACCAGAGCCTTCCAAAGATAAATGGGGTATTGAATACCGGGCTGGCAGCCCTTTAAATAAGACACCAGTATGTGCTGTGGCATTACCTGACACCACCTTCGCCCCCTCCACTCCTGCCTCCGTCCTCGCACTGAATGGCCTCTACGCCTCCCGACTCTTAATTGGCCGGTCACTGCTTGATCGCTCATTGCCCCATTGAAAGCTGCACTCACTACCAATCCCAATGCTGGGACCTGCAGCCTATGAATGAACAAAATCTAGCCCATAGAGTACAAAAGCTAGGAAGTTATGATGGAACTTTATAAAACACTGGTTCGGCCTCAACTGGAATATTGTGTCCAGTTCTGGGCATTAGGAAGGATGTGAAGGCTTTAGCGAGAGTGCAGCAAAGATTTATGAGAATGCTTCCAGGGATGAGGGACTTCAGTTATTTGGATAGATCGTAGAAGCTTAGGGTTGTTCTCTTTGGAGACAAGAAGGTTGAGAGGAGATCTGATAGAGGTGTTCAGTACCATGAGAAATCTAGACAAAGTAAATAGAAACTGTTATCATTGGCACAAGGGTCAACAACCAGAGCACATTAATGTAAGGTGAATGGCAAAAGAACTAACGGCGGCATGAGGAAAAGCTTTTTTACACAGCAAGTGGTTAGACATGGAATGCACCGCCTGAGAGTGTGGTGGAGGCAGATTTAATTGTGGCTTTCAAAACAAAATTAGATAAGCAACTTTTTATTTCGAGATACAGCACTGAAACAGGCCCTTCGGCCCACCGAGTCTGTGCCTAAACTAAAGAGAAAAAATTTGCAGGTCTGCAGGGAAAGGACGGAGAAGTGGGACGAGCAGGGTTGATCTTGCAGAGAGCTGGCACGGACACAACAGGCAGAATGGCCCTCCTCTGTGCTATAACCATGCTATGATTCTATGATTCTATTCACCAACCCCGTTCGCTTCCCTACCAACAATCTCTGCCAATCATGACTCATATCTCATATTTTTAGCTTCACCTCACCCTCACACAGTTATCACTGCTGCAGGACTCACACCCACATCTCACAGCTTGCACAACTGTACAACAGTAAAAGGCATAGCACCCAACCCAGGGCGGCACAGTGGTGCAGTGGTTAGCACCGCAGCCTCACAGCTCCAGCAACCCGGGTTTAGTTCTGGGTACTGAGAGGTATAGACAGGGTGGATAGCAAGAAGCTTTTTCCCAGAGTGGGGGATTCAATTACTAGGGGTCAGGAGTTCAAAGTGAGAGGGGAAAAGTTTAGGGGGGATATGCGTGGAAAGTTCTTTACGCAGAGGGTGGTGGGTGCCTGGAACGCGTTGCCAGCGGAGGTGGTAGACGCGGGCATGATAGCGTCTTTTAAGACGTATTTAGACAGATACATGAATGGGCAGGAAGCAAAGAGATACAGACCCTTAGAAAATAGGCGACATGTTTAGATAGAGGATCTGGATCGGCGCAGGCTTGGAGGGCCGGAGGGCCTGTTCCTGTGCTGTAATTTTCTTTGTTCTTTGTTAGATTAGATTAGAGATACAGCACTGAAACAGGCCCTTCGGCCCACCGAGTCTGTGCCGACCATCAACCACCCAGTTATACTAATCCTACACTAATCCCACATTCCTACCAAACATCCCCCACCTGACGCTATATTTCCCTACCACCTACCTATATTAGTGACAATTTATGAAGGCCAATTTACCTACCAACTTGCAAGTCTTTTTGGCTTGTGGGAGGAAACCGGAGCACCCGGAGAAAACCCACGCAGACACAGGGAGAACTTGCAAACTCCACACAGGCAGTACCCGGAATCGAACCCGGGTCCCTGGAGCTGTGAGGCTGCAGTGCTAACCACTACGCCACTGTGCCGCCCTTCTTTGTACTTTGTACTGCATGTGCAGAGTTTGCAAGTTCTCCCTGTGACTGCGTGGGTTTCCGCCGGGTGCTCAGGTTTCCTCCCACAGCCAAAGGCTTGCAGGTTGATAGGTAAATTGGCCATTATAAATTGCCCCTAGTGTAGGTAGGAGAATGGTGGGGATGTGGTCGGCAGCATGGGATTAATGTAGGATTAGTATAAATGGGCGGTTGTTGGTCAGCACAGACTCAGTGGGCCGAAGGGCCTGTTTCAGTGCTGTATCTCTAAATAAAATTTTAAAAAATAAAACCACATTTCACCACACTTACTGACACACGTCCTCTGTTTTGCAACACAAGATGGTGCATTACTGGAGGCAGCAGAACCTAACCTGTGAAGGACAGGCATGGCTGAATGTCCTTACATCTATGCATGAGTCCATGCTCTCCATCATTGATGTACCCATTACTGAGACTGTGGTCAGTGGTGAGGCTGAAGCCATTGAAGGTGACAGCATATTCATAATTAATCCGCCTTCTCATATTCCACTTACCCCTCACCCCATAACCTCTTCTGATTTACAAGCTGCACAGTGGCAGCAGTGTGTACCATCCACAAGATGCACTGCAGCAACACACCAAGGCTCCTCAGACAGCATCTTCCAAACTCGCGACCTCTACCACCTAGAAGGACAGGGGCAGCAGATGCATGGGAACACCACCACCTGCAAGTTCCCCACCAAGCCACACACCATCTTGGAACTATATCACCATTCCTTCACTGTCATTGGATCAAAATCCTGGAATTCTCTTCCTAACAGCACTGTGGGTGTACCTACCCCATGTGGACTGCAGCGGTTCAAGAAGGCAGCTCACCACCACCTTCCCAAGGGCAATTAGGGATGGGCAATAAATGTTGGCCTAGCCAGCGATGTCCACATCCAATGAACGAATAAAAAAAAGCATGGTGTAAGTATGCATCACTTGCTTCCAATCCTCCCTTCATCATGACACCACTCTTGTGCTTTTCTCCTTTCAGATACACAAGAATGAGATGGACGAGCAGGAGATAGAAGAGCAGAAGTCAGTTATGAAGAAGAAACATTGTCACTTGATCTCCCATTCGGAATCACCAGCTCAGATGCTGACACTGCACATATTTTAGAGGGTAGCTTAGAGGTGGGTTCTGCGCATGGTGAGACACCAAGCATGAGTGGTCAGCAGCCAGGTCAGAAGACAAGCGTAGCACCGGTCCATCTTGCAGGAGGGCCAGGGTGCAGATGAGTTCTGTTGCAGAGAATTTGGATGAAGATTTCAATGGGGTGGCCTACAGAAAAAGGCAGATGGGTATGCACAATGAAATGCTCAGTGTATTGGCAGGCCTGCCAGAAAGCCTATGGTCAATGTCAAGGAGCATGAAGGAGTCTGGCACAAACTTAACACAGGTCTTTGTGCAGAGTTCAGAGCCTATCCTTTCCAGTGTAGAAGTGGTGGTCAATTCCATGAGAACTGATGGCTAATGTCTCAGGTTCCAATGCAACACAAGCGAAAGACACCCAATAGGTGCTGCAGTGGAAGCTCAGACTGAGGTATTGCAACGTCAGCTTACTGCCATGCAGACTGCATATGCCAGTGGGCAATTGGACTTGCATGGTGTCACAGCAGTTGAGCAATCTGTTCTCCAGCATGTTTCTAGGATTGCTGAGGCGCCAGTCTGAGGGAGTGCCAATGGTTCTGTGGACTGTGAACCTGAGATTTTGTCCCAGCATGATAGCATTCATCCACCCACCACTGCCCAGACTGCTGCCACCCAAGCCAAGATGGTGCCATCCGAAGCTGGGCCTTCCAGGGCTAGAACTGGCCAAAGTCATCCCACAAGGCCATCAGTAGTCTCCCCTATAAAAGTCATCAGCCTTCCGCCAGCCATGCGGCAGCTACTAGTGTAGTCACTGCATAGGAGCACAAGGAACGGCAAAGGCACCTGGAAGACAGACACTAAAAAAATGTAGAAGGGTGATGAATTGACTTATGTATGGAATGTTGGATGGTTAGATTTATTAAATTGGTTTGGACTGTTTGTTTTCTGATTGCTTTTATTTCAACATTGTGGTCAAGTGATGATCAGTAACAGAGGAAAGGTAAGGTGTGGGACTGTTGGTGAATGAGGGATTTGGGCTGTGTTCACTGGTACTGCAGTTGGATGAGTCGATCGCAGACAAACGAACAGAAAATGGATGCGTTGGTTGCCTCTTGCCTTCCTCCTCCTCCTCTTCTTCCTCCTCAGCTGCTGATCATATAACTGGTATATTAGGGTATGCCCTCATGATGGCAGAATAGTGCAGTATTCAGCCGACCATGACAAATCGTGATGCACTCTGCCACGTACTGCAGAGCACCTCCAGTAGCATTGTTTAAGCACCCCAATGGTCTGCTTCATTTTCATTTTGTGTGGTACATTGGCCTTTGTTATATAAATGCTGCCCACAGGTGTGTGGGTTGTGTACCAATCATGAGGCAGGTGGTTAGCCCTTATTGCCCAGTAGCCACCCTCTGGTTTCACGTGGTGTTTCTGTTGCAGATGGTACAGCACACTGCCATAGAATGAAAGCATCATTACTGTTGCCAGGATACCAGGCATATGCCTGCATATTCTCCTCCAGACTACTGATGCAAGGCAGGGTTCCTCTTCCCTCGAGACCAAAGGAGGAGACCTCCCAGCGAACTAGGCAGGCCTGGATGGGGGGAGCAGTGGAGGTATGCAGCCATGGGGCATACGGAGAACTTGGATCCAGTGCCACAAGTGGGTCAAAGAACCTCTCCCCTCTGCTAGAGTGAGTGACAAACCTCACTCTCCCTTGGGTCGGAAGCAAATGGGTGGGTGTGCAGGCATAGTTTTGGGACTTGGGAGCCCACCAGATGGAGAAAACAGCTGCAGTTCTGACAGGGGGTGCGTGCCTGGCACAGCTGACCCACACAAGGGTGCAGCTGAGTGCCAGACTAACAGTTACATTACACTGGACCCAGAGGCTGCAGCAAGCACGTGGAGTGGGAGGTCTCTGAAGTCTGAGCATTTAAATAATTCTCATGTGTCTCCACAGGAGAATAGGGCCCAGAATGCCAGGGAACAGGCACAGACTGATAGCGGTGTCCCCCTGTTGGCTGTATGGAAGCTAATGGAGGAAGATGCACTGTAGCTGGCTGGTGACCAGGGAGGCCAATCAATCGCAGATGGTGAGGCCAGATCACCGACTGAGTCGGGCAAGTTTCTCAGGTAATGGGCATAGTGGCAGCAACAGGCGAGCATGAGGGATGGTCACAAGAACACAAGAAATAGGAGCAGGAGTATGCCATTCACCTCTTCAAGCCCACTCTGCCATTCAATGAGATCATGGCTGATCTTCTACTTCAACACCATTTCCTGCACTATCCCCGTAACCCTTGATGTTTCTAATATGTCACACGTTCCAAGTTACAGATGTGTGACCGAGCTGCAGCCAACCCTGTGTGCTTCCATCTGAAGTATCACATGGGCCTGATCTTTTTATTTATTCTTACAGGTGACCAGAGGAGGCTGATGCAACTCTTCAGGAGCCCCTCAATATACAGGGGCCATTCTGGCCTTGGGCAGCCAGAGGATGACAACCAAAGTCATCCCAGGCCACAGGGCAGCTTGGTCAGCAGTCTGCCTCCACCGCAGCTGGTGGCAAAGGGGGAGCTCCGCATAGGAGCACTCGCAACAGAGTTAACAAATCACTGTAACTGCACTTAGCCTTCACGGGTGTGAGTTCAATTTTTGCAGCATGTTGAATTGTGTAGAGAGCCTTTATTAAATGTCTCTTTTTGCTTATGACTGTCTCAATGCAGTGATGGCAGCCACAGCAATATGTATGTTTGGAAAATGGTGACTCGGGGCTGGTTGAGGTTGACCATGGTGTGTGTGCTGATCAGGTGGACCATTGTCAAAGCGCTATAAGCTGATGGAGAGTGTTTCTGAGCTTCCAGCAGACATGAGTGGCTGCAGTGAGCCTGGAATGTGGATATTTGGTGGCTGACGGGCTGCAGTTCAGGAGAAACGCCTGAGTATCAGAGCTTCCTGAGCCTCCCAGGCACCTATCTCTTGAGACCCTCCAAATGGTCCCACAGGCCAGTCAGGATCCTCTTCAACAACCTCCTCACCCTCCTCATCTGAGGATGTCTCGAGCTCTGCCATGTCTTCAGCAACCACGGCCTCCCCCCACCTCTGCAGTGTGAGGTTGTGCAAGGCACAGCAGACAACCACAATCCAAGACACCCTTGCTGGTGCATACTGTGGGGCGCTGCCCGAGCGATCCAGGCACCTAAATGTCATCTTGAGCAGACTGATGGTCTGCTCAGTCATCGCTCTAACTGTCACGAGGCTCATGTTGTAAATTACCTCTGCCTCAGTCCGTGGGTTCCTCGCCAGTGTCATCAGCCATCTCTTCAGCGGGTAACCCCTGTCGCCAAGTATCCATCCTCGCAGGTCCACAAGGGGGTTGAAAAGCTGTGGCAGCTGGGAGTGCCGGAGAATGTAAGTGGCATAACTGATCCAGGATAATGAGCACACACCCGCAATATCCGCTGGCGGTCACAGACGAGTTGGATTTTGAGGGAGTGAAATCCCTGACAGTTGATGAATGCCTCTGGCTGGCCTACAGGAACTCTGATGGCCACATGCATGCAGTCATTGGACCAGGGGGTATTCAGCCATGGTGCCAAAGCCTCCAGCTCTCTCAGTCTGACTGTCTGCATTGGTTGTAAACTTGATGGATTTGTTGTCCCTGCTGAAGAAGGCATCAGTCACAACTGATTAGGAGATGCCGCACGTGTCTCCAGTGGCAGCCTGGAATGAGCCTAAGGCGTAGAAATTCAGGATAACTGTGATCCTCAGAGCCACTGGTATCGGATGGCTATCCATGCAATTAGAGCTCACCACCGGCACTATCATGTCAAACAGAGCTGTCACAATCTCTTGGGACAGCGCAGTCTTTGAAGTCACTGGCGCTCTGACACCAGGAGGAAGGACTCTGATATCAGGAAGAGGGGTGTCCGCTGCCGGTACACCCTGCCTACTGGTAGCCTTGTCTTCTGGCAGGTCTTTGCGCCCGGTCCACTCTGTGGCCTTCTGCCCCTTCCCATCATGATGCTGCATCTGCAGGTGGCCAGCATGTTGCTGTTGTCCTTGGCTGCCTGCCCGCCTCTCCCTCCTTCTCCGACTCTTCTCACTTGAGGAGCCTCCTCGAGAATGGATAATGCCCAAGGCACCTAGGCACTGATTATATAACAGGGGCACCTTTCCAGTGGTTGCTGCGGGGACACTCAATCCCAACTTCCTCCAGAAAACTCTTCAAGATGGCCCTGCAGTAGGACCACTTGCTCAATTGGGCCTAAGCAAGTCAACAATTTCTGTCCTTCAACTTACACTCCCCTTTAACTTTGAAGCCTCAATTTCACTAGCCCGAGTCCTTCAGGCCCCTTCATCTGCTGCACTGTTGCCACTCATTTAAACCTGACAAAGCTCCGACACCCCCATGTGGCCCGTGCATGTCTTGTAAAATGGAGGTCAATTGGATTTCCAAATACTTTAACTGGCTTTTATCGGATGGCAAGATGAGTCCCCATCTTGCTTGACGTCCGCTGCATGTAAAATGGCGTTCGGGTGTGATGTCGTCAGGCGCCCAAGCCATTTTTCATTCCCCCCACCTCTGACAAGTTTGTATTTCAAAGGTAACATTCCAGCCATCGTGTTTTTATGTCGGGTGATTGAACAATGTGAAATAGAGGAAATTAGACAAACTCTCAAGAATACATAGTTGTACTGCTTCATGATCCAAAATATGAAATGCTTATATACATTGAGATGAATGAGTACTTCAAAATGTCAAAATTAACAAGCGCTCAGCAAACTCCCTAGAATATTGCAAGGAACTTTCATAACACTTCTACAAGGTCGACTGGAAACTGAAATTAGCTAAATCATACCATTGGAACTGAAGTTAAATATGCAGAATGTCACTGCAGTACTAAATTGGCAGAAGTAACTTTGGTGATGAGTTCATGAAATGTATTCGAGGCAAGTTTTCTTGAACAAGATGTTGAGGAATCAACTATGGAACAGGCCATTTCGCATCTGACAGCATGTAATAAGACAAGGATAATTAGCAATTTTATAGTAAAGGATCCTCTGGGGGAGAGGGATCATAATGTGATAGAATTTCATATTAAACTTGAGTAGCGTGGTTAAGCCCAAAATGATGATCATAAATTTAAACAGAACCAATTATTGAGGTATGTGAGTTCAATGAGGTAGATGAATTAGAATAAAATATATGAGGGTAAATAAGCAATGACAAATTGATAAGTTAAAGATAACATTGGAGTAAAAGAAGCTTACAACATTAGTGGTGGTTAAGGTTTCAGAAACAATGATCGGGGGAAAAAGATTAGCAGGCACTTGAAGAGCTAATTAAGGAGAGCCAGCAAGAATTTGTAAAAAGTAAATTGTGCTTGACTAATCTAATTGAACTTTTTTGTTGAAGTAGCAAAGAAACTTGATGAAGGGAAAGCAATGAATGTTGTCTATTTGAATTTTAAGAAAGCGTTTGACAAAGTGCCACATAAAAGTCTGATTACCAAAATTGAGGCTCATGGAATAAGAGTGTCAGTGTCAGCTGAGATAAAAAAATTGACTTAAGGACAGAACAAAGCGAGTTGTGGGTAAATGGTTGTTTTTCAGACTTGAAGATGGTACACAGTGGTGTTCCATAAGTGTCAGGACCACTGCTTTTTTTGATAGATATATAAATGACTTGGATATTGGAACACAAAGTAAAATTTCAAAATTTGAAATGGGCGCGTTGCCTCCCCATTGCCAAGCAATCTTCCAGGGGGTGAGTTAGACCGAAGATGGACTTCCCACCCAGAGGCCAACTGAGGCCCTTAAGTAGCCTATTAATGGCTATTAAGAGGCTCTTTTTTCCACTGCTGGGATCTTACCAGCAGCAGGGGTGGCCTCTGCTACGTGGGGAGGATGCCTTTTAAAACAAGGCGCTCTCCCTGTGGGCTTGGTGGGGGTGGGAGTGGGGGTGGGGATTCCTCCTTCGTGGTCATTTGTGGCCCATGGATTGAGGACCCCCACCGGGAACAACTTTACCCCTCGGGCCCCCCCTCCACCTGGACTGCACGATCAACCCCTCTCCCTGTTCCTTTACCAGGGCCTTCTGGACTGGCCCCAGCAACCCCGCCTCACCTACCTCTGGTCCAGGTTTCCAACACTAAGCCTGGATCTGAGGCCTCTGTAGTACCACCAGTGGCCACCACTCCTGGTGTTGCTGCTGATACTGCTGAGCTGCCTGCCCTCTGACTGGTCAGCAGCTCTTGGAGATGGAATCCCCGTTTTTAAAAGGTTGGGGATCCTGTCTCCGAAAACCTTGATTTGAGAAGATCGGTGGATCACTCTGGGGGAACAAAAAGGCAGAGGCAGGGTGAAATTAAAAGGGAAATTAGGAAATCAAAGAGAAGGCATGAAAAATTATTGGAAAGTAAGATCAAAGAAAACCCAAAGATGTTTTATAAATATATAAAGAGCTAAAGGATAACTAAGGAAAGAGCTGGGCCAATGAGAGACCAAAATGGTAACTTGTGTGTGGAGGTGAAAGACATGGGCGTGATTCCTAATGAATACTTTGCATCTGTTTTCACAAAAGAGAGGGGAACAAAACAGACATTTTAGTTAAGAAATAGTGGATGGTATAAATGTAGTGAGGGTAGAAATATTAAGGTGTTTAGTATCCTTGAAAGTGGATAAATCACTAAGCCCAGATGAAATGTATCCCAGCCTGTTAAGGGAAGCAAGGGAAGAAATAATGGATGCTCTGACCATCATTTTCCAAATCTCTCTGGCTACAAGAGAGGTGCTGGATGACTGGAGGACAGCGAACGTGTTGTTATTTAAAAAGGGAGTAAGGGATAGCCCAAGTAATTATCGGTCGGTCATCTGAACCTCGGTGGTGGGAAAATTATTGAAAAGTTCTGTGCGACAGTATAAATCATCATTTAGAAAGGCACTGATTAATCAAAGACAGTCAGCATGGATTTGTGAAAGGAAGGTTGTGTCTGATTAACTTGATTGAATTTTTTGAGGAGTTAACAAGGAGAGTCGATGAGGGTAGCATGTTTGATGCAGACTACATGGATTTTAGTAAGGCTTTTGACATGGAAGAATGGTCAGAAAATTTCAAGTTCATGGGATCCCAGGGAAAGTGGGATGTTGGATCCAAAATTGGCTCACCGGCAGGAAGCAAAGAGTTATGTTGACAGGTGCTTTTGTGACTGGAAAGCTGTTTCCAGTGGAGTTCGCCAGGGCTTAGTACTGGGTCCCTTACTATTCATGGTATGTATTTAAGTGATTTAAGGCTGAATTTTCACGCTGGGGACAGGAAACAAGAATCAGGGTTAACGTTTCGGGTCAGTGACCCTTCTTCGGAACTGACAAATATTAGAAAAGTCACAGATTATAAACAAGTGAGGTGGGGGTTGGGCAAGAGATAACAAAGGAGAAGGTGCAGATTGGACCAGGCCACATAGCTGACCAAAAGGTCACGGAGCAAAGGCAAACAATATGTTAATGGTGTGTTGAAAATCTGCACCTTCTCCTTTGTTATCTCTTGCCCAACCCCCACCTCACTTGTTTATAATCTGTGACTTTTCTAATATTTGTCAGTTCCGAAGAAGGGTCACTGACCCGAAACGATAACTCTGCTTCTCTTTCCACAGATGCTGCCAGACCTGCTGAGTGAATCCAGCATTTCTTGTTTTTGTTTCAGATTTCCAGCATCCGCAGTATTTTGCTTTTATAAACAAGAATCAGGACTGTTTCCAGGTCCCGAGCCCGCCCCCGTGGGGAAACATATCAATCCTTGGAATTTCGATGGCGGTGCCTCCTTAATTGGCATCAAGACAGTTTTCCTGTCCATTTAAGGGTAGCAGGTGGGCTGCCAAAGCTGGAGGGCCATTAAGAGGTCTTCCAGCTTGAGAGGAGGAGCACGCTGCGATGGTAGGTAAGTAGCAGAGAAGGCGCTTCAACATGGAGCCATCCACTCTCCAACTTTTTGAAAATGTTGAAATAAATAACAGAAAAAGCAGCCAGGTCACTACTATTGGGAGGGTGGTGGGTGTTTGGGGGGGGGTGACTCTCTACAGGGCGGCCTTTGGTTGCACCCGCACCCAGATCTGCCTGCCTGGAGTGCGAGGCCCCTGGCCTGCCATTGGGTACACTCCTCCAGGCAGTTAAACTGCCCCCTGTCATGTGAGGAAACTGGAGGCCAACTGGAAAATCTCAGTCCGCCTCCTTTACCTCTGGTTAATTAGGCTCTTAATGAGCTTAATGGGCTACCTCATGGGGGTGGGTACACCTGTTGAACCCGAACTGCCTCAATAAAAATCGCCAGCACCAGGAACAATCTTGGAGGGGCCTGAAAACTCAGCCTTTAGACTTAAATGTAGGGGGCATGATTAAGAAGTTTGAAGATGATACAGAAATTGGCCGTGTGCTCTAGAAACATAGAAGCATAGAAAATAGGAGCAGGAGTAGGCCATTCGGCCCTTCAAACCTGCTCTGCCATTCATTATGATCATGGCTGATCATCCAACTCAGTAGCCTTTTCCCGCTTTGGCCCCATACCTTTTGATCCCTTTAGACCCAAGAGCTATATCTAACTCCTTCTTGAAAACATACAATGTTTTCGGCTGAACTGCTTTCTGTGGGAGCGAATTCCCAGGCTCACTACTCTCTGGGTGAAGAAATTTCTCCTCATCTCAGTCCTGAAAGGTTTACCTCGTATCCTCAGACTATGACCACTGACTCTGGACTCCCCCACCATCAGGAACATCCTTCCTGCATCAAACATGTCAAGTCCTGTTAGAATTTTATAGGTTTCTTTGAGATCCCCCCTCACTCTTCTGAACTCCAGCGAATATAATCCTAACCGACTCAATCTCTCCTCATATGTCAGTCCCGCCATCCCGGGAATCAGTCTGGTAAGCCTTCGCTGCACCCCCTCTATCGCAAGAACATCCTTCCTCAGATAAGGAGACCAAAACTGCACACAATGTTCCAGGTGTGGCCTCACCAAGGCCCTGTTTAATTGCAGCAAGAAATCCCTGCTCCTGTACTCAAATCCTCTTGCTATGAAGGCCAACATAGCTGGGTGGCACAGTGGCGCAGTGGTTAGCACCGCAGCCTCACAGCTTTAGTGACCCGGGTTCAATTCTGGGTATTGTCTGTGCAGAGTTTGCAAGTTCTCCCTGTGACCGCGTGGGTTTTCGCCAGGTGCTCCCGTTTCCTCCCACAGCCAAAGACTTGCAGGTTGACAGGTAAATTGGCCATTATAAATTGCCCCTCGTATAGGTAGGTGGGTGGGGATGTGGTAGGAATATGGGATTAGTGTAGGATTAGTATAAATGGGTGGTTGTTGGTTGGCACAGACTTGGTGGGCCGAAGGGCCTGTTTCAGTGCTATATCTCTAAATGAATACCATTTGCCTTTTTTACTGCCTGTTGCACCTGCATGCTTACCTTCAGCAACTGGTGTACGAGAACACCCAGGTCTCGTTGCATATTCCCCTCTCTCAGTTTATACCCATTCAGATAATAGTCTGCCTTCCTGTTTTTGGTACCAAAGTGGATAACTTCACATTTATCCACATTGTACTGCATCTGCCATGCATTAGCCCACTCACTCAACTTGTCCAAATCTCCCTGAAGCCTCTCTGCATCCTCCTCACAACTCACACTCCCACCCAGTTTTGTGTCATCTGCAAATTTGGTGATATTACATTTAGTTCCCTCATCTAAATCATTAATATATATTGTGAATAGCTGGGGTCCTAGCACCGATCCCTGCGGTAACCCACTAGTCACTGCCTGCCATTCGGAAAAAGACCCATTTATCCCGACTCTTTCCTGTCCGCCAACCAATTTTCTATCCATCGCAAGACACTACCCCCAATCCCATGCGCTTTAATTTTACATGCTAATCTCTTAAGTGGGACTTTGTTGAAAGCCTTCTGAAAGTCCAAATAAACCACATCCACTGGCTCCCCCTCATCAGCTCTACTAGTTACATCTTCAAAGAATTCGAGTAGATTTGTCAAGCATGATTTCCCTTTCGTAAATCCATCTGCCCGATTCTACCACTGTTCTCTAAGTGCTCTGCTATACTATCTTTGATAATAGACTCTAGAATTTTCCCACTACCGACATCAGGTTGACTGGTCTATAATTTTCTGCTTTCTCTCTACCTCCCTTTTTAAATAGTGGCGTTACATTAGTTACCCTCCAATCTGTAGGAACTGTTCCAGAGTCTATAGAATCTTGGAAGATGACCACCAATGCATCCACTATTTCTAGGGCCACTTCCTTAAGTACTTTGGGATGCACACCATCAGGCCCTAGGAATTTATAGGCCTTCAATCCCATCAATTTGCCCAACACCATTTCTCTACTAATACTGATTTCTTTCAGTTCCTCTCTCTCAATAAGCCCTGTGTTCCCCAACATTTCTGGTATGATATTTGTGTCCTCCTTTGTGAAGACAGAACCAAAGTATGCATTTAGTTGGTCAGCCATTTCTTTGTTCCCATAATAAATTCCCGTTTCTGACTGTAAGGGACCTACATTTGTCTTGACCAATCTTTTTCTCTTCACATACCTATAGAAACTTTTAGTCAGTTTTTATGTTCCCCGCAAGCTTGCTCTCGTACTCTATTTTCCCCTTCTTAATAAATCTCTTGGTCCTCCTTTGCTGAATCCTAAACTGCTCCCAATCCTCAGGTCTGTAGTTTTTCCTGGCAAATTTGTATGCCTCTTCCTTGGATCTAATGCTATCTCTAATTTTCCTTGTAAGCCATGGTTTTTCTTTTGCCGTTTTACTTTTGCGCCAGACAGGGATAAACAATTGTTGCAGTTAATCCATGCGCTCTTTAAATGTTTACCATTGTCTATCCACTGTCATCCCTTTAAGTAACGTTTCCCAATCCGTCATGGCCAACTCCAGCCTCATACCTTCGTAGTTTCTTTTACTAAGATTCAGGACCCTTGTCTCAGAATCAACTACGTCACTCTCCATCTTGATGAAGAATTCTATCCAAGGGGTCTCCCACCACTAGACTGTCAATTATTCCTCTCTCATTACACAGTACCCAGTCTAGAATGGCCTGTTCTCCAGTTGGTTCCTCAACGTATTGGTCCAGAAAACCATCCTATATACACTGCAAGAATTCTATAGTGAGGAAGAAAACTGTAGATTGCAGAAATATATCAATGGAATAGTCAGGCAGGCAGAAAAGTGCCAAAGAGAATTAACTCTGGAGAAGTGTGAAGTAATGCATTTGGAGAGGACAAACGAGGCAAGTAAATGCACACTAAATAGTAGGATTTGTTCTATTCCAGAAAGCCAGGTGGTGAAGGATAGAACTAGAGTCCAATCTTTACTTTTATAAGCTCTTATTTACAGAGATACAACAACAAGAAGCTATATTTATATAGTGCCTTTAAGAAATAAAGCATTTCAAGGTGCTTCACAGGAGCATTATAAAACAAAATATGACACTGAGCCATGTAAAGAGATATTAGGTCAGATGGCCTGAAGCTTGGTCAAAGAGGTAGGTTGTAAGGAGTCTCTTTAAAGGAGGAAAGTGAGGTGGAGAGCCGGAGAGGTGTAGGAAGGGAATTCCAGAGCTTGGAGCCTAGGCAACTGAAGGCGCAGTTACCAATGGTGGAGTAATTAAGTTGGTAGTCACCTGTCAAACAGTGAAAGCACTGTCTGAGGAAAGGATTGCTTTGAACAGCAGTCACTCACGTGGCCAGGTCTAGAGTATAACAGCAGGTTGGTTATGCCAGAACTACATAAAGCAATAGTTGGACTATAGCTAGAGTACTACATGCAGTTCTGTCACCACATTACAGGTAGGATGTGATGGCACTCGAGGGGTACAGAGATTTACGAGGATGTTGCCAGGAATGGAGAATTTTAGATATGAGGAAAGATTGGATAGACATGGGTTGTTTTCTTAGGAACAGAGAAGGCAGTGGAGAGATATAGTTAATATGTATAAAATTACGAGGGGCCTAGACAGACTGGATGGGAAAAACCTATTTCCCTTAGCAGAGAGGTCAATAACCAGGGGGCATAGATTTAAAGTAATTGGCAGAAGGACTATAGACTGAATTTTACTCCGATGGCGTGTGTCGTGGCGGTTGCACCTGAAGTGGATGCTGTTTCCCTTTTGTCATTAAGCAGCCAGTGCAAGCAATCTCATGGTGACCAGCCAATAAGGAAGGCATGGTGCAGGGGCTGTCCAATTAAGCAACGCGAAGCATGGGGGCCATCCATTCCTGGGCCCGTGGCAGCAATGCAGTCAGTGAGATCGGCATCAGCTGATGTCATGGCAGGTGCTGGCGCCATTTTTAAGGGATGCCGGCCCTGCCTTTGTTGCTGCCTGAGCAAAGTACTCCTTCCTGTTCCTGATGCCTCTCATGGCGCTCCCGGAGTGGTCAGCAGCTCCACAGCACTTCTGCCAGTGGCTCCATCACCTCAAAAACCTGCAACAACAGAGGAGGGTCCTGCATATGTGAAGAGCTCCTCAGCATTCCGGGGCCCTCCAGCCCTAGGCAGCCAGTGGATGACAGCCAAAGCCATCCCAAGCCATGAAGCTGCAATATCAGGAGCCTGCTTTCACCTCAGCTGCAAGTGCAGGGGTGGCACCTCATTGGAGTAGCCGTAACAGGGGCATCGAGCTGCACTTGGGGGTCACGAGTCATTTAAATATCTAGATGTTAAGTTTCCTTACTGGTATGTGCCTCAATAAATCATTCACTCAGTATTCCTGCTTTTTATTTTAATGCTAAGTACCCTGTGAGATTGCATCTACAATCTTCCTCCCTCAATGTGCTTGAAGAGGTGGACTAAGGTGTTTCGATTCAGCTTCTCAGCCTTGCCATTGTACACTGTACACCTAGGTGCTGGGCAATGGACAGCCAAATGAAGGAGGCGACATCAGGGCTGATTACAGGTATGGCTTTACTGGCATGTTTCTGAAAGGGCACAAGGGTCACAGGAAATGGCTATGTATTAGGGGGACCCTAGCCTCCCTTGAGCATATCTCATTTGACCTTGCCTGTGACCTAAGGGATTCCTCATTCTGCATTACCTGGTCAGCTGGTTTCTCCACATCCTCATTGTTTAGAGGAGGCATCATGATCAGCAAAGTCCTCATTGATCAACACCTCCACCCCAACGCCCCCCCCCCCGACCACTGCAGGGCTAGAATGTGCAGTGCACAGCAGACCACCATGATATGCTCAATGGTCACTATAGTTGACCCATGGCAGGCGTTGAACCTCTCCTCTGCAGTTATGCATGGGTTCCTCACAGGCCATGAGTAGCCAAATCTTTAGTGGGTAGCCCTTATCTCCATCGATCCGAGAAGGCACGTGAAGGGCTGGAAAAACTGTGAGACCTGGGGCCGTGGAGTATATATGCATTGTGGCTGCTTCCCAGGAAGTATGCAGACACCTGAATGATCCGCTTTCAGTAGTCGCAGACCAGTTGCACATTGAGCGAGTGGAAGCCCTCCTGTTCATGAAGGCCGCTAGCTGGGTCAGGAGGAGCTTTGATGGCCACATGTGTGCAGTTGATGACACTTTGCACCTAGGGCAATCCAGCGATCGCCCCAAACCTGAAGGACCTCTTCTCCTGACTTTCTGGATTGGTGTGGGATCACACATTGTCACCAGCCCTCTTGAATATCGCGTTGGTCACCTCCCTGGTGCATCAATGCCTGCAGACTAGGAAATCCCACGCATGTTCTCAGTGGATCCCTAGAAAGTCCCAGAGGCATGGAAGTTGAGAGACATGGTGATCTTCAGGGCCACTGGCATTGGGTGCCAACCAAACCCCATGGGTCTCAGCTTGTCCTGCAGCATGGTGCAGAGGCCTCCCTGGAGAGCAGTGCTGACACCACCACTCGGACATTTGGAGAAAGTTCAGCCTCAGGCAGTAGACTCTGTCCTGGGGATAGGCTCTTCTGCACACATGTGGTTGTTGGCGTGCCCCTCTGCACCAATTCCACCTGAGATTGGCCCTCTTGACAGTTCTGAGATTGGTGATGTACACCCACCAGTGTCTAGACCTCTCTTCCTCTGAGCTGCCCCTCTTTCTCAATGGGGGCCACGAGGTCTGGATGAATGTGGCCTATGGCCACATTCTGAATCCTCGGCCTTCTACCAGGGTGGCCCTCTCCCCAACCCCCAAACCTGCCCGTCAATCCTGTCCTCAGGGAAAGTGCCACTGCCGCTATGTGACCCTGACCACATGGCCCCACACTCCTGGCAACTTCTCCCCACTTCTACCAATGTCTGCCAGTGCCCTTTGTGCACCACCCTTCCTGCCACTGCATGCTGGCTCTCCTGATGGCTTTGTTAGAGAGCCAGGATGTATCCCCCTATTCCTTGCCATTCCCTGCCTCACTGTCACTTTATTTCACATGGCGGGGCTGTGAAGCCCCGTAGTCCCCGGTTGCCGCTGATAAAATCCAAATTGCTCTGTAAAATTGTAGTTAATTGGCCTTTTAAATACCTCAATTGGTGTCCCGCTGCCTCAATGACAGAAGTCCGCCCTCCATGGTTCCTACAGCTTGTAAAATACAGAATGGACATCACAACATTGGATTTCCAGCTAAACGTGGTCTGTTCCCATTCTATAGCCCCATCACCACCACCCGACCTCGCACTTAATGACTCGGTAAAAATCTGACCTGTGATTCTAAAGGGAAGTTGAGGGGAATTATTTTTACTCAGAGGGTGGTGGAGGTTTGGAACTCATTGCCCGAAAGGGAGGTTGAGGTCGAAACCCACATTGCATTTAAAAGAAACACTTGGGTATGCATTTGAGTTGTCATAACCTACAGGTCTACGTACCAAGAGCTGGAAGGTGGAATTATCTGAATAGCTCTTTCTCAGCCGGCATGGGTACGAAGGGCCGAATAGCCTCCTTCTGAGCCGTATATCTTTCGATGTTTCTATATTTCTACATCAGTAGTGTTACGACTGAAGTGGGAGGAGTGCACTGTCTTCTAGTTCCAATTCTCCACAGGCCACAACTTATATTTAACTGTTTACCCTGTTAACGATACGATCAATCATACTCTTTATCCAGAATAAAATACACCAACCAGGTTTCTTTAATAAACAACAAAATTATCAGTTTATTATAAAACAAGACGTAACCAGTAACAAAGCAAAGCGTTAACATACCATGTGAAATATGAAAGTTCCCTTTTATCTTAACCCATCACACACACACACACACACACACACACACACACACACACACACACACACACACACACACACACACACACACACACACACACACACACACACACACACACACACACACACACACACACACACACCGGTTAACCAAAACCGTAGAGATATTCGCTTAGAGCTCTGTTACAAAAAAAATAATTTGGCCAAATACTTGCTAATTCTTGAAGAAAAAAAGAGAGATATGGAAAGATATCAACGCTCCCTTTTGGTTTTTACATCCCAAACACTCGTAGACGGCTGTTGCTGGGATCTTTCTATTTACCATTAAAGGTAACCTTTTTGGAGAACAAAGGGCGTCATCAGTCATCAAGTCATCAGATCATCAGTCTGGGATCTCCAGCCACAGAGAGAACATCGAAAGTTACCTTGAATTACAAGTCAAGGCTGAGAGAGAGAGATCAATTCCAACTAAGGTACTTAAACCTTGCTGAGATGAGTTGGCAACCAACTGCAACAAAGAGAGTGCCTTTTGAACAACACCTCCACCTGTGAAAATCGAACAAAGAAATATCTGCACCGTCTCCAAACTGAAGTGTTGACTGCCAGGAGACTTCAGCAACCCAGCAAGGGCAAGACAACCAGCAAACAGGCTTGTAGCTTAAAACTTACCCTCCAAGAGGATCCCACGGGTTTTTCCTGGAAACAGAAGACTTTTGCACCTTGAGATCTTAACACCTCTTATCCTTTACCTTTTATCTATCTTTTCTTGAGTGTGCATGAGAGAGTGAAAGGGTGCGTGAGTGATGTTGCAAACATTTCAGGTGATTATTCTTCAATAAATATTTAATCTTCTGTTTTAACCTCATGAGAAAACCTGTCACTGTGTATTTGGTCAACAAAACATAGGGGCTAAAACATTAGTTTAAACAAAACACTATCTGTTGTCAGTTGGGTGGTGAAAAGTGGAAACCAGCCATACCAATTCCCACCTGTCCATATCATCAGCATCATGTTGAGTTCAGTTCATCGAGGTGGGGGTGTAAAGGGATGAAGCTGAGACCTTTGTTAAGGTCTGATCATTCAGGTTCAAGGGAAGCGGAGAGGGGATAGTGAAAACACGGAAAGGGGTGAGATTGCAAGGAGGGAAATGGGTAAAGGGGAAGGTGGCTCTAGCATTGATATCCAAAAGTTGTTGAAGCTTGTGATCCTTGACACCTGAAAAGAAAAACGTTTTCTGTTGATGTGCTGACTGAGGCAAAAGATAAAATGGAACTGAAAATCAAGACAGTTTTGAGTGGGTGCAACTGAAGAGAGAGGTCGAGACAATATGACAATGCATGGCATTGAGCCTGGATCTCAGGATGCAGTGAGAGCACTGGTTCAAGGAATGCTGACTATATCGGAAATATCTGGAATCATGGGTGAATACGAAACATGAAGGGTGGAATTTCAATTGGAATCCATGTGGAATAAGTTGGAGCTGTAGACAGTTGCTGAGGAAAGAGATATGGTTGTGAAAGTGAGTTTTGGTCAGATACCTGATCAAACACAATATGCATGGCAGAATGCAGTGAAGATAAACAAGGTGAAAGAGACAAATGGAAATCTAGCCAGAGAGAAGAGCAGATTTCTTCAAAAAGGAGGAGACTATTTGACCCATCGAGTCTTTCGAAGAGCAATCCAACTAGTTTCACTCCCCTTCTCTTTCCCCATATCCCTGCAATTTTTTCTCCTTTAAATATTTATCCAATTCCCTTTTGAAAGTTACTATTGAATCTGTATCCACCACCCTATCAGACAGTACATTCCAAATCCTAACTACTCATTGCATAAAAAAAAGTTTTCCCTCATGTCACCTTTGGTTCTTTTGCCAAACACTTTAAATCTATGCCATATGGTTATCAACCCTTCAGCCATTGGAAACAGGTTCCCTTTATTTAAAGGAAGCCAGGAAGGAAATAGCAGATGCACTAGGATCATCTTCAAATTCTCACTAGGTACAGGCAAGGTACCAGATGATTGGAGGTCTGCGAATGTTGTGCCATTGTTTAAAAAGGGTGCGAGGGATAAGCCAGGTAATTATAGGCCAGTCAGTCTGACCTCGGTGGTGAGTAAATTGTTAGAATCTATTCTGAGGGGCAGGATAAACTGTCACTTAGAAAGACAGGGATAGTCAGCATGGATCTGTTAGGGGAAGGTCATGTCTTACGAACTTGATTAAGTTTTGTGATGAGGGTAGTGCAGTGGATGTGGTTTAATGGATTTTAGTAAGGCATTTGACAAGGTCCTGCATGGCAGACTGGTCAGTAAAATGAAAGCCCATGGGATACAGGGGAAGGTGGCAGATTGGATCCAGAATTGGCTCAGTGATGGGAAACAAAGGGTAGTAGTCGATGGATGTTTTTGTGAATGGAAAGCGTTTTCCAGTGGTGTTCCACAGGGCTCATTGTTGGGTCTCCTGCTGTTTGTGGTATATATTAATGATTTGGACTTAAATGTGGGAGGAATGATGAGGACATTTGCTGATGACACAAAAATTAGCCGTGTAGTTAATAGTGAGAAGGAAAGCCATGGACTCCAGAATGATCTCAATGTTGGTGGAAAAGTGACAAATGGAATTCAATCCAGAGAAATGTGAAGTTTTGCATTTGTTGAGGGAAAATAAAATGAGGGAATACACAATAAACGGGAGGATATTCAGAGGGGTAGAAGAGGTGAGAGACCTTGGAGTGCATGTCCACAGGTCCCTGAAGGTGGCAGGACATGTGGATAGAGTGGTGAAGAAGGCATATGGATGTGATGATGGAACTGTACTGAGCATTGGTTAGGCCACAGCTGGAGTATTGCATGCAGTTCTGGTCACCACATTACATAAAGGACATAATTGCTCTGGAGAGAGTACAGAGGAGATTTACAAGAATGTTGACAGGGCTTGAAGGTTGCAGCTATGAGGAAAGATTGGATAGGCTAGGGTTGTTTTCCCTGGAACTGAGGAGGCTGAGGGCTGACTTGATTGAGGTGTACAAAATTGTGAGGGGCCTAGATAGAGTCGACAGGAAGGACCTGTTTCCCCTAGCGGGGAGGTCAGTTACCAAGGGGCACTGATTTAAGTTGATTGATAGAAGGATTACAGGGGACATGAGGGGAAACTTTTTCACCCAGAGGGTGGTGGGTGTCGAGAATTTGCTGCCAGGAATGGTGGTGGAGGCAGAGGCTTTCAATTCTTTTAAAAGGTACCTGGACATGTACCTGAACTGCTGTAACCTGCGGGGCTATGGACCAGGTGCAGAAAGGTGGGATTAGTTTGAACTAATAGTTTATTTGACCGGCACAGACACGATGGGATGAATGGTCTCCTTCTGTGCTGTACTTTTTCTTTGGTTCTATGGTTCTATTTACTCTCTCTAAATCCTTCATGATTTTAAACACCTCTATCAAATCCTCTTAGCCTTCTCTAATCTCAGGAGAACAACCCAGTTTCTCCAGTTGATCCATACAACTGTAGTCCCACATCCTTGGAACCATTCTAGTATATCACTTTTGCATCCTCTGCATATCCTTCACAGCCTTCCGAAAGTGCGGTGCCCAAAATTGGATATAATACTCCAACTGGGGCAGAGCTAATGTTTTATATAGGTTGAGCATAATTTCCTGGCTTTTGTAATCTATGCCTCTATTTATAGAGATCAGGATCCCATATGCTTTCTCAAGTACTTTAGTAACCTGGCCTGCAAAAGTACACAAGAATCCTTAAGTTTGTCTCTTCTTGCACTCCCTATAAAATTGTACATTTTGTATCTCCTCATTCTTCCTAACAAAATGTATCACCTCACACTTTTCTACACTGAATTTCATCTGCCCATTCCACCAGTATATATTTGGTTCTTTATGCTGCCACCGTATAGAGTCCAGAAAGACAGTGTTTAAACATTAATCTTTATTGTATAGCAACTATATACAGTCCACACTAGCCTGTGTGTCTCCTTCAAAAGTCACACTGTAACTGTTCTCAAGACTCTCTCACATGATCTCTTACCTCATCTTGGTGGGCAGTGATCTTTATCTTCTCTCAAGATTAACCCTTTGATACCCTGATACTACATCTCCCTCCAAGTCTTTATCCCAATATATATTTACATACATTCACTTTTTTATTTACATTCTACCCCATCTCCCCACAAGTCTCTGACTTGATAGATTCGACCTATCAGGAGCTTCACAACTCTCCCTGATCTTGTAGTCATCAGATGTCTTTCTCTGATCCCTTGTTTCGTGACTTGGATGGCCTTCGTTGAGGTTTGTAGCATTCGGTGCTTTTTGAATTTTCGGTTCATCATCTGAGTCGTCTAAATGTATGACCGATTGACGTCTTTAATGTAAAGGAATAAGAATCCTTCTATTTCCCCATATAGAACCTTCTTGAGTTTGTACTAGCTGTTGATTCTTGTCTTTCCGGAGAATTATCCCTTCTCTACTTTGGTCTCATACCCATTTCTTTTGCCCTTCTGACAACTTTGATAGGTTTCTGGTACGGTATCTTCTGTTATAATTCTGTTTGTTTCGATATGACTTTTCTTTGTCTTGTACTTTCTGATAATCCTTGCTTTGCAATCCTGGAAGTAATTTCTTGGGTAGAATTCGAAGTTGTATTCCAAGTTTTCTTCCCATTAAGAGTTCTGATGGTGCTAATCCGCACAATAATGGAGTAGTTTTGTATGTCAGTAGTGCTAATTGTAAATCTTATTTTTTCTTCACCAAAGCTTTAATGGTTCTGACTCTTTGCTCAGCTTCTCCATTTGATTGTGGATACTTAGGAGAGCTTGTTAGGTGAACAAATACACATTCTTCTGCAAAGTGTGTGAAGTAATCATTTGCAAATTGTGGTCCATTATCAGATACTATCAGATCCGGTATACCATGGGCTGAATTTTCACAGCTTGCAGGCGCTCTCGGCGTGAGACGTGCACCGCTAAGCCGCCGCGTTATTTAATGTGGTGGCTCATTTACATGGAGGGGCGGAATGCTCGCCCCTGATGACGGAGATGGGGCGGGCTCTCTGTCCCCAGCAACAGCGTCCTGCACCACCACGCAGGTGCCGGCGCCATTTATAAAGGGCTTCAGGCCCTTCTGAGGCATTTACATTTTTAAAGAATTTCTCAAGAAATAAAATTACATTTTATTCAAAGTTCCAATCCCCTCTCCACCCCCACAATGACTAATCAGTTTATTAATTGCCCTCTCCCCCCAAAAAAACCTTTCTTCCAGTCCCAAACCTTCCCCCCGACCTTTAGTAACTTTTACTTTCAACCCTTTCCCACAACCCTCAACCAATAGCAGGAGTTTTCCTCGCTCCCCACTTCCCGCCCTGAAAACTTAATTCCTCCCCACTCCCCACCAGTGTGCCGCATCAGATCTCCAAACGGAGATCCGAAGGCATGGGAGTTCCAGCCGGAATATCGGCGTGGGACAGCCGTCGCGATGAGGTAACTATGCATGCATTACAATTTATTTAAATATTTAAATTAAATTGCATCGCCAAGCAACGGACATCGGGGGGGCCTGGTAAAATCCAGCCCCATGTGTTGCGAAAACATCTGGGAAAACTCTGATGACTGCTTCAGTTGTTGTTGTGTACATCCGCTTAACTTTGATCCATCTTAAGAAGTAATCAACTATGATCAACTATAATTAGATAGGATCTTCCCTCAAAGAAGAATAAGTCCATCGCTAACTGTTCTCACAGTCTATACAGGGCCTTGGTGAGGCCACACTTGGAATATTGTGTGCAGTTTTGGTCTCCTTATCTGAGGAAGGATGTTCTTGCAATAGAGGGAGTGCAGCGAAGGTTCACCAGACTGATTCCTGGGATGGCAGGATTGACGAATGAGGCAAGATTGAGTCAGTTAGGATTATATTCGCTGGAGTTCAGAAGAGTGAGGGGGGATCTCATAGAAACCTGTAAAATTCTAACAGGACTTAACAGGGTAGATGCAGGAAGGATGTTCCCAATGGTGGGGGAGTCCAGAACCAGGGTTCATAGTCTCAGGATACGGGGTAAACAATTCAGGACTGAGATGAGGAGAAATTTCTTTGTCTTGTACTTTCTGATAATCCTTGCTTTGCAATCCTGGAAGTAATTTCTTGGGTAGAATTCGAAGTTGTATTCCAAGTTTTCTTCCCATTAAGAGTTCTGATGGTGCTAATCCGCACAATAATGGAGTATGAAATCACACCAGAGAGTGGTGAGCCTGTGGAATTCGCTACCACAGAAAGCAGTTGAGGCCAAAACATTGTATGTTTTCAAGAAGGAGTTAGATATAGGTCTTGGGTCTAAACAGATCAAAGGGTCTGGGGCGAAAATGGGAACAGGTTACTGAGTTAGATGATCAGCCATGACATAATGAATGGCGGAGCAGGCTCGAAGGGCCGAATGGCCTATTCCTGCTCCTATTTTCTATGTTTCTAGTTGGGAATTGGTTCTAAAGTAGTGGTTCTGTTTGATCTTGTCTATGTAGCTGACAATTTTGTTGGACATGCTTCTTCCCAAGTTTTCTGTCTGTGTAGCACTCCTGCTGCATTTCTCTTTCTCGCTCTTGTAATCTTTGAGCAGCATGGTGGGTTGTGCTGTTTTGTGCGGGTTCTCTCCGCATCTGGCGGAATCCAGACTCTCTGCAGTACTCAGGTCAGATTGGGGGACTCTCCCTCTGTCCTGTCTGCTGGATTCTTCTTGTTTATCTTCTTCAACTTTCATTATAAGATGAAGGTCAATACAAGTTCTTCTACTTAAGAGTGAGATTTCCTAATTTTTTAGGACAGAGTTTCTAATATCTGCTTTTCCTTATGATGAAGTATTGCTTGTAACTTCCCCTTTACTTCAAGTACAACACCTCCTGGGCCATGTAACTTGAGTTTTTGTTGGTTGCAGAACGTGTGTTAATAGCCACAGCTCTTTATCTGACAGGACCCACACACTTGCTCCGGTGCCGAGTTTGAAATTAGCGATATGTCCGTTGACATACATGTCTGCTGACCAAAATGCTTGTTTCGGATCATTGATCTCGCCCAGAAAATATTTTGATTGGTCTGCTGCAGGAGGTTGCATAACTTTGTTTGCCTCTCTATTCTTAACTACTTTTCCTTTACAGGTTGAGGTAGTCAAGATTTTATTTTAGCACGTCTTACTGAAATACTCTATTTTCTGCAATAAATGCATTCTGCTCTATTGGCGGGACATTGTTCACGCCTGTGGGAAGTTTTGGCACCACAATGCTGACAGAGTTTAATGGCGTCTTTCGCTTTCCCCCCGCCATTGTACCTTTTCTCCTGGTGCTCCTTGTTCAGCCCTCTGGTGAGGGAAATGAATAGTTACAAGAGGTTTTCTGTACCAAGGTCTTTCCTCACCTTGTATGATTGGTCTGTTATTGCTGCGTCAATTGAAGTAGGAATCACAAGCTTTAAAGACTTCATCAAATGTGGCTGATTTTTCATCAATAAGTTGTCTTGCTATTATATCATCAGCTACAACACCAATTAAATATAATAATGTATGTACATGCTCTGTTTCAGACCTGCTTTCCAATTTTGATGCAATTCTATATCTGAGGAACCTTTCCCTCCATTGTACCTAGTTTTGAGTCTGATTGGATCCCTTGTGACTTTTGAAACTCTCTGGCACTGCCAAATTTTTAGAACCATAGAACCATAGAAAAGTTACGGCACAGAAGGAGGCCATTCAGCCCATCGTGTATGCACCAGCTGAAAAAACTAGATGCCCAATCTAATCCCACCTTCTTTCACCTGGTCGGTAGCCTTGCCAGTTACAGCATTTCAGGTACATGTCCAAGTACCTTTTAAAAGAGTTGAAGGTTTCTGCCTCCACCACCGATCTGGGCAGTGAATTCATTCTGGACACCCACCACCCTCTGGGTGAAAAGGTTTTTCCTCATGTTCCCACTCGTCCTTCTACCAATCACCTTAAATCTGTGCCCCCTGGTAATTGACCTCTCCGCTAGGGGAAACAGGTCCTTCCTTTCTACTCTATGTAGGCCCCTCATAATTTTCTACACCTCAATTAAGTCACCCCTCAGCCTCCTCTGTTCCAAGGAAAACAACGCTAGCCTATCCAATCTTTCCTCATAGCTGCAACTTCCAAGCCCTGGCAACATTCTTGTAAATCTCCTCTGTACTCTCTCCAGCGCAATTATATCCTTCTTGTAATGTGGTGACCAGAACTGTACACAGTATTCCAGCTGTGGCTGAATGAACGTATACAATTCCAGCATTACATCCCTGCTTTTGTATTCCATACCTCGGCCAATAAAGGAAAGCATTCTATATGCCTTCTTCACCACTCTATCTACCTGTCCTGCCACCTTCAGGGACCTGTGGACATGCATTCCAAGGTCTCTCACCTCTTCTACCCTTTTCAATATCCTTCTGTTTATTCTGTATTAGAATCATAGTCATAGAGTCGTACAGCATAGAAACAGGCTCTTCGATCCATCGTGTCCATGCCGACCATAATGCCTGTCTATACTAATCCCACCTGTCTGCATTAATTCCATATCCCTCTATGCCTTTCTCATTCAAGTACCTGTCCAGATGCCACTCAAATGTTGCTATTGTTCCTGCCTCCACCACCTCCTCTGGCAGCTCATTCTTTGTGTGAAAAATTTACCCCTTTGACCCCCTTTAAAACTCCTCCCTCTCACCTTAAATCTATGCCCTCTAATTTTAGTCACCCCTACCATGGGAAACAAACTCTGGCTATCTATCCTATCTATGCCTCTCATAATTTTATATACCACTATCATGTCCCCTCTCTGCCTCCTTCACTCCAGGGAAAACAGACCCAGCCTATCCAATCTCTCTTTATAACTCAAGCCCTCCAAACCAGGCAACATCCTTGTGAATCTTTTCTGCACCCTCTCTCGCTTAATCACATCTTTCCTGTAGTGCGGCGACCAGAACTGCACACAGTACTCCAAGTGCGGCCTAACCAATGTTATGTACAACTGTAGCATGACGTCCCAACTCTTGTACTTAATGCCTCGGCCGATGAAGGCAAGCATGCCATACACCTTCTTCACCACCCTGTCTACCTGTGTTGCCACTTTCAGGGAACTATGTACTTGCACCCCAAGGTCTCTCTGCTCAACAACACTCCCCAGGGCCTTGCCATTCACTGTATATGTCCTGCCCTAGTTTAACTTCCCAAAATACATCACTTTGCACTTTTCTGTTAAATTCCATTTGCCAATCCCTTGCCCACTTTCCCAGTTGATCTATATCCTGTTGTAACCTTAGACAACCTTCTTCACTGTCCACTATACTACCAATTTTGGTGTTTTTTGTATTTTGTATTTTTTTTTGTATTTTTGTATTTTGTATTTTTATATTTTGTATTCCCTTGCTTTGTTTGCCCTCCCATAATGCATTACCTCACACTTCTCCGGATTGAATTCCATTTGCCACTTATCAGCCCACTCAACCAAAACATTGATATTATTCTGGAGTCTACGGCTATCCTCTTCACTATCAACTACATGGACAATTTTTGTGTCATCTGCAAATTTGGGGCGGCACAGTGGCGCAGTGGTTAGCACTGCAGCCTCACAGCTCCAGCGGCCCGGGTTCAATTCTGGGTACTGCCTGTGTGGAGTTTGCAAGTGCTCCCTGTGTCTGCGTGGGTTTCCTCCGGGTGCTCCGGTTTCCTCCCACATGTCAAAGACTTGCTGGTTGACAGGTTAATTGGACATTATAAATTGCCCCTAGTATAGGTAGGTGGTAGGGAAATATATAGGGACAGGTGGGGATGTGGTAGGAATGTGGAATTAGTGTAGGATTTGTATAAATGGGTGGTTGATGGTCGGCACAGACTCGGTGGGTCGAAGGGCCTGTTTCAGTGCTGTATCTCTTCAAAAAAAAAATTTCCCAATCATGCTTCCCACATTTAAGTCCAAATCATTAATATATACCACAAACAGCAAAGGACGCAACACTGAGCTCTGCGGAACACCACTGGAAGCCACTTTCCATTCGCAAAAACATCCGTCGACTACCACTGTTTGTTTCCTGTCATTGAGCCAATTTTGGATCCAAGTCGCCACATTCCCCTCTATCCCATGGGCTTACATTTTTCTGACCAGTCTGCATTGTGAGACCTTATCAAAATGCCTTACTAAAATCCATATAGACCACAACCACTGCACTACCCTCATCAATCCTCCTTGCTACTTCCTCAAAAAATTCAATCAAGTTAGGAAGACGTGACCTTCACCTAACAAATCCATGCTGACTATACCTGTTTGCTCCGTGCCTTTCTAAGCAGCGGTTTATCCTGTCTCTCAGAATTGACTCTCATAATTTACCGATCACCGAGGTCAGACTGACCGGCCTATAATTATTTGGCCTATTCCTCGCACCCTTTTTGAACAATGGTACATTGTTCCTTGAAGGTGGCAACGCAGGTCAATAGAGTGGTCAAGAAGGCATACGGCATGCTTTCCTTCATCGGACGGGGTATTGAGTACAAGAGTTGGCAGGTCATGTTACAGTTGTATAAGACTTTGGTTCGGCCACATTTGGAATACTGCATGCAGTTCTGGTCGCCACATTACCAAAAGAATGTGGATGCTTTGGAGAGGGTGCAGAGGAGGTTCACCAGGATGTTGCCTGGTATGGAGGGCGCTAGCTATGAAGAGAGGTTGAGTAGATTCGGATTATTTTCATTAGAAAGACGGAGGTTGAGGGGGGACCTGATTGAGGTGTACAAAATCATGAGAGGTATAGACAGGGTGGATAGCAAGAAACTTTTTCCCAGAGTAGGGGATTCAATTACTCGGGGTCACGAGTTCAAAGTGAGAGGGGAAAAGTTTAGGGGGGATATGCGTGGAAAGTTCTTTACGCACAGGGTGGTGGGTGCCTGGAACGCGTTGCCAGCGGAGGTGGTAGATGCGGGCACGATAGCATCTTTTAAGATGTATCTAGACAGATACATGAATGGGCAGGAAGCAAAGAGATACAGACCCTTAGAAAATAGGCGACAGGTTTAGATAGAGGATCTGGATCGGCGCAGGCTTGGAGGGCCGAAGGGCCTGTTCCTGTGCTGTAATTTTCTTTGTTCTTTGTTCTTTGTTCTTTGCTCGCAGGCCTCCAATCCTCTGGTACCTTGCCTGTATCTAGGAGGATTTTAAGATGATCCTCATCTGGGGCGGCACAGTGGCGCAATGGTTAGCACCGCAGCCTCACAGCTCCAGCGACCCGGGTTCAATTCTGGGTACTGCCTGTGTGGAGTTAGCAAGTTCTCCCTGTGTTTGCGTGGGTTTCCTCCAGGTGCTCTGGTTTCCTCCCACATGCCAAAGACTTGCAGGTTGATAGGTAAATTGGCCATTAGCAATTGCCACTAGTATAGGTAGGCGGTAGGGAAATATAGGGACAGGTGGGGATGTTTGTTGGGAATGTGGGATTAGTGTAGGATTAGTATAAAAAATGGGTGGTTGATGTTCGGCACAGACTCGGTAGGCCGAAGGGCCTGTTTCAGTGCTGTATCTCTAAACTAAACTAAACTCAGAGCATCTGCTATTTCACCTTTCAGTTTAAGCAGCGATTTACTTGTACTTCTTTCAATTTAGTATACTGTATTCGCTGCTCACAGTGTGGTCTCTTCTACATTGGCCAGACCAAACACAGATTGGGTGGCTGCATTGCAGAACACCTCCGCTCAAACTGAAAGCATGACCCCGAGCTTCCTGTCGCTTGCCATTTCAACACACACCCCTGCTCTAATACCCACATCTCTGTCCTGGGCTGGCTGCAGTGAAGCAGTGAAAATCAATGCAAGCTCGAGGAACAGCACCTCATTTACCCTCCCACTGTTTTTTTCATGTTTTTGCTTTTGGTTATGGCTTTCATTATTCTGTCATTTAACACTCTCTCTGCACTAATGCTTTGTAATTCACCACACTATTAACATGCTCTTTTATTTTGCCCATTGACATCCTTATCAATTATTTTCTGTGTCCTATCAACACCTTCCATTTTGTTTTCTTTTGACCCGCCCCCCAATTTATTTGCTTAAAACCTATTACATTTCTAACCTTTGCCAGTTCTGATAAAAGGCCACTGACCTGAAATGTTAACTTTACTTCTCTCTCTACAGATGCTGCCAGACCTACTGAGTATTTTCCAGCACTTTTTGTTTTTATTTCAGATTTCCAGCATCTACAGTATTTTGCTTTTATTTATCCGCTATTTTCTCTCTGGCTTCCTTTAACAACCTGGGATACAATCCATCTCGCCCTGGCTATTTATACTTTCAAGGATGTCACACCCTCAAGCACTTCCTCTCTCATTATGCTTATTGTATCTAATATTTCACACTCCTCCTCTTTAACTACAATGTCTGCATCAACCCTCTCCTTTGTGAAGACAAAGACAAAAAACTCATGAAGAACCCTGCCCACATCTTTGCATCCAAGCATAAGTTCCCCTGTAGATCTCTGATAGGCCCTACCCTTTCCTTGGTTATCCTCTTGTCCCAATTTAGAACTTTTACTCCTGTTTTATCTTTGTCCTTTTCCATTATTATGCTAAAACTAACCTTATTATGGTCACTATCTCCAAAACGGTCACCCACTGCTACTTCATCCACTTGCCCAACTTCATTACTGAAGACTAAGGGCTGGATTTTACACTTGTTGGACGGGAGCCGTCCATCAACCGAAAATTTGGTGATGATCCCGCCTCCACCTGGCCTAGGGATCCAGTCTGGATTTTATGGTCCCCAGGCCCATCATATGTCTAAGGCAGGACTTCCTCCTCATTGAGGCAGGAAGTCCTGCCTAATGGAGCTGCCGGCAGCTCTTAGTCCCAGCAACACCATCGGGAGTGGTGGCCACTACTGGGACTGCAACCCAGCTTTGCGAAGAAGAGGAAGGACAGCCCTGGGAAAAGGTAAGTTTTTGGGGCCTCGCCGGGGGTGATCGGTCAGGGTCCAGAGAGGCAAGGGTGGTCGATTGGGGGGGAGGGGGACGTGCTGGACTTTGGGGGAAGCCCTCCATCGGGCACAAGGTGCCTGATCAGGAGGGCCCCCTCCCCAGGCCATCAGAGAGCCGCCTGCCTTTGTCAGGTGGCTTTTCTCAGGCCTGGGCCGCCCGACTGGCCAAGGGTAGAATCCCCGTGGTGGCTGTCAATTGGCCTCTTAAGTGTCTTGATTGGCCTGGGGCGGGCAAGCCATTTCCCGCTGCCACTGCCCTGCGTAAAATGGCAGTGGAGGCAGGAGCGGGTCGGGAAGGGCCCTTAGAGCCTCCCACCGCAATTTACGCCCCCTCTCGCCACCATCCCTCTCTTTGGGGCGCGTAAAATTCCAGCCTAAATCTAGAATTGCGCCCCTCTCGTTGGACTTGTTACGTGCGAGCTAAAAAGGTTCTCTTGAATGCAGTTCGAGAATTTTGTGCCCTCTGTGCCCTTCACACTGTTTGTATCCCAGTTGATATTAGGGTAGTTGAAATCCCCAACTATTATTGCCCTATAGTTTTTGCACTCAGAAATCTGACTACATATTTGTTCTTCTATCTCCCTCTCCTGATTTGGTGGTCTATAGTACACTCCTTGTAGTGTGGCTGCCCCATTTTTATTTCTGAGCTTAACCCATATGGCATCATTTGATGATTCATTTAGCAGATTATCCCTCCTCACAGCTGTCAATAATGCTACATCCCCTCCTTTTATATTCCACCTGACAACTCTGTATCCAGGGATGTTGAGTTGCCATTTTTGCCCCTCCTTAAGCCAAGTTTCTGTGATTTTGCCATGTGTCAATCTGTGCCCTCAGCTCATTGGCTTTATTTGCTATACTCCTTGCATTTGAATAAATACCCTTTAACACAGCCAAATTCCTGTGCTGCACACTTTCAGAGTCACTCGCTAATTTTTTGGCTTCTGTTCCCTGCCATGAAATTGTCCTATCATAAACTCCCCTCAGGTTCCCATCCCCCTGCCAAACTAGTTTAAACCATCCCCAACAGCACTAGCAAAGCTTCCCTCAAGGATATTTGTCCTAATCCTGTTCAGGTGTAGACCGTTCAGCTTGTACAGGTCCCATCTTCCCCAGAACCGGTCCCAATGTCCCAGAAATCTGAAACACTCCCTCCTGCACCATCTCTCCAGCCACGCATTTATCTCATGTATTCTCCTATTTCTATACTCACTAGCACATGGCCTTGGGAGTAATCCGGAGATTACTACCTTTAAGGTCCTGCTTGCTAATCTCTTTCCTAACTCCCTAAACTCAGTCTGCAGGACCTCATCTCTCTTTCTTCCTATATCATTGGTACCAATGTGGACCACGATCTCTGGCTGTGCACCCTGCCCCTCCAGATTTGTCTGTAGCCGCTCGGTGATATCCATGACCTTTGCACCAGGGAGGCAACATACCATCCTGGAATCACATCTGCGACCACAGAAATGCCATCTGTTCTCCTAACTATAGAGTCCCGTAACACTATTGTTCTCCAGTCTTTTCTTCTCCCTCCCTGCACAGCTGAGCCACCCATCGTGCTCTGCTCATGACTATTGCTGCACTCTCCAGAGGAACACTCTCTCCCATTGATACTCAGAACTGAATACTGGTTAGAAAGTGGGATGCCCTCCAGGGACTCCTGCACTACCTGCCTTGTTCTTCTTGTCTGTCTGGCAGCCACCTAGTCCTTCTCTGCCTGTGCTCTCTTAAGCTCCAGGGTGGCTACCTCCTGAAACGTGCTATCTACACAGTTCTCTGCCTTGCAGATGCACCACAATGACTCCAGCGTCTGCTCGAGTTCCAAAACCTGGAGCTCAAGTTTCTGCAGCTAAGTGACACTTGCTGCAGATGTGTTTGTCAAGGACACATGGTGCATGCACGACTTCCCACATACCAGAGGAGGCACCTTCCACTTGGCTGAGCTGCCATACCTTAGCTTTACAAACTCATTATTGCTAGTGTCATAAGTGCAATAACTAGAATAACTTACCAGTTACTCACCAATCAGCTTCTTCCCCTGTACCGTGGAGGCTGAAGAGGCAGAAAAGAGACCAAAGAGCATCTCCTTCCCCTTGTCAGTGAAGTCCCTCACACACCAACTCACAGCCCCTCACTCTGTCCAAACAACACTTTCTAATTAGTAATTACTAACAAATTACACCAACTAAAACCTTAGAAGTACTAACCTTACTACCTATAAGGTAGCTATTTGAAGGTTTAAAAAAAATAACTTTTTTTCTCTGATTTTTCAGATATTTAAGTAGTTACTCACCAACCAATCAGCTTACAGATTTCCCATGATGTCACTGTTAGTTTTTGTTCACTTTTCAAACCCAGCTCATGCCTGCACAGACAGATCCTGCCTCTCCGGTCTGCCAGGTAGGTAAGGATCTCGAGCCCTGGTCTTGATTTATAGCTCCCGCTCAGGTTTGGATTCCTCCCAGGTCCGTCGACTGCCTCTCCGGTCTTCAGATAAGTCATTAAGCTTTTCATAGACTTTTTAGAGTGTTCCCCTTGAAGAATTTTTTCTTTTCAGGCTATCTTGCTTTGATGGAGTGTAGCAGGTGCTTGAGAGTGTACTCTGTTTTTAATAGGTTCTCCAGGGATTTTCCCTTTGCTTAAGCAGTTCACTGAAATGTTTACACCGCTGCCTATTGCAATTGACAGAGCTGTTCAATAGACAGTTCAAGGGTTTTCCCCTTTTCTTTTGTTGAGCAAAAGTTTATTTAGCTTCTTCAAGCTTGATTCTTTAATGATTTTTTTTAGGTTTGGCAGCGTTAATGGAGACTTTGCTGTGTTTGGGGTTTCCCATGCTTTTTCTCTTTACCATCGGACTTTTTCTTTCAGTTTGCACGCTTTTCAAGGTTTTCCCTTTTTTTCTCACTCACTCACACAGAGCCTTCAGAAAATTAATTTTTTAAGCTCTTCAAAGGCTTTTTTTTAACCAGGATTTCTCAGTCATCAGCACAATGACACATCTGATGACTTACATTTCAGCCAGGCTTCCATTCTATGGAGCTTTTATCTGCCTTCTAAGGTATGTAGTTTGTTTTTTCTCTACAGCTACTTGTTTTAAAGTTTATTGTCTTCTGGCTGAAGGATGATTGTCGCTTCAAATTTTCTCTTCTGGGTAAAGGACTTCGATCCTAGTGCTGTTCACCATATTGTATATTTGGTTCTTTATGCTGCCACCATATAGAGTCTAGCCAGACAGGTTCTTAAGCTGTAGTGTTTAAACATTAATCTGTATTGCATAGTAACTATATACAGGCCACACTAGTTTGTGTGTCTCCTTCAAAAGCCATGCTGTAGCTTTTCTTGAGTCTCCCCAACATGATCTTTTCCCTCATCCAGGTGGGCGGTAATATTTACAGCCTCTCAAGATTAACCTTTGATGCTCTTATACTACAAACCAGTCTGTCCATGTCTTCTTGAAGTCTATTACTATCTTCTTCACTATTTACTACACTTCCAAGTTTTATGCCATCTGCAAATTTTAAAATAGTGCCTCCTAGTCCCAAATCTAAGTCATTAATATATATCTAAAACTGCAGCAGCCCCAATACTCTTCTCTCAAGTCTGAAAAACAGCCATTCACCACAGCTCTCTGTTTTCTATACCTTAGCCAATTTTGTGGTCATGCTCCCATGATCCTTTAATCCCATTGGGTTTTGCACTGGAGTGCTGACTTGGGTTGCATGAGAGTGCTACAGTGGAAGTTTGGTAACAGGATAATTAAGGGTTAATTTTATCTTAAATCTAATCTGTCTTTTATTTAGCAGATCAACTTAACAGTTGCTGTTAGGGTTGGAGCAGGTAAGTTTTAGACCAGCTTTAAACAGGGTTCACTCAGGCTCTGCTTGCAGCTGCACCTTGTTAATTAGAGAATTGGCTTCAACCAGTTTTCAGGGGGCGAGAGTCATTCAGTATAAAAGTGCTGACTTTGTTTGCATTGGAGTGCTGACTTGGGTTGCATTAGAGTGCTACAGTGGAAGTTTGGTAACTGAGGAAGTTCGGTAAGGAGGGAGTGAGGAGCTCCTTTCATTTCCTTACTGTCCTCAGTGAGGGGAGCCGAGAGCTTCCAAAGAGCACAGCTGACTGGGAGAAGACTCGAAGGGCAGAGTTCCGGACCAGTAAGTACAACAAACTTACCTCTGGTAAAAAAAACTGAAAGTGAGTCACAGGAAAGCTGTGACCTGATTGGCTGGTAGGGAATTTTTTTATACTGAATTTGAAAATAAAACATTGATAAAAATTGATTAAAACCCTAATTAGCTAATTAATAAGTAGAGTAATTAAATCAGAGGGAGGAGATTACTGTATTTAGTTAGCATTTAATATTTATAGTAGGAATCTAGCACTAGGGACCATATAATTATCATAACAATTTAGTAAGGATTTAATAAGTATTTATTTATCTTAAATTAATTTATTAATTAGTGCTAGAAATGTCAGTTAAAGGGGTGAAGTGCTTCACCTGTGAGATGTGGGAGGTCCGTGATGCTTCCAGAGTTCCGGACGACTACATCTGCAGGATGTGTACCCAGTTGCAGCTCCTCACAGACCGCATGGATCGGTTGGAGCGGCAATTGCATGCACTTAGGAGCATGCAGGTGGCAGAAAGCATCTTAGACAGGAGTTTTAGAGAAGTGGTTACACCCAAGGTGCAGGCAAATAGATGGGTGACGCTAGAAGAGGCAGGCAGTCAGTGCAGGAATCCCCTGTGGCTATCCCCCTCTCTAACAAGTATACCGTTTTGGATACTGTTGGGGGGGGATGGCCTATCAGGGGAAAACAACAGCAGCAGCTAGAGCAGTGGCACCACGGCTGGCACTATTGTTCAGCAGGGAGGGACAAAGCGCAGAAAAGCAATAGTTATAGGGGACTCTATAGTCAGGGGCACAGATAGGCGCTTCTGTGGACATGCAAGAGACTCCAGGATGGTATGTTGCCTCCATTGTGCCAGGGTCAAGGATGTTGCTGAACGGACAGGGGGCATTCTGAAGGGGGAGGGTGAACAGCCAGAGGTTGTGGTGCACATTGGTACCAATGACACAGGCAGGAAAAGTGATGAGGTCCTGCAGGGGGAGTTTAGGGAGTTAGGTAGAAAGTTAAAAGACACGACCTCTAGGGTTGTAATCTCGGGATTACTCCCTGTGCCACGTGCCAGTGAGGCTAGAAATAGGAAGATAGTGCAGCTAAACACGTGGCTGAACAGCTGGTGTAGGAGGGAGGATTTCAGATATCTGGACCATTGGGATCTCTTCAGGGACAGATGGGACCTGAACAAGAAGGACGGGTTGCATCTAAACTGGAGGGGCACAAATATACTGGCAGCGAGGTTTGCTAGCGTCACTCAGGAGGGTTTAAACTAGTGTGGCAGAGGGGTGGGAACCAGAGCAGTAGGACAGCAAGTGAAATAAATGAGGGGGAACTAGTAAATAAGGCCAGTATGACTAAGAGGAAGAGCAGGCAGGGAGATGTTGCGGAGCACAGCGGGACTGGTGGTCAGAGGTGTACTTGTTTCAATGCGAGAAGTATAACAGGTAAGGCAGATGAACTTAGAGCTTGGATTAGTACTTGGAACTATGATGTTGTAACTATTACAGAGACTTGGTTGAGGGAAGGACAGGATTGGCAGCTAAATGTTCCAGGATTTAGAAGCATCAGGCGGGATAGAGGGGGATGTAAAAGGGATGGGGGAGTTGCATTACTTGTTAAGGAGAATATCACTGCTGCACTGCGGGAGGACACCTCAGAGGGGTCGTGCAGCGAGGCAATATGGGTGGAGCTCAGGAATAGGAAGGGTGCAGTCACGATGTTGGGGGTTTTCGACAGGCCTCCTAACAGCCAGCGGGAGGTAGAGGAGCCGATATGTAGACAGATTTTGGAAAGATGTAAAGGTAACAAGATTGTAGTGGTGGGTGATTTTAACTTCCCCTATATTGACTGGGACTCACTTAGTACTAGGGGCTTGGATGGGGAAGAATTTGTAAGGAGCATCCAGGAGGGCTTCTTGAAACAATAGATAGATAGTCCAACTAGGGATGGGGCCGGACTGGACCTGGTATTGGGGAATGAGCCCGGCCAGGTGGTCGAAGTCTCAGTAGGGGAGCATTTTGGGAACAGTGACCATAATTCCATAAGTTTTAAGGTACTTGTGGATAAGGCTAAGAGTAGTCCTTGGGTGAAGGTGCAAAATTGGGGGAAGGCTAATTATAACAATATTAGGCAGGAACTGAGGAATTTAGATTGGGGGCGGCTGTTTGAGGGTAAATCAACATCTGACATGTGGGAGTCTTTCAAACGTCAGTTGATTAGAATCCAGGACCAGCATGTTCCTGTGAGGAAGAAGGATAAGTTTGGCAAGTTTCGGGAACCTTGGATAACGTGGGATATTGTGAGCCTCGTCAAAAAGAAAAAGGAAGCATTTGTAAGGGCTGGAAGGCTAGGAACAGATGAATCCCTTGAGGAATATAAAGACAGCAGGAAGGAACTTAAGCAAGGAGTCAGGAGGGCTAAAAGGGGTCATGAAAAGTCATTGGCAAACAGGATTAAGGAGAATCCCAAGGTTTTTTATACGTATATAAAGAGAAAGTGGGTAACTAGGGAAAGGGTTGGCCCACTCAAGGGTAAAGAAGGGAATCTATGTGTGGAGACAGTGGAAAAGGGCGAAGTACTAAATGAGTACTTTGCATCAGTATTCACCAAAGAAAAGGACTTGGTGGATGATGAGCCTAGGGAAGGGAGTGTAGATAGTCTCAGTCATTTCATTATTGAAAAGGAGGAGGTGTTGGGTATCTTGCAAAGCATCAAGGTAGATAAGTCCCCAGGGCCTGATGGGATCTACCCCAGAATACTGAGGGAGGCAGGGAAGAAATTGCTGGGGCCTTGACAGAAATCTTTGCATCCTCATTGGCTACAGGTGAGGTCCCAGAGGACTGTAAAAGAGCCAATGTTGTTCCTTTGTTTAAGAAGGGTAGCAAGGATAATCCAGGAAATTATAGGCCGGTAAGCCTTACGTCAGTGGTAGGGAAATTATTGGAGAGGATTCTTCAAGACAGGATTTACTCCCATTTGGAAACAAACGAACCTATTAGCGAGAGGCATCATGGTTTTCTGAAGGGAAGGTCGTGTCTCACTAGTTTGATTGCATTTTTTGAGGAAGTGACAAAGATGATTGATGAAGGAAGGGCAGTGGATGTTATCTATATGGACTTCAGTAAAGCCTTTGACAAGGTCCCTCATGTCAGACTGGTACAAAAGGTGAAGTCACACGGGATCAGAGGTGAGCTGGCAAGATGGATACAGAACTGGCTCTGTCATAGAAGACAGAGGGTAGCAGTGGAAGGGTGCTTTTCTGAATGGAGAGCTGTGACTAGTGGTGTTCCGCAGGGATCAGTGCTGGGACCTTTGCTCTTTGTCGTATATATAAATGATTTGGAGGAAAATGTAGCTGGTCTGATTAGTACATTTGCGGACAACACAAAGGTTGGTGGAGTTGCGGATCGTGATGAGGATTGTCAGAGGATACAGCAGGATATAGATCGGTTGGAGACGGGCGGAGAAATGGCAGATGGAGTTTAATCCAGACAAATGTGAGGTAATCCATTTTGGAAGGTCTAATGCAGGTGGGAAGTATACAGTAAATGGCAGAACCCTTAGGAGTATTGACAGGCAGAGAGATCTGGGCGTACAGGTCCACAGGTCACTGTAAGTGGCAACGCAGGTGGGTAAGGTAGTCAAGAAGGCATTCGGCATGCTTGCCTTCATCGGTCGGGGCATAGAGTATAAAAATTGGCAATTCATGCTGCAGCTGTACAGAACTTTAGTTAGGTCACACTTAGAATATTGCATGCAATTCTGGTCGCCACACTACCAGAAGGACACGGAGGCTTTGGAGAGGGTACAGAAGATGTTTACCAGGATGTTGCCTGGTCTGGAGGGCATTAGCTATGAGGAGAGGTTGGATAATCTCGGATTGTTTTCACTGGAACGATGGAGGTGGAGGGGCGACATGATAGAGGTTTACAAAGTTATGAGGGGCATGGACAGAGTGGATAGTCAGAAGCTTTTTCCCAGGTGGAAGAATCACTTACTAGGGGACATAGGTTTAAGGTGTGAGGGGCAATGTTTTGAGGGGATGTGCGAGGCAAGTTCTTTACACAGAGGGTGGTGAGTGCCTGGAACTTGCTGCCGGGGGAGGTGGTGGAAGTAGGTACGATAGCGACGTTTAAGAGGCATCTTGACAAATACATGAATAGGATGGGAATAGAGGGATACGGTCCCCGGAGGTACAGAAGGTTTTAGTTTCGGCAGGCATCCAGATCGGCGCAGGCTTGGAGGGCCGAATGGCCTGTTCCTGTGCTGTACTGTTCTTTGTTCTTTGTTCTTTAATTTTGCTAACATTTTTAATGTGGTATTTTACCAAATGCCTTTTATGTGATACTTTATCAAATGTCCACATATACATTAATTGTACTTCCCTCATCCACATTTTCCGTTACCTTTGAACTCCATTAGGGTTTTTACCCTATAATTGCCTTTTCCAATCTCTCAAAGTCACTTCTTACAATCACTGAAATTAGCTCTTCCCCAGTAGTGCATTTTTACCTTTGTTATTTTGTGGTCTCTTTCCAGTGTTACTTGAAAATAAATTTGTTACAATGTGGTCACTGTTAGTTAGATAATCTCTGACTGTAACACAATTCCATTTACCATATTTCATTTCCCAGAACCCGATCCAACACTGCTTTCTTCCTTGTTCAGCTGCAAACATATCAATTGAGAAGGTTCTCCTGTTCACATCATAAATTCCTCTCCTTCCGTCCCTTCCTCTTTTTCCTATCCCTATCATTCCCGAGTACTTGGCAACCAAGAATATTAAAAACTCATTCTTGGCCTTGTTTGAGCCATGTCTCTGATAGTGCAACCACATCATAATCCTAAGAGTTTGATTTATGAGTTACTTTTTCTACCTCGGAGTAGGGAGTTTGGGGACAATAAGGGTTGGTGACACAAATAATCCACTGGACAATTTTGTCAAATTCTTATGTTTTGCCAGCAGAAAAACACATTTTTTTTTAAGAGGTCAAAAGTGAGAAAAGGGCACTCGGCTGTCCAGATGATATTCCAGTCTACCCAACATGATAACCAACTGTACAGTTTAATGGCCCTATTTTCTTTGATCCTGCTACCTTACCTGACAATTATTGCAAAAGTTTATTTTACATTTTAAGTAAAGAGATTTGTTTTCGAAGATCTATTTTAAACACATTTTCCATTCATTAAATTTCCTCATTTTCTCCACCCTGCTCCCACCACTACTTTTCACATTGCAACACCTATAGTGAGGTGAATGCTGGGAAAATCCACCAGCCCTCATCACCTTCAATTTTATGTGGCAGACGGGAAAGAAGTGGCTAGTAGTGATCCTAGTGGGGGCAGGAAGGAAATATAGGGAATGGCAGTAAAGGGAGGGGTTGGGCAACAGTACTCAAATTTTCCCAAGTGTTTGGGATTGCAAAGGAAAATCCAACCCATTGCCTCTTTACAATAGATTGAGGGAAACAATATTTGGTGGCTACAAGATGGAAAGATTGGTAGGGCAGATAGCAACCTACAAATAGCAATGTATGAATCAGATGAATTTGATGCTGATGCTGTGATATATTTTAACTCACATTGTAGTCAATACTACTTCGAGGTGATGAAATATAATAAGGTGTAAATTACTTACTGAGCACTTGTTTCTGCTCAATCTTCGGCACGATTGATACAATGAAAGTGCGAAATTGACAATAATGGTAATTGATTTGTGCTGGTTGTCTGATTTTAAATGTAGGCAATTTAAGTGATGGGGACTGTACTCCTTGATGAAGTCTAACAGTGCATGAATAGTTTGGCCTTAACCTATTGCATTTTTTCTGTACTTAAACTCCTTTAATCCTTGAATTACGATAATATTCACACACATACCTGTGCTGCTGCTGCCTTCCTTATTTTCATATCTCTCCTTTGCCTGCTTCCATTTTCCCAATGTTACATTTACAACTCTCCAATGTTTGAACAGTCAAATGAGTTTGCTTTCAGTCCAAGCTCGTTTCTGTAAGTACATTAAATCTTCCATGATCCAATTCAAATGACCTTTGGGCAATTCTAGAAATGAATTTATCTAAAAGTAATTACCTCATCCAGAGAATGAAATATAATCTTCATAAATATCTTGCCAACTTAAGCTGCAAAGTAAACTATCACATCAAACCAATAATTAATACAAATGTGAGTAATTACTTAACTTTTATTGCAAGGATATCTATTTCATTTTTCATAATTGTTATGAATGATATTTCTCTTTGGGGTTCTTTATCATCTCCCTCCTTTATCTATGGAAGACTTTATTGTTAAGCAAATGTAGGGAAGAGAAGTTGGGTGGTCATCAATGAGAATAGGGTCAAGGGTGCAGGAGGTGGATCTTGTGGCCGAGATGAGCTCAGAGCGGACATGAGGGGAGAAAGGAGAGATACATTGGGAATGATTCGCACTTGTTTTTGGAGGTAGCGAAGGCAGGGGAAAGCGATTTAAGATCATGGTTTGTAGTGAAGAGAAGCTGGTTATTTTTGCATTCCAGGATGTTCCTGGAATAATGAGTACATCTGGCAGAGGAAAGCAGGGCCAACAGTGCTTTATTTGGTGCAGCCAGATCAGGCAATGCATGGCTAAACAAGTTGTCTGCATAAGCATTCAAGTCTGCATCCATTGGACTTAAGGGAGTGAAGATGAGGGCCATATCGGGGGAACAACCAGCATGAGAGAGAGTACTGGTTTTAATTGGAAAAAGGGCATCAAAGGTGGACGGTGTGATTGAGCAAATCAGTAGCTGAAGAAATGTTGTGGTGAATGGAGACCCAAAGGTTAGGCCATTGGGATTTAGATGGTGCTGTTGTAAGTGAATTGGGGGACACTTTTTTTCCAGGAGCAGACACAGAAGTAAATGGAATTGGGAGAGGAAGGGGGATGTTAATGGAGAGACATACAAGGAAGTGATCAGAGGTGGCCTTATCTGAGGCTGACGTGAAGAAATTAGAGAAGCCAGGGAAGATAGCAATGTTCAGGAATACCTGTGAATATGGTTAGGGACGTTTGTGTGAAGGGAGAGATTAAGGGAGGATAGGAGGGCAGTGAACTCAATGGTGAGACAGCATGATGAATTGAGGTTGAAATCACCAAGGATAGGAAGCTACTCAATGTAAAGGCTGAGGGAAGAAAGCAGTGATGATATCTCGGTGAGAAACTTGATGTGGTACTTTGATGGGCAGTACAGAACCATGATTTTTATGGAAGTGAGATGGGTATATCAAGGGGTGATACTCAAAGGAGAAGGTGCAGCTGGAGTAGTGGAACAGACTAAGGTGTGATTTGGTGGTAAGGGTGACACCAGCCTGTGGCAATCTGAACGGGGTAAGTTGTGGAAGGTGTAGCCATTTGAGGAGGTTTTGTTAAGGGGAAGGGTATCATAACCCATTAGCCAAGTTTCATTCAAGGCCATAACATGCAATCATCCACAATAAGCTCATGGATGTCAAGGGCCTGTTCACAAATGAAGGACATTCTGGAGGAAGAGGGGCAGTGATAACTCACCCGCCGGCAGAGTCCACAGGGTCAGCACTGGGAAGCATCAATGGGACAGGAAAGAGATTGGCAAGTTAATGCCTGGTGGGTGCACTGGGCAGGAAAGTCAGTGAGAAGAGGATGGGACAGTTGGGATTGCTGCTTGTAAGGCGACAGTGGCAAGTGCCTCAATGGGCCCTTTGGAAGGTGCCGATGGTAATAAAGGGAATATGTAGACTTATTCAAGAGAAGTCAAGCCTGCAATGGCAGCCAGAGAGTAGAAAATCTGAGGAATGCTGAAGGGTTCAGGTGGGGATTTGAGGAGTCGGGGTACCCAAGAAGGGAGAAATGAATGGTGGCATGGTGACAGAGAGAGAGGCCCAGGAGAAGTAAGGAGAAAGGAAGAAAAAGGGAAAATGGAAGTGATGGACTCAGGTCTAGAGTGACAGGCAAAATGTGTACACAAGTGGCACAGGAAAGTCAAGTTACATAGGTGTGGTTATATAGCAAGATTATGATAAAAATGAAGAATAAAGAGGACGCAATAGGAGTAAGTCCAAACTTAATAGCTTATCCAGTCTGGCCTATATGTGATTCCAGTCAAACACCAATATGGTTGTCTTAAGAGGAAAGATTGGACAGGCCAGGCTTGTATCCGCTGGAGTTTAGAGGAGTAAGAGGCGACTTGATTGAAACATATAAGATCCTGAGGGGTCTTGACAGTGTGGATGTGGAAAGGATGTTTCTTCTTGTAGAAAAATCTAGAACTAGGGGTCACTGTTTAAAAATAAGGGGTTGCCCATTTAAGACAGAGGTGAGGAGAAATGTTTTCTCTCAGAGGCTCGTGAGTCTTTGGAACTCTCTTCCTCAAAAGGCGGTGGTAGCAGAATCTTAGAATATTTTTAAAGCAGAGGTAGATAGATTCTTGATAAGCAAGGGGGTGAAAGGTTATTGGAGGTAGGCGGGAATGTGGAGTTGAGATTACAATCAGATCAGCCATGATCTTATTGAATGGCGGAGCAGGCTCAAGGGGTTGAGTGGCCTACTCCTGCCCCTTATTTGTATGTTTGTATGTTCGTACATGGTATCCCTGACGAAGTAGTGTCAGATTATGGATCACAGTTTGCAAATGAATATTTCACACAGTTAGCGACAAGAATGGGATTTCAACATCTCACAAGCTCACCACGTTATCCACAGTCGAATGGTGAAGCGTAAAGAGGTGTAAGAACCATAAAGTCCTTGTTGAAGAAGAATGAAGACCTTCCAATCTCACTTCTAATTTATTGATCCACCGCATTGATGTGTGGACTGTCACCTGCAGAGTTACGAGGGGCAGGAAGATAAGAACGCAACTTCCGATGTTGCCTAGAAAATTGCTGCCAGGATTGGATGTCCAGGACTATGAGAGAGTAAGAAATCAGGAAAACTTTTATAGAAGGCAACAAACTTGAAATTACAATAAAAGATTTCATGCCAGAGATTTACCGAAACTGAATGAAGGCCAAAGGGTATGGATACATAACCTAGAAAGGGAAGGTACTGTAACCACAGAGATGAAAACGACCACAACAGAAGGGAACATATGTAGAAATAGGAGAAACATTATCCCTATTCCCAGAAGCAACAGTCAATCATTTATTTGGAAGAACCAGATGATTTTTTTTTATTCATTCATGGGATGTGGGCATCGCTGGCTAGGACAGCATTAATTACCCATCCCTAACTGCCCTAGAGAGACTGGTGGTGAGCCGCCTTCTTGAACCGCTGCAGTCCATGTGGGGTAGATACACTCACAGTACTGTTAGGAAGGGAGTTCCAGGATTTTGACCAAGCAACAGTGACGGCAATCTAGTTCCAAGTCAAGCTGGTTTGTGGCTTGGAGGGGAACTTGCAGGTGGTGGTGTTCCCATGCTGCCCTTGTCCTTCTAGGTGGTAGAGGCTGCGGGTTTGGAAGGTGCTGCCTAAGGAGTCTTGGTGCGTTGCTGCAGTGCATCTTGTAGATGGTACACACTCTGCGACTGTGCGTCAGTGATAGAGGGAGTGAATGTTTGTGGATGGGGTGCCAATCAAGCTTCTTGAGTATTGTTGGAGCTGCACCCATCCAGGCAAGTGGAGAATATTCCATCACACTCCTGACTTGTGCCTTGTAGAGGGTGGACAGACTTTGGGGAGTCAGGAGGTGAGTTACTCGTCACAGGATTCCTAGCCTCTGACCTGCTCTTGTAGCCACAGTATTTATATGGCTACTCCAGTTCAGTTTCTGGCCAATGGTGACCCCCAGAATGTTTATAGTGGGGGATTCAGCGATGGTAATGCCATTGAATGTCAAGGGGAGATGGTTAGATTCTCTCTTGATTGAGATAGTCATTGCCTGGCACTTGTGTGGCATGAATGTTACTTGCCACTCATCAGCCCAAGCCTGGATATTGTCCCGGTCTTGCTGCATTTCTGCACGGTCTCAGTCTCTGAGGAGTCGCGAATAGTGCTGAACATTGTGCGGTCATCAGCAAACAAGAAGAAGAAATCCAGATCAAACAGGATACTACAACCCGAGTCAATGATTAAGACTTACAAGGCAGACTACTGATCATCCCAGTCAGACTAGAGCAAGATTAGGGAGAGTCATGAAACCTCCTAACAGACTAAATCTGTGAAGTCAGAGACTTGGAGGCAGAAAGGGTAGTAGGTAAAGTCAAGAATGTATATATGTTAAAGAAAATGTATGGATAAAATTTTGGGGGGAGATGTAGTATAAGGACCTGAAAAGGCTAATGCTTGAAAAAGTGAGAGCAATCCCTCCCACTGTATTGATAATGATGTAATAGTCACATGGTAATGGGCTTTGGAAGAAGAGAGTAGCAGCACGAAGGATACGATCTAGAGAGTGGAGAGTGTAAATGGAGATGTGTAAATAAGAGTTATGAGTTGACTTTATCCAGACTCCGAGGCTTTATCAACAATGCCCTAGCTACACTACAACAACACACAACAGCTCCTACCCTCAATAAAGGAACCCACTATTTAAGTGTTAACTCACCCTTGATGTGTGGCTAGTGCCTTGACGTCTGAAGTCTTAGTCAGCACAAAGAAAAGAAAACATAACACCAAGCAGGCAAGGAGGGCCTCTAGGTCTGCCTGAAGTGCTGGTACATGTCAGTCTGCTGCCAGGAGTCCACCTCCAGGCAGTCAACCTGGCCCCCAGCGCCTATGGGAACCTGGAGACAGACTAGAAAATACCAGTCTGCTTCTGTTAACAGGCCTTAATAGGCTGTTATTGAACTCAATCGGCTACCTGCCACTGCGGGCAGGTAGCCATGCCGACCCCCCTCTCTCGCCTCTGGGAAAATGTCACGGAGGCGGGATTGAGCTAGGGAACTGGCACACCCTCCCATCTCTGTTCCTGGCCCGAGTGGGCCTAAAACTCAGGCCCAACATTTCATGTTGATGACCTTTTACCTCTTCTGATGGCTCAAAATATTAACTTTGTTTCTCTCTCCATAAATGCTGTCTAACCCGCTGACTATTTCCAGCATTTTCTGGGGGGACTTATATGCTCTCCACTGCGACAGATTTGGTGGCGTGCGGGGTGATATAATTAGGCAGGAGGTGTTTTTTGGAATCCCGACAGTGGGATATTTTAGCAGAATTAAGTCGGCAGCTGGTTTGTGGCATTCCGGGGTTCCCCCAGAGCAGTTGCGGATTACAACTTTGCACTCATTTAAATATCATGAATAATCATGACCCTACATATAATTACAATTTAGTCCTACCTGCCAAATTAAGTGAATGGCGAGCGTTATTCCTGTGCTACCTGGGTCATGAATGTTTCAACGTGGAGTGCAACAGTTGGATTTGTGCAGTTGTTTCTCAGGTTTGTGCTCTTCTTTCTTTAACTTATCCGCTAAACTAACACCAGCATTTGAATGGATGTTTGCCTCCAGGCTCAGCACCAGCAAGGGTGAATCTACTCAGCGGATGGTGGTGAAGGCATGAACGGGGACTACATGGAGGAGCAGAGCAGTGTAGTCTGGGAGGGAAGGGTGGAGTTGATCGGGTGCATGGAGGAGCAGGGGAGGGTAGTCAGGGAGGGAAGGGTGGGGCTGATCAGGTGCATCGAGGAGCATGGGAGGGTGGAGTGGAGCATTCAGGGTGTTGAATGGTTGCTCTTGAAGCTGAAGATACATGTTGTTGGCTGCAAGAGTGATGGGTGGATTATCGCATTACATTGTGACGATATTTGGCAAGGGCCTAAAGGGAGGGATGAGTGCTATAACCGTTGGGGATCTGTGGGGCAAATTGAGG